>NC_090444.1:419090737-420541987 GCF_031143425.1 Pleurodeles waltl | reverse complement strand
ATGTCCAGAATGTCTATTGCATGGATGTTGGTGCTTTTTCTCACCCAGAATGTCCTGGAAATCTCAAACTTTGGCTAAAATGACGTAATATTCCTAAATTTCTGTGAGGGAAAGTTATGAAACCTTTGGGGATCGCCAGAAATTCTACCACCCAGCATTCCAACACTTCTTAAGGTAACAATGCTCCCCGCTTGTGTAGGTTTCTCTATCACCCGCAACAGGGAAGGTTTCAAAATATAACATGGAAATATCAAGAATTTTCCACTGAATTTCAATCTTTATGGAGCCGTTGTTAGCAGCAGTATTTGGGCCTAGGGTGGGCAGGTCCTAGGAATACCTACCAACCTGAGACATTTCTTTAAACTAGCACCAGGGCAAGCTAGTGTGGTGTGCCTTGCATAGTCCTACTACCTTTTGTTACCCAAAATGCCACGCAAATTGTAAACTTTGGCTAAATTCACGTCAGAATTTTTGCCAACTCCTATGACATGTGTTAGGTCCCCTCACACTTGTGGGGCTGCATTTAATTTAGGAAAAATGTAGGGATGCATGGTGGTAAGACATCTGCCATTGGCTGGAAGTGCCCAAGATTTATGTCAAATAAATATGGGAAAATAAGACTTTTTGACCTATATTTTGGCAATCTTAGGGTATACCGGCTAGGAAAACATGCTGGTATACACCACAGTGGATCCTCCTGGGTTGGTAGGTTCCCTAGGTGCCAGATCACCCTGGACTGAAATGTTGCAGCCATTTCCTGTGGAAAGAGAGAGGAAATTGGTTTGGGGAATATTTTTGAAATTTGCAGGGATTTCTGAGTAAGAAAATGTGCTGGGACTCAGGCAAGCCTCACCACTTTTGATCCTCAGATTCATTGAACACAAAAGGATTCAAAATCATTGTTCTCTGAGGTAACAAAAAGCTATACAGAAGCACGCCCCAATATATTAAAATGCCATGAACCACCTATGAATGCAGATGCCACTTATGATTAGCTAAGCTCATCCTCTGGCATTTAAGGACCTGCCAGAAGACTGCCAGTCGAGGAAATCCCTGGAAGGTCCATTCAATGCCACTGTCTCAGCGCCTCCTGGAACAGTGCATGTTACCCCACATGTTTTACTACAACATCCTGTTTTTTTTGTGTTTTTTTTGATAAACCACATTCGGTCATATTGTCCATCAGGACTTCAACAGGACTGCCCCTGATAGAGGGAAAAAGGCCTTGACAGCCAACAGGATGGCACCCAGCTCCAGGACACTGATGTCTGTACTCGAGTCAAATCGCACCCCTAGCCTATGGTTGATGCATTCTTCAAATCTATGAACACCTGATGGGGTAGGGAGAATGGCCTGCTGCAAGTCAGGTTGGAATGCGTCACTCATCACTGAAGCCAAACAATCTCATCTGACACACAGATAATGTGTGAAAGGCGCTCACATTATTGAGTCCACTGAAGATGGAGGCTCCACTGCTGATATCAAATGTGCCAGCGGGAATAGGGCACAAGATGAATATAACAGGCCAGGAGACCCAGGACCATCTCAGCAGGTACAGCTGACTGAGCCTGAAACATAGAGATCACATCCTGAATGTTTCCGACTTGATGCAAGGAAGAAAGATTTGGATTCTGCTGTGTCCAGACAGCTTCCCTACTGGGAATTCTAGCCGAAGATGACATTTCTACTCATTGATGGAGAATTCTACGTAAGGGAGGAGCAGGATGGTCATCTGAAGGTAGTCCATAACTGACTGTGATAAACACGTCTTCAACCCATATCAACTGAGATACACGAATACGAGCACTCTACGAGAATAAGTTGCGACCACCTTTATCACCTTTGTAAACTTCTTGAGGGCAGAGGTACCTCTGAACTAAAAGTGTTTATTTCCTACCAAGAATCAGAGGAATCAACTCAGGGATTGCAGGACAGGTACATAAAAGTGCACATCCTGCAGGACCAAGGACACCATCCATTGTCCAGATCTAAGGCAGAGAGATCCTGGAACAGAGTCAGTGTCTTGAACTTGTTACTCAGAAGAAAGGTGTTCAGGAAATAAGGGCCATATCATGTATGGCTATCTTTAAATTCACCAGAAACTGATTCCACCTTGTCACCATACAGCCTAGATCCATCAAAGGGACTACATGCACATTGTCAGGAATCAAACTGGGGTTTTGAATCAGCTAGTGACACCAAGAAAAGTAAGGCCTGTGGTTTGCACATATCCAAAACACACTGACAAAGCATCCACAGGAAAACTATGAAAGACAACGATAGCTCTTTGAGGGAAAAGGTGAGACACCTTAGTACTTCCAGGAGATAAAAGGCTGAACATATAAGCAAGATAAGCTCTTCCAGGGCAGAAGAGGCAGCAACATTTAAAAAAGTAAGCAGAGATAATGTTTGATCGCAAGCTCAACAGTTGTTGGGTTTGTGCCATTTTGTTACCATTTGCACCTGTTTGATGCATTTTTTCCTTTGCTCAGTCCTTCAGGAGGTAGGCCCTAATAGGAGGACTCTATCTTGTCACATTCCCTTTCTTGTGTACTAGGGATTTACCATGATTGGCAGCTGAACTATTAAATGGTTTTCTATATGCTATCCTACCTGGTTCTTTGGCTGTATCTGGCTTGCACTATCCTGGTCGGTTCCACAGCTGTCTCCTTGTAGCTGGGGCTCTAGTCACCCATTTTGGTAGGTTATAGTCAAGGGGTTGCTGTAGATTATTGCTTTGTGGATGTTCAGGATACCAAAGTGATCTGTGGCTTGTGTCATTGTACAGAACCGAAAGTTTTTTCCAGAAAATTGGGTGTGCCATTGGAGACTCAGAGACTACCCGCATCACATTTTTCTGCCAGAACATCGCCTGTATCGCTCTTTCCTTTAACGTTTTCCCCTTGTTATTGTACTCCTTAATCTGACATTTACCAAGTCAGGGAGATTGCTACATTGGAGAGTGTTTGAAGCACATCAACTACACATGTCTTGGAAAAACCTGTGGTGCGCATCCAGGTGTGATGATGAATCATCACCCCAGTGCACATAGCTTCACCTAAATAATCTATAGCATCCAGTCTGGCCTGTAGAAATGTATTTGGCTGTGTCCTGCCTGTCATGGACTGTTTGGTCAAAGGAGTTCTTAAGCTCTTGAAGGAGATCAGGCTAGATCTTGTTCGCCATATCCCAAAGGGCACTGTATCTGCCCAGAAAGCAGACTACATTCAGAGATTGCAATTCCAAACTTGGGGATAAGAATCCCTCTTGCCACGCGCATCAAGTACTTTCATTCTCTATCAGGCGAGCAGCAGTGAGAGCTTTCAGGTTGACTTTACTGGCTAAAATCTGCACCACAAGACTTACTGGTGTTGGGTGCTGAGTCAAGAAGGCTGGATGAACCAAAAAAAGCATATTGTACCCAACGATTAAATGACTTACCTGCAGTGCAGAGCAAGGCTTCAAACGCACTGCAGTCAGAGTGTCTGCTAAGACCAAACTGAAAGACAGTAAGGACCTCGAAGCTGAAGGTCCAAATTGCTAAATTTTAGTAAGATTACACTTACTTTGTTTCCCTCTGGATCAGATATCGGTGTCTGAGTCAGATCTAGAGCATGAGCCACTGGAGCTGCAGCTGGTGAAAGGTCATCCAGAGCTTGCGTGTCCTCAGGCGAATGTTTGCGAGGCATGGACATGAGCCGGTGCAGAGGTCCAATAGGGTCAGTTGGCACTGTGGCAGGACCTGTTGGCTGATGTCAGACTGGGGTCCCCAGACAGTCCATGAATCCTAAAGGCAATCCATTGTGGTCCAGAATTGTCTGGTAAAGCTGCAGCAATTGCTTCCTTGAAGGTCTATACCTGCTGCAGAGTTGAAGATGGCCCAGGAAACTGAGGGAGCCTCATCTCTAGCTGTAGAATGGGGTTGGCTTCCGCAGGTGCAGAATCAGACCTTGGTAGTGGCAACTGCACAATTTCTACCTGGAGCAGAAAGAAAATAGGAAGAACCCCCATCTGAATTTAATTTTTCCTTGGATTCCGACTTAGGCTTACCCAAGGACAAAACCGCCACAGTGCCAGGACTAGGAGCAGAAATGGGACTACACTTGCAGCAGGACCAATTTTTGTGAACAACAGCATACTTCTCCTCCCTTATGGAATTCGACTACATCAGAGAGCACTGGTCACATGGCATCTAATTGTTTGGAACCAAGACACCAATGACAGATCTTGTTGTGGTCCCATAAATGATATCTGCTTCCTGCAGGTGTGTCATGATTTGTAGCCTCTAATCTTCAGGGGAGCCCTCCTTAGCACACTGTCACAAAATAACAGTTTTGGAAGTCAGTAAAGAACTAATAGAGTCCAGGAGTGGAGCTTGGGATCCTCCTCGAAGGATGCTGAAAAAAGGAACTGGTATCAGTGAGTAAGAGTAGCACCTATGTATGAGTCCCCGTCATAATAGGGGCTAGTTTACCACAGAGTCTGGTGGCACCGCCTACTGCTGCACATGGTCAAAGGTTTCAGATCCAGTACGGTGCCTGCAGGAATTTGAAGAATCTGCGGTTAGAGGTATATATCAGCTCTGACCATATTCAATTTTCTTTCAACACAGCCATCATTATGGGTAGGCCTTGTCATCTTATTTATTCACTTCAACTGCACATTGTAAAAAGCTAGGGATACCAACAGTACTGGGACTCTGCACTGCAGGATCTAGGTAAGGTCATATACGTTGAGGTTTATGAAGGTTCAAGAATTCGAGGATTTTTGGCCACACCTCCGCAATGGTGAAGGAGATTTCCTTTTTATGTCTGGCTTGACAGCACAGCTCTCTGGAAGATGTATTGTTACCCATTTTCTAAAATATTTATTGAGTGGGCTTTCATTGCACTCAGAGGAGTATTACCTTCTCACCACACACTAGTGTCTGTTTAGGTGTCATTACTAACTCTATGAAGAGATTTATTACAGTGTACGAGAGACTATTTTTACAAATGAAAATGTACTCAGTCATCACACATTCTTTATCTCATACATGGATTGCCTATAGAAAGCAATCTTTGTTCATTTCTTTTTTATGGCAAAAAGATGATTTTTTATGTTTTAGCCATTACTCAAATGTGAAACAGACATTTGAATGTCCATCTCATTCCTTATTTATCATCACAGAGGTCTGCTTCTTTTTATGTTATTACCACCACCATTACCACTATCACCAGCACAACCACCACCACCACCATTGTCACATATACAATAACCACCATCTCACCACATTTACCACTAACATAATTACTATGAATTTCTATCATGACCACTGTTATTACCATCACAATAAGCAACATTATTAGCAGCACCACCATTACTACCACCATTATCAGTACAACCACCACTATTGCCATCACCACCATCACTACTGTCACCATTACTACTATCATCATTACCAGTGCTGCAACCACTACCACTGACAACGTGATTACCACTACGACAGATGCCATTACTGCCCCATCAGTACCACCTTTGTCTGTAATTGTAGTAATGGGTGGAAAGAAAGCAATGAAAGGGCACACACCATATATTTGGGAGTCCGTCTGACTGCTGAGGTGGGGACCTTTATCCAGTCAACTATGCATATAGACGTTCTGTGGTCAGATGGGTTTAATCCAAAATTTATGTAACATACATAGATATCCTAGCTGCATGGTTAGTGAAACTGTATACAGAAGCAATACTGAAGAGCACACTACCCCACATGACAAGGGAGGCAATAACTGTGGCACTTATGACACACCAACAACTCCCATTTGATGAGTGTTGTTTTGCTCTCTGGTCAATGCTTAATACAGAAATTCGAGTTAAAGTGTTACCAAGACAAATAGTGTCAGTCTTTTCAACAATTTGTACACGATGGCAAGAGTTGGCTTACTATAGGCACAAATACCTCCAGAAATATATGGATAATGTAACAAATACTGGAAGCAGCAGCAACTGCTGACTTGTTCTCAGCCCTAGCGTCAATATACATGAAAAAGGCATTTGATATGTTAGGATGGACATACCTATTTACTGTACTTTGGAAAATGGTATCAGCAGTGATCATTCCCTTACACATGAAACACAAAGTGTGTGTCTAAAGTTAATGTGTAACATGAAACAAATGGCACGTGGAAAGGGGGACTAGACATGGTTGTGCCAACCATTAAGCTGTATACCAGGTAAACATGTGACAAACAAAGGCATAGTAGTGGCTGGCAAGAGACAATGTACTATTGTATCACTGAGAAGCAAGAAGTGATCTAGAACCAACAATACACCTGTTGGAATAATCTGACATGAAGTCAAGGCTCAAGGTAAACTAGAAAAAGTTCTGCTTATTTGCGATAGGACCTTAGGCAGGCAGGGGTAACTGTTCCCCTTTGGGTACACACTGTAGTGGGAAGTAAATCACATTTAATTACTTTTGAGTTGACAAGGATGATAGTTTTGGCAACATAAGTAATCTAATAGGTCTATAGCGACCTTACTCATTCGATGATAGCTCCAGCTATCAGTGCTGGGAAGGATAGCCTTGTCAAAGGTAAAACTATTGCTGAGAGTACTGCAACATTTAATAAACGTAGACATTATTTTAACACACAATACATTTGCTGAAAGTAACTCTTTACATGTCAGTCTGATTTGTAGTAGCTCTAATCATTGCAGAGTGACAACATGCAGGCTCCACCTTCATATAACAGAGGGTGAACGGCGAGCACTGCTGCCTGTCAATGAAGATGCAGTAGACAGCTGGGTGTTTATCAGCAAAGAAGTCAGATGAGACCTGGTAACTGAAGCTCAAACTAGGAATTAAAATGACAGCTGAAGCATTATGGGGGAATATAGGCACAGGCTGGAACGCTCTCCAATAGATCTTCATACAAGGCAGTGCTGAAAGAGATAACTGAAACAATTTAATTCAGATACTGTATATGTACCTAAAATACCACAATGAGTCCACCTCAGGTGAGAACAGTTTCTAAATAACTGGACAGAACAGTCTGTGTGCGGCTGGGGTATTAACAATAGGAGATCTGTACCAGGAAGGAGAGCTGAGTACTTTTGCTGACTTCTGGCAGATAAACGTGGTACCAGTGGGGCTGTTTCTAACATACAGCACCAAAACAAGAGTTATCGGGATCACATTAAGCATGCTAACATTTTGTGAGTCACAAACCCTGATGTTCAACAGTGTCTCAGACACTGTTAGAGATTTCCAAATGGATCGCAAGGGACCTGCCTCATTAACATTCATGAGGCAGGTCACAAATTACGACCCATTTGAGAATGGCTGTGCTCAGAGGGATGGTGGCCTGCTAGGCTCAGCATGCCATAATGCCTGTGACTGCTTTTTAAATAAAGCAGTTGTTTTTTAATGAGGCCCACTTTCCTTAAATTAAAAGAAAACGTGATGCATTTCAAAAATGAAAAATGAAACGTTTCAGTTTCATTTTTTCAGAGAAGGCATTGGTCCTAGGGACCACTGCTTGCTCTGAAAAAAAATTTGTGCCCCATTCACAAAGGGGAAGGAGTCCTTGTTAACTGCAATTGTTTTGCGACCACATTCACGTTCAGAAAACAATCATACATACCACTGTGACTCACAATTAGCAAGGGACGTCCTTGGCACGTCCTTGGATGTCCTACTTGCAACTCGCAAACCTCCTTTGCGATTCGGTAATTAGATTACTGAATTGCAAAATAGCATCTTTACATACTAAAATGCTTTTTCTGTGAGCAAACGGCCCAATTCAGAAAATCGGGCCGTTTGCACACAGAAAAAAGCTTTGTACATCTGGCCCAGTATTTCAACAAGTAATGACATTGGATAACAGTAAGAGGATGGTACTCTAGTGCGCACTCGTGTAAATGCCAGTGTGTACCCTGGAAGGGTTTAGGAACAGCAGGAAGAGGATATATGTGGAGAATTTTCAGATGTGGAATGGGGTCTGACTGTTAGCTCCTAGTACAGCCTGTCGGGAAACACACAACTTAAATTGCTGCATTACAACTTTAAATATGAAACTGGGGAATATGAGTGAAATATATCTAAATGCCTGAGAAATTGCTTCAGGTTCCAGGTTGGCTTAGAGGAATTCTATCATATGACCAATGTTTCTCTAACACTAAGGGAATACTGGAAGAAAGTAACCAGCACAATAACTGCACTCGCCAGTTAATATGCCTTTGAGGCCTAGTGTCTAGATTTACACAAGCGCTGGCAAACCTAATAGTTTTCAAGTAATTGTTGGAAACCTGTATAAGAGGATTACTTTTCTGTTTGCAATCACACACTGTGCAAGAGCAGCATGCCAACGCTCACAGAGAGGCAAGCGATTGCTTCAAGTGCACTGACCTTGTGCCTTATAATGAATCCTGCTGAGGACAGAACAAAATATAAATGGCCCATTGACAGACCACCAGATGATGAAAGTGGCTAAAAAACCCTATTATAAAATGTATAACATATATGTTTTTCTTTTATAACAAAATGTCTTAGTTATCCCTAGATGTAAAAAGAAATTTGAATTGTAAATTTGCTGACTTGGCTCTCTTGATCGCTAAATGTCAAATAACAGTGGGATGGAGGCCTCAATATGTCTCAGCTTCCCTGGCTGGTTGAATTATCTGTTGAAAACGGCTAATGGTTGAAGACAAAGATATGCATGTGAAAAAGCAAAGAAACAGACTTCATGTTTATCTGAAATTGGCATTTGATTTTGTTGTGTTTAGCAAAAATTAAACCACATCAAATGACACTATAAATGTGTTTATACTCTAAAGAATGTTTCACTATTTTAACAATACCTAGGACATAGTGACATACTTTTGTGCAATATTTCAGAAGACATGTGGATGATGACATACATAAGCTGGAAAAAGCGCACTAGATGGGTTGGAAGAGCTTTCCTAAATGTGTCAACATGTCAGTGTGTCCTCCATCAATGTGGTGAGTTTAACAAGCAACACACTAGCATTGCGTTGTGCACAGCCCATGGGGTAGGCAGTGTACAATGCTCAAGGAGTCAGGTGACCTAGAAAATACACTGAACAAAATACGCATGATACAACATGTACATGCATGAGCATCTGTAGAGTTTACCTGCACTTGGCCCCTTAAAGGCAGTATGTCCTGCAACAAATATGTCACCTTTGAATGACAGATGATTTGTCTCTTTGAACATTCTTCTAATACTTTTCTATTTAATGATATGTTGTATTAGCGATCTCCTTAGAGGTATTACCACCAATTTCTTATATAGTAGATTTAGAACCTTAGTGAAGGGACTTATTAAAAATGGATGCATCTCCAGACTATACTGACCAATATTTTCCAGCGTGAGAAGCTTTAAATTGTATATGCTTATCAGAGGTGATCACTAACTCTTTTGAGAAAGATCTAGTGGGGTTGATGATGCAGATCTCATCGTAGAGAGTCATTTTCTGTTTTTGACGCTTTATTAAGAGGCATTAGCAAGTAGTACAGTGTCATCATCTCCTATAGAGTCTATTAACATGGTACTGCCAAAACCAGGTAAGGACACAAATCAGTGTTCACTATTCCATCCTAAAGTACTACTGAATTGCAACATTCATTTTCTGGCTAGTGTACTATTAGATTGTTTATTTGGTGCAAGGACTGGTACTTCTGGGTCCATCAGATTTTGTGCAGACTGCCTGCATCTACTTATGGATGAAACAGCTGGGAAGGATTTTGACTCCCTTATTTGGAAGTGTTTAAATAAGGTGCTGACACCTTTCATCCTGTGTTTACCATCCCTAATGGAGTCCTATTTGCCCGATACAGTTTCTACATATGACCTTCGGTCCCATCCCTTTTCTTTGTACATAGATTTTAGGCAGGTTGTCCAATTTCTCACATTTTTTACACTGAGGATAAAGCCCTTCTTGGTGGTGGTGTTACTGTAGACATGACCAATGGCGTGTTAAAGGTAGAGTCCCAGGTTTTGGGGAGTATGCTGGATTTAAAGCATACTTTGAAAGATAAGTATGAGACATTCCCACTTATGGGATATTTGGCTGATAAGGCAGTGAGGTGCCAGCTCTGCTGAGCTTCAACAGGGTTTGTTTAGATTAGGAATGCACATCACAAACATAGACAGAAAAATAATTTATTGCTAAGAATATGAGCAGTGCTCTTCTGGCTATATCTAATAAAATGAACAAGCAGGCTAATTTTCTATTATTTTTTATGGCCAAACTGTCATCCTTAAGATGGTGGTGCTACAAAAGCTGTTGTATATGTTTATAAAAACCCTAAGTCTCATACCACAACCAACTTAGAAGAATTGTTTACTATACTGCTGAACTATGTATAACATTTAAATGGCATATTATACAAATGGAGTGATTTGCCAGCCCGCAATATGCTGAATTAATACTGAATTACAGCACATACGTTAGTAACTTCAATCTCTCAGACAACCTGCACAGTCACATAAACCTCCCACTAAACACAAGCATGAACAAAAGACACCCTCTTTACCCTCACTGACACATTAAAAGTTGTACAGCATGCACTTTATCTATCCGCTCCTATGACCACTTTTTGGAACTAGTCTTCATGACATCTATATCGTCTACTGCAACCTACCCATGCCCTGTACTGGACTGACCATTTTGGCATGCCTGTGACCCTGTGCCCGACCCAACCACCACATCGAGGTCAAACCAGGAGAGAACTAAAACTTTCAGGACAAACTTATCTCTCACTTAGTCATCACCCTATCTATGTCTGAATTAATATCCTTTTCACCAACTTCTATTAATTTCTTAAAAACACAGTACACACTTATGCACCAAAACAAAAAAAAAACTGAAAACCCAAATCATCAGTACCTAGTACTTCAATTACCACATCATCAACAAATGCACCATTCACAGACAGGCAAAAATGGAAGAAAATCAGATCCCCAGACATTCTTGCACTATTTACATCCCTCCAGTTAGCATGCAGACAATTCATCACATCAGCAAAACAGGAAATACTCCACCAATGCTTTCAATGATGCTTCCAACGCAAGAAAAATGCTCCACAAGACAAATAAGCAATGTACCACCCCTTCCATGAACCACAAATGTAAATCCCAGACTCCACAGACAAGTGTAATGCCATCAACATTTTCTTCAGTAAAAGCATATGAAGGATATCTGATAGCATTCTAACACCAGCAAGCCTGATTCACCCCACAGTCCACCGCAATGCATAGCACACCACAGAAGGCTTTCTTCACCCTTCTTTTCTCAGGATGACATTAAGATCCCATAGTGGCATCACAAACCATGTGGGAGGAAATATATGTGTTTGAAACCTTTAATGAACTGCATCACATGTGGTTTAAACACAGATAGCCAACAAATATGTTTTAATAGACCAAGGGCTAGGTATGATACAGACAAAAGCAGCAGTTAAATATCCAACAGTTTGGCTTGAAAAGGGTCTGTTTTGCCAATTCCACACCAAGTCATAAGTTTGTCCTAGTGCTCAGTGTAAATGGTCTTTGTAGACAGGGGTCTACAACCACAGGTAGTAGATCAAATGCAGTCAACTGCCACCACTGAATCTCCATGCACAATGCTTTCAATTGTGCAAGTTTGGGTGCAGAACCTGACCCTGCTACTGCAACAGACGATCCTCCAGAAGCAGCAGTCTGATCAAAGGGCATCTTGGGAACTCTAACATGAAGAAGGTTTGACACTGTAAACTGTTGACGGTGGCAAAAAGACCAGCAAGGGTTCTCACCATTGTTGGAAGACACTTTGTGCCACCTCAGGGAATAATTGCCAGTTGTGATTTGCAAAGCTGAACTTGTTTGTCCTGACTTTTAAAGATCTCGCCAGGTGGCTCATGATCAGGGAGATACCCTGAAACTCTAGCCAAATCCAGAGGTGCAGCACCTCCTGGCAAAGGACCCCGGACCAAACTCTGCCCTGCTTGTTGCAGTACCATATGGCTGGGTGTTGTCCATGAGAACCTACACTACCCTTTCCTTGATGGACAGCTGGAAGGTGGCCCACAACTCCAACAGTTTGATGTAGAGCCAGGTTTCTGCCAGGGACCCAAGTCCTCTGATCTCCAACTTTTCCAGATGACCTTCCTAACCCAGCAGTGGCACAACTGTCCCCAATGTCAGCTCTGGGGGGTGAACGGTGAAGGGTCTGCCTCACATTAGGATGCAGTCCAGCAGTCATCAATGCATATTCTATGCAATATCCTCTGAAACCTGGATGACATTTGACAAATTTCCTTGGTGCTGGGTCCACTGAGACTCCGGATCCCAGTGGAAAGCCTGCACATGCCACAGGGGGAAGTGGACAAGTAGGATGCATGAGGCCAATAGGCCAAGAAGCCTCAATGCTGCTCTCACCGAGATCTAGGACTGGGGCTGAAACATCACAATCGTATCCCAGATGTTCTGGATTTGTTGTGATGGAGGAAAGGCCTGAACTGCATAAAGTCCAAGACAGTTCCTATAAAAGGAAGCCTCTGTGAAGGAGTAATGAGTGACTGCGGCAGGTTGATCAAAAACTCCAATTATGTCAGGAGATTTGCTGTCATCATCTGGAGGTGGTATACAATTCACCTTCAACAGCCAATTGCAGAGCTAGGAAAAGATGTGTGGCAATCACTGCCTTCACTTTTGTGAACACCCGAAGGGCACTCGTAAGGCTGAAGGGAAGCATGGAAAACTGAAAATGTTCCTGGCCAACCTGGAACCACGGGTAATGTTTGTGGGACTGCAGGATGGACACATGAAGGTATGTGTCAGCTGCTCATCTAATCACTATGGCAAATGAAGCACTTTTCACCACTGTAGGTTCTAAAGCAAAATCAACTCTGTAGCAGGAGAAGTACCAAGTCCACTGGCCTCCTGTAAGTACATCTAGAAACTACTATTGTAATGCAGGGGTAAATCACTACTGTCTATGTCAGGTGGTGGCAAACTGTGGCCAGAATCAGAGCCAAAAAGATGATGGAGCATATATACGGTAAATGGTAAAGGGAGTTTTTTTTCTGAATTTGATTGTACTGGAGCTGGGTGTGCAAGAGGGGAGTCAAAGAGCATCTATGACAGGGTCGACACGGATTGAGCTTGGGGTAACCGACCAATGTTCGCACAGAATTGGCCTCCACTGCTCGCCTTGTGGGGACTGACATTGATGAAGATGAGAACAGCATAGGCTTGCAGTTGAAATGGAGGATGGCACAGGTGTCAGTATTGAGTCTGAACTGGGTTCAGATGAAAATGGTAACCGGACTAGAGGCCTTTGAGGATCTTGAGGATTTGAAAGCATGCCAAAAACAACTGGAAGGGTGCCTCAATCTGTTGTGGAATCACTGATGGCATGCGAAATTCAGGGCGCAGTGGAACAGTTGTGGAATTGGCTTCTCTGTCGGCAATTGGGAGCAAAATCTATTAGCTCCTTGACACCCTCTTGAATTCTGTTTGGGCAGTCAGTGGCAGAATGGGGTTGAGCTTCACTTTCACTTTCTATGCTTCTTCTCTGACTTTGACTAATGGGATGACTTCAATCTTGTCTGGAGTAGCCTTTAGCGAAAAATCTGCACCCTCGACTTAGAGCCACCCTTACATGAGAACTGTGACTTTATTCTGTGTTCTGTGACATACAGCTTTCCTTCATAGTCCCAGTTGGCAGGTGGGCATATTCTTTGCATTACTTGGGTTCATTCTCTGACCGAACACTTCATGCAGGTCCGTCACTGACATCTGTTTCTGACAGTCATGGCACTGAATCAACTGTGTGGTCTTCAGTGGTGACATTGTTCCCTTGCACGCTGGAAAAGCAATTTAGAAGAATCAGTTCAATGAGGAAAAAGGCGGCTGCACTCAAGGTCCAGGTTTGAAGGTGAAAAAAGAAGGGAACAGACACGAGGATACAGGGGTGACACTTATATGCTCACGCGGTAGTACTGATGTAAAAAGAATATCCGGATCCAATATTGAGTCTGGGGAATATTATAAAGGTAAAAAATCTGTAGTTAGAAATATCCATTAGCATTTTTTTCTAAGATGGGTCACCCCCATACGTTAAATCTAAGTTGATAAAAAATACATGGCCTGACCCTTTCCATCACAAATTGTAATTGGTTAAACTAGGAATATCTAGTAAAAATATTTATTTGTAGGATCTGCGAAAATAATCTCTGCTTCAAAAAAATAGCAAAAATACACGAAAAGGGGGGACTGGGAGATTAATGGTCCAGTGTACAGCCTCCCAATACAAGCGTTTAAAGAAAAAGAGGTACACTGTTCCAAGGAAAAAGAAAAAGAGCGAACCTAATTCTACAGGAGCGAGAACCCTCATGCATCACACTGGATGACTGGCTTCATCATTGGGAAGGCTCCTCGTCAGGCCGGTGCTGCACTGCCTAACTGGCTCCCCGGGGGGGGGCTCTTAACCGTATTGCTCAAATAGTAGCAGATGAGAATCAGATCGTGTCGATGGGGTACCCAGTTACAAGTACCAGAGCAAAAGATGGAGAGAATGGAATTATAAAATTGGTTATCCATAAAAATATATTAATCATGAATTTAATAAGTGTTAGTATGATGGAGACCAAGATTAAAAACGAAGTGGGAGTAGAAGGGTGAGTGATAATGTTCACCTACTCTCAACACAAACACAAGAGGATAGAACCAATTATGGTACCTCTAGTCATCAGGTCTACATGTTTCGCGTCTGGTGGTCCAGCTGGATCCAATGACGCTTCATCAGGACCAAAGGAAAAAAAACTTCTCCAAACTATAAACTAAAGTGAACCCTAATATGGGAAGGAAAAAAGCAGTCACTTACTTTGATCTACTTGCTAAGTCAAAAAGGTTGCCCATCCCCGGTATCAGGATAGAGCTCAAAGGGATCGCATGTCAGGAACTGGAACTGACATTATTAACAGGGTGCTCCACACTACTCAGAAGTAGAACTGCTGGCTGGTACGGACCGCTCGTTGTGCAAGGCCTGTTGGTGAGGTAAGGAAACCCCATTGATAGGAAATCATCAACAGCTTTGTAAGCCCCTGTTTCCATGCTAGGATGACTTTTATTACCAAATCGATTTGCTCGAATGCGGAGGAGGGAAAACTCTGTCTAAGCTCACGTTAGCCTTTTATTTGAATAATACTGGTCACTATAAGCAAGGAGTAATGGTTTGTATAAAGGTCTGAGGCTTCTCCTGGTCCCCAAGGTAGGAGGCAGCTCACCCCTCCTCCCTTAAGTCATAAGTCAATGGACTGCCCAGTGCTAAACTAACTTCAGAGCACCCTCTTTATGCAAAGGGTTTCAAAATACAGTTCGCAAACTGATTCTCTTTCGTTCTGATTTTTTGACCCATACTTCTCTCCAGATATAATGCATCTCATCACTAAGAAAGACTGGGAAAGGTGTATATGGATATGGGTGGGCACCAGGGGTAAGAAGAATAAACAGCCAGATCAACTAAACATTTAAGGTTAGCAGCCATAAAAATGCTGTTCCAGATCCACTTAATCCATTCTGATAGCATATAAACGTTTTTCAAATCCTAAAGTGGGATTTCTAATGGATACTAATTTGGTATCTGGTAGTGGTGTGCAGTAGGTGTCCCTTCCAAACATTGAACTGGTATGCTATGTCGATATTTTGCAACCCAAATCTGGATGCAAGACTTTGAAAAGTTACCAAGACCTCAAAGGAGGTCACAACCCATTCGTAAAAGAGAAGGGGCCTCTTGGGACCCCCTTCCCCTATGTGAATGTAAAAAATAAGTTTGTTGAGGAGCAGCATTAGTCACCTCTTAAACTTAAAAAACAAATAAAAAACTTTTTAAAAAAAATAAAAAGCAACCCTGTTCCCTTTAAGGAAAATGGGCTGAATTTAAAGTTAAATGTTTGCTTCATTTAAAAGCAATAACAGGCATGGTGGTTTTCAAGCCCCAGCAATCCACTATCTCTCTGATGGTCTTAAATTGTAGAGAGTCAAAACTTGTGACCTACCTCATTAATATTCTTTAAGTAGGTCTGGCTTGTGACCCATTACTATTCGAAGTTTTAAGAAGAATCGATCTATTAGTACATAGGTTGGTTCTTAACATTCATAGTGGTCACAAAAATAATGGCTGCAATTTCCAACCAGTATTTTGTGATGAGATATTCGTAGTCTCTTAGTTTCCCTTAGGG
Source organism: Pleurodeles waltl (assembly GCF_031143425.1). Lineage (NCBI taxonomy): Eukaryota > Metazoa > Chordata > Amphibia > Caudata > Salamandridae > Pleurodeles > Pleurodeles waltl. The sequence goes on along the minus strand of NC_090444.1, from coordinate 420,525,759 downwards.
TAAGTCAGTTACTCCTATTCCTTGGACAGCTCCTCGTTACAAATGTGGGAGCACACTTCCACTAGAGGATGCTCAATAGCTCTAAAGGTTTTTAAGGACAGCACCAAATTATTGACATGAGACAATAGTACTTTATACCTATCCATGTATGTAACCATATACACAAGTGAAATTTATTTTGACACTACACTAAAGGCAGTATAGTGCTGTATGGGTCTATGGCAAATATACAGTCAAGAAGTGACTGGAGAGGTACCTGTGTCCTAGGAAGATAGGTGGACAGTTATTGCACCTCTTTCCTAAACTAGATCAGAGGTGGGGTGGTTTTGAGGGATCCAGACATGTTGTCCCAGATCCTGTGTGCTGGCTTGTTTTTTATTTTTTACTTTTCTTTACTTTACTTTCAGACTGATGGTGTCCTAGCTGCAGATGTGCAGAGAATAGAGATAGTAAGCTTGTCAGCCAGATAAACAGGATGAAGCATGTAAGTAAATAATGCAGCTTATTTTGAAGATGTATGACACCAAGGCAGCCAGTGGAGTCCCATCAGATGGAGGTGATAGGATCATACTTCTTCAGGTCTTAGGTGAGACATGCTGCGGTCTGAAGGATGCCCTTAAGTGGGGCCACTGTGGAGGCTGGGTGTCCAAGGAGCAGGGCCTTGCCACTGCCCAAATGTGAGAGTACAAGAGCTTGAATAGAGTTCTAAAGTCTCTTTCTGGGAGGAACAGTTTCACTTTCTTTAGTGATGGAAGCTGATACAAGGCTGTCTTAGTTATCCTGGCTGTGTGTTCCTTGAGGAGTGAGGTTAGTGGCCATTGTGCATCCAAGTGAGATAGCATATGATGATCTTGTTTTCGATTAAGACGGCAGCTTTCAACATCAACATCCTCGGGTGTGAAAGGACATTGATCCTTAAAGCGCATCTACCATTGTTTTTAATCTTGCCAAAAGTGTGTCAATATTGAAATACATCACTTTGGCGGACACCCCTTAGGCAATTTTAATTCACCTTTTTTTCTGATGTTGATACATCACAAAGTAAAACCTACTCCACTATAATCAGGCGTCATAACACAACCCTGAGGCACTAGGCATCAGTGGTGGGACCCCCATGATGAAGCATGCCACCAACTAGGTTGGTGGGAGAGAGGTCTTTTACAAAGTATAGGATATCGACAATAGTGAGGATGGTACAAGTTAGTAACTGAGTTACCTAAATTAGTAGTAGAGTTCTCATTCTCATTTCTTTTGGAAATACGTTTTTAGGAGAAGAGGAGAGAGACCATTTTTCCCTCTCATCTTGTGTTGGTGCAGCTCTCATCATAGGCATATTGATACCCAGGCACGTAGTGGCATATCCGACACTGCTTTTCCTTTTGCTATTTGAAGCTTTCCCACTGCAGATAGCATGCGTAGTAATTTTTCATATATTTCCTTATGTAAAAATAAGAAAATGAGTGGTTTTATTTTTGGGCCGTGGCAGACAGATTGATGAAGGCTGATAACAAAGGGTTACAGAGTCACAATGAAGGTCATTTTAACTTGATCCCATGTCTCTACCATTCTCTACAGTTCACTTGATTCTGCCCTAGCTCTGATATGGTGTTCTTCGACACTGGACAGAGGGTGTATTTCAACTGATATATAGCAGCAAAAATGCAGGAAGTAACCTGCCTAGCATTGGTAGTCTTTGCATCAGCTTGGCCACTGTTACTGCCATCAAATGTTACAAACAGCCAGCTTATGTAAAACTCTCTGTTCAACCTAACATTATATTGCGCACCTAACAAGGACGTTGTGTAGTATTTCCATCACATTACCCCACACATCATCTGAACCATCACTCAATGAAGCACAGTGGTGCAGAAAAAACACTGAAAGGAAATAAGTATGTTTATCTGAAATTTGTTCACCACATTGGGAACAAAAAAGGGATAAGCCACCCCCTTGTCTAGTGAAACATAGTGTAAGCTTTGAAGGCAGTAATGGTGTCAAAGAAAGAAATTCTTGAGAAGGCTATTATTCTCCTCACCATAAACTGTCTTGCCAGGGGATAGAGGGAGCAAAGGGGTATGCAGACAGTCATACTGCACTTAGCAACCTGATCTTCAGTAGAAAGTGACTCCCTTGATCTGCTCCTTTAGGTTCCTATGATAGCAATATAAATGTAAAGGTCTCTTGAGAAGGATATATATCTCATCATTCCTCAAGCTATCAGAAAAACTGTGGCAACAGTCCTTCCACTCATGAAAATATCAGAACCTGTAACAAGCACTGAGTCAAAGGCTTCATGTTATCTATTAGGCAGGACATGCAATTGAGCATGGCAGACGAGGCACCACTTTGCCTGTCATGAGAGGGCAAGCCGCTAATAAAAAGATGGCCTCTATTCTTGTGAAACATGCATGCTACAAGTCTGTGTGCTGTCTGTCATCGAGTTTCCATCATCAGGCCCAGCCGGAGCATTGAGTATCATCCATCCATCAAAACTGCTTGGATCCGCATCTCCTGAATTTCCTTTGAGGTGCTGTCTTTGCAGTTTTTCTTACTCCTCGGATCACTGTGATTTTGACTGTGCTATTCCAGGAGCTGGCATTTTGTGTTCCTGCTTTTCCCATCTCCTGGCTTAGATGTGGAGTTTTGCCCAGTCCAGGTACTCAGATATTGTAAAATTCTCCTATGGTTCATACTACGACCAGTGTATTTCTACTGAATTATAAGGAAATACACTACTGGTACCTTATTGACTGGACACTCTACTGAATTATCTTTTGGAGGGACGTGTTTCCTTTGAACCAATTTGCATACTCTGGAGCGATAAATTGTACAATTGTGCTGATTACAGCTGCACTTGCTGGGATACCCGTGTCACACTCATTTTGAAGCCGTCATGACTGAACAATGTTCTGAAATGGGGATATACAGGCATAAGTCTTTAGATACTGCATGAAGTCAAGCTTTTTGATAAATATATTTATGAATTGCATATATCACTAAAACAGTCTTCGGCATATTAATTGTATGTTCACCTTCTTGGGTCGCTGTTTTCATTAACGGAAGATAACCAGGGTAGACGAAGTCCAGTTTACCGGTGGTAATGAAGTTTTGAACTCTTCTTATTCCAGTCTCCTTTTCCATACACTGGTGGACGAAAGAAAAGAGTGAAAACTGGGATCAATCTGTGCAAGATAGTGCTCCTGAGGACTACGAACGTGAAGCAAGCAAATGAGCGGGTTGATGTACTGTGACAATGCTAATAGCAGACATGTGGCCATTTCCTCTTGTACTGTGGAGGACATCCTAGCAGTTGACAGAAAACTCGTTCTCAAAGGAGAAACCAACCTGGGTGAAGGCAATCTCAAAGGAACCGGGTGCCCCAAAGTTAAGCAATGGTAGAGAGGGGTGCAGTATTTCCCTTCTACCTAGACCCAAAGGTCCCTCTTCTGAAGAAGGTGTGTACTCTGAAAAGATGCAAGATGTTCAAGAGCCAGGACAGGGAGGCAAGCTGGAGCCACCAGAGTGACAATGGTTGCCTTCTCTTTCTGCTGCTCTTTCATGACCTGAGTAGTCAAAAGGAAGGAACAGAGAATTGTCAAAAATCAAGCATCAGGCAACACAGGGGTAACTGGGACTACTGCCTACCCAGGAGGCAAACTTCTTGTGCTTTGAGTTCCAGTGGGCTACAAACGCATTCATGTCTAGGAGCCCTCATGACTTGGAGATAGTGTTGAAGATGCCTCAGTGGAGTTAACATTAACATGCTGACTGCAGAAGTGTGCTGAGGCTGTGTGCTCTCCTGCTGTGGACCACCACAGTGTGCACCCCAACAGAAGACAATACTTGTTGTGGGCTCTGCTGGTCTCCATATCAAGATCAAGCTAAAATATGTTGTCAGGTTCCAGAGGAGAAATAGTGACTTGTCAATGTACACTAGTAACTTTCTGCCAGGAAGGGAAATAAGTACCACACCGGCTTTTTGAGTCTCTGTTTTTCCCTGTGATTCTTCTTGATGAATTCCAGTGTTTTGTATGGAATAGCATGGTCCTTGCTCTGCACCACTGATGGTGCCAGAGACCAAGCAGGATACACATATAGGCGTTATCTAAATTAATATTCCTCATACAGAGGACACAGAGGATATGTGGGTCAGCAATGGATTAATTCAGAAGCGTTGTGGTGTAAGCTACCTGGACTGGGAGAACAGAATAAAAAGTGAAATAAACAATGCACTTGTGAACATTTTGAAGCCAGATCTCTTCTCCATTGAGTAGCAGAAGAAATGAAATAGACCATAGTCTGTACCTGTGCAAATAACAGGGTTATGGATAGGTAAGATTCCTAACCATCTGTGAGTCTGGGTGCTACTGGAAGTGCAAGTTTTGATTACCAGCTACAATTTAAACTGGATGTCCAAATGTGTTTGAGCAGTACTGACACACTGAGAATGAGAGCGAGAGAGACATAATGTAGAAGCAAGTTAATGCTTAAGCTCCTTGTAGCTGTAACCAGGGTTTATAGATGTTCATCCTTTTGCAGCTTTTGGGACCACTATAGGGAACTCTTCAGGTACTTAGAAGTGTTAATTACTTGCATCACTTATTTATTTACTCTTGCTTTCTGGTACCTTCTCCCAGTGTTGCATTCTTAAAGTCTATCTATTTTTGAAGAACACTCAAATACATTATTTAGTTACTTTCAGTTTTGGTTTCAACTTGAAACTCATAAATGGATCTAGAATGAGTCTTTGCTTGGCTAATATTTGTCAGGAAGGGGGACTGGAGGAGCAACTTACCACTCTGCAAGATGTATGTACAATATAGCAGTCTGTCAGGCCCGCACATACTGGATGTCTTGCAACCACGGAGAGATCAGTAGTCATCGTAAAGTGCTGGGGTGGTGCGGACTGAGGAGACCCGATGCTCTGCACAACATTTGAATTATGATTTCCTGTAGGTCTAACTCTTGTGGGGTTCTTGGGAGTTGGCAGCCATCTTCCATTAATGGTATGACTTGCCTCATGATTGATGTTGTTCTTGCTAGGCAATTGTGCACCATGTTGCTGAAGCCAGGACCATCAACTTGATTTCTGATTTCCTTTTGCTGACCAGTTGCTCGTTGAGGATTGCACTAATGAGTGTATCACATTGGCATATTCCAAATCTGTATTGTTGAAGAAATCGAACTTTGAACTTGAACTAATTTTCAACTATTGACAGTGGGGTTTACATCACTAAGAATAACAGTGAATGCTTTGAAGTCTTACTGCAATGAAAGTGAACTTTGAGCTTGAACTATTTTCACACTGTTGACATGGGGTTTAATTAATTAGAGGGTCAGGTTTAACACTTAAAAGTCATACTGAACAGGAAAACAAGATTTGAACTTGAAGTATTTACGAACTGTTGAAACTGGGATTAATCTACTAAGAATAAGTAGTGACTACTCCAAGTCATATTGTTGCACAAGACAAACTTGTTCATGATTTCTCGAATAAAGTATTAGATGCTTCTGTAAGTAAGTATCTGTAGGGAAATGTCATTTTTGGGGGGCCACCCCCCCACTATTTTCTAGAGTTTATTGCTGGTGTGTAGATTCTGAACACTAGGGTGCTGCTGTCCAGTGCCCAGTATGTGTGCTATGACCCCAAAAAAACATGTAGAACTGGGTAATCTCTGATTGGTATGTTTGATTTACCTGTAAATCCCTATTATATGGTACTCAGTGTATCCAGGGCCTGTAAGGTAAATGTCACCAGTGGACTGCAGCACCTATTTTGCCACAGTTAGAGTGACAATACAAAGCATGTCTTCAGGTCTGCCCCTGCAGCCTGAGTATAAAATTCGCCCTGGAAAAATAAACCTTTTGCCAGGCTTATGCTTCCTTTGTAATACTTGTACGTCTTCCCTAGGGTAGGCCATAAATGCCCATAACGCAGGGTGAATGGCATTTAAAAAGTAGGACAGGTGGACTTAGTTTTACATGTCCTGGCAGTGAAAAATCTCCAAAGTCATTTTTCACTGTGGCATGCCTGTATCTCCCATAGAAAAGCACTGGGTTACATTATAACACCTTATTTTGTATACCATTGGTTTGGGAATAGCTAGAACCATGATTCAAGGGCTCAAATAAATAGGAATTTTAAATATAATCAGATTTTAAACCACTATTATTAAAATGCCACTTTTAAAAATTTGGTATTTTCCTACCTAAAAGCCTCCAGTAGCCCTTTCACAGATAAATCCCAATTGTCACCCGTCAGCCTGCTGGGGGGTGTGAGCTGTTCTCACGAAAAGGAATAAAATGGCCTTGTCTCTGAGGAGGTGGAAACTCCCTCCTGACAGAATGGCTGGGGGATGTGACCACCAACTGCATACGCATGAAAGGGGCATCCCCTGTAACAAGCAGCTATTATTTTCATCTATCTCACCCCCTGCCATTATCCAAGTAGCCAGAGTGGAATGAATGCCAGTGCGGGGAAAACCTGTTCCAGAACTGATTTGCTGAGGGAGTTCTTCACATGCCTAGCCACATCTCAGGGGTGTGCCCAGGGCTCTACCATGGAAAGAAAGATTCTGCTATGTTGGATTTTGGCAGAGCAGGGAATGGTTGGATTTTTTAGGGAAAACTCCAAAGAAGTAATGTTCAAGTGGGCAGGTCTGCCCCAGGCAGCTTTTCTTGTATTGGACAGAGAGTTTCCCCATCCCCAAACTAGTCCCAGGCATAAAAGTAGCATCCCTGGAAACCTCCTTCAGAACACTTCTGGACCTAAGGAAGACAGAAGAAGGACTGCACGTGCCTAAACCTGAATTTATAAAGAGGACTACACGTACTGTAATCTGTGGAGAGAGACCTCAAGGCTGGACCTGCTCACACTCTTTCCCAGGACTGAAGAGTGGTCTCCAACGGCAACTTGGCTAGCCTCCTGTTATGCTCCAGGGACACAAGGCTACAAGAAACCCAAGATTTTGCTGAACCCAGCTGACCAGTTCCAACTGGATTTGCCCTGGACCCTGCTAGTGGGTTCTGGAGACTGATTCCTAACCCCCAAATGGTGCCTACAAAGTCCTGGACCCTCGCTGGTGTTAGATTGTACTCTACTCCCCCCCCATTGACAGCAGAACTGGACACTCAGTAATTCTGTCTAAACTTTCTCTAAAAGAACCAGAGATGCCACTGAATCTGCAGCCGACGCATTGCTGGTGATTCACCTGGCTAAGAATCCCTGTAGGAAAGTGCCACTATTGGAATGGTTACCCCCCACTTTGTGCCTGATATTGATGCCAACTTTGATTGGAAGTGTGCTGGGATCCTGCTAACCAGGCCACAGCACCAGTGTTCTTTCCCAAACTCTGTACCCTTGTTTCCACAATTGGCACACCTATAGCATACAGATAAGTCCCTTGTAAAAAGGTAACCATGGTAACAAGGGCTCAGTGGCCAGGGGAGGTCTCCAAGGGCTGCAGCATATATTATGCCACTCTGGGGGACCCCTCACCAAGCACATGCACCTTTGCAGCTTGTATGTGCTGGTGGGGAGAAAAAGGCAAAGTCGACCGACAACCCACTGCCTGTGGCATAGGTAAGTCACCTCTCCAGCAAACCTTACCGCCCTAAGGCAGGGTGCGCTATAGCACAGGTGAGGGCATAGCTGCATGAGCAATATGCTCCTACAGTGTCTAAGTCCATTCTTAAACATTATAAGTGCAGTGTAGCCATATTGAATATATGGTCTAGGAGTTTGTCACTACGAACTCCACAGCTCCATAATGTCTTCACTGAATACTGGGAAGTTTGGTACCAAACCTCTCAGCACAATAAACCCCCACTGATACCAGTGTGGGATTTATTGAAAAATGCACCCAGAGGGCATCTTAGAGATACTCCCTGAATGTTAGCCAAACTGCTAGTGCAGGACTGACCGGTCTGTGCCAGCCTGCCACTTTCAGACAAGTTTCTGACCACATGGGGTGAATGCCGTTGTGCTCTCTGTGGCCAGAAACAAAGCCCGTCCTGGGTGGAGGTACTTCACACCTCCCCCTGCAGGAACTGGAAAACCTTGTGGTGAGGCTCAAAGGCTCCCAGGGCACTCCAGCTAGGGGAGTTGCCCACCCCCTGGACAAAGGCCCACTCTTGGCAGCAAGTCTGGAGGGAAAATTAGGGAAAAAAGGGAGGAGTGACCCCCCAGCTAGGACCACCTCTAAGGTGTCCAGAGCTGAGGTGACCCCCCTCCCTGCAGAATCCTCCATCTTGGTTTAGAGGACAGAGAACATTAGGGTTAGGTTTGCACCCCCCTCCCCAAAGGGGGTGTGCACAAGAAGGGTGTAACCACCCTCAGGGACATTAGTCACTGGCTACCACCCTCTTACCCCTGAAATGCCTCTAAATCTAGGATTTAAAGGCCTCCCTGAATCCAGCTCACCAGATTCCTGATGACCTGACAAGAAAGAAGAATGACTGCTAAGCTGAACCCCCCGCAGAGAAGAAGGAAGACGCAAACTGACTTGGCCCCAGCCCTACCAGCCTGTCTCCTGCTTCAAGGAACCCGCAACAAGAAGGCTAAGCATCCTGCGGGACCGGTGACTTCTGTCAAGGTCCAGAGGCCTGTGGCAGGTGACCAGGTGGCCCAACCAGCTTAAGAGAGTGCCCAGGCGATTGTGAGCAAGGGCCCACCCTGGGATGACCTTTCCACCCCTCCACGATGACACTTGCAGAGAGAATCCAGAGGACCCCCTGACCACAAAAGCTCCGGACGAAGATTCCGACGTCTAAAGAACAACTGCACCCGCAACCCCCAGTCCTTGGAGAACTCAACCCTACAGTGGAGTTACATTCAGCAGGAGGCCCTCCTCCCTGTCTAGCCTGTGGTTTGTCCAAGTCGACACCCTGGACTTCGTCTGCAGCATCTGAGTGACTCCTGGGGTCCCCCCATAGAAAAGCATTGGGAGCCTGATACTCTGTTTGCACCCTGCACCCGTCCGCCCCGTGCCGCTGAGGGTGTGTGTTTGGTGTCTACTTGTGGCCCCCCTGGTGTTCCACTAAACCCCCCAGATCTGCCCTCCGAAGACACAGGTACTTATCTGCGAGCAGATCGGAAACTGAGTGCCCCCAGTATCCAGAGGATCCCATGTTAAGTTTGCCTCAGCTTCAACCTCTACACCCGGCTGATCCCATGTTGCTGGTGGTGGGAGTTTGGGGTTAACTTGAACCCTGACCGGTGGACATCCTAGGCTCCGGAGACTGGAACTGTAAGTCAAGTACTTACCTGTAAGTCATATTAACTTCTCTTCCCCCCAGGAACTGTTTCTGAAAGTTGCACTGTCAACTTTTAAAACAGATAATTGCCAATATTTAAAAAACTGTATAACTTATCAATTTCAAACAAAGTACTATCGGTACATGTGTGCAATACGAATCTATTGAAGTACTTACCTGCAACTTGAATCTTGTGGTTCTATAAATAAACTAAGAAAATATATCCTTGCTATATAAAAACCAATGGTCTGGAGTTAAGTCATTGAGTATGTGCTTCTTCCATTGTCTGTGTGTGTACAACAAATGCTTTGCACTACCCTCTAATAAGCCTAACTGCTCAACCACACTACCACAAAACAGAGGATTAATATTATCTACTTTAGCCTTTGTTAAGCCTCAGGGGAACCTCTGGACTCTGTGCACACTATGACTCATTTTGAAATAGTATATACAGAGCCAGCTTCCTACAATCCCGCACTGAGTTTCTTCCATCTCCCTGCAAATGCAAACTGACTTTACTAAAGCCAATATGAAACCTTCATCCCACTTCTGACATGACCCTTCTGGATACAGACTCCGGACTTCACCAGCACAGAAGCCCTTGCGTCGACAATGACCGTCCCGTGTTTCCCACCAGAGTGAAGTTCTGACCGAGGACTGAGACTCCATCAGGCTGCCACTGAAGAGCGGTTCTTCAGATCCAACCTAGAGCCCAAAAGGCCGACAAATTTGTCAATGAGATCTCTCCCCAACAATAATATTACTAGGGTCTCATTTAAATGTTGGTGGAAAGGGTATTCCATCGCAATAGTGACAGAGTACCTTTCCTGCCAACATATGGTCTGCCCACCCAATTTAAATGCAGACAGACATTTGGTTTAACAACAGTGGAGACTACACTGTCTCCTTCGTGGTTACACTCCTTTGACAGCCCAACAGAATAAGGGCCATTGGAGGCTGACCTGAAAGTCCACTCACCTAATTTAAAGGAGATATTGTTTTATTTTCAAAAACAAAATCCTGCTTTGGGGTTTTATTTTTGAAAATAAAAAAAAACTTGAAAGTTTGACTTATGACTCCATTATGTTGATGGAGGGGTCCATCAAACTTTTAATGAATTTCGAAGAATCGCCATGACACCAATTCCTGGAAATGCTAGGTATATGTGCTAGCCAGATGGCCATATCTAAATACCTTGGGAGAAGTACCTTTCGCATGACGATCATAGAGTGCGTCACCATGCTGACAGATGATATTCCATCCAACAATATTTAAATCGGGCCCTTAGTCAGAAAGTTAACTTTTAACCAGGATGGCCATGTCCCCTGTATCAGACCCATGCTCTATCGCAGTCACTCTTTAAGTCTGATGTAGTCTAGCTCGACCAGATGCCCAAAGTTGGAGTATTGTGCTTTTTAGCACTAGAAACATCTAAAAGGTTCAAAAATCCTATCTTCGGTTTGCTTCATCAGGTTGTTGTAGTTTTGATGTCTATTTGCTCATTAACATTTTCTTTAGTTTTAGAAATTGGAATGGGATTTTTATTGTGTTGTATCTTCTATGTTTTTACTGTTTTGGTACTGATAAATGTTTTACATATTACTCCTGAGTTAAACCTGTCTGCTCTGTACTACAGCTACCAAGGGTTAAGCTCAAGTTTACATTAATGCGACCTAACTAGACTGAGCCAAAAATAATGCCATTATTACTTCAAGAGGACTGCAATCCACTTCAACTAATAATCCACGTTTTGCATAGCATGACGGCTAGAATTAGGTGCAACAGAAAATTAATATTAGTTATTTTTCCAGTTGACAGAACTCAAGTTGAGATCACATTCATCTTCACCAAAGAGAGTGTAGAGATGGAACTTAAGGTAATTATAAAATACAGGGATAGAACAATTTATAGAGATGTGCAACTTTACCTTTTGTTTGTATTATCCATGTTCATTCATTTCCAGTTTCATGTCGAACTACAGTTAGTTGGTGACACAGAGATAGAGTTCAGGTATATCAATTTACAACTATAAATATGTTTAATTCTCGGAAAGGCAGAAGACCTAAGGTAGCTCTTTGTTTTGCAGAAACTCACTACATTCCGTAAACTTCAATGTCCAGCCAAGTGATGATGCAGAAGTAGTGGAGTCCCTTGCCTCTGTTTGCTCTCTTATCTTACTACATGTTCCTTGTTTCTACCATAGCCCTCATGTTTTTATACATGTGATCAGTGGTGAAGGTGGTAAGACTTTGAACTAAGAATCATTCAAGATGGATACTGTGCATAAGATTAGTGCTCTTAATCTGACACAATTAATGAGGAGGAGCTCATACCCAGGGTCTCCAGGTGTAGCTCTGGTGTGAGAATACAGCTGGAGGTCTAGCTGCACTCACTTTCCATAATAAGCTAGCAGCTTTGTTTTTAGCGAGGGAGACTTGGCCAGAACTTCCTCGTGCATCCACATCTCTTGTGATTTGGAATGGACACTGAATGTGAGTGAGCACAAGAAGAAGCAGAGGAAGTGTGTGGAGATGGCCCTAACCCTTCTGACTGCTGCTGGGACAGGGACCACCCACAGGAGGAACAGGGTTTGACTTCCCTGTGCAGCTTCTAGAGTCAGTAGTGTGGACAAAGACTTAGGTCCTTCAGTGCAATGATTGTTTGGGGCATCCAAGCCTAGACAAAAAGCCGGGCTCGACTTGCCTATGCTATAGTCTCCAGCGCAGGCTGTTTTAATCTTGAAGGAATCAGTGCCCCTGGGTACTTCACCACCTTCCCTTAGGCCATGCCACCAGGGTCTAAAAGGGACAATTTGTAGGTATTGGGGTGTAAATTGTATTTAGACCAGGTGCTTTCACCTTTCCCATGATTTCTTGCACTACATTCATAACATCTGTGACAGTGACCTCTGCAAGGGAATGGGAGAGTCCTTGAAGGGGTTGGGAAGGGCCAGGTTCACTACTTCACTGGTAAGGAGATTACTCAATTCCATGCACAAGAGCCAAAAGACTGTACATATCTCTGATTCTTCTTGGTAATCAACACCAACATCGCTTTTGGGATCAATGACCACTTACTCTCAGTAAGTGCTTCTCAAACGTTTTAGAGCTGTGGCCCAAATTTTAGAACAACAAAGTGTCACAACCTAATTAGCTTTAATGGACATGAGGTGGGAGCTATTTTATTGTAACTAAAGCATTATGCAGTAGTGCATTGTTGTACAGAAAGCACATTTTCCATTGAAATGGCCATGACATTTTCACAGATATACAGTTTTACTGATAAAACTCTACTGCACACACATGATAGGGTGTGAAAATTGTGTGTCCGTGAATATTTATCATTTGTGCATCACAAGGTAAAGTGTCTTGATTTGTTTTGATCCTGTTAAAATATCTGTTTTCATCATACTCACCTTTGCTTCCTAACTGCTGAAAGTGTACATTTTACAGGTGTTTACATGTTGTTGTGTTTCCTTTCACACTGCCTGTACCCCAGTAAGATTGTCACCTAATTCACTTTACTTTTCTTTCTCTGATTGCAAAGTGACAGGAGTTTGTAAACACCAATCCCCATGTTAAAAAAATAAGCAGCATTTTGTCAGAAGACATTACCTGACATTTGACCCTGTTTTCAAATGACAGCAAATGTGACTATATAAATACAGAATATAAAGGCATCGTTATATAATTCTTGGACTTCGCAACCCATCAAAAATCATCTTCCGACCCACCAGTAGGCTGTGACCCACAATTTGGGAAACACTACTCTATAATCAAGCCAGGCAGATGGTCCTTGTACTGACAGTAGAACACACAGCCCAGGCAAGCACTGGATAAATATTGTCTAAGAACAAAGCAATGCAGATACATTTTGGGAAATGGCAGATGGTCTAAAACACACAGCTTAAACTGGAAGGCTGTGGCCCAGGCTACCTGATCTGAAGGAAGAAAGATGTGAGGGAAGAAACACAAAATCTAGATGCGAAGCGATCCAAGAGCAAGATACATGCAGGGAGAGTGGTATACATGTTTAACATGCACATGAATGCATGCATGGTACTTGAACATATCTTGTGGCACAGGTGCCCAGAACTTGAGTAGGAGCCAGTATAGTAGAGTATAAATATATATGACCCAGATAGTGGTTTGTGAGAGTTTCACAATGAGTGTTGACAGACCTGCAAGTATGTTGTATCTCTTAGGGCAGCGACTAAGTCAGACTCTAAAGCCTAACTTGGTTTTCCCCCAAAAGTGCAAAAAACTAGTTGGAGGCTAAATATCAGTTGCACTTTTGGAACTATTAGACCTTGCAGATACATTATTTTATCAGCAACAAAATCACAAGGATAATTGCATTTATAATTTTTATTAGTTTAGGCTATTCGCCCTACTTCGGGATCTACTGGCTTCAGGTTTCAAAGGTCATGGCAGGAAGAAGGGGAACCTTCGAACAGACCTTTTCATTGAAAAAGCCATTCCAGCTACCTTATTGCCACTGCTTTGTGTCAGGCCTGCATGTTTTTTTTTTTACAGGGAAATGAGGCATGCCTGAGTCATATTACAGGATTTAGAGGGTTAGATTATTTTCTGTGTGATGAGTGAGGGGTGGGTTCAGGCTTTGGAGAAGGCTTTACCTATTAGGCTATCTTTGGTCCCAAAGAAGCAACGCAGAACTAGCTAAAAGCTCCTTGTCTTTTCTGTATCTCCTCTATAGGGCCGATGGGAAGGCCAGGGGAAAAATGGGAAATGGGGAATGTGATTAAAGCAAGAATGTTAGTTTACAGATCAAGCACTTGGCACACTCATAGATGCATGTAAGTTGTGGTAAACTAAATGGAAAGAACAATGAGAGATTTGTTGGGTTTGAACATATACCTGCCTATCCCTGGTATGATTAGTGCTAAAAGGCAATAAGTTGGCCTTCTCCAAGACTATCCACTTCAACTTAGTGTATACGCATATCCAAATCCTTCTTTATCTACAGCAGTGCTAGATGTCATTTGTAGGGGAGCACTTTTCCTTGTAATTTTAGGTCCAAATCTCTCTGTGGGTTAGAACGTGTTTCCACAGTGGTAACTTCTAATGTGCCAGTGACAAATCACTGTTTACTCTACCATGCTCATTCCAGTTTCTCCATGACTGATACGCACTTTTCTTGGCAGTGTCTACTTTGCAAGAAACACTAGTATCTTTAAAAATCTTTAAACTAACTTATCATTCAACATTTTATCAATGTGACTTTGTAAAAATAGATGTTAATTGATCCTAATGTTTAACATATCAACAATGTTTCAACTCTTCTGGATTAATTTCTGCATCGTCTTTGGGAAAAAAACAATGGGGAGTCTAAGCATGAGATTCTAAAAGAGAAAAATAGTTTAAAGAATTCATGATACTACTTAAGAAAAAAGGTGAAAAAATTGGTGATGACTCGAAAAGGAATGTGAACTCAAACTGGGCACTGTAAATTAGTCAGAGGGCTATGCTCCACCCAGTCACAACAACATAAACAAGTATGAATGGGCTGATGAAACTGGAACAACAGAGCCAATTTAGTGCATGTGAGCGGTTAATTTATGTTTAGATTTTTTTTATAATTGATAAGCCATTGTTGTTGCATTCTGTGGCAGCCCAAGGCTCTTGGGTGGTCCACTGAGTGTTGCTCCTGTCAAACAATATTAGATGAAGGATATCATCTCAATACATAATGTCAATCTTCATTTCTATTTTGTTAGCAGATATCCACTGATCTTTGTTGGCAGTTAAAATAGTCGATGTGAGGCAGGCATATCAGTGTGTGATGGATCTCTCTTTCCACGCTGGGATGTTGAAGGAGAGAAGGAGGGAGCTACTTGTTATGTTGGTCTTTCAAGGTCACAAAATGGAACTTAAATCTAAAATCTCCATTTGTGTACATGGCTCTTAGTAAATCATTTTGCCTCTATTTGATTAAGCTTGAGGTAGAGAGAAAAATAGAATATATCCCTGGAAATTGGGAGAAGAAAAGGGAATGAAGGATGACAACTTGACAATGGTAACAAAGAGGAGCATATGTTATGAGCAACTACTTCCGTTGGTCAATCTTGCTACTCCCATGTTTCTGTTAAGCTTGAGGTAGATTGAAAAATAGAATATATCCCTGGAAATTGGGAGAAGAAAAGGGAAAGAAGGATGACAACTTGACCATGGTAACAAAGAGGGGCATATGTGATGAGCAACTACTTCCGTTGGTCAATCTTGCTACTCTCATGTGTCTGCTGAATAGAAATACTCTTAAAGTGAAAAACATGTTTTGTAAATAATCACACACTAATCTTTTAACTATATCCACAGCTTCTTTGTTTTTCATTCCAGTGTTGGATGCCAGGCTCAGGAAAATAATTGAGGATCATATCTAAACAGGTCATATCCTAAACATTCTCCTAATCCTGTGGTTCTTTTCAATAAGGCATACTTAAAGAAAATATAGAGTGTAGTCTGTGTACTATTCTTCTTCCAATATTATTGGATTAATTAGCCCTGATGAAGGCCTTTATGAATTACAGCTAATTGATGACCTGTTAGGTGTATTGACTATAGGTATTTAGTTAGGAATAACTCTAACTTTCATTGAGTAATCTTTTAGACAAGTGTGGCACTAGTCCGAATAACTGTTTTATCTGTTGCATAAATCTGGTACATATTTTTATTGACAGAGGTGCTGAAGCATTTATCACTCTGTCGCACTCCACACTTTCAGCACACTTTCCGATTCTATTTTAACTTTTTTGATATTTCTGTGATTAATTATGTAAAGTTGATAAAACCTTTATAGCTTACAACAATACTAAGCTTGGGCCGCCGATGTTAGATTTTAACTTTGAAGAACGAGTTACTTACCTTCGGTAACGACTTTTCTGGTGGATACATTAGCTACCTGTGGATTCCTCACCTAATGAATACTCCCATGGCGCCAGCATTCGACGGAAATCTTCTTCCTAGTCTCTGCACGTCGACGAGGACGTCACTGTAGCCCACGCAACGCCGTCTGACGTCATACAGGCAATAAGAGGTCCTCGACGACGTGCCGACGTCAGTACCAACATTTTTTACGTGCATGAGAACAACAACCCAATGCAATGAAAGAGCAAGGCAACATCCCATAACCTTGTAAAATACACAATATTGCAATGAATAGCTGTAAATTTAATATAACAAACAAATATATGCAAATCATGTATGTACACAAAGATATATACATATATATATATATATATATACAGATAAATATACACAAGTATCCATATATACAACATCTATTGCAACCTTGAAGACCAAGAGGAGCGCACTCAAGGATTACTTGGTAAGACCAGAAAGGCAACGGGGAGGCGGGTGTAACTGTGAGGAATCCACAGGTAGCTAATGTATCCACCAGAAAAGTCGTTACCGAAGGTAAGTAACTCGTTCTTCTGATGGATACAACTACCTGTGGATTCCTCACCTAATGAATAGAGTCCCAAAGCAGTACCACGCCCGGTGGCGGGTGCCTAAATGGTCAAACCAAGAAATCCTGCAGCACTGACCGTGCAAACTGGCCGTCCCTTCTGACCTCAGAGTCCAAACAGTAATGTTTCGCAAAAGTGTGAAGGGACGACCAAGTTGCGGCCTTGCAGATGTCAACCACAGGAACACCTCTGGCCAAGGCCGAAGTGGCCGACTTAGCTCTGGTGGAATGAGCTCTAATGCCCTCAGGAGGGTCCTTCTTTGCCAAAGAGTAACAGATTTTAATGCAAAGAACCACCCACCTGGAGAGTGTTCTCTTGTGGACTGCCTTTCCTCTCCTCTTGCCCACGTACCCGATGAACAGCTGATCCTCCAGCCTGAAATCCTTTGTTCTATCAATAAAGAAGCTCAACGCCCTCTTTGGGTCCAGACGGTGCAGTCTTTCTTCCTCTTTAGAAGGATGAGGCGGAGGATAGAACGTGGACAAAGTAATTGTCTGAGCCAAATGGAAGGGTGAAACAACCTTCGGGAGGAAAGCAGCCTTGGTCCTCAACACTACCTTATCCCCATAAAAAGTTGTATAAGGGGGCTTTACCGATAAGGCCTGCAACTCACTCACTCTCCTTGCAGATGTTATAGCTACCAGAAAAACTGTTTTTATAACCAAATACCTTAAGGGGCAAGAATGCATAGGCTCGAAAGGGGACCCCATAAGGAAAGTCAGGACCAAGGACAAATCCCATTGCGGCATAACAAATGGTTTTGGAGGATATTTATTTAGAAGACCTTTCAAGAATCTGATAACAATAGGGGATTTAAATAACGATGGTTGGTCTGGAAGACAAATCAAGGCTGACAAGGCCGACAAATAACCCTTAATGGTAGCCACTGCACAACCTTTCTGCGCTAGAGACAGAGCAAAAGACAAAACGTCCGATAGATGAGCATGTAAGGGATCAATCTGCCTCTCTCCACACCACGCAACAAATTTAGACCACCTATTAGCGTAGATAGATTTAGTGGAGTGTCGCCTGGCCGCTAATATAACATCCACTACATCAGGCGGAAGAGAGAAGGAACTCAGGTTGCCCCGTTCAATCTCCAGGCATGTAGGTGCAGACTCTGGAGGTTGGGGTGTAAAACCTGCCCCTGCGACTGCGAGAGGAGGTCTGCCCTGAAAGGGAGACGGAGCGGAGGGCACATTGAGAGTTGGAGAAGGTCGGAGTACCACACCCTCCTTGGCCAATCCGGAGCTATTAAGATGACTAGCGCCCGGTCTTGGCGAATCTTCCTCAATACTCGAGGAATCAAGGGTATGGGAGGAAACGCGTAAAGCAACTGGCCGCACCAGGTTATTTGAAACGCGTCCCCCAACGCTCCCTGCATCGGATACTGGAGGCTGCAGAATAACGGACAATGCGCGTTCTCCAGAGTGGCAAACAGATCTACCCGAGGAAACCCCCACCTTTGAAAGATCAAACGGGCTTGATCTGGATGGAGACGCCACTCGTGGTCTGCCGAGAATTGGCGACTGAGACCGTCCGCACGTACATTCAAGACCCCGGCCAGATGATTTGCTACCAAGCAAATGTGATGGTCCTTTGCCCAGGACCATAGCCGAAGAGCTTCTCTGCAGAGAAGGTACGACCCTACTCCTCCCTGTTTGTTTATGTACCACATCGTGGTAGTATTGTCCGTCAGGACCTGTACCGACTGACCACGAAGGGAAGGGAGGAAGGCCTTGAGAGCCAGACGTACAGCCCGTAACTCCAACAGATTGATATGAAACATCTGCTCCTCTGGAGACCAAAGGCCTTTGATCTCCAGATCCCCCAGATGAGCTCCCCACCCTAGAGTGGAAGCATCCGTTAATACCGTGGCCACTGGTGGCGACTGCGCGAACGGCTTTCCTTGTGAAAGATTGTTGCTCGCAATCCACCACTTCAAGTCCACAGCAGCATCTCTGGAGATCTTGACAGCACCTTCTAGATCTCCTTTGTGTTGAGACCACTGCCTTCGGAGGCACCACTGAAGAGCCCTCATGTGCCAGCGAGCATGCGTGACCAACAGAATGCAGGAGGCAAACAGACCGAGCAGACGAAGGACCTTGAGGACTGGAACTACCGCTCCATTTCGAAACATTGGAACCAATTCCTGAATATCTTGAATCCGCTGAGGCGGAGGAAAGGCTCGACTCAATGTTGTATCCAGTACTGCCCCTATGAACAGGAGGCGCTGAGAGGGCTCCAGGTGAGATTTGGGCTTGTTCACCGAAAAACCCAGGTCGAACAACAACTGAGTCGTTGACTGCACATGATGCGACACAAGCTCCGGCGACTTGGCTTTGATCAACCAGTCGTCCAAGTAAGGGAATACTGCTATCCCCTTCCTTCTGAGCTCTGCCGCAACCACCGACATCACCTTCGTGAAGACTCGAGGTGCTGAAGTAAGACCAAACGGAAGGACCGCAAACTGATAGTGCTGCGATCCCACCATAAACCGGAGATACTTCCTGTGTGACTTGAGTATCGGGATATGAAAGTAAGCATCCTGCAAGTCGACAGACACCCTCCAATCTTCCTTGTTCAACGCCAAAAGCACCTGAGCTAGGGTCAGCATCTTGAACTTTTCCTGTTTGAGGAACCAATTAAAGATCCTCAGGTCCAGGATTGGTCTCAACCGACCATCCTTCTTGGGAATCAGGAAATACCTTGAGTAACAACCTCGACCCCTTTCCTGCTCTGGGACCAACTCTACCGCACCCTTTGAAAGGAGGACTTGTACCTCCTGTTCTAGCAACAGGAGGTGTTCTTCTGAACAATAAGATGGGCGGGGCGGGAACTCCCGAAAGAGAAGGGTGTAGCCTTTTCCCACAATACTGAGAACCCAAGTGTCCGTTGTAATAGTCTTCCACTTGCGGAGAAAATGCTATAATCTTCCCCCTACAGGAGAGGAGTGAGTGGGAAATGGTGGAAGCCTAAGGCTGCTTTCCCTGCTGCACCCCTCCAGAGGACGAGGAAGAGGCAGAGTGCTGCTGAGAGGCTCCTCTGGTGCGGGCCCTCCCTCTCCCTCTAAAAGATCTATAGGGATGGGAAGAGGCAGGTTGCTGGAATCTCCCCCGAAAGGAAGAGGAGGAAGAGCCACGCCCAAATCCCCGAAACCTCCTGAAAATCCTGGAAGAGGCAGAGGAAGAAGGAGCTTGGAGTCCTAACGATTTAGCTGTGGCCCTGCTCTCCTTAAAACGTTCCAAGGCCGAATCTGCCTTGGCGCCAAACAGCTTGTCCCCATCAAAAGGGAGATCCAATAGGGTTGACTGCACATCCGCAGAAAACCCCGAATTACGGAGCCAGGCCTGTCTCCTTGCCACCACAGTCGTGCCCATTGCTCTGGCGACCGAGTCGGTCATGTCCAGCCCAGACTGAATAATCTGGGTCACGGCAGCGTGGGCATCTGAAACAACATCCAAAAGACCCTGGGGAAGCTCCGTAAATGATGAGGAAATGTCATCCATAAGAGCATGAATATATCTCCCCAGGATACAAGTTGCGTTGGTGGCCTTCAACGCCAGACTGCAGGACGAAAAGATTTTCTTGGACTGCGCATCCAGTTTCTTCGAGTCCCTGTCCCCAGGCACCGTCGGGAAAGAACCAGGCGCTGATTTGGATGAACAGGAGGCCTGCACCACCAAGCTCTCCGGTGTAGGGTGCCTAGAAAGAAAGCCAGGGTCAGTTGGTGCAGCTCGATACCTCCTGGCTACGGCTCTATGAACCGCTGGGGAAGATACTGGTCTCTTCCACACCTCTAGCACCGGATCCAGCAAAGCGTCATTAAACGGCAATAGAGGCTCTGCCGCAGCTGAGGCCGGATGAAGCACCTCTGTCAGAAGGTTCTGTTTTGTCTCTGCCACCGGCAAAGGCAGGTCCAGAAAACTAGCTGCCTTCCGTACCACTGCGTGAAAGGAAGCAGCCTCCTCCGTGTATTCCCCTGGAGACGAAAGATCCCACTCAGGGGAAGTGTCCAGCCCACTGGCTGTATCTAGACCATGGCGTCCATCACCCGAGTCCTCTAGTTCTCCTTCTTCCAGGACTCGTTGGTACTCCTGCTCCTCTAATAAACGGAGAGCACGTCTCCTCGAATGAAGCCTCTGCTCGATACGCGGAGTCGACAATGCCTCCACCGAAGCCGAAGATCGGCGCCGATCTTCAGAAGCCACCGACGCCGCGTCTGGAGCCACAGGTAACTTCGGCGCCGATGAAAGAGCACTCGGAGAGGATGGACCCACCGGAGTCACAGGACGAAATCCCGACGACGGCATGGAAATCTCCGGGACCAATCCCTCCGAAGTCACCGGAGTGGCCACCGGCGCCGAGCCCACTTTCCCAAAAGGGAGAAAGGGCATAAAGGGTGCCGGCCGTAGAGGCGCAGGATCACCCAATGAAAAGGCCTAAGGGCCAGCCGGAGCACCCCCTGGAGCCATCTGTTGGAAGATGGTATACATCGCATTTAGGAATGCTGTACTATCGGCTCCAGGGGTGGGAAAAGCTGGGGTGCCTGTATCGAAGGCGACACCGACGCCGGCCTCGACGTCTGCGACGCCGGAGACAACACCAGAGGCTGCACCACTTCAATCACCGACGCCTGTCCAGGTGAAGTCGGTGACGCCGGAGAGGGCAACGGCGTCGATGGATGCGGCGTGACCGTGGGACTGACCTCCCAAGTCCTCCGGCACCGATCCGAAGACCTGGAACGAGTCTCCTTGCTTGAATGGCGCCGTGATTCTCTACGGCGCCGGGAGACTCGATGACGCCGATGCCTTGGCGAAGAAGACTTCTTATGATGTTTTTCTTTCTTTGACTTCGCCATAAACAACTTCGCCTCACGTTCCTTGAGGGCCTTTGGATTCATGTGCTGGCATGAATCGCAAGTCGAAACGTCGTGGTCGGAGCTTAAACACCAAAGGCAGTCGGAGTGAGGATCCGTAACTGACATCTTGCCCCCACACTCACGACAAGGTTTAAAACCCGACTTTCTCTGCGACATTATTACTGCAGCGAAGGACTACGCAGCAAAAAATGCACTGTAACCACGAAAGTAACAGTTGCTCCCTCGAAGATAACCGTTTCGAATGCACGGAAAAAAGGGAACTGACGTCGGCACGTCATCGAGGACCTCTTATTGCCTGTATGACGTCAGACGGCGTCGCGTGGGCTAGAGTGACGTCCTCGTCGACGTGCAGAGACTAGGAAGAAGATTTCCCTCGAATGCTGGCGCCATGGGAGTATTCATTAGGTGAGGAATCCACAGGTAGTTGTATCCATCAGAAACTTATAGTTAGATGGATACATTTGTCACACATTATTCTCTGATACACACTAAAACTATATGAAATTGTTCCTGTGGGAACTATTTGCATACGTTTATAGTTACACCGATGGCCCAACTGGAAAACAGTTTTGCCCCAGGTTTTATACTTCTGCCCATACCATGGCACTTTCTATGCATTCTAATATTTCTTCTAGGAAACTTAGGTAACCACTTAGAAAGCACAAATAGCCATCAATTTGAAATAAACAGCACACCAAATAAATGTACATATGACTTTGCCTTTACAACAGATTTCAATCAAAATATTAGTTGGTGACATAAATACATTTAAACCAAATAATGTTAAACATCCAAAATCTTAGTGCTTAAAACAACATAGCTAATTTTCAAACTTGTTGGAGGTTTTAATTCTCAAACGTCTATACTGGTACTGAATACTGAAAACAAGTACAAGTAGTTAAGCTATAGTACTTAAAAATACAATGTTTCATTTACTCACTGCTGCTTTTTTTGGTTCCCAGGGTCTGGCCTTCTTCCAGAGAATTTGACCCAACTGAAGAACTATCTTGGTTGTCTTGAGGTGGCAACTGAAGGAACCCATCACTGGATTCAGAACGGGTGGGTGTAAGGGTCAGGGACTTGAGACGCTCACGATTGCCATCTTTCTTAGATTTTATCAATTTTCTCATTTTTAGTGTGATCCAGTTCCCCCTCCTAAATGAATAATATGATGGACATCCATGACTAATCACTTGTCATTATCTTGCTAAAAACAAATTAAAAGTTATCCGTATAATCATAAATATCATGTATGTATATGTATATATATAATATATGTATAATCATAAATAGTTGTTGTGCCTCCATAAATTCAAAATGTAGTTAATACAATGGAGAAGTACCTCCTCGGGGGGGAAGGTTCATAAAATTTGTACTGGTCCATGATCTTCTCTTCTAACTTTTCCTTTTGTCGCCTCAATTCATTTAATTTATCACTGTTGAAAGAAATGGTAATAAACAAAACATTAACTCACAGTTCCTATTCAGTACTTTGATTCTCCAAACCAACAGCACTCTCATTAGTCATTATAATTGACTTTTAGAACAGCAGAGTAATTAACATAGCAATGTATTACTTATCCTGCACTGAATAAAATTGTACACTAGGGGATAGACCAAGTGGAACTGAGCTGGATGCAAAAACATACTAACATTTTGCACTGGCTGTGCATCACAAAAGTGATGCAAACTAGCGACAAATGTTTTTTCATTATTTGCTTTCCAGTCAATAATGGCAAACGCACTGGAAATAAACCAAAAGTAACCAAGAGCATCACCAAACGCTGCTTTGCATTACTTAGCATCAAGGGGGTGTTACATGGGTATTTTCATTAAACGACCCACTTTTTTAGATGCAAAACCCTATATACCAAAAATGTGAGACACGGTTTAGCGTAAAAAATTACGCCTTTTAAAACCAGGTGTTGTAATTTCTCCTTTCCTTTCCTACTATGCATGTGTGCTGCACTGTACAGAACACATACAAAGTAGGAAACGTATTAGAAGTTGTCTAGGCATAGTATTTTGCACTGGAAGGGCATCCTTCCAGTACAAAACCTATGCTAGACTCTCACACACACACTTGAACTAAGGCGCAAAGGTGTATGTGTGGCACACGCCAGCTGAAATCAGAGCCGGAGATAGGAAGAGGGGAGGAGAGAGCCATATCTCCACAGATATGGTGTTCTCCTGCTCCCTTCCTATCATGTAACGCTTTGCAGCATGTTTGGCCGCTGCACTGCATTGCCTGACAGTTTAATAAATCTACCCCACTTTGTGTTACAAATAGGCACAAAGCTACAATGTTCTTTTATGTCATAACCTATTTGAGCAGCTGTAGGGTGGGAAACCAAGCCAGAAGAGAAGAGATTTTGAGATTCTGAATCTTTCTGTGCTATTTTTTAAAATGATCGCCCCCCTTTGGTGATCTAGTCTATTAAATATTTGCACCATCTTTAAACAATAAACAAGGGTGAACAAAGAGAATAGTGACAGAGTGAAATTTGTGTACTTTTTGGGACAGAGGAAGAGCTTAAAAAAAGTTGTCTTCAGAAAAATAGCTTATGTATTAGATTTGCCAGTGAGGGTGTATATTTTGTTAAATAACCAAAATAATGACTGCATAATGTCAATGCAGAGGTAATGCTTACGGGAATGCAGTCAAGATCGCATTTAGTCACATTTCACACATTCAACACTTACTGCATATAAAACAAGGCTTCTTTCCCTATGCATATAAAACAAAACTTGTTTTTCGGCCATATCAGACAGGACTTGCTTTCTTAGGACACAGAAAAACTGTTGAAGCAGTAGGACTAGGCATCAGATGGTTTACAAATGAAAAGCAACATTTAAAAGTATCAAACAGGAGTTCTTCAAAGTACAAAGATTTTGATAACATTTGAGCTAGAACACATCCGTGATTCTAGATCATTCCAGTTGCACCAGCTATTTAATTGCTTATTTGTTTAATGCTTAATGCTTGACTGGTGTTCAATGTAAGACACAGAAAATGGACACAGCATCAATTACAAATTCAGGAAGACATAAAAAACAATAATATGTTTTTGTCATTAGAGGATTGGAAATTTGTTTAGAGATTTTAGACTACTGTAGCAAAAACAATTCACCCTTTTGGAGAAGTCGAAGAGAAAAGTTATAAGAGGGTTGGATGGAAGGAGAGAGGACTGGACCAACAGAATTTAGTGAGCATGAACAAATATTTGAAGAGAGGCAGACAGTTTTTAAGGCCAAGAATACACATAAAAAGGCAGATGAATTGAAATCTTCATGTTTACTTTTTCCTAGATTTTTGAGTTTGGTGGGTGGATTACTGTTTAACTGGTGTAACTGTTGGGACGAAAAGTCCACTGCATGCAGACTGACCTGCATCCCTGCCCTGAATGCTCCCTGCTCCTAAAATATCTGGATCCTTGGCACCAATATTTGTCATGGGTAAATGGATCACGCATGTGCGCCATGACTTAGGCCTGTCTAATGGATTGCAGTCTTGTTAGACCTGGTGAGGCGCATAAAGCTTTATCCTCATAGTGGTAAAGGGCTACTGCCCTTTCCAAGAGTTAAGTAGCAGGAGTGTAGTGGGGCAGCATATTGATTTTATAAGTGATCAGTGGAATGAACAGGCCAATTACTTGTATCACTGAAGTGAGGACTTCTGGCCCACTCATTTAATGTTTCACTGTTGTGTACCTAACTCACTTTTAGCCTGTATTATGTTAGTATGCAGCCCTGTGTAGCATGTATGTGGTTACACATGCATGCTTTTAAATTTATACATCTACATGTGGTACAGTACATAGATGCCTGTGGGTTCCATATTAGAAACACGGGGCCTTGGATAGCCATCTTAGACAAATTTGCATTTTTGAACGATGGGTGAGACACACACTGGAGGAAGGGAGAGCCAAGCTATCCGGTGCACTTCAAAATGGCTCTTTGATTCTGGAAACATCACTGGGTGAGGAGTGGGAAAGTAGGTGGAGGGAGAATGGTCAAGTTGGGATCCTGTCGAGTGAATCCCTGAAGCAAAGTGGTGAGACTCCAGTCTAGTTGAGACTGCAGAACCAATCGGGCTGTTGGTATGTGTGCCGCTGTTCGTCACCCCTGAATGCCATGCTGGGGTCACAATGAAGATTAAGAGCCGTCACCCTTATGCATTGTTGTGACCAAAGAGGGCTCTCCCCCTGTGCAGTGCTGTGGCACGGAGGGGCTGTCATATATAAGGTGGGGGCTGTAGTTAAGACGAAGGGCTATTGCCCTCTGCACTGTTGTCACCAAAAACGGCCATTGCCTTGTGCAGTGCTGTGATCCAGAGGGCCCTTTGCCCTGAGTGACTCTGTTTGTGACCCCCCATATGCCAAGTGGGGGCCTCGGTGAAGAGAGGCCTGTCACTATTGAACATTGTGCAAAAGTAAAGCGTAGTAGGTTGTGACCCATGTAAGCAGAGCACTGACTTAACCACCAGAACCTTGAAGTCACCTCATGTCGGAATGAGGAAGGCTAATGGAACAACCAGAGGAGCTCTGTGGGTGACTGCCATCTTGCCCAAAGCATCTAGACTACTGCTCATTGATGGGCCGCAGACATGCACCTGGCATTTCATATCACAAACCAAAGAGAGCCCAGAAAACTAATCATCAGGCCATTGAGACTCTGCATGGCCTTACTCTTGACAACTGGAAGTCAAGGAAAGTCATGAGTCTTCCTGTGGTTGTCTGACGGTAAACAACATACGCCTTGTATGTTGCCATTTGGATCAGGTGGTTAAACAGTTTCTTGAACCAAGTGCAAGTTTTATGACACGCCTTGTATGGTTAAAGAACCTGGTCGTACTTGTCCAATCCACCCATGTACTTATTGTAATCAAGTATACAGATGGGCTTGTGGAATTCGGCCATCTGACCCCAAACCATGATGGGGAAATTGCTCTAATCATGAATAGTAGTGTGCACATATACATCACGCCTATTCAAGAACTTGACTGCGAGTAGTTCGTACAGCATTGAGAATCTATGACTTCTTAAAAGCCATTGTGAACATTTTAAGTCTTGTTCTTACTAGCAGTGCCTAGCCTGAATGTTGCCTCATTTAAATGGAAAATAAGCACAGTCCTTGGACATGGAAGTGGAAGTCAGGATCTTATCTGACTCTAGCGTTGTGTCTGCTTTTGCGAAGAATGTGTAAATTATTTGTGATGATCGTATTTTACTTTGTGTTCATATATAAATGTTAAACTTTTAATAAAAGCAAGTATCTGGCTGGACATTCATTTATTGGTATTGAAGCAGATTATAGAAGCCAGAGACCACCCCTTTAAAGAGACCCCAACGTTTCAAGTATTGCAGAATGGGGAGATAGAATATCTGAGGTGTTCCAGTCGCCACTGGAACTTAATGAATCTAACAGCAGCCTTTTTCGGCAGCTGGGACAATGGTAGCACCTCAGTCTTATCCCAGCTAATCTTATAACCTGAAATGTCAGACAAGTGCACAATAACGAACATCAGTTGGGGCAGCGAGCTCGCCAGGTCATACAAAGATGTAGTCAGCATAGAGCAGGATTTCCAAGAACCCCACCACGGTCGGATACCAGCTATGCCGGCATTTTGTTGGGCGGCTGCCGCAAGCAGCGCTAATAACAGGGAGAATAGCAAGGGCAAAAAAGAGTGACACTGGTGTGTATACCATAGCATCTAACAGTAGTCAGACAGGAACCCACCACAGTTGCATTCACTGACAAGGCAGTACATAGCCATTTAACTTTTGCAATAAAGTCTTCACCCAGGCCAAATCAACAGAGAATGCAGAACATGTATGACCATTCAATCCTATCAAATGGCTTCTTGACCATGTCCAGTACACGCGCAAAATGGCATCCCCGTACTCACAAAGTCTGGGAAAATGGATCTGGAGTTTGTGGGGCACCTCTGCTAGTGCAGGGGTGCCCTCACACAGAGGTACCTGCATCCTGTCCTCTATGCTGAGAGAGCCTACATTAGGGGGTACTTATAGTGACCTGGTGTAGTGACCTGTAGTGAAAAGGGAATTATGCACCCGTTTCATGCAGGCTGCAATTGGCAGGCCTGCAGAACCCTTTGCATGGGCTCCCTTTGGGTGGCAGAATAACAGCTGCAGCCCATAACCATCCCCTGGAACCCCAATGCTCTGGGTACCTAGGTACCATATACTAGGGACTTACATGGGGGGACCAGTATGCCAATTGTGGGAAGAAAAAGGTACAATTTAGAGGAGATAGCAAAACTACTCGGGTCCTGGTTAGCAGGAACCCAGTAGACACAAACATACTGACAACAGGCAGAAACTGGCGGTAACCATGCCAAGAACAAGGGTTCTTTCCTACACAACCCCCCAAAACGAAAGACAAGAAGGCTAACCTTGCCCAGTTGAGTCTTCATTGTTTAAGTGGAAATATCTGGAGAGTCCATCTGCATTGGAGTGGTTACTCCCAGGTCTATGTTCCACTGAGTAGTCCATTCCCTTTAGGGATATGGACCACCTCAACAATTTGGGGTTTTCTCCCTTCGTCTCTTTGAGTCATAGAAGGGGCTTGTGGTCTGTTTGAACAATTAAGTGAGTGCCAAACAGGTATAGCCTCAGCTTCTTCAAGGCCCAGACCAGAGCAAAGGCCTCCCTTTCTATAGTTGACTCACGCTTCTATCTAGGGGTCAACCTTATACTGATAAAAGCAACTGGTTGATCCTGGCCCTCAGTGTTTATCTGAGAAACAACCGCCCCCACCCCTACCTCTGAAGCATCAGTTTGGGCAATGAATGTCTTGGAGTAGTCCGGGCTTTTTAATACTGGTGCAGAACACATGGCCTGTTTAAGGTCCTCAAAAGATTTCTGACATCTAGCTGTCCATTCAAATGTCTTTGGCATCTTTTTAGATGTGAGGTCATTAAGAGGGGCAACAATGGAGCCATAATTCTTGATGACACTCCTATAGTACCCAGTGAGGCCTAGGAAGGCTCTCACCTGGGTCTATGTGGTAGGGGGAGTCCACTCTAAAACAGTCTGAACCTTCCCGTGCAATGGTTGAATCTGGCCTCCATTTATCAGGTGGCCCAGATAGAGAACCTTCCCCTGCCCTATCTGGCACTTAAAGGCCTTGATAGTGAGGCCTGCCTTTTGCAGAGCCTCCAAAACATTCCATAGGTGGACCAGGTGGCCATCCCAGGTGGAGCTAAAGACAACTATGTCATTGAGATAGGCTGCACTATAGGCTTCCAAACCTTGGAGGACTGTATTCATCAGCCTCTGGAAAGTGGCAGGTGCATTCTGCAAACCAAAGGGCATAACAGTAATTGATAATGCCCTCCAATGGTTGAGAATGCAGTTTTTGGTTTGGCATCCTCTGACAATCTGATCTGCCAATGCCCTGCAGTCAGGTCAAAGGTGCTTGGATACTTGGCAGATGCCAGTGAATTTATAAGCTCATCTGCCCTAGGAATAGGGTGTGCATCCGTCTTCGTGACTGTATTGAGCCCTCTTTAATCTACACAGAACCGCATCTCTCTTTTTCCATTCTGTGAGTGAGGTTTTGGTACCAGCACTACTGAGGTAGCCCACGGGGTGTCGGAGTGCTCAGTCCAGTCACTCCTAGGTCTAGCATTCTTTGCACTTCAGCTTTGATGCAATCTCTAACATGATCAGGTTGCCTGTAAATTTTACTTTTAAGAGGCAGGCTGTCTACTGTGTCAGTGGTGTGTTCACACCATGTTGTCTGACCAGGTATCAGAGAAAACAGTTCAGAGAACCGAGCTAGGAGGTTCCAGCAGTCCTCTTTCTGATACTCGGAAAATCAGTCTGTAGGACCACTCCATCCACTGACCCATCAGCTGCAGTAGTAGAGAAGAAATCAGTGAGAGGGTCACTCTCTTCTTCCTGACCCTCCTCAATTCCCATGAGCAGGGTCAGATCAGCCCTGTCATAGTAGGGCTTAAGGCGGTTCACATGAAGCACCCTGAGGGGGCTTCTAGGAGTGCCAAGGTCTACCAAATAGGTGTCCTCACCCTTTTTCTCCACTATAGTGTGGGGACCACTGCATTTGTCTTAGAGTGCCCTGGGAGCCAATGGCTAAAGGGCCCACACTTTCCGTTCTGGCTGGTACACAGGTAGGACAGCCTTCTGATCATGCCACTGCTTCTGCAGTTCTTGGCTGTCCTGAAATATTTTAGTGGCCTTTTTTATGTACTCAGCTATCGAGGATCTGAGGCCAAGAACATAATCTACAATGTACTGTTTAGGGGGCTTGAGAGATTGCTCCCATCGTTCCCTTACAAGTGCAAGTGAACCCCTAACAGGGTGTCCAAACAGAAGTTCAAAGGGGCTGTAGCCCACTCCCTTCTGAGGCATCTCCCTGTAGGCAAACAGAAGACATGGCAATAGGACATCCTATCTCCTCCTGAGTCCCATCATCATGCCTTTGAGAGTTTTATTACATCTCTCAACCAAACCGTTGGTTTGGGTGTTTTAAGGGGTGGTGAACTTGTAAGTAACACCACATTCCTTCATGCATGGTTTCAAGGTATGCAGACATGAAGTTTGTACCACTGTCTGATACCACCTCTTGTGGAAAGCCCAGCCTGGAGAAGATTCCCAGGAGGGTTTTTGCCACTGCAGGAGCTGTAGTGGTCCTTAGAGTTATAGCCTCTGGATAGCTGGTGGCATGGTCCACCACTACTGGTATGAATCTATTTCCAGAGGCAGTGGGCGGGTCTAGGGGGCCAACAATATCCACCTCAACCCTCTCAAATGGAACCTCAACCACTGGTAGTAGAATTAGGGGGGCCTTTGGGGTGCCACCTATATCGCCACTGGCTTGATAGGTGACACAGGAGTGACAAAACTCCTTTGTATCTTTGGACATATGGGGCCAGTGAAAGTGTGGGACAAGTCTGTCCCAAGTCTTGCTTTGCCCCAGGTGACCTGCCAGAGGTAAGTCATGTGCAAGGGTCAACAAAAATTCTCTATACTGCAGAGGTACTACCAACCTCCTGATGGCATTAGGTTTGGGTTCCCATGCTTCTGAGTATAAAGGGTTGACTTCAAAATACACCTTGTGGGTGCCACTGACATCCCCTGCTTCCTGAAGAATAGCTTTCTGTCTTAACTCTTCCAGTGTGGGACAGGTGTGCTGTGTCCTACTGAACTCTTCCCTGGCAGGCCCCCCTGTACCTTCAAATTCAGCTGTGTCAGCTTTCAACTCTTCAGGTGTAGGTTCTATCAAGGGAGTGGATTTCTCGTCCTGGAAGGAGGAATACGCACCGGAGGGTGGGGTAGGGGGCAACATTTTGCCCTTTCTACCCTTGGCTTTGGGAGCCCCTTGGGGCAGTGTTCCAGGCTCCAAGATTCCTTTTTATTTGTACTTCTTGGCCTGAGCCCTGGTTAAAGCAAACATATGCCCTGGGATGTCCAGCATTGCTGCATGGGCCTCCAACTCTACTTCAGCCCAAGCTGAAGTCTCCAAGTCATTCCCCAAGATGCACTCTACAGGTAGGTCTGTGGAACTACAACCTTCTTTGGGCCAGTCACCCCCCCCCAAACTGAAATCAACAACTGCCATGGGGCAGCATACAGTGTTGTTGTGGGCGTCAGTCACTTGGTACTGATGACCAAGTAGATGTTGCACAGGGGACACCAGTTTTTCAGTCACCATAGTGACACTGGCACCTGTGTCTTTGTAGGCCTCTGCCAGAAGAACAAGTTACTTACCTTCGGTAATGCTTTTTCTGGTGGATACAATAGCTACCTGTGGATTCCTCACCTTATGAATTCATCCTTGCGCCAGCATCCGACGGAAAGTTCTCTTCCTAGCTCTCCACGTCGACGAGGACGTCACAATAGCATGGCTCCAAGCGACTCCGTCTGACGTCGCCATGCCAATAAGAGGTCCTCGTTGGTGTGCTGACATCAGTTTCACCCATTTCTTACATGCCTTTGAGGAGAACAGGTGCGAACCGACTTCCACAATAAATCCAATAAATACATATACACATAAAACCCTCATGATGCAATATAATGAAAAAACATCATTTATATATATATACAGGAAAAAATATCTATATACACATATATCTATACAACCACACATCCTAGTGCAATCAGACAAGCAACGGGGAGGCGGGCAGGACTGTGAGGAATCCACAGGTAGCTATTGTATCCACCAGAAAAAGTGTTACCGAAGGTAAGTAACTTGTTCTTCTGATGGATACAAACTACCTGTGGATTCCTCACCTTACGAATAGAGTCCCAAAGTAGTACCGCACTCGGAGGTGGGTGCCCGTCGGATTACACCAAGAAATCCTGTAAAACAGATCGCACAAAATGGCCGTCCCTCCGAACCTCACCATCCAAGCAGTAATGCTTATCGAAAGTGTGGAGGGACGCCCAAGTTCCCACCTTACAAATATCCACCACCGGGACTCCCCTGGCCAGGGCCGAAGTGGCCAACTTAGCCCTGGTGGAGTGAGCCCTGATTCCCTCAGGAGGAACTTTCTTTGCCAGTGAGTAGCAAACTTTTATACAAAGAATGACCCACCTGGAGATCCTTCTTTTATGGACTGCTCTGCCCTTCCGCTGACCAACATACCCCACGAACAGCTGATCCTCTAGACGAAAGTCTTTCGTCCTCTCAATATAAAAACTGAGAGCCCTTCTAGGGTCCAATTGATGGAGTCTCTCTTCCTCTTTAGAGGGGTTGGAGGGGAGGGTAGAGAGAGGGAAGGGTAATACCCTGTCCCATATGAAGAGGAGTGACAACTTTTGGCAAGAAAGACGCCCTGGTTTTCAGTACCACTTTATCAGGAAAAAGCAAGGTAAAGGGGGGTTTTATGGAAAGGGCTTGAAGCTCCCCAATCCTCCTAGCAGAGGTTATAGCAATAAGGACTACCGTCTTAAGAACCAAATACCTTAAAGGACATGAATGCATGGGCTCGAACGGTGAACCCATCAGAAATGTTAACACAAGATTTAAATCCCACTGAGGCATGTGAAAAGGCGTGGGGGGAAACTTATTAAGTAAGCCCTTAATAAACCTATTTGCAATCGGAGATTTGAATAAAGAGGGCGGACCCGGGAGACAAATAAAAGCTGATAGAGCAGACAAATAACCTTTCACTGTAGCTACTGAACAGCCTTTCTTTGCTAAATCAAGGGCAAATAACAAAACCTCGGAAAGGTGGGCCTTCAAGGGATCTTTCTGCTTCTCTCCACACCAACTAACAAATTTAGCCCACCTATTGGCATAAATGGATTTAGTGGAGTGTCGCCTGGATGACAGAATAACATCCACTACATCCGGTGGGAGAGAAAAAGAACTCAGGTTGCTCTGTTCAATCTCCAGGCATGTAGGTGGAAGCTCTGGAGGTGGGGGTGTAGAACCTACCCCTGCGACTGTGAGTAGAGGTCTGCCCAGAGTGTGAGACGGAGCAGAGGGCACCTTGAGAGTTGTAGAAGGTCTGTGTACCACACCCTTCTCGGCCAATCTGGTGCCACCAAGATGACTTGGGCCCTGTCTTGGAGAATCTTCCTCAGGACCCGAGGAATCAAGGGTATGGGGGGAAACGCGTAATGAAACTGGCCGCCCCAGGGTATTTGAAACGTACCCCCCCAACGCTCCTTGCAATAGATACCGGAGACTGCAGAACAACGGGCAGTGCGCATTCACCCGAGTGGTGAATAGATCTACCTGCGGAGATCCCCACATCGCGAAGATGTACCAGAACGACGGGCAGTGCGCATTCTCCCGAGTGGCGAATAGATCTACCTGCGGAGACACCCACATCGCAAAGATGTACCGGACTAGGGGCCAGATGTAGCAAAGTATTTGCACGTCGCAAACGGCGAAAATCACCGTTTGCGAGGTGCAAATGCCTCTTTGCTATGCAGAAATGCATATTGCGAGTCGGTACCGACTCGCAATATGCATTTCCGACTCGCAAATAGGAAGGGGTGTTCCACTTCAAGTGGATGGTAACCCACTCGCAAATTGGAAGGGGTCCCCATGGGACCCCTTCCAGTTTGTGACTGGACCCACAAATATTTTTTCAGGGCAGGGAGTGGTCCAAGGGACCACTCCCTGCCCTGAAAAAATACCGAAACTAAAGGTTTCGTTTTTTTTTTAAGTGCAGCTCGTTTTCCTGTAAGGAAAAGGGACTACACTTAAAAAAAAAAACTGCTTTATTTAACAGCAGTCACGAACATGGAGGTCTGCTGACGACAGCAGGCCTCCATGTTTGCGAGTGCCTATACTCGCTATGGGGCCGCAATTTGCGACCCACCTCATGAATATTCATGAGGTGGGTCATTGCGACCCCATAGCGAGTTGCAGTCGGTGTCTGAGACACCGTACTGCATACCAATTTGCGAGGTGCAAAGTGCGAGTCGCATGGACTCGCACTTTGCAACTCGCAAATTTAAAATTTGCTACATCTGGCCCTAGATCTGGATGGAGACGCCACTCATGATCGGCCAAGAAGCACCGACTGAGACTGTCCGCGTGTACGTTCAGAACCCCGGCCAAATTATTTGCTATCAAGCAAATCTGATGGTCCTGAACCCAAGACCAGAGCCGCAGAGCCTCTCTGCAGAGAAGGTACGACCCTACTCCTCCCTGCTTGTTTACGTACCACATCGCTGTAGTGTTGTCCGTGAGGACTTGAACCGACTGACTGCGAAGGGAAGGGAGGAAGGGCTTGAGAGCCAGACGTATCGCCTGCAGTTCCAACAGATTGATATGAAACATCTGTTCCACCAGAGACCAATGACCCTTGATCTCCAGATCCCCCAGATGAGCACCCCACCCTAGAGTGGAGGCATCCGTAACAACTGTGGCCACTGGGGGTGGTAGTGAGAACGGCCTTCCTTGGGAAAGGTTGCCGTCCACTGCCCACCATTGGAGATCCGCTGCAGTGTCCCTGGAGATCCTTATCGAATCCTCGCGATCCCCTTTGTGCTGAAACTACTGCCTGCGGAGGCACCACTGAAGAGCCCTCATATGCCAGCGCGCATGAGTGACCAACAGAATGCAAGAAGCAAACAGACCAAGCAGGCGTAAGACATTGAGGACCGGAACAACCGCTCCATTTCGAAACATTGGAATCAGCGCCTGAATGTCCTGAATCCGCTGAGGCGGAGGGTAGGCCCGATACAATGTTGTATCTAGTACTGCCCCTATGAACAGGAGGTGTTGAGAGGCTCCAGGTGAAACTTGGGCACGTTTACCGAAAACCCCAGGTCGAACAACAACTGGGTTGTCACCTGCAGGTGATGCAGCAACAACTTTGGAGACTTGGCTTTGATCAACCAATCGTCCAGGTAAGGGAATACCGCTATTCCTCTCTGCCTGAGATGTGCTGCAACCACCGACATCACCTTTGTGAAGACTCGAGGTGCTGAAGTAAGCCCAAATTGAAGGACCGCAAACTGGTAGTGTTGCGACCCCACCACAAACCGGAGATACTTCCTGTGCAACTTGAATATAGGGAGGTGAAAGTACGCATCCTGCAAGTCGACAATCCTCCTTGTTCAAAGCCAGAAGTACCTGTGCCAGAGTCAGCATTTTGAATTTCGACCTCAGACGACCGTCCTTCTTGGGGACCAGGAAAGAGTGTTCCAAAAGGCTTCTGCGCCTCCTGTGGCAGATCCCCGACCATAGCCTTGGCTGAATCCATAAGGGCATGGACACACCTGCCCAGCACACAGGTAGCGTTCACAGCCTTAAACGCCATGCTGCAAGACGAAAATATATTTTTTGAAGACTGCTCCATTTGTTTGGAGTCCCTATCAGATGGGGCCGCAGGGAACTAACCAGGAGCAGACTTTGTGGAGCAAGGTGCTTGAACCACTAAACTCTCTGGGGTTGGATGACGTGAGAGGAACCCAGGATCCTCGGGTGACCCCCTATGTCTCCTTGCCACCGCTCTATTAACAGCTGGAGCCGAAACTGGCTTCCTCCACAAGTCCATAATAGGCTCCAACAATGCCTCGTTGAAGGGCAGCAAAGGATCAGCTGAGGATGTAGAAGGATGCAGCACCTCAGTCAGCAGATTTGTCTTTACCTCTGCTGCAGATAAAGGCAGGTCTAAATAGTCCGCTGCCTTTCTAATGACCGAGTGGAATGACACTGCCTTCTCCGTAAACTCCCCCTGAGATGAAATGTCCCATTCCGGGGAAGTATCCAATCCACTGGCTGACCCCAATCCTTGGAATTCCTCTGAAGGCTCCATAAGCTCACCCTCTTCCAATTGTCGGTATTCTTCTTCAAGTAGACGCAAGGCCTTTTTCCGAGATCTCAAGCGGGATTCTGACCTCGGCGTCGACATCGACTCCATCGAAGCCGAATCCCGACCAAGCATAGAAGATGATGCATGGATCCGAGCATCACTCGGACCCGGCGCCAACACGGACACCAACGGCGCCTACTTCGGAGTCGGCTGGCATGCAGGTAATGGAGCCGGCTGGCCAGGGCAGAGCATCGGCGTTGGCTGACGTGGAGATGGCAACAGCGCCACGGATCTAGATGGGGACGCCATACCTCGAGGAGACATCATCGACGTCGACCCGGCACCCTAAACCGGGCAGAACGGCATAATCGGCTTCATCTGATATGGAGCAGGGGAGCCCAAAGAAAAAGCTAATGGCCCCGTGGGACCCGGCGGGGCACCAGCAGGGGCCATAGCCTGGAAAACAGCATGCATGGCATTTAAAAATGCCGCCGGATCCACTCCCGGAGCCGGGAATGCAGGATAACGCTGTTATTGATCCTGCTGCTGCACATCAGGCTCTTGCGGCGCTGGAGAAAACTGAGAGCTATGAGGAGCCACCTCATAGACTGACGACGTCGGAGATACTTTTGGGCTCTAGGGCTGCGGAGATACTTCTAGGCTCACCTCCCAATTACTTCGACGTCGAGTTGATGGAGACCTCGACCACGATCGGCTCTGTGTCGATCGGCGCCGTGAACCATGATGGCACCGAGAGTCATGGCAATGCCTCTTATGCCTCCTGGAAGAGGTGTAAGAAGAAGCCCTCTTGTGGTTTTTCTTCTTAGCCTTCGCTAAGAAAAGCTTGGCCTCTCTTTCCTTAAGTACCTTAGGATTCATACTCTGGCATGAACCACACCCCTTGACATCGTGCTCAGAGCTAAGACACCAAAGGAAGTTCTCATGCGGATCTGTGACCGACATCCTACTGCCACTTTCACTACAAGGCTTGAAACCTGACTTTCTCGGGGGAGACATTGTAACAACCAAAGATACACACTATCCAACGAGCCAGGAAAAAAACGTTGGTGTCGAAGGCACGGAAAAAAGGAAACTGGTGTCAGCACGATGACAAGGACCTCTTATTGGCACAGTGACGTCAGACGGAGTCATGTGGAGCCGTGCAATTGTGACATCCTCGTCGACGTGGAGAGCTAGGAAGAGAACTTTCCATTGGATGCTGGCGCAAGGATGAATTCATAAGGTGAGGAATCCACAGGTAGTTTGTATCCATCAGAACACCATTTATCAAGGGCAACTGTCTGTACCTATCCATGTTAAGGGGACAGGCAGCAAGGGTGGCAAAATCAATGCCCCCATCTGAGACTAAAACAGCCTCAGTAGTTTCCCTAACTAAGCCAGTCCCCACCACACTTCCTAACGTGAGCCCAACTACACCCTTCCAATGGCTATTACTGCTTGATCCACCACTAATGTTGCTACTAGGGGCACTAGTGGTAGAGGTGGGGGTTGTAGTTGTGGGTGGTTTGGTGCTTTCCTTAGGGCAGGAGCTACCTCCTGGCCTGTGGCCCTTGTTATTACAGACATAGCTTTTGTTGATGAGGAGAGGTTTTGTGGGCCTGATGAAGACTCTTTTGTTTTAGTTTTGTCCCCACCCTTGTCCTGAGACTTACCTGCTTCTTTTTTATTGTACTTGTCACCCCCAGTGTGAGCTTTTCTGCTCACCCTTGTTCTGACCCACTTGTCTGCCTTATTTCCCATTTCTTGAGGAGAGGTCAGATCACCAAGTACTGGTGCAACAAATCAGACCCACAATTATTCAGTATATGCTCTCTTAAAATCAGTTTGTACAAGGCCTCATCATCACTGACTTTGCTACCATTTAACCAGCCTTCCAAGGCCTTCACAGAGCAGTCCCAACCCAATGTCTGGAGGATTCTTTCCTGATCTCCCTGAAAGTAATTATATGCTGTTCAGTGGTAAGATATAATCCATCTAACAGAGCAGACTTTAAAACTGTGCAATTGTCAGCACCCTCCTCTCTGACATAAAGACGCCAATCCCTACCCTTGTCAGAGAAGGAGAGCCAAAGGATAGAAGCCCACTGCCTCTGGCGGGGACCCTCTGAACTTTACAGGCCCTCTCCAGAGAAGCAAACCACTTCTTGATGCCATCCCCCACCTTGTATGGGAGAGCAACCTTGATAAGATTGCTGGACTCTAAAGAGTCCTCCCTGGCCCTAGGTTCCCTGAAACCAAAGCTGCTGCCACCAAGGGGTGCTAACCCCAATCCTTGCCCCTCTCTCTCTACTACCAAGGGCTCCCTGTCTAGGAATAGCTGTTGCTACTGTAGCATCAGCTTGGCCTCCTCCAGCCTCGATTTCCTACGTCCCCTATCTAAGGAGTCATTTTCTGGAGTTGAGCAGTTTGTCCCCTCAGATACAGAGGTCACATTGAGAGTGGCAGGGTTAGGAACTTTCCCTAGACTTGGTAACCCTCTGAACTAGTCCCCTGGGAACAAAGGTGGACCTATGAACATGGCCACCCTTGGCACTACCTGTAGTGCTCTCAGCTACTCTAGGGGGCTTACTAGGGACCCTGTGATCCTCTGAGGGGCCCTTCTCAGTGTCCAGATACTCTCTTTCTAACACTGGGGGATAGAGTCTAGCTCCTCTTCCCTCTCCTCCTGACTACCAGATTGCTGCTGGTCATCCTGGAGGAGAAGTCTTAAGAGCATACTCTTATTAGGGTTCCTCCCTGTCTTCAGTTTCCTACTCTTAACATTCCTGAAAGATAAAGTCCTCATAGTGAGAACCCTTGTTCTGAGATGTGCTAGGTACTGAAGACATGTTAGAGTGGGGTCGTGTGTGCGTAACCTCCCTAACTTCTAGTCTCTCTTACAGAAGTTTGGAGCAAGGGCTAGGCCTAGACCCCTCACATACCCAAACCCTAGAGACTATGGGCCTGATTCTAACTTTGGAGGACGGTGTTAAACCGTCCCAAAAGTGGCGGATATACCACCTACCGTATTACGAGTTCCATAGGATATAATGGACTCGTAATACGGTAGGTGGTAAATCCGCCACTTTTGGGACGGTTTAACACCGTCCTCCAAAGTTAGAATCAGGCCCCATGTCCTGACACTAGGTGTATGTGTATATCACTAGCTAGTAAGTGGCCTTCCCTGTGGAAAGTACCTAGTGACAGAGTGGTAAGGCAATTGAAATTGCTTATCCCACCAATATAGGAAGCTGGCCTGGTGTGTGGTGGGTACCTATGGTACTTACACCTCATACCAGGTCCATGTATCCCCTTTTAGTGAAGTGTAGGCAGTGTCTAGAAGCCAGGCTCTCTAGAGGTAGCTGGGAATGAGCAGCCAAGGCTTATCTAGGAGACATGCAAAGCTCATGCAATACCACTGTAGTCAAACAGCACATACACACATGAAAGAAAACACTCAGTTGTTCAAAAGTAAACGTCATTTATATTATTAACAAATCACCACAAAATACTAGACAAATGACCCACCCCTAGGAGGTAAATAATACACTAAATATATACACTAGTAATCAGAAACAGGCATATAAAAGGTTAGAAAACAGTGCAAACAGCAATAACCAATACTGACCCTAGGGGGAGCACAAACCATATATTAAAAAAATGGAATGCCAACACCTAGGTAGGTAAAATGTGTAAAGGGGAGATGGGGGTATCAAAAACCCCACACAGGTAAGTAACACAGTACCTCCCCCAGTGACCCGGAATTCAGGAGTAAAGCACTGGATTTTCCACAAAACACCGAAAAGGAGGAAAAGAAGAAAAAGAAGACACCCAGAGAAGACTGTAAGAAAACCAGGAGTTGATTCCTGAATAAAGAAGACCTGTGGAGAGAGGGGACCAAGTCCAAGAGTCACATTGGAGTCAAGGAGGAGTAAGAGGTACTACCCACCCAGCGATGGATGCAGGAGTTAGTCGACGGTACTGAAGAACAGGTCAGCACTGCTGCTCTGGAGCCGGAGGAAAATTCCTTGTGAATGAAGAAGCTGTCCCAGGCCGGAAGGAAGATTGCAGATGGGTGTCAGTGCAGGATTTCCACCAACAAGCCTTGGCAAAGGCAAACGCGCTGTTAGCGGAAAAGAGGTGCTGCAGTGGACCAGCAAGACCCTGGAGGACTCAATCCACGAGGAGGAGTTACAGGGGAGCCTCTGCATCACAGAGGGTCCGTGGAGCAGAGGCAGTACCCACAGGAGTCCCACAGGACAGGGACACAGGAGTCGCAGAAGGAGCCCACCCAGCACTACAAAAATGGGATCCCACGCCGCACGAGAACCATGCAGGAGGCTGTGCTTTGTAGGATGGAGTGCTGGGGGCTGGAGCTCCACGTCGCCTGAAGATCCCCTCAAAGATATGCAAACAAGCCTTGACAGCTGCAAGAGCGACAGTGCACTGGGGTACTGTCCTGCGTGGGAAGGTAAAGGCTTACCTCCACCAAAGTTGGATAGCTGGTTGAGAGGACCTAGAGGACTACTCCGGACCACCACCTGTGATGCAGGATCCATACAACTCAGCAGGAAAGGGGATCCACGCAGCCGGTCGTCGCATGTCGTAGGTGCCTGCGGCAGTAGGGGCGTGACTCCTTCACTCCAAGGGAGATTCCTTCTTCTTCTTGTGCAGGCTGAAGAGTTGCAGTCTTCTGAGAATGCACACCAAGGAAATTGTTGCAAAATGGCAGGAGCCCTGGAAACAATGTTGCTGAAGAGTCCTTTCTTCTTGGAAGCAGCTTGTCGGGTCCTGGAGGTTCCAGTCGCAGCTCTCATTGCCAGAAGTCGAAGTAGAGGTTGCAGAGGAGTCCTGCTGGTCTCCTACAAGCCAAATCTGAGGGCTCACCCAAGCGAGAGACCCAAAATAGCCCTGAAAGAAGGATTGGTCACCTAACCAGGTAAGCACCTATCAGGAGGGGGCTCTGAAGTCGCCTGCCTGGCCTGGCCACTCAGATGTGTTCCCTGCCGACCTTGGAAACAAGATGGCAGCACCCAGGGACCCTCTGGAGGATCTCTGGGCACCACCCCTGGGGTGGTGATGGACAGGGGAGTGGTCAGTCCCCTTTCCAATGTCCAGTTTTGCACCAGAGCCGGGACTGGGGGTCCCTGAACCGGTGTGGACTGATTTATGCACATAGGGCACCAAATGTGCCCTTCAAAGCAAAGCAAGTGGCTTGGGAGGCTCAGGACTCAGACATTAGGATTAAAAGGCCTTAACTTCCACAGTAGTTCCTGCTTGCCATTTGGCCCTCTAAAAGAGCTCCTGGCAGCAACTGTTTGCCAAGCTCTAAATCAGGCTCTTGTTACCTCCATTCTAATTCAGCCACCTTCTCTATATACCTCAATTTCACTCTCCTTTTTAATTTCTTTCCTTTTTTTGCTTTTGTATTCTATTCACACGTGAATGGGATGCCATGGCTCGACTGAGCTAGGCCTCATCAAAAAGGATGCATCTTTTAGCCTCATGTTTCTCATATCAATCTTACTAGTCAGTCACTACTAAAACACGTCTCTAGGCATTTTCATCTCTCTTGCAAAGCCAAAGGCTTCTTCATTTGGTGGGTAGGTGCACTGAGCAACAAAAGGTATGCAGAGTAGCACATAGGGTTCTGGTATAAGTCCCAGAGATTGGCATATGCCTTTGAAAAGCTATGTATAAGAACTTAGATGAGGATGAACTGTCCTTGTGTTGTAGGGTTTGTATTTGTACAAGTTCATCCACCTAAAAATAAAAGCTGTAGCAAGGCCACCACAAGTGATTAAAAAGATAACCTGAGTTCCAGAAGGTGGCTATTCCTAACAAGAAGATTTTTAGAGACACTGGACTTGCAGTGGGCTTGACAGAAATGTGAAGCTGAGCAGGAGGAGAAGGCCAGCAAGTTTGAGAGGGAGAAGCTGCAGTTAGCTCATCTGTAAAAAGAGGCGTGGAAGCAGGCGGCACAGGAGGAATGGTCAGAGAGGAGAATGTAACGTGAGAGTAGGAAGAGAAACTAAGAGGGAGGAAGGAAGGAGAAAAGAAAAGAGTGGGAAGAGAAGACAAAGGAAAGGGAAAGAGAGCTGGAAAGAGAAAAGATAGCTCTTGAGAGGGAGAAACGTAGGATAGAAACAACAGCTTTGTCTGAGTGAAGTGACTCCACCTCCAATTCAGGCCAGGCTGTGACCAAGGTTGCAAGAAAGCTTGTAAACATGTAAGTGGAAGGGCAGGACATCTTGGAATGGTTTGTGAGCTCAGAGGATGCTTTTAAGACAAAGGCCTTGAATGATGTCTCTAAGCCAGCCGATTTGATGTGCTGCATGCAGTTATTCAGGACAGCCATAATTGGAAGGATGCCTGTGGCAGACCTGGTGGTCTAGGAGGGAATGAAGGAAGCAGTAATGCAAAGGTTTCGGCTGAAGTCAACTAAGTACCTTCAGGGATTCAAGGAGTGATAGAGAGCAGACAAATGGACAGATGTAGCAAGCGTTTTACTTGGTGCAAACAGCGAATTTCGCTGTTTGCGCCATGCAAAACGCACATCGCAATGCTCATTCCCATTTTGCGAGTCGGTAACCTGGTTAGCGACTCACAAAATGGGAATGCGACTCGCAAATAGGAAGGGGTATTCCCCTTCCTAATGCGATTCGCATCACAATGTAGAATTGCTTTGTGACCGCGAACGCGGTCGCAAAGCAATTTGCAGTTAGCACCCATTTCAAATGGGTGCTAACCCATTCGCAAAACGGAAGGGGTCCCAATGGAACCCCTTCACCCTTGTGAATGGCTCTGAAAAAATGACAAAAAAAGTCTCATTTTTTCGTGTGTATTGCAACTCGTTTTCCTTTAAGGAAAACGGGCTGCAATACAAAAAAAAACTGCTTTATTAAAAAGCAGTCACAGACATGGTGGTCTGCTGTCTCCAGCAGGCCACCATCCCTGTGACTGCTGCGAATCGGAAGGTGGGTCGCAAATTGCGACCCACCTCATTAATTCTAATGAGGTGGGTCTTTGCGACCCCCTTACGATTCGCAGATGGTGTCAGGGACACCATCCTGCATCTAGGTTTGCAAATTGAAAATTGCGAGTCGCTCAGACTCGCAATTTGCAAGTCGCAAACTCGGACTTACCTACATCTGGCCCTTTGAGACTTGGATTCACTGTGTATTAAGTGTTTGGACTTTTTGCATTACTTCACAAAACTGCCTTTTCTGGTGATGCTGATCTTGATCATCCTCTGATTGAGTACCAGTGACTATAGACACTTGATTAGGCAAAATGTCAACCAACTTCTTGGAGAACAAAACCTTTTTTGATACAAAAAATAGGCCGGCACTGCAGAAAAAAAGAGTCCTTGTCATACTGACAGGTATTAAGGTGCTACAATACTGTTAAGTGGATTGAAAATGCTCTGACATTATTAACACGGACATCATCATATTTTAAACAACAGATAAACATAATAATAACCATATCACTCTGAAAGCACATTTTACTAAACATTGTTAGTTACATTATTGAATTGTCCAATTTAGATTTAATCACTAGTGGTTGTAATAGTTGTATCAATGATGCACTACTTTAAAGATTTGTCAAACACATCTGAGATGTCTGTATGAGTATGTTGCATGCAAACTTCCTTACAGATTCACTGTCCTTTTATTGACATTAACTTACATATACTGCCTCTGTTCAACATGGAAAAGATCTTTACTTTCCATATTCTGTTCCAGTAACGTCTTGTTCTGTAGCATTAATGTCTGAATTTGATCAAGCAAATGTCTGTTTTCTTCCTCCAAGTTTCCTTTGAGTTGGCTAAGTAACTGTAAAAATGCATTTTGTTAGTAATGTTAGTGATTTGCAAATATTTAAATCCAAATATTCGAAAAACTAGGTGTACATAACACAATTGAACAGTAATTATTAACCTTGTGATGGAAATGCTCAAGCACACACTTCTTAGATTTATCGGCTACACTCTTACTGTACCAATTCAAAGCCAACCATATGAGAAGCAGATGGATCTGCTTACAAGAAGCAAATCAGCCCAAAGTTCTAGGTGATCCTGCTTTGCTAGGCTTCTGTGGTGGGATGAGGAATGAGACCCAATAATACCTAGATATATTTATCCAACGATCAATTTCCCCACTTGGAGTAACCAGACTGTAAGGGAATGCCTCCTTGGCATGGTTACCTCCTGACCTTTTGCCTTCTGCTGATGCTAAGTTATGATTTGAAAGTGTGCTGGGACCCTGCTAACCAGGCCCCAGCACCAGTGTTCTTTCCCTAAACTGTACCTTTGTCTCCACAATTGGCACAACCCTGGCACTCAGGTAAGTCCCTTGTAACTGGCACCCCTGGTACCAAGGGCCCCAATGCCAGGGAAGGTCTCTAAGGGCTGCAGCATGTCTAATGCCACCCTAGGGACCCCTCACTCAGCACATACACACTGCTTGCCAGCTTGTGTGTGCTGGTGGGGAGAAAATGACTAGGTCGACATGGCAGTCCCCTCAGAGTGCCATGCCAACCTCACACTGCCTGTGGCATAGGTAAGTAACCCCTCTAGCAGGCCTTGCAGCCCTAAGGCAGGGTGCACTATACCACAGG
This sequence comes from Pleurodeles waltl, assembly GCF_031143425.1. Classification (NCBI taxonomy): domain Eukaryota; kingdom Metazoa; phylum Chordata; class Amphibia; order Caudata; family Salamandridae; genus Pleurodeles; species Pleurodeles waltl. The sequence continues at coordinate 420,481,249 of NC_090444.1, read as the reverse complement.
TGAGGGCATATGTGAATGAGCACTGTGCCCCTACAGTGTCTAAGCAAAACCTTACGGTCCATACGAGGAAATAGATAATTTCACTCACTGGGTTAAAACCTTGGACCCATTCTTGAGATTCACTGCTCACTCTTCCTCAACACAAGTCTCTTTCCTGGACCTCGTGATCAAGATAGACAATGGTAAACTCACCACTAACACCTTTCACAAAAGCACTGCTCGCAATAGTTTGCTTATGTATGACAGCCACCATCCCAAATTCTTGCGGGATAATCTACCCTTTGGTCAATTTCTAAGGTTACGTCGTAACTGTAGTTCAACCAAACTTTTGACACTCAGGCCCTCATTCTGACCTTGGCGGGCGGCGGAGGCCGCCCGCCAAAGTCCCGCCGTCAGATTACCGTTCCGCGGTCGAAAGACCGCGGCGGTCATTCTGACTTTCCCGCTGGGCTGGCGGGCGGTCGCCTTCAGACCGCCAGCCAGCCCAGCGGGAAAGAGGCTTCCACGATGAAGCCGGCTCGGAATCGAGCCGGCGGAGTGGAAGCTGTGCGACGGGTGCAGTTGCACCCGTCGCGTATTTCACTGTCTGCGCAGCAGACAGTGAAATACATGTAGGGGCCCTCTTACGGGGGCCCCTGCAATGCCCATGCCAGTGGCATGGGCACTGCAGGGGCCCCCAGGGGCCCAGCGACCCCCCCTACCGCCATCCGGATCCCGGCGGTCCGACCGCCGGGATCTGGATGGCGGTAGGGGGGGTCGGAATCCCCGCGGCGGTGCAGCAAGCTGCGCCGCCGTGGAGGATTCAATGGGGCGGCGGTACACTGGCGGGAGCCCGCCAGTGGTGCCGGTCCGACCGCGGCTTTACCGCCGCGGTCGGAATCCCCATTGGAGCACCGCCGGCCTGTCGGCGGTGCTCCCGCGGTCCTCCGCCCTGGCGGTCAAAGACCGCCAGGGTCAGAATGACCACCTCAGTCTCTTGATCTTAAACAGAAACTCATAGATCGACGTTATCCTAAAAAGATCATTAATCCTGCATACAAAAGAGCTCGGAACAACCATAGAGATGCCCTTCTGGCACCTGCGCTTAGAGAATCTGAAAACCGACTGACATGTGTTTCCACGTATACTCCAATGTCCAACTCTATCAAAAAACTTATCAACAAACGGTGGAATATCCTACAGAGTGGTGGTATTCGGATTCCAAGACCCTTGTTCGCTTTTAAAAGTTCTGCCAACATACGAGACTTGATTGTTCATACTCGTCCCCGCCCATCTGAAGACTCAAATAAACAAACTACCCTGTGGAACTTGCCCCCTGTCAAAGGGCATCATCCGTGTGGCTCTTGCAATGTCTGCCCTCTCACCAAGCGCCTAGATTGTTTAGACCTTGATCACTTCGGTAAATGGTATCTAAACAAGCATACCAATTGCAATACATGTCAATGTATTTACTTGATCTCCTGCCCATGTAACCTGAAATATGTTGGGATGACAACTCGCCCGGTAAAACAACGTATCAATGAACACCGGAGCAATATTAGATGCTCCCGCATTACAATGAAGCTCAGCTCACATTTCCGAGAAGCTAAACATGGCCCGGATGACATGTGGTGGATTGTATTACAGGTTCCGAGACTTGACAGTAATAATTCCAATCTTCTATTCAAGATTGAACAAAGATGGGTTTTCAGACTCAAAACCCACAAGGAAGGTCTAAACGATGAAATTCCTTGGAATTCCTTAACACCTTAACATGTGTCTACTGTCCCAGTAGCCAGACTAGATAGAAAAGATAGAGGGGGTTATTCTAACTTTGGAGGAGTGTTAATCCGTCCCAAAAGTGACGGTAAAGTGACGGATATACCACCAGCCGTATTACGAGTTCCATAGGATATAATGGACTCGTAATACGGCTGGTGGTAAATCCGTCACTTTTCCGTCACTTTTGGGACGGATTAACACCTCCTCCAAAGTTAGAATAACCCCCAGAGTGTCCTGACTCCTTACCACTTTAACCAGTACATTTTCACCACGTGGGATTATCCAGTCCCATTGGCGTTGGTGCCTCCGGCACCTTCCACGATTAGTGAGCTTACAATCTATATCCCTGCACTAGTGACGACTAATAATGAGTCATATTTTTGTAAATTTTGGACGGTTGACTCCTGACTTACTCCATGCACTTATTACTACAGATATATCTTAACTACCTCTACTGACAATATGGCCACCACTACAGCATCATTGATGCCCACTCCTTACCCATTCGCCTTCTTTATCGGTTTTCCCCACATCTAGACTACCACCTACTTGATCATGTTGAGCCATATCCTATACATTACGATATTCTTGGAGATTGATTACATTCCCAGTGGCTCTAGACACTTTAAAATGGTATTAATACATAGTTGTGGTCGGATTTTATTAGTCGAAGATGGCCGCCGAGTTCTCACCGGGGCCCCTTTTTCTTCTTTTTTCATGTCATGACCTATTTGCCGTCTGATGAGACAGATACAAGTAAATCTGCCCGTTCCAAGATGGCCGACGGACCAAAATGGGTGGTCCTTCTTCTATCTACACAATCCGGAACAACCCACCGGTTGTGTCCGGATCAAGACGTGAGTTGAAGCGTCTCTTCTCACGTATTTATACTACCTGTGGACACTGTCTCCATGTCTACAGACGTGCGGCGCGGGGTAGGTGTCCCTGCTACATCGAAGAGGATACAAGTAAGCATGGAGAAACAACTCAGTGGGGCACATCAACAAGACAGTGTCTACATTTAAAGATAATTTGATATCTTGATGAGATAACATGGGAAAACCTATTGAATTTTAACTATAATACTTAGTGTGTTGTCTCCCTTTCCTGAGAAGTGTAAACAAACAATAGCTATTCAACGAATGACATATATAAAAGTAAGAACTAACCAAAAGAAAAATATGTCCATGCAAATAGAAGTTTTAATACAAAAAGAGAAAATCCTATTATACATAAACACATATATACATACAAACAAAACATATCGAAAAACAATAAAAAGCCATCAGCCGACACGTGTTTCGTCCTGACTGGACTTCTTCAAGGCTGAGAAAATCACAACAAACAACAAGCAATGACAACAAATATACATGTACAATTTTATACAAAAATTTAAAATATATATACATCTGACATTTTATTTTTTAAATTACCAAAACACATAAACAAAAAAGTTTTTTTGGTCAGTTAAATGCACGAACTCTTATATACACATCATGTTTATAATATGGCACTTGATTTAAATCTGAACAAAAGACTACAAAGGAAAGGAAGAGAGCCACCACCACGCAACCTTAGTGGCAAAGTGTTATTTTCTAAATGTCCGAAGGTATGATATAAAGTACTTCCAATGTCTCCAAGAGTGGGTCCGTTACAGCTACAGCAATATTCAACCCTGGCGCATGCAAACCCAAGTGAAAAGGAGATTCTTTTTTGTTGGCATTAGATCGCTTAATATCCAAAATTGCCCTTTTGTCGGCAATAAACCGCTTTCTATCCAAAACAACCCCTCCTTGTGTAATGGTGAGGAAAGAAAATCCCATAAGTATATACCTTTAGTCATTTCTATGTCCGTATATTTCTATCCCATCTATCATCCTCTACAGACAAGGGAGGAAAACGACAATTCTATTACTCTCCTTTTACTTGTCAAAAAATGTTTCTCCGAAATGTAAATATAATATATTGCAATGTCATTACTGACCTGTTTGAAACCACAGTCAGTCACCTCTTTTTTTTTTTCTTCGAAATCAATCTACAAGGGCATCGCAAACCTCATGTGTTGAGGAACCAACTGCAATACAAATAGTCAAAATATCTCTAGTATTCTCTCTGAGAGAACCTCCATTTCTATATAATCATCATCCACCCATCTAGCAAACTTTATACCTATGCCTCTACACTGTACAGTAATGGAGCAAACACTCAAATGAGGCTCCATTTTTCCATTAAATTACATAACACACACTTCCCAAACTTGTGCTATACACTTACCTATGTAATACTCTTTCTGTTCTTTTAATTTATCCTAATTCCGTTTCCTGATATATCTCGGCAAAAATGTCGAGGGCTTGTGTGCCCCGTTTAGACCTCCAACTTATTCAAAGTAAGTGCAAGCCCCTCGCCGGCGTTTTAAACGCCGCGTTCATACTGAAAGGGAGTAGCATGGGGTGGCGGAAGCTTTGGCTTTGCCCCCCCCTTCGCCAAGCATTACTCCTTACAATCTGTACGGCAACATTCTTCCCTAAGCCTCTATTACTGACCAGGGCACAACATGTTTGTAGTAATTTATTTGCTCACTGTATTTATAGATTTTGTACTATGACAATCTATTTCTTTTGTTTGAAGTGAATATTCTTCTACACACAGAGACTTGAGCATTTCCTTGCCTCACAACATCTGTATTTGAAGCCGGGACCGTATTCATATATTTTTCTTTGGACCATTCTCTCCCGATATAGTTCAATATGGTAGATATTGATTGTCATACAGTCTGTATTCAATTTTTGAACTATGTAACCAATTTTGAATTATGTAACCATCTCCACTTGATATTTTAGGTGCCTCCCCTTTGACTTACTATTCTGTATATTTTTGACGTACTACTGTTTGTTATATTATTTTTATGCTTAGTAATACCTCCTTGGTTGAGGCTAGCGCGGTCCTAGGAAGCTCAATCTTGAATACGGGATGGTAAGCTTCCACATTATTTTATTTCTTATGTGACACGTTGGGCGTGTTTTTGACTGTGATTGCGTCTTGTTTTATGCCTGTTTACACGATGGCACTAATTGCTATCTATCTTCCGATTCTATGCAGGGCGACTGATTGACCTACTGACTCTGACAAATTTTGTCTTCAATTTGTAAGTGACATTACAGCACTTAAAAATTTCTTTTTGAATAGGAGAAGTAGTTTTTTGGGTCCTGAGGAAGCATCACGGGATCATTTATTGACCAAGTAAGGACGCAAAACATGTTGACCATCTAGACAGGATTAGGCATACTATCCTTCCTCCTTCATAGAGTATAGCGGGACATTATTCCCACTAAAACTCTTTATATACATTTTTAATCTTGGCCTGTACCTTGTTTCTGATTCATTGAAGTGATGCTTTAAGGTTCAGAGCCAATTTTATTTTATTCTCACTCTCCTTCACTCCTTTTTCTTTTTTCAGTCAGTTCTCGTTTCAGACCTCCATTTGGCGATTGGCCAACGGTTAAGTACCACCCCTACCTTTGGGTGGTCCGCCAGACATTGCAGCACCGGTCTGACGAGGAGATAGCCCAATGATGAAACCTGTCACCCTATTGGGTCTTTGAGGGCTCTCCTGGAATCAATCATACCTTTGCCCCCTTTTTTCCTATACAATCTATAGGTTTTTTGTCCCTAAATTCAGTATTTAGGCACTCCCAGAACCGAGGAAGATAGATTCCTGCAACCTAAAGAAGAAGAAGGACTGCTGACCTGAAGCCCTGCAGTGAAGACGGAGACGACAACTGATTTGGCCCCAGCCCCACCGGCCTGTCTTCCTACTTCGAAGAAAACTGCAACAGCGACTCATCCAACAGGGTCCAGCGACCTCTGAAGCCTCAGAGGACTACCCTGCATCTAAAGGACCAAGAAGCTCCTGAGAACAGCGGCCCTGTTCAACAAACTGCAAATTTCTGCAACAAACAAGCAACTTTTAAAGACCACACATTTCCCGCTGGAAGCGTGAGACTTTCCACACGCCACCTGACGCCCCCGGCTCGACCAGTGGAAAACTAACACTACAGGGAGGACTCCCCGGCGACTGCGAGCCCGTGAGTAGCCAGAGTTGACCCCCCTGAGCCCCCACTGCCACGCCTGCAGAGGAAATCCAGAGGCTCCCCCGACCACGACTGCCTGTAACAAGGAACCCAACGCCTGGAACCAGCACTGCACCTGCAGCCCCCAGGACCTGCAGGAACCGAACTCCAGTGCAGGAGCTACCCCCAGGCGACGCTCTGCCTAGCCCAGGCGGTGGCGACCCCGAGGAGCCCCCCCTGTGCCTGCTTGCATCGTTGAAGAGACCCCTGGGTATCCCCATTGATTCCTCTCAGAAACCAGACGCCTGTTTGCACTCTGCACCAAGCCACCCCTGTGCCGCTGAGGGTGTACTTTCTGTGCCTTCTTGTGTCCCCCCACAGTGCCCTACAAAACCCCCCTGGTCTGCCCTCCGAGGACACAGGTACTTACCTGCTGGCAGACTGGAACCTGGGCACCCCTATTTCCATTGAAGCCTATGTGTTTTGGGCACCACTTTGACCTCTGCACCTGACCGGCCCTGAGCTGCTGGTGTGGTAACTTTGGGGCTGCTTTGAACCCCTAACGGTGGGCTACCTTGGACCCAACTTTGAACCCTGTAAGTGTTTTACTTACCTGTGAACTTAACATTTACTTACCTACCCCAGGAACTGTTGATTTTTGCACTGTGTCCACTTTTAAAATAGCTAATTGCCATTTTTGTCAAAATTGTACATGCTATTCACATTGCACTGACCCTTGCAAGTCCTTCTGTGCAGGGGGTTTAAAGTGCCAGTGGGTCTTAGTCACCCAATTCTTTTGAGGAAGCTACCCAAAGACACATTGTAGTAGCTGCCGCAAGAGATTTTGCAGAGGAAAGGGGGGTATAATTTTGCTTAACACAACTGAGGAGGCACATACCAAATACCTTAAATATGAAGGAAATGCTTGAATATATTCTCACAATCGACTAGCAACACACTTCTGAAACAGCACTGATTTAATTTTTAGCTTGACTGTTGCAAAAGTGATGGTACCTAGTAGGCTGCATTTGTCTGCTCTGTTCTACAGCCATCTCACTTCCAGTGTGCATGCCTTTATACTAACACCCAAATCTTTTCCCATGTACCTACTTTTACATCCTACTGTTAGATACCGTCTCAGGATGTCTCACAGCCATCCAGCACCGGATGGTTCTATGGTCTTTTGTTAAACTCCTTCAACAATGAGGCACTATAATTTTCTGTACATTCATTACTAAGTTTGTCCCCTCTGCCCTTACATTTATGAAAGTGTACCCCACAGTCAAGATGTTTGGGGTTCTTTTCCATTCATCCATGGAAAAGGAATCCTATACACAGAGCACATCAATCATAGCACAATACAAGTTAATTAACATGCACAAATTCAAATATTTCATGCTTCTCAATGCCAGTCATCTTTGTGCCACCCAACGAAATCATAAGAATTACAATCAGAGCTCTGTACCATCTACTTGGGCATCCTACCACTTCACGATAGTCATTAAGCAGACTGGCTTTGTGTTATCAGAGGTTCTTCTGTGGGCCTTTTTAACAACCTGTAACCAAAAGTAATAAATCTAGTTTTGCCATAACTCTTTCAAATAACAAATATGCGTACTCAAAGGTTTTAGAGCGGTCTAAAAGATAACAGTATCCTATAACTTTCCATTCATAGATTCTTGTGGACAAACCATTCAGAAGAAGCTGGGCTAATCTACTGAGGAACAGCTAAAGCAATCAGTTATCTTTTTATAATTTATATGGCGGAGCGTATTTCTCTTGTGAAATCTCCTAAGGAGTAAACAAATAGTTATTTTCTAAACTTTCCTAAACTGAATGCTTAACACAAAAACAGAGTGAGTGTCTGTGTAGCTACACATAGAAGTTTGCATCAAGAAAAGGTCTGCTTAGCATCATAAGGGTAAGTGGTACACCAAAACAAAGACAGGGTAAAAATAAGTCCTAGGCTGAATACAAATCAAGACTGATGGTCTCATTATGAGCTGCCTTTGTTTTTGTGGTAGAGTGCACCAGGTAAATATCAATACTCCATGGTTTGGGTACCATATTACCTCCTGATTCTGTGTCTTCTGCATATAATGAGGTATTTTAAGTAAAACTGGAGTTTTATACACTGCCATCTCTATGTTTTGTCTCTTTCTGGCCAACTGTTCCTGTTTTGCGAGGTTCTCCTACCTGCAGATAGCAACACCTTAAGATGTTTCAACTAGAGACCTCCGCTATAAGTCCGGTTATGCTCAATCAACGATTCTTCACATGAATGAAGCGCAGTGCCAGATCACTGGTGACTTTCTAAAGCTCTCAATCTCAAATTCAGATCTGAAGCCAGCTACATGGCTTTCAGGAAATTTCAGATAACCAAACTCTTGAAAACTGTCTTCAATTGCACTGAACATGGATCAGGGGTCTTGACGGAAAAATATTAGATAAGATCAATTACTGTATCTGACTGGATCACATCTTCCACTCACTATTAATTTTTTTTTTTACTTAATCCTTATTGTGGGATTTTCCATTGCACAAAGTACAATAATTTGTATAAAGACCACATAGGGCCAGCACAATAAGAAACATTGATTTCTGGTCAAAATACTGCTTAAGATATAATCCTCCATATATAAGCGGAAATGAAAATACCTCTTTAAGTGTAAATCTCAAATGACCAGTGGTAACAGAAACCCGAAAAAGGGAGTCACCCGATCTCACTTGGCTCGAAAGCATACACCTGTTGTGATGAATTGAGTGCCTCAGGCTTCAGTGTGAACATAAGAACTAAGAATAGGGGATGGATGAAAGAAGGAAGGTAAGGTGAGGAAGGGGTAGCTGAGAATGGGGCAATGCAAAGAAATCAGAAGAATGTGTACAGGCATTGGGGAGGCATCCATGGCCTTAAGGATAAAGGGCTGAAAAGTGAAGTGATACAGGATGGGGGATAACTTTCGGACATGATGAGAAAGCTGGGGAGGAAGAAGGGTGGTGCAGAATATTCTCCACCTAAATTACCACTGCAACAGGAAAGCTGTGAGAAAGCTCTATCCTGTCTCATGCTTGCTGTACTCAGATAGGACCTCTGTATGTGCCCCACAGTTATTCAAAACAATAGTTGTGAGAAGTCGCACTGAAACACACTCTAAATATGGACCCTCCTTGACTAAGTAGTGACCTCTAAGATGGCCTTATATGTTCTCAGTCTGGATGCTGCAGAGAGGGTTGTGGTGAGTAAAATTGCCTTGCAACCTTATGGTTTCAAGTCAGAGGAAAGATTACGGAGAATTATGATCAGTTCAAAAATAACACAGTTGTCTTCCATGAAGCACAATGCCAAATCCAGCCCTCAAAAGAGATCCTGACAGAATCTCTAGCGAAACCTCATGCTTTGCATTTCAGGAGGGAGTACTGGCATGGCACTTGCATGCTGGTGACACGCAGAGGCCCAGCACATTCATACTCTCTTCTCACAAGGATCGCTGATCATCCACTACCACTCACTTGTGTCACAAGCCGATGAAAGCTGGAGGGGCAAGGGTGGGGAAAAGGAGACCTACTCAGCAGCACCTTTTTCACATTAGGTCTACATAATCACAGTAAGTCATCACTTCTCCTTTGTCTGCCAAATATACACAGGAGGGGCAAGGGTGGGGAAAAGGAGACCTACTCAGCAGCACCTTTTTCACATTAGGTCTACATAATCACAGTAAGTCATCACTTCTCCTTTGTCTGCCAAATATACACAGAGTACTCTGTGAAACGGGTGATCACTCCCTGAGGCTGCGGGCACTCATTTTCCAGACTGCTGGTAACCAGGGTTAGCTCATTCTGTATTTTGTACCATCTATAATCTCTCTTAACTAATGTCTCTCAGCAGCCTTAAAAAATACATAAATAAGTAAATAAATAAGCATTAAGAACACACTTGTAGCTATTAATAGCAGTCAAAAGAGAACTAAACTCCTTCAAGAAGTGTCTTTAATTCATTCCTGGAATTAGTTCATCCTTCTACACATTATTATCTAACACAGAAATCGAAGCCTCACACTCTTTTTAGAACCACTGAGTCAACAGGTAAGATAGACATTTCAAGCCCAAACCTTAGCAAACGTTTTGGGAGAACCTAAGGCAAAACAATCTCTTAGAAAGGGAAATACACACTGTCACTTTAAAGCTGCTGGGTAGAACACATATCCCAGAATGAAGGGCAGGAAAGGTTGAAAGGCAGTTAATTTTGATGTTCTTCTGCATGCAGCAGGGTTTTAAACTTAGACCCTATGCCCTTTCCTGGGGGGACATAGTCAGGGTTGTTTATGAATTTAAGAAGGATTCTCATGATGAAGAACTAGAAGTAACACATCTTTCATAATGTTGATCTAACAGAAACTTCGTTAACTCAGCAGATCATTTTTCTTTCCTTCACAATATAAATATGTAGCTGGTATCTTGGGAAGAGGTGTGCGCTGGCACTGTGCTGGGAAGCTCCACTTTTGCCCCTGGTTGTCTCCCTGGTGTTACCTGATGGTCAAAGACTGTCCTATAACTTGGCGCACCAAGACACTTGCATGGAGTAGCAGGAGATAATGAGTGACAAAATCCTTTCAGGATGACATCACTATGCAGCGTGCACACCAAAAAAATACCCGCTTTTGATAAAGACTATCTTTTGCTTTCTTTCAAAGTGTTTTATGTCTTAAATCACTATTTTTCTTAAAAGAAAAGATTTGAGTAATTTGTAATACAAATGTGAATTCCCCTTCAATGAGGCAGTGAGGCACATTAGTTTATGCCTTAAACCTCTTTGAGCCTGTCACTTTTCTCTCTTTCGCTCCTTTATTTCTTTCACACTTTCTCCCCTTCCTATCTCTCCCCATTAAAGTGTGTTTCACCATAGTCTCACAGGTATACCCATGGGCATGCAGTAGCAGCAGAAATGTATTTACTTGCAGCCAGGTACTTTGCAAAATGGACTAAGCCACAATCTTGTAGAATAAGCAACAAAAACTTCACCATAAGGCTAACAGACAAAAGAAAAATCGACTTGAAACTGAACATTCAGTTGGAAAAGACACTTAGCACTCTTTACCCAGTGAACTCTCTGTCAGCAGAAATGCGTAGGCCTGAACATTATGGATTACTGTTCGTATAAATGGAAACCTTCCTTTGCAAGATCAGTAAAGACTTTCCCAAATTGATTGAAAACACCTACCTATGCAAAGGAGACACTTGCTTTGGCAGATGCCACAGCCTTTTCCTTAGACACGTTGGTGTTAATAACGCCACAGTTACGATATTGCCTTAAACAAGAACGCATTCCCAAACCATACTATGAAGGCTCCATGTTTTATGGGCTTTATTTTAGTTGTAATTGCTTTTGTTTTATTTAAATTGTTGTCTGCATTTATAGATATTTATATTTACTTAATCGTACTGTTATTTGTCGATATTTATTTTCTGTTCAGGGAAATCAAAAAGTAATAACTAATAATTTTCCACATTTTTTTAAACCAATAAAATGTACACTTACATGCGGACACCTTAATGGTTTTAGTATTACATGCATGTAAACCGTGTCTATTATTTGACAGTGCATTCATCTCAAAAGATTAGCATGTCTGTAACTCACCATCAAGGAGAGGAAATTAGCCGTAAGGGACTTGGGGAAACCTGGTTGCCTCTTGTACCCCTAAATAAACAAGGACCTTGTGCAAAGTAGTAAACTCAGATAAGATAACCAGGGGTCAGTCGACAGGCCTGGGGATTAACATAAATGTTGAGCAATAGGTGGAAAATTCAGGTCCATTTACCATCTTGAATCCTCCAAGCTTCCAAGAATACCCTCAAATTAGTTATTCACTAGCTATTAGGTTAACGATTCAGGAGTTAATTACTGTCATTTGACAGAGCTCTTTGGGCAAGGCCCAAGGACCTGACAGGGTCCTTGATTTCTGGGCCCCAGTTATAACCAACATTCTAAACTCAGCCTGCAGCACTAATCTGCCATCTTCATGGTATACAACAATTATTGTACCTGTGTTTAAAAAAAGCAGTAGACAAGACCCGTGATGCTACAGACCCATTTCACCGCCTGACTTAATCATTAAAGTAGTAAGTCGAGTAGCCCTACATAGAATAGTGGCCCAGGGGAAGATTCCAATATGTTATCTGGGGTCCAAATCTCCACCCCATAACTGGTTAATACTGGGTAGCGAAGAAGGGTTCCTTGTACCTATCCTTCATGGACCTTAGCAGCGCCTTTGAGGAAATTGGTCAAAGCTTTGGGGCATTTCAGTTAGTATGGGCATGGATCAGACTATGGAAGCTTTCTCCACACCATACCTACTGCCATTTCGGTATTGGTGAGGTATGAAAAAGGCGGTAAATGCACAAACTTATTTGCCTTGGAATGGGGGTGGTATGACAAGGTTGCATCCATGCACCTAGTTGTTTCTAGTGTATATAAAATATCTGAATACTTTTTTAATCTCACATGGAGAGGGCATTCCCAAGGTGCATTCTAACCCTATGCCTGCTTTATAATATTCCGATGATGCCGTTTAATGTCCCAGATCCCCAACGGCCTCAAAGGACTCACTAAAAATGTTGTTAGATTTATGAATAAACTAGATTTGAAGACTACCTCCTCTAAAACTTACTATATGGCGTGTGGCACAAACAACTGTAAGACAAGAACTATTGGTATTAAAGGAAATAGTATCTGGAAGATTATTTATTACCCATACTTACAAATTACAGTTGACTCTTTTATTTCTTGGTAACTAAACATTACATGTAACTCTCCTATAGTGCTTATTGGGGTTAATCCAGAATGGATAGCCTTCAGACAGGAACAAAAAAAAAACTTCTGCAGGTGCTTTCTAGAGCTACCACCCAGCAGTCAACATTTCTTTCTCCACGGAGAAGTAGGTGTACGTTATGTGGATTGCATTAAATTAACCACAATGTTTTTATGATTGTCTATTTAGCCTAACCCCCATGCCGCCTTAAACAGGCATATCATTGAGGATTTCTACTTTGCAATATATTACTAAAGTATGGTGCTCTATTACACTGTCATTTACTGACCCCACAGTTTCCAGTGAAATGACCATTGAATTTGCACTGACATGTAGTTTAACTAATAAAGCGATATAGAGCACAAACGATGAGGGTGGAAATTGGTTTTGAGCAAATATTAACCATTTGTGTCTTGATTTGTTTGGAGCCCATAAAAATATTTATTTCCATCACACTTCAGAATTACAACAAAATGTGCTTCGTTTGTGCTTTCCTAACTACTGATATATTTTGCAATATGTGTAAAGTTGTTTTACAGTTATATAAATGTTATGTTTTAGAAAAAATAAAAAAATAAATCTTGTGTCCTTTGCTTTTACACGTCTTGTACTCAAGCATGATTATCAGATACTTCATTTAACAAAATCCTCTAACTTTCCAATCAGACAAAGAAAAGTAAAAGCAAATCTCCAAGTTAAAAGAATAAGTTGTGATTTGTCAGAAGACATAGGCTGACATTTTACCTTTGGGGTTGCACAAAATGTGACAAGATAACAATAAAATGTAAAGCCATCTTTCTGGCTTATTCACCCCCAGAACTCCAGCATGGAATTAATGTGAGTTTTACACTTCTACCTTCAGTAACTATCACCTCTTCGCAGGAAGCACAAGAGTTAAAGAAACCTACCATAAGGGACTATGGGGGTCATTACAACCCTGGTGGTCTTAGACCGCCAGGGCTGTTTTGACGGAAGCACCGCCAACAGGCTGGAGGTGCTTCCCATGGCATTACGACTGTGGCGGTTTTAATCCGCCAGGACAGCACTGCTTGCAGCGCTGCCCAGGGGATTACGAGTCCCCCTACTGCCAGCCTTTTCCTGGCGGTTTGAAAGGCTGGCGGTACGGGGAGTTGCGGCCCCCTGACAAGGCCCCGTGCAGCTTTTCACTGTCAAAAGCGCGACGGGTGCAACTGCACCCGTCGCACGGCCGCAACACCACCGGCTCCATTTGGAGCCGGCTCCTGTGTTGCTGCCGAGATCCCCGCTGGGCCGGCGGCCGGAAACTAGGTTTCCGCCTGCCGGCCCAGCGCGGATCTTCAAATGGCCACAGCGGAGGTGCGGCCGCATTGGCGGCCGCCCGACGGAGCCGCCCGCCAAGGTCGTAATGAGGCCTATGTTATTATCTAAACGAGCATGTCTGAATCCATAGTTAACCCAGGGTATAGCCCTTGAAAGAGAGAGTTATTAGCCAAAGTTTGACTGGGCAGCATTCAATGCTGCCTTAGCATTCCGTGGGTCAACAGGAGTCTGTCTCTATTGCCTTGTACCCGTGCGATAAATTCTCTGCACAGAATTTGATGTACTTTTTTTTTCTTTTGTAAATTTTATAAATTTTGTACACACCACCTTTTAATTTCTGTTTTCAAGACCCAAGGGTTTTTATAAATGTAAATATGTACTTTATTTCCTATGAATGTTGAATACCTCTTCTGTGTGTAAATGATAGTTGATTTTTAAAGTCTGCACTGCAACATCAGAACTCCCAATACATTTTAACTGTTTTTAAACACTGGAGATTGTACATCTTTCTTTTGATTTTCATCATGCTTGTATGGTTATTTAACAATAATCGTATAAAGATTGATTGAATAAGACCATAGTACAATTACATATGCACATCTGTAGCTATTTATGTCTCATTAAGAAGTTTTCTCTATTTGTTTTTAACTCGCCATGCTGCCATTTTGTACAGCTATAGGCAATGCAACCATGACTGATAGCATTACATTTTACTCAAAAGAAGGCTTGCTTTTGTTTTTATTACAACACAGACTGTTTTCTGTGTTTACCAGTACAAAAATTGAGACTTAAGCTTAATATTAAAAAATACCCAGACTGTTAATAGTAAGTACTATAATTGCCAACAAACAATAATGGCACTTCAATGAGTTCTAAAGATATTTTCTCTAATCTTCCACTTTAGGGAGTATAGAGTGCATAGTTTGTGTGATAATGTCTTGCTATAACAAGATGTGAACCTCTGAATATGCATTTTCCTGTGTTTTTTAAAATATTTTTATCATTTAAAGCACTATAGCTCACACACAGTCACAAGCCTCAATGGGGAAGTACCCCATAAAGGTCAAGGATGAACACAGACTCTAAAACTAAGTCAGTGATTACCTCTGAGATATAGTGGGGGTTGATTCATACTTAAAGGAATGATACAAATAGCCAAAGTTAATTAAATTCTCTTCGATACACCTAACTAGAGTAAAGAAACAAAACAAAACAATAATAAAATAGCACCCAAATTGATCTCATATAGATGTATTGGTAATTGTGACTCAAATTAGCCTGTTAGTCCAGACGTATACGTCAAGCTTTGATTCATCGGTCTATTTTCCTGGACTGTAAATCTTGATTATGTTAATCCACAAACCTAAAACATGAATGTATTCAAAGCTGCTTGAATGCAATACACAACACTGTAATCTGTGTTTCTTGTTACATGTATAATTCATTGAAAGGCAAAATGTTTAAGCAGTTTTTGAATATGTTAAATGTAATTTTGAAAATACATTTATATTCTTAATTAACCCCCAAAAATGACTTACCTCACACTGGTTATTTAGTTTTGTGTAGGTGATGTCAAGTTGTTGATACTGCTCCTTTAATTTACAGAATTCAGCTTCTAATCGTGCTTGTTCTAATTTCCCATTATTTAGTAAACTTTTAACATTTTTATGATCACTTTGTAAACTTTCATTTTCCCTTACAAGTTGGCAGTAAGTATGATTCAGTCTGCAAGTAAAGGAAGCAGGAAAGCGAAATTAAGTACTTGCCAGTAGTATTAATGACACATATCTGTTTAACTGTGCATTTATCCGTATGTTAGGTACACTGGTGAACTGTAAAAGTGGAGGGGCTTAAACACATTTTTTTTTAATAACAAGGGGAAATAATCCCCACTTTTCTCTGGAAGGGTTTGGTGGGTTTCACTCTTAAGTGCAAAAAAAGGGCCAAATTAATACATTTACAGCGCACTGTTGATATAAATGGATTAAAATTCCTGAGGTCCTGAATGAAATACCTTTGCCTCCAGAAGGGCACTGGGCTTCATTCAAAAAACTTTGAAAACATGTTGGCATACTATTGTATTTATCAGAACAGTTATCCTAAAAATGGTTAAAGAGCTATATCTATCACAGGTAGTGACATCATTTTTCAAAATGTGCATTGCAAATCATATCAAATCAAATATAGGCCCTCATTACGACCTTGGCGGGCGGCTTCATCGGACCGCCGCAGCCATTAGAAGATCCCCGCTGGGCTGGCGGGCGGAAACCTAGTTTCCGCCCACTGGACCGCAACACAGGAGCTGGCTCCAAATGGAGCTGGTGGTGTTGCGGCCGTGCGACGGGTGCAGTTGCACCCATCGCGCTTTTCACTGTCTGCATAGCAGACAGTGAAAAGCTGCATGGGGCCCTGTCAGGGGGCCCCTGCAGTGCCCATGCCAATGGCATGGGCAGTGCAGGGGCCCTGCGACTCCCCGTACCGCCAGCCTTTCCCTGGCGGTTCAAACAGCCAGGAAAAGGCTGGCGCTAGGGGGACTCGTAATCCCCTGGGCAGCGCTGCTAGCAGCGCTGCCCTGGCGGATTAAATCCACCGGGACCAACGTGGTGGTAAACCGCCGGTCCCGGCGGGGCGACCGCGGCGCTTCTGCCGCGGTCTTGATACCATGGGAAGCACCGCCAGCCTGTTGGCGGTGCTTCCGTCAGAACAGCCCTGGCGGTCTTGGACTGTCAGGGTTGTAATGACCTCCATAGTCTTATACAGTGCTAAGGACTTGAATAGGCAACTAAGTACTGGATTAAGTAGAGATTTCCCTATAAGAATACATCTTTAGACCCTTTCGGGGGGAAAGAGTAGGTGTTTCTGCTATTGGTTCAGAAGGTTAGAGTTCTATACGGCAATGGCATTGACCATTAACAATTTGACCCCTGTCTTTTTCCTAAAGCTTTGAGCTCAAAATCTGCCTGAGAGAGATCGAAAGGCCAATAGACACCAGTAGAAAAATATTCCCAAAAATAAAAAAAAGGGTGGGAGCGGCTCACCCCGGCACTGTGCAGTGCTCTGCCCTCAGAACAGATGCATCAGTCTTTCTGTCCTGGAGGTAGATTGAGGATGTTTACTCAAAATCTGGCCCTGGGGGACAGAAAGGCCACTATACACCACGGAAAAAAATCCCTAAAAATAAAAAAGGGAGTGCAGGCAGCTCACCCACGCATTGTGCTGTGTCCCCACCCCGGAACATATGCATCATTCTTTCTGCCCCCCGTGGGTGGATTGAGGGTGTTTGCCCAAAACCTGCCCCATGGAGACAAAAAAGCTAAAAGACACCAGGGATTTCAATGTGACACCAAAGCAAACAAGAGGCTAGGATGACCAACTCTGGCATCAATCTAATATTCCTACTCCAGAGTTGGACAAAAGAGCCTTTCTGCCCTCCCAAACCCCACATTCCTCCGGGAACCTAACACATCTTCATTTTATGGCAAGAAGCAAAATTATATTACAAAAAAAAACGTTTGCACATAGATTGTGGAGTTAGGTTAAGTCCTAATATCATACCACTTCTATGCTGCATGGTTGTACTTTATGAGCTTCGTTCAGGTGCCACTTGGGGAATCCTACAAAACCCAGGCATTTCTAAAAACTAAACACCTGGGGCAGTCCAAAGTGTGTGCCTTGTGTGGATTCCATAACGTTCTGTGACATAAATGTCCTGAAAACACTAAGATCCACAAAATTCATAATACCCTGCCTTTCTCCACATGTCCTGATAAAACTGTTACCCCCCCTTATTTTAGTAGGTCTAGCATCTGTGATACAAAAAAATGCCTAAACGGAACGTGGAGAAATTAGCAATAGGGGTAAGCTCTAGTGTTGGGACCTGGGCTCGGCGGCCACAAAAGGAAACCTACCAAACCCAGACATTTCTGAAAATTAGAACTCCAGAGGAATCCAGGGTGGTGTGTCTTGTGTGGATCCCATGACGTTTTCTAACCACAATGCCAAACAAATCTGAAATTTAAGACTAAAAGTGCACATGTTCTTGAATATCTGTGACATACACGTCCGGACACCTCAGGGATCTACAAAATTCTTATTGTCCAGTGTTCCTCTACTATAAAAATGGTACACATATGTGTGGCTGGGCCTAGTCCCCCGAAAGACACAAATCAAACTAGGGTCAATGAGAATTGGTTCCCCAAGACTCCCATATTTTCAATATTTGAATAGTGAATTTCTGTGGGAAAACACAAGGTAGATTAGAATTGTGTCCGCTTTTTAGAAATCTATAGGTTTACTGGATTGCCCATGGGTTTCACCCCTGTTTCTACCATAAACTAGAAGTGGGTTAAAAGCACAAAAATTAGGAATATGGGCTACCTCTTTAAAAAATGCCAGAACTGTGGAAAACCAAATTGTTGTTTTTTATTCAGCTCTGCATGTTCTTGAAAATTGTGATTTTAGCACAGCAAAACGTTTGTTGATGCCATTTTTAGAAAAAAATACACTTTTTTTGCAGAGCACTTTTTTCCCCTATTTTTCCCCAAAACACAAAATGTACCTATATTTTGGCTAATTTCTCAGCCCCCTCCAGAGAAAACTGCAAACCCTGGGTACTTTTGGAATCATCAGGATTTTGGAAAAAGGAAAAAAAGTACACAACTTTGGCGTGGATACCTCATGTGGAAAAACGTTACGGAGGATTTAGAGTGAACTAACCAAAATAGACATAAAAGGGCTTAGCATTCTATGGGCAAAAGGCCTAGCAGCGAAAGGGTGAGTGTTATATTACAGTTGTTTCATACCTCTCATTTTCATCACAAAGCTTTTGGTAATCTGTTGACACTGTTTCATGCTTTTTGTTCTCCAGCAGCATTTTTTCCTGTTCTGTTTTCAGCACCCTTTCCAGTTCCTCTAACTGCACTTTTTGTTTTAGCAAATGATTGTACCTGGGTAAAAACAAAATATATGATGTTTTTAAACTGTGGTAGTTCATGACAAATCCAGATCTATTTTTTGTCACTGAATGCAATATCACTGGGCACATAACTCCATCGAGGACTTAACTCTTCCATCAACTTTAAAATGCACATCACATGACTGTGTGACATCATCAATTTCACTATAATGTGTACCTGCAATAATGACTTGCCTTTGCAACGAACCCATAGGGTCTTATTGACAAACTGCACTTTGTAGCATATTTAACAGAACTTATATAGTACCACTCACATATTAATAAACACTATTAACACACTTACTTTCAGAGACCTCTGCCTGCCGACTCTCGCATCTTTTCTATGCAGAGTTCTCTGCCCAGGTTGCAGAGATCACCACATATGTAGGTAGCAGTAAATGAGAACGAAATCTGAGGGATAACTTGAAGATGGGGAATACTTACTACTAAAAGGGAGGGCATTATTGAGGGGTAAGAATAGGCTTGGGTAGGTATAAGGAGAGATGATAGGGAGCAAAACACAAATACAAACACTTACTCACAAAAAAGTAGGTTACTTCAACCAAAGGGAAACCAATTTAGTCAAAAATGTACTCTTGTCCGGTCATGGAGTAAATCCAGCATGACCACTCACAGATACTGCAATTAAAATAACAGGTGGGACCATAATATGTATATATATATATATATATAGCTGTAAATCGTTAATGTAATCAAATCTCTGTATAAAAGAAAAAACTGTCTCCATCAAGGTAATATGATGTCAAATCAGTTGAACTGACATTGCCCTTGGTTACTTTAAATAATAGATATTTCCAATCAGTTTAGGGGAAGGGAATAATATTAGTCCAAAAGGTTTGCTTACCTTGAACTTGACTCTACAATTGTTTATTGATTTTCCTAAATGTAGTAAAATAATTTATCATGACTGCTTGTAGATACGTTGGGGTCTATTAACAGAGGTAAATTTCCACAGGAGTAAGTGAGCAGAGATCTCTGCATCCTTGATGAACATCTCTACCACTATGGTAAAAATCTCTGCCACCGTTCTGGATATCAAAGTTTACTAATTTGTTAAAAATATCTTATTTATATTCTTGGCAAAAATAAATGTAAACTTATTATTTTTACTCTAGCACTAACAAAATAAAATACTAGAGCAAATTACCTCTTCAAATAAATGTTTATTAAATAACTAATTAGTGTAAAAGCAGCCATTTTTTAAAAAAGTTTTCAAACAAAACAAAATAAAAACAACCTACCTGGTAACTGTATTCTTAATTAATATTTAGTAAATGTATTTAAGCGTTGTCTTGTAATAATGTAAGCAAGGGAAACTGTTACTTGTAGTGCTGTAGATTCACATGCTCTACATACTCCTGCCATCTAGTGTAGGGTCGGGAGTGGTGCAAGTTGTTTTTCTTCAAAGACTTTTTATGAGTCACAGGATCAAGTGACTTCTTGTTTTGGTGACAGTGCGCATGGGCATGACTCCTTTGTTAGATTGTTTTCCCGCAGGCAGGTGAGAAAGGAGAGTAAGAGAAGTATGGAGAAAGAGATGTCCATGCAAATGTAACTACAATGGCCAAAGGCATCCAGGGAGCAGGGACGGCGCATGCGAACCTACAGCACTACACGCCATGAACAGATGCTTACTGGGTAAGTAAAATTTTCCCTTCGATGGTAAGTGTTGCTGTAGATACACATGCTCTGCATAGGCTGTAAAACAGTTCCTCCGGGAAAGCGGTAGCTAGCCTGTGGGGGTTGCAGTTGACTGGAAAAGTGTTTGAAGCATAACTTGACCTATATTAGCTTGCTGACATGCTAGTACATTCACACAGTAATGCTTTGTGAATGTGTGTGGTGTAGACCATGTAGCTGCCTTACAAATGTCAACTATAGGGATATTCCCAAGAAAAGCCATAGTGGCACCTTTTTTACTAGTAGAATATGCTCTAGGAGTGACAGGTCACATTCTCTTTGCTTTAGCACAATAAGTCTGTATACATTTAACTGTCTGAAGCTCACTGACACGCCTGAGTGTTGGCAACCAAGAAATCCACCTTCCAAAAAAGGTACTGAAGAGGACATGAATGAAGTAGCTGAAAAGGAGGGCCCATGAGCCTGGTAAGCACAATGCTGAGGTTCCAGGATGGTGCAGGGGGCACCCTGGGTGGAATGACAATTAGGATGACTGTGTCCCCCCGTTTCTGTACACAATACATGGCTGTCCTGTTGTCCGTGCAGACTAAGACAACCTTGTGAGATAGGTGATGCAGAAATGCTTTCATGGTAAAGAAACACTGCTTGAAGCTCCACATGGAGCCGCCGCCAATGCCTCTGTGCGTCGGGTGCAGCTGAACCCATTGCGCAGATCACTGTCCGAAAGTCGGGCAGTGATCTGCGTGATGGGGCACTGCACTGCCCATGCAAAGTGGGCAAACCCGCCAGGGAAAGGCTGGAGGCTAAGGAAACATTATCCGAGGGGTAGCACCGCTGCCTTGTCGGATAATGTTTCCGCCCGCTGCCAGGCTGCCTGACGGAGAAAGCCTGGCGGTGAGTGAGGGCTGCCGATGACGGCCCTCACCGGGTTCATTATGTGGTGGTTTGGCCCGCTGTAGGAAGTTGGCTCTGTATGCATTATTTCAAAGTAAGGAATAGTATGCACAGAGTCCAAGGGTTCCCCTTAGAGGTAAGATAGTGGCAAAAAGAGATAATACCAATGCTCTATTTTGTGGTAGTGTGGTCGAGCAGTAGGCTTATCAAAGGAGTAGTGTTAAGCATTTGTTGTACATACACACAGGCAACAAATGAGGAACACACACTCAGAGACAAATCCAGGCCAATAGGTTTTGTTATAGAAAAATATATTTTCTTAGTTTATTTTAAGAACCACAGGTTCAAATTCTACATGTAATATCTCATTTGAAAGGTATTGCAGGTAAGTACTTTAGGAACTTTGAATAATCACAGTAGCATATATACTTTTTACATAAAACACAATAAGCTGTTTTAAAAGTGGACACAGTGCAATTTTCACAGTTCCTGGGGAGGTAAAGTAATGTTAGTTTTTGCAGGTAAGTAAACCACCTACGGGGTTAAGATTGGGGTCCAAGGTAGCCCACCGTTGGGGGTTCAGAGCAACCCCAAAGTCACCACACCAGCAGCTCAGGGCCGGTCAGGTGCAGAGTTCAAAGTGGTGCCCAAAACGCATAGGCTTCAATGGAGAGAAGGGGGTGCCCCGGTTCCAGTCTGCCAGCAGGTAAGTACCCGCGTCTTCGGAGGGCAGACCAGGGGGGTTTTGTAGGGCACCGGGGGGGACACAAGTCCACACAGAAAGTACACCCTCAGCAGCGTGGGGGCGGCCCGGTGCAGTGTGCAAACAAGCGTCGGGTTTCCAATGGGAGTCAATGGGAGACCAAGTGGTCTCTTCAGCGGTGCAGGCAGGCAAGGGGGGGGCTCCTCGGGGTAGCCACCACCTGGGCAAGGGAGAGGGCCTCCTGGGGGTCACTCCTGCACTGAAGTTCCGATCCTTCAGGTGCTGGGGGCTGCGGGTGCAGGGTCTTTTCCAGCCGTCGGGATTTTAGAGTCAGGCAGTCGCGGTCAGGGGGAGCCTCGGGATTCCCTCTGCAGGCGTCGCTGTGGGGGATCAGGGGGGACAACTTTGGTTACTCACAGTCTCGGAGTCGCCGGAGGGTCCTCCCTGAGGTGTTGTTTCTCCACCAGTCGAGTCGGGGTCGCCGGGTGCAGTGTTGCAAGTCTCACGCTTCTTGCGGGGATTGCAGGGGTCTTTAAATCTGCTCCTCTGTAACAAAGTTGCAGTTTTTTTGGAGCAGGTCCGCTGTCCTCGGGAGTTTCTTGTTCCTCTTGAAGCAGGGCAGTCCTCTGAGGATTCAGAGGTCGCTGGTCCTGGAGAAAAGCGTCGCTGGTGCAGGTTTCTTTGGAAGGCAGGAGACAGGCCGGTAGGACTGGGGCCAAAGCAGTTGGTGTCTTCTTTCTTCTTCTGCAGGGGTTTTCAGCTCAGCAGTCTTCTTCTTCGGTAAGTTGCAGGAATCTAAATTCTTAGGTTCAGGGAAGCCCTTAAATACTAAATTTAAGGGCGTGTTTAGGTCTGGGGGGTTAGTAGCCAATGGCTACTAGCCCTGAGGGTGGGTACACCCTCTTTGTGCCTCCTCCCAAGGGGAGGGGGTCACATTCCTATCCCTATTGGGGGAATCCTTCATCTGCAAGATGGAGGATTTCTAAAAGTTAGAGTCACTTCAGCTCAGGACACCTTAGGGGCTGTCCTGACTGGCCAGTGACTCCTCCTTGTTATTCTCATTATCTCCTCCGGCCTTGCCGCCAAAAGTGGGGCCGTTACCGGAGGGGGCGGGCAACTCCACTAGCTGGAGTGCCCTGTGGTGCTGGAACAAAGGGGGTAAGCCTTTGAGGCTCACCGCCAGGTGTTACAGCTCCTGCCTGGGGGAGGTGTAAGCATCTCCACCCAGTGCAGGCTTTGTTACAGGCCACAGAGTGACAAAGGCACTCTCCCCATGTGGCCAGCAACATGGCTCGAGTGTGGCAGGCTGCTAGAACCAGTCAGCCTACACGGGTAGTTGGATTAGGTTTCAGGGGGCACCTCTAAGGTGCCCTCTGGGGTGTATTTTACAATAAGATGTACACTGGCATCAGTGTGCATTTATTGTGCTGAGAAGTTTGATACCAAACTTCCCAGTTTTCAGTGTAGCCATTATGGTGCTGTGGAGTCCGTGTTTGACAGACTCCCAGACCATATACTCTTATGGCTACCCTGCACTTACAATGTCTAAGGTTTGGCTTAGACACTGTAGGGGCACAGTGCTCATGCACTGGTGCCCTCACCTAGGGTATAGTGCACCCTGCCTTAGGGCTGTAAGGCCTACTAGAGGGGTGACTTATCTATACTGCATAGGCAGTGTGAGGTTGGCATGGCACCCTGAGGGGAGTGCCATGTCGACTTACTCGTTTTGTTCTCACCAGCACACACAAGCTGGTAAGCAGTGTGTCTGTGCTGAGTGAGGGGTCCCCAGGGTGGCATAAGATATGCTGCAGCCCTTAGAAACCTTCCCTGGCATCAGGGCCCTTGGTACCAGGGGTACCAGTTACAAGGGACTTACCTGGATGCCAGGGTGTGCCAATTGTGGAATCAAAAGTACAGGTTAGGTAAAGCACACTGGTGCTGGGGCCTGGTTAGCAGGCCTCAGCACACTTTCAATTCAAAACATAGCATCAGCAAAGGCAAAAAGTCAGGGGGTAACCATGCCAAGGAGGCATTTCCTTACACCCGCCATGCCGGCTGGCGGTTTCACCCGCCAACAGCGGCATGGCGGGCCAAACCGCGATGTTCATAATGACCGCCCTAGTCCTAAGAGACTATATGGCAGCCACATTTACTATGCTCGTCAGGGAGGTCCTCCATGTCCTCCTACTGGCACAGTCATATCTTTCAAGAAGATCCATGGAATTTGCATTGTGCCAGTGGTTGACAGGTTATGCAACCACTCGTTTTACTGCATTTATGCAGTTACTTTCTTTTTCTGATGGTGGGGCATCTCTGCTGGCCTGGGAGTTAGCTTGCTTACAGGCAGTGATAGTTACTAGGGAGTTGGGTGGGAGCAGACCACAAATAAGGGTAAGTCTTATATTTTTAATCCACCCTAGGTGTTATGACCCTAACCCAAACATAGGCCCTCATTACAACTTTGACGGGCGGCGGAGGCCGCCCGCCAAAGTTGCGCCGCAGGAATACCGCACCGCGGTCTGAAGACCGCGGCCGGCATTCTGAGTTTCCCACTGGGCAGGCGGGCGGCCGCCTTAAGGCCGCCCGCCAGCCCAGCGGGAAACAACCTTCCCACGAGGACGCCGGCTCGGAATCGAGCCGGCGGAGTGGGAAGGTGCGACGGGTGCTACTGCACCCGTCGCGTATTTCACTGTCTGCTATGCAGACAGTGAAATACAAGCGGGGCCCTCTTACGGGGGCCCCTGCAGTGCCCATGCCATTGGCATGGGCACTGCAGGGGCCCCCAGGGGCCCCGCGACACCCCCTACCGCCATCCTGTTCCTGGCGGGCGAACCGCCAGGAACAGGATGGCGGTAGGGGGTGTCAGAATCCCCAAGGCGGCGCAGCATGCTGCGCCGCCTTGGAGGATTCTGACGGGCAGCGGAAAACCGGCGGGAGACCGCCGGTTTTCCTGCACTGACCGCGGCCAAAGCGCCGCGGTCAGAATGCCCTAAGGGGCACCGCCAGGCTGTCGGCGGTGCTCCCGCCAACCGCGAGCCTGGCGGTCACAGACCGCCAGGCTCGTAATGAGGGCCATAGTCTTTAAAAATGTCATAGGTGTGACCCTCATGCCATTGAGCATGGGGAGATATTAGGTGCAGTGGTGTGTGGAGGAAGAAGTCTTAAATATAAGTCCATTCTATTATTATATTAATAGCAAGTGAGGGCTCTCCGTGAAGCTTCATGTTATAGAAGGAGGCAGCTCTACTGATGAGTTCTTGAAAGGATGCAGAATCATTAGGAGGCGAGAGGCGGGCAGGGTACAGGGCTGAGTGTATGTCCCCTTATGGGTTTATATCATAGGAGTCCCATGGTTCTCTCTGAGGGGTAGTACCAAATGTGTCTTGACCCCATCAAGCACACCTGTGTCAGAATGAGGAGACCGCTGAGATGTGATGTCAAGGGAAGTGGGGAGATATCTATAAGTATGGTTTCTGCATATTAATCCCCAAAAGCTCACAAATACCATTATTATATCCCATGTTGTGATTGCTTTGCATGTCACTTGTAATGAGAGCATTAATAGCTATTGTTCACTCACTATCCTTGTACTATCTCACAGAACTGCTGTCAAGGGGCTGACATGTGGGACTAAGCAAACTGTGGCACTCTTCTACGGTTTTACTGCACTGTACAGGAGCAACCCACACACAGCTCTCCCATCCTCCAAAACTGTTGGATCCAGGCACAGAGGCCAGCCAAGCAAAGAAGGCAGGGCAGCAATTACAAAAGAAGTGGAAAGATCAAGTTACAGCTGCTTCTTCTCACTCATCATATGACAATTTAAAGATACTTCCTATGAAATTACTTCAGTTTATAAGTAGTAGACTAAGGATTATGCAGCAGAACAATTCCTGGGTGTACCATGAGATCAAAAATGTTACATCACTGAAAAAGTAAATATTACCTGTAGACAGGGATGAGCTGCTAAAAGGTGCTTTTATGCATTTAGGTTACTAGAGCAAATGGAAAATGATGACTGGCCATCAGTTTTATTTAATTCAGTGTTATTTTTCTCACTGCAAAGTTCCTATTTCATTCAGTGTTATTTTTCTCACTGCAAAGTTCTATCTCGAGGAGTGCAATGTACCAAGTCAGACGAGGACATATTAGTCTTGTAATGGAATACATTGTTGTTGGTCTGTATTTTTACATCGCTGTATGAGTAGTTATGGTTCAGTAATTTTGTTACATATTCAGTGTGTTGTTATTAAATAGGCTGCCACATCAGTTTGTACTTATAATTTTGTTTCTGTTGATGTTTCAGCATGAAATATATGATAAAACAACCTATGTCAGGAAATGCAACTCTGTGCTTTGAACTATGGCTTCAATGTCTGTGGTGCACCATAAAGGCCTCTTGAACCCATCTTTGCTGAGAAACCATAGATGTGACTACCACATCCTTCTGGGTGTGAATGTTAATGAAGGAAGTTTTGAGGGTTGAAAGAAACTGCTTGCAAAAATTAAGAGTTCGCTCGGTAACAAACGAATACCTGGAAGACGTGAAAAGCACGTAAAACTTGTTTACAGTGACACAAGCTGAGTACGAGGAGCACCTTAAAGGAAGAGGGAGAATCCGGCCAATCAAAAAAGCAACACTGTCAGAGCAACCCTTCTGGGCCAACACAAGAAGTGTCAGTACCTGATCAATGTTGCAGGGCAAGATTCTTGGTTAACCCGTTCTGTGCCGAGGACGTAGTGGTTACGTCCTTCGGCACAGTGCTGCTGTGCCGAGGACGTAACCACTACGTCCTCGGCACACAGCCCAGAGGGAGCGCTCTCGCTCCCTCTGTGTGCTTCCCCCCACCCCCCCAAAGTCAGGGATGGAAGGGGAAGCCCTTCCCCTTCCACCCCGACCCCCCCACCCCCATAATGACGTCAGCGCGCGATCGCACACTGACTTCATTATGGGGTTCTCGCCGCACAGGAAGCCATTTGCTTCCTGTGCGGCGAGAAAGGAAGAGGTGAGTTTCTCTTCCCGGTGGGTGGGGGGTTTTGCAGAAAGAGGCACCGGGGGAAAGGAAAGGCTTTTCCTTTCCCCCGGTGTCTCTTTGAGCATTGCGATCGGGCAGCAGGAATTCCCACTAGACACCAGGGATTTTTTTTTGTATTTCTTTTGTGTTTTTGTCTTGCGAAGAGCGGCCCCTTGAGCAAGGGTCGCCCCCTTTTGGGGGGCAACTAATTACGGCCATTTCTGCCCCCCTTGGGGGCAGATTGGCCTACTATTTTAGGCGGATCTGCCCCCAAGGGGGGCAGAAACCACTGGATCACAAGGGATGTCGTTTTATTCGTGTATTTATGTGGGGGGGTGCCCCCTTGGGCAAGGGGCACCCCCCCAAGGGGGCATAGAACTGTTGGTCTTTTCTGCCCCCATCGGCCTATTTTTTTTTTAGGTCCATCTGCCCCCAAGGGGGGGCAGAAGCCACTTAGGCACCAGGGATTGTGTGTGTAGTGGATGGGGGGGCGGCCCCTTGGGCAAGGGTCGCTCCCCTTTGGGGGGCATGTCTTTTAGGGCAGAAACCACTAGAACGCCAGGGATTTTTTTTTATGTGTTTATTTTTGTGGGGGGCGTCCCTTTGGGCATGAGGTGCCCCCCCCAAGGGGGGCATTGACCTGTTGCCCATTTCTGCCCCCCCTGGGGGCAGATGGGCCTATTTTTTTAGGCCCACCTGGGCAGGAGCCACTTAGACACCAGGGATAGTGTGTGTGTGTTAGTGGATGGGGGGGCCTTGGGCAAGGGTCGCCCCCCACTTTGGGGGCACATGTACTGAGGCCATTTCTGCACCCCTTGGAGACAGATCAGCCTATTATTTTTAGCCACTTAGGCACCAGGGATAGTGTTGTGTGTGTTTTTTTGTTTGGGGGCTGTCCCCTTTGGCAAGGGTCGCTCCCCATGGGGACACACTACTAAAGGTATTTTCTGGCCTCCTTGGGGCAGACAGGCCTATTTTTTTTAGTAGGCCCATCTGCCCCTATGGCAGAATCCACTTAGGCACCCATTTCTAAATGTTTGATGGTGGGGTGTTTGTCAACTGATGAAGTATTTGTCATAAAAAATGTTTTCCTCCTTTTTGTTCTAGTTCAAAGCTTTTGCTTTATTTGCTGTGGCTCCTTGCGGTTTTGGCGGTGGTTGACCTGCAGTTTGCACAGTTGCATGTTTTAGGTAAGTAAAAACAATTTACTCCAAAGGAGTATTGTTGCCATGTATGAATGACATGTTTGTAGGGGGTGTACTAAATGCAGGATTGTGTGTGAAATTGTCCTTAGATTTGTGCACAATGATATTTGTTTTGTCTTATTTCTAATTTGCCTTTCTTTCTTTCTTTTTAGTGGGATATCATTGGTGATTGCTGTGTCTGTGCAGAGTAGTTGCTGGTGAATCAAGCTTTTTCAGGCAAGTGAGCGGTATAGTTTTTGAGTTTATAACTCTTACTAACAAAGCTACACTTTGTTACTTGTCTTACACAGTGCTGGTTGTTGGTGGTGAATTTGTCCAGTTAATTTTAGTAGGAGAGATCATGGCTAGCCGCAGGATGACCGCTCAGTAGGTGGTTGGTATGCTTTTTGAGTCATTGTCTGATCATGATTATGAGACGGACTCTGCATCTGAGGCAGAGGAGGAAGTGAGAGATTCTGGCAGTGATGTTTCTGTTGCAGGGGAATCTTCTGATGATGAAGCCACACTCAGTGCAGATGAAGGGCCTGTTTTAGAGGAGGACACTGATGTGCCATTAGTGCAGCAACCTGGGGCTGAAAGGTTTCCCGTTATAACACCTGATGTCTGGTCAAACATGGAGCAGCCAGAGTTGCCTGCCTTTACTGGTCTCCCGGGGTGTAACGCCAATACAGAGAACTTTTTGCCTATCAATTTCTTTGAGTTATTCATGGATGATGTGTTTTTGGAAGAGATTGTTGAGCAGACTAATTTGTATGCGGAGCAGCATTTGAGGGACAACGCTGCTAGACAGGCCACACTCCAGAGCTGCCCAGTGGATTCCCACAAATTTGGAGGAGATAAAAACGTTTTTGGGTTTGACTTTTTTGATGGGGTTGATAAGGAAGCCGTCACTGGCTTCTTATTGGTCTACTAGTCCCTTGATGGCAACAGCTATATTTCCTGCGACCATGAGTCGTAATCAGTATTTGCTTCTTCTTAGGATGCTGCATTTTGTTGACAATGCATTAGCCTTGCCACGAGATCACCCAGATTCTGACCGTCTTTTTAAGATTAGGCCTGTCCTTGATCATTTTGTAGATCGGTTTTCGGAGGTCTATGTTCCAGGCAAACAGATAAGTGTGGACGAATCTTTGGTCCTCTTCAAGGGTCGTTTGGTTTTTAGGCAGTACATTCCTAGCAAAAGGGCACGATATGGAATTAAATTGTATATGCTGTCTGAAAGTAGTACAGGATATGTGTATAGTTTCTGTGTCTACACTGGTAGGGATTCCAATATTGACCCCCCCTGGTTGTCCTCCCACTTTTGGAGTTACTGAGAAAATTGTGTGGGATCTTGGTAGACGACTGTTCAACAAAGGTCACCATTTGTATGTAGATAACTTCTACACTGGAGAGCAGTTGTTCAAGGAATTGTTTAGAGTGGACACTGTTGCTTGTGGCACAATCCGTTCTAACCGGAAAGGCTATCCAAGGGAGCTTGTCTGTAAAAAACTTGAGAGGGGACAGTGCTGTGCCTTGTGGAATGATGAGCTGCTAGCTTTGAAATTTTCAGACAAGAGGGATGTCTACATGCTAAGTACCATCCATGATGAGAGTACTTCCCCCGTGACTGTTTGGGGCCAGGTTGCTGAAGTGCGCAAACTTGTGTGCATTTTAGATTATAATAAGCACATGGGAGGTGTAGATAGAGTAGATCAGAGGTTGGAACCTTACACTGCTACTCATAAATCTTACGTTTGGAATAAGAAGTTAGCAATTCACCTCTTCCACTTAGCAACCTTCAATGCTTTTATTGTGTTTAGGGATAGGTCTCCAGAGTCAAAGATGACATTTGTGGAATTTCAGGACTCAGTGATAGGGAGCCTTATTGTGGTGGAACAGGCCAGAGTTCCTAGAGAAGCAGTGGTGGAGGATGTGGCTAGATTGAAAGATCGCCACTTTGCTGAGCACATTCCTCCCACACCCAAAAAAGACTTTCCAGCTAAGAAATGTAGAGTGTGTTTTCGAAGAGGTATCCGGAGGGAGACTCGAATGTACTGCCCAGATTGTCCTTCAAAGCCTGGGCTGTGTGTGGGTGGTTGTTTTAAGAATTACCACACCCAGAAGAATTTCTGGGAACAACCATGAGTGTAAACTCATGTATGTTTTGTAGTTTCATGTGTTCAGTTTCATGGTTAGCTTTTCTGTCATGTACTTAGTTAGAGCTTTTGTGTTTGTAGTTTTGTAATTCTTTCTACTTAGTTAGGGGTTCCTCTGTTGAAAAAAAAAAAATGATGCCATTGTGTGTGGAGTGGGGCTTGGCTGAGAGTGTACATATTGACTTGCTGTTGGCTACTGCAACACACTGCCAGCCAAACAACAGTCCACACAATCCCATCAGCTGGTGTGATTGTTGTATCAGGCATCTGGGCGTATGTAAGTGATGGGCCCTTGAGTGGCGCTGTCTGTCGATGTGAGTGTTGTAATGTGCTGGGCCCGTGGCTGGCGGTGTGAATGGTCTTGTGCGTGTCATGTATGAAAGTTGTGTGAATGGACTGTAAAGCGGTTGGTACCTTATCGCAGCTTTACAGCTCACGAGTTCTGAGTCATTGGTTCAGTTTTTTGCCTTTCAGTTATTAACAGTGCATTTCATTTTTGTGAAAGCTCATGTTAATAAAATTTAATTCACTGAACCATCACTCACCCTCGTGCCAAATCCAACCAGTATGTGTGGTAAAAATGACAAAACCTGCTCCGCTGTAATCAGGCGTCGCAGTACACCTGTGATACGCTAGGTGCCTCAGGTGGGACCCCGATGATGAAGCATGCCACCAACTTGGTTGGTGGGTGAGGGGTCTTTTTCACATAACCTAAGTGCGTTTCTTTTCACAGTTTTAGTGTTTGGCACATCACGGACGTATGTGGACACATCAAAACGATATATTACAAAACTACCTCTGTTTGGGGGGGAGGGGGCACCTATGTTTTTGGTCCTGGGTGCGGCCTTCATCTAGGGAAACCTACCAAACCCAGACATTTTTTTAAACTAGACACCCCAAGGAGTCCAGGGAGGTGTGGCTTGCATGGATCCCCCAACATTTTCTTACCCAGACTCCTCTGTAAACCTCAAAATTTGCTTAAAAAAGCATATTTTCCTGACTTTTCTTCGTAGGATCACCGCTGCAGCACAAAATTCCTACTCCCCAGTGTTCCCCTCAGTCTCCCAAGTAAAATGACACCTCACTTATGTGGGTCCCCAAAGCAGAGTCAGTCTAAAGATGTATAAAAGAATACGTCCTTATAAACTCGCTGTGCTATCCCCTCTATCATCTCTACAAGTTTTGGGCCTTATTCTGTTGCAGGCACCTGGCCCACCCACACAAGTGAGGTATCATTTTTACCGGGAGACTTGGGGGAACGCTGGGTGGAAGGAAATTTGTCCCTCCTCTCAGATTCCAGAACTTTCTGTCACCGAAATGTGAGGAAAACGTGTTTCTTTAGCCAAATTTTGAGGTTTGCAAAGGATTCTGGGTAACAGAACCTGGTCAGAGCCCCACAAGTCACCCCATCTTGGATTCCCCTAGGTCTCTAGTTTTCAAAAATGCACAGGTTTGGTAGGTTTCCCTAGGAGTCGGCTGAGCTAGAGGCCAAAATCTACAGGTAGGCACTGTTTTCAATGAAAAAATGTGATGTATCCATGTTGTGTTTTGGGCCATTTCCTGTTGCGGGCGCTAGGCCAACCCACACAAGTGAGGTATCATTTTTATCGGGAGACTTGGGGGAACGCTGGGTGGAAGGATATTTGTGGCTCCTCTCAGATTCCAGAACTTTCTGTCACCGAAATGTGAGGAAAATTTGTTTTTTTAGCCAAATTTTTAGGTTTGCAAAGGATTCTGGATAACAGAACCTGGTCAGAGCCCCACAAGCCACCCCATCTTGGATTCCCCTAGGTCTCTAGTTTTCAAAAATGCACAGGTTTGGTAGGTTTCCCTAGGTGTCGGCTGAGCTGGAGGCCAAAATCTAAAGGGAAGGTACTTTGAAAAAAACAGCTCTGTTGTAAGGAAATGCCTCCTTGGCATGGTTGCCCCCTGACTTTTTGCCTTTGCTGATGCTATGTTTACAATTGAAAGTGTGCTGAGGCCTGCTAACCAGGCCCCAGCACCAGTGTTCTTTCCCTAACCTGTACTTTTGTATCCACAATTGGCAGACCCTGGCATCCAGATAAGTCCCTTGTAACTGGTACTTCTAGTACCAAGGGCCCTGATGCCAAGGAAGGTCTCTAAGGGCTGCAGCATGTCTTATGCCACCTCAGGGTGCCATGCCAGCCTCTCACTGCCTATGCAGTATAGGTAAGACACCCCTCTAGCAGGCCTTACAGCCCTAAGGCAGGGTGCACTATACCATAGGTGAGGGTACCAGTGCATGAGCATGGTACCCCTACAGTGTCTAAACAAAACCTTAGACATTGTAAGTGCAGGGTAGCCATAAGAGTATATGGTCTGGGAGTTTGTCAAACACGAACTCCACAGCACCATAATGGCTACACTGAAAACTGGGAAGTTTGGTATCAAACTTCTCAGCACAATAAATGCACACTGATGCCAGTGTACATTTTATTGTAAAATACACCCCAGAGGGCACCTTAGAGGTGCCCCCTGAAACTTAACCGACTATCTGTGTAGGCTGACTAGTTTTAGCAGCCTGCCACAAACCGAGACATGTTGCTGGCCCCATGGGGAGAGTGCCTTTGTCACTCTGAGGCCAGTAACAAAGCCTGCACTGGGTGGAGATGCTAACACCTCCCCCAGGCAGGAATTGTCACACCTGGCGGTGAGCCTCAAAGGCTCACCTCCTTTGTGCCAACCCAGCAGGACACTCCAGCTAGTGGAGTTGCCCGCCCCCTCCGGCCAGGCCCCACTTTTGGGGGCAAGGCCGGAGAAAATAATGAGAAAAACAAGGAGGAGTCACTGGCCAGTCAGGACAGCCCCTAAGGTGTCCTGAGCTGAGGTGACTCTGACTTTTAGAAATCCTCCATCTTGCAGATGGAGGATTCCCCCAATAGGGTTAGGATTGTGACCCCCTCCCCTTGGGAGGAGGCACAAAGAGGGTGTACCCACCCTCAGGGCTAGTAGCCATTGGCTACTAACCCCCCAGACCTAAACACGCCCTTAAATTTAGTATTTAAGGGCTACCCTGAACCCTAGAAAATTAGATTCCTGCAACTACAAGAAGAAGGACTGCCTAGCTGAAAACCCCTGCAGCGGAAGACCAGAAGACGACAACTGCCTTGGCTCCAGAAACTCACCGGCCTGTCTCCTGCCTTCCAAAGATCCTGCTCCAGCGACGCCTTCCAAAGGGACCAGCGACCTCGACATCCTCTGAGGACTGCCCCTGCTTCGAAAAGACAAGAAACTCCCGAGGACAGCGGACCTGCTCCAAGAAAAGCTGCAACTTTGTTTCCAGCAGCTTTAAAGATCCCTGCAAGCTCCCCGCAAGAAGCGTGAGACTTGCAACACTGCACCCGGCGACCCCGACTCGGCTGGTGGAGACCCGACACCTCAGGAGGGACCCCAGGACTACTCTGATACTGTGAGTACCAAAACCTGTCCCCCCTGAGCCCCCACAGCGCCGCCTGCAGAGGGAATCCCGAGGCTTCCCCTGTCCGCGACTCTTTGAATCCAAAGTCCCGACGCCTGGGAAAGACCCTGCACCCGCAGCCCCCAGGACCTGAAGGACCGGACTTTCACTGGAGAAGTGACCCCCAGGAGTCCCTCTCCCTTGCCCAAGTGGAGGTTTCCCCGAGGAACCCCCCCCTTGCCTGCCTGCAGCGCTGAAGAGATCCCGAGATCTCTCATAGACTAACATTGCGAACCCGACGCTTGTTTCGACACTGCACCCGGCCGCCCCCGCGCTGCTGAGGGTGAAATTTCCGTGTGGACTTGTGTCCCCCCCGGTGCCCTACAAAACCCCCCTGGTCTGCCCTCCGAAGACGCGGGTACTTACCTGCAAGCAGACCGGAACCGGGGCACCCCCTTCTCTCCATTCTAGCCTATGTGTTTTGGGCACCACTTTGAACTCTGCACCTGACCGGCCCTGAGCTGCTGGTGTGGTGACTTTGGGGTTGCTCTGAACCCCCAACGGTGGGCTACCTTGGACCAAGAACTAAGCCCTGTAAGTGACTTACTTACCTGGTTAACCTAACTAATACTTACCTCCCCTAGGAACTGTGAAAATTGCACTAAGTGTCCACTTTTAAAACAGCTATTTGTGAATAACTTGAAAAGTATACATGCAATTTTGATGATTTGAAGTTCCTAAAGTACTTACCTGCAATACCTTTCGAATGAGATATTACATGTAGAATTTGAACCTGTGGTTCTTAAAATAAACTAAGAAAAGATATTTTTCTATACAAAACCTATTGGCTGGATTTGTCTCTGAGTGTGTGTACCTCATTTATTGTCTATGTGTATGTACAACAAATGCTTAACACTACTCCTTGGATAAGCCTACTGCTCGACCACACTACCACAAAATAGAGCATTAGTATTATCTCTTTTTGCCACTATCTTACCTCTAAGGGGAACCCTTGGACTCTGTGCATACTATTCCTTACTTTGAAATAGTGCATACAGAGCCAACTTCCTACATTGGTGGATCAGCGGTGGGGTACAAGACTTTGCATTTGCTGGACTACTCAGCCAATACCTGATCACACGACAAATTCCAAAATTGTCATTAGAAATTCATTTTTGCAATTTGAAATTTTTCTAAATTCTTAAAAGTCCTGCTAGGGCCTTGTGTGTTAAGTCCCTGTTTAGCATTGTCTTTTAGAGTTTAAAAGTTTGTTAAAAGTTTGAAATTAGATTCTAGAAACAGTTTTAGATTCTTTAAAAAGTCTTCCAACTTTTAGCAAAATAATGTCTGATACAGAGATGAATGTGGTGGAACTCGACACCACACCTTACCTCCATCTTAAGATGAGGGAGCTAAGGTCTCTCTGTAATATCAAAAAAATAACCATTGGCTCCAGACCTACCAAAATTCAGCTCCAGGAGCTGTTGGCAGAGTTTGAAAAAGCCAACCCCTCTGATGATGACCTCACAGAGGAAGAAATTAGTGACTTGGAGGCCAATGTCCCTCCTCCAGTCCTAAATAGGGAGAACAGGACCCCTCAAGTCCTGTCTCCAACTGTGTTAGTCAGAAATGGTGAGTCCCTCACAGGAGGGTCCCACATTTCTGAAATCACTGAGGATGCTCTCAGTGAAGATGACCTCCTGTTAGCCAGGATGGCCAAAAGATTGGCTTTGGAGAGACAGCTCCTAGCCATAGAAAGGGAAAGACAAGAGATGGGCCTAGGACCCATCAATGGTGGCAGCAATATAAATAGGGTCAGAGATTCTCCTGACATGTTAAAAATCCCCAAAGGGATTGTGACAAAATTTGAAGATGGTGATGACATCACCAAGTGGTTCACAGCTTTTGAGAGGGCTTGTGTAACCAGAAAAGTGAACAGATCTCACTGGGGTGCTCTCCTTTGGGAAATGTTCACTGGAAAGTGTAGGGATAGACTCCTCACACTCTCTGGAAAAGATGCAGAATCTTATGACCTCATGAAGGGTACCCTGATTGAGGGCTTTGGATTCTCCACTGAGGAGTACAGGATTAGGTTCAGGGGGGCTCAAAAATCCTCGAGCCAGACCTGGGTTGACTTTGTTGACTACTCAGTGAAAACACTAGATGGTTGGATTCAAGGCAGTGGTGTAAGTAATTATGATGGGCTGTACAATTTATTTGTGAAAGAACACCTATTGAGTAATTGTTTCAATGATAAACTGCATCAGCATCTGGTAGACCTAGGACCAATTTCTCCCCAAGAATTGGGAAAGAAGGCGGACCATTGGGTCAAGACAAGGGTGTCCAAGACTTCAACAGGGGGTGACCAAAAGAAAGGGGTCACAAAGACTCCCCAGGGGAAGGGTGATGAGACAACCAAAACTAAAAATAGTAAAGAGTCTTCTACAGGCCCCCAAAAACCTGCACAGGAGGGTGGGCCCAGAGCCTCTTCACAAAACAATGGGTACAAGGGTAAAAACTTTGATCCCAAAAAGGCCTGGTGTCATAGCTGTAAACAGCATGGACACCAAACTGGAGACAAGGCCTGTCCCAAGAAAGGTTCCACTCCAAACTCCCATCCAGGTAACACTGGTATGGCTAGTCTCCAAGTGGGATCAACAGTGTGCCCAGAGCAAATCAGGGTCCACACTGAAGCTACTCTAGTTTCTGAGGGTGGGGTGGATTTAGCCACACTAGCTGTCTGGCCGCCTAACATGCAAAAATACAGACAGCAACTCTTAATTAATGGGACTAGAATAGAGGGCCTGAGGGATACAGGTGCCAGTGTCACCATGGTGACAGAGAAACTGGTTTCCCCTGGCCAATACCTGACTGGAAATACTTACACAGTCACCAACGCTGACAATCAGAGAAAAGTACATCCCATGGCAATGGTTACTTTAGAATGGGGAGGGGTCAAGGGCCTGAAACAGGTGGTGGTCTCCTCAAATATCCCAGTGGACTGTCTGCTTGGAAATGACCTGGAGTCCTCAGCATGGGCTGGGGTAGAACTAAAAACCCATGCAGCAATGCCGGGTATCCCTGAACTGGTGTGTGTGAAAACAAGAGCACAATGCAAGGCACAGGGTGAACAAGTAGAGCTGGAGTCTGGAAGAATGGCCCAGCCTACCAAGAGGAAAGGAAAGTCAGTTGGGAAACCAACTGCAACACAGCAAAAGAAAGGGAACCTCTCTTCTCAGGAAGAAGTTCTGCCCTCTGAGGGAACTGAGCCTTTGGAGCTTGAACCTTATCAGGTTGAGCTCTTAGGCCCAGGGGGACCCTCAAGGGAGGAGCTGTGTAAGGGACAAGAAACCTGTCCCTCTCTTGAAGGCCTTAGGCAGCAAGCTGCTGAAGAGTCCAAAGGCAAGAAAAATGGAACGCATAGGGTCTATTGGGAAGATGGACTCCTGTACACTGAGGCCAGAGACCCCAAACCTGGTGCCACTAGGAGAGTGGTAGTGCCTCAGCTGTTCAGAGAGTTCATCCTAACATTGGCCCATGACATTCCCCTTGCTGGACATTTGGGACAAACCAAGACGTGGGAGAGGTTAGTCAACCACTTCTACTGGCCCAATATGTCCAACATGGTTAAGGAGTTTTGCCTCTCCTGCCCCACCTGTCAAGCCAGTGGTAAGACAGGTGGGCATCCAAAGGCCCCCCTCATTCCACTTCCAGTGGTGGGGGTTCCCTTTGAAAGAGTGGGTGTGGACATAGTTGGTCCACTAGAACCTCCCACAGCCTCAGGAAATCTGTATATCCTGGTAGTAGTGGATCATGCTACCAGGTATCCTGAAGCTATTCCCCTTAGGTCGACTACTGCCCCTGCAGTAGCCAAGGCCCTCATTGGTATTTTTACCAGAGTGGGTTTCCCTAAGGAGGTGGTGTCTGACAGAGGTACCAACTTCATGTCAGCATACCTAAAGCACATGTGGAATGAGTGTGGAGTGACTTATAAATTCACTACACCATACCATCCACAAACTAATGGCTTGGTTGAGAGATTCAACAAGACATTAAAAGGCATGATCATGGGGCTCCCAGAAAAGCTCAAAAGGAGATGGGATGTCCTCTTGCCATGTCTGCTTTTCGCTTACAGAGAGGTGCCACAGAAGGGAGTAGGATTCTCACCCTTTGAACTTCTGTTTGGTCATCCTGTAAGGGGACCACTTGCCCTTGTTAAAGAAGGCTGGGAGAGACCTCTCCATGAGCCTAAACAGGACATAGTGGACTATGTACTTGGCCTTCGCTCTAGAATGGCAGAGTACATGGAAAAGGCAACCAAAAACCTTGAGGCCAGCCAACAGCTCCAGAAGTTTTGGTATGACCAAAAGGCTGCACTGGTTGAGTTCCAACCAGGGCAGAAAGTCTGGGTTCTGGAGCCTGTGGCTCCCAGGGCACTCCAGGACAAATGGAGTGGCCCTTACCCAGTGCTAGAAAGGAAGAGTCAGGTCACCTACCTGGTGGACCTGGGCACAAGCAGGAGCCCCAAGAGGGTGATCCATGTAAACCGCCTTAAACTCTTCCATGACAGGGCTGATGTGAATCTGTTGATGGTAACAGATGAGGATCAGGAGGCAGAGAGTGAACCTCTCCCTGATCTTCTGTCATCAGACCCAAAAGATGGCACAGTAGATGGAGTGATCTACTCAGACACCCTCTCTGGCCAACAGCAAGCTGATTGTAGGAGAGTCCTACAACAGTTTCCTGAACTCTTCTCCTTAACCCCTGGTCAGACACACCTGTGTACCCATGATGTGGACACAGGAGACAGCATGCCTGTCAAGAACAAAATCTTCAGACAGTCTGACCATGTTAAGGAAAGCATCAAGGTGGAAGTCCACAAGATGCTGGAATTGGGGGTAATTGAGCGCTCTGACAGCCCCTGGGCTAGCCCAGTGGTCTTAGTCCCCAAACCTCACACCAAAGATGGAAAGAAAGAGATGAGGTTTTGTGTGGACTACAGAGGGCTCAATTCTGTCACCAAGACAGATGCTCATCCAATTCCAAGAGCTGATGAGCTCATAGATAAATTAGGTGCTGCCAAATTCTTAAGTACCTTTGACTTGACAGCAGGGTACTGGCAAATAAAAATGGCACCTGGAGCAAAAGAGAAAACAGCATTCTCCACACCTGATGGGCATTATCAGTTTACTGTTATGCCCTTTGGTTTAAAGAATGCCCCTGCCACCTTCCAAAGGTTGGTGAATCAAGTCCTTGCTGGCTTGGAGTCCTTTAGCACAGCTTATCTTGATGATATTGCTGTCTTTAGCTCCACCTGGCAGGATCACCTGGTCCACCTGAAGAAGGTTTTGAAGGCTCTGCAATCTGCAGGCCTCTCTATCAAGGCATCCAAATGCCAGATAGGGCAGGGAACTGTGGTTTACTTGGGCCACCTTGTAGGTGGAGGCCAAGTTCAGCCACTCCAACCCAAGATCCAGACTATTCTGGACTGGGTAGCTCCAAAAACCCAGACCCAAGTCAGGGCATTCCTTGGCTTGACTGGGTATTACAGGAGGTTTGTGAAGGGATATGGATCCATTGTGACAGCCCTCACTGAACTCACCTCCAAGAAAATGCCCAAGAAAGTGAACTGGACTGTGGAATGCCAACAGGCCTTTGACACCCTGAAACAAGCAATGTGCTCAGCACCAGTTCTAAAAGCTCCAGATTATTCTAAGCAGTTCATTGTGCAGACTGATGCCTCTGAACATGGGATAGGGGCAGTTTTGTCCCAAACAAATGATGATGGCCTTGACCAGCCTGTTGCTTTCATTAGCAGGAGGTTACTCCCCAGGGAGCAGCGTTGGAGTGCCATTGAGAGGGAGGCCTTTGCTGTGGTTTGGTCCCTGAAGAAGCTGAGACCATACCTCTTTGGGACTCACTTCCTAGTTCAAACTGACCACAGACCTCTCAAATGGCTGATGCAAATGAAAGGTGAAAATCCTAAACTGTTGAGGTGGTCCATCTCCCTACAGGGAATGGACTTTATAGTGGAACACAGACCTGGGACTGCCCATGCCAATGCAGATGGCCTTTCCAGGTTCTTCCACTTAGAAAATGAAGACTCTCTTGGGAAAGGTTAGTCTCATCCTCTTTCGTTTGGGGGGGGGTTGTATAAGGAAATGCCTCCTTGGCATGGTTGCCCCCTGACTTTTTGCCTTTGCTGATGCTATGTTTACAATTGAAAGTGTGCTGAGGCCTGCTAACCAGGCCCCAGCACCAGTGTTCTTTCCCTAACCTGTACTTTTGTATCCACAATTGGCAGACCCTGGCATCCAGATAAGTCCCTTGTAACTGGTACTTCTAGTACCAAGGGCCCTGATGCCAAGGAAGGTCTCTAAGGGCTGCAGCATGTCTTATGCCACCCTGGAGACCTCTCACTCAGCACAGACACCCTGCTTGCCAGCTTGTGTGTGCTAGTGAGGACAAAACGAGTAAGTCGACATGGCACTCCCCTCAGGGTGCCATGCCAGCCTCTCACTGCCTATGCAGTATAGGTAAGACACCCCTCTAGCAGGCCTTACAGCCCTAAGGCAGGGTGCACTATACCATAGGTGAGGGTACCAGTGCATGAGCATGGTACCCCTACAGTGTCTAAACAAAACCTTAGACATTGTAAGTGCAGGGTAGCCATAAGAGTATATGGTCTGGGAGTTTGTCAAACACGAACTCCACAGCACCATAATGGCTACACTGAAAACTGGGAAGTTTGGTATCAAACTTCTCAGCACAATAAATGCACACTGATGCCAGTGTACATTTTATTGTAAAATACACCCCAGAGGGCACCTTAGAGGTGCCCCCTGAAACTTAACCGACTATCTGTGTAGGCTGACTAGTTTTAGCAGCCTGCCACGAACCGAGACATGTTGCTGGCCCCATGGGGAGAGTGCCTTTGTCACTCTGAGGCCAGTAACAAAGCCTGCACTGGGTGGAGATGCTAACACCTCCCCCAGGCAGGAATTGTCACACCTGGCGGTGAGCCTCAAAGGCTCACCTCCTTTGTGCCAACCCAGCAGGACACTCCAGCTAGTGGAGTTGCCCGCCCCCTCCGGCCAGGCCCCACTTTTGGCGGCAAGGCCGGAGAAAATAATGAGAAAAACAAGGAGGAGTCACTGGCCAGTCAGGACAGCCCCTAAGGTGTCCTGAGCTGAGGTGACTCTGACTTTTAGAAATCCTCCATCTTGCAGATGGAGGATTCCCCCAATAGGGTTAGGATTGTGACCCCCTCCCCTTGGGAGGAGGCACAAAGAGGGTGTACCCACCCTCAGGGCTAGTAGCCATTGGCTACTAACCCCCCAGACCTAAACACGCCCTTAAATTTAGTATTTAAGGGCTACCCTGAACCCTAGAAAATTAGATTCCTGCAACTACAAGAAGAAGGACTGCCTAGCTGAAAACCCCTGCAGCGGAAGACCAGAAGACGACAACTGCCTTGGCTCCAGAAACTCACCGGCCTGTCTCCTGCCTTCCAAAGATCCTGCTCCAGCGACGCCTTCCAAAGGGACCAGCGACCTCGACATCCTCTGAGGACTGCCCCTGCTTCGAAAAGACAAGAAACTCCCGAGGACAGCGGACCTGCTCCAAGAAAAGCTGCAACTTTGTTTCCAGCAGCTTTAAAGATCCCTGCAAGCTCCCCGCAAGAAGCGTGAGACTTGCAACACTGCACCCGGCGACCCCGACTCGGCTGGTGGAGACCCGACACCTCAGGAGGGACCCCAGGACTACTCTGATACTGTGAGTACCAAAACCTGTCCCCCCTGAGCCCCCACAGCGCCGCCTGCAGAGGGAATCCCGAGGCTTCCCCTGTCCGCGACTCTTTGAATCCAAAGTCCCGACGCCTGGGAGAGACCCTGCACCCGCAGCCCCCAGGACCTGAAGGACCGGACTTTCACTGGAGAAGTGACCCCCAGGAGTCCCTCTCCCTTGCCCAAGTGGAGGTTTCCCCGAGGAACCCCCCCCTTGCCTGCCTGCAGCGCTGAAGAGATCCCGAGATCTCTCATAGACTAACATTGCGAACCCGACGCTTGTTTCGACACTGCACCCGGCCGCCCCCGCGCTGCTGAGGGTGAAATTTCCGTGTGGACTTGTGTCCCCCCCGGTGCCCTACAAAACCCCCCTGGTCTGCCCTCCGAAGACGCGGGTACTTACCTGCAAGCAGACCGGAACCGGGGCACCCCCTTCTCTCCATTCTAGCCTATGTGTTTTGGGCACCACTTTGAACTCTGCACCTGACCGGCCCTGAGCTGCTGGTGTGGTGACTTTGGGGTTGCTCTGAACCCCCAACGGTGGGCTACCTTGGACCAAGAACTAAGCCCTGTAAGTGACTTACTTACCTGGTTAACCTAACTAATACTTACCTCCCCTAGGAACTGTGAAAATTGCACTAAGTGTCCACTTTTAAAACAGCTATTTGTGAATAACTTGAAAAGTATACATGCAATTTTGATGATTTGAAGTTCCTAAAGTACTTACCTGCAATACCTTTCGAATGAGATATTACATGTAGAATTTGAACCTGTGGTTCTTAAAATAAACTAAGAAAAGATATTTTTCTATACAAAACCTATTGGCTGGATTTGTCTCTGAGTGTGTGTACCTCATTTATTGTCTATGTGTATGTACAACAAATGCTTAACACTACTCCTTGGATAAGCCTACTGCTCGACCACACTACCACAAAATAGAGCATTAGTATTATCTCTTTTTGCCACTATCTTACCTCTAAGGGGAACCCTTGGACTCTGTGCATACTATTCCTTACTTTGAAATAGTGCATACAGAGCCAACTTCCTACATCTGTTTTCTTTCAAAAAATGGGATGTGTCCATGTTGTGTTTTGGGGCATATCCTGTCGCGGGCGCTAGGCCTACCCACACAAGTGAGGTACCATTTTTATCGGGAGACTTGGGGGAACGCTGGGTGGAAGGAAATTTGTGGCTCCTCTCAGATTCCAGAACTTTCTGTCACCGAAATGTGAGGAAAATATGTTTTTTTAGCCAAAATTTGAGGTTTGCAAAGGAGTCTGGGTAACAGAACCTGGTCAGAACCCCACAAGTCACCCCATCTTGAATTCCTCTAGGTCTCTAGTTTTCAAAAATGCACAGGTTTCGTAGGTTTCCCTAGGTGCCGGCTGAGCTAGAGGCCAAAATCTACAGGTAGGCACTGTTTTCAATGAAAAAATGTGATGTGTCCACGTTGTGTTTTGGGCCAGTTCCTGTTGCGGGCGGTAGGCCTAACCACACAAGTGAGGTACCATTTTTATCGGGAGACTTCGGGGAACGCTGGGTGGAAGGAAATTTGTGGCTCCTCTCAGATTCCAGAACTTTCTGTCACCGAAATGTGAGGAAAATGTGTTTTTTATAGCCAAAATTTGAGGTTTGCAAAGGATTCTGGGTAACAGAACCTGGGCAGAGACCCACAAGTCACCCCATCTTGGATTCCCCTAGGTCTCTAGTTTTCAGAAATGCACAGATTTGGTAGGTTTCCCTAGGTGCCGGCTGAGCTAGAGGCTAAAATCTACAGGTAGGCACTTTGCAAAAAACAGCTCTGTTTTCTGTGATGTGTCCACGTTGTGTTTTGGGGCATATCCTGTCGCGGGCGCTAGGTCTACCCACACAAGTGAGGTATCATTTTTATGGGGAGACTTGGGGAAACATAGAATAGCAAAACAAGTGTTATTGCCCCTTGTCTTTCTCTACATTTTTCCCTTCCAAATGTAAGACAGTGTGTAAAAAAGACGTCTATTTGAGAAATGCCCTGTAATTCACATGCTAGTATGGGCACCCCGGAATTCAGAGATGTGCAAATAACCACTGCTTCTCAACACCTTATCTTGTGCCCATTTTAGAAATACAAAGGTTTTCTTGATAGCTATTTTTTACTCTTTATATTTCAGCAAATGAATTGCTGTACACCCGGTATAGAATGAAAACCCACTGCAGGGTGCAGGTCACTTATTGGCTCTGGGTACCTAGAGTTCTTGATGAACCTACAAGCCCTATATATCCCCGCAACCAGAAGAGTCCAGCAGACGTAACGGTATATCGCTGTCGAAAATCTGACATTGCAGGAAAAAGTTACAGAGTAAAACGTAGAGAAAAATTGATGTTTTTTTCACCTCAATTTCAATATTTTTCTTTTTCAGTTGTTACTTTCTGTAGGAAACCCTTGTAGGATCTACACAAATTACCCCTTGCTGAATTCAGAATTTTGTCTACTTTTCAGAAATGTTGCGGTTTCTGGGATCCAGCGTTGGTTTCATGCCCATTTCTGTCACTGACTGGAAGGAGGCTGAAAGCACAAAAAATCGTAAAAATGGGGTATGTCCCAGTAAAATGCCAAAATTGTGTTGAAAAATTGGGTTTTCTGATTCAAGTCTGCCTGTTCCTGAAAGCTGGGAAGCTGGTGATTTTAGCACCGCAAACCCTTTGTTGATGCCCTTTTCAGGGAAAAAAACACAAGCCTTCTTCTGCAGCCCCTTTTTCCGATTTTTTTTTTTTAAACGAAATTTTCACTGTATTTTGGCTAATTTCTTGGCCTCCTTCTGGGGAACCCACAAAGTCTGGGTACCTCTAGAATCCCTAGGATGTTGGAAAAAAAGGACGCAAATTTGGCGTGGGTAGCTTATATGAACAAAATGTTATGAGGGCCTAAGCGCGAACTGCTCCAAATAACCAAAAAAAGGCTCGGCACAGGAGGGGGAAAAGGCCTGGCAGCGAAGGGGTTAAGGGTTCCTGCTGCAGACAGTTTGTTTACTGTTCTGTTCCTGCACCATTTTTTCCCTTCCTGATATCTTCTGCTTTTTCCTTCACTTACCTCGCCTGGCCCTGTATCGTAAGCTTTGCAATTGGTGCTTGCCTAACAGAACTTCTTATTAGAATTTATCAACTCCAGGCGCTCCAGGGCCAGGAGGATTTTACCGGATATCACCTGGGATAGCTATGGGCTACAATCACTGGAACATCAGCTAAGAATTACTCATGGGAAAGAGGATTTA
Source organism: Pleurodeles waltl (assembly GCF_031143425.1). Lineage (NCBI taxonomy): Eukaryota > Metazoa > Chordata > Amphibia > Caudata > Salamandridae > Pleurodeles > Pleurodeles waltl. Next base: position 420,436,286 of record NC_090444.1, on the reverse strand, counting down.
GATGCATGTATGATCAATGCATGTATTCACAGAGATTTCCATTGTGTATTTCTCAACGGCAAATAGTCATACAAGTCTATATTACTGAGGGTTTGCATTTTAGTGGTTAAGATACTCTGATGTACATCAACAACATGCATTTGGAAGCATGGTTGATTACATCCTGAGTGCACCGTTGTGCAAACATACTGCAACAGACTGATACATGCAATCAAACATAAGATGGAAATCCGAGCCTTATAAGGGCATTTGAAGCAAACACTGTACTATGCAAGTGTCCAATAATATTGTGGTGATAGATTTTGTTAAGCTGAAAAGCAAATAAAAACTATTTAAAAAAAAAATATAGTATTGAGGGACATAGTCTATTTCCAGAGAACAAAGCGTATGAAAAACGAGCAGAGACTCATATGTTTCTCACTCCTCTTTACACATTCCCCATTTCTCCTATACAGATTACTTTACACTGGTGGTTCTAACTCCCCACCCTGTTCCTAGTCTCATCTGTGTGAAGGATTATCATCGGAGTTTCTGTCACCTCGTACCCACACCTTCAGAATCATGACAGTGGGGCAATGCGGAACTAACAGAATGATGGTCGTTTTAAATGTCTTGAATATTCACTGCCATCTTCATATTTGGAAAAAAGGGAAGTTATACATGAATTGATGATCCAAGGAAACCGACGTTGCATTTCACATGGAGCACTTCCTCCTAAACTCCTGATAAAATGGCAGACATTTTGAGTTTAGGTGGGTTGTAAAGAGGTCTAACTGTACATAACCTCAAATCTAGAACATATATTATGGCTTAATTTAAATGAAAATGCCTAGAATATTCTGAGAGCATGCATCCTGGCATTATTCTCCTCTCCTAAATGAGCAGATGGAACATGGACAGCCTTTGGTTTGCATATTGCCACAACATCAAAGGATCTCAGAATAATGTCCCTTATTGACAAAGTCTGGAAGTTGTATGTACATTAACACCAGTATCTGATTGCAATGCACATGAAGAAGGAAAGATGTCAACATCCCCTTGACAGCATTCAGATTTTAAAAAAACCCATAATATCCACAGACTCCTGATGTTCAACTCTTACATATATGTTCCCCATTCTCTGAAAGACACACTTGTTGCTAAGTGAAACTTACAATCCAGAAGATCCAAGATCATTTTGAAATTGCCGCTTCAACAGTGGGCAAAGACATATGTGAGCTGACCCTGAATGTGTGACTATTTAGGGCTAAATGACCACTGGAAAAATCTCAATGACAGTTTTGTCTGAGGCTCAAGAACACAAGAACCCATGATACCAAGTAACCTCAGGCTTAGCATTAGCTGAACCTTTCTGTTCAATGCAAATAACAGAATAATCTCCTTTACATGTTGAGCCCACTCTAAGGGATGAAACGCCCTAATCAATGAATTGCCCATGAGAGATCCAAAATCAGAATTCTTGTAGGCTACACTTTACTTTGTGAGGTTAAAGAGAATCATAAATTGTGGAGTAGGGACAATAACAACTTCTTTAAAGTAAGTACCTTTTCCTTGGAGATACCTTTATGAGCCACTAATCAAGGTGAAGAGAAACTTGCACTAACTGCCACCACAGACCGCAACGTTTTTAAGACTATGAGAGGATGACATAAGGCAAATAGCAGGACAACTCTGAACTGAAACTGCTTGCTTCTTCCACACAACAAAGATTTTTCCTGTGCCCTGGAAGAATCGGAATATAGAAATAGGTGTCCTGCATATACAAAGACACCACACAATGATCTTGGGGTGCTGGACACATTTGCACTACCAAAATCATCCGAATAGTTCCTTTTTTCAAGTACATGTTGAGCAAGCTAAGGTCTAAGTAAGGCCTCAACGTCCCTATCGCTCTCTTCTGGTATATGGAGTAGAGCCTCATGTTCCATTCTCCTGTAGGGAACTCCTCCATGACATGGGATGCCACCTCTAGAAGCTTGTATCTGCTTATCCACTCTGAAATCAGAAGATGAGGGGCTCGTTGATAAGAAACATTTGTTTGATTTATCTGGGATGCCAAATCTAGAGCTTGTATTTTGTAGTGCCTACCAGTCCATGGGCAGTACTTTTCACTCCAAGAAGTTCACCATAGCAGGTTAGCCTGCACCACTGATGTTGGCACCACAAATGCCTTCTCCTGTTGTTGATAATTGAAGGCCGCTAACTACTTCTGAGCCTTGCTCTTCGTGGCACAGCAGACAGTACAATGCTACCCTACTGTAAGGAAAGGTTTAAGGGTCAAAGGGAGAGCTATATATCTTGCAGCCTGTACCTAGTCATTTTTTTCCCAGGGGCAATCTACCTTATTCCTTAAGAATTTCCAATTGTGCTACAGCATGTTCAGGATTTTATACTTAACATCAGGTGAAACAACAATTTGAGGAGTATGAGGCAAATAAGAAAAATGGAAAGTCATCCTGAGGCCTTTTAGGTAGGATGTCACTCCCTTCTTCATGGATGTTCAGCTGCTGTCAAACAAGTTACTTACCTCCTTAATGCATTATCTAGTACAGATTCTATCTAGCTGCAGATACCTTACCTTTGAATTTCCTTGTGTCAGCTTGGAATCCAGATTTTTTGCTGAGCAGTACCCTGCGTGCGCTGTCTCATGGTGTCGCCCGGATCTGCGTGCGTCGTTCGGCTCCACATGGCATCGTTAGCGTCGATGGAGCAGTCTGTGACATCATGGTCGCCTATAAAGGCACCACCCCAGCGCACCTACGTCAGTTCTTTTACCTACAAACTTCCACGCCAGAAGCACAGTCATGGATAGAACCAACAGTTCGTCTGTGCAAAACTAGTGCCCTAAAAGGGATCAACTCTAACCCTACTAGACATATCCGCAGATCGAAGAGGTATGCATGGGTGTAAGGAATCTGCAGCTAGATAGAGTCTCTACCAGATAATGCGTTATCAAAGGTAAATAACTTGTTCATCTGATAGAGACTTCTAGCTACAGATTACTTACCTGTGAATAGATATCCAAGCCATAACCTTCTGGCAGTGGGCTGCAGATACCTCTACTTACACTAAAAAGTACTGTAGGACCGAATGGGCAAGGAGTCAGTCTCTCTGTACCTGATTGTCCAGGCAGTAATGTTTTGCAAACATGTGCAAGGATGCCCACGTTGCTGCCTGAGGGATATCCAGGACTGGAACGCCCTGAGCTAGCGCAGTGGTAACAGCTTTGCCCCTGGTAGAATGAGGCCTCAGGAGGCTGCTTTCTGGCCAATGCGTAGCAGATCTTGATGCAGAGAAAAGGGCAGCGCGAAATGGTTCGCTTCTGCACCTCCCAATCCTTCTTTGCTCCCACGTACCCCACAAGGAGTTGGTCATCCACCTAGAACTCTTTTGTGTGGTCAAGGTAGAAAGACAATGCTCTTTTTGGGTTCAGCCAGTGGAGTCGCTCCTCTTCTTTAGAGGGATGCGGTGGAGCAAAGAAGGTGGGCAGGGTGATATTCTGACAGATATGGAATGGGGTCACCTTAGGGAGGTTCCTTAGGGAGGAAAGAGGCACCAGTTCTGAGAACCACCTTGTCTTGCAACATAGTAAGATACAGTGGCTTGGATGGAAGAGCTTGCATCTCACTGACCCTCCTGGCAGATGTTATTGTCACTAAGAAGGCTATTTTAATGGTGAGCAGCCGGAGAGGACAGTTGTATAAGGGCTCAAAAGGAACACACATAAGAAATGTGAGGACCTGATTTAAGTCCTGTTGGGGCATAACAAAGGGAGTAGGGGGAAACACGTGTACAAGCCCTTTGAGGAATCTATGTAAATGGGAGATCTGAAAAGTGAAGGTTGATCAGGTAGCTGAAGAAGAGCCAATAAGGCAGAAAGATAGCCCTTCAGAGTACCCAAGGCAGAACCCTGCTGGGCAAGGGATAGTAAAAAGAGAAGGATATCAGAAAGAGAAGCAGAAAGAGGATCAATACACCTTTCTGTACAATAATATACAACGCGTTTCCAATAGCAGGCATATTCTGTTTTAGTGGAGGAACGCCTGGCTGCCAAAATAACTTTACAGACTTCGGAAGGAAGGTCAAAAGCCATCAACTGCTGCCGCTCAATCTCCACGCACGTAGACACAGAGTTGACTGGTTTGGGAGGTGCTGCGACAGAAGATCCTCCCAAAGGGGCAATCTGATTGGAGGACTGATGCTTATTTTCAGAAGCTCGGGATACCAAACTCTCCTTGCCCAATTCGGAGCCACTAGGATTACTTGGGCCCAGTCGTTCTTGATCTTCTTGAGAACTCTGGGCAGAAGTGGTATGGGTGGAAAGGCATACAGGAGGCCTGAATTCCACTTGTGACGAAAAGCGTCTGCTGCATTGGAAACTCCAACGCTGACATTGCATGTTCCCTGCGAAGGCAAACAGATCTAACCAAGGCTCTCTCCACTTCTGAAAGAGTCCTTGCACCACCTCAGGGTGGAGATACCATTTGTAATCCGCTAGGCACCAACGTCTGAGTTCGTCCGCCCCAGCGTTCAGAGAACCTAGCAGGTGTTGAACCACCAGGGTTATGCCCTGCTGTTCCAGCCATGTCCAGAGATGCAAAGCCTCTTGACAAAGGGTCCACAACCCCACACTGCCCTGCTTGTTGCAGTACCAAATTGCAGTGGTGTTGTCTGTTAACACCTGCACTAGCTTCCTTTTTACAACAGGAAAAAATGCTTTTAATGCCAGTCGGATCGCCGGGAGCTCCGCTAAGTTTATATGGAGTCCTGATTCTGCCAGAGACCAGAGGCCTCTGATCTCCGCCTCTCCCAGATGTCCGCCCCATCCCAGAAGTGACACATCTATCACTACTATGAGATCCAGCTGGGGAAGAGAGAGGAGTCTGCCTCTGACTCAGTTGCAGTTCACTAACTACCACTGCAGGTCTTTTGGAGTTCCCTCCGAGATCTGAACCAGGTCGGTAAGATTCCCCTGATGCTGTGCCCACTGGAACTTCAGTTCCCACTTCACAGCCCTCATATGCCATCTGGCATGCTTGACTAACAGGATGCAGGCAGCCATGAGTCTTAACAGCCTCAGAGTCTGTCTCACCAAAATCCAGGACAGAGGCAGAAACATCGGTATCATACCCTGAAGATCCTGGACTCGCTGCTCAGGAGGATAAGCCCAAAACTGCGCTGTTCACAATGCCTCTTGTACTGCCATTTGTTAAATTTTGTTTTGACCAATGACTTTGTGTTTCACCACTGCACATATTAGTTGCTCAATGTTCACCAGTAGCACATGGTATGTTTTGTTCAGTTTAGCCGCCTATGGGCTTTGACATTGCATTAGTCATTACATTCTGTATTCTGCCTATTGGCTTTGACATGGCATTAGCCATTACTTTCTGTATTCAGTTTAGCCGCCTATGGGCTTTGATATTGCATTAGCCATTACATTCTGTATTCTGCCTATTGGCTTTGACATGCTGTATCGCAGTCTAGCCGCCTATTGGCTTTGACATTGCATTCCTATTGGCTTTGACATGATGTATTCAATTTAGCTGCCTATTGACTTTGACATGCTATTAGATATTCTGCCTATGGGCTTTGACATGATATTATATATTGCATTTTGTATTCAGCTTAACTGCCTATTGGCTTTGACATGATATTATACATTACATTTTGTATTCAGCTCCGCTGCCTATTGGCTTTGACATGATATTATACATTGCATTTTGTATTCAGCTCAGCTGCCTATGGGCTTTGACATGATATTATACATTGCATTTTGTATTCAGCTTAGATGCTTATTGGCTTTGACATGACACTAGACATTGCATTTGATATTTAGGTTAGCTGCCTATTGCCTTTAACGTGGAGTTAGACATTGCAGTTGAGAATCCAAGCTGTATTTTTCCAAGCTGTGTTTTTGCACCAGAGAACCAAGATGTTTTTCTCACAGTAGACTAGACATGATAAGAGAGAGTACATGGGTGTTGTTTTTCTTCGCTAGAGCTTGGGAACAGGAGTAGTCTTGGAGACCTGGCCAGTCTCCAAAAGGCTTGCTCAGTTTCCCAGGTCTGAGAGGAGGGGGCACACCTTTGTAACGAATGTAACAGGCTGCAGAGAGTCAGATTCAAATCTGCCGGACCTCGTGCTGGAGCTCGGCGCCAGCTGCCAGCAATCCCGTGTGGGTAGATGAATCTCTTTCTCGCGGCTGACAGGGGTCATCAGCTTGCAGACCTTAGAAAGATGAAGCTGTAAATAGTTTCCCACACGGTGAAGTATTTGTTTTGCTTTGCATTCAATATCTTATAAATATAACCTGCTGTGTATATTGCAAACTGATATATTTTGTTTGATTAACGCGGGCTTGAAAGCTACTAATTCGTCATACATAAAAATTGTGGTTGGGGAAGAATTAACAACAATAAAAGTCTTCTTTGAACTCAGAAGTGTATTTCTGGTGGTTTATGTATGTGCTTAGAAACTAGATAAGAGGAAAGCACTACACCTCTGATGAAAGAAAGCTTCTGAGAGGGAATCAGGTGTGACTTCGGCATGTTCATAGTGAACCCCAGGGAATGCAAGAGGTTTGCCATCATTCGAAGGTGATTGACGCGAGTCTGGGGCTTAGGAGCCTTCAACAGCCAATCGTCGAGGTAGGGGAAGACTGAAATCTCTAACCTGCGCTGATGAGCTGCTACCTCCACCATCACTTTCTAGACTGCCTTCCTATTATTCGCTCGAAACAATTCCAATTCTATGGGAAAAATAAGTGCTCTCTTGGGAGTCCAACTGACGAAAACTCTCTTCTTCCTCCTTAGAGGGATGTTTCAGATAGAAAAAGGCTTGGAGCATGATTCACTGCTCCAAAGGGAAGGGCAACATCACCTGTGGTAGAAAGGATGTCTGCGTTTGAAGCACCAACTTGACTGGAAAAAAAGGTGGTGTATGGTGGTTGTGCTGACAGTGTCTGCCGTTCACTGATATGGAGTGCAGTCACAATCAGAGGGACTGGGTGAGAACTGTCAAAGCCCAGTTGTGCATAGAGTCAAAACGTGCGCACAGTAACAATGTTAGAATCAAGTTAGCATGCCACCAATTGAGCTGATGATACTCACAAAAGCTCACAAAGTATGCCCAACGTCCAGAGTAGATAGAGTTCCTGGATGAACAGTGTGCTGCCAAGATGACATAGACCACCTTAATGGTAGATTGGAACTAATCAACTGTTTCTGCTATATCTCTACTCATAGAGGTATGTGGTATGGAGATTCGGATTAAGAACACTGCCCTCTTGCTGGGACAGCAACACCTCCCGCAGATACAGATGTAGCGAAGAGCAAATACTCAGGTTCAGCAGCTTTGAGTACCACACTCTCAAAGACCTGTCGAAGCCCAGTTGTGCATAGAGTCAAAACGTGCGCACAGTAAGAATGTTAGAATCAAGTTAGCATACCACCAATTGAGCTGATGATACTCACAAAAGCTCACAAAGTATGCCCAACGTCCAGAGTAGATAGAGTTCCTGGATGAACAGTGTGCTGCCAAGATGACATAGACCACCTTAATGGTAGATTGGAACTAATCAACTGTTTCTGCTCTATCTCTACTCATAGAGGTATGTGGTATGGAGATTTGGATTAAGAACACTGCCCTCTTGCTGGGACAGCAACACCTCCCACAGATACAGATGTAGTGAAGAGCAAATACTCAGGTTCAGTAGCTTTGAGTACCACACTCTCAAAGACCTGTCTATCAGATCTGGCCTAAGCATCTCCTTACCTTCTTCCAAAATAGGAGAAAGGCAGCAGCAGTGTTAATCTATAGAAGAGATCAAAGTCCTGTGTAAGGCGGAACAAGTGTCACATGGAACTCTTATGTGGAAATTCTAGGGCACAAAAAGCTTGATAGTGAACATTCTCATTGGTAGAGAAACAAATCTCCTCGAAGCACATACCACTGACCTGTTCATCCACCCTGGTATTCAAGGATCATACAAGGTGGTTGCTAGACAGCAAGATCCCATGATGGTCAAGTCAGTGCCACAGTTTCTGTGTTTCCTGGCACAACACACCACTCTGGTTGTGCCAGTACCACATGGTGGTCATTTTGTCCGGCAGCACTTGCACAGAACAGCCTTTGATGGAAGGCATAAACACCTTGAAAGACATTTGGAAAGAACACAGCTCTACATGATTGATGTAGTGCCTCTGCTACAATGGAGATCATAGGCTACTGAACTTCACTTCAGTCAGGTGGGTTCCCTAGCCCAAAGTTGATGCATGTGTCAACAGAGTGAGTTCTGGGTGGTTTGGGAGAATATGTTTAGGTTTTATAAAGTGCAGAGCTGCCGCATCAGGCTTTCCAGTGCTACTGAAAGGCCAGGTTTTGAGCTGTTTTCTAAAAAAAGCTTTGTTAGGACTGTCTTAAAGCTGAGGGGAAAGGGAATCCCAAAGTTTGGAAGACAGCTATTCAAATGAGCGTCCTCACAATCTGGCTCTTCTGAATTTGGGCTGAATGACAAAATTAGAGCTGGTTCTAGGAGGGTCATATTGCTGGATCATGTGTCTGAGAAACATGACCAGAGCCAAAAAGGTGCCGATATGCAAAGCCCAGAGGCTGAAAATTGACCCTCTTCTCCACAGGGAGCCAATAAAGAAGAGGCAGCTGTGAAGATATTGAATAGTACTTAGGTATGTATAACAGCAGCCGAGCCCCAGCATTTTCGATAAACTGCAGTTGTCTGATGAAGGACTGGGTGGCTCTGATATAGAGGAAATTCCCTTAGTCCAGGCAGGAGATAGTTGCTTGGACAACAGTATTCTCAGTATGATGTGGCAAAGTCCCAAAAATATTTTAAGGCTCCTCAGGAGACTAATGCAACAATGGGAAGCTTTTTGATCTGGAAGTCCATGGTCTGACCAGTGTCTACCCAAATGCCAAGATCTTTAACTGTTGATTTCAGGGCAGGGATCAGGGAACGGGCCAAGGTCTTCAGACTACAAGGCAGAAGACCAAAGGTGTGGTTGGTTCCAACCACCAGAACAACTACTTTTCCCCCACTGAGCTGCAAGCAGTTAAGCCCCATTCAGTTGGAAACCGCTAAGAGGCAACTCGCAAGATCGTATGAGCTACAATAGTAAGGAGAAGGAGAAAATACCAACTGGGTATCCTCAGTGTATGCAAATAGAGTCAAGGTAAAGGATTCCACAAGGTCTGCCAATGGCCAAATGTACTTTGACTGCACACTCAACTGCTAAGGTATTAGAGAAAATACCTAAAATCTGTGATCTTTCAGAAAAGAAGAAAAGCAACGTAGAGCCTTGTTCTCTATCCCACAGCTATACAACCATCTGAGTAGACTGTTATGTGAGACAGTGTCACTCAGATCTACAAAATAACAGCATAGGGTCTGTCTCAATTTAAAATCCACCTAAGTTCTTCTGAAACCACCATGCAGCTGTGATGCAGGCAGGAGCCTAACTGTGAGTGGTTATAGGATTTAGGGGATTATTTTGACCCCAGTGGTAAAAACCGCCTACCGCTGCGGCGACGGCCGCCAAAAGACTGTCGCCGCAGCTACCAGCCATCAGCCGGATTAAGACCACAGCTGGATTTCCGCCAGAAGGATGGCAGAAATCCAGCTGTGGCCATGCCGGTGGATGGCAGTAAGGTGGCGCTGCTGCCAGCAGCAGCGCCACACCAGTAGACCACCGCAGACCGTATTATGACACATGATACGGCCTGGCAGTGTTTTGCTGGCGGTCGCTGCTTCTGACAGCAGTGCCCCGCCCTGTCTCCTGCCGGAGGAACCCCTGACAACAGGTAAGTTGGGTGCTCCGACAGGGGAAGGGGGTGTTGTGTGTGTGTGAATGTGTGTGCCTGCGTGTATGCGGTTGTGTGATGCATGTTGTATGTGTGTGCATGTATGGATGTGTGAGTGCGTGTTTATTGTGTTGTGTGAATGGATGTGTGAATGGATGTGTGCTTGTATGTATGTATGTAAGTGTGTGTGTGAATGGATGTATGCATGCATGGATGAATGTGGGAATGAGTTTATGCGTGTATTCGTGTGTGAATGAAGGTGCGTGTAGGAAGGGGGGTCTGGAGGGGAAGGGGGTGTGTGTGTGGAAACCTGGGGAGGGGGCAGAGGGGGGAATACCTCTATCAGTGACAGGAGAGGGATCCCCTGTCACTGATATTGCCTACCGCCATGGTTTTCGTGGCGGTAAGGTTGCCACGAAAACCATGGAGGTAGGCGGGGTCATAATCCCGCAGGTGGGCAAGTTACGGCTGCCGGGATGGAGAGTGAAGTCTTCAGCCCGGCGGTCGTTACCGCCGTGGCGATCAGTGTGGTACATTGTCGGTTCTTAATATGGAGAAAAGTACCACCAGCCTGTGGCACTACTTTTCTCCTTATTAACGCCATCTGCCGGGGTCATAATGAGCCCCTAAATGTTGTACAGTTGTTGATTGCTATATGTCTCCAACAGTTAGGCAGGGACGGATAACAAAGGAATGGGCTGGAAATACTCAGGCTTGGAAACATCCAAGAATGTTTTATTTCATAACATCACGGCCCACTGGACCAAGAGAAAAAGGGTACACAAAATATTCATAAACAATAACATAAATATGCAAACAACCCACTCCCACCCAGTCCCACCTCCCAGTATATCATTAGTTCAATACTGTTCACCATGTCTACCTGGCCGACATCCATTATTCAAATTTCTTCAGAAATACAAGTGTCAATAGTACAAATCGGTTGGAGAGTTGGAAGTTGTTTGATACCCAGTTTGTTTTTATTGTTTTCAAAGTGTTCTCAGATAGCTCTCAGGAATGGGATGGTAGAACGTTAGGGAGAAGATAGACAGGGAGACGGTATGCTTGAGATGGCAGGGTAGCTAATAACTGAGAAACTGTTGGATTTTGTACACTGACTGCTCATACCAGAAATGACTATGGAATGTCAATATTCCATACTGACATGGAATGTTAGAGGTATGGCTGGTTACACTAACCGTTATCCCTATAACAATAATTGCATAAATGCAAAATTCAAATAGCCCTCCTCCAGAAGACTCACTTAACACAGTCTGACCCTGAAAACACGCAAAAGCACTTGAGGGGGCGGTGGTGGGAACTACATATTCCAGATATGTCAGAGGTGCACTTACTTGGGTAGCCCCCAGGACCATGATAGAAATTCCGCACACCAAGACAGATCTGGATGGATGATATGAGATATTGAAAGGGATTCAAGATGGTTTCCAGGTGGCATTCATATCGCTATATGCTCCCCATTCTAACCAGATGGTCTTCCTAGAATGTCTCACACCTGCACCTCTCCAAGATGCCAGGATGCCCTGCTTTTGGGGAGAAGGCTTCAACTGTGTTCCAGACCTCACCCTAGATTGCTGTCGTCCACCAATACCAAGAGCACACGTGATAACCCTGACAAAACACCTTAAGCGCTAGGCAACACAAAGGCAAGTACTAGATGCTTGGTGCAGTTTACATCCATTAGAAAAGGAATACTCATTTTAATCAGGGCTACACGATCTCCTTACCCAAACTGATCTTATTTACTGCAGCCCAAATGCACTCATGGCGGTAAAGGGAGCAGAATATTTAGGTTGTACAGTATCTGACCACTGCCTCCTGCACCTCCCTATAATGTGGGGCCGTGGACACTCCAATATTTTGACTTGGAGCCTATCTGCCTATGGACGTCTTACAGGATGACGGCTTCTGCACCACAATGGGGGAACACATCAAAATGTATGTCAAAGAAAATGAGGGTTCAACATCTGAACCCTGTGTTGAATGAGATGCTTTTAAAGTGGTCCTGTGAGAGCATGCAATCAAAACGACATATGGGACCAAGATGGCCCTTCATAAAGACCTCCACAATTTGGAAGGTGACATATGCAATTACGAACTACAGATTACACATGATAGCACAGTTGCCACACACTAGCAACAATGTGGCTGACACACTTGAACACAACTACCGAGCTCTGTAAGCTTGACCATAGCGAATACCTAACTGGCAAACACACTGAAGCCGATAAAGCAGGCAAACTGCTGGCATGACTCCTCAACTCTGAAACACAAAGGTTTCCTAACACTGCTAAACCAGGGGTTGAATAGGGAGGTTTGAGGGGGCACGTCACAGACTCAACACCAAGAAGGACATAAACAAGACATTCCACACTTATTATGTGACTCTATATGAAAGATTGACAGGCAACGCGACTCCACACATTACCAGGTTCCTTGACAGGACAAATGGACAAACTCAAGGCCACGCTAACCCTGAAAGAGAACACAGACACAATAAAACAGATAGCAAAAAGAAAGGCCCCATGGGTGGGTGGATGGCCCATTGAGTTCTACTCTGCATCTAGTTCCACACTCATTACTCATTTAATGAGAACCTACACTTCTGCTTATGCACAAGGGATACTGCTGCATTCTCTACCAGAAGTGGTTCTAACCATTCTTCCAAAAATGGGCAGGGATCCCCTACTGAAAGAATCATACCGTCCCCTCTCATCGTTAAATTCAGATTAAAAAATCTTGGGAAAGGTGTTTGCCAACAGACTGATACCAATAGTCCACACCATAATACATCTGGAATGGGTTTATACCTGGGAGAAACACATTTCTCAACCTGCAACGGTTGTTTATGGTGATGGACTGGGCAAGGCCCTCAGGGACTCACCCCTGGGTTGCATCATTGGACACAGGAAAAGCATGTGACACCCTTGGGTGGGAATACCTCCAAATTGCCCTCACTAAAATGGGTATAGGCCCACATTTCGGAAGTGGGTGGGGCTCCTTTACACTCAACCCCAGGCCAGAGTGAAGATGGGCTGCATTATCTCTGACCCGTGCCTGAATGTGCGGGCACCCGCCAGGGCTGCCTACTATTCCCTATGCTACTTGTGCTCGCATTGGAATCTCTGGCATGCGCATTGCGACAATGCACACCTGACTGAAGTATCCAAGCAGATGACTTTTGGCACATAATATCACTGCATGCTGACGACGCCCTGATTTACTTAAGTAATGAGGCTACAGTTCTTCACCGACTTATGGACCTTCTATGGGACTTGGGCCGAGCATCAGGCCTCAGAGGAAATTGGGATAAATCACAATTATTCCCATTGACCGCCTTGACTGAGATCGAGTGGGAGACAACTACCCTTGTCCTATACCACTACTCAATACTTAGGGATGCAGGTCTACCACTCGCATAAAGACCTAATGGAGGGGAATTTAGGCAAAACTCTAACCAAAGCACGATTCACACTTCAATTTTGGATGTCACTGCCGCTCTCTCCAGTAGTGTGGGTAGCCCTCTCTAAGATGTTGATATTTTCTAGACTTCTGTACCTTTTCTCTGCTCTACTGTTGTGTATACCCACCTGATCTGTCAACGACCTGAGTACCCTACTTATAACATTAAAATGGAGCAAGGGGTGTAGAAGAGTGGCTCTAGCTAAACCTGGCACCCCAGTTGACAGGGGTTGGCTGGGTGCCCCGAACTATGAATATTACTATTCATGAAAGTCGCATCAGTAAGCAAATAGGCAGCATATACAGTCTACCTACTACTTCTCTTATACACATTCAGTGGCAGCCCTACATTTCAAGACACAAATCAGCATCCTTTGAATCATACAGCTACAATGTACTCACCTCAAATAAAGACATGTTTGTTCGTTGTGGTATGAAATCAAACCCCTCTGCAACAGAGATGCATACTTACCTTCCTTGGTGCTTGTCCCCCTGCCACCCTCCCACACACACAGGGGGGATTTATCACACACTTGTCACACTCATCATAGCCGGAGTGGTACATTGCCTTCCTTACGATGGATAATGAACACACACTGAGAGCAATGTTATGTTACGGTTAATGCAAAAGTTACTATTTTTGTCTGATTTGTATTCCTCCCATGAGGGAAAGGACAGGCATGGTGTGTGGGGCTGGCCTACTACGACTCTCATTCTTATGTTGAAGTTCAAAGACCATGTGTATTCCTCATTTTGTATATCTCATTAACAAATGTACCTATCTAAGGTTCAGGAATGTAATGTGTGGTGAAGTGTTATTTCTTTCCTAATTAAACCACATTATAGAACCATTTAAAAAAACAAAACAGTACGAATCCGGTCTAAACTAGTCCTACTATAATCTGCCAGATTTTGCAGTGTTTCTGGAGGCATCCTTGTGCCTGATAAGCCTGATATGCAGCAATCTTAAGTCCCATGCAGTGATCCAAGCCCCGTTTCCACACCGCAAAGAAAGGGAGCTCCTTGGCCTTCTACACCGGGCGATATCTCTCTTTGCCAACGTCAGACCTAGGAGGTGAAGTGACTTTTTATAATGATTACCACCAAGCCCATCGGTGACATGTAGAAAGGACAGCCTTGGGTTGAGGGGGATTGTCCAGGAGAGAACCTTGTCAAGACAGCAGATCAGCCCTGGCCAAAATCGGTGTAAAACTGTGCAACCCCATTACAGGTGCGTGAAAGTGCTGTCATCCACCCAGAGTGTAGGCATAACGGGGAGCCCAACACACCCATACACCATAGACAATACCTCGGATAGTAAGCCATGTGTCGGTATTTAAGCTGGATAAGTCAGAGATGGCTGATATGGCCATTTCTCTAGGTGCTCTAAAGGCGTCGGCTCAGTCATTGTCATCTAGGGTGCTGAGGTCCGTCTCCCACGCAGTTCTAAGAAAGGTCAATATGTGTGAGTTATGGATAACTAATGTATGATATATTTGGGCAATTTTGTGAGCTCCCAGATCTCCTAAGAGGAACCTACCCTCTAGTGAATTGAATTCAGGCGCGGTCTCCAGGTCTCGATTGTAAGGAGTAATGGCATGATGGAGCTGCAGATATCGATGAAACTGACTATGATGCATTTGGTATTCTACCTGCAATTTCTGAAATAATTTAACTGTGTCACTCATTACATCTCCTAGAGTGGAAATGCCTATAAGGTCCCTCTTCCTAAAGCCCTCTAGCTGTGCCACCTGCTGCAGCATTGCGCCAGGCCACAATGAGGTACATTCAATTAGTTGCCTCCACCACTCCATTTGCTGCATGGAGTCCCGCCATATATTCAGGACTACACGAGTCACAGGGGGAAGGGAAGCAACTCTACCTCCGCCATATAAGTAGTCGAGCAGTTACCCACTTCTCAGTCACAAAGGCTGGATCTCCATGGAAATCATACCACCAATCATTGAACATTGCTAATTGTGAAGCAGAGTATTCATCTTCTGTTCCAATGTTCCCTCCGTATGTGGATTTGAAGCATCTCAAGAGTGCAATTTGAGGGCCCCCCCATTCCAACCAGGACCTAGGAATAGTGTATGGGTAGTTTTGCCACCGATAAAGTAGTTGGGGCAGAGAGACCATCCTAAAGAAGGCAGATCGTCCCTTTAAGGACAGAGGCAAGAGTGACCAGGTCTTCACCTCCTCTCTCACCCGCGTCATAACAGGTTCTAGGTTTCTTGCTCATGACAGTTATATATCTGGTGGTATGTAGACTTCTAAGTGTTTAAAGCCTCCCTCCACCAGCAACACGCCCGGTGCCAAGGTTGTAGGCCCAGCATATCCATTTATGAGGAACACAACAGATTTCGAAGTGTTCATATAGAGGCCAGATGTTTCGCCAAAAATGTGCATGATTTGAACTGCCTGTGGGCCTGTAACCTCTGGATCGGTAATGAAAAACAAAATATCATCTGTGTGTAGGGCTATCCTATTTGAGAACCAGACTCCACCCAAAGCTGCGTACCTGGGAGTCCAGCCTGACTCAAATGACCAGCGACTCAACAGCTAATGCAAACAGCGGGGGCAGAAGGCACCCCTGAGCCATCCCCCGCTGGTGGGGAAATGGGTCAGATACATGGCTCACGACTCTAAGCACTGCTGTCAAATATGTGTACAGAAATCAAACACACGAAAGGAACCTTGGGCAAACAAATAATCCCAACTGAGTCAAACACCCTGTCCACATCGGCCAGAAGGACCGCTGATAGTAGCCCCAAGGGGTATGCAAGGGGAGAGTATTTGATACATGACAGATGTTATGTCATGTGGCTCGGCCAGGCATGAAGCTTGCCTGGTCTGGATGGACCAAATCTTGGAGTTCGGACAGTAATTTATTTGCCAATGCCTTGGCTAGACGTTTTGCCTCCATATTCAGAAGGGAAATTGAATGATATGAGAAGTGTTTATTTGGCAGCTGACCCGTTTTGGGGAATACCACAATCTCCGCGTGTCGTCATTCCGGTGGGAGCATTGCAACATCAACAGCAGTGTGAATCAGCGCTAATAAATAATTCCAGATTTTAGGCATGAAGATCTTTAAAAAGTCACATGGAAGCCCCTTAGGGTCTGGGGCTTTACCCAATTGGAGCCCAGACAGGGTGGCCTGTTATGACTCTGTCGTCCCATTTCTAAGGGGCGCTGTAAGGGGACTGTCGGAAGCCTGGGAATCACCTTCAACACTTATCTGGAGTCCCTTGCTGACTCCCATTTGTTTCTCTTTTTGCTATGGTATGGTTTTGTAGTATTACATTTGCTTCCTGGGACTGCAAATCCCATAATGCACAGCCTGGTAGTCAGGAAATCTTGGATTCTGTTTTACATTGTTTTCTACGGGAGAAATTCAGTTGCTCCTTTTCACCGGATCCTCTCCTCCAAGACTTGCAAGTGTCTGAAACTACACACACCTGAGACCTCTCCTGTGCAGCCCAGTCATGTGATTCCACCTGGGGTTTTCTGCAGCTTGGAACTGCTTATAAGCAGCCATTTCCTCAACATCCTTCGTCATGCACTGGAGTTCGATTCCTATGTGTTACAGACCCTTTATCGGATGGTGTTCCAGTCTTGTTCCTATTCCTGGTCTGTTTCAGCTTGAACCTGTTTCCTGTTTCTCTGCCCTGCTCCTGATTGTTCCAGCCAGAGTCTGCTCCTTATCTCTTAACCTTGTACCTGTTTGTTTCTTCCAGTGCCTGCTCCCTGTTTCTCTGTCCTGCCTTGCTTCAGCCTGAACCTGCTCTCTGTTTCCCAGTCCTGTTTTCTCCTTATTCCTACTCCCTATATTCCAGCCCAGCCCTTGCTTGTTCCACCCAGAGCCTGCTCTCTGTTTCTCATTCCTGTCTCTGTTTGTTCCAGCCAGAAGTTTGCACGCTGTTTTCCAGTCCTAGTCCTGCCTTTGCTTCAGCCTGAGTCTGTTCCCAGTTCCTGCCTCTGCCTCTTTGTTCCTTCTGTTTCCGTTTCCTCTTGGTATTTGTGTCTGGTAAGTGTTCTATCAGTCTTCACCAGTGTATAAGTGTCCTCCTTTGTACTGGGGTTGGCTCCTGGTTTCCAGGAGGCAATTCCAGCCCCTATTCTTGTCTAGTGTTGTACGCTGTATTTCGTGCCTAACAGTGACAGTGTACTATTGCTGTTTTTTCCAGGAATTGCCACTGTGTTTCCAGCTGGACGCACAAGAGCTTGTCTTGTGTATGGAAGTACTATCCTTGTTGGTGCGCTAGGGTCCAGAGCCAGAATCACTTCTGCTGCCTCCTTTCTATGGGACTGGTGGGGTGACTATTTGCAAGAGCAAACTGCACAAAGGCATTGACATTTCCTATCACTGTGGGAGGTTCTGCGCCCTACCCTGTGTACAACCATTAGTAATCCGTTTCCTGTTTGTTCACACAAGGGTTGCTGTGCTTTACTTTCCTGTGCCTGTCCATAGCAGTCCTTTCCTGTGTATGCCTTTAGCTGCTCTTCTGCCCCAGTACACTACTTCTTTGGGATATTCTGTGGCCTCAAGGGGTGTCCCAACCAGAGTCCTGATCAGACCTGCCCGAAACCGTGACATGGCCGAGATCTCGGCCTCTGAGATTATCTCGTCCAGTTGAGCATGAGCGGTATCGGAAAGTGTCTTAATGGGTAAGACATCTACAAATTCTATCACTTGGTCAATGGGAAGTGTCTCTCGATGTGCATACAGACAACAAGAGATTTTTTAAGCAGTGGCACCACTAATCTGCACATCCTAGCTGGAGTGACTGTGACAGTGGAGATGGGAAAGGTGACATGATCCACCAACTCCAGATAGATGACTGCTAAGGCAGCATGAAGAACACGAGGATGAGCAGCAACCAGTGGGGAGCCTAGCTTAACCACAGAGGATAATTTGGTAAGTATCGGTGAATGAAAAGGGTTAAAATAAAGTCCAGTTGTTACCTGAACCAGTCAGAGATTCAGTTGGAGCTGTAGAAGTGGCTGCAGCCTCAAGGAAAGTGGAATAAAAGGCTCTAAATTTATTTGAAAAAAACAGACTATATCAATGGAAAGGATCTCTTCGGCTGAATTGGATCCATTTCTATTTTGTTTGCTATGAGCAGCGCCCAGGTTGCCCTGATAGTTCTATGGTAAGTATGAATTGCTTTCTTGTAGACTACCTTACATGAAGGCTCATGTGTTTTGCTCCATGCCTGTTCCAGAACTTTGCTCTTTTTCCAAAGTGTTAGAAGACTTGCATCAAACCATGGAGCTGAATGCTTAGGGAGTCCGATGGGAGCATCAGATATAGAAATATGTTCATCAAGAGCATTCGCCAGCCAAGTCCAAAGAGCTGTGTTAGCATCCTACACTGAGGAAAACAGACACAGTATAGACGTCACAAGCGGGTTACAAAAGACTGAGACCTTAAGTTGTGAACACAGTCACAACTTTTAGAGCACAGAAGGAGGAAGAAGGAGGGAAGAAGGAGAGGGGCATGGGCAAGAAGTCTCAAGAGGAACAGCAAAGTGACGCATCCAGCTAAGGAGAAAGGGTACTAATAGCGACAACAGATTGGAAAAAATAGGACTGAAAATATGGTCTGCTATATGTGCAAGAGCTGGATAGCTTCTAAGTCTTGTATAGTATTTAGAGCAAGTGTACAGTAATCGCTGTTGAGGTGAAAATTGAAGAACCCTAGGATTGTTAAATTTGGACATTAGGGGCAATGATACTAACAAGCAACTGTGGAAAGCATGCAATATACTCCGGCCGGCGATAGATTGTTGTACCAGAAAATGTAACATTATGGGAAAGTTTCCAATGTGCTCACACCTCGTGATGCAGAAGCTATCTGGCAGGGCGTCACCATGTCAGGAGAGCTGTGGTCACTGAGGCACGTCTGTGTCAGAAACAACATACCTGGGTAAAAGGGCAAAATGGTGAACTGAAAGTGTTCCTTCCCCATGACAAATATGAGAAAACACCTGTGTGGCTGCAGGATGGGCACATGGCAGCACGCATCCTGAGCCAAGCATCAAGCAAATGGTGGGTACAGCACCCGCTGCCACTCCTCTAATCTGACATCCTCTCAATTGCCCTTTATCCAGTTTTACTTAACCTCCATACCCTGGTGTACCACTCTTCCCTGCAGCTGAGACAGAAGATCAATCCAAAGTGGCAGCTAGATTAGGCTAGATGCTTATGCCTAGGAGTTCTGGGTACCACAGTCTCCAGACCCAAACTCAGCCACTAGGGCTGTTCCTGATCTTCAGAACCTGGGGCAGGAGAGGCAATAGCGAGAAGGCATAGAGGATTCCAAGCTCCACTAAAGATGAAAAGTATCTACGAGAAAGAGCCAACTTGGAAATCCCAATGTTTAAAAGTGCTGACATTGTGAATTCTTGGTTAAGGCAAAAAGATCTATCCAGGGCTCTTCCTATTAATAGAAGACAGCATGTCTCACATTCGGGTGCAACTGTTAATCATGATCTGCTAAGCGTCAAGGAAGAGGTTTGTCTATCTTGGCATTCAGTGATCCTGTCAGGAGGTTCACCACCAGAGAAATTCCCTGAGAATGGTCCAGTCAATTCTAAGGGGTGTAGAGCTCCCTGGCACAGGCCCCAAGACCCCACTCTGCCATGCTTGTTCAGTACCACTGTGTGTGCGGTTGTTCATGAGTACCTGCACCAGCCTTCCTCTGATGGTGGGCAGGAAGGCCTTCAATGCCAAATGACTTGCCCTCAACTCCAACAAATTGATTAGTTGAGTCTCCACCAGAGACCAGAAGCCTCTGATCTCCACCGTGGCAGACCATGGGTCTTTTCATCCCAGTAGTGATATATTTATGACCACAGTCAGCTCTGGGTGGGGTAAAGAGAAGGGCCTGCTACTCACTCATTTGTGGTCCAGTAGCCACCACTACAGATCTTTTGTAGTCACCTCTGAAATCTGGATACAATCCAAGAGAGTCCACTGGTACTGTGCCCACTGAACTTGAGGTTCCACTGCAGAGCCCACATGTGTCTTCTGGGATTTTTGACCAGCAGAATGCAGGAGGTCAACAATCTGCACCAAGACCCAGGACAGGGGCTAAAACATCAGGATCATAGCTCGAATGTCCTGGACTCACAACTCTGGGGGAAAAGCAAAAAACATATTGTATTCAGAATAGCTCAGATGAATTGAAGCATCTGCGATGGAGTCAGGAGTGACTTTGGCACATTGATAGTGAACCCCAAAGGTGTTAAGAGGTGGTTGACGACTGCCTGGGGTGAGCCTGGCTTCAGTAGCCCATTGTCGGGGTAGGGAAAGACTGGTACCCCTGATTTCTGGAAGTGTTCTGCTAACAATTCCATCACTTTCGTGTACACCACTTGAGGAGTACTGGTGAGGCCAAAATGGAGCATTGCAAACTGCAAAGGCTCCTCGCCTACTGTGAACAAATGTAGTGCCTGTGGGGTTTCAGGACAGAGATATGGAAATAATCATCATGCAAGTGCAGCATCACCACCTACACTGGGTCAGCGATGCCCAGAGGGGATCCAAAATTGCAGGTAATACTTGAGCACTGTGTCTTATAGGGCTTGAGTTTAGTATTGTAAAAGGCAGCCAGCATTCACTGAACAGAGAGCAAGGCATGTGCAAAAAATATAAGTTTGCCAAAAGTTTCTATTTCTTTAGACTTGTGATCAGGTGAGGTAGGAAATGGGATTTACCTCACTTGTGGATGCCTGCACCTCCAAACTCTCTGGTAAAGGATGTTGTGTAAGAAAAGTAGGATTTCCTAGTGCAGAACAATGGTACTGAGGGAGTTGCCTATTAGATGGCGGTCCTGAACATGGTTCCACCCAATTTCCCAGGTATCCACAAAATCTTCAATAAATGGCAATATAGGTGCTGTAGGTACTAGACCAGGGTGCAACACCTCTGACAAAACGTACTAGATCAAAGACAATGCCCACCTCTGCCAGAGTTTGGGGTGCTTCTGGGGGCAACCCCACACGTGGAACACAGTAATCTCTGGCCCCATACAATTGTACAAACCGTTCTTCCATGCCCCAATGGTTGGGGGCACATCAGCTTTCCATGTTCTTGCTATATCCCTTTTTGCCAGTGTCAGGCCCAGGAACAAAAGTATCCATTTGTATCTGTTATCCTCTATGCCATCAGTTCTATGCAGCAGGATAAGCTTGAGGTCTTGCAGAATCACCCAGGAAAGAACCTCCCCCAGGCATGCCATCACCCCTTGCCAGAAATACTCCAGTGCAGTGCAGGTCCATACTGTGTGGACAAAATTGCCCACATCCACCCCACAGCATAGGCACCTCATGGATTCAATCACGCTCATGCGTCACAAGTGGTGTTTCGTATAATAATCTCTGTGGAGATCCTTCAATTGAATCAGGCTAAGATGAGCAGAGATCGTCGCCCCACGCGGCGCACCCAATGCATCTGTCCAGTCGGAATCATCTAGGTGGCCCAGATCTGCCTCTCAGGCCGCTCTAGGGGCTGGCAATGTGTTAGTACTATTTGTACTGAGAGCAATGCAAGCCGCCCCTCCCACTCAGAGAACCCACCAAGGACAGCATTCACCTGCCTGAACCATGAACGAGGAACAACATAGGGGTAGTTCTGTAACTGATATAAGAATCAGGCAGGGAGCCCATCTTGAAGATTGCCGATTTGCCCATCAAAGACAACGGCAAGAATGACCAAACCTGCACCTCCTCATTTACCCATGCTATAGCGGTCATCGAGTTACGGGACCATGGCAGTGTTGCCTCCGGGAAGATATACACCCTCAGATATTTAAAGCCACCTTCTGCTATCATCATACCCGACGCCCATCCCGCAGCCTCGATCCAACCACCAGCCAGGAAAACTATGGATTTTGAGGTGTACATATATAGCCCTGAAGTTTCACCAAAGATTTGCATAATCTGCAGGATGCGTGGCCCGAGGTCGCCGGGTCTGTGAGAAAGAACAACACTTCATCTGCATATAGGGCGACCCTATCAGATATCTAAGTATTCCATTTGAAATCACGCACCTGAGCGTCCATCCTGACCCACAACACCAAGTGTTCTATGGCCTGTGCGAATAATAATGGGGAGAGCGGACATTAACAACAGAACCGACACTGCACATGCAATCCTAACTGTTGCCCAAAAGACTGTATATAATAGTCGGATATAAGATAAAAATTTGGGACCTAGGTTCAATCACTTCAGAAAAGCGAATAGGTAATCCCAGCTGATGGAGACAAAGACTCAATCCATGTCTGACAGTAATTCTACAGACGGCCTTCCTAGGCGATCAGAAAGAGCCAGGGCATTACATGCTCGTCTGATATTGTGATGTGCAGCTTGGTTCTGCATAACGCCTGCCTTGGCAGGATGAACCAGGTCAAGTAAATATCTCTGCAGCCGATTAGCCAATGTTTTAGCAAGGAGTTTAACCTCCGTACTGAGGAGAGAGATTGGGCAATACGACGAGTGCTCTTCTGGTGGCCGGCCCCGCTTTTGAAACACCAGAATCTCTGTATGGTGCCAGTGACGCAGAAGAGACCCCGCCTCAAGTGCAGTGTGGAGCACACCCAGGAGATGTTTCCCCAGGCACGTCATGAATGACTTACAGAATTTGCACAGAAACCCAATTGGGCCGGGAGCCTTTCAGGACTGCATCCCCACGAAGGCTGAGGAAAGCCCTCCCTCTGTGATTGCCTATTCCAGTTGGGCCTCAGCACTGTCTGAAAGGGAGTGGAGTGGCAGAGCTGTCACGAATTCCATAATTTGTTGGTGAGTCAGCAACTCCTTTCAAGCATACACCACACTAAAGCATGCAGTGTATATCACGGATTATAGGAAAAGGGATGGAGTGCTGGGTGACCTGGCAAAGTCTGTACAGCATCCTGCTTGATTTGTCATCCCATTTATATAGGCAACTCTGAGCTGCCCACCAGGCCAGCTTAGCTTCATCCAGCAGTAATTGCTGGTACTGGCGTTGAGTAACACCCAGTTTGCGCCTCGCAATGTTACCGTCAGATTGACAACCTTGTGGCTCAAGCGTCTGCATCTGTGCCTCAAGCACAGCAAGGTCGTAAGTACTACGTCTACGCACCCCTGTGTAGGAAAGTACAATCTCTCTAGCATAGTTACCCCCACTTTTTGCCTGATGTCAGTGTGTTTAGACTGTAGTTCACTGGGATCATGCTAACCAGGACCCCAGTGTCTGTGCTCTCTCCTCTAAATTTGTTTGCTGGTAAACGTTTTACACCCACAATTGGCATACTGGTGGACTTATATAAGTCCCTAGGATATGGTACTTAGGTACCCAGGCCATTTGTTAACCAGGGGACCTCCATGGGCTGCAGCATGTAATATGCCACCCATGGGAGCCCAGGCAAACTGTGTCTGCAGGCCTGCTATTGCATCCTGTGTGAAATGGTGCATGCACATTTCACTTAAGATATAAGCCTTTTCTTATATCCTGGTCACTGCACTTAGACACAGTAAGTCACCACGCTGGTAGGCCCTTCAGCCCAAGGGCAGGATACATATCCCTAAATGTGAGGGTACTCTTACATGAACAGTACCCCTACAAACTCCAGATTCCATTCCCTGGACTTTGTAAGTTTGGTAAAGGCATCCTAAGGTATGTAGTGGACACTGGTCAACATAGTGGTCCAACTTCATAATGGCTTCTCCGAACCTAGGCATGTTCGGTATCAAACATGTTGGAATCATGCAACTACACCGATTCTAGTGCTAGTTGTACGATTCTCTGTACCCTAGGGGTTCCTTAGAGGATCCACCAAGTAATGAGGGCTCCCCCAAGGGTGGGTCCTCGGATTAATCGAGCGAGACTCTACAAGGAACTCTGCAAGACATCTTCTGCTCCTGGTCCATGGAACCGCTATTGGTCTACCTTGGAACCGAAACAAATCTGCTTCTGCTGCAAGACATCTTCTGCTCCTGGCCCATGGAATCGCTATTGGTCTACCTTGGAACCGAAACAAATCTGCTTCTGCTCGGAAGGTTCCCATTGTAACACTGTTTCTCTGGATCCTGCAAGAATTCTGCAACATCCAAAGCAGGGTCACAATGACTCTGCACCTAGAAGCATGAAGGAATCTCCCTTGGAGTGAAGGAGTCACTTCCCTGCACTTCAAGACTGGCTGGTGAGGTCTGCTGTGCCACGCACATCGAAAGGTTCTACAACACAGGTGGTGGATCTGTGGCCTCCTCTGGGTCCTGCTTGTCTTCTGACAAACATGGGAGACGTTGGGCCCCTGATCCTGCCACTGGACTGGAACCCCTGTCCACCATGACTGTTGCTCTTGTCAAGGCTTGTTTACTTTTGTTCCGGAAAACCTCCAGGCGCCAAGAAGCCCCAGCCTGCAGCACTCTGCAACTCGAAGCTCCACCCCTCTTCTGCAACTCCTGCAATGTGAGACTTCTGTTTTGTTGTGCTGCTGAGGCCTCCTTGTTGACTCCCTGTGTCCATCACCTGTGGGTCACTCATTGGGGCTCCAATGACTTCTCTTGACCTTCCTGCATGCTAAGGGCCAGCCCTGACTCCCCTTCAAGGAGAGAGTCCACTGGACCTTGCTGGTCCCCAAAACATTGCAAATACATCTTCAGCTCTTGCTTGCATTTACCAGTGATTGTTGGTGGCCTCACTGGTTACTGGCCCTCCTGCAATTTGGCGACCGTTGAAAGGACAGCTTGTAGTTGACTCCTGGGACCTACTGCAGCTCCTGGAACCCACAGCTGGACTTCTTCCTCCACGACTTGCAAGAATGTCAATTCTAGGAGGGTGGGCATAGCCACCTGCACCACCTGGGCACCTCAAAGGGTGCTAGACTCTGTCCCCTTCCTTTTCAGATTCTCCATGTCCAGAATCAGTCCCTCGGTTCCACTGGCCTGGTCCACAGGTCGCAACAGCAGCTGGACTTCCGAGGCATCCAGTGATTTCATAACCTGGTTCTCCCCAAACCCACCAAAAGGACTTCAGAAGAGGATAATGCAAGACCCAGACAAGACTGCAAGAAACTAAAAAAAGAAGGGAAAAGAAGGGGGTCCAAGTCCAGTTCACGTTGGAGTGTCCATGGTGGCAGGAGCCACTACCCACCCCTCTGTGGATCCAGGACCAGGCTGTCGGTGGACGAAGACAGTCAGCAGTGCAGCAATGGAGCAGCTGAAGAGTTCCTGGAGTGATGCAGTCCCACCTCCCAGAAGCATTGCAGTCAGTCAGTGGTAAGGAAAAACCACCAACAAGGCTTGGCAAAGGCAAATGTCGTTCGAGAAGAAATGTGAGGCTGACAGGAACCAGCAAGGCTCAGGAGGACTCAACCCACGGAGGGGAATTCCGGGTGACCCTCAGCTGTGAAGAGAGTCACAGGAAGAGGAGCAGCCCTCACAGGCAGCAAGCACAGGTGTTGCAGATAGGCCCACACAGAACACCAAGAAAGAAGTCCCATGTTGTTGGAGAAGCACGCAGAGGGCAGAGCATTGCTGGGGCCTCACGAAGCCTGAAGATCTCTTGGAGGAGATGCCAACAAGCCTTGGCAGCTGCAAGAGATGTGGTGCACAGAGGGACTGTCCTGCGAGGAGAGGCAAGGGCTTACCGTCTCCCAAGTTGGATAGCTGGTAGAGAGGACCAAGGGAACCATTCCAGACCACCACTTGTGATGCAGGATCCACGCAGCTGTGGAGGAGAGAAGATCCACACAGACAGTCGTCATTGTAGTTGGTGCTTGTGGATGCAGGGGAGTGACTCCGTCATGTGCAGACTGAAGACTCATTGCCCTCAGAGGATGCACAGCCAGGGAAATGTTGCAGTTGCTGGAAGGAGCTGGAGGAACAATGTTGCAGATCAGAGTCATCAATGTAGCTGCAGATTGCAGGTTCCTGTGAAGTCCTGTTGCGGTTCCAGTCACCAGAAGCCGAAGTAAATATTGCAGAGGAGTCCTTCTGGAATCTTGCACGTCGAATCTGAGGATCCACACAAAAGGGAGACCCTAAATAGCCCTAGAAGAGGGACTGATCACATAGCAAGATGGCCACCTATCAGGAGGGGGCTGTGACGTCACCTACCAGACCTGGCCACTCAGATGCTCCCAGAAGCCTCTGCCACCTTGGATTCAAGATGGCAGAATCAAATGGTCACCTAGAGGAGCTCTGGGTACCACCCCTAGGGTGGAGAGGGACAGGGGAGTGGTAACTCTCCTTACCATTGTCCAGTTTCGCACCAGAGCAGGGACTGGAGGTCCCTGAACTAGTGCAGACTGGTTTATGCACGGAGGGCACCAAATGTGTCCCTCAAAGCATATCAGTGGCTTGGGGAGGACACCCCTCCCAAGCCATGTAACGCATATTTCCAAAAGGAGTGGGTGTTCCCTCTCCAAAGGAAATCCTTTGTTCTGCCTTTCTGTGCTTGAGCTGGTCAAGCAGCAGGAGAGCAAAACCTGTCTGCAGGATCACAGCAGCACAGGCTGCCTGGCAAAACCCTGCAAACTGGTAGGAGCAAAGCTGGGGGTCCTCTAAGGAGCCCCCAGAGTGCACGGAATCATACAACTAATACTGGCAACAGGGTATGATTCCGACATGTTTGATACCAAACATGCCTAGGTTCGGAATTACTATCATTGTCACTAGACACAGGTAATGACCTATATCCAGTACATGGGTAAACTGGCTTCCCCGCACTCACGAAGTCCAGGAAAATGGAGGCACCTCTGCTCATGCAGGGGTGCCCTCACACACAGGTACCTGCACCCTGTCCTAAAGGCTAGTGACCTGGTGCAGTTATCTGAAGTGAAAGGGCGCATGCAGCTTTTCACACAAGATGCATTGGCAGGCCTGCAGACACATTTTACATGAGCTCCTGTGGGTGACATAGTACAGGCTGCAAGCCCATGGGGAACCCCTGGTGCCACAATGCCCTGGGTACCTGGGTAACATCTACTAGTGACTCATATGGGGGCACCAGTATGCCAAATGTGGGGTGTGTGAAGTCCAAGCAACCAAATTTAGAGGGAGAGAACATAGTCACTAGGATCCTGGTTAGCAGTATCCTACTGAACACATTCAAAACATACTGACATCAGGCAAAAAGTGTGGGTAACTATGCTAAAAAGAGGCTACTTTCCTACAGCCAGCTGTTGTAGGCAGGAGTCCCAGGCCTCGCAACAGCCGGTCCGCCTTCGGCACCCTCTTCACACTTCCAGCTATGGCTGCCTCCTGCCGCCACTGCGGCCCATCACGGCGACCCCCAGGACAGCCCACCGACGCTACAGAAACTAAGCGGTTTGAGGAAACAGAATTTCTATTAGTGTGGGCAAGATTATGTAGGATTTAGATGCAACCACATGGAGCGTCATTAAAGTGCAACCACCATGATCACCAAATCAGCTAAGATATTGTGTGTAAGGAAATGCCTCCGTGGCATGGTTACCCCCTGACTTTTTGCCTTTGCTGATGCTAAGTTATGATTTGAAAGTGTGCTGGGACCCTGCTAACCAGGCCCCAGCACCAGTGTTCTTTCCCTAAACTGTACCTTTGTCTCCACAATTGGCACAACCCTGGCACTCAGGTAAGTCCCTTGTAACTGGTACCCTGGTACCAAGGGCCCTGATGCCAGGGAACGTCTCTAAGGGCTGCAGCATGTCTTATGCCACCCTAGGGACCCCTCACTCAGCACATACACACTGCTTGCCAGCTTGTGTGTGCTGGTGGGGAGAAAATGACTAAGTCGACATGGCACTCCCCTCAGAGTGCCATGCCAACCTCACGCTGCCTGTGGCCTAGGTAAGTCACCCCTCTAGCAGGCCTTACAGCCCTAAGGCAGGGTGCACTATATCACAGGTGAGGGCATTTGTGCATGAGCACTTTGCCCGTACAGTGTCTAAGCAAACCCTTAGACATTGTAAGTGCAGGGTAGCCCTAAGAGTATATGGTCTGGGAGTCTGTCAAACACGAACTCCACAGCACCATAATGGCTACACTGAAAACTGGGAAGTTTGGTATCAAACTTCTCAGCACAATAAATGCACACTGATGCCAGTGTGCACTTTATTGTAAAATACACCCAGAGGGCATCTTAGAGATGCCCCCCTGAACACATACCCGACTTCCAGGGTGGGCTGACAAGTTTTTGCCAGCCTGCCACACACCAGACATGTTGCTGGCCACATGGGGAGAGTGCCTTTGTCACTCTGTGGCCAGGAACAAAGACTGTACTGGGTGGAGGTGCTTCTCATCGCCCTCTGCAGGAACTGTAACACCTGGCGGTGAGCCTCAAAGGCGCCACAGGGCATCCCAGCTAGTGGAGATGCCCGCCCCTCTGGCCACTGCCCCCACTTTTGGCGTTAAGGCTGGAGGAGATAATGAGGAAAACAAGGAGGAGTCACCCCCCAGTCAGGACAGCCCCTAAGGTGTCCTGAGCTGAGGTGACTCTTACTTTTAGAAATCCTCCATCTTGTAGAAGGAGGATTCCCCCAATAGGATTAGGGATGTGTCCCTCCCCTCCCACAGTGAGGAGGCACAAAGAGGGTGTAACCACCCTCAGGGCCAGTAGCCATTGGCTACTGCCCTCCCAGGCCTAAACACCCCCTAAATTCAGTATTTAGGAACCTCCAGAACCGAGGAAGATAGATTCCTGCAACCTAAAGAAGAAGGACTGCTGACCTGAAGCCCTGCAGTGAAGACGGAGACGACAACTGATTTGGCCCCAGCCCCACCTGCCTGTCTCCCTACTTCGAAGAAAACTGCAACAGCGACGCATCCACCAGGGTCCAGCGACCTCTGAAGCCTCAGAGGACTACCCTGCATCTAAAGGACCAAGAAGCTCCAGAGAACAGCGGCCCTGTTCAAGAAACTGCAACTTTCTTCAACAAAGAAGAAACTTTAAAGACTCCATGTTTCCCACTGGAAGCGTGAGACTTTCCACTCTGCACCCGACGCCCCTGGCTCGACCTGTGGAAAACCATCACTTCAGGGAGGACCCCCCTGCGACTGCGAGCCCGTGAGTAGCCAGAGACGACCCCCCTGAGCTCCCACAGCGTTGCCTGCAGAGGAAATCCAGAGGCTCTCCCTGACCGCGACTGCCTGTAACAAAGGACCCAATGCCTGGAACCAAACCTGCACCCGCAGCCCCCAGGACCTGAAGGAACCGAACTCCAGTGCAGGAGTGACCCCCCGGTGACCCTCTGCCTAGCCCAGGTGGTGGCTACCCCGAGGAGCCCCTCCTGTGCCTGCCTGCATCTTTGAAGAAACCCCTGGGTCTCCCCATTACTTCCCATCTAAAACCCAACGCCTGTTTGCAGTCGGCCGCCCCAGTGCTGCTGAGGGTGTACTTTTTGTGTCTGCTTGTGTCCCCCCCCGGTGCCCTACAAAACCCCCCTGATCTGCCCCCCCGAGGACGCGGGTTCTTACCTGCTGGCAGACTGGAACTGGGCACCCCTGTTCTCCATTGAAGCCTAGGTGTTTTGGGCACCTCTTTGACCTCTGCACCTGACCGGCCCTGAGCTGCTGGTGTGGTAACTTTGGGGTTGCCTTGAACTCCTAGTTGTGGGCTACCTTGGACCCAAATTTGAGACTTGTAAGTGTTTTACTTACCTGCAAACTTAACCTTTACTTACCTCCCCCAGGCACTGTTGATTTTTGCGCTGTGTCCACTTTTAAAATAGCTTATTGCCATTTGTGCCACAACTGTCCATGCTATTGTGATTATTCAAAGTTCCTAAAGTACCTAAGTGAAATATCTTTCATTTGAAGTATTACTTGTAAATCTTGAACCTGTGGTTCTTAAAATAAACAATATTTTTCTATATAAAAACCTATTGGCCTGGAGTAAGTCTTTGGGTGTGTGTTCCTCATTTATTGACTCTGTGTGTACACCAAATGCTTAACACTACCCTCTGATAAGCCTACTGCTCGACCACACTACCACAAAATAGAGCATTAGAATTATCTCTTTTTGCCACTATCTTACTTATAAGGGGAACCTTTGGACTCTGTGCATACTATTTCTTACTTTGAAATAGTATATACAGAGCCAACTTCCTACATCGTGCTTTTTGGACTACCTGAAGACTTGGACCGCACCAATGTTCTGTCACTGAAACGACTTCTGGAGTGGGAACAGGACACTCCTTTTGACTTAGAGCAGTCATGGAGTGAAGTCTTCTGATGTTTGACAAAAACACAACTTTGCCTCATGGTCCCATATGGTCTTTGGATTCATCTAAGTGCAGTTGTTCCAGGCCCTCAAATCATGCTCTGACCACAGAGACCGCATACTTCATGAGGGTCACATCTGTTTGCGGCAATCATTACACAGCTTGAGCTGTATTATTGTAGAGGGTGGTATTTTCCTTTGGACACTGACAAAATGGTTTAAAAGACCATTGAGTAGTTCTGGATCCGCGTCTGAATGTGCGGAAAGAAAGGAACTGACATCAGCGATTATAGGTGGCGCATTTCTGTGGCTCCATCCATCACTTCTGGAGTGGAATGAGATCAGGAAGGAGCCTCATGATGCCACCTACTGGCATGCAGGAGTACTGACGTAAAGTTTCTGGATCCTGAAGTTGAGGGAATATTCACAAGGTCAGAAATCTGTAGTATCCATCAGACGTATCCATCAGAATTTAAAGTTTTCCCAACGGTGTTGTAAAATCCACCCATAATGTGGACAGCAGCCATCCACAACTGTATGCGTTTAGACAGAGCTTTCTCCACCTGTTTCACATGTTTGCTAACTTATTATCAAAAGCTATAATTACTACCCAATAAATGATACTAAGTGTATCAAATTTGGAAAATCGAAAGGCTGAGTCCACTCAGTAGGATCTGAACTTGTGACTTGCAGGTTGCACCCACTGACTAACTAAGCATGCCTTCTTTCGTACAAACAGACACAGTACTTTACTAAAAAGAAAATTACTTACAAATTAATTATAAGTTTGTAAAGAGCTCAGTTACCCTACAATGTCCAGGTGCTAGATACAATTGTCTCAGGTGGAGCACAGGGTAGCTAGGATGAGAACAAATGTGCTACCTGCCTTAATATGCCCCATACATTAAAGGCATCAGCAGGATTTATGTATGGCTTGAGAACAACTAGGACTGTAACACATTTTAAGACAGGAAAACACATGATTCAAATCAATTATAAAAATGTTCAACAACCATTAAACAATCATATTATGTAATGCAATTAAAATATTTATGATCCCTTGGTCAACATCAAAACCAGTTGTAGTGTATCCACTAAAAAAAAAAACAATACAAGACAAACAGGCTCATTCAGACACTTGCTGTCAGACCTCTGGGAAGCAGTTTGTGGAGGCTTCCTTCAGCTTTTCCAATTCCAATTCCCACCATTCATATTAGAGCAGGTACACCACACATTAAGCAGGATGGGACCCAAACATTGAATAACCCACCAAAGTTATAGAGTTGCCAAGCAATGAAAATTACCTGTCTTCAAGTTCCTTGTGTTCAACCTCCAGATTTTTATGCACTGATTTCAAATTTCCATGTTTGGTAATAAGAGATTCATACTCCGCAGCTTGGTGCTCATGAAGATGTGCCAACTTTTCATGATCTTTAACCAAAGCATCATACAAGCATTTCAGTTCTTCTCGCTCCCTTATTACAGATTCGTTTTCACTTTCTAAACCGGACTGCTGAATTAACAGTTGTGAATTCTGGTTCATAAGAGATGTACTCTGAGAATTCAGGGTAGAGTTTTCAACCTGCAACAACATGAGGTTCATCAGAAACAGCAAAGTAATGGAAAGTCTTGCTCAAAAGCAGATACTGATGTAACTGAATATGATATACAAATGACATCATGAAAACTGATTATGATAAAGAGCAGCTTTCAATTGTTATATAACCCAGGGAATAGCAATGGATTTTTTATCAATGTGAACCAGTAAAAAGTTTGAAATGTATGTGTGTATAATAAGTTTCAAAATATTGATCTGAAACATGAGAGAGTTCATCAGTGGCTAGTGAAAATAATAACTACATCTTCATGTATGAGGTCGGACAGTGTTATATACAAGATATTTTAATTTTCAATTCCTGTACTACGCAGACAAATCCAGCCATATACTATACTATTTCTAACTATATTCCCAGGTGATGCATCATGTGGCAAATTTAAGGACTGTACATAGATGCTTGATAGAATGCAGTTTACATGCAGACACATGGATGAGCTACAGTTTGAATCTTGATACCTGTCAGGTATTCTCTCTTAAATAAACTAGAGTTAGGGAACCTCTTATGGGTGTGATGACCCAGGAAGCTTGAAAGGATAATGTACAGGAACCTATCCACACCCTCATACCATGCACCAGAAATAAGGATGCTGTTCCTGATTAAGGAGGTTGCTTCAAAATATAAACATAAGCGATAAGATGACAAGCATCCTGGAGATAAAACAGATAACCTGATGTAAGCTGTTAACAGAATGGATATAAAGGAAGTTAAGTAATTTTAGCTTTGATTAAATCTGTGTACCCTTTACGGAGAGTTTACATTTAAAATGCCCCAAACAGCTTGGACTTTTGAAAACCTTTTACAAATTATCAACACTAGTGACTGATCTAGCACAACTCTAGTATTAGACTCCCTCACTTCCTCGCTTGCTCTGCATATAGGCACAGCACACCATACACGCCATGCTTGATTTGTCTACTGACCTATAATGGCCACGCTAGTCATCAGATGAAAATGGATGGCTCTCTTTAATGTACCCTGTTTCCTTCAAATATAATAAACATACCACAGCATGTTTGTTCCTGATTGAGACACATTAGAATCTCATTAGTGAAAAATATCCACCTATATATTTTTGAAGATTGTCTCCTCAAATCCATAACAAATGGATGTACATGATTCTTGATATTTGAACAAACTGGATGAAGATTAAATTGGGTGTTACTGGGAACATCAACAGCAACAACAAATTAGGCAATAAATGCAGGGCTTATTTCATTCAAAAAAGTAAAACACAAGAAGTGGTACATTATTCTTGCCTTTTGTAAACTCAGTGGAGACTGTGAAAGATGGAACTGGGTTGACAGTTTACTTTTCTAAATACACACATTTACTGAGGGTGTAGTTTGCATAGTTTTCAACTTTTGTGCAGAATTGTACAGGTATAACTGTATGGGGATTTGTGCAGGCTGCATCACTTGTTTTTAGCAAAAATGCATATCTATGAATTAATAACTATGTAAATGTTGTATTTAGTAATACTTATAGAAATATGTTTGTTCTACTGATGGTACAAATTGTGATTGTGGAATGACCCTCGGCAAAACAGAACACAAATAGGTTCAGGATTAAATCCATATGATCAGTGAGTGGCTGTTATGTCCCAGTGCATTGACTTTGCCCCTTGACAGAATTAGTGAAGGATTATCACCACCTTCTACCTGGAAGAGGATCAAGGACTCCACCATGGGAAACAAGGGGTGCCTGAAGGATCTGTAGCACATTACCTGTCCTCTTTCAAAGAGTGCCTTGGAAAGAAGTATATACTAAATGTGCACCTCATCGTGAGTGGTGCACAACCAGCATAGCCTTTCATTCATAATGATGATTAATAATATTTATTGAGCACACAATTATGCCAAAAGGTGTTTTGGTGCCAGGACCAAAGTGAGCCTATAAACAAGTATTCAGGTGGAGAGGGAGTAAAGCCAGGATGTAAGAGACGTGTTATTTAGTAGGTTACAGGACTGATGACACAATGAAGGAGGCAGCTGGTTCCAAATGACATCAGAGGCATGGTATAGAAGAAACATCAATTGCAGGTACCTAAGAGCCTTGCTTGAAAAAGCCAGATGGCAGATACAGAACGCCTTAAACGTAGATAGTTCCTTAGTGCGGAATTGTGTAAACTGACAACTTTTTGGCAACATTATAACAAAGAGGGCTACCCAGAATGAGGTGGCCAGCAGCGTTGTACAGTTTCAGAAGCCTCGTAGTAAGGTATCCATAGATGTCCAGGTAGAGAACATTGCTGTAATCTGGATGAAGGAGACATCAATCAGCAGGGACAGCAGGAATTATTTTTATGAGCATGAGAATATAAAAAAGCAGGGCATGTTATTTGTGGAGAGAAGGCAAGTTGTTTATCACATAAGAAGTTTAAATCCTTGTCAAATTTTCAGGGTGTGGGAGGGAAGCCTATTTACTATGGCCACAAGTAGAAAGGCCAGCAAAACCTTGTTTTTTTGCAGGATTTAAAGATGAGGACTTTGGCTCCAACCAGGTCAGATGGACAAGTACAGACATTTGTTTAAGAAGCACCTAGATTGTCAGCGAGACGGAGGACAATCTTGGTATCAAAGGTCTTAAGAGAAATGCCTTGGAAATAGAAGAGTTGCACCAGAAGATTGAAACAGAGATTAAAAGAGTGGGGCTAAGGGAAGAGCACCTAGTGACACCACAGGCTTGAAAGAAGTTTACTGTGGTACTTGTAATCACTGAAAAAGAAAGACAGAAGACCAGCAAGGCAGAGGCTTGGATGCCCACTCCAGAAAGTGAGTGACAGGAAAGAATGTGACACATTAATGCGCACAGTAATGATCAACAGTCATCCTGACCTCAACAAATGTGGGCAAGAGGGGGGACAGGGCGTAGCACAGTGTCTAAAAACTTGAATGGGTAGAATTCAACAGCTTCTTTTATCAATAAACTCAGAGAGGAGGAGGCTAGTGTGCTTTTTAAAGTCCTTTGAAGGATATAATAAAAGAGAAATGAGCAATAGTAGCCAAGCACAGATATGACTGCTGTTTGTTTTTTAAGATGGACAACTAAGTCACTGTGCCTATCTTTTTAACAAGGCGGAGATTCCCTCATTCTCCTAGGGACGTGCCCCACTGCTAACTTTGGGCCTTTGTTCTTGGTTGATAAGAAGAGGTGGTACAAAAAACTGCAAATGTCAACTGAGCTTCATTTTTCGCCACATGAAAATGCTTTGAGTTAGACAGTTGACATCAGAAGCCTGTATGGTGAAGCCATAAGCTGAGTCAAGACACAATTAAAATCCCACTGACCACTGTGATATGGCCCTCTAGGAAACTGAGAAACCACAAATGAGTCAAATAAGGAGCATGCTCCAAGTTTTCTTAATGAAACATAAAGTATTGTCCCAAATACGTCCATGGTTCATATCTATCATACAAAATCCAGTACTACAAACACCAAGGTTGTTAATCGTTCAAGGTGACTCAGATCACATCATCTGCAGAACCTCAAATATCTTTGAAGCATAAAGGCATCTTATTATTTTCCATTTGACTTGTTGATCTTACAGGTTGTGAATTGCAAACTTCAAACATTCACAAATATGCAACTGGAGGTTCTTGTAATTGTGCTGAAGAAGTTGTTTGAAATCTCCTGAAGATGTTGGCTACACGAATGATCAGAAAATGAGGAAAGGCATACACTGGAATGAAGGTTTAGAGGACCAGATTTGCATACTGCAGTGCATCATTCAATCTCTGCTACATGGAAACACTTGAGAGCAAAACGTGTGCATGCTTTACCTGGTGTACTGAAAAGAAATCGACTTGTAGATAGCCTTACATCTACAGAAGATTGTAAACCACAGCTATGGGCACCTGCTTCATTACTGGTCTTTCCTCAAATAGATGCTTTTTGGAATTATAACAATGTCATATCAGCAATACCTCCCAGCATATCTTCAACAAATCCTCTACAACACAGGTGAATATATACTGCATTGGGCTGTATGTCACAATAGCAACTACTAAAATACTGACCTGCACAAATATACTTCTGTGCAATATCAACTACCACTGTTATGGATATACATGGAAGAATAAGTTACTTCCTTTTGGTAACTCTCTTTCAAGTATTGTTGGAAAGTGGTTTATTGGAATGGGCAGGTAGGTACCTACACTTAGCAATAGGCCACTAAGCCCCACTAGGTCCAGTTAGGTCTCAATAAATTAGCCCAAGATCAACCCTTTGTAGTTTGGCAACTAGCAACAAGGCTTAACCTAAGAGACAAAGGCCCTCATTACAAGTGTAGTGGTCTTATGACCGCCACACTCACTGTCTGGACCAGAGCCAATGCAGAGGTCTGACCGCCACATTAAAACCCTGGCAGGTGGACTGCCAGCTCAAACAGGATCTTGGATCCCGTGGTCTGGCCGTGGCTGAGGTCCTAATCGAGTAGGGCAGCACTGCAGGCAGCACTGCCCTGGGGATTACGACCTAGTTCTCTGCCAGCCTTTTCATGGCAGTAACACACCCATGAAAAGGCTGGCAGAGAACAGGTGCAGGGGGCCACAAGGATGCCCTTGCACTGCCCATGTACTTGGCATGGGCTGTGCAAAGGCCCCCCTACCTAGCACCATCGCAATGTTCACTATCTACTTTGCAGACAGTGAACATTGCAATGGTGCTGGTGCACCCTGCGGGCTACAGCATTGCCACTGGCTCGATTATGAGCCGGTGACAATGCTGTAGCCTGCTTGGAGGTAGCCTCCCCGGTGGAAGTTCGGCGGGCGGTCAAAAGCATCCGACGAACTCGTAAGGACCCCCAATGTGTGTAAAGCATTCAAAAACACAAAACAGTAATAAAAATCAGGAAACAGTTTAAAAATCCAAAACTAATTTATAACTATAGGAAATATTGTTATCTTTAATTTAACACGGAAACTAATAAAATCGGTTCAAGGGAACCACAGATATGAATTTTGAAAGAAAAATTGTTTTTTAGTGCTTAGAAACTGAAAGCGCCACTCAGGAAATCTGGTCGCACCTCGACCGGTGCAAAGTCAAAATTTGACGCCAACCCTGATGGAGCCCTGCTCGGCTATAACAAGTGGGAGGCCTGGGTCAAAAGTTTACCTACGGACTTAGTCTATTGCCTGAAGGTTTTTCTCACCGGGATGAAGTCACCAATCCGATCCAACCTCCCAGGGGCCCTCTTTGGATTGGCGTTGCAGGAGGCCTCGGTGAAGAATTCTACCTTCCCACTTAAACAATTATTCTGGGACAGAAATCTCCGTCCAGGACAAAGTTGAAATTTGATCCGACATCCCTGGAGCCCTCCTCATTTATGCTGCGCGGAAGCCCCCGTCAACTTTTTACGTTCTGACTTTTTTGGAGCTTTTTCTCTTTGACATCGGACAACCCTCCACAGCAAGTCAATTTTGGGTCGACGTCATCAGATTGCCTTCCCAGGAGCCCCAAGTTAAATCCTGGAAGTCTGGGGCTCCCTAGCTTTTCAGAGGGATGAACCTGCAAGTCAGGCCAGGTTGTGGTCGACGCAAGCTGGCTTGACTCAAGACATCAGGTCAGTTCCTCAATGAGCTTTTAACCAAAAGTTCTCCAATCTTCTCCAAACTTCTGGATCTTCTTCTATAAGGTCTTTGAAGGTCCTTTAGGAGTCCACAGCTCACCCCAAGGTTCCAGATGCTCTGAGTTGCTCCTTGAGGGTTAGGACTCCAACTCCCAGAATGCACCTGACTCAAACTCAAAAAAGACCACTGGACTTTGGTCAGCGGTCAGTTTCGTCAGGATATGATGCAGGGGACTCTGGCTAATTGTTTTCTACCTGTAGCAAACAGGGAGTCCCTTCTTTAACCAGTTGAAGCCATGCAACATCCTTTTTCTGGTGAAGCCCAAGTGTGAAGCTTGTGTAGTTCTTCAGAGTGCAGTGTCCAGGCGCAGGTCAGTCCTTCTTCTTCTTGGCTTGTTCATGGTAAGGATCTAAGGTGTGGGTGCAGCTCTGTCATATTTATCCTTTCTCCTGGGGTGTAAAGCAAAAGGGGACAACGGTCCAATCACAGGCAGGCCACCACCCTCTTGGATGACCACTTCCTGGGAAGTGTGGCAAAAATCAATCCCAGGGAAAAACATTCCTGAAAAATCCAAATTGGCAGCTATTCAATTTTGGAGGTTAGGTCTGGCTGTGTCCACCCACTGGTGTGGCTAAAATTCCTTAACACACCCCTTTTCTGCCCTCTCTTAATCTAATCAAGGGGGCACCTTGTTGTCTGGGTTAACAGGAAATGGGGGAGGTCCTGAGGTGCTCCAAATGTCCTTCCCTCCTTTGAAGACCCGTTTGGCTGCTCTCCCCCATCCTGTTTCACGATCTGCTGAGGCAGATCTCTTTTCCAAGGCACTTCCTTTGTCCTCAGCCCAGGCCACTTCACACCTCATCAAGGCTGCCTGGCCCGGCTGCCAGAGGCTGGCCAATCAGAGAAGAGCACTACAGAGCTGAAGTTGGCAACTTTCAGGTGGAGTTCTAAAACTCTTTCTCCGAACTAGTTATATTAAATTCAACAATGGCAAGTTGTTGGATTTATTTTAATGATACGTTTGATACCAAACTTGACATACCTAGATCATTTTGAGACTTCATTAATTTAAAAAGGTCTCCTCATGTTAGGCTAGGGGGCCCATTTTCTACAACAGGGGAAATTCATGTAGCTATTTTTCCCTCAGCAGGGCTTATAAAACATCTTTTATAAAGTCCCTGCTTATAGTTATACTGCACCCAACACTGGGGGCATCTAGGGGTGACCTATATGTAAAAATAAGATAGTTTAAGACTTTAGAAGTACTTTTAATTCCAAAGTCAAATTTGCAGGTAACCTTAATTTAAAAGCAGCCAGCAAGGCAGGCCTACCTTTAAATGACACTGGGCACATCTGCAGTGCACCTATGGGTGCACTGCCTATGCCGAGGGCCCTAAACTTACATGCCTTACCACATACTAGGGACTTATAGGTAGGTTGATGCTGCCAATTATAATTAGCCTAATTTGCATAAATATTTTAATCAGAGCACAGGCCCTAGGACTATTTAGCATTGCTCAGGACCCCATCAGAGTCACACAAAAAAACCCAACAAAAAGTGAAAAATGGTGCAAAAAGTTAGGGGGCTTCTGCAATCAGCCCAGTTTATTCACCTTTTGAATTCTCTCAAGCGCCAGACTGCATCCTGATTTGTTTCCTGCAACAGGTTCTATCTGCTGATAAGTGGAGCATTATGTGGTGGCTTCTTCCCAACTCCAAAAATGTCATATATAAGCCGTATAAAGATGCAGCTTGTGCATGCTGACATCAGTTTTATTAAGAAAAACTTCCATGCCATCAGATGCGGTGCAACCGACAAGCAGTAACGAGACCATGTACGGAATCTAAAATTGGGCCTTATGACCTATCATAAGTGGACACCACAAAACAGGGAGGTGGATTGGTCGGTTAGATAGTGTATCCACCAGGAAGAGCGTTACAGAAGGCAAATAGCTTCTGATGAATACTTGTAACCATGAACTGCTCACATAGTAAATAGATATTCAAGCAGTATCCCCCAAAAAGGTGTGGGTCTGAAAAGAGCCCTCCCTATAGACCTGAGAATCAATACAATAGTGCCTGCTAATGTTGTGTGTGGATGCCAAAGTACTAGATTGGTAGATGTCCAGCACCAGAACACCAATAGCCAAAGCCTTAATTGGGGCCTTGGCTCAGATATCATGACCTCGATGGCTTCCAGGAGACCCTTCATGGCCAGGGCATACCAACTCTTTATACAGAGGACGGTCCTTCTTGTTAAAGATCACTTCTACACTGCCCTGCCCTTCTTTGCACCAGAAAATCTGATAAGGAGTTGGCACACCACTCTGTGCTCCTTAGTCCACTCTATACAGTAACTAAAGGCTACTGTCAGATCTAAGCATGGAGCCTCTCCTCCTCCTTACAGGGTTGTGATGGAGAGAATAAAGCAGGGGTGTCATAGAGTGATCCACATGGAAAGGCGACACCACTTTAGGAAGAAAGCATACCAGAGTCCTGAGCACCAAATTATCTGGGAAAGGAAAATGCTACTTACCATGTAAGCATCTGTTTGTAGAGTGTAGTGCTGTGAATTCAAATGCATTGCATACTCCTGCCATATGGTGTTGGGCTCAGATGTTTGCAGTAGGGCAGCACTGCAGGCAGCACTGCCCTGGGGATTACGACCTAGTTCTCTGCCAGCCTTTTCATGGCAGTAACACACCCATGAAAAGGCTGGCAGAGAACAGGTGCAGGGGGCCACAAGGATGCCCTTGCACTGCCCATGTACTTGGCATGGGCTGTGCAAAGGCCCCCCTACCTAGCACCATCGCAATGTTCACTATCTACTTTGCAGACAGTGAACATTGCAATGGTGCTGGTGCACCCTGCGGGCTACAGCATTGCCACTGGCTCGATTATGAGCCGGTGACAATGCTGTAGCCTGCTTGGAGGTAGCCTCCCCAGTGGAAGTTCGGCGGGCGGTCAAAAGCGTCCGACGAACTCGTAAGGACCCCCAATGTGTGTAAAGCATTCAAACAACACAAAACAGTAATAAAAATCAGGAAACAGTTTAAAAATCCAAAACTAATTTATAACTATAGGAAATATTGTTATCTTTAATTTAACACAGAAACTAATAAAATCGGTTCAAGGGAACCACAGATATGAATTTTGAAAGAAAAATTGTTTTTTAGTGCTTAGAAACTGAAAGCGCCACTCAGAAAATCTGGTCGCACCTCGACCGGTGCAAAGTCAAAATTTGACGCCAACCCTGATGGAGCCCTGCTCGGCTATAACAAGTGGGAGGCCTGGGTCAAAAGTTTACCTACGGACTTAGTCTATTGCTTGAAGGTTTTTCTCACCGGGATGAAGTCACCAATCCGATCCAACCTACCAGGGGCCCTCTTTGGATTGGCGTTGCAGGAGGCCTCGGTGAAGAATTCTACCTTCCCACTTAAACAATTATTCTGGGACAGAAATCTCCGTCCAGGCCAAAGTTGAAATTGGATCCGACATCCCTGGAGCCCTCCTCATTTATGCTGCGCGGAAGCCCCCGTCAAGTTTTTACGTTCTGACTTTTTTGGAGCTTTTTCTATTTGACATCGGACAACCCTCCACAGCAAGTCAATTTTGGGTCAACGTCATCAGATTGCCTTCCCAGGAGCCCCAAGTTAAATCCTGGAAGTCTGGGGCTCCCTAGCTTTTCAGAGGGACGAACCTGCAAGTCAGGCCAGGTTGTGGTCGACGCCAGCCGGCTTGACTCAAGACATCAGGTCAGTTCC
Source organism: Pleurodeles waltl (assembly GCF_031143425.1). Classification (NCBI taxonomy): domain Eukaryota; kingdom Metazoa; phylum Chordata; class Amphibia; order Caudata; family Salamandridae; genus Pleurodeles; species Pleurodeles waltl. The sequence continues at coordinate 420,394,844 of NC_090444.1, read as the reverse complement.
TCAATGAGCTTTTAACCAAAAGTTCTCCAATCTTCTCCAAACTTCTGGATCTTCTTCTATAAGGTCTTTGAAGGTCCTTTAGGAGTCCACAGCTCACCCCAAGGTTCCAGATGCTCTGAGTTGCTCCTTGAGGGTTAGGACTCCAACTCCCAGAATGCACCTGACTCAAACTCAAAAAAGACCACTGGACTTTGGTCAGCGGTCAGTTTCGTCAGGATATGATGCAGGGGACTCTGGCTAATTGTTTTCTACCTGTAGCAAACAGGGAGTCCCTTCTTTAACCAGTTGAAGCCAGGCAACATCCTTTTTCTGGTGAAGCCCAAGTGTGAAGCTTGTGTAGTTCTTCAGAGTGCAGTGTCCAGGTGCAGGTCAGTCCTTCTTCTTCTTGGCTTGTTCCAGGTAAGGATCTAAGGTGTGGGTGCAGCTCTGTCATATTTCTCCTTTCTCCTGGGGTGTAAAGCAAAAGGGGACAACGGTCCAATCACAGGCAGGCCACCACCCTCTTGGATGACCACTTCCTGGGAAGTGTGGCAAAAATCAATCCCAGGGAAAAACATTCCTGAAAAATCCAAAATGGCAGCTATTCAATTTTGGAGGTTAGGTCTGGCTGTGTCCACCCACTGGTGTGGCTAAAATTCCTTAATAAAATTCCTTAATACACCCCTTTTCTGCCCTCTCTTAATCTAATCAAGGGGGCACCTTGTTGTCTGGGTTAACAGGAAATGGGGGAGGTCCTGAGGTGCTCCAAATGTCCTTCCCTCCTTTGAAGACCCGTTTGGCTGCTCTCCCCCATCCTGTTTCACGATCTGCTGAGGCAGATCTCTTTTCCAAGGCACTTCCTTTGTCCTCAGCCCAGGCCACTTCACACCTCATCAAGGCTGCCTGGCCCGGCTGCCAGAGGCTGGCCAATCAGAGAAGAGCACTACAGAGCTGAAGTTGGCAACTTTCAGGTGGAGTTCTAAAACTCTTTCTCCGAACTAGTTATATTAAATTCAACAATGGCAAGTTGTTGGATTTATTTTAATGATACGTTTGATACCAAACTTGACATACCTAGATCATTTTGAGACTTCATTAATTTAAAAAGGTCTCCTCATGTTAGGCTAGGGGGCCCATTTTCTACAACAGGGGAAATTCATGTAGCTATTTTTCCCTCAGCAGGGCTTATAAAACATCTTTTATAAAGTCCCTGCTTATAGTTATACTGCACCCAACACTGGGGGCATCTAGGGGTGACCTATATGTAAAAATAAGATAGTTTAAGACTTTAGAAGTACTTTTAATTCCAAAGCCAAATTTGCAGGTAACCTTAATTTAAAAGCAGCCAGCAAGGCAGGCCTACCTTTAAATGACACTGGGCACATCTGCAGTGCACCTATGGGTGCACTGCCTATGCCAAGGGCCCTAAACTTACATGCCTTACCACATACTAGGGACTTATAGGTAGGTTGATACTGCCAATTATAATTAGCCTAATTTGCATAAATATTTTAATCAGAGCACAGGCCCTAGGACTATTTAGCTTTGCTCAGGACCCCATCAGAGTCACACACAAAAACCCAACAAAAAGTGAAAAATGGTGGCAAAAAGTTAGGGGGCTTCTGCAATCAGCCCAGTTTATTCACCTTTTGTATTCTCTCAAGCGCCAGACTGAATCCTGATTTGTTTCCTGCAACAGGTTCTATCTGCTGATAAGTGGAGCATTATGCAGTGGCTTCTTCCCAACTCCAAAAATGTCATATATAAGCCGTATAAAAATGCAGCTTGTGTATGCTGACATCAGTTTTATTAAGAAAAACTTCCATGCCATCAGATGCGGTGCAACCGACAAGCAGTAACGAGACCATGTACGGAATCTAAAATTGGGCCTTATGACCTATCATAAGTGGACACCACAAAACAGGGAGGAGGATTGGTCGGTTAGATAGTGTATCCACCAGGAAGAGCGTTACAGAAGGCAAATAGCTTCTGATGAATACTTGTAACCATGAACTGCTCACATAGTAAATAGATATTCAAGCAGTATCCCCCAAAAAGGTGTGGGCCTGAAAAGAGCCCTCCCTATAGACCTGAGAATCAATACAATAGTGCCTGCTAATGTTGTGTGTGGATGCCAAAGTACTAGCTTGGTAGATGTCCAGCACCAGAACACCAATAGCCAAAGCCTTAATTGGGGCCTTGGCTCAGATATCATGACCTCGATGGCTTCCAGGAGACCCTTCATGGCCAGGGCATACCAACTCTTTATACAGAGGACGGTCCTTCTTGTTAAAGGTCACTTCTACACTGCCCTGCACTTCTTTGCACCAGAAAGTCTGATAAGGAGTTGGCACACCACTCTGTGCTCCTTAGTCCACTCTATACAGTAACTAAAGGCTACTGTCAGATCTAAGCATGGAGCCTCTCCTCCTCCTTACAGGGTTGTGATGGAGAGAATAAAGCAGGGGTGTCATAGAGTGATCCACATGGAAAGGCGACACCACTTTAGGAAGAAAGCATACCAGAGTCCTGTGCACCAAATTATCTGGGAAAGGAAAATGCTACTTACCATGTAAGCATCTGTTTGTAGAGTGTAGTGCTGTGAATTCAAATGCATTGCATACATACATACATGGAGCAGTGTGCAGGATATATAGGTGACCATGCATGAAAGTGTATGAAGAGAAAATAATATATACCAACCATGGGCTCCAGGGGAAGCGGGTGGGTGCATGTAAATCTACAGCACTACACACAACAAATAGATGCTTATAGGGTAACATTTTCCGTTCATAGCATATGTAGCTGTAGAAATATTTGCTCTGCACAGACTGTAAAGCTGTGCTCCCCTAAGCTGAGGTCAGCCAGTAGATGTGTAGTTGCTTGAACAAAGCCCTTAAAATCATCTGATGAACTCTAATTTGTTGCCGAGCTAGGATGTCCACACAACAGTGTTTATTAAATGTGTGTGGAGTGGACCATGTAGCTGTCTTGCAAATGTCAGATATTGGAATATTACCCAAGAAAGCCATAGTGGCTCCTTTATTAGGGGTACAATGAGGTCTGGGCCTAGCAGGCTACATTCTCTTGGCTTTAAAGTAGCAGGATTGGATGCACTCAACAATTCACCTGGCTATTTTGACTAACTGTGATCTTTGAGAAGTTTGGTAAATGCAATGAAAAGTTGTTGTGTTTTGAGGAAAGTCTTTGTTCTTTCATATGATATGTAAGGGTGCATTTTACAACAAGAGTGTGAAGTGCCCTTTCTGCTACTGAGTCTAGTTGAGGGAAAACAAAAGAGACCTCAATAGTTTGGTTGAGGTGGAAGGAGTATATGATTTTGAGGGGAGTTTGGTGTTGGTCTGAAGGACGAGTCTGTTGCTATGGACGTGAAAGTATGGCTCTCCCAAGGTGAGGCCCTCTAGCTCTCAAACACATCTTAGGGATTTGATAGCGACAAACAAGGTGACCTTCCACAAGAGAAACTGTAATGGGCATAAATGTACTGGTTCAAAAGGAGGGCCTATAGGCCTAGTAAGAACTACATTAAGGTTGCAGACACGGGCAGGAGGAAATCTGAGCGAGATGAGCTATTTGTGCCCCTCCATGAAAGCCTTGATAACAGGGATCCTAAGTGTTCTCTATTTTTCCTGTAGACTGCAGTGGTGGCCAAGTGAAGGGCTATGGATGTGTAAGCTAAATTTGACTTTGGTAAGTGAAGGAGAACTGCAAGTTGTAGAGGGATAGGTGCTTGAAAATACAGCAATGGACAAATCTTTTCCACCTGACAGCATAACATGCACGCATAGCTGGCCTGCGTGGTTCTTTGATAATGTCCATGCATTTTTCAAGACGATTGAGATAACTAAACTCTAACTCTAAGACCTCATGAGGCAAATGGCTAGTCTGAACGAGCTGGGATTCAGGTGTCTGATCCTGCGTTGACTCTGCATGAGAAGGTCTGGCCTGTTGTGGATCCTCTTGTGGGCTACTACAGACATCTTACAAAGGGTTGAGAACCAGGGTGAGGGAGGTTTGCCAAAGCCTCCGGACTATGAAGGAGCGGGAGACGAGCAAAAGAGTAGGTAAAGATTCTGACCAATTAATCCATGGAGCATTGCTTGAGGACTGTAGGTGTAGAAAACTGGTTGCAAAGTTTTGGCATATTGCATTGTGCAGCAGCAAAGAGTTCAACATCTTGGACCCCCAATGATGGAAGTGCAGGAGCAGGACGTGCAGGTGCAGTTTCCACTCATGGACTTGTTGCTGCATCCTGCTGAGTAGGTTTGCAAAGTCATTGTCCATTCTTGATAGGTACTCGACCAGAAGGTGTATCAGACAGTGAATCGCTCAATGTCAAATACTATGCGCTAGTGCAGATAACTGAGAGGAGAGTGTGTTGCCCTGCTTTTTTAGGTAAATACATTGCGGTCATATTGTCCATCTTTACGAAGACCAAAGTTTGTTGGATGACCTGCAGGAAGAATCTGAGGGCTAGCTGGATGGCTTGAAGCTCCAGGTGATTGATGTGTGGGCACCCTTGATGCGGGACCACAAGCCCTGAACTATCACATTTCGGAGATGTATTTATCAACCTGAAAGCGAGGCATTCGTAGTGAAGATCACCTGTAGAAAGGGGTCCATGAAGAGCCAGCTCTGCAACCGGTTGCAGCTGCTACACCACATTGAGAGCAACAGGAGCTGGCCCATATCAACACTAGATCTTCCCAGTGACCCTTTACCTGAGACCATAGTACCTGTGGGCACTGTTGGAGATGATGCATGTGTAGTCTGGCATGCCAACTATGGCTTTGGAGGAAAGTCATCATCCCTAGGAGATGCATTACAGTTCTGACTGTTAGGTAACGATGTGGCTGAAAAAGAGGCATTAACTGTTAAAATGCTTGTGCCCTGGTTGGGCAGGCTTTGCCGGTGATGGAATTGAGAGTGGCCCTTGTGAAAGGGCTGCATGTCAAGGGGCTGGAGAATGGATTTGGAGGCATTTATGGTAAGCCTCTGGAGGAGGAAAATGTGGTGTATGTGCACCAGGTACTGCTGCTTGGCTGCACTCTTGATCAGCCAATCATCAAAATAGGGGACCATATGGATATCCTCCCATTCTGAGATGCCTTGGAGCTATGTTGACTCTGAATGGCAATACCCACTAGTTTGCAGTAATTGCACACCACCCAGAAAGGCAAAAATTAACCCTGCCTTCTATTGGTCAAAAAGTGACCGATGGCGAGGTCAATCAGAGCAGCTTGATGGTCTAGCAGAGAACACTCACTTTTCCACAGATCAAGGCACTTTGATTTCCTATTCAGCAAAACAGTGGGGAAAATAATTTGTTTTAACTTATTAGTAGGTGCCTGTAAGACCTTGCTTTCAGATACAGGATGCTCTGTCAGGAAGGTCAGGTCCCAGAGGGCAGGTCAGTGGCATCTAGCATTGACTGATCCACTGGGCAACAGTGGCACTGAGCAAGACGTAGACCAAGCTGCCATCAAAACTTCAGTTAATCTCTACCTGAAGGCTAGAAATGGTTCAGAGGACCTGCCAGCAAAATTTCTGTGAGCGTATTCACCTTTCACACCTCAGTAGGCAACTGTCATTCTAGCACCTCTGCTTTCTGCGAGCCACTGCAAAAGATGTGCTCTTTCTGGCTGAGGGGCCCAATGATAAGACCAGGAGAGGTGTCAAGGTCACTAGGATTTTGTAGGTCTAAATACAGACCAGCATTAGTGTAGTGAGGGGAAGTAAACTGTCCACAACCGTACTGTCGTTTTTATGAAGGAGAGCATGTTGAACATGATGAATGCCCTCTGCATTGTCGAAGTCAGATTCAAAAAGAGTCTCCAGCCATCTGGGATACTGATGTTGAGACAAAGCTGTGTAGGGGAATCTTTCCAGAATAGTGGCTGTGTTTTTGTAATTTTGGAGTGTGACATTAACTGAAACAAAACAGAAATCAGGTCTTTATCTTAAACCATGATCAGGGTCACATCTAGAGCTGGCACCTCTGGAGCCTGAGTCCGGCAACAAAATATTCCAAAATGGAGTGATCCTTGGAAAATGTCTGGAGGCAAGGCTTGGTGCAGGCAGGAGCTAGCAGGTGCTGGGGACAGCCCTGCTGATGGAAGTCTGACTGCAGGCTTGGAGAGATACACAGGACTGGAAGGCACTTGAGAGGGGCTCAGAAGTGACCAAAAAAGGTGCAGCATTGCCCCCTTGAAGGCCACAATCTGCTGCACAATCAATGGTGGCCCAAAAAAATTGGGATTCATCAGCTCAAGCTGTGGAATGAGACTGGAAAGGGACTATGGTGGCAGAGTCTGGTAAGTATAACAAGGCCTGCATTACCTCTTTCTGGAGCCAGAGCAGTGGGGAGGGCGAACTCCTGCTTAGTTTTTTTGTGCCTGCCCTGAGACTTATCTTTCAACTTCATCTTGGACTTATCCACAGACGACTGAGAACGAGTCTTGGGTGATTATGTACAGCTGTGCGTCATGTCATTTCCTAGCCTTCGAGTGTATCAGGGAGCATTGGTCGCAGGACTTTGATTCATGCTAGGAACCTAAGCTTCAAATACAGATTCATGTGGATCCGTGACGAACATCTACATATGGTAGGTGGAGCATGGTTTGAAGCCTGTAGTCTACTCAAGTTCTGGAAAAACTGGATGCAGAAAAACCTAAAATCTAATTATCATGCAGAACAAAAGCAACGCATGAAAGTATGTGTTAATTTTGTTCTGTCTCATTCATTTTAGAAGCCCCTAATATTCCAAATCCACATCTATTTGTATTGACAATATTGTTGTATTCAATATTGTGGAGTCAATATTATTGGGGGTCAATAATAAAATCTCAATATTCAGACTCGCCACCCTGAAGGGAGGCAGCCTTATTCATCACTACTGAAACTGGAATGCCTTGCACTGTAGGGAGAAAACTGTCATTGGCAATTTGATAATCCAGAGCACCAGCAGAATAATGTGGAGTTATCTCTTGTTCACTGGCCACATACTTTCAGATTTTACAAATGAATTACCCACTCTGTGAGGAGGTGTTCATCAATACCAAGATCTGACAATCTGAGACTTGAAAATCATACTCTCTAATCAGAAACTCATTCTGCATTATTCTGACCAAATATTGGCAATCATTGTGCTTCACAATGAGAAGATCCATGCTGGTAGTCTGCTGATCGCACTTGACCACATACCCATGTGGTTCTGGATTGGTTGCACTGCAGCTCTTCAACTAAGGCAGACATCAATCTGTGTCTGTGATAGGAAAGAATCCCTGCCCAGAGATGGCTCCATAGGTAAACAGTGGACAGGTTGCAAAGACAGTCATGGGGACCTGAGACTAGATCTGCCCTGCTTTCTCCAACTAAATGAAGCCACAGCTGTTGCAGCACTGTGGTCCTATTTGAGCCAATTCCTCTCCAAGGAAGAGGGAGGTTGTCCGGAGAGATGCTGATAGCCTAGTTCTGCAAATACTGTGGGCCCTGATGTAGTCCCTGCAGTGGCAGACCCCAGATGCAAACCAACAGGGAATAAACATGGTGTGCTGAAAACTGCTGGGACTGAGTGGCCTGCACAGCAGAATAAATGGTAACAATATTCTGCTGGAAAACATCTGGACACAGCTGTGATATTAAGGCGCATTTGGAGATGCACTCTTGTATTAGAAGGGTGCCGATGGCTTCTCGGATTGTGCTGGTTAAGGAAGGCAATATACTGTACTCCTTCACTTCCCAGATTCAGGTCTGCACTGGTTCTGCTTTCGAAAGAGGAAAACTGCAATAGACCTGTGCTTGTGAAGCAATGTGAAGTATATGTTTCATTTTGTGCTTTGAGGAAGTAAGGAAGTTGCAATAGGAACAAATAGGAAAACATGTCAAAGTGTTAACTAGGAAGCACTCAATTTGGGAAACAAAACATTACCTTCTGAAGCAATCTTTTCTGGTGGATAATCTCTGTACCTTCAGATTCCTGACCTTGTGAGTCCCGTCTGGCACCAGACCAGATACTAAAAACTCAAACTGCAAGTTTATGGTGCCAACATGCTCCGATCTAGACTCCAAGTCCTTGTCTGAAAGCAACAGCTTTTGTTGGAAGAATTAAGTAAAAGAAGGAAGTTTAGAAAGAGCTTGCAGCTTCCTGACACTGCAAGCATATGTAACTGCAATAAGAAAGACCACATTCAATGTAAGAAGTCTCAAGGAATAACTGTACGTAGACCAAACAGTGATCCAATTAAAACGTGAGCACCAACATAAGGTCCCACCAGGGTGTAATAAACGCAGAAGGTAGGGTCACATGTGTCAAACCCTTTACAAAATGCATCATAATGGGAGACTTGAAAAAGGAAGGCTGATCTGGTAAAAACAAGGGAAGCTAACAAAGCAGATCGATAGACCTTTACAGTGTCCAAAGGAAAGCTCAAAGTGCAACACGGCAGCAATCAATCCTATAGAAGGTTAACTCTCTTCTCAACACACTACCTAAAATAAGTCACCAGCCGCCAAAATAAATTGAGTTTCTGAACATGGTGATGGGCCACCAGGATGACATCCACAGCTTTCAAAAGCAAGTCAAAGGCACTCAGATTGCCCAGTTCACTTTCCAATCATGAAGGAAGAGGAAGTGGGGAGTCCAATGAAGTATTTGCCTCTCACACTGTGAGAGGAGCTCAACCCAGGAAGGAAGTGGAAGCAGGATGAAAAAGAGCGGTACTGTGGGACAAAAGGGGATCTGGTGGATAAACATAGCTTAACTTGAAGCCATAGTCCCTTGCAGTGAAAATGCAGGGCACAGAACAGTGAATGTTAAGCATTCCCGGCAGTAGCAAACAGGTCCAACAGACAGACACCCCAGACAGTGAAGACTATCTAAACCTCCTCCAGAAGGAGATGTAATTTGTGGTCAGCAATGTGATGCGGATTCAAATCTGTCTGCACATTCATGTAACTTGCCAGATGGTTCAGGGACAGAGAGGCATTGTGAACCACTGCCCAACACTGCTCTGTTTGTGTATGTACCACATGTTGATTATATGTTCTCTGAGAATATGAATGTCCAACTGCAGACAGAGGGCAGCAAGGCCATGAGCATCCACAGCTCAAGCAGAGTTATGTGGCACTGCTCGTCCTGTGTCCCAAATGTTCATGGCATTGAGATGGTGGTCCCAGCCTATGGATGAGGCATCAATCACAAGTTTAGTCACTGCTGATTTGGGGCAGGAGGGCTTCCCGCATGTTAGATGTTCTAGCACTTGCCACTGATGCAACTGGGGAAATTCAGATACTGTCCATCAGTATTCTACAGTACTAAGCCCATTAAAAAGGAAGGCAAGGTCAAAGAGCTTGCATGTGTCTCCAGACATGGAGGCTCAGCAGAATACAGGAGGCTAGAAAACCCAGCAGCTGTAGGACTGTCAGGGCAAGGAGATAAACCCCAGCTCAAGATACTGTTGTCGTAACATAATGTGTCAGACTCGCTGAGAAGAAAAAGCTTGTAGGGTGACCGTGCCCAACACCACCTTAACAAAAGGCAAATGCTGCAGGGGCTGGAGGTGAGACTTGGGGTCATTGACAGAAAGCCCCAAATCAGGGACCACAGAGATTGTTCTCTGCAGGTGGTCTGACAGCAGCAGTGGTGTCCATGCCTTCAACAGACAGTTATTCTGGTATAGGAATATGTATGTCCTGACCTGCAAAGGAATGCTGCGACCTCTGACATCACCTTTGCAAAGACCTGAGGAGGCCAATTTGTAGCCAAAAAGAAACAATGCAAACAGGCAGTGAGTAAAGCACACCACAAAACAGTAGATACTTCACCTAGGAATGCAGGGCAGTGTATGCAAATACAGGTACTGAGGACAGTGCCACTATCAAAGCCTCAGATCCCTGCGGTCATAGGCATGAAGAGCAGTCTGAACTTTTGCCTCGTGGAGGACTTTAGGGCATAAAGATTCAAAATGGAGGCAAAAACTATCAGGAGCAGAACCTCTATCCAATTTTCTCTTGAGGGCCAATTCTTCCTCCAGAGGACAGCTTTCATGTGGCAAGTCTGACCATGGTTGGCTGAAGTGGCAGGATAAATGGGAAGAAAGCAGGAGGTGACTACTGGAAGGGAAGGGCCAAGAAAATTTAATACATTCCTTGACAGCATCAATCAAGACCCAAAATACATAAAAAGGTAAATATTTTATCACAACTTGCACATCAACAAATAAAATGTTAAAGCACAACCTGGAGCTTGGCATTCTGAGTTTGAAGGATTGTACTTTGTTCCTGCAGAGAAATAGTCTGCTTCTGAAGTGCCAAAATCTGAGCTTGCAGATTATTGTTCTGAGTTTCCAGTTGTTTCATTTGAGTCTTCAGTGACTGTTTCTCTGCCTGTAGTGTAGCATTCTTAAAAAATACAAAAAAAAATAGAATGTAATAGGATGTATTAGCTACACACAGTTTAATAATAAAATTGAATGTAGAACTTGTCATCACAGAACAAAGAAGACGCTGAAGGGAGAAGCAAAACTTACACACAAACAACCACTTGGCTCATGGAAGGCCAACTTCACAAAAAAAGTTTAAACATTACTTAAAACTTTTGGCTGAAGCATGAAAATTAAGATGGCATGACCTGATGTAGGAGTGAGTGGAAGTAGCTTAGTCATACATAAAATCTGGTTGCTGACTGAAATCATATGGGTCAAAAACACAGGACTGGATGCTTGAACACACTGATGCCACTATATACTTACTCGAACATGAGATTTCAGCCAGAACGCAGTCCATGAAAACACAGTTTTCTTTCTCACACAAAGCTGAGGAACACGAGATATAGGGCCTAATTACGAGTTTGGGGGTCTTGAAACTGCCAAATTCAAAGTGGCAGTCGGACCGCTGCACTCCTGCCGGTCCAACTGCCAGATTATGAACCAGGTCAGACTGGCAGGTGACCGCTGCCACGGCCAGGATCATAGACTGGCAGGTGACCAGCGCCACCACCAGGATGACAGATCCTCATGGGTTGGCGGTGGTCGACCGCAGAGAAGGGTATGGTTGGTGGACTGGAATTGTAGGTAGCAATGTGCTGACCCAAATGTCCGGAGTAATAGACGGGAAACACATGCTGGAATAAAGTATGGAAAGAGCTAAAGAGCATCTGTGCAGGTATACTATTTAGGTGCCAAGTCTACTAGAAAAAGAGTAAGAAATTGTGAGATTTTCTAGGGGACTGGATAAAAGCAAATATAAAATCTAAGGACTTCTCACACTTCTTTTCAAAAGTAACAGCGCACAGGCCTCTGAGATGTAGCACCTCACTACATGCCCTAGGTAGGGCTGTTATAAATGCTGAATTTCAGGGACAGAGACACAGGGGGTTATTCTAACTTTGGAGGAGTGTTAATCCGTCCCAAAAGTGACGGTAAAGTGACGGATATACCACCAGCCGTATTACGAGTTCCATAGGATATAATGGACTCGTAATACGGCTGGTGGTAAATCCGTCACTTTTCCGTCACTTTTGGGACGGATTAACACCTCCTCCAAAGTTAGAATAACCCCCACAATCTTGCTCAGCAAAATGGGCCAATCCTGCTAGTGGGCCCCAGGATTCGTATGTTCCTAAATGACACACAGCAGATCAACCTAAAAAATATATGGAAGGTATGAAGCGCAGGAGACATGGAAATAAAATACACAATAAAGGTTCCCTGGCAAAATGAAGTCTTTGGAGAGAACAACCATGTCTTTTTCAGGTCCACCAGAGGATTGCACATGTGCAGAAGCAACACTGGCCATAACAAATGCAGACCCAGAAGCACAAAAGAATGAAAGAATGGAAATGGTTGGGGAGTGAGAAAACATCTGGTGAGATACCTGAGGTTCCAGGTAAACAGCCGATGGCTCTAGGGAGTCAGGGAGAATGCAGCAAACCAACAAAAACATTCGCAATTTACACAAGAATAATTAACTTCTATGGACAAGGAATGCTAAAGAAGTTTACTTGTTTTAACATCATTTATATCATCATAGGCTCACTAATACCGACCTCAAGGAGCAGGGCTTCAGGATGAAATAAATACTTCACTTTTAAAGTGAATACGATGGGCCTCATTGCGAGTGTGGCGGTCTGAGGACCACCACACTTGTCGTGATGGTCAGACCGCCTGGACTGCAGCGGTCTGACTGTCACATTACAACCTGGGCGGGTAGACCCACAAGCGTCCCGCCGTCCCGCCAGGAACATGGTTCTGGAAGAACTGATTACAACTCAGCTTTCCACCAGCCCTTCCATGGCAGGGACCCTGCATGAAAAGGCTAGTGGAAAGCTAGAGTCACAGGGGGGCCCCCTGCATGGCGGTCTGAGGACCACCAAACTTGTTGTGATAGTCAGATTGCCTGGAGTGCGGCGGTCCGACTGTCACATTACAACCTGGGCAGGTAGACCCACCAGAGGACTGCTGTCCCTGCCAGGAACATGGTTCCAGACTGGCTGATTACAACTTAGCTTTCTGCCAGCCCTTCCATGGCAGGGACCCTGATATGAAAAGGCTGGCGGAAAGCCAGTGCCAAGGGTCACAGGGGTGCCCCCTGCACTGCCCATGCCAGTGGCATGGAAGTGCAGGGCCATTCTGCCCAGTACCATCAGAATGCGCACTGTTTTGCAAGACAGTCCCTTAAGCCACTCCCTTAAATGAGCCGAGGCCAATATTGTAGCACTGTTCCTACCAGACAACCCAGTGGGAACGCGTAATACAATATTCCTGCTGGTCAGCCCAACAGGAACATTGTAATATGCTTGTGAGGGAACACCACTGCCATGACAGCGGCGCCTCCCCGCAAAATTGGCGGTCTGCTCGCCTGACCGACAAACTGATAATGAGGCCCTATGTGTCATAATCTGTAAGGTATAATGGTAGCATCAATGGCAGACCTCTTTTTGGAAAGCACTGTTCATATATTTACTCGAACATGATGGTGATAACTTTTGTAGAGTGCTTTGGGTAAGCTAACTTAAACTTGAAAAGGGAGGGACAAGGTTAGTGTGGAGCTTAAACAGTCATACGTTCTGTGGGTTCAGACTATTCAGTGGTAACTGAATAATGTATGCACCAAATATGCAGTATGTGACTGGGAGAGATAACATCTTCTAATGAGACAAAAAGGCCCTCATTACAACCCTGGTGGTAAATCCCGCTTACTGCCGTACAGAAGACCACCAACATACTGCTGCGGCCCTGGAATTCCGCTACAGGTATTACGACCCACAGCTCGGAATCCGCCACAATACAGACACCCACACAAGTCCGCCACACCAAAGGTCAGTGATAAACTGGTGATAACAAAACCGACACAGTCACGCCAACAAGAATACGCCCACTCTATCACGACCCACGAATCAACACAGCGGTCTTTCAACCGCGGTAAACCATTGGCAATACACACTGCCGTGCTCAAAATACACACACATTTACAAAACACAACCACATTGGGCAATTCGAAATACACACACCTGATACACATACACACACCACACCCACACACCCAATCCAATATAAAACACACACCCACATCACCCACAAACCCTTCCTACCAGAAATTTGAATGCAGGCCAGAGAGAGGCCCTACATTTAATTTTTTGTGGACTTTGTTCTCCCTAATATGGGATGTCCAAGTATTTAAAGGATTAGGTACGTCTTTAAGGTCCTGACGAATCGCGTAAGATCATTTATTGACCATAAATTAGCGAGAAACATGTTGACCTATGATGTAGAGTAACACAGGGGGTCCTGTGTGTACTTGTTTCATGTTTACTACTCCCCAATGTGAGAGTTAGTAGCTGTAATAGGAAATTCTTTTTTTATGGGGAGTGTAGACATTATTTTACTATATCCCTATTTATTGTTTTTAATCTTGCCAGAGGTACTAACATTGAATTAAATCTATGATCATACCCTACCTCTAGGCATTTTTAACCATTATTATACCAATCCTCGAATTCTTTTGACCGGTTGTGCATTTTCTTCCTAAAGATCTCCGGCAAAGAGCCCCCACGTGGGGCCCGTCAGGCATTGCAGCGTCAGCCTGACGAGGAGCACAGCCCTATGATGAAGCATGTCACCGGTAGGTGAGTGAGGGCTCGTGCTTCAAAAGAAAAATCTTTTCCTTGGTATGCAGAACCTATCGGTCTAAAAGGAACTCTCTCTTTTTTTGGAATCGTGTGTGCAATTTTTGATTCATACTGTACTGGGAGCTTCACACACGGGACCAGGAGTCCTGTCTCCAAACATCCCATTTTTTGGCCCCTTCTCTTGTTGTTTTTTGACAGAGAGAGACACTACCTTAAACAACACCAGCATCCACAGACACACAACACCATCACTTACACAACATTCACACACCTCAAACAACACACACCAACACATCCCCTCACACATCACAACACACACCATCTCACACATCTCCCACACCACATCATGGTACCTCAACAACACCCTCTGAGGAGGAGCTCAGGGTCATGGTGGAGGAAATCGTCCGGGTAGAGCCACAGCTATTCAGATCACAGGTGCAGCACACCTCCATTGCAAGGAAGATGGAGCTATGGCGGAGAATTGTCGACAGGGTCAACGCAGTGGGACAGCATCCAAGAACACGGGATGACATCAGGAAGAATTGGAACGACCTACGGGGGAAGGTGCGTTCCGTGGTCTCCAGACACCAGATTGCTGTACAGAGGACTGGCAGTGGACCCCCACCTCATCCCCCACAACTAACAACATGGGAGGAGCAAGTCTTGGCAATACTGCATCCTGAGGGCCTCGCAGGAGTGGCAGGAGGACTGGACTCTGGTAAGGCAAATCTTTACTACTTTATCCCCCACCCTACCTGCATGCCATCACATACCCCACCCTTACCCTCACACCCATCACCCAACAACCCACAGATACCCCAAAAACACAACCCACACATCCCAAAAACAAGCCCTGCATGTAACACCAATGCATGGAAACCCATCACCAAAGCATGTCCACTACAGATACCCACACAGACCCCAAACCAACTATCACACAAGGACCAAACCAAGAATGCAAGCACTGGAGTACAGGGTCACTCACCCATTGCACACGATGACACACACAAATGCAATAATCATGCTTTTACACCCCTACAGGACCCCTACCCAACGTCACCAGACAGGACGTGCCAGACATATCCAGTCCCCCCACAGAAGAGACCCACAGTGATGACAGCAGCTCTGCACAACTGGATCAAGATACCAGCCCGGCCCATCGGGGACCTCGGGACAGTCGGTTCCCCTGACACTGTCACAAGCCACCACAGACCCTCCCCCCTCAGGAAACACCAGCACAGGACTCACCCAGCTGGCCCATTCCTCTGTCCCCAGGACACGTCAATCAGCAGTGTGTCCACCACTAAAGGGAACCCAGGCAACCCCACTAACACAGGACGATCAGGGACCTGGGGGCAGTGGCAGTGGCCACACGGTTCAGGGGACAGAGGCACAGGACAACGGGGAAGCTGGGAGGACTGCTGTGCGACAGGGGGAGGACAAGCCCAGGGAACCCACTCTCCACGAGGCCCTCTCCAACATCATGGGAGCTTACCATCATTCCCAGGAGACGACGGCAATAGTACTGGGCATGTTTCAGGAGACCCAGCAGCTGCAGGAGGAACACTACCTTGGGATCAGGGAGGACTTGAAGTCCATTAACAACACTCTGGTCACCATTGCAGGGGTGCTGGCAGACCTTGTCAACACCAGGAGGGACACAGTGGCACAACAAGTGGCCCCTGACACTAGCCTGGATGATGAACAGCCCTCCACCTCCGCTGGCGCTAGTGGACAGGAGGCACTGCCACAGGAACATGACACCAGCACCCCACCCCCTGCAGATGGAGAACCACCCCGCAAACGGTCCGAGATGCAGGAACAAGACAGAGAACATTTCCAAGACCCCTGCCAGGAAATGAGACCCCCCTGAATGCTACCCTTCTGTCCCACTTTGTCACCCTGTCCATCCTTATTGTAAGGACTGTCACCAAAGTCATCCCCATGTGAAGAAGCAGGGTATTGCGTAGAAAGTTGTGTAGGTGAAGGTGGTCGAGTATCAGGTGGTGGAGAAGTGAAAAGCAAAGGGAATGTGATGGTGAAAGATGATGTACTGCCTTCGGTTTCTCCTTGTGTTTGAAAAGTCTTGCCAGGTGAAGGTCCAGCTTCTAATGTTTCTTGGGAAGATAGTTTGCTTTTATTGTAGAAGGGGGAGAAGCAATTATCCTTCCAGTATACTTATGGATTTGGATTTTGCGCGGTTTATCATCCATCACTTCAAGTATGGGCCTAATGTCTGACGATTCTTCTGCAATTGGAACATATTTCTTACCCACAGATTTGAGTTCCGAAAGCTTGGAGACCAAATGTTTTAATCGGGCTGAGAATGTCGGTTCCGAAACGGATGGAAGCTTTTGTGGCTCCGAAATGGATGTTGGCTGTTTCAGCTCCGAGGTGGAAGATGGATGTTTTGGCTCTGATGTGGAAGCCTCCACTCTTCGAGTTGATCCCGAAACAGGTGTGGATTGGTCTTTTTCAATGCCGAACCCGAGGGTTGGTCATCGAGATGTATTTTTCGGGTCCGACCATGGCCGGCAAGCAGTGGTGGACTCAAGACCAGTTGTGACAACTTTTTTGATGTTTTATGGTGATAGGAAGGGGCTGGTGTACTCAAGTACTGCGCCGCTGGAATCACATGGCTGTCCCCATCAGAGTCACGGTCTGAATCAGAATCCGCGTTGGAAACTGCAGTCTGAGCTTGTTTCTGACCAAAAAAAGTCGGTTGTTTGTTCTGTCGACTTGGGTGTCATCTCTGACCGACGAGCTCTTTGATCCCGCAGAGTTTTCTTGGAGCGGAAGGATCAACACACCTCACAGGTTTCCTCCTTGTGATCGGGAGAGAGGCAGAGGTTGCACACCGAGTGTTGGTCAGTGTAGGGGAACTTGGCGTGGCACTGAGGGCAAAAGCAAAACGGACTTCGATCCATCAGCCTGTGTCGAAGTAGGCCCGAGAAAGGCACGGTCACCTGAAAGGGTGTTTAATCGATCCCGGTGATACAATCGGATTGAGTATAGTCAGAAAAACACCATCGAAAAACGATACCGACGTTTAGAGGAATGATAGAGAAGTTCAGATACTACCAAACCAAGATCTACCGGAGCGAGAGATAACACGTCCGAAGCCGACAGCGGAAAGAAAACAATCTAACCCTGGACTCGATTCCCACGCGCACTATCACCGAGAGGAGGAGTCACTTGATCTCATGACTCAAAAAGGCTTCTTCGAGGAAAAACAACTTGTAACACTCTGAGCCCAACACTAGACGGCGCACTTATGCACAGCATGTGTATCTGCAGCTACTCATGCCATCAAACACATATTTATATGAATTTAATTAATTAATGTAACAATAGCAATTAAAACTCACTTAATTTTATAAATCACTTTTAATAATTATTAATGTAAAATAACAAATTGATGTGTTCATTTTATGTGGAAATCTATTTTTGAATACAAACATCATATAATATAATAGTAATTTAGTACATTTGAATTAAATAAAGAAATAATTCTAAATTAAGTTAATAGTGCTGTAACCTTGTCTTTTGTTCTACATTTGAAATATATAAAATTAGTTTAGAAAAACAGTTAACAAAATATATTTTTACTAGTTTATTATGAATTTAAATATGCTTTTTACATTTTCACAATAGGAAGATCTCTGTCCCAGCTGTGAAGTCTCCCTGCGGTGAAGTATAGAGAAAAGAAAAAAAGTTTATTAAACTCAAACAAAAATAGCAAAAATATTTTATGTTAAATATTAATGTGAATTGGATATATTAATTGCAAATGTAGAACACAGTGAAAAAAATGCTACAGCACTATGACCTTTAAAGCAAATTAAACATTTAATTTAAATACATTAAATTAAATTATGATTCTAAAGTTAAGAAACTAAATTCCCATCTACATTAAAAGCAATTATTTATGCATTAATAATCATTAAAAGTGAATTACAGAATATGGTAAAAGCAATCTAATTATATTTAAAAAAAGTAATATTGCATTCATTTATGAAAGCACAAAAGACTGTTAAAATATTTTAAAATTAAATAATACATGTTTTAGTTTACTATTTGCTTTTACATCAAATCATATTTAATTATATTTTTAGTTATTTAAATTAATGTAATTTAACATTATTTTCTATGGGGTTTTATTTATGTCCCTTCCTCCATGTTGCAGTACTAGTGGTTGGCCATGTGTGGTGCTGGACTTACTCTAGCTATTGTTTTCGGGCCCTTTTTGGCTGTAGCAACTTTAGAACTACAACTTGTGAACAGCAACTTTCTTGTGTGTGGATGGATGTCCCTCTGTAAACCCCTACCTAACTCTCCTTAACCTCCTTCCTTATCCCTCCCTATACCCCCTTCCATTTAGCAGTAAGTATGCCCCTTCTCTCAGCCACTCTCCTTGGTACCTTTCACATTTACTACTAAGTAGAAAACTTACATGTGTGAGCATCTCTCCCAAAAAAACAAGACAGGCAAGGCGGAGGTTAAGATTTACACTCATAGGTTTACAAACAGCATTTTGTAGTACTTTAGTAGTATTACTGTGGTACTACTAAACGTGCTACTAATGCAGTTTGTGGCTAGGGATCTGCTTCTTCGTTTGGTAATTAATATCTCCAGCTGATTCCCCTTCTTCTCCCTGAGAGCTGGGTGAGTTGTATCTGATTAAATTTTCTGCTGCTCGTCAATGCAGACCTTATTCTCCAGGTAGATTTCTTTACTTTGAATAAGGGTTGATCTTTCCAATCTTGTGAGAGAAGAAAAAAGTTGCTTACCTGTAGCTGAAGTTCTTCAGTGCTGTAAGCAGTTGCTTCTCCTGTCAGAGCAGCAATGCATATAAACACTGAATCTACTGTCTCACCACAATGGGCAAATTCTTCACCCGTATTCCATTTCTAAGACATTGCACAAGACTGTAAAACAATAGTATCTAAAACCAGAGTGGGATCCACAAGTAAAATGTACGCTATAAAATGGAAACATTTTTGCAGTTGGTGTATTCAGAACAAATTAATCCCAATATCTCCCTTGTCTCAGCAAATTTTCTTCTGCAGCTAGCGAATTTGGGTCTTAGTCATGTTTCAGTTAGGGTTCATTCTGCTGCTATTTCTCTTTTGAAAAGGATATGGAACCAACAATTTCCTTTGTCTAACAGACTTATAAAGGAACTTTTAAAGGCTGTTTAAGAGTCTTTATTTCAGTAAGACATCCACCTCTATCATCAATGCTGAATACGGCATTGGTTCAATTAATGAAGAAAACCTTTGAGGTCATTCACAGGACAATACTGAAATATATCTCATTGTAGCACTTTTGTTAAGAGAGAATCAAGCCTTCACAACAAAAGAGCCTTTCGTTTAATTTGGAAAGGGTTATCTTGAGAACTAACCAATATTTCTTACCTAAAGTACCATCAGAATTTCATTTGAATGAACCAGTAGCTCTGTAAACCTTTTTCCCAAATCCAACTAATGCAGCTGAAAGAACACTTCACTTTTTGGATATCATAAGATGTTTAAATTTTAAATTGAGAAAACAAAATAAATCAGAACATCTGATCAGTTACTCATAGAATATAGTCACCCTCATAAAGGACGATCACTGTCAAAACAGAGTATACCTTGCTGGGTGTCTGTGGCATTAGGCTTCTGTCATAAAGAAGCAGGTTACCATTTACAAGGAAAAGTTAAAGCTCATTCTACAAGAAGTGTGTCTACATCTACGGCACTCTTTGCTGGTATATTCTTCACTTGCATACGTAGAGGAACAACATGAAAAAATACACATACATTTACGCAGCAATACAGCCTGGACTCAGCATCACAGAGAGATGCTGCAGTAGGTCCAGAGTTCCTACATCATCTATTCTAGTACAGTAAGACTATTTAGCCTTTGTTTCCCTCCTACCGCTTTTAATAATCAATTATTGTTTATAACTTGCTTTTCTGATTCAAGTATATGAATCTATGAAAGATCCAATACTGCAGAAACAAAAGCTTACGTGTAACTGAGGTTCTTCAATATTGATACCATTCACAGATTCACATGCAGTCTACCCTCCTCCCTAAATAAGGCTTTTAAAAAAAAAAAAAAAAAAAAAAAAGAACTGAACTACTTTACTCTTTTCCTTTGAAATCTGACCTTGCTAGCCTGGGTGAGGAGAGGTGAAAACTATGCTTAACTTTGACTGGCTAAGTTTGGGTGTTTTATTATGATATGGAGAGGCTGCTGTTATGATTATGTTAAAGCTTTTCTGTATATGTTCAACACTGTACTTCTCATTATATCTGCTGTGAGACTCCCAGCTTGACAACAGGGTTGATTCAAGCATTTGAATCTATGAACGATCCAAAACTGCAGAACATTTTGTGATGGGCTGTTCCATCAGAAGAATCTACTCCCCAGCGTCCACCCGCTCCTCCTTCTCACAGTTTGCCACTGAGGCGCTATAGCAACTGACAATGATAGTGATGGCGATGATAGTGGTGGTGAGACGTTGCATTCTGCTTTTGTGTAAGTAGATGGATCTGACATCAGCCAAATTCATAATCAAGTGTGTAAACTTTGACGAATATGCTTTTTTGGGGTAAGAAGTCTGCTCTTACCCCTACTGGTGGCAGGTGAGGCATAGGCAGGAAATACTTTGGCGGGTTACCTGAAAGGGAAAAGGTTCTTTGAAGATGCATCACCTTCAAGTCATGGAAGCATACTTTGCAGCAAATGTGTCAACTATATCCCAATTAGGTAAATGAAGAGAGCACAACCAGTAGATGGACTCTTGCAGGGCATAATTCCAAATCATCTTCTGTTTGCAGGTCTTGCGTTCATTTAAAATGCCATTTTTTCACAACTGTTCATCCATTGTAGAATGCCAATAGAAGAAAGAAGGAGGCAAATGAAATGAGGAGAATCCAGCAACAATTACATATATATATATATAAATATGGAAAATGTCACTTTCTCAGTGTACATCCGTTCGTGGCATGTAGTGCTGCAGATTCACAAGCTATACATATCTATTCCGACACCTAGTGTTAGACTTAGAGTGTTACAAATTATTTTGCTTCGAAGAAGTCTTTTTGGAGTCACAGGATCGAGTGACTCATCCTCTCTGTTTTCCCGCAAAGGGTGAACGAAGGAGTGATAGGGTATAAGAATATAAAGATGTCCATGCAAACGTAAATGTATCTACATATGTAGAAATGATAAACTTAAATGACTACAGGCTTCCGGGAAGGGTGCATGTGAATCTGCAGCACTACATGCCACAAACAGATGTACACTGGGTAAGTGACAGTTTCCGTTCAATGGCATGTGTAGCTGCAGATACACATGCTATGCATAGACTACAAAGCAGTTAATACCCCCAAAAATAAGTGGTGGTTAGCCTGTAGGAGTTGAAGTTGTGAAATAATGTTCTGAAGACAGCTTGGCCAACAGTGGCCTTTTGCTTTGAAAATACATCTACACAAAAATGTTTTGTAAATATATGAGGAGTTGACCATGTGGCAGCTTTACATATATCAGCTATTGGTATGTTTCCTAAGAATGCCATAGACGCACCTTTCTTTCTTGTAGAATGTGCTCTAGGCGTGATCAAAAGTTGTCTTTTTGCCTTAATGCAACATGTTTGTATACATCTATCAATCCATCTTGCTAACCCTTGTTTAGAGATAGGATTGCTGAAAAGCAACGAAAAGTTGTTTTGTTTTCCGAAAATCTCTAGTTCTGTCTATATAGTACATAAGTGCTCTCTTGAGGTCCAGCGTATGAAGGGCTCTTTCTGCAACTGATTCAGGCTGTGGGAAGAAGACTGTCAATTCCACTGTTTGGTTGATGTGAAAAGGAGATACTACTTTTGGGAGAAATTTAGGATTTGTTCAAAGTACAACTTTATGTTTGTGTACTTGGAAAAAAGGTTCCTCAAGAGGGAATGCTTGTATTTGACTAACTGTTCGTAATGAGGTAATACCTACAAGGAAGGCAACCTTCCATGTCAAAAATATAATTTGACAAGAGTGCATGGGTTCAAACGGTGGGCCCATGAGTCTGGTAAGTACAATATTTAGATTCCAAGTAGGAATAATTGGTGTTCTAGGTGGAATAATGTGTTTTAATCCTTCCATGAAGGTTAAATAACAGGAACTCTGAACACAGAAGTGTGTTGAATAGTTTGCAGTAAGGTGAATTTTGATGGGTGTGAAAGCTAAATTTGTTTTTTTTGCAAATGGAGTAGATAGCATACAATATCCTGTATTGATGCTGTAAGTGGATCTATGTTTTTAGATTGACAGTGTTAAACAGATCTTTTCCATTTGTTAGCATAACATTGTCTAGTAGCAGGTTTACGTGCTTGAGTACTTCCATACATTCTGATGGAATTTTTAGGTATACAAATTCTATGACTTCAGGAGCCAATTTGCTAAATTGAGAGCACTAGGGTTTGGGTGCATGATCTGACTTTTGTTTTGTGTTAACAAATCTGGTCTGTTTGGGAGTTTGGAATGTGGTACTACAGACAGGTCTAGGAGTGTTGTGTAGCAATGTTGACGTGCCCATGTTGGGGCTACAAGTATCATGGTGAGAGATGTCTAGCGTAGTTTGTTGACTAGAAAGGAAAGGAGTGGGAGATGGGGAAAAGCGTAAGCAAATATCCCTGACCAATTGATCCATAAAGCATTGCCCTTGGATAGGGGATGTGGGTGTCTGGGTGCGAAGTTTTGGCATTTTGCGTTTTCGCTTGTTGCAAATAGGTCTATCTCTGGTGTTCCCCACTTTTGAAAGTACTTTTGAAGTACATGATAGTGAATCTCACATTCGTGTGTCTGTTGATGATTTCTGCTTAAGAGATCCGCCAGCTGATTGTGTATTCCTGGAATGTATTCTGCTAACAGATGAATGTGATTGTGAGTTGCCCATTTCTATATTGTCTGGGCTAGTAGGGACAGTTGAGATGAATGTGCCCGCCTTGTTTTTTGAGGTAATACATGGTTGGCATGTTGTCTGTTTCAGAAGGGGTTGAAATGCTTTTAAGGCAAGAAACACAGCTAATAATTCTAAATGTTTTATGCAAAATTTCTTCTGATTGGAATCCCAGTCCCCTTGAATGGTATGTTATTGAGATGGGCTCCCCAACCTATCATTGATGCATCTGTTGTTATTATGGTCTGAGGCACAGGGTCTTGACCGCCCCTTCATTAGATTGCTGAGATTCCACCATTGAAGAGACGTGTGCGTTTGGCAGTCTATCAACACTAGATCTTGCAACTGACCTTGTGCCTGAGACCATTGTTGTGAGAGGCATTGTTGTAAAGGCCTCATGTTGAGTCTTACATGTGATACTATCATATGCAAGATGCCATAATTCCTAGAATCTTCATGATAAATCTTACAGTGTATTGTTGATTTGGCTGTATGTGTGGTATGAGATTTTGGAAAGCCTGTATCCTTTGTGTATTTGGGCATGCTTGGGCTTTTTGAGTATTGAGAATAGCACCTAGGCAAGGTTGTACTTGTGCTGGTTAAAGGCGAGATTTCTAGTAATTTAGAGTGAACCCTAGTGAATCTAGGGTTTCTATTACATACTGAGTGTGTTGTTGGCATTGTGTAAAATTGCTTGATTTTATTAGCCAATCGTCTAGATATGGAAAGACGTGAATGTGCTGCCTTCTTAAGTAGGCTGCTACTACTGCTAGACATTTTGTAAACAATCTTGGAGCTGTTGTTATGCCGAATGGCAGAACTTTGAACTGGTAATGGTTTCCTGCTATGACAAACCCGAGGTATTTTCTGTGAGCTGGATGGATGGGTATATGGACGTACGCATCTTTGAGGTCTAAAGCAGTCACGTAATCTTGTTGCTGTAGTAGTGGAATGACATCCAGCAGAGTTACCATGTGAAAATATTCTGACAGTGTGTATAGATTGAGAGGCCTAAGATCTAGGATAGGCCTTAGAGTGCCATCTTTTTTGGGACTGAGGGAGTGTAGTGAGTATACTCCTGTTCCTTGCTTAGAATGTGGGACTAATTCTATTGCTTGTTTTAGTAGTAGAGATTGTACCTCCTGCTATAACAGAACGTTGTGTTCTGGGGACAATTAGTGGTAACGTGGTGGAATGTTTGGAGGGGTGGAGATTAATTCTAGGCAATAGCCATTGCGGATAATTGATAACACCCAATTGTCTGTTGTGATATTTTGCCAATGAGAGTGGAATTGTTGTAGTCTTGCCGCCACAGGAGATGTGTGGGGTGGAGGGGTGGGAAAGAAGTAACTGCTTGGATGGTGTAGTGGCTTGTTTTGAGGCTTGGAACTTGTCTCTGCATCTAAAATATTGTCCTCTATAGGATCCTCTAAACCCCCCTCTCTGATATTGTTGCTGCTGTTGTCCCTGCTTTGTTTGGGAGGTAGAAGCTTCAGAGAATTGTGGTTTAAATCTCCCTCTAAACTGTGGCCTGTGAAAAGAGCCTCTATACGGTGTGGTGTATAATGCTCCTATAGCTTTGGCAGTATCTGAGTCTTTCCTCAGCTTCTCTATGGTCGTACCGACCTCAGGCCCAAATAAGTGTTTCTTATCCCAAGGCATGTTAAGTACTGCCTGTTGGACTTCTGGTTTAAAACCAGAAGAGCGTAACCATGCATGCCTTCTTATTGTAATGGCAGTATTTACACTCCTTGCTGGTGTATAAGCAGCATCTAGGGCAGACCCTATCTGATTGTTACTTATGGCCTGTCCCTCTTCTACTACCTGATGTGCTCTCTTTTGATGCTCTCTTGGGAGGTGCTGGATGAGTTCTTGCATCTCATCCCAGTGGGCTCTCTCATTTCTGGCAGGAAGTGCTTGCGAATTCGCAATTCACCATTGGTTTGCGGCTTGTGCTGCCACTCTTTTGCAAGCGGCGTCAAACTTCCTGCTCTCTTTATCAGTTGGAGGAGCATCCCCTGAGGACTGGCTATTAGCCCTTTTTCTAGCCGGACTCACCACCACTGAATCTGGAGCAAGTTGGTGTGTGATGTAGTCTGGGCCTGTAGGAGCAGGTTTGTACTTTTTGTCAATTTGTGGAGTAATTACTCTAACTTTGACCGGCTCACTACAAATTTTATCTGCATGTTTGACCATTCCAGGCTACATGGGAAGGCACTGGTATCTAGAGTGAGTGGAAGACAGAGTGTTGAACAAGAAATCCTCCTCTAGGGGCTCAGTATGCATAACCACCCCATGATAAGCAGCTGCCCTGAAAACAACCTGTGTGCATGCAGTAGTGTCCTCTGGTGCAGAAGGCTTGTAGGGGCCATCTCCTCTTCTTCGGCGTCGAGGTGTTCCGTGCTCTTCGATGCCATTTGTAGTTGTCTTGCCCTTCGATCCCTCAAGGTCTTCATGGAACGGAAGGACCTACAGGCCTCACAAGTATCCTCTCAGTGATCTGGTGACAGACACAGATTACAGACCCGATGTTGATCTGTGTATGGATACTTTGCGTGGCACTGAGGGCAGAATCGGAACGGGGTCCAGTCCATGAGGCTTCGACGCTTCTTGCGGTTGGGCCGACCAGGCCCAGGATGGGCGCAGGTGCCCCGAAGGGCAACCAAAGGTGTGTTTCGCCGGTGCCGAGGTGTTGATACAAGATGGGGCGCAATCGAGAACAATACCGATGATTTTCGGTGAAGTCTTCTGAATCGAATAACCGGAGCTAAGAGGAACATGTCCGAACCCGATAGCGGAAAGAAAAAAATCTAAGATTGAGTTGATGCCCATGCGCAATGGAGCCGAAAGGCACTCAGTCCCGTGACTCGAAAATATTTCTTTGAAGAAAAACAACTTGTAACACTCCAAGCCCAACACTAGATGGCAGGAACAGTGCACAGCTTGTGTATCTGCAGCTACACATGCCACGGAACATATATATATATATATATCAGAGGTACGTACCCGCATCCTCAGGGGGGATGCTGAGGAGGGGGGGGGGCAGACCAGGGGGGTTTTGTAGAGCACTGGGGGACACACAAGTAGGCACTCAAAACACACCCTCAGCGGCACAGGGGCAGCCGGGTGCAGTGTGCAAAGCAGGCGTTGGGCTTTGTATTGGTTTCAATGGAGGGATCCGTCTTCTCTACAGGGCTTGTAGGCCAGCAGTCCTTCTTCTTTGTTAAGGTTGCAGGAATCTGATTTCCTGGGTTCAGGGTCGCCCCTAAATTAAATTTAGGGGTGTGTTTAGGTCTGGGGGCAGTAGCCAATGGCTACTGTCCTTGAGGGTGGCTACACCCTTCTTGTGCCTCCTCCCGGAGGGGAGGGGGGGCCATCCCTATTCCTTTTGGGGGAATCCTCCAAAATCAAGAGGGAGGATTTCTAAAGGCAGGGGTCACCTCAGCTCAGGACACCTTAGGGGCTGTCCTGACTGGTGGGTGACTCCTCCTTGTTTTTCTCATTATCTCCCCTGGACTTGCCGCCAAAAATGGGGGCTGTGTCCAGTGGGCGGGCATCTCCACTAGCTGGAGTGCCCTGGGGCATTGTAACATGAAGCCTGAGACTTTGAGGCTCACTGCTAGGTGTTACAGTTCCTGCAGTGGGAAGGTGTGCAGCACCTCCACCCAGAGCAGGGTTTGTTTCTGGACTCAGAGGGCACAAAGGCCCTCACCCCAGGGGATCAGAAACTCATCTCTCAGCAGCAGGCTGGCAAAGACTAGTCAGTCCTCCACTGAAGGATTGGGTAATCTCTAAGATGCCCTCTATGTGCATTTTTTTATAAATCCAAAACTGGCATCTGTGTGGGTTTATTATTCTGAGACGTTTGATACCAAACTTCCCAGTATTCAGTGTAGCCATTATGGAGCTGTGGAGTTCATTTTGACAAACTCACAGACCATATACTTATTATGGCCACACTGTACTTACAACGTCTACGAATAGACTTAGACACTGTAGGGGCATATTGCTCATGCAGCTATGCCCTCACATGTGGTATAGTGCATCCTGCCTTAGGGCTGTAAGGCTTGCTTTAGGGGTGACTTACCTATGCCACAGGGAGTATTTTGTGGGCATGGCATCCTGAGGGGGATGCCATGTCGACTTTGCCTTTTTCTCCCCACCAACACACACAATCTACAATGGCAGTGTGCATGTGTTAGTTGAGGGGTCCCTTAGGGGGGCACGACATATGCTGCAGCCCTTAGGGGCCTTCCCTGGTCACAGGGCCCTTGGTACCTTTTACAAGGGACTTATCTGTGTGCCAGGGGTGTGCCAATTGTAGAAACAATGGTACATTTTTAGTGAAAGAACACTGGTGCTAGGGACTGGTTAGCAGGGTCCCAGCACACTTCTCAGTCAAGTCAGCATCAATATCAGGCAAAAAGTGGGGCGTAACTGCGTCAGGGAGCCATTTTCCTACAGGTATGTTCAATGCTGGGGAACAGAGGGCCAATCTTCTAAGTCACCTTTGTGACGACCATCCAGCCGGAGTTGTTAAGAGTTTCTTGCTAGGCTGGCGGGCGGAAAGATCAGTTTCCGCCTCCAGCCTAGTAAGAAACAGCCTACAGCATTGTCTCCGGCTCATAATCGTAAAGCGGCAATGCTGTAGCCTACAGGGTGCACCAGCACCCTCGCAATGTTCACATCAAAGCAGACAGTTTACACTGCGATGGTGCCGGGCAGGAGGGGCCCTGCACTGCCCATGCCAAGTGCAGGGGGACCCTGGCTGCCCCCGCACCTGTTCTCTGCCAGCTTTTTCATGGCGGCATTACCGCCATGAAAAGGAACCGCCATGAAAAGGCATCGTCATGAAAAGGCTGGCTGAGAACAAGGTCGTAATCCGCAGGGCATTACTACATGCAGCTCTGCCCTGGCGGATTACGAGCTACAGCACCGCCAGGCCACTGGGATCATGGATCCTGGTGGTGCTGGTGGTTCTTTGGCGGTCTGACTGCCAGGGTTTTAATGTGGCCGTCCGCCACACTCATAATGAGGCCAAAGTCTAATGAATATCGGTGGGTTCTGAACACAATACAAATTCCACCAACAATGATCAGGAAGCTATGTCTAGACTTGCATGCAAGTCAATACCTAGTTCATTAGATGTAAGTTGTAGGGTCTGAAAAAAATACAATAAATATGTACTCAAGGCATTTGCAAATTTTTTAGTGCCATTATACATGAGCTAGCAGCTTCATGAAAGGACACTGTACAACACACCCGTATAACTAATCACTATTTTTTAGTTGAACAAGGTTACAATGATAGTTAGAAGGGAAAATGATACAGTGCAGGAACCATCTCAAGTATTTACTCTAATGCGAGAAAGTAATACATTAGGGACTACTAGCAAATCTCTGATTGTTAGAAAATCAGTAATCTACAAGCGTATATATGGCCACTAAGCTAAAAAATGGCACCTTTTATGGAATGCACAAATGACTAAAAACATACAAATAAAAATTAGAAGATTGTGAAATAACTTACGTTGCGCTCTATTTCAATTAATCTATCCTTCATCTTCAGCAGTTCTCGAGTAGCTTCCTGACTTTCTTTCTCCCACTTATTCACAGAATTATTTCCTTCACCAGCTCTTGGTGGAGAATTCTGCGACAACCTTTCTTCTTCTTGCCTCTGTTTGAGAGCTTCATAGTTTTTTTTTACCTATTAAAAAAATTAATTAATTATACATATATTTATTTGTGTGATACAGTGTTAAACAATTACAAGCAGAATGACAACATTTATTTGGCATTACAAAATGAGAATAATATCTATTTCTTTGTATTAGATCTCATCAAAAGGTAAAACAAGTGGAACTGTCCACTGCAACCCCACAGAAAAACAAAAATACATGATGTGTTTAAGAAGCAAGCTAAGGATAATATATTTGCCTTCATACTGTCTATCAAACATACTCCAATAGACCTATGGTATCTTTATTGGCATTCTCAATGCACATTTTTCTCAGATAAATGTGTAGGATAACTATGCGGCTACAACCAAGAAAGCTTGCAGGCATCACACTCTTGAGGGGTCCTCGTTAGTGATCCACCATTAGCTCTAAAACAATCTGTAGAATATGTATACTTAAGATATAAGCGGTCCAAGGCTTCCTTCACCTCCCTATACTTTTTTCCTCTGATGAGGAATGTATTCACAAGGGGAGAATTGTAGAAAGCTAGGACACACGTGAAGGATAAAATTACTTTGATGGTGAGTAGATTATTCCTAATAAATCTATGCTGTACCACTATAAACACTCTCCAGCAAACTCTTAAAATACTGGATAAAAACGAGTATGATTAACTTTTTTATTTCAAGAATAGAGGAGTTAAAACTGTGCATCTCCAGAGAGAAAGGGTGCATACAACAGGTAGAGCACAGTATATGTGATACTGTGTGCAAAGCTCTCTTAAGGAACTATGAAAGCAATTTTCATATTGCAGTTTAGTAAAATACACTACACACCATCCTGAAATGGCAAACTGCCACCCTACAATCAACAATATTCAACAATCTGCAATACCTCACAATCTTAAGCCAAATTCTGGAAATAAACATTCACATCCAGTAGATACCTTTGCTACATAGAATATTTCTAGATGACTGTATTACAACTATTTAACATGGGCATGTTCCCACGTATCCACTGGTGGATAATCTATTGTCAACAGAAGGTTTGGCATGTCGGACAGATTTTTTGGAACAGGTTTTGGCTTTAAGCCACAACCTAATGTCAAACATACCTCTGCAATGCACATTGGGTGTGATCGGCTTTCAGCTTGCTTAACATGGAGTAATACCTGTACCCCATATGTAAGTGGTTTGTATATGGTGCACCATATAATCTTCAACATGCACAATCACACTTGCTGTCAAGGGTCCATGCTACAGGCCCTCATGTGTACACTCAGTAACTCTATGATGTAGGTGACTGTGGTGTTATAAATAATGTCATAAAGTGATGTAATCAACATTGTCATTTGAGACAACCTGTGCCCAACCCTATCACGGCCAGCCAACCCCCAGCTGGGCATGACCTTCAGCACCTGTCACCTTGTACTCCGCCACCCTCAATACAGTGCTGGCAGGACTTACGCTTTGTTTGAGTTGTTGCAGCTGCCGCCTATCTCATAGAAGCCGCTGAAAACTATGTTGTTGGTTCCACCCTCAGTCACTGGGCCACATGCAAATGTTGCTCCTTTGCTCATGACATAAACCTAACATTTGTATGTGGTGAGACTATCCAAGTACTAAATTCTTCTATAGTCTGCATCCTTCCTCACCTGAATCTGATGCCCTCCATCAAACATCAACTCTTTGCTTCCCACTGACCAGCACCATGAAGGACAAGACTTCCACACCGTAAGCACCAATCTAAGCCCTGTATTGGTCTGGTCTCTCTGACGCACCAATACCTGATTGTGATCATGTGTATTTTGTATTGGTCACTGTTTATGATATAGACAGTGTATGAAGTTGTTAAAATCCTAAGTCTATCTCAAATACATTTTACTCAAGTTTGTAAGCTTGTTGCTCTTACCTGAGCGTGTATACTTGCCTTTGGCTGCGCGCACAAGAGGTTGGCAGGAGGGCTTTGCCTCCAACCAGGCCTTGCACCCTACCATGTCATGGGTGGCCAATTTCCTGCTGTGCCCTGTGCTCAACCCCAGTGGTTGGCCAACCTCCCCGCAAGGTGCCCAACCCCTGGCAGAAGCCCAACCCACATTCAAAATTTTGTTATTGTCAATTTTGTCCCTGGTTGCTTCTGGTCCAGCTCACAAATGCCAGGGGCTTAGGGTGTCCCTACCCTCGCTAGCTATACTAGTTTAAACTTTTTCTGGACACAGGGACAGGCCACATCCTAAAATGGAGGAAACAATATTTTCTTCTGATTTGCTGCCAGACTATCCGACCTCTTACTCATGTAGGACCAGTCCCAAAGTACCAAAATGGTTGACCCGAGAAAACGCTTGCTCGGCTAAACAGAGGGCCCCATTTTTCAAAATGTCTGTACTGTTGGACACCCACAGGACCAGCTGTGCAGATATACCTAGCTTTTTAAACCATGCAAGCCAATCCTATCACCTCTTTAAAAGTAAATTTCTCAACAAAAGCTGAACGGATGTACACCAAATCACAAAAAGCACGCTTTCTGAGTAAGTTCTAATCTTTTGCCATTTGTGGTGTAATTCTGTTCATAAATTTTTTCTGTATCAGACATCAAAGATCCATATGGGAATTAACATGGGGAATACATGTCTTGAGACCCTCCCTTTTGTTCTTGGCCCCCACTTGATGGGTTGGCGCAAAACATTTCACTAAGGATCCAAGGTGGATGAACTCACTCGTGAACAATTAAAGAACTTCCTAAGGAAAATCTGCCCTAACTAGGACTACTATATCAGTGGTTACCAACCTTTTGACTTCTGTAGAACCCCACTTTATCATTACTGGAACCCAGGGACCCCCACTGAATCATTATTGGAATCCAGGGACTCCCTGCTGAGTCATTACTGGAAGCCAGGCAACCAGTCTAAACATTGTCAGTGATTTGAAACACAAAACAATTCACAGAAAATACAGAAACAAGCATTCATCAAAAGCATACACAAATGATAGCACATTTAATTTAATTTGCAAAACAGTATAACTAAAAAGTAAACATATTCATTTTAATAGGAAGGTTGGAGGTTTTCTAAAGTTAATTGAAGCCACACATCACTTGTACTGTATTCTGTTTGATGCACCTCCACAGCTCCCACAAATCAATCTGAGGATACTAATTTAATTTTTAGCCTCCAATTTTGAGATTCCTTGAACTTTACAGTAAGTTTTAAAACTTTCAGTTGTACATTTAGCCACTTTACGTACATACACTTTATTAATCTGTTAATACTGTTTAATTCTCTTAGCAGTTGCGGACCCACTGAGAAGGCTTCACAGACCCCCTGGGGCCTCCGGACCACAGGTTGGGAACCATAGTACTATATATCACAGTGGCAGTCACCATCGTGTAGTTACAGTTCAGATGCACTTTCCATTGAAAAGACTGATTTGTCTATAACATTTTAACCTGTGGATGGATTCCAATGAATTTCACTTGGAGTCGTTACATAAGGTTCTTCATGCCTAGTGAAGACTGAATCATGGAGAAAAAATTAGGGTGGTTGAAAAAGGGTGTGTTTTCCCATTTTAACTCCCAAAGGAATATATGCTCATGCCAACAGCCCAAACAGCTGAACAGATTTACACTTAATTTGACATTAATGTAGAGCCTTACTTTTATTGTTGTGGTGTAAATTTGTTTCGTAGTGTTTTAAATATAACCATTCACAAAAGTTGTACAGCTGGATTTAAATATTTAAGAATTTTTTATATGTCTGTCGTTTGTGATTTGCAAATTATTTGTTACTGCAGGAATTTAAAAAATGAGGTGATCTGATTGGATTAAGGGTCTTTTCTCCCATAATCCCTTTCAGAACTGCAATTATCAGTAAAACCTTATATACTGATTATTTCGGCTGATACCAACTGTAAACTTCCCTGACTTCTTACTCTCAAAGCTACAAAAAGTTTCCGCCCTTGCCTAATCCTATCCCATCTCGATGACTGCTGTTCCTTTCATAATTATGCCATTCACCTTCTCTTCCACCACCCCACACACTCCATCATGTCGCCTTCCTGCACCCGGCTGGCTTCCATTTCCCTCTCATGTGATATTTTCTTTCCTATGTATTACCTTTAAATGATTTCTCTCCTGTTTCTACGATCTGCTACTTTTATTTACTCTACCATACCTACTGGTTGCTCTGCCTTGCTGCTCCCCATCCTCCAATATCCAATCCCTCTTACGGGCATTCCTCTTGTTATCCTTAAAACACTGGATCTCTCTTACATTTTCAATGAGCTACCGCTCCCCAACACATACTTTTTTTGGCTGTTCAATTGCAATATCAATTTGAAGTTGCAAGTACAGTCAATGACTCTGCTTACTTACTGTCTTTAACTCTTGGCGTAGCTGCTGGTTAAAATTTGTGGATTCTTCTAATCGAGCCTCCAGAGCTGCAATCTTCTCTTCTTTTATTTCCAGAGACTTCCTCAATGTCAACTCTAATTTGGATTCCAAGAGCTTGTATCTACTATTGCATGGAGTTTAAAAGAAATACACTAGCGTTGTTATGTAGTCATTAGTATTTCTACCAGAAAACCTTTTACTCAACAATTATTGTCCTGCTGTATAAAACATTTTATAATCATAAAGGCACAGCTTCAAACCGCTAACCGCGACATTCATATTCTAAATTACACTCCTGACTTTTCCATAACACACTTACACTAAAATCAAGGATGCCTTAATAATGTTATTTATCTGAATTGCCAATTTCCTTAAACTGTAATAAAACATGATATAAAACAAAAGACATCATAATGGTTACCACACTGTGAATTCTTACCAGAAAGAAACTGTTAGGCCCCATTATGAGTTATGAGATGATTCTAAATGGGGCGCTAACTTTGTTACCAGCCCGAACAGAATTAGAAGGTCTGGAAATGTGCCTAAAAAGTGATAGGTCTGGCTACTTTCAAGATTAAAATGAGGCATTCTTAGGAGACTCAGTCCAGAACTGCAATAACCTACAGTTAGAACCTATGAATCATGTTAAGGCCGTCCTGGAGATAATGGCATGGTTCTGATATGATGCTTTTTTCCAGCCAGTCATAGAAGACAGAGTAAAAGCATACTGTCACCTTTGCCAAATGGCTTCCTAATGAAAATATGCATTTGAAAAAAGCTCCTGGTTTTGAATTTAGCCTCTCTTTTAGTAACGTTTATCTATTGTGAAAATCAAAAACTTCCAATATTTCTAAACAACTGGAACATGGAAGACTGATAAGACGTATCAAATTCCACTGATGGAGTTAATTTGCTGAAGATTATCCAGAATTCTTCTTTTCTTATGCATTTGCTCACTGATGGGTCCCTTCTCTTGATGTGATCCCTTTTCAAAAATCATCAAATAGAGGATTTAAGAGTAATTATTTTTTGGAGAGAGAAAACTAAGCTTCATAGCCCTCTTTTGAAGCTACTTTTCAGTGGTGTACTAGGTTGTGTGATTTAACCTGAAATTTAGCCATTTTTTACAATATATGTCTCCTTATTTTTTTTGCGACTTAGATAGATAGCTTTATATGCTGCATGCTACTGGATAAGCCAACAGAACAGAGGGAAGCCACTGCTTAACTCAAGCTGGGGATTTCGCTCCTCCTGTTGGGTACTGATGTTGTCTTCTTCTTTCTCCTGCAGGGCTTCTCTTCTAATAAGACTACTTTGGTTGAGGCTGATGTTCCACCCAAACCAAATGGTTATAGCTACCTGTAAAGAGCTATGGTGCTAGCCTAGGGGTTCCCAACCTTTTAACTTCTGAGGACCCCCACTTTATCATTAATGGAGCCCAGGGACACCAACTGAATCATTATTTGAATCCAGGGGACCCCATCTCCCCCATACTGAGTCATTAATGAAATCTGGGGACATAATCTGTTAATATTTTGTTATTTTCTGAGCAATCGCTGACCGCCTGAGGAGGGTTTGTGGACTCCCAAGGCTCCCTGGACCCCAGGTTGGGAACCAATGTGCAAGTCACAGAGGCCACAGATGAACCCATACTTTCCTACTGACATTACAGTTTATTGATTTCCTTATATAGTTAACAATAGATAACGGTACGCTGGCATGATTGTGGCTAACTAAGTATGGAACCAGAATCTACACTGCTTGTCAGGTCTTAAGGATGATGTGCTATATATATAGAGTTTGAACAATAAGCATGAAAATATTTCATTTTGAAGTTCAGTTGGCCAAAACAACATCAATTGTTTCAGGTCATTCACAGTTGAAATCACTGAAGGTGGCAGCCTACCACAGTAGATGAACATGAGATGTACAGTGTCTGTATCAGTGGCCGTGTCACAAACAGGAGAGCTACATTATTTTCTATGCAAACGAGGATGATGTCTATGAAAGGTGTGGTATCTTTTAGGTGATATTCGCTTGGGGAGCACTGACCTCACAGTTGTTTTTTCTTTCAAGTAGTGGACTGATTGGCGAAAACTTTATGTGACTTGAAAAAGCCTTAAGCAGAACTGAGGGACTTGTCAGAAACAGACGACTTTGAGGAATAGGTTTTATCAGAACGTCTGCAGGTGGAGCTTGAATTTAAACAGTACTAAAGATAGAAGGTCAATGGCAGCAGGTGACTTCTGTTTTTATGGAGAAGAAATTAGCTGCTAACCTATACTCCAGTTCTCCAACATTGATATCTTTTATATATTCACATGCTTGAATCATTTCCCGTCATAATGGCTGGGAGTTACCAGTACATTAAAATAGCAGTATACAGTGTACAATATATGGCATACAGTATACAATGTAAAAAGGGCCATAGAACTTAACCCCTTCGCTGCCAGGCCTTTTCCCCCTCCTGTGCCGAGCCTTTTTTTGGCTATTTGGGGCAGTTCGCGCTTAGGCCCTCATAACTTTTTGTTCACATAAGCTACCCACGCCAAATTTGCGTCCTTTTTTTCCAACATCCTAAGGATTCTATAGGTACCCAGACTTTGTGGGTTCCCCAGAAGGAGGTCAAGAAATTAGCCAAAATACAGTGAACATTTCGGTTTTTTCAAAAAAATTGGAAAAAGGGGCTGCAGAAGAAGGCTTGTGGTTTTTCCCCTGAAAATGGCATCAACAAAGGGTTTGCGGTGCTAAAATCACCAGCTTCCCAGCTTTCAGGAACAGGCAGACTTGAATCAGAAAACCCAATTTTTCAACAGAATTTTGCCATTTTACTGGGACATACCCCATGTTTACGATTTTTTGTGCTTTCAGCCTCCTTCCAACCAGTGACAGAAATGGGCATGAAACCAATGCTGAATCCCAGAAACCGAAACATTTCTGAAAAGTAGACAAAATTCTGAATTCAGCAAGGGGTAATTTGTGTAGATCCTACAAGGGATTCCTACAGAACATAACAACTGACAAAAACAAATATTGAAATTGAGGTGAAAAAATCTGCAATTTTTCTCTACGTTTTACTCTGTAACTTTTTCCTGCAATTTCAGATTTTTTAAAGCAATATGCCGTTAAGTCTGCTGGACTCTTCTGGTTGCGGGGATATATAGGGCTTGTAGGTTCATCAAGAACTCTAGGTACCCAGAGCCAATAAATGACCTGCAACCTACCTTGGGTTTTCATTCTATATCGGGTATACAGCAATTCATTTGCTGAAATATAAAGAGTAAAAAATAGCTATCAAGAAAACCTTTGTATTTCCAAAATGGGCATAAGATAAGGTGTTGAGGAGCAGTGGTTATTTGCACATCTCTGAATTCCGGGGTGCCCATACTAGCATGTGAATTACAGGGCATTTCTCAAATAGACGTCTTTTTTACACACTCTCTTATATTTGGAAGGACAAAATGTAGAGAAAGACAAGGGGCAATAACACTTGTTTTGCTATTCTATGTTCCCCCAAGTCTCCTGATAAAAATGATACCTTACTTGTGTGGGTAGGCCTAGCGCCCATGACAGGAAATGCCCCAAAACACAACGTGGACACATCCCATTTTTTGACAGAAAACAGAGGTGCTTCCCTGTAGATTGTGGCCTCTAGCTCAGCCGGCACCTAGGGAAACCTACCAAACCTGTGCATTTTTTAAAACTAGAGACCTAGGGGAATCCAAGATGGGGTGACTTGTGGGGCTCTGACCAGGTTCTGTTACCCAGAATCCTTTGCAAACCTCAAAATTTGGCTATAAAAAACACATTTTCCTCACATTTCGGTGACAGAAAGTTCTGGAATCTGAGAGGAGCCACAAATTTCCTTCCACCCAGCGTTCCCCTAAGTCTCCCGATAAAAATGGTACCTCACTTGTGTGGGTAGGCCTAGCGCCCACGAAAGGAAATGGCCCAAACCACAACGTGGACACATCCCATTTTTTTACAGAAAACAGAGGTGTTTTTTGAAAAGTGCCTACCTGTAGATTTTGGCCCCTAGTTCAGCCGGCACCTAGGGAAACCTACCAAACCAGCACATTTGTGAAAACTAGAGACCTAGGGGAATCCAAGATGGGGTGACTTGTGGGGCTCTGACCAGGTTCTGTTACCCAGAATCCTTTGCAAACCTCAAAATTTGGCTAAAAAAACAAATTTTCCTCACATTTCGGTGACAGAAGGTTCTAGAATCTGAGAGGAGCCACAAATTTCCTTCCACCCAGCGTTCCCCCAGGTCTCCCGATAAAAATGGTACCTCACTTGTGTGGGTAGGCCTAGCGCCCACAAAAGGAAATGGCCCAAAACACAACGTGGACACATCCCATTTTTTTTACAGAAAACAGAGGTGTTTTTTGCAAAGTGCCTACCTGTAGATTTTGGCCCCTAGCTCAGCTGGCACCTAGGGAAACCTACCAAACCTGTGCATTTTTTAAAACTAGAGACCTAGGGGAATCCAAGATGGGGTGACTTGTGGGGCTCTGACCAGGTTCTGTTACCCAGAATCCTTTGCAAACCTCAAAATTTGGCTAAAAAAAACACTTTTTCCTCTCATTTCGGTGACAGAACGTTCTGGAATCTGAGAGGAGCCACAAATGTCCTTCCACCCAGCGTTCCCACAAGTCTCCCGATAAAAATGGTACCTCACTTGTGTGGGTGGGCCTAGCGCCCACGAAAGGAAATGGCCCAAAACACAACATGGACACATCACATTTTGTCACAGAAAACAGAGGTGTTTCTTGCAAAGTGCCTACCTATGGATTTTGGCCTCTAGCTCAGCCAGCCCCAGGGGGGCAGAAATGGCCTAAAATAAATTTGCCCCCCCACCCTCCCCCCGGGAGCGACCCTTGCCTACGGGTCGCTCCCCTTGCGTGACGGCGCAAAAAAAAAGATCCCCAGTGCCTAGTGGTTTCTGACCCCCTTGGGGGCAGATTCACCTAAAATTGGCCGATTTGCCCCCAAGGGGGGCAGAAATGGTCTAAA
The DNA here is from genome assembly GCF_031143425.1 of Pleurodeles waltl. Lineage (NCBI taxonomy): Eukaryota > Metazoa > Chordata > Amphibia > Caudata > Salamandridae > Pleurodeles > Pleurodeles waltl. The sequence goes on along the minus strand of NC_090444.1, from coordinate 420,356,700 downwards.
TACAATTTGCTCCTCCAGGGGAGCGACCCTTGCCTAAGGGGTCGCTCCCCATCTCAAAAAAAACAAAAAAAAAACACAAACAAAAATTAGCCCTGGTGCCTAGAGGTCACCTAATAACAATAGGCCGATCTGCCCCCAGGGGGGCAGAAATGGCCTAAAATAAATTAGCTCCCCCCACCCCTCCCCGGGGAGCGACCCTTGCCTAAGGGGTCGCTCACAATGCGTGACGGCAAAAAATAAAAAGATCCCCGGTGCCTAGTGGTTTCTGCCCCCCTAGGGGGCAGATTGACCTAAAATCGGCCGATCTGCCCCCAAAGCGGGCAGAAATGGCCTAAATACAATTTGCCCCTCCAGGGGAGCGACCCTTGCCTAAGGGGCCGCTCCCCAGCTCTAAAAAAACCAACAAAAATAAAAAAACACAATTTTTTTTTAGCCCTGGCGCCTAGAGGTTTCAGCCCCCCCCCAGGGGCAGATCGCCTAATAACAATAGCCAGTTCTGCCCCCGGGGGGGCAGAAATGGCCTAAAATAAATTTGCTCCCCCCACCCCCTCTGGGGAGCGACCCTTGCCTACGGGGTCGCTCCCCTTGCGTGGCGGCGCAAAAAAAAAAGATCCCTGGTGCCTAGTGGTTTCTGCCCCCCTAGGGGGCAGATTGACCTAAAATCAGCTGATCTGCCCCCAAAGCGGGCAGAAATGGCCTAAATACAATTTGCCCCTCCAGGGGAGCGACCCTTGCCTAAGGGGCCGCTTCCCATCTCTAAAAAAAAAAAAAAAAAAAGAAAAATAATAATTTTTTTTTAGCCCTGGCGCCTAGAGGTTTCAGCCCCCCCAGGGGCAGATCGCCTAATAACAATAGCCAGTTCTGCCCCCCCGGGGGGGCAGAAATGGCCTAAAATAAATGTGCTCCCCCCACCCCCCCTGGGGAGCGACCCTTGCCTACGGGGTCGCTCCCCTTGCGTGACGGCGCAAAAAAAAAAGATCCCTGGTGCCTAGTGGTTTCTGCCCCCCCTTGGGGGCAGATTGACCTAAAATCGGCCGATCTGCCCCCAAAGCGGGCAGAAATGGCCTAAATACAAATTGCCCCTCCAGGGAGCGACCCTTGCCTAAGGGGTTGCTCCCCATCTCTAAAAAAAAAAAAAAAAAAAAAAAAATTGCCCTGGCGCCTACAGGTTTTTGCCCCCCCCGGGGGCAGATCGGCTCAATACCAATAGGCCGATCTGCCCCTACGGGGGGCAGAAATGGCCTAAAATAAATTCCCCACCCCGCCCGGGGAGTGACCCTTGCCTACAAGGTCGCTCCCCTTGCGTGACGGCGCAAAAAAAAAAAAGATCCCTGGTGCCTAGTGGTTTCTGCCCCCCAAAGCAGGCAGAAATGGCCTAAATACAATTTGCCCCTCCAGGGGAGTGACCCTTGCCTAAGGGGTCGCTCGCAATCTGTAAAACAACAACAACAAAAAAAATCCCTGGTGCCTAGTGGTTTCTGCCCCTCTTGGGGGCAGATCGGCCTAATTAAAATAGGCTGGTCTGCCCCCCTGAGGGGCAGAAATGGCCTAAAATAAATTTGCCCCCCAGGGAAACGACCCTTGCCTAAGGGGTCGCACCCCTTACGTGAAATTCATGAACACAAAAAAAACTCCCTGGTGTCTAGTGGTTTCTGCCCCCCTTGGGGGCAGATTGGCCTCATAAAAATAGGCCTAAATATAATTTGCCCCCTATAAGAGGGACCCTTGCCTAAGGGGTCGCTCCCCACACCTAAAACAAAAAACTAAACAAAACAAAACAAAAAAAACAAAAATTATCCCTGGTGCCTAGAGGTTTCGGCCCCCCCCGGGGGCAGATCGGCCTAATAATAGGCAGAAAAGGCCTTAAAAAAAATGCCCCCAGGGAGCGACCCTTGCCCAAGGGGTCGCTCCCTTATGCCAATTTCCTTTGTAAAAAAGACATCCCTGGTGTCTAGTGGGCGTTTTGACAGCAGTATTGCTTTCAATCCGGCTGCCAAAACGCAGAGAGAGACTGCAAAGGGAAGGAAATACATTTCCTTCCCTTTGAAGCCTCTCTCGGCCTCCCCCATGTGATGCAAAGCATTTCTCTTCCGATTGCGCTGGAAGCTGAGCTTCCAGCGCGATGGGGGAGGCTCTGTGATAATCAACGTGCGCTCGCGCGCTGACGTCACAGGGGGGGTGGGAGGGGTCGGGGGCTTCCCCTTCCATCCCTGACTTCAGGGGGTGGGGGGGAACCCCACAGAGGGAGCGCTAGCACTCCCTCTGGGCTGTGTGCCCAGGACGTAATGGTTACGTCCTGGGCACAGCAGCACTGTGCCGCAGGACGTAACCATTACGTCCGCGGCACAGAATGGGTTAAACAACATTTTACATTTAGTCATTTAGAAGCACATCCACCACATTTCAAAGCACCCAAACCACAGCTAGTGAGGTGAAAGCTTAAACTCTCCTAATTCACCTACAAGCTAGGATAGCTTTCAAAGCACAAGTGTGTCAATAAAATTAGACGAGCCTCTGACCAGGCAGGTGGAGGGGATCGCATGTAAATACATAAACAACGTCTATGTTGGAGAACTGATTACAGGTAAGTAATTAAATTCTTCTCCAACATTGGATCCTTTTTATATTCACAAGCTTCAATCAGAATAGCAAGCATTAGACATTATAATGCATAAACAAAATAGGAAGCAAGCTCACCTTTACCGGAACATGTTTCTCTGAATTGCCTGTCCTGCTGCTGTGTCAGCTTCTGCATCCATGTCCAAGCAGTAGGGCTTTGTAAACGTGTTCCAGCATTGCTAAGTGGCAGCATGGTAGATGTCTTTCAAGGACACCCCAGTATAGAACACTAATGCCATGCTCATGGTGGAATGCATCTTCACTCTTCCCTATATTGGGTGCTTGTCCTTAGCATGAGAGAAGGAAGTATAGGCCAGACAGCCAATGAGCTATCCCATGCTTAGACAGGGGATAACCTTGTCTTGGTTGTCCAAAAGACACAAACAACTTGTCTGAAATATGTATGTCCGAGTTTTGTCTTTGTAGAAGGCATCTATGCAGGCCCTATGAATGTAACGCTTTTTCTGCTGATGTAGATCGATTTGGGAAGAAAGATCTAAGAATGACAGGTTCAAGCAAATGAAAGTCAGTAGGAACCTTGGGTTGCTTCTCAAATTTAGTTTGTCCTTTGCAAACCTATGGAAGGGTTCCTTGGCGTTAAATGCTTGTATCTTTCCCACTCCCTTTCAGGTGTCAAAGCCAGAAGAAGCGCTGTCTTTCATGAGACAAATTTTGAATGTACTTTATGTATTATGTATTGCTTTGAAAGGAGGCAGCATCAATTGACTGAGGACAGTATTCAGCTCCCACAGAATTTGTGGATGACAAAGTGGAGGAAATGCAGTAAAAATTCATTTAATTAATTGTTCTTATCATTCTTTGAGAAAACAGAAGATGTTGACCGTCCATTTCTCCTAAATCTCGAAATTGCAGCCAGATGGAGTGTGATTGAAGATAATTTAAGTCAACTGTTTGCTAGATTCAACAAATACAGAAGGATTTCATGGGGTGTGGTGCTGAATGGATGATGACCATTAGCCCTGCACAATATGCAAAAACACTTCAACTTTGCATTGTAGGTCTTTGTGGTTGCTGGAGCTGGAGCCTGTGCTAAAGTGTTCCTCCATTCTTTCGAAAAATCCTATGGCTAAACTCTAGGTAATCTGGTAATATGCTGTGAAGTTCAGAAACTTGGGCTTGTGATGGAGAATCTGTCTGTGTTGTCTGGACAGAATCTTGGGATGCACCTTCAAAGGAATGTCTGGACGTGCAGATGACTGCATCAGTTCAAATGCTGGTGTGACCATGCAGGAGAAATGAGGATCACAAGCAATACTCTATGTTTGCCTTCCTCAGCACCCTGTGATCATGGGAAAAGGAGGAGGAAAGGTATAGGCAAATAACTTGGACCAACTGATTGAAAGGGCATTGCACATTATCCCTGGATGCCAGAACCCGCTTATGAAGCACAGGCCTTTCCTGTTGTTCAGAGTGGCAAACAGATCAATTGTGCAATGATCCCATCGGGCAAAGATATATTTCACCTGCTTCTGTTGTAGCTCCCACTTGTAACAATCCAATTTTTGCTGGCACAGTGCATCTGCCAATCATTTTGACAACTTGTCAAGTGTTCCACAGAGATGTCAATCCTATAGGAAAAGGCCCAATTCCAGAGTTGTTAAGCCTCTTCTGACAGGTATCAGAATCGAGTTTCTCCTTGCTTGGCTATATAGAACATGGTCTTTGTGTTGGTTGTTATGACCGGGACTGGCTGACCTACTGGCCTGGAAAGAAATGCCTGAAGGCCTAGTCATATGATGCAGAGTTCCAAAACAATGATGTAACGTGTCTTTTTTGCATCTGACCATAGGCCTCTCATTGAGAGTTCCCGCAGGTAGCTCTCCATCCATCCATGGATGCATCTGTTGTGCATATCATCTTTTTGACACAGGCAAGAAAGACAGTTGTGTGTTTATATTTGTTGGAAGCATGTGCCACAGCATTGCCTTTTTGAGCATCCTTGTGACCTGTACTGTGTCCTCCCAAGACCCCTAGATTTGCTTCCACTGCAAATCTAACTACCGCTGAACAGGCCTCATGTAGAGACTGCTAAACAGAACAAGGCCTATGCATGATACCATCTAGTCGCATTGTTATCAACTGTTTTGTAGAGATGTATGTTGCCACAATTTCTAACCTCTTCACCCTTTTCCTGAAATGGAGAAAAAACTGTCCCAGTTGAGTATTGACTAATGCCCCCAGGAACTGAATTTAGTTTGGGCTCCTATTAAGATTTTTCTATGCCTAACGTTAGGTCTTGTTTCTTGAACAGGTTAATGCATGACATTGTAGACCTTCTTGTCTCTTCCTCTGATGGAGCCTTGATGAGCCAGTCATCGAGATAAGGGAACACCAGATGACCTTCTCATCTGAGTAAAGCAGCTATTGGAGCAAGGCATTTGGTAAATATTGCAGGTGCTGATCTGAGTCCGAAAGGGAGACCCTTGAAATGATAATGTTCTCCCGCTGTTAAAAATCTGACATATTTTCTGTGTTTTTGCTTAAAGAATGTGTAGAAATATGCATCCCAAAGAGCTAAGGAGATCAGGAAAACTCCCTGCATCATCAGGAAGACTTCTTGCAGGGTCACTATCCAGAAAGATTGTTTCTCCAGAAACTTATTTAGTTGTCTGAGATCCAGGATCTGTCTCTGACCTGACTTCTTTCTTACCATGAAAACCCTAGAGTAAAACTCCTGGTTTCTCTGTGATTTGGGGACAATCTCTATAGCTCCTCTGAGGAGTAAGAACATGTTTTGCTGAAGCTCCTTCCGATGTGGATTATGCTCTTTTTTGAGTGGGTTTACAGGAGGTCTCTGAATGAATTCCAGTTCACAACCTGAAAGTACAATTTGTCTCACTCACTTGTCCATTGTTATAGCCTCCCAACCAGGAGCAAACAGGAAATCAGGGAAATTCTGCCCCCCTCCCAAATTGCAGAGTAGGAGATGATAAAGGGGGCAATGGCAGAGAGTTAAGAACTTTTCTGGTTGTCATTGGATTGTGATTGGAGAGCACTCCTCTTCCTTCTTGATGGTCTCCAGTAGTAGTATACCCTTTGACTATGGGTATAGCAGTACCCCTGATCATATCCAGATTTTCTTTTGAGGATAATATGTCTGTTGATTTCCCTGTTGATTGAATACTCCCCCAAAACTTTGAGATCTCCGTGTGGCATGAAAGAACAGGTTACTTACCTTCAGTATCTGGTAGAGACATACTCTAGTTGCAGATTCTTTACCATAGAATTTCCCCCAGGCTCCAGACTGGATCCAGAGATTTTTCTTTGAACAGTACCCTTGGGCGCCGTGATGTGGCGTCAGTCGACTCCACGTGCCTTGCTGGCATCGAGGTCACTGTGACGACGTTGCCATCGTAAATAGGCACCACTCTGGTGCGCTGACGTCAGTTTCTTTTCACAACTTTCCATGCCAGTAGCCCACAGCCATGAAGAACACTAAGGCCCATATTTATACTTTTTAGAGCTGCATTTGCGTAATTTTTTGATGCAAAAGCGGTGCAAACTTGCAAAATACAATTGTAATTTTGTAAGTTTACGCCGTTTTTGCATCAAAAAGCAGCGCAAATGCGATGCTAAAAAAGTATAAATATGGGCCTAAGAATGGTGCGCCAGAATCAGTTTGCAGTGCGGGAGGATGGGTGGGCCGGAAAGGAATTTGCAACTAGAATATGTCTCTACCAAATAAATTGCTACCAATAGTAAGTAACTTGTTCATCTGATAGAGACGTCTAGTTGCAGATTCCTTACCTTAGAATAGATACCCAAGCAATACCATCCTCTGCAGTGGGCTGCGAACCGAGGTCACACTAGAAAGTCCTGCATGACAGAACTGCCAAAATAGCTGTCTCTGCAGACCTGACTGTCCAGGCAGTAATGTCTTGTGAAGGTGTGCAGGGATGCCCACATTGCTGCCTGGCAAATGACAGGAACTCCGTGTGCTAACGTTGTGGTGGCAGCTGTTTCTCTGGTGGAGTGAGCACACTACCAAAGCGTAGCAGACTTTGATGCAGAGCACCACCCATTTCTAAATGGTTCGCTTCTGCACCGCCCATCCTTTCTTCACACCCACATATCCCACAAAGAGTTGATCGTCCACCAGGAAATCTTTGGTACGCCTCAGGTAAAATGCAGGTAAAACACCAACGCCCTTTTTGGATCCAGATGGTGGAGTCTCTCCTCTTCATGAGCGAGATGTGGGGGTGCATAAAAAGTAGGCAAAGTGATGGACCTGTCTACATGAAAAGGTGTAACAACCTTAGGAAGGAAGGAGGCCCTGCTCAGGACCACCTTGTAAGGATGGACAGATAAAAATGGTAGCTTCGACGAAAGAGCTTTAAGCTCACTCCCTCTGTGAGCAGAGGTGATGGCATTCAGAAAAGCAGTTTTTAGTGTGAGGAGCTGCAAGGGACAATTATGAAGTGGCTCAAAAGGGGCACCCGTAAGGTAGGTAAAGGACAGGTTTAAATCCCACTGGGGCATTATGAACGGGGTAGGTGGGTACAAATGTGTGAGTCCCTTAAGGAACCTCCTGACAATGGGAGACTTGAATAGAGAAGGTTGATCTGGCAACCTGAAAAAAGCCGAGATGGCAAATAAGTAGCCTTTAAGGATGCCCAAAGCACAGACCTGATGGGCAAGATAGGGGATGAACAGTAAAGCCTCAGAGAGAGGTGCAGAAAGGGGATCAATAGATTTGTTGGTACACCATGCCACAAATTTTGTGCCAATGATAGGCGTATACTATTTTGGTGTACCAACGCCTGGCTGACAAAATAACATTACAGACTTCGGGCAGAAGCTCGAAAGCTGTCAACTGCCACGGCTCAATCTCCACGCAAGAAGGCGGAGACTGGACAGGTTCGGGTGGAGAACCGTCCCCTGCTGCTGCGACAGAAGAACTTCCCAAAGGGGCAGTCTGATTGGAGAATCCATGGCCATGCTCAGGAGCTCAGGATACTGTACTCTTCATGCCCATTCTGGAGCCACAAGGATTACTTGGGCCTGGTTGTTGTTGATCTTCTTCAGAACTCTGGCCAGAAGTGGCATTGGCGGGAAGGCCTAAAGGAGGCCTGAGATGAAAAGCATCACAGAGCGAGTGCCACCTTTGAAACTCCAACAGCTGACACTGCGTGTTCTCTGCGGCGGCGAACAGATCTAGCCAAGGCTCTCCACACTGCTGAAAGAGACCCTTTCGCCACCTCCAGATGGAGACACCATTTGTGATTGACTATGCATTGACAGCTGAGGTTGTCTGCTCTGGCGTTCAGAGAGCCTGCCAGATGTTGAACCATGAGGGTTATGCCCTAGTGTTACAGCCACATCCAGAGGCGCAGAGCCTCTTGACAAAGGGTCCACGACCCCACTCTGTCCTGCTTGTTGCAGTTCCACATGGCGGTAGTGGTGTCCATGAACAACATCACCACTTTCCCTTTGAGAGAGGGAAGGCATGCTTTCATTGCAAGCCTGATCGCTCAGAGCTCCAAAAGACTGATGTAGAGTCACGATTCCACAGGAGACCAGAGGCCTCTGATCTCTGCCTCTCCCATGTGGCCTTCCCAGCCTAGGAGTGATGCATATGTCACTACAGTGAAATCTGGCAGGGGAAGTGAGAGGGATCTGCCGTTGACCCAATCTTGATTCGAAAGCCACCACTGCAGATCTTGTGCAGTTCCCTCCAAGATCTAGACCATGTCAGCATTTGCTATCTGGCAAGTATCACTAGCAGGATGCAGGAGGCCATGAGGCCCAGCATCCTCAGAATCATTCTCACCGAAATCCAGGATAGAGGCTGAAACATTGGTATCATAGCCTGAATATGCTGGACTCGCTTTTCGGGAGGATAAGCCTGAAACCACACTGTGTCCAGAACAGCTCTGATGAAAGTGAGCATCTGAGAGAGAGTCAGGTGTGATTTCGGCAGGTATATAGTGAACCGTAGTGAATGCAGTAGGTTTGCAGTAGTCTGAAGGTGGGAGACGACAGTCTGGGGTGTGCTCGCCTACAACAGCCAGTCGTCGAGATAGTGGAAGACTGAAACCCCTAATCTGCACAGATGAGCTGTAACCACTGCCTTCACCTTGGTGAACACCCGTGGTCACCGGTAAGGCCAAGTGGCAGCACAGTAAACTGAAAGTGCTCATGGCCTACCTCGAACCGCAGGTAATGCCTATGGGCAAGCAGGATGGGAATATTAAAATATGCATCCTGTAAGTCCAGTGCCACCAACCAGCCTTCCAGGTCTAGGGCAGACAAGGCCTAAGCTAACGAGAGCATCTAAAACTTCTCCAGCACTTCTCCTACTTGTGGATGTGATGTACGGTCTGTAGGTCTAGAACAGTATGAAGACCCTTGTTCTTTTTGGGTATCAGAAAGTAGCGGGATTAACAACCACTGCCTACTTCTGATATCGGGACCCTTTCTATGGCTCTCTTGGCCAAGAGAGCCGTAACTTCCTCTTGGAGCAGTGACAAATGATCCTCCGCCAGCTGTTCAATGTTGGCAGTATGGGGGAAGAAAGAATTGGAAAGGCAGGGCATAGCCCTGCCTGATGATCTGCAGTACTCATGCATCTGATGTTATAGACTGCAACTGATGAACTCGACAGAATGTAAAAAAAAAAGCCTGGCAAAAAACGACAGAGTGGTAGCTTTCTCCGGATCTGCGCTAACTGGCACGGAAAGAAAAGAACTGATGCCTGCACGCCTGGGTGTCACCTATATAGATGATTGCAACATCATTTACAGAGCCAATGTCACCACGCGGAGCTGAATGGAGCCACCCAATGGCGCGTGCAAGGGATATTGCGCGAAAATGTTTCTGGATCCACGTGATGCCTAGAAAAATCAAAGAAAAGGAATCTGCAGCTAAAAGTCTCTATCAGATATCAGTGCACAAGTGTAGTGCCTATATAATTAGTTCCACTCTGTTGCTTGTGGGGCTGTACAGGATCATCAAGGAGCCCCAGGGTGACATCTGCTGGTTTAGAAGAATCATTTGACAGGATCCTGTCTAGCACCCAAGTTATTCTCAAGATGAGGTATCTGTGGTTATAAGTATCCTTAAGGATTGCTTATTACTTAATTGTTTATAAAAAGACTGACTGCATGTTTATAGATGCAGTTTTTAAGAAGAGCTTTATTGTAAATACTAATGTTACATACTGCTCTATACTTAATTTAAATTTAGAACAAAAGAATGATACAGCACTAGTAATTACATTTTAAATTAAATACTTAATTATATTTAAATATATTAAGTTAAATGAACATTATTTAGGTTAAGATTTACTAAGATATCCTCCTAAAGTAAAACATTTCTATTTATTTATTATGCCTTAAAAATGACAAAAACGTATGCATAGAACTAAGGCCCTCATTACAACCCTGGCAGTCGGTGATAAAGTGGCGGTAATACCGCCAACAGGCCGGCGGTAACAGAAATGGAATTATTACCACGGTGGAAACCGCTCAGACAGACAGCCACTTTAACACACCGACCGCCACGGTGGTAGCAACAAGCACCATGGCAATACCCGCCAACAGCCAGGAGAAAGACAATGTAACGCCCAACAGCCTATCTGGCAACGTTTCTGGGGCGGTACCAACAACATCAAAAGCACAGCGGAAATAGAACACAGAAGTCAAAGGACTCACCTCTGGAGAGACAGAAACCAACCACGACGCCATGGAGCCCGAGTTGCACATATTTCCCATACTTGTCTACCTTTTCCTGCATTACGAACACCAACACCGGCGAAGATGACCCCGGTGAGTACTGCCGCCTAGCACACAAGGGAGGCGGGAGGAAAAAGAGAGTGACACACACACGCAACACCCCCAACACCATACACACAATCAGATGCAGTAACATTACATATCCACCCAGTACCCCTCAGGAATAATGCAAGGACAAAATGAATGGAAGAAAGTGAGTACGATTAAAGAACATGAATAAGTGCATTACATTACAAACGTATATACATATTTACAAATGGAGGGCCACAACACATAAGCCAAGGCCCCACCTCACTCCTACAACAACACGGAGAGAACACTGCAGGGGCATCAGGTTGAAAATACAGAGGCACCTCAGGGGTATGGAGAATGCAGGGGCACCTCAGCCGAAGGATGGTACAGCACCACTGGTCCTGGAGGGGGCTACATGCCCTGTGCGATGTCCTGGGGACTGCAAGGCCACAGTCTCTTAAGTGGGGGGTTTGCCCACTGCTTGGTCCTGGGGAGTGCAAAGCCACAGTCTCTCAAGTGGGTGGTTTGCCCACTGCTTGGTCCTGGGGAGTGCAAGTCCACAGTCTCTCAAGTGGGTGATTTGCCCACTGCTTGGCCCTGGGGAGTGCAAAGCCACAGTCTCTCAAGTGGGTGGTTTCCCACTGTTTGGTCCTGGGGAGTGCAAGGCCACAGTCTCTCTAGTGGGTGGTTTGCCCACTGCTTGGTCCTGGGGGGTGCAAGGCCACAGTCTCTCTAATGGATGGCTTCTCCACTGGTTCTGGAGGGGGCACTGTGCCCAGTTGCTTCATACTGGGTAGGATGCGGTGAGTGGATCGCTTCTTCCACTGGTTCTGGAGGGGGCATTGTGCCCAGTGTGCTTTATCCTGGGTAGGATGCAGTGAGTGGATGGCTTCTTCCATTGTTTCTGGAGGGCGCATTGTGCCCTGAGATGCAGATCTTGGGGAGCGCAAGGCACAGTCTCTCACCAGGGTGTCAGACTAACTGGATTTGCAGGGGCCAGGACACACAACAGCCCATGGAGGCAGGACTACACACTGTCTGCCAGCGGTGACGACTGCTTAGTGGTGGCAGTGGCAGTGCTGGTGTCGGTGCTGGCAGTGGTGGGGGGAGGCTCCAGCCCATCCCCTGCAGCCTCAGATGGCTGCCCACTGGGGCTGCTGCTGCTGGCAGTGGTCCTGGTGGCGGTGCTGTCAGTGGTGGGGGGAGGCTCCAGCCCATCCCCTGCAGCCTCGGACGGCTGCCCATTGGAGCTGCTGCTTCTGACCGTGAAGCTGGTGGCAGTGCTGGCAGTGGTGGGAGGAGGCTTCATCCCTTCCATTGCAGCCACAGATGGCTGAACCACCATGGTTGGCGGTGGGGGCTCCGAATGAGTCCCAGCACAAGGCCTCCTGTCCTTCCTGCCTGCTGGTGCAGGCCCTTTGCCCTTACTGTCAGCAGCCGGGGATTTCTCCTTGCCCTTCCCTGCCACAGCTGATGGTGCCTTTTTGCCTTTCCTATAAGCTGCTGGTGGTGCCTCCTTGCCCTTCCCTGTAGCAGCTGGTGTTCCCTCCTTGCTTTTCCTTGATGCACCTGGTGCAGGCACCCTGTCAGTGTTGCTGCTTGGTGCCCGGGATCCTCTACCACCTGCAGTAGATGTCTATACTACTGTGCCGCTGGACTGGGTGGCTGAGGTGCTTGCCTGGGTTTTCTTCACCCTGGCCTGAGGAGGGGTAGAGAAGAGGTCAATGGTGGAGAGAAAAAGCTTCTTAGGGACATTGGGGTGAGAAGAGGGCGAAGGTTTGGGAGTGGAGGAAGAGGAAGTGGTTTTAGTAGGTGTCTGTCTGCCGCGTTTGGGTGCAGGTGCATGGGCTGGATGCTGTTGTGAGGTGGATGGCTGTTGGGTGTCTGAGTGCTTGCATTTGTGTACCTTGGGAGGAGGGGGCACAGACACAGTGGGAGAGGACACAGAGGACGTGTGCATGGAAAAGGGGGTGGTGACTGCCAGTGAGGGGCATGTAGTGATTGGCATGATGGTGGTAGTGGATGAGGATGTAGTGCATGCAGATGTGAGTGTAGATGCTACTGGGAGGGAGGTGGACGAGGAGGAGGAGGGGGACACAATGGAGGCAGTGGATGCTGGTATGTCTGCATCTGGATGGTATTTGTGTGAGTGTCTGTGAGATGATGTGTGTTGCTTGTGTTTGCCTGAACCACTCTTGTGTGTTGTCCTGGGTGCATGCTGGTCTGCCTGTGTGCTTGGGATAGGTTGGGGTTAAGGGAAATGGTATTGGGCAGAGGAGGTTTAAGGGGGGAGGCTAGAAACAGGGATAATGGCTGCCATCAGGTAGGAGGCCAGAGCCTGGATTGATCTCTGCTGGGCTGCCATGCCAGAGTGAATGCCCTCCAAGAATGCATTTGTTTGTTGAAAATGGGCGACCAGCCCCTGGATGGCATTCACAATGGTTGACTGCCCAACATAGATGGATTGCAGGAGGTCAATAGCCTCCTCACTCGGGGCAGCAGGGCTAACTAAAGCAGGGCCTGCAGTGCCTGGGGCGAAGGAGATGCCCACCCTCCTGGATGAGCGGGCACAGGAATCAGGCTGAGGGGCTGCTGGGAGGGTGGTGCTGGTACGGCGGGTGGTGGTTGTACCTGTAGTTGGGGTGGGCACAGAGTTGTCTGCCACCACCAGGGAGCTTTCATCGGAGAAGGTATCACTGTCAGAACTGTCCCCTCCAGTCTCCGCCGTGGTGCTCCCCTCGCCCTCCGTCCCACTGGTGCCCTCACCGTCGGTGGATTCGGCCTCCTGGGCCCTGTCGGATGCAGCTCTCCCCGTCACCGGTGCCTCTGCTCCTCCACCAGATGATGCTAATGCACATAAGGACAGGGTGACAAAACGAAAAGGGGGGGATGAGACAAAGGATACCCTTGGTCAATGGCGGCAACAACACCACTGTTGGCGTACACAATACACTCACACACAAGAAACAGTCCTACGCACTAGACAATGCACTACCAGTCACAATGCTAGTCACAAGCCCACAGACAGGGATACCTAACGCCAATTGCAGCATACCTGAGACCCACAGACCCCTGCCCAGTAGTGGAGGCCTGCTAGCTTGTTTTGGGGAGGTTGACATCAGACTCTGCCCAACATGGGCCCTACCCTGCACTTGCCGGCCTGGCCTAGGGGAACCCACAGGCCCACATCCCCCACCCGGATGCCACCCCACCACGGGCAAGTAGTATATTGGGGCCGTGTACTCACCCACATGTGGCTGCTGTGATGCCTCCAAGTGCCCATCCAGCTCCGGATAGGCCACTGCCAGTATGCGGGTCATCAGGGGGGTCAGAGTTCGACAGGCACCCCTTCCTCGTTGGGAGGCCATCCCCAGCTGGGCCTCCACCGTCTTCCGTGCCCAGCGTCTCAGGTCCTCCCACCGTTTGCGACAGTGGGTGCTCCGCCTGCAGTAGACCCCCAGGGTCCGCACGTCCTTGGCGATGGTACGTCATATACCTTTTTTTGATGAGCGCTGACCTGCAGACAAATACACATAGGAATATCAGTCAGACCGTCCTGCCTGTTACACTCACAGCCCACCATAGGCCTCACATCCCATTACGCACAGACATTGCCCCCAAATACATGCAGCACGCTGCCCAGGGCCCCTACCCCAACACCCCCCTACACGAGGCCCTCATACACAGCACTCCATGCATTCATGTCCCATTCATCGTGCTCACAGTGTACTCACCTGTTGGTCTGGAGGCCCATACAGTATTCGGTATTGGGGTAGGACCCCATCCACCTGTCTCTCCAACTCCGCAGCAGTGAAGGCAGGGGCCCTTACCCCAGTGACACGAGCCATGGTCCGTTCCAGACACAGGTCAGAGCAGCACTTGCAGTGTAGGTCCTCCCCTGTTGAAGGTCAGGTAGCAAGTGAGTGAACAGATAGAAATTGGCGGTCACGTCCACAGCAGGGTGTACCGTCACCGCCAACGTACATCACCATTGGCCATGTAACCCATTGGGCCCAATGAGGATTTTGCACTGCAGTTTTCAACCGCCTCCCGCAACGGCGCACAATGTCAGCGGAATTACCTCATTTCCACCTGTCCTTCCATACAGGACAGGCGGATGCCATTTCGGGGGGGGGGGGGGGGCACGCCATGGCACCTAACTGCGTCACAGTACACCTAGGCACCATTTGGGCCTATACAACAATATTGTGTTACAGTCACAACATGCAATGCAGTGTAGTGTTTGGAAATATGGAATACTGACCAGCTACTCATGTTTGCCCCCTAGATTACAACTGCTGTGGATGAATAGGAGATTGATACATCCCCCCTTGTACAGGCCCCTGGTGGACTTGGCAACAATGGAGGACAGTCACATTATCCTCACCTACAGACTGGACAGGGCCACAATCACAGAGCTGTGTACCCAATTGGAACCTGACCTGATATTTGCTATCTGTCAGCCCACCGGGATCACCGTTCTTGTGCAAGTCCTATCTGTGCTCCATTTCCTGGCAAGTGGCTCCTTCCAAGTGACAGTGGGCTTGGCAGCAGGAATGTCTTAGCCAATGTTCTCAATAGTGTTGACCAGAGTATTGTCTGCCCTGATTAAACACATGCGCAGCTACATTGTTTTTCCCCAGGTGGAGGATTTGGCCACAGTGAAAGCTGATTTCTATGCTATGGGAGATATCCCCAACATTATTGGGGCTATTGATGGTACACATATTGCATTTGCCCCCCCCCACCTCCCCCTGGAGAAATGAACAGGTGTTCAGAAATCGAAAGAGCTTTCACTCCATGAATGTGCAGATAGTGTGCCTGGCGGACCAGTACATCTTCCATGTCAATGCAAGGTATCCTGGGTCTGTGCATGATGCCTTTATCCTGAGGAATAGCAGCATCCCATATGTGATGGCTCAACTCCAGAGGCACTGGGTGTGGCTAATAGGTGAGCCCTGGTTCCCACCCAGGGGTTGTTGGTGTATGAGTATGGTGTGGGCCCTAAGGGTTAGTGTGTGTCTAACAGTTGTCCCCTGAAATTTTCAGGTGACTCTGGTTACCTCAACCTCTCATGGCTACTGACCCCTGAGAGGTATCCCAGGACAAGGGCAGAGGAACGTTACATAGAGGCACATGGGCGAACAAGAATAAGAATAGAAAGGACGTTTGGCCTCCTGAAGGCCAGGTTTCGTTGCCTCCATCTAACAGATGAATCCCTGTACTACTCACCCAAGAAGGTATGCCAGATCATCGTGGAATGCTGTATGATGTACAACCTTGCCTTACGTCCCCAGGTGCCTTTCCTGCAGGAGGGTGATTCTGGAGATGGGCATGTGGCAGCAATTTACCCTGTGGACAGTGAAGATGAGGAGGCAGAGGATGAGGATGAGGACAACAGAAGTGCTATAATACAACAGTACTTCCAATGACACACAGGTAAGACACTGTAATTACACTTTACATTGACAGTTTTGTATTTGACATCGTCACTGGCAGGCTGATTTTCCCACTTCTATGGCCATTTACTGTACCCTTTGGCATCTCTATTTGCAGATATTTGTGCCCCACTATCTCTCCTGGTGTTTTGACTGTACCCAACTGCAGGTCATTCCTATGTATACATTACTGTACAGTTATACTGCAGTGTTTAAAGCTTGTTAAACAAATACATGGTTAAATGATTTGACAGACTCCATACTTGTATTTATTCAAATGGTGTTTATTTAAGTGCTAATGATTAGAGGGGGATGTGGAATGGGCTGGGGTGATGATGGAGGAAGGTTCAGGATAGAGTCCAGTCTATTTGTATCACAGGTGCACTGTCCAAGGGGGCATAGGAAGGGGAACAATGGCAGTTCAAGGTGGGCAGGGTGACAGGGTGGGACACAATGGTGACATTCAGGAGAGTCTTATTTCTTGCCGGGGGTCTTGGCAATGTTCTCTAGCTTCTGCCTGGATTGCAGGGACCGTTTTGGGGGTGGTTCTCCTTCTGCAGGGGGTGGGGTGCTGGTGGCCTGTTGTTCCTGTGGTGGGGCCTCCTGTCCACTAGCGGCAGCGGAGGTGGAAGGCTGTTAAACGGTTTGGCTAGTGTCAGGGGCCCGGTGGTGTGCCACTGCCTCCCTCATGGTGTTGGCCATGGTGGTGTTTATGTCCTTCAAGTCCTCTCTGATCCCCAGGTACTGTCCTTCCTGCAGCCGCTGGGTCTCCTGCAAGCAACTTGTCCAGTATCTCGCCCATCGTCTCCTGGGAATGGTGGTATGCTCCCAGGATGTTGGTGAGTGCCTCCTGGAGAATCTGTTTCCTGGGCCTGTCTTCCCCCTGTCGCAAAGCAGTCCTCCCAGCTTCCTCGTTGTCCTGTGCCTCTGTCCCCTGAACCGTGTGCCCACTGCCACTGACCCCAGGTCCCTGATTGTCCTGTGTTTGTGGGGTGGCGTGGGGTCCCTCTAGTGGTGGACACACTGCTGGTTGACGTGTCCTGGGGACAGAGGTATGGGCCCGCTGGGTGGGTACTATGCTGGTGTTTCCTGAGGGGGAGGCTCTGTGGTGGTATGGGACTGTGCCTGGGTTACCGACTGTCCGGAGAACCCTGATGGGCCAGGTTGGTCATCCAGATCCAGGCATCCAGAGCTGCTGGAATCACTATGGACCTCTTCTGGGGGTGGACCTGAAGTTGCTGGTACATCCTCTCCGTTGGGTGGGGGACCTGTGGGGATGTAAATGCAGTGTTATTGTTTCTGTGTGTGTCATCTTGTGCATGGGTGTGTTGCCCTGTATGGTTGTTATTGCCCTGGCAGCTTTGCCTTGTGTGAGTAGTGATTTTGTGGGCTAGGCGATTCTCTCTAATGTGCATGCTTTAGTGATGGGTGTCCATGCAGGTCTGTGAGGGGAGTCCAGGCATTGGTGTTGCATGTAGGGCTTGGTATTGGGATGAGTGGGTTGTGGCATTGCGGTATGTGGGAGGTGGTGAAGTGATGGGAGTGAGGGTAAGGGTGGGGGTTTGTGATGGCATGCAGGTAGGGGGGATGATAGTAATAGAGATTAGACTTACCAGAGTCCAGTCCTCCTCCTACTTCTGCCAGGCCCTCAGGATGCATGATTGCCAAGACTTGCTCCTCCCATGTTGTTAGTTGTGGGGGAGGAGGTGGAGTCCACCGCCAGTCCTCTGTACAGCTATTTGGTGTCTTGCTGCTGTGGAACGTACCTTCCCGTAGGTTGTTCCACCTCTTCCTGATGTCATCCCTTGTTCTGGGGTGCTGCCCCACAGTGTTGACCACGATTCTCCGCCATAGCTCCATCTTCCTAGCAATTGACGTCTGCTGCACCTGTGACCCGAATAGCTGTGGTCCTGCCCAGATGATTTCCTCCACCATGACCCTTAGCTCCTCCTCAGAGAACATGGGGTGTAGTTGTGGTGCCATGGGTGTACTGTGAGTGGTGTGGGCAAGGGTGCGTGGGGTGCTGTGTTGGGGTGTGTGATGTAGGGTGCGTGGATGGTGTTGTGTGTCTCTGGTCTTGTCTGTGGTCTTGCTATCTCTCTTGTGACAATTGTTTGTAATGGTAAAGGGTTGTGGGTAATGTGGGTGTGTGTTTTATAGTGGTGTGGGTGTGTGGGTGTGGTGTGTGTCAGGTGTGTGTAGTTTGAAATGTCCAATGTGGTGTAGTTTTGTTAGGTTGTGGGTATTTTGAGCGCGGCAGTATGTACCCCCAATGGTTTAGAGCCATTATATGTCCGCCGTGGTGATTCGTGGGTCATAATACCGTAGGCGTAGTTTTGTTGGCGTAACGGTGTGGATTTTGCTTCCGCCAGTTTATCACTGACCTTTGAACTGGCGGACTTGTGTGTGTGGCTGTATAGTGACGGATTGCTATGTGTGGGTCATAATATGGGTGGTGGTAATCCGCTGCGGCGGCGGTATGTTGGCGGCAGTAAGCATGGCGGTAAGTGGGATTTACCGCCAATGTCATGAAAATTTATGATTAAAAAAAAAAAACAGTTATGTTATTTTTAAATTAAAAACATTTGTTATAATATTTTATCCTAACACCATATTTATTGTTAATATTTTCATTTTCAACATTAAATTAATGTTATACATATTCAAAAAGTCAGAATTAATAATTAATGAAAAACAAAATTTACTGAAGTTTTTGATTTATTTTTACACTTCTACATGACAAACAACTTTCAAGAAATGGTTACATTTTGTTGGAGCTCGATATTTGCTTCAAATATTAGTACATGACTTGTGCTGGGTTTAAACAACTGAACGGTGAGGCAATATTAGCACAGGGTTGCAATGCGTATTGTATTATCCGTATGGACCTAGGCTGGGTCCATACTGAAATGGAGCCAATTTGCTAAGTTAATAAGGACGCAAACCTTCAAGAACTGTGAGGGAAGAGGGCTGCCAAACATGAGCATGAGCAAAATCAGTGATAATAGCTACTGGGTAACAGTTTATAAGTGACAAGGGGCGATGCCACCTGTGGCGTACACTCAGCTGACTAAGCTTGCAGTATGTTTGGTAATTTCTAACAGTGGTAACTAGTGGGAATTAATAACCAGCAGCAGTGTTTCCTTAAGCGTTGGGGGCTGATGCTGGGGGACCTGTCCTAGTATGGCAAGTCGGTCCATCGCCAGGTTTTTATGGAGAGGGGCATCTACACACTCAAGCTATTGCACAGTAAATTATTTAACTTAACATTATTTCCTATGTTGGTTCTATTTTGAGTCCCTGCCTACATTATTTTCAATGGGAATCGGTTACAATATCAGTGGTTGACCAGGTGTGGTGCTGGACTTAATACTGCTCTTTTATTGCATTAATAAACTTGCACTCGGATGTTTGGCTATACCACGTTTCAGGGGGCGAGACATGACTTCTGAGTAACTTTACATTCATAAATGTGGGAACAGCCAAAATTTGTAAAGTAGCAAAGCTACTCAAAAGTAAACTTATGTATGTCACTTACTCTCAACTAAGTTATCTTTCTGAATCGTACCTTTTGTATTTTATCATGCCTACTGAAAAATGAATAGCATGTATTGTCTTCTTTATATGAACATATGAGAAAACATCCGACATAACATCTGAAAGTGAAACTCTTATCAATAAGGCATGATATTAAGATATTGTAGTGCACGTCAAACTCCAGCATTTGTCATTTTGTTGCATTATGATCAACGTGTACAGAGAAGTGAAACATATTGAATGATTTATAGTTTTCAAATAAAAATTCTTCAAAATTAAGAAAACAAAAAAGTGTCTGACTTTGAATAAGCATATTTATTTTAAAATGTGTGTAGTAAATATTATTGATTAATCAAATTCTGATAGCTTATCACTACTACAACGGGGAGGGTATAGGAGGGAATAGGAAGAGCCTGAAAAAGAGTCAGACAGCTATCAAAGACTTGATGTAGGGATTTCTACAAGTGGGGAGAACATGTTTTCCATAAATAATTTAGACAGTGGTTATACAAGCCTTTTGGTCTGTGCTTCATAGGTACTTTGAAACATGCACAAAGGCCCAATTCTCCAAGGAGCATGTTGTTAAAAGTTTAAGATTAGACTTAAAAATATTATAACATGCTTCTCAAACGAGTAAGTAGCTCTCCTTGCTCCAGCCCAGGGAACTAAATAGGAAGCTCTTGCTTGGTTGAATTCATAAGTGTATACCAAAATTGAAAAGCAGTAGAGATGTAAATGTATGTACTTTCAGAACTCATGGGTTGATTTTTGGAGAAAAATGGTAGAATTTCCAAAATATATTCAAAGACAATATTTGAGGGATAAAAATCAAAAGATTTTGAGGACAGTTATTACTAATTTTAACTAGGTGCTAGGGAGAGTGCATCAATGACTGCTAGGTGTTACACATTGACAAATCAATAATTACATCACTGCTAGCAACCAATGCCTGAGGTGATGACTGCTGGGAATCTTGTATGTGGTATCCACAAATGTCATCTTGTCTTATTGGTTACTTTTAAAACATGTTACTACCTCGCAAGGATTTTCATTGAACATAGGCAGTTCTTATTCCAGAAACATTTGGAGACCGCTGTATTATGACATAGACGTTTACAAAGGGGGAATGGGGCGTTCTGTGCAAATGCGTGTTGCAAATATGTTGAAGCATTATTCCCTTTGGAGAAAGTCCTTCCCCCGAACATCCCCAGTAGATCTGTTCCCTTTTCCATCATCAAAGGGGTGTTAGTAAGTTGATAACAATTTCCAAGGTGGAAAGCAGTGGGACAGGAGTTTGGGAATGCCCCCAAATGTACATGTTTGTGGACGTAACCAAACTTCCAAGGCAAACCTCACCTTAAAACACCCACTTCCCATCTCTTGAATGGAATTTACTAATGTGCTTGTGATGGAGAAATAATGATTTTTTACTCCTGCCAGTGACCCCTATGTGAAATTTCTATTTATTCCAAAAATACCTTTGTTAATAGGAGCTACAATAGACTTTTTGAAGAAGATTTACAATTACTTTTCACTCAATTACTATTACCCATCTATAGATGGCTCTAATTGTATGCAGCTCACTGTACATTTAAAAGCTGATAGGTTTAAGTCTTACATGGTCATGATCCCCCAATACAGCAGCAACTCTTACCTGTCATCATTGCTTTGTTCATCATGTAATAGACGTTCCTTATTTAACCCTATTTTATCCAATTCATGTGTGAGCTTTTCCAAATCATTATTCATTTGTTGTGCTTTCAATTTTTCATTAACTAAATCCTATTGAAAGCAAATAGAAATTAATCAGTGCTTGCAATTTATTACACAGAGAGAGAGAGAGAGAGAGAGAAATGGCAGCTATGATATGGCAGAGGGAGAAATAAAAGCAATAATGGTTTTGTAGATTACATTTCAATTATGTGCACACTTAAAATGAACGTACTAATTTGCAAACATGGATGCGTAAGAGTTGTGGGTTGGCAGAGTCCCATTTTCTAAAAGTGAGACTCTGGTGTGGTAAACATTTCTCAGTAGCATTCACATGAATATTAATTTAACTTTGTCCTTTGTTAAACTTTTCCACTTAGGGGAGCTACTGTAATGGGTTTTGGGATCACCCAACCAGAATACTGTACAGGCATGCATTTATGTATGCGAAAATATCTGTAGATAACCTTCACATTTTTTTAAATGTGACAGATCAGGTGCTCCTAAAATGGAAAAGTAGTGGCCTCATCTAGTTAGTGCTTGCCTTCCTGCGTTACCTCCAGTTGTAGGAAGAGGTGGAGTATAAATCCCTTTGGCTTGTGGATAAAGAACTTTGGGCCAGATATAAGAAGCATTTTTTAAGTCGGCAACTGGGCCGTTTGCGACTTGAAAAATGCAATGTGGGATGTATGGACCCTTTTTTGAGATTCGGTTTATTTACCGAATCGCAAGAAGGGTTTGTGAGTTGAAATTAGGAAGGGGTGTTCCCTTCCTCATTGCGAGTCGCACTCCCTTGTATGATTGTTGTGACCTCAAATGTGTTCGCAAAACAATCGCAGTTAGTACCAGTTTCAAACTGGTGCTAACCCATTCGCAAACGGGAAGGGGCCCCCATGTGGCATCTGTTAATGATGCTCCTATTGCAGGCCAGTACTGTGAGAGAGAAGAGCACGCCCAGATTATATGAAGGAGATCAGCATCAGAAGTATGACACCAAGCACAGTGGGTCGAAGCAGTGAGGTATATCTTGTTGAGTTTGTGCAGTGTTAGATATGCATGATGAAAGAGGGAAAGCTGTATCAGTTTAAATCTAGACTTGCAAGAAACTTTTTTTAGCGTATTGAAGTAGGAAGGTCCATTCCTTAGGTGCGATATCTCTTCCAATATCCGCTTCTCATTTTGTTTTGAGCAAATCTAAAGATGTATTGAGATGTGTGCGGAGTCCCTGAAATAGCCATCTGACTAGATGTCTACTATGTCCCATTGCATGAAGAGCCCGAAGGACTTCATGTGTTACTGGTTCAGAGCCATCCGGTGCAGTGTGGTTGCACACATAAGCTAGTATTTTAGCATGGGTCAGGAAAAGAGCCTCAGGTAGCCCATGAGCTTTCACGAAGTCGGAGTGCAGCATCAGCATGCCGCCTTTGAGCAAGTCTCCCAATAAACTGACTCCTTGGTGTTACCCAACAAGGAGCAGGGAAGCAGTAATAGTCCCTGAGGGGGTGGGAAGCCTGCAAAGCGACACATTCGGTGCGTATGGGACCGATACGGTCATGTATCTCACCACTAGCTTCCAGTATGCTAAAGCAATGCGAAACTGCAGGGTAGTACCCGTAGGTAGCTTAGTGGGGTTAGGACAAATCATTCGATGTTAGAAACCTCTCCTCAGCATTGAGGCTGAACAATTTATTTCTCCCAGATTATTACCAGCCAGCCAGTATGATAAACATTGTAGTTGTCCCGCTGTGCAATAGGCTTTGAAATCTGGGGCCCCCAGACCTCCCATGTTGGGAGGCGACTGTAGTTTTGTGAGACTGACTCGGCGTCGGCCCTTGCCCCATATCAGATCAATCAGCAATGAGTTTAATGTCTGGAATACACAAGTCAGCACCATAACTGGCAAATTAACAAAATAGTATAGAACATGAGTTAATTTTATAATTTATACCAATGCCACCCTACCGGACACAAAAAGGGGCAGAGTGGTCCAAAAATCTATTTGAGACTGGTATGATGTAATCGCTCACATTAAATTGCCCTCCAACAAATCTAAATGATCACGTTATACCCAGATACCGAGATAACGAAAGGTCACAGGCGCTGTTCCAATGGTCCTGGAGTTGAATCGGATAGAGGGTTCTTGGTAAGTGCCCCCAAAGGATTATACATAGATTTAGATACTATTTGTGCCACTCACCCAGTATCCAGCCTCAAATCCCTATAGTTTAGGATCATATCATCTGTGTATAACGAGCAAGAGTGAGTGGTGGGGCCAAGCACAATTCCCCAATCCCTTGAACTATGACGAAGGTGGAGTGCGAGGGGCTCTAATGCTAATACAAATAAAAGAGGAAATAGAGGACAGCCTTGTCTAGTTTCACAATATATTCGGTAGGAGGTGGAGATATGTGCACCCGTCTTAGCTCTGGCAGTGGGATCCAAATAAGGGAGCCGCACCCACCGGACACATTCTGGGGGTATTCCATAGGCTTCTAGGGTTGAAAACATATAATCCCAGCTAAGAGTGTCAAATGGTTGCCGCATATCTAAGGAGATGCAGCCAGCATAAGGACAGTGGTGCTTCATTTCATCCATCAGCTGGAATAACCGGCAAATGTTCATCAACGTGCCACGACGAGGAACAAAGCCACTCTGGTCTGTGTGTGGGAGCCGCTGAAGGAGTGGAAGGAGGCGGCGTGCCAGTATCCTACTGAGTAGCTTATACTCAGTATTTAAAATAGACAGGGGTTTACAGGGGGACATCTCTACAGGGGGCCTATTAGGCTTAAGGAGCGAGGTCACTACTGCTTTCTCCGTTATAGCAGGAAGTATTCCCTCTTCCAACAACCTATTATATAATTTCTCAAGAAAGAGAGTAAACAATTGGCATATATGGAGTGTAAGATTTGTTATCAATGACCCTAAGACGCTCAAGGAGCTCCGCATGGCGGATTCGAGCCGATTGTAATTGTGTCTCATCTGTGTTACCCCGTGCCACTGCTTGCTCCATAACACCCAATTACTTTCTAGTTGTATGAGGTCTTTCACTACTTCCCTGGTGCTCCCACCAGTGTAGAAATGGATGCCCCCCAAAAAAACTCCTTAAAGACCTTCCACTCAACCAGTGGGGAGGAGGCAGTGTCAGTGTGTTCTGAAAAGAATGCAGCAACAGTGGTTGCCAGTGTCTCCCGGAATACTGTGTCTTCTAAGAACGTGGGCTGTAAGTGCCACGTTGGTACCTGAGTGGGCACTCGGCCCGAGAGAGCATGATTTCAAGTGGATTGTGGTCTGATAATGTTTTGCCTAGGTATGTGGCATGGGTGATATGGGGTTGCAAACGGGAGGTGCACAGGAACCGATCTAGGCAGGAGTGAATGTGTGGGGGGGAGTAAAACAAGTATTCTTTGGAATCAACGTTACGACTGCACCACACATCCAAGAGATCCAACCCTCAGCCCATTATCACAATACTCTGGATTGCCTAATTGATGCACTATTCGGGAGGGGTAGATTTGAGCGGTCAAGGAGAACGTCAAGCACTGCATTAGAATCCCTGCCCAGAACCCAAGGGAGATGGGACCAGTAGGATAACACTGTGGAGAGACGGGCAAGGAATATGTCTTGTTCTTGATTCGTGCATAAAAACATCACAACACTACTTGGTCACCATCAAGGGGACCCCTTAGCAGTACATAACAACCCAGTGTATCGATTTTTGTGTCTTGGGATAAGAACGGAATCCCCACCTGAATCCCTATGGCTACTCTCCGGGCATAGGAAGAAAAAGAAGTGTGGAATAACTGCCCCCTCCCATTGCGTTGTAACTTTAGGGCTTCTGGTGCAATAAGGTGAGCTTCCTGTAGGGAGGCCATTTGAGCATGACATTGGTGCAATTGTGACAACACCATGTGACATTTATATATAGATCCCAGCCCCCTAACATTCCAGGTGATTATATTTTAAGATTTAGTAATTGTGGTCATTATAATTAGTATATGGAATGCAAGTCAGTGGCCCCACTAAGAATCCTATGTCCCCCACCTGTGTTCTAGCAAGGACAGACGCATAATAACAACTT
This sequence comes from Pleurodeles waltl, assembly GCF_031143425.1. Lineage (NCBI taxonomy): Eukaryota > Metazoa > Chordata > Amphibia > Caudata > Salamandridae > Pleurodeles > Pleurodeles waltl. Next base: position 420,331,552 of record NC_090444.1, on the reverse strand, counting down.
ACATTACCCAATATCTGGTCAATCATGAGGAACAGCGCCTGACCAATTAACCAAACAGAAGAGAAGTAAACTGATATAGCGATAGCAAGGCTTACTCTAATGAGGTGTTGTGGTTCTGGTGCCATGCTATATAACTGTAAGACAAGCATGTTTCTGTCTCATTAACGAAGGCTCGGACCCAAGCCCCATCTATGACAACATACCATGGCAGAGAATATAAGGATATCCAATGTAGATACCAGGAGGCAATTAGATAATTAGAATGGTTGGCAGCGATCATTGTAACAATATGGGTTGTAGTGTGGGGGGGCATCTCCCCCAGAATCCCGCAGGCTGCAACTCTGTATTGGAAGTATGTAGAGGGGAGTTACAACATTCTGGGCCTTCATAAGTCATTGGTTATCTGTGGTGTTACAAGCGGGAATAAGGCTGTGCTACCCTCAGTTTCTGAGCCTGAGTCCCCAGCCAGGGAGGATTCTGTGCTGGACCTACGGCCGAGATTGCACAGGGTAGTAGCAAGTTGGATGGCTTTAAGTTGACTCACCCGGGGCTGTTGAGGGGACGGTGCCACCTCCTGCCCATCACAATGCCCGATTTATGGTGGCTATGCCGGCCCCGGCGGCCAGACATCTGAGACACAGTCCCAAGTGATTGTCCATCTTGCGATCACCTGTTTAAGCAATTGAGCAATCACAGAGCCCTGCTCTGCATGTTCCGACGTTAAGGTAGTTAATGTTTGTTCTGTCAACATAACTCAGTCCGCAAGCTTGCAGTGACCTTCTTTCAGCAAACTAATGTCTGTGGTAAGGGCGCCAAGTTTCTTCTCCATGGCTACGCTGGAGTCGCATATTTCCTACAGGATGTTATCCAGTTTGTCAGCCGGAGGCTCTGCCCGCATGGGGGGAATACAGTCTAACGGGGTTGAGGCAACTGAGCCCTCCGAGGTCGAGGAGCGTGCCTGCACACAGTCATCTAGACTGGGAGGCTTGGTTTTATTGAGTCCCATCATGCTAACAGGTAAGTGGAACAGGTTAGCGCCAATACTGTTTGTTAGCCCTTCAGAAGTGGCAAGCAAGTATGTCTTGGGCCAGAGCAGCCTCTCGCCACATCCCCGCCAGGTCACACCAGCTTCCAGATGTGTAGGTCTCATGCCAGGCCGCTACTCCCTGGTATTCCACTGGGCTTCACAGCACTGTGCCACGACGATGCTCTCGGTCATGTCCCTCATAGTAATACTGATGTAGTCCAGAGAGGGATGGGGAGCTCTCAATCTACTACTCCCTTGGCCCTGTATATTAGATCAATTGGGGGGGGGGGGGGGGCTGTTCAGTCTCCCAAGTATGCTCCGGGCTGAATGCCTCACTCACCCAGCCAGCAGTCGCTGAGAGGCAGAGAAATTCTGCTGCAGTTGGGCGTGTCAGCACCGCTCGGGGTGTCCGAGTGTTCCACAGGCCAAGCTGTCCTCCTTCGTGGCTCGAGCTTGCCTCTCTGTCCCCAGCCTCCAGTGGGCCGCTCTGCTGTCTTCAAGGCCTACCCTCTACGGCCTCTGGGCTGCGCTCCCCCACACAATAGGAAAGAGGGATGGGAGTGGCCAGGCCCGGCACCGCCGCGGCCGGCCTGATGAACCAAGTTCCCCCCTTCCACTTGGGGCAACAGCCAATTCAGGCTGGTCGCCGCGGCCCACTCCGGTCATCCAGTCGGGCGGCAATAGTCTTCAGTGCCCAGCAGCTTCCCGGGCCAGCACCGGACATACAGGTACCGCGGGGATGGGAATCCACCCACCGCAGGTCCGTAAGGGGTCAGCAAGGGGGACTGCAGATAATTTCTTACTCCCAGGCCCGGAGAGCTCGAGCTCAAGCGTCCACCATCGTTGGTGGTTAACCATGCCCCCCCTATGCAAGACAATTTGATATAAGTTGTATAATGTTGTAAGAGCGATACAATGATTTTCTTCTGGAAAAAAGTTCTCAGCATTCCAATATGGAAGTTATTCCTCTTTTCTGACTGTCAGTCTAACCAAGTAAATTCAAGTTAATACAAGGTGATACCTCCATATTAATTAATTTTTTATTTTCCCAACTGTGAAGTATATGCCTGGTGTGTGGAAGACATTGTGACCCAACAGGGCTAATTAGCTTAGGCAGTGTCGATGAGTGAAAACGCATGCAGAAAACTTGTGTACCAGGCTGTGATTAGCTCATGATGCTTGTTTTTGTCAATTCATAGATGCAACTATCTGCAAGGGGCTCTGTTTACTGTACCAGGCCGAGGCATGTGGATTATGGGAGACATACTGTTGAGGTTGTACTGACCCAAATGAGCTTGAGAGTAGCTTGAAATCCCTGGGAGGATGACTGATTAGCACCAGTGAGAGAAAGGTGGAAGGTGTAGACAGTAGGAGTCAGGAGGATCCTGGGTTAGCGAAAACACTGATAACACCACAAGAACCACTGGTGTGATTACGGGACATGCTGTTGGGGAAGCCAGCCTTTAGTGTATAAAACAACCAGAGTGCAGATGACTTGGTGACGCTCACAGACAGAGTTGTGCAGATTGCACCTTTCCTAGGGAGGGAAAGAGAGAGAAGAACGAGCAGGCTTCTCAGTGCTAGCTACTAAGTTAAGTCCAGGGGTTGAAGGCCCAGATTCTCCTGCTCTATCTTCATTTACAGAATTATTATAGTGCTTTTGATTTACTGGATTGTGGGTCATTCAAGACCGTTTCTTTCTTATGCTATAAGTATACATGCAACTGTTTTACTATCATTGCCAATAGATGTGCTTGTGCTAGTGTTTCATTAAAGTCATACTGAATCTGTTACATGTGTGCATTGCTTCTTACTGAGAGTCCTTATTGGTTTGCTCGCTGCGCCACTGGATTCAAGTTAACCTGGCTGATGAGATGTGATACCCTGAAACTGGTCCTAGGATGCCTGTTTCCAGTCCAGGGAGGATCTGGCTTTGCAGTTTGGGCTAGACTGCTCCCATGGGGAGCAGGGTCAAGACTAATTTGCATATGGCTGGGTCCAAACTGGGGGGATGTGGCAGTTAAAATAACAATGGATTAAACCAAGATCCGTGACTGGGGGTGAGAGTTTGAAAAGTTTCAGCACTCCGCCCATCATTTTATTTTGTGATGTTGTTATGTGTGCCCTAAGTGGCTAGGGCTATGCCCAGACGTGGGACCCCTGCTCTATGCACCACTGGATTCAAGCTAGCCTGGCTGATGAGGGGTGATACCCTGACACCAGTCCCAGGATGTGTGTTTCCGGTCAAGGGAAGACCTGGCTTGGCAGTTCAGGCTGGACTGCTCCCATGAGCAGCAGGGTCAAAACTGATTTGCATATGGCTGGGTCCAAACATGGGTGAACTGGCGGTCAAAATAATGATGGATTAAACTCAGATCTGTGACTGGAGGTGAGTGTTTGAAAAGTTTTAGTTCTCCGCCCATCATTTTATTTTGTGATGTTGCTATGTGCGCCCTAAGTGTCAAGGTGTATGCCCAGACATGTGTCCCTTGCTCGCTGCACCACTGGATTCAAGCTAGCCTGGCTGATAAAGGGCAATACCTCGAAACCAGTCCCAGGATGCTTGTTTCCGGTTCAGTGAGGACCTGGCTTGGAAGTTCAGATTGGACTGTTTCCATGGGAAGCAGGGTCAAGGCTGATTGGCATATGGATGGGTCCAACTAGGGTGATGCGGGGAGCAAAATAATGATGGATTAAACCCAGATCTGAGACTGGGGTGAGTGTCTAAAAGGTTTCTGCACTCTGTCCAACATTTTATTTTGTGATGTTGCTACGTGCACCCTAAATGGCTAGGGGTATGCCCAGGCGTGGGTCCCTTTATCGCTGCACCACTGGATTTAAGCTAGCCTGGCTGATGAGGGGTGATACCCCAAAAACGGTCCCAGGATGCTTGTTTCTGGTAAAGGGAGGACCTGGCTTGGAAGTTTGGGCTGTACTCCCATGGGGAGCAGGGTCACGACTGATTTACATATGGCTGGGTCCAAACTGGGGTGGCTTGGCAAGCCAAACAATGATGGATTAAACCCAGATCTGTGACTGGGGGTGAGTGTTTGAAAAGTTTCAGCACTCCGTCCATCATTTTATTTTGTGTTGTCCTTATTAATTTGTTTTTTTTTAATATTGCTTAGGTTGGTTGCCGGCAACCAGTCCAATACACCAATAAAGGACCAATTTTGTCTCAAATGCATCAAGCCATGGTTATAGTTAGGATATTTATAAAGTACAGCATACACCAGATGTTCTTGGTGTGAACGTGCAAAAGTATAGTGACGGTGGTGCTGGACTATTACTAATTGAATACATTGGTTTTGTCAGACTTTCTAAAAACAGACAGAGCTGATCTACTATGAAGGGCATTAGGAAAGGCGTTCCAGATTTGAGCAGCTTCAAGCTCTCTGCCTGAATATTGTTTGGGATTGCAGTACTGTATCGGGAATTTTTAGTTTGATTGTAGATTTCTTGATTGCTTACACCACATGAATTTGTTTACCATAAACTCTGAAGTGTTAGAATACATTTAATGCAGACAAATGTCATTGCTTTACAAAAGTATCCTATTGTGGAGAAGCAACCAATAAATGTTTCTCTTGGAAGCAAGGGACTCAAATTTTTGTAGACCACTATTAGTGTTCAGCTATACTTTATACTAACTGAAGGTTGAAAATAGGGGTAGTCAAAAGATTGCATTACAATAGTCAATTCTTGTTTGAATCAAGGCTTGACAATTGATATTTCCCACATTTTAGATAGAAAGTATTCCACCATAATTTCGACTGTATAATATCATGGGGCCAACATTTTGTGGTAAAAATATTGGGGACCAGAATATTAAGAAAGTAAGTGCATATAGGTAAGCATAGGTTTACTGTACTTAACTTCAAATATTTGTACCTTGAAAGTACTTTTGGGGCAGTACAAGATTGCAGAGGAAGCCACAGGGCACCACCTGTTGGTACACAGGAGTCAGTTGCTAATGGGAAAATTTCCTGGATCAACTCTAGCTCTGTGGGATATTTTAAATATGAGGATTCTGTTATAAGCATTCATCAGAAAATTGTGTGTGTGTGGGGGGGGGGGGGGAGGGGTATGCCTGTGTGGTGTTACTTGATCAAAGTACAGCAACAGTACTGTAATATGGATTAAAGTCATGCCTGGTCTGGATTATTAACTATCTTTCACAATCTTGACATAGGAGAAAGCTTTCAAATGCTAGCCTGGATCAACATTTGACATGAAGGGTTTTGAAGCAGGGTCCCATTGGGCACCGGTCAGTAAATGTTAATGTGAGTTGGAAAGATCAGTAATTATAAACAAATATTGTTTTCCCAAGTTATGAGAAAATCAGCATCCTAATTCCATATGAGTTCTGATCAGAAATAAGAGGTCTCACCCATCTGAATCACGCTAATAGGGTTGGTTAATAAAATGGAAACCAGCTTACAGTGTGATTGGGAAACAATGATTTTCTTTCTCCAAAACTGTAGCTGTCAAGCTCAGACACTATGGCTGAAGAACCATTGAGAATCCCACTACTTTTGTTTGTTTTCTGTTGACTGGTAAGAGACTATGCAACACAGAGTCTGAGAGGAAAAGGGAAAGTGAGTGAGAAAGACACAGGTGGTAATCATCTCATTTTTCAGGGTGGGCATGTAGCTGCAGGCACAGGTTAGTCTGATGAAGTTTGTATATAAAAGCAAAATAACACTGTATGAAAGACAACTGAACATGTAATGAATCAAACCAGAAGTTAATTTCTGTGGTGGACTGTGCTATGATGAGCTGTACACAGGTCTGAATATAGATGTCAAATCCCAGGATACCACAGAAACAGATTCTGTAGAATAAGAAGGGGAATGCACACAGTAATACCTGCCTAACCCCTGTAACATGAGGAATCAGAGGGAAGGAAAAGAAAAATGGTGCCTGGTACTAAATATGGTGCTGTACTTTTAGTTGCCAGGCAATGAATGTATGCGACCCAAGAGCTTAAGTACTCTCCCTAATGATAAAGCTTCAGAAGTGGTGAGTATAACCTGGAAGTAGTTAATCACATAAGTGGTTGGGCTCTAAATCTCATTCTCAGCTTCCACAAGCCTTGATTTCAACCCTGCTTAATGCCTCTCTTTCAGGTGTATTTTGAGACGTGAGCTTTACATATTTTTCTTTACACTCTCAGAACTGATTTTCTCCTTTTCCCTCCAACATTCTACTCTTATCGCTGTCTAATCATGACAACAGCAAGTTCTTGGACACGTGTGAAATGAAGTGCTTTAATTACCTAACCACTTTATTACAGTAACAACATGTTCATCTATAAATCATATATTACACTACTGGACAAATGGTTATGTCTAAAACTGATGAATATGTGCATCAGGAAACTTACAAGTATCATTTTGGGTCACCGGAGCCCGCAGTGTAAATAAATTACTCAATTTGAGTTTCATAGCAGAAGCCTCACAGTGTAAATGAAGGACTCTATTAAATGCAGGACAGAGATTGTTATACAATAAGATAAAATATGCATTTTTAGCACTTTTTAGTGATGTTAGTAGAATACAGGTCAAATCTCACACTACAATTATTTAGCAGCACTCCACTGTTTTAATTCTAGTAACTGTTAGTGGGGTTAGCTTGTCAGTTTTGTACCTGGAATAGCAAGTCTGCTAGTTGATCTTAGCTTAGGTCAGTGGCTAGACGTGGGTGTCATTTTGTGGATTTACCATGGATTCCTACTCCTAACTGTGGGTCTTATGAGAGCTCCCACATTCACATGTGGTGCAAAGTGGTCACAAGGGAAGATGCCAGTGCTTTGCAATAATAACAAAAGTAGAAATGAAAAATCATAAATATAAATGAAAAATTATAAGAATATCAACAAATGAACAAATATATAAAATTATGCATCCTTTAAAACAGAATTAACCTCTCTAGAACCAGCACCAAATAACTAACTCAAATGTTTCTGTTGTAAAGAAAGAGCTTGTGAATGGACAAGGGTTGTGCCTTCGCTGCTTAAATGTTCTCTGCTGTCTGCTGTTCACAAGATGCATGGGCTATCATGAAACAACATTGTTGACAGGACTGTCTATTATTCTCACAACTCTATTTCCATAAAATATATATAGAAACATAATTAAAGGACACTCTTTCAGAAACAATTAATAGGTATGTAATCTAAATGTATTGGAAAATTACCTCTCGCAATGTGAGAAGAGTTTTCTTATCAATTGTTGCTCTTTTTACGAGTTCCCTATTTTCCTTCTCCAACTCTTTCAATCTTACACACGACTCTTTTAAAACATTTGCTTCCTTAACAAGCAATTTATTTTCTTTTTCTAAATTGGAAATTTTCATATTATCTTCTTCAAGTGTAATGTCTTTAATTTCAGCTTGTTGTCGAAGCCTCTTATTTTCTTTTTCCAGTTGCTTCTTGTCTTTTTCCAACTGAGATGTTTCTTGTTCTAATAGTTTACTTTCTTTTTCCAACTGTTCCAGTCGTTTACTAGATATTTTCAACTCTTCAAGATTCTTTTGCATTGTGTGGTTCTCTGCCTCTAAGTCACTAATGTCACCTTCAAGTTGCTGAATTTTCTTGTTGCTATTTTCCAAAGCTTTCTGTAACCTTTGGTTTTCTGTATCCAGCCCTTGGTAGCTGACTTCTAAACGTTCAGTCTTCTTAGATGAAGCCCGCATAAGGTCCATTGCTTTCCTCATTTGCTCCTTCTCATTGTCAAGTTCTTTATTTTCTAATTCTAACTGTGCCACTTTGATGCTCGTGCATTTCAGAGATTCAATAGTTCTTCGCAGATCCAAGTTTTCTTCATCAAGTTGAGAATTCTCTTGCTCTAATGATTCTAGTTGAAATGTGAGGTTCTTTATATTATCCAAAGTCTTTTTTAACTTCCGGTTTTCTAGTTCCAGGACTGAATTTTCTTGCTCTAGTGTCTCAATCTTCTCACATATGATTTTCAAGTTTGTGATCTTTTTCTGCAATTGTTCATTTTCCTTTTGAAGGTGATGGAGTTCTTTTTCAAGTTCATCTGTTTTTTCTCCTTTTTCTTTATAAAGTTCCAGTTCTTTTTTTAGTTGCTTCCTTTCAAACTCCATCTTGTTTAGTTTGCTGCTGGTTTCTTTAATGGACTGATGAAGGATTTTGTTTTCTTTTTCAATGTCCTTTACTCGTGCTTCAGTGCCAATTTGTGACCGCTGCCTAAGAGATGTTATAGTTTGATTCAAATGCTCTGCCTCCTGTTCCAGCCCTTTTATCTGCTCAGTGAAATATAAAGTGAAAAATGTTACATAATTTCTATTCAGTTTAATAGATAATACATAGATAACATTTTTTGAAAACAATCTAAAGATAAAACACCTATATAATACAACTATGATTTGCAAAATTGCCCCGTTTACATCTCACACAGGCTCTATTATGAAATGTAAATTTTTTTGCTCACCTGTCTCTCTGAGTTTTCTCGAAGAGTCTCAATTGTTTTCTCAAGTTGTGCTTTTTCTTTCATTAAATCATTGTTCAAATTTTGACTACTTTGAAGGCTTTGCTTGTCATGACACATTTCACTTTCAAGTCTTTCTAACTAAAAAGATAAACAAACACTTTTTAAATCTGCTATCATGACCCTAATGAAGATAAAAACAAATTCAAGATTACATTAAGATGTTTTTGTCAGCACTTATATCCACTAAAATCCAAGTTCTGCTATAGGTAAAAAAGTTACTTACCTGTAACTGAAGTTCTTCAGTCTTGGGATCTTTCATATATTCACATACTTGAATCAATCCAGTAGTCTAGCTGGAAGTCCTACGGTAAAATTCATAAAGCAGTACTATGCCAAACATAGGATGCAATGGCTGAAAAACATTCAATTTATTATCTTATCCACATAATTTCAAAAGAACGAAATATCAGACAATCAGAAAGCAGCACCCTGAGCACCGCTTGCCTCAGAAGCTACTATACTTCAAATGAATGAACTTCGGCAATGCATTATCTGGCAGAGACAGGATCTAGCCACAGATTCCTTAATTTATAATCTTCCCAAGGTATGAGGCATGATAGAGACATCTAGCAGCAGATTCCTTACTTTAGAATCAGATACCAAAGCACAGGAACCTGGAGAAGGGACTGCAAACTTAGACATTTGAAAAAAGCCTTGAAGCATAACGGGTCCAGAATAAGAGGAAAAAAATCAGACAATCATAATATTTAAGAAAAGTAATAATATACTCTACAACATCAAAACCTGTGGAAGTAACCATAGGTAAATAAAGCCTTAAAACATGAGAGCATGGAAATAAACTCATCCATGTTAGCATGTCAATTGTGTGTTATAATCGACCTAACAACACTGAAATGCACTTGTAATAATACCTATGAGGAAGAACCTCCTCATTAGTAAATGAACTGTGTAAAAGACCACTAATGTATAGTTATTTTATCCATATTTTAGACACATTATTTTAGCAAACTAGGCCTGCCGCGGTGAACTTTAACCTAGTTATATTTTATTCAGCATTGCTTTATTTTCTAGCAATAGCTACATTCTTGGGGTGCTGTTTTATTTTTCTCTATCCTTTTGCATAGGAAAGCATTTTGTTCTCTGTAGGACATTTATTCCACTCTGTGCCTTCTCCAAGGCTACAGTCAGATAGGGTTGCTGACAAACATGGTAAGCTGTGTCTCCAACATTCACAGAAAAACACGCACTCCTACGTGGGACCATTTTCTTTGAATGTCAACTGGTTTATTATAAAAACAGTCCTTTGTCCCAAACACATTAGAGGGAGATTCCAGCCAGATGACCATGACTATATGCTGATTGCTTCGCTATTCGCTTACACAGCTGAACCCCTGACCTACATGGGGACGGTGTCTTCCTAGACTACAGACTTTGATATTCAGGTAAGAGGGATGATTTTCTCCCGGGAGGAAACCTGAAGGGAAGATTAGGCTTATTATGCTGTGCTCATTCATAGTGTAGGGAGAAAACATATATACTACCTTATTCTTAGTGACAAGCTGGTAGGATTATTTTAGTGTTTCACTCTCCTCGTCACTTGTTTGCTAGTTAGCCGGAATCTCTGGATTAGACCGACAGGTGTGATATGGTGTGTAACTGTACTTAGTACCCACAATCTATGTGATTCTGTCACCCAAATCCAGTAACCTTAGTAGCATAATGAAACCCTACGCAACACGGTGCCACCAACGTTTGGTCAGGCACTAATATTACGATCCACGTAAGTATCTCTGCCTCATTAAAGGCTAAAGACACCTCAATACTATAAAGGGAGACGTCCGAGGTATTGAGGGTTTCCTCCTCAGCTAAATTGGTGCTATCTATCTTAAGCTATAGGTTGTTTAAGCTTGAACATTAAAAGGATGAATCTCCATCTGGTGTCCTTATCTCTGAACATACATCTACTATTACCATGGCGAACCCACAACGGTGGGTAACTGCAGTAAATATGCGACCACCCCGTACTGCACATTTATTGGCAAATGGCCTAACGACCCAGGGGGGTCCAGTCACATTTGTTGTTGAGGCTTATCCAGCCTACAGAACAGAAATATTTTATTCTTGGGTCACTTTTCCAGTAGCAGATGGGAACACAAATACATTTCATCACTATACACCTGCAAATGCACCTGCATAATACAGAGCAATACAGAGCTTATGCATATTTAGAAATACTTTTATCTTATCAAGACCATAATAACTGGCTTCATGGTGTCCTTCCACCTACAATATTACATGTTAGGTTAGATCCTCTGAGCAATGATGCCCTGACCTGGCCCTTATTGGCCACATATACACCGCACCCTGATGCAGTAACCTTGGAGGTAGGTGAGGTCTGCCGCTTAAATACAGAGCTCAGGACAATATATAGACTGTTAGTACAGTTTGTAATGCAAACATTAAACACAAACCCAGCATGAGCTGCCCCAGTGCAACCAAACGCAGTAACGGCAGGCATTAACCCGGCAACTGTACATTCGGTCATGGACATTGGCACAGGCACCTGCGTTATATTGCAATCACGTAGGGTGGGACAAAGATTCCCCCTACCATGTAATACCAACTAAATCCCAACCTCAACCAAAATATCCTATAAAGTATGAAGCTAAAACACCTGTGAGGTAAATACTCAACCAATTAGAGTACCAGGATGTAATTGAACCATTGGATTCATCAATTAATAATCCACTATTTCCAGTCACTAAACCCGACACTTCGTATAGAATAGTGTTAGACTATAGATATTTAAACAGTCACACATGCACATTTGCAAGGCAAAATGCACACAGCACAGAGCTTATGAACAGTATAGTGCGCAAAAAATATAAGACGATCCTGGATATATCCAATGGGTTTTTCTGCCAAAACATAGCGCCTGAAAGTAGGGACTTAACAAGTTTTAGCTCCCTTGGCTCTCAGAAAGAATTCTGCCGACTCCCATAACGGTACAAAAACAGCCCAGGACTGTTCCCAGCTCATGTGACATCAATCTTACACAACACTGACCCTGAAGCATTGTCATATGTGGATGATATCTATCTCACAGACGACGATCTTGTGCAACATATAAGATGGGTAGCCTGCATTGTTGTAGGATTTACCGAAATCGGCTACAAATTCAATAAAAAAACAAATAAACAAAATAGCCCTCCTTAGTGTCCTATTTTTGGGATATGAACTGTCAGATGAAGGAAAGAGCCTAGCGCCCTAATTTTTTAAAAAAATGCGCACAAGTACAACCTCAAATCACAATAAAAAAGCTCCAGTCAGTATTGGGCTTTTTAAATTTTGGCAGAACCTACATCCAAGACTATGCACAACGCATTAAACCATTATATGACTTAATACGTCGTGACTTTACCAACAAATTCTGGACAGTCGAACATACATGCATCCTTAAAGCACTACAGAAAGACATGCTTGAAGCAAAACATCTACATACAAGAGACAATAAAAAACACCTGGTCCTTTCAGTAATTTTTGGTGCCATTGGTTTCACCTATGTGACATTCAATGAGGGTGAGACCGTCCCGATTGCATACAAATCACATTTATACTCTACAGCTTTGCTCCCACTGAGAAAATCCTCACTGCTGTTCAGATGGCAGTCCTTAAAAAGAGACTTCTGGCCCAGGGGAAATGTATCATTGCCGTACCCCCATTCCAGCCCTTGAGGCTGTTACCAAAGCGAGTGTTCCTAACGCTAAAGCAGTACCTCCATGTTGGACCCAATGGGCAATGTCTCTGACGGCCACCGATGTTGATTATGTTTTTGACTCCAAATTACAGACACAAAATTTTTTACTATATGAACTCGAATATCCAGTTCCAGCAAACACATTGCCTATTGAACAATATCAAACAATCTTGTATACTGATGGTTTAGCACAACCAGCATAAGGCACCAAAAACCAATACTCTGCCGCTTCTGCAATCATAAGTGGCTACACGAAGGGTGGCAAGTTCCATCCACAAAATACTTACACGCAGTCTCTAGGGGACTGCACTGTACAACTTGCAGAAGTCGAGGCTCTGGTGATGGCACTGGAACATACGGATCCTGAGCAGATGACATTGGTTGTCTGTGATTCGTATTACTGTGTCCAGTCCTTCAATGAGTATCTGCATTACTGGCACCACAACGGGTTCAGAGATTCAAAAGGTAACACCATTAAACACCGATTTATGTGGGGGAAAGTAGCGGACCTGAAAGAAATGCTACCTAGCGTCCATGTTGTACACACACTAGGACAACAGCGTGTTGGAATACACGTTGCAGGCAACACCTTGGCTGATGAAGCAGTCAAATCAGCAGTAGCTATGGCTTCTGTTGCTGCAGTAACTCCTTCTACATTGAAAGTGGATGATGAAACAATGGCAGCTGTGAAAGCTTCGGCTGTTGGCATACCCTTACCAAAAGCATATCCTGCCAAATACTCCTACCGCATAGCAAGCCTTTTTACAGCCCTAGTAGTAATACCAGAGGTGGCGTGATCCCCAATAAAGATCTAAGACCTGAGTTATTAAAAGCAGCGCATGAGGAAGTTGCTTTTGCCCATGCTGTTGTGGCGGCTACAATTTCACTCTTACAATTACATTATTGGTGGCCTGATCTCTACAATCAGACCAAGTAGTATGTCCTTTGTTGTGATACCTGACAGAAAATTAAAGGATCCACTGTCAAACGCCCACCGCAGACACCCCTCTTCATTTCCAACAAACCGCTACAATGTGTGTAACTGCATTACTCGTCTCCATTTCATCCCGAGGGAAATAGTGTAGTGGAGTGACAAAATCGAGATTTAAAGCAATCCTTAACTGAGAGAGTTTTAGGCATGAGTTGTAGTTGGCTTACACACCTGTATGGAGTCCAGAGAGCACTTAATAATCTGCCCATAAGGTCCCTGGGGGGGTGTACTTCATACAAATGCCTATTTGGAACACAAACGTATGTTCCAGATCTTGATGGTCCTGGTACGGAGGCGGCAGATACGCCTTTTGACATAAATGAACGTGCCACTGTCTTGCAGGACTTACCACAGTTACGTGATGACAACGCATCTACCAGTGTCGCCTCCTTGGGAATTAGGGATGTACCAGTAACATCTACCGGCTAGATTCCAAAACATGGGGATCTAGTGCATGAAAAGATTGCTGTGAAAAAGGAGTTTGGTCTTTTTTATCGTGCACCGATTCCAGTCCTGGGAATACACGGTACCAGAACTGCTATATTACCACTACTGCCTTCCTCTAAAGAAAGTCGCTTTGTCTCCATTGACAATGTCAAGTTACACCATGTGGCTCATACTGCACAGCAGGCCTTGTGGACTCCTAGGTCGTACCAATATCCCTCCCACAACAGACCAGGATGTTCCTCTACAGGTACTCAATAACAACGCTGACCCCTTTCCGAGCTTGGGGAGGGTGGAAAATTTGGTTTTATTTGTTCCACTAACAACAAACTCTACAATTAACATTAATGATAATGACCAATATTATTTGAATTCCACACAAACAAATGGCATAGTCTAATATGAGCCACATACGGAAGGTTCTGCAAGTTCTCCTCCTCAAAACACAGCTCCAGTTTTTGCACAAACTGCTTCTGGATATATTGTCGACATCAATGATACTTTTACCAACTTATCTGCCGCTACTGCAACAGAACTGCCAAGAGCACATAAGCTAATAATTTGGCTCAAAATTAACTATTTTATTTTTCTGTGGAACTATCTCTGGCTCCCATTACTGTATTTACCTTATTCCTTTGGATTGGGTCTGTCATTGTTTTCTTTCTCCTCATGCATGATCATTACCTTTCTGAACGTTCTACAGTTGAACTGGTGGATAAGGTCCTAAAACCACATTTTTCATCACACAAAGTCTGTAGAGACTCGTCTCTAGTGAACATTTCAGTCATACCAATTCCAGATGGGTTTGTTTGGGATAAAGTATTTTTTTTATATATATGGCCCGACGGAGGTCATTCAAGTACCATATGTATTCAAAAGGTCTATGAATTATGTAATTACACCCAGAGTGGTTTCTGATGACTGAGATGTGAAAACTGTTGATGCTATGATGTTGGATTTACAGTATTATACAGTATTTGAAAATTAAGATGTGTACCAATCCAAAGAAAATTATGGAGATATGTTCTATTATAATTACTACGGACATTATTTCATTCACAGAGCAAGTACCCAATTGTAAATACACACAATGGGAACACTGCCCAACTCCATCAGTGGGCAGTTCCAAAACGTATACTGAAAAGATTACATATTTTTCTGGGCATAATGTTAAAAATGCTGAATCATATTACTTCAAATTGCCAGTAATGGAAAGTCAACATGTTTTATTGACAGATCCAAAATAAATGTATTCTGATTCCTCTTTTTCCCGTTTGGCTATAGAAGGCTATGAGTGCTGGTTGAAGTAGATTGACTTAAAAAGTGTGTGGGGAACAAAACACTGGCAAATAAGAGGAAAGGAAGCTTTATTTAGGGCATGCCTGATACCTGTTCAAATTATAATTCTAAACGAAACAGTACAACAAACAAGTTATTTAGGAATCAAATGCGTCCAGAATTCCTGCTACCGAAAAATTGGCAAAAATATATAACTACATCTGAAGATCAGCTTGATGAATGGCTCTAGAATGGAACATTTAACAAATCACTTTCACATGCAGGCGGGTGGTTATTGTGGCCGGCAGACACCAAGGGGTGCCATGCACATTTTGTAAACTCCACTGGGGTTTTAGAACAAATAGGCTGGACCCTCGCTATGTGTCCTCCGAATACTCGGGTATAGTGACAACATACAGTGTAGGAAAACTATGCCAGCAATGGTTGAAAAGTTCCTCACTGGATGCTGTTAAAGAATACCCCAGTCTCCTGTCTAATTACTGTATTTCCTGTTAGGCCCTAGAAGACAATGCTGAAAATGCTTCGTATATGCAGAATATAATGAAATTTGGAAACTGTCCCAACAAGAAGCGGTTGCATGTTTAAGGTAAATAGCTCAGGATAAGTTACAGAATGCATAACCGTTGTAGATAATGGGATCAACACCTTGTCCGACCAGATATACACTTTAAACAACATTGTATCCTATGCAATAGACATAGTACAGAGTGACATGTCATCTTTACAACATGGACAAAGTCAACTAAGATCCATTATGCAGTTAGGTTGGACACTACAAACGCTGAAGGTAAGTCGCATTCCCTGGCAACATGTGAGCGCAAGGGATACTTTCTTAACATTTAATTCAACGCGAATGCAACCCACCTGATATCTCGAAGACACTTTTAGTCAAGAGTCTATAAATGATTTACGTTTTCTATGAATGTGTAAATGCATATTGTTCTAACCTTTCCTTTTCAGATCTCTCTCCCTGCTGTTCTCTTCCCTTATTCCCTTCCCCCGACTGGCTTCACCATAACTCTGTGCTATAATAGCTTTCTGAGTTGGTGACGCCGAGAGGTGGGCCTTTTGTTCAGCAACGTGCAGATCCTGAGGAAAGGACCCTGTGACAGTCATAAACAATCACAAACATGGAATAAAGAAAATCCATGTTAATATGACCAATCTGTGTTAGAGGCAAACTAACAAAATTGAATATTAATATACTTGCTCCCATAATGGGTTGTGAACCCATGCATGAACACCCTGTCAACACTGTGGAAAGGACCACAGCAATGTCATCATAAAGACAAAGAAAACATGGCTAAGAAATACTACCCATGACCGTTGAACAGTATTAGCAAATGAGCTAGTGAAGATAAATCTGTTTTTTCTTGTATGTAGACAGAAACTGCATGTTCTAACCTGTTGGAACACAGAGCAGCATAACATGCCATTGAGCAGAGCCTCTTACCATGTAAAGGTATATCCCAACCAGACCTCCATTACAAGACACACATAAAATGTTTATCACTTGCAGAGAAAACATAATATGGCCCCCCTTAAAAAGAAGTTGACGACAACAATAGTAATCATTTGGCTTATAAATATACTTTCCCACTCAGGAAAAGTAGCAGATATAATAAAAATATCTTCAAGATATTCTCAATGTATATTTCTACTTACATAGCAGTGAAACAAACAAACGCTTGTGTAGTATACATATACATCAGTGGTTCCCAAACTTTTTCGACCCGCGGCTCCCTTGACCTTTTGGCAGTTGGCCATGGCTCGCCATTACGTTACTTTTTTTGGCAGGTGGGAGGATGTAAGGATATAGGCATAGGGATTACTTAAATTTTCCTCCCTGAAAATAATTTTGATGAAGGTATTATAATCGTAGTTGTGATCTACTTTGTCACTGAACTGATGCTGTAATCAAGCACTTTATCAGCAACAAATACTCCCTTTACCACCTCTCCTTTTTACTCCGGGCCTTGAAGCCTTAAACCACATGTTCCTGCCATGAAAGCATCTTCTTCAGTGGCAGCAGCTTGCATCATATTCTGCATGTCACAGAACTAAACAAAATGCATATCTCTGACAATCTTTAGCAACAAATATGACACAATTACTGAGCAGCCAATTTAAGCATTTATTTTCTTGGGAATTCTGGCATTAACATCAGCAATCTGAAAAGGGCAGTGTTGGCTACATTCGTAGAAGGACACTTCGATAGAAAAGTCTATTTCAGATGGCATCCGAATGCCATATATAGCTGAATGCAATGGGAGTAGGTTCCTATTCAAACTGTCTAAGTGCCAGGACACTAAGAAGATGAAATCCCCTCAGGCATGAACCTGATGCTGAGGAAGCCAACCTTCCTCCAGCTGCAGGCAGGTCACTGTTTTCCTTAAAGGAAAAGAAGGGCAGTGCAAACCTATGAGCACCCTTTAAGATGGCTATCCAAACCCTGTGCTCATCCCTGCATTTCTCACACATGCAAAGCTGTAGCTGTTGAGGCATCCATCTCCCTCTTTGCTGAAATGCAGGTTAGAGCAGGAACTGTTGCTGCAGGTGGGAGGGACTCAGTAGGAGTACGAATATGAGTATTCAGAGTAAGAAGGAGGAAGTAGAGTTATGAGTAGGAAAATTTAGCAGAGTAACCAACAGTGATTAGCTGCAAGAGTAAGAAGGAATATCATTTGGAGTAAGCAGCAGCTTTGTTGCTAGTAAAGTGATGAAAGTAAGAATGAAAGAATGAGATAAAGATGATAAGAGAACAAATCCTTTCATTTACTTCTAACAAAGAATCTGTGCTAGTAAAGCTGGATGTGCTTTCCATTTCATGCACAGATCACATTGAAGTAAGGGACTTTAATTAAGCACTATTGCAACTTGCTTCAGTTGGTTAAATATCACATGTACGCAGCTGAAATAGGTAATATTTACACGTTTTAAGGCGATCATACACTGCTGACATGCACTACCTGGCATTTATAGGCATGTTATTGCTGTTTCACTGGCTTGCTAAGGTGCAATGTCTATCTGTACAATAGTTTACAGCTCTATCTGTCTCTGTGACATATGGTGTATGGTTGAAGAGTGCAGTGGAAGGTGGGCTGTGGTGCATTAGCAGGCATCCAGCCAAGGTCTGACTGCAGACAAGTGTTAGCTTTGTAATAAACCTATCTGTGGGGTCCTGCTGACAAGAAAAACAAAGTGCACAAGACTATAAAGGTACCTACACGCAGACAATGCATCTGTACTGCACACATTTTTCAAAAGTGTTTGTCTTAGGGTGGTTTATTCCGAGTGAAGTGTTTGTGACCTATCGTTGGAGGGACAGAATTAGTTGCCTGTGACAGCAGGTCTTCCATGAAGGCCTGAGTATGCATTATTTGCTGAGCAGGAGAAACGCCCTTTACAGTGCTTTACTGCATATTTCTTTACCGTTTATTTTTGGAGCTTGTGTATTAAATCAATGTTATTCACATTCACCCTTAATGACCTTTATAACACAGTCTTCCTTGCCTCTTTACCTATGTCGAAGTTATAAGAATTAGCATGTATATTTTAATTATACTGCACAAAAGGTTTTGTTAAATTGCATGAAGGGATTTCTAAAATTCACTCGAGGAACTCTTCTCAACTGTTTAGCTCAGGGTCAGGGCCTGTTAAATAACTCGTAGTTGAGCAATGGTTTTATGTTTCAGTGTCATCCATTAACACTGCAGTTAGCAGGGCAGGGCAAGTAGTGACAGCAGATATTTATAGCTATCCTCATTCCTAAATTGAGTGCTTGGTGAGGGCGACCCTGGCTAGTTTTTCTGGCGCACCTGGGTGCCACGGCGCACAGATTGGGAACCACTGGGTTAGGGTAATGCCCATTTCCCAGCGTAAGTGGTCATAGAAAGGGTGTAGTCAGCAGTATGGAATGAGTTAAACTCAGGAGGGGTCAAATGTACTATTCCCACTCCAGTCTGTGCAACAGTAGGGAAAGCACTAGACTCAGGAGGGGTGAAATTTACTAGTCCCACTCCAGCAAGAGTAGGGAAGGCATTAAACTCAGGAGGGATAAAATGTACTATTCCCACTCCAGTCTGTGCAACAGTAGGGAAAGCGTTGGACAGCGCAGGGGTATAATTTATTATTCCCACTCCAGTGTATGCAACAGTAGAGAAAGTGATAAACTCAGGAGGGGTAAAATTTACTATTCCCACTCCAGTGGATGCAACAGTAGGGAAAGTATAGGACTCAGGAGGGGTGAAATTAACTTTTCCCACTCTAGTCAGTGCAACAGTAGTGAAAGCATTGGACTCAGGAGGGGTAACATTTACCATTCCCACTCCAGTCAATACAACAGTAGTGTAGGACTCAGGAGGAGTAACATTTACTATTCCCACTCCAGTGTGTGCAACAGTAGGGAAAGCATTGGACTCAGGAGGGACAACATTTACTATTCCCACTCCAGTCGGTGCAACAGTAGGGAAAGCACTGGGCTCAGAAGGGGTCAATGTTACTATTCCCACTCCATTGAGCAAGTAGAGAGAGAGTAATTCACTTCAAACGAATAACATGTTAGTTAACAACTCTATTAAATACCCAATAATAAAACATTCCAAATACAAAAAACTAAGGGGGTCATTCCAACCCTGGCGGTCGGTGTTAAACCTGCGGCTAAACCGCCAACAGGCTGGCGGTAAAAAAAATGGAATTCCGACCCTGGCGGAAACCCCCAACAGAGACCACCACATCAACACACCGCCCGCCACGGCGGGACAAACAAACAGCGCGGCGGTCACCGCCAACAGACAGGCGGGAGTCAATGTACCGCCCACCCTATCACAACACACCAACCCGCCCCCTTTTCCGGGGCGGTAGCCCCGCCGATAAAAACACGGCGGAAACAGCCATTTCAAATGGAAAACGCTCACCTCCATACACCCCACGAGGAATCTGGACAGCATGGAACCCGAACTCCGCATCCTCCCAGCGATTGTCTTCCTGCTCCTCTACCAGGAGCTCGAACGCCGGCGCAGAAGACAACGGTGAGTACTGCAACTACGACACAGGGGAGGGGGGAGGAGAAAATATTACGGGGACACACATACGCGACACACCCACCCTCACCCTCACCCACTACAACACACACATCAATGCATAGAAATACGTCACAGTTCCCCCCCCCCAAACCCCCGGAAGAAAGCAAAGACAAAAAGAAATGATTCAAAACATTGGAATATATTGTAATACTGGCTGAATTATATATATATATCTACACATCAAAAAAAAAATTATACATATATGTACAAGTCCGAGAATTGTAGCAGGCATTGTCCGTGGACCACTGGGCCCAAATCACATGGGCAAAGCCCACACAGGATACCTGACTCCAACGGAGAGAACACTGCAGGGGCATCAGAGAGGAAAACTACAGGCACCTCAGGGGGAAGGGAAGGGGGGGCACCTCAGCCAGATGAGTGCACAACGCCAGATCCACGAGGGGCCTCCATGGCCACTGTTCAATCCTGGGGAGTGCAAAGCCACAGTCTCTCAAGTCTCTGCAGTGGGTGGGTTTCCCAATGTACCATCCTGGGGAGTGCAAAGCCACAGTCTCTCAAGTCTCTGCAGTGGGTGGGTTGCCCACTGTGCCATCCTGGGGAGTGCAAAGCCACAGTCTCTCAAGTCTCTGCAGTGGGTGGGTTGCCCACTGTGCCATCCTGGGGAGTGCAAAGCCACAGTCTCTCAAGTCTCTGCAGTGGGTGGTTTGCCCACTGTTCAATCCTGGGGAGTGCAAAGCCACAGTCTCTCAAGTCTCTACAGTGGGTGGTTTGCCCACTGTTACATCCTGGGGAGTGCAAAGCCACAGTCTCTCAAGTGGATGACAGTCTCCACTGGTCCTGGAGGGGGACTGGTGCCCAGAGTTCTTCGTGCAGCCCTGCCCGACACAGATGCGGGCCTGCCCCTGCCGCTAATGGGCCAGCGGTCCTTGAGACGGCGGTGCCCAGTTCAGCGGTGCTTGAGATGAAGGGCCCAGTTCAGCGGTGCTTGAGATGGCGGTGCCCAGTTCAGCGGTGCTTGAGACGGAGGTGCCCAGTTCAGCGGTGCTTGAGATGAAGGGCCCAGTACAGCGGTGCCTGAGATGAAGGGCCCAGTTCAGCGGTGCTTGAGATGAAGGGCCCAGTTCAGCAGTGCTTGAGTGAAAGGGCCCAGTTCAGCGGTGCTTGAGATGGCGGTGCCCAGTTCAGCGGTGCTTGAGACGGCGGTGCCCAGTTCAGCGGTGCTTGAGACGGCGGTGCCCAGTTCAGCGGTGCTTGAGATGGCGGTGCCCAGTTCAGAGGAGCTTGAGATGGCGGTGCCCAGTTCAGAGGTGCTTGAGATGAAGGGCCCAGTTCAGCGGTGCTTGAATGAAAGGGCCCAGTTCAGCGGTGCTTGAGACAGCGGTGCCCAGTTCAGCGGTGCTTGAGACGGCGGTGCCCAGTTCAGCGGTGCTTGAGTGAAAGGGCCCAGTTCAGGGGTGCTTGAGATGAAGGGCCCAGTTCAGCGGTCCTTGAGACGGCGGTGCCCAGTTCAGCGGTGCTTGAGACAGCGGTGCCCAGTTCAGCAGTGCTTGAGTGAAAGGACCCAGTTCAGCGGTGCTTGAGACGGCGGTGCCCAGTTCAGCGGTGCTTGAGATGAAGGGCCCAGTACAGCGGTGCCTGAGATGAAGGGCCCAGTTCAGTGGTGCTTGAGATGAAGGGCCCAGTTCAGCGGTGCTTGAGTGAAAGGGCCCAGTTCAGCGGTGCTTGAGACGGCGGTGCCCAGTTCAGCGGTGCTTGAGTGAAAGGGTCCAGTTCAGCGGTGCTTGATATGAAGGGCCCAGTTCAGCGGTGCTTGAGATGGCGTGCCCAGTTCAGCGGTGCTTGAGACGGCGGTGGCCAGTTCAGCGGTGCTTGAGATGGCGGTGCCCAGTTCAGCGGTGCTTGAGATGAAGGGCCCAGTTCAGCGGTGCTTGAGATGGCGGTGCCCAGTTCAGCGGTGCTTGAGACGGCGGTGCCCAGTTCAGCGGTGCTTGAGACGGCGGTGCCCAGTTCAGTGGTGCTTGAGACGGCGGTGCCCAGTACAGCGGTGCCTGAGATGAAGGGCCCAGTTCAGCGGTGCTTGAGATGAAGGGCCCAGTTCAGCGGTGCTTGAGTGAAAGGGCCCAGTTCAGCGGTGCTTGAGACGGCGGTGCCCAGTTCAGCGGTGCTTGAGACGGCGGTGCCCAGTTCAGCGGTGCTTGAGATGAAGGGCCCAGTTCAGCGGTGCTTGAGTGAAAGGGCCCAGTTCAGCGGTGCTTGAGACGGCGGTGCCCAGTTCAGCGGTGCTTGAGATGAAGGGCCCAGTTCAGCGGTGCTTGAGATGAAGGGCCCAGTTCAGCGGTGCTTGAGTGAAAAGGCCCAGTTCAGCGGTGCTTGAGATGGCGGTGCCCAGTTCAGCGGTGCTTGAGACGGCGGTGCCCAGTTCAGCGGTGCTTGAGACGGCGGTGCCCAGTTCAGCGGTGCTTGAGATGAAGGGCCCAGTTCAGCGGTGCTTGAGATGGCGGTGCCCAGTTCAGCGGTGCTTGAGTGAAAGGGCCCAGTTCAACGGATCCGGCCATGGCGTGCAGGTCATTTGACACCTGTCCTGTGGCTGGCGGGGTGTTCCTGCCCATCTGTCGGGTGGCTGGCGGGGCCCTCCTGGTCTGCAGTACAGGGCCTGTTGGTGTCCTCCTGCCCACCTGGGATGGGGCTGGCGGGGCCCTCCTGGCCAGCTGGGCTGATGGCGGTCTCCTCGGGCGTGCTGCCCTTCCTAGCCTTCCCTGTTCGCCTGTGGCCCTTCCCCACCTTGGGCGGTGTGCCACCTGTCTACACACTTCGTGCCGGAGCCATGGTAGGGATTTTAGTTCCTGGGGTTTTCACCCTCTCGCGCCGGCCGCTGACTATCTTCGGGTGTTTTTCCGGGGGTTGGCTGCCCGTGCCTTGGCTCCGTACTGAACTGGCTGCCCTTGAGGGTGGGGGACTCCACAGTCCATGGCAGACTGTCATCAGAGGGCCCGGTTTTGTGGTGGCTGAGGTGCTGACTGGAGTCCTATGAGATGGACGGGGTGGGGGAGTGGTAGGGAAGAGGTTAAGTTTGGACAGGAAAAGCTTTTTAGGAGCAGTGGGACGGGTAGGTGTAGTGGGTATGGGAGTGGAGGAAGAGGTTGTGGTTGTAGGAGTCTTAAGTCTGGTGTCTTTGGGTGCAGGTGCTTGGGCTGGAGGCTGTCGTGAGGTGGATGGCTGTTGGGTGGGTGGCTGCCTGCGTTTGTGTATCTTGGAAGAGGGGGAGACAGACACACTGGGAAAGGACACGGGACGTGTAAATGGTAGTGGGGGTGGTGACTGCACGTGTGCGGGGGGTTCGGGTGTGTGTGCTGGTGATGGACGTAGTGGCTGAAGATGTTGTGCATGCAAGTGTGAGTGGAGACGTCACAGGGAGGGAGGAGGGAGATGAGGAGGAGGGGGACACAGTGGAGGCAGTGGGTGTTGGTATGTCTGTATGTGGATGTTGCTTGTGTGAATGCTTGTGTGATGTGTGGTGCTTATGTCTGGATGAGCTTCCCTTGGGTGTTGAGGTGTGTGCAGGCTGGTCTGATGGTGTGTCTGGGATAGGCAGAGGTACAGGTGATAGGGTATGGGTGGAGGAAGTTGGAGGGGGGAGGGGAGAGACAGGGACAATTGCTGCCATCAGTGCTGAGGCCAGAGTGTTGAACGATCGCTGAAGGGCAGCCTGACCAGAATGAATGCCCTCCAGGTATGCATTACTCTGGTGCACCTCTCTTTCGACACCCTGGATGGCATTCAAAATGGTAGACTGCCCAACAGTGAGCGTCCTCAGAAGGTCAATGACCTCCTCACTGAGGGCAGCAGGGGTGACTGGGGCAGGGCCTGAGGTGCCTGGGGCGAAGGAGATGCCCACCTTCCTGGGTGAGCGGGCACGGGGCAAACACTGAGGGGCTGCTGGGAGGGCGGTGCCGGTGCGCTGGGTGGCGGCTGTACCTGTTGTTGCGGGGGGCACGGATGTTGCCGCCACCACAAGGGAGCTCCCTTCAGAGGACAAGTCCGTGTCACTAATGTCTGCACGAGTCCCCGCTGTGGAGCTCACCTCGACATCTGGCCCACTGGTGTATTCGGAATCCGTTGCATGGCCCTCCAGGGCCATGTGGGATGCAGCTCCCTCATGCTCCGATGCCACTTCTCCTCCGCCTGATGATGCTAATGCACACAAGAACAGGAAGACCACAAAAAAGGGGGGGGGGGGAGAAAAGAAAGACATGTTTAGTGCATGCATTGGCGACACCCTTGGCGGAGAAGACAGACACAGAAGCCCCCTGCACTACGCCGCGCACTTGGGGTCCACTACTCAATCCGTGGAACATGGCCTACAAGCCTATGGACGACAACTGCACACATAGATGACACAGGGCCATGAATAACTGTACTTGGCACCCTACAGAGGTGGGGGGCAGGGGCACAGGGCCATGCCTTACGGAGGGGCCTAGCCTACAGAAATCGCCCTGGCCTAGGGATACCCACAGCCCTCCTCCCCCACCCAGACACCTCAACTGCGTGCAAAGTCAGCAGAATAAGAGTGTACTCACCCCCTTGTGTCTGCTGTGATGTCCTCGCGCGCCCATCCAACTCCGGGTAGGCCACCGCCAGGATCCGGGACATCAGGGGGGTCAAAGTCCGACTGGCACCCCTCCCACGTTGGGAGGCCATCCCCAGCTAAGCCTCCGCCGTCTTCCTGCTCCAGCGTCGGATGTCCTCCCATCTCTTCCGGCAGTGGGTGCCCCGTCTCTGGTGGACCCCCAGGGCCCAGACGTCCTTGGCGATGGCACGCCAAATGTCTATCTTCTGTAGGGCGCTGACCTATGTGAAATGTACAAGGGGAGAAAAAGAGTCATCACCTTCTGCACCCTCAATGTAAGTGGCCCCCCATCCCTACCCTTGCCATGTGGCACATCCTGTCATCCGTCGTTTGATGCATGCCTCATTCGCTCCCCTCCCCACCATCTTTCATCCACCCCACTCAACACAGGCATTGGCCACAAAGCATGGTCCCAGTGTACTTACCTGTTGGTCTGGAGGACCGTAGAGTAGCGCATACTGGGGGAGGACCCTATCCACGAGTTTCTCCAATTCCTGAGCAGTGAAGGCAGGGGCCCTTTCCCCAGTCGCATGAGCCATTGTCTCTTCCAGACCGAGGTCACAGCAGCACTTGCAGTGTAGGTCCTCTCCTGTCGAAGATCAGG
Source organism: Pleurodeles waltl (assembly GCF_031143425.1). Classification (NCBI taxonomy): domain Eukaryota; kingdom Metazoa; phylum Chordata; class Amphibia; order Caudata; family Salamandridae; genus Pleurodeles; species Pleurodeles waltl. The sequence continues at coordinate 420,306,280 of NC_090444.1, read as the reverse complement.
TATCGAGTGATTAAGCAGATAGAAAATGGCGGTCACGCCCGTGGCGGTGCGTACCGCGACCGCCGGCGCACATCGTCATTGGCTCCTGAGACCCATAGGGTTCAATGTTAACCAATGCTGCTTAGCGCCGCGGTCTTCGACCGCCTACCGCCACGGTGTGCCACGCCAGCGCATTGACCTCACATCCCATTGTCACACTTCACAGATCAGGCAGCCGCCATTTCAAGGGCCCACTTGGCTTACTTTTAACTGCGTCACACATACCTAGGCCTTGCCTCAACACTCATACAAACCATTCAATGCATTGGGAATCGTGTTTTGTGCAAACTGTGGTTACATACCTGTGGGCTGATTGACTCTGTGCTCGCTGTTGTCCTTCATAGGCACTGTCCGCTGGGACATGCAAGGAGATGGAGGAATCTTCCTGTGTATAGACCGCTGGTAGACCTGTCGACAATGGAGGAAAGACATGTCATACTGACATACAGACTTGACCGAGCCACTATTCAGGAACTGTGTGCCCAGCTGGAGCCAGACCTGTTGTCACCCATCCACCAACCCACAGGGATCCCACCTCTAGTGCAGGTGCTGTCAGTACTCCATTTCTTTGCAAGTGGGTCATTTCAAACTACAGTGGCCATATCATCAGGGATGTCCCAGCCTATGTTTTCCAAGGTGTTGTCCAGAGTGTTGTCTGCCCTTCTGAAACACATGCGGAGCTACATCGTTTTCCCTCAGGTGGAGGATTTGCCAACAGTGAAAGGTGATTTCTATGCCCTTGGACATATCCCCAACATCATAGGTGCCATTGATGGGACCCATGTGGCTTTAGTACCCCCCAGCAGGAGTGAACAAGTGTACAGAAACAGAAAGAGTTATCATTCGATGAATGTACAGATGGTGTGTTTGGCAGACCAGTACATCTCCCATGTTAATGCTAAGTTCCCTGGCTCTGTGCATGACGCCTACATCATGCGGAATAGCAGCATCCCTTACGTGATGGGTCAACTCCAGAGGCACCGTGTGTGGCTAATTGGTGACTCTGGTTACATCCAACCTGTCATGGCTACTAACCCCAGTGAGGAATCCCAGGACAAGGACAGAGGAACGGTACAATGAGGCCCATGGGAGAACTAGGAGGGTGATCGAGCGGACCTTCGGACTTCTGAAGGCCAGGTTCCGCTGCCTCCATATGACAGGTGGATCCCTAATGTACTCACCAAAGAAGGTGTGCCAGATCATCGTGGCCTGCTGTATGCTTCACAACCTGGCTTTGCGACGCCAGGTGCCTTTTCTGCAGGAGGATGGTCCAGATGGTGGTGTTGTAGCAGCTGTGGAGCCTGTGGAGAGTGAAGACGAGGAAGCCGAAGAGGACGACATAGACAACAGGAACACAGTAATACAGCAGTATTTTCAATGACACACAGGTAAGATTCCAACCCGGCATATTACATATACTTAACCCCTACTACCTCTCTACTGTCTGACCTTTTCCCCCTCCAATTACAGAGATGTGGGCCATACTGCGTGACATCTGCTTTGTTTCCCCATGGACTACAGCTGTGTGACAGTGGTATGTTGGCATCACAATGTAAATATGTATTTTGGAACGGTAATGTCTAATACATTAGTACAAAATCACAGCCAGACTCCTGATTGTTTTGTGCAATAACTGTGTTTATTTCAGTGCTCTATATTGGTGGGTGGTTGCAAATCGGTGAGGGGTGATGGTGGAGGATTGTCCATGGCAGAGTCCAGACTAATAGTTTCACAGGTGCAATGTCCAAATGCCTGTGGAAAGTGGAGCATGGGCAGTATAAGAATGGACAGGGTGTCAATGTGGGACAGTGGGATGACAATCAGGGAGGTATCCTTTCCTGGCGGGGGTCTTGGCATCTTACTCTGTCTTCTTCCTGGATCTCAGGGCCCGCTTGCGGGGTGGTTCTCCTTCTGCAGGGGGTGGGGTGCTGGTGGCCTGTTGTTCCTGTGGCGGGGCCTCCTGTCCACTAGCGCCGGCAGAGGTGGTAGGCAGTTCTTGGTCCATGCTAGTGTCAGGGGCCCTTTGTCCTGCCACAGTGTACCGCAATGTGGTGACTACCTGATTCAGAGCCCCTACAATGGTGGCCAGGGCGGAACTGATGTTTCGAAGTTCCTCCCTGAACCCCAAATACTGTTCCTCCTGCAGAAGCTGGATCTCCTGAAACCTGGCCAGGACCGTCGCCATCGGCTCCTGGGAGTGGTGGTATGCTCCCATGATGGAGGAGAGGGCCTCATGGAGAGTGGGTTCCCTGGGCCTGTCCCCCCCCTTTCGCACAGCAGCCCTCCCAGTTCCCCTGTTTCCCTGGGCCTCTGTCCCCTGGACCATGTGCCCACTACCACTGCCCCCAGGTCCCTGTTGTTGTTGGGGTGGGGGGTTAACCTGGGTGCCCTGTAGTGGTGGACACACCGCTGATTGAGGTGTCCTGGGGACTGAGGGATGGGCCCGCTGGGTTGGTGCTGTGCTGGTGTTCCCAGAGGGGGGAAGGTCTGCTATGGGCTTTGGCTGTCTGAGGGGAACCGACTGTCCCGAGGTCCCCGATGGGCCGGGCTGGTCATCTAGATCCAGGTCGACAGAGGTGCTGTCCTCACTGTGGGCCTCTTCTGGGGGTGGAGTGGACATCTGTGAACCCTCCTGCGCGGTGACGTGGCGTTCAGGTCCTGCAGAGGTATAAAAGTATGGTTATTGCATTTGTGTGTGCCATAGCGTGTAATGGGTGGGGGCCCTTGTACCCCAGTGCTGGCATTCCCGTGTGGGGGCTTTTGTGACGGTGATTTGGTGGGGGATGGGTATGTGCAGTGGGCATGCTTTGGTGATGGGTGTCCATGCTTTGTGGTCGCATGCAGGGATTGGTGTTGGGATGGGTGGCTTGTGATGGTGAGACATTTGCAAGGAGCAGGATGTGATGGGGGTGAGGGTGAGGGTGGGGGTATGAGTTGACATGCTGGTGGGGTGGGGGGGATGAAGTAGTGAAGATTTCACTTACCAGAGTCCATTCCTCCAGATACTCCTGCGAGGCCCTCAGGATGCAGGATCGCCAAGACTTGCTCCTCCCATGTTGTAAATTCTGGGGGAGGAGGTGGGGGTCCGCCGCCAGTCTGCTGCACCGCGATGTTGTCCCTGGATACCATTGAACGCACCTTCCCCCGTAGGTCGTTCCACCTCTTCCTGATGTCGTCCCTATTTCTTGGGTGCTGTCCCACAGCGTTGACCCTATCGACTATTCTGCTCCATAGCTCCATCTTCCTGGCAATGGTGGTGTGCTGCACCTGTGTCCCGAACAGCTGTGGCTCTACCCGTACAATTTCCTCCACCATGACCCTGAGTTCATCCTCGGAGAACCTGGGGTGTCTTTGCAGTGCCATAGGGGTGGTGTGGGTGATGTGTGGGGTGGATTGTGTGGGGATGTGTATCGGTGTGTTGTGTGAAGTGCGTGGAAATATTGCTGGGTGAAAGTAAAATGGGCGTCTGGGTGCTCAGTTCTCTTTTTCTCAGTGCGTGGTCCCGATTCTGTAGGAGTGGGGGTTTGTGGGTGATGTGGGTGTGTGTTTTATATTGTATTGGGTGTGTGGGAGTGGTGTGTGTATGTGTATCAGGTGTGTGTATTTCAAATTGTCCAATGTGGCTGTGTTTTGTAAGAGTGTGTGTATTTTGAGCGCGGCAGTGTGTACCGCCAATGGATTACCGCGGTTGAAAGACCGCCACGTGGATTCGTGGGTCGTGATGGTGTGGGCGTATTTCTGTTGGCGTGAGGGTGGAGGTTTGGTCATCGCCAGTTTCTCGCTGGCCTTTGGTGTGGCGGACTTTTGTGGATGTCTGTATTTTGGCGGTTTGCGTGTTGTGGGTTTACCTCGGCCGCGGCGGTATGTTGGCGGTCTTCTGACAGCGGTAAGTGGCTTTTACCGCCAAGGTTGGAATGACCACCTAAGTTCTACATTTTAACAAAAATAAAACAAATTACACAATATTATAAATTATAAGAATTATTATCAATTAAAACAAATATTATTAATGTGATGAAAATAAAACAAGTATAACAAAATTAACATATTAAATAATAATAAAAAAATATATATAAATAATTTTCAATTTCTAATTACTTAAATAACTTCCCACCCAAACCCTCTGCAAAATAAACAACAAACACCTCAAATATAACTTAACATCTATGATAATCTCTTCACAATTAACATGATTATAAATTAAATAATTAATAATAAATTAATAAAGAATTATCAATAAAGTAGCTCTTAATTAACTTCCCACTCTTTACCTCTAAAAACCCAACAACCTGCACCCGAAATATGGCTTTAAAAATATCTTAATTACACAATTTACATAATTAATTCTCAATTAAATCATTAATATTAATTAAAAATAATTATTTATTAATTATAGTTAATTAACTTCTCACTCTTTACCTCTAGAAACCCCACAACTGGCAACTAAAACATAACTTATCAAATAAATTAATTCCACCATTTACATATTTTCAATTAAATAATTAAAAATAATTACTAATTATGAATATTTAATTACCTTCCCATCCTTTACCCCATGCAAACCCCGCAATCCACACCTAAAATATAACTGCAAAACATTTACACAATTTACATAATTATTTTATTAATTAAATAATGAAAAATAATTAACATTAATATTAATTATAAATAACGTACTTTCCACTCCATACCCCTATAAACCCACCCAACCCACTGCAACACTAAAAATTAGATTTAATAATAAAGTTACATTTAAAAACAACTACAAATTTACAAACTATAATAAAAAACATTAACAATAATTATACAATTTATAACATATGCAATTAAAACAAATACTAACATGCATAAACATAATTAAAAGACGCTATTCTTTACAAATATATTTTTCTAAACGATATTAAAAACATAGATATTTTTAACACTGATATTATATACCTTAGAAAATTGATATTTTTGTCACAATATTAAAAATGTTATATTTATATGCCTTGATATTTTTAAATCAATATTCTGTATGAATGCCGTCTGTACACCAGCTGACTGCACTCAAATTTCTGTTATAAGTCAGGGTTGAGTTTGGTTCTCACCGGTAGACACCATTTCTTCAACATGAAGCTGGTACTGTAAGCATTTTTTTTTCAATCAAACTCTTCTTTTTCATGGAGAGAGGAATGTGTCCATCACACCAATTTACTGATTTTAAACTTCCTTCTACCTACTCTTCTTGAACCACTGAAAGGCAGACTCAGCCTTGTCTCCAAACAGGTAAGTTCCATCGAATTGCATGTCCATTAGGGAGAACTGGTCGCCGCCCAAGAACCCAGTCAAATGCAGCCACATATGGTAGGAAATTGCCTACGGCTCACCTAACAGAGTCTGTAGTGTCCAAGCCACAACAAATTATGAAACTGGGCTGCATCACAACTATCTTGAATCACCTGTAAATAGAAAGGTCTTCTGGTACAAAAGGAAGGACTTCTGCCACAGACTCCCAAAGGGAATAAGTGTAACTACTCAAAACCAAAGGCATTGATCGATCGAAAGGCCAAACTCGCTGATGAGAAGAGCTGTTTACCAAATGTTTCCACTTCCTTTGATACCCTGATGGGGGAATGGTCAAAAAATTGTTGAGGTTAGGGGTGCTGTGACAAACAGGACAGTTTGCCTGGAGCTGGGCGAAGGAGCCTGGAGATTTGTCTGTTAAGTGGAGGGCCAGTACATGGCTTGGCCCAAGCCCCTATGAGGGTATTTGTCAGGGCCTCACTAAACGGAGACAGGGGCTCATAAGTAGTCTGGCCTGGTTGTATGACCTCACTCAACATGTTGGTTTTCACCTCCATGGTGGGGAGCTGGAGCTCAATGATATCAGTTGCCCTACACATACCCATAGCGTAGAAGGCAGATTCTCCTGTGGCTTGGCCTGGAGGAGAGGCTTAGTCATAGTCATTGTCGGGGTCAATGTCGAAGAAGGAATTCAATAAGTGTTGCCTGCCATGTGAAAGTATGAGTGTAGGAACCGGAGGTGCCTCTTTTGGATTCAGACACTGTATCAATCAAATTCACACCAGCATTGATTCGGCATGAGATAGGACACTGCCTCCTCGCAAGGCAAAGTCAACATCTGCGTCAATGTATCAGGGCCTGACGTGGATTTGGGGATACTTTCGGGACTGGATCTGAGGGCTGAAGTTACTCAGGGTCCAGCTAGTGAAGAGACCGAAATCACCAGTGGTAGCCCCGGTTAAAAATCTCTCAGCTCCTGAAGGGTTGCAAGAGGTTGTCTAAAGAGCCACATCATAGGTATGTGAAACTCTTCAATCTGGTGCGGCATTGCTGAAAGCCTTGGAAACTTGGGTTGTGCCAGAACCTGCTGTAGAATCAGCTTTGAAGTCGGCCAACTTTGAGTTCCACTTCAAGTCTCCATTTGTAATTCCACTTCGTTTTGTTTGTCCTTCCTGGTCCCTCATTTTCCTTCCTGGAATTCACAGTTTGATGGCCTTTTCTGTAGTATCCAGATAGGCTCCAATTAATTGGTTTCACAAGGCTTTTGGCCAGTCTGTTGATCAGGATTACTCCTCAAACACTTTCCTACTGCTACTTGATATAGGTTTGTCATGCACCAATTGCTGTGGACATTCATTTATTTGGATGTGTCCCGACTGACCATTCTTAGGTAAGTTCATCCTTGTCTACAATACCCTACCTTGTTCTGATAAGAAAAATGGGAACAGAATCCTCCATTTTGCTGGGGTTCAGAAGCTAGTTCTAGAGCTACATTCTGCATCATGGAGAGAATATCAGCTTAAAGCAGATGCAGAGGCTGGTGCATTCTACTGCTTGATGGAGTTGGAGAAGTTTTTGGATGAACATTAATGGGAGCACTTATCTCACTAGATCGAGAACTTAATGATCTGCTTTGATTGATTCCCTCTACTTCAAGCAAGATAAATGTTCAGCTCTAAGGGACGAGCAGGTTGCCACCTTTATACCTTGGCATTTGTTTTATGTAGCTTGGTGCAGGTGGCCCTCTGTATTGCTGTGGGGGATATGATTTCACGTATGATTTTTGGTGCACTTGGTGTGGTTGGTAAAGGTACTGTTCAGAGTCTCTTCCATATGGAGTCTGTCCTCTTTCTCTGGACTGCTGTCATCTCTCCTGCAACATTCCCAGTGATTATGTTGTGCAAAGCATCATTAACATGTTTTCTGAAGAGTGACTTGCTTTCAAAAGGAGCGTTCAGGATCCTGCTTTGGAACTCTGACTTAAAAGATGTGCATTATAACCAATCCTGGCTGCAGAGCACTGCAGCTCTAGATAACTGCCTAAATCCAGTAGCATACATTGCTGAACTGATTATTACAGATGATTCTTTTTCTCCTTCCTGCAAACTAGCTTTTGCTACAGCACCACTGTCAGTTGGGGCGACATCTAAGAAAGGGTCAATTTATGACCATATTTGCCTATCAGACTTATGGCTAAAGAATTCACTGTCTCTTGGTGCTTTTGCCTATGTGCCTGCCTTGCCTGTCTAGAGGAGCTATAATGAATGTGGAACGATTTTTGAACCTTCTATTTGCAGTTTGCATTATGACATTACAACATGAGCCCATAGATGTGCCACTAGACATGGAGGCGTAGCCTCTAGAGCTTTATACTTATTGTTTAAGTGCAGAGCCACTTCTGCCAATTTTGCCGGTGCCTGCATTACATGAAAGCTCTCCTTCTGCATGCAGTGAATGATGGAAGAGGCTGGGACTCTTCTCTGTGGTGGATCTTTAAAATAATATAGAAAACAGTCAATGTCTAGGGTTGGAATTCACCCAGTCTGGAAGGCCTCTCTATTACAAAACAAAACCCAGGCAGTGAGACTGCAGGAGGCATTGATGGTTGAGGTGGAATCAACTGGCATGGTTCAGAAGGTCTTGATGAAGGCAGCCTCACATCAATCAAATGGTAACCCCTGGTGGTGTAGGTGGTGGTCCTTGTAGCTATATGGATGTAGCTTAGATAGTTTTCAACATCATTCTGGGAACCTAGTATAGCAGTCTGTTAGAATTTGCTTCAGATCTTTAACAAAATATGTTGGAATCTGTATCACTGAAGGTTTAAGAGGCACTTCTTTGTAAAGTAGTTCAAAATGAGTGCCATAAAAAGAATGACAATGCCAGCCAGCTTGTTCTTGTTCATCGTGAACTGGTTTATAAGGATGTTTAAACTACCCTTTGGTGTTGTGATCATTTGTCTCTTATGTAAAGGGAAGGAGTCTTTCATATAAAAATCCTGGCATTTCACCTTCAGCTGAGTAGGACTGTAGGCAGTACCAAATGGAACTTCATCCTCAATGTCCATATATAATAATCTTTGTGGAGACTGTGGTGGCACCTTGACGGGTCACGTCTACTCAAGAAGTAGCAGTGATGAAATACTTTTCCATGAAAATATAGTCACTGGTGCAGAAGAAGCTAGTTGAATTGTCAACAGATCTTTGTCATAAGTTGTGACTTAATTGTTGACGATATGATCGTAAGTGGTGGCGTTGTCATCAGCAGGGACACATTTTTGGGTTGTTTGTGAGGCTGCTCTTTTTAACGTTGAAAATTCCTTCTCATCAGAAACCGCTGCCGAGACAGTTTTAAAAAAAATAGGCCCTTTTGTGGTTTTCAAAAGGGATCAAAAGTCTTCACCTGAGGAAATTGTGTCCTTTGACCTGGACGTCTGGTGCCACAGGAGTAGTTATCCTTCCATTTCTTCAAGGCATTGTTCTGCAAATCTTGCATTCTTTAGCTTTATGGGCTGGATATAAGGAAGAGATGGTTTCCTTGTGAGGATCATCAGAGTAGAGAGTCATTTTCGCATATTAAGCACAAGCCCTAAAGAACCAGATTCCTTCCTTCAGTAATGCTCTTCCAGGTAAATACTCTATAAAACTCCAAATTACTTACTTTTAGAATATCTCCAGTTGCCACATTGATCTGAAAACGTATACAAAGCAGAGCTCACACTTGCTGTTAGGTGGTGCTTTGTCACACCATGCTGACTTTGTTCCATCCATAAGTGAAAAATGTAGCCAACTATAAATGCCACCCCTTTACGCTGTTGTCAGATTATTTCTTGACTCTGTTCATGTCCTCGAATGTGGAGCTAAAAAAACAATCAGAGTACCCGTCTGCAGATCTCTAGCTTGGGACCTTTTTCAATGGGAAAGAGTCTATTTCACAGAACTGGAAGGTGAGAGGGCAGTGAGAAATCTGTTGTTAGACAGAGTATCCGCAAGACAAAATTGATACAGCAGATCAGTAACTTGTTCATCTCATGGTTACATTTAACTGCAGATTTCTTACTTTTATAACAGAGACCAAAGCAGTACTTCCCAAGATGCAGAGTCTGTGGAACGTGCTCAGACCAAAAAGTCCTGCAGAACCGGATGTGCTGAATGTACTACTCACCGGACTTGGCTGTCAAGACAGCAGTGCTTCATGAACGTGAGTATGGACGTTCATGTCACGGTCTGATATATGATTAGAACGGGCATTCTGCATGTCAATGCAGGGGTAGCTGCCTTGGCCCTTGTGGAATGAGCCTCTAGTTCTTCCAGAGACTGCTTCTTGGCCAGTGTGTAGCAAATCCTGATGTAGATGACTACCCACCTTAACAAAGTCCTTTTCTGCACAACCTTGCTTTTCTTTGCTCCTTGGACCAGAAAAAGCCATGAAAAGCTGATCATCCTCCCGATAGTCTTTCGGGTGATTGATGTAAAAGCTCAAATCTCTTTGAGGTCCAGTCAATAAAGTATCTTTTCTTCCTTTGAGAGGTACATTCCACTGAATGTCAGGAGGGTGATGGATTGCCCAATGTGAAAATGAGTCACAAATTTTGGCAAAAAAGCAGCCTTGGTCCTCAACACCAGTTTATCTGGGAAAAAGTCAGTGCAGAACTGCTGCACCAAGAGAGCCTAAAGCTCACTCAAGCAACAAACTGAAGTAATCAAGACAAGAAACGCAGTCTCACAATCACAAGTCGAAATCAGCAGCTGTGCATCAGTTTTATAGGAGGTACACATGAGGAAAGTCAGGACAAAATTGGGATCCCATTGCGGCAATGCAAGGGAAAACGTGTTAAAACTTTTGGGAACCTCATCACAACAAGTAATTTAGAGGACAGTTGTTCCGGCAAAAATGAAAAGGCCGAAAGTGCTGACAAATAACCGCAACTGGTGCCCACTGCAAGACCTTACTTGGCGAAAGATTCAACAAACAATAAGATATACAACAGTTTGGATTGTAATGGATCTTTGTTGCAGACAACACACCAGGTTACAAATTTGTCCCAGCACTCAGCATAAATGAACTTTGAAGAGGGGGCCTTGCACAAGGTTAACATCCACAACCATAGAAGGAAGACTGAATGCAGTCAATTGCTGTCACTCAATCTCCACGCATGAAGGTGTAGATTGTGGAGGCTTGAGTGTAGAACTCTGGGCTGCTGCTGTGATAGAAGATCTTCCCGAATCAGAAGCCTGATCGAGGTACAGATGCTCATGTTGAGAAGTTGCTGGTCTCACGCAATACTGACCCAATCCAAAGCCACTAGGATCAATTGGACCTACTTGCTCCTGATCTTCTTAAGATCTTGGGGCACAAGAGGGTGGTGTGTAGGGAGGATTGTAGAAGCCCCATTCTCTTCTATAGCTGGGATGCATCTCCAGCAGATAGCCTTTTTGGGAACTCCAGTGCCCGAAAATGGTGACACTGAGCATTCTCAGCGGTGGTGAAAACATTAATGCCCCACATCTTCTCTGGCGACAAGGAGTGGTGGGATGGGGAAGATTCTCACATGATTATTTTGTTTTCCTCCTCAATTTCGATTTTGAATTACGCGAAGACTTTGACTGTGATGAGGACCTGTCCGGTAATGGGTCCTCATTCTCAACTTTTAACGGAAGTGGTTTGTTCCAGTGTTCCATGTCGTACTGCTTCGCTTCATATTACCATCTTTAGATTCTTGAGAGAGCTTTCCTTAAATGACTTGGAGTCATGTCCCAAGCCCAAACACCAAAGGCTTACCTCGCTCGGGTTTTTAGACATGCCACAATTACTTTGAAACTTAGTTGAGAATTTTTGAAGAAAAATGTCATCAAGCTGACGAGGAATAAGGGCAGTGTAGTTCTGGATCTGGGGTTGAAGACGCAGAAAGAAAGGAACTAACATCAATACACAGGGGTGGTGGTTATATGCTGCTTGGTTCATCACTTCCGGTGGATCAAAATCAACGTGGGGCTGCACAGCACCACCTACCGGTGTGCAGGAGCACTGCTGTGAGAAAGATTCTGGATCCAGTCTGACAAATGGAGATGTTCTAAAGGTGAGGAACCTGTGGTTAGAAGTATCTATCAGATCTGATCTTTTTTTTAGATGATTCTGACATGGCGCAAAATTCAGCCTGAAGCAAGTCTCTAGGTTGGAAGTCTGCTAGAAAGCTTGAGAAAGCGCTGAGAATGAAGATTAAAAATGCAAACTAGACTTATGACCTGATCTCAAAGGAACCCACTTCATGCATGTGGTAAACACCTGAGGGATGTGGTATCTGGGGTGAGGTCTTGTTTGTGCTGCCCTCAGTGGTTGACCTTTGGTGGTTTTCCATTAAGGTGAGTAGACCTCTAAAGTCAAGTCACGTTTAACATTATACAGCTACTTATACAGTGCACAGGGCAGAATTTAAACAAAGACTGATCTCTGACACAAGTTGGATGGTTTACAAAGAGGTAGAGCCTGGGAGTCAGAAAGTCAAACACTCAAAGATGTTTAGCAGTTTAGGTCATCCTGCTCTCTGAAATTGCTATGGCTCCAATAACAGTTCCATACAACTGAAGGGTGTTTTCTAATACAACACAAGAGTCTAGGACGTTAGAATAAGTCTGTTTTCATTATATCTTTCAAATCAAAAGTAGTTATTTTTATAATCAACATTTCATAGGCATCATGTGTTAAAAAATGGCCTATGGACAGAGGGAATGTACTCAATAGTTGTGTCAGTCTGCGAAAGGAAGAGTGTAGAGGAAAGACTGATGCATGTCATTTCTAAGAATCAGAAAGGTGTTGAGTCAGCAGCCACCAATCACAGGTCACTAAAGACTTGAGCAAAGAGGTAAACATGAGGTTAATGTATAGTAAGAATAATGAAGGCTTGTCCAGTAGGTGTACCTTGCTTTCAGTAGAGGGCTAGCTTCCTCATGGAGTTGGTGCCGAGGATATAATAGCAAGCTTAATTGTAAAGTAGATTGGTGGGATTTCCTGCAGCAATAAGATAAATCAGAAAAAAAACACAGACACCAACTGTCTTTAAGGTTGTCATTATAGAAAGGATTGCACTCTACCACCGATACCCAGTGTAATAAAGATCTAGAGGCCACTCCCCTTACATTTTTTGATGATTGACTTAGTGCAGGTATCTGATCTGGTAAAGTGTATGCATAAGAGAAACCTCTGTCCTGGGTTTCCATCTTTTACTGGCAGAGTCTGAAAGTAAAGCAACTACTTAGAGAGCAATGAAATTACTCCCCCGACTGGTGAATGAATATCCATTAGGTAATGCTGCAATAACTATCCATAGTTGCCAAACAAAATCAGCCGTTTTACCATCTATGGTGATGTTGAATGTTGCTCATATCTACCAAGTGATACAGTAGGAACTTGCAGGATTGTTTATTCACCAACTAATACAAACAAGATGTTTTTTGCTAGGAACAATAGGAGGATGAAAGGATCCTTCCTCATTTAGAACAACTGTACATTAAGAAACGGTAGCCATGTTTACTACTATAAAGTTCTGAAGCTGATGTTGGTGTCTGGTCAACAATTTAAGGATTATTTAAATATTGATAGATCCTGGAGTCTGCATAGCCTAAGGTGTCTTCCAAATAAAATCAAATTCTTCATTGTTGTAATTAGTGAAAATCTGGACCAAACTGTCCAGTGCGCCCAAGCCTTCTAAAAAATAACTAAAATAAAATGAATTAAGGGAATGGGCTGGATCCATTAAACCATAAATCAATGCAGAAATCAAAATAAAAAAGTTACTAATAGCCAAGAAAATTTGACTAAAATTACATCATTTTACATACAACAAAAATACTGTTATTGCAATATGTAAATAGATCTAATCATTTAATTTCACTAATAAGTATCATCAGCTCTGAATATATATAATATGTATTTGTACATAATACTTTAAAAATAATGACCATAAATAATGCCTCTACTGATGGGGTAAAGGGCAAGATATTGTACACTTTTCTAGAAATTCCAACGACCAATAATTCTGGTTGAATGTTACAAGTTAGTACTTCTTAAGATAAACTATATAAAGAAGGTACTGAACGCCTCTTGCTCTGAGATATATTCCACACTCTCTTCAAATTAAAATGTATTCTTTCTACTCCTTTATAATACATATGCCAGAAAAAGTCAACAAACAGATCAAAATAAATGACGCTGTTGCTATTAGCATGAAAAGGACCCCTTTTTCCTGTGCCTGAAAGACCATCCAAACACACAAGTAACTTAATCACCACAGATAATCTACTTTTCATGCCATGCTTAGAGGTGATAGGGACAAAGTGTTGAGGCTGGGAGGGTATTGTGACATATGGGGAACAAAGAGTAAGAATACTTGAATCAAAATGAGCTATGAAGTTGGACAGATTCCAGAGACATAAATAAATGAAGAAAGAGACTAAGGGCCTGATTTAAATCCTGGTAGAGGGAATACTCTGTCACAAATGTGATGGATATCTTGTCCGCAATATTACAATCCCCATAGGAAATAATGGAATCATAATGCGGAGGACGGGATATCCGTCACATGTGTGATGGAGTAATCCACTCCGTCAGGATATAAATCAGACCCTAAGTATGCAAGACCTTAGATGTAATCATAAAACCTCCAAATAAGTTTCTAGGCAAAATAAATATTATTGCTGGATGGAGTACATACATAGTAATATGAGAACGCAATCTATCAGCCATTTGTTGTTTTAAATGCTTTCAATTCAGAGGTAAGTCCTTTAAAAAAGGACAAAAATTTGATGAAAAGTCCTGAACGACCTGGTTATTTTGAGGTAAATCATAAGCCCTTATCAAGATTATGAAAGGTCTAATTAGCAGCACAATTGTGGCTGAAAAGTGAAGGAACATTAACAGAAAAAGATGAAACTCCAATAGCACTTTTGAGATAAAAGGTTAACATAGCATGATTTGGTTGTTGCAAAACACAGGATAACTTTATCAGAAAAGCACTGAAGAGCACTAGCTCTTCTGACAGACAATGTACTAAAGGTGAAAGTCACCAAATGTCATTAGCTCAAAAAGCATATGCATGGTGAAACCTTAAAGGAGATGGCTTGGCTGTCCTATTGAGAGGAAAAATCTCTTAAGGGGACAGAAAGGGAGCCAATTCATCAAAGACGTGCTTTTATCCTTTCTTTAATGAAGTCCACTGTCTTCCGAGCCCTAATCCACTATCTTTTTGTACAGTATACTAGTCTCATGAAAGACATCCTTCTCACTTGCATCATGTCCTCAAATGTCTGAAGAAGTCCAACCATAGCATGGCAAACTGGACGTAGCTACACTTGTTCCACCTCCAGACCTGTCCCTTTTTCATAAAACGATATATCACATATGAAGCCATCTGAAATGTCATCCTGAGTACCTGGCTGAGAAAATAACCATCCATGGTGGAGAGTGCCACACTAGAAGGCAGAACATCACTAGGAAAGTAGGTAAGTAAAAATTCTTTTTGTTTAGTTACTTAAAGCCATAACAATGAGGAAAATATTATAAAATACAATCACAACCTGAGTATTTCAGCATTTGCAACCTTGGTGATTCAAAGACATATTACTTGTTTATATATTCCTTCCTAATACATAAAAAACACAATATGGTAACTCAGTCTGGCTGTCCAGTAACTCACAAAATTCATTCATCACTTAAAAGCATTACACATCCTAGTTACACAAATAAAACATCTCTAAGTTCCATTAAATACCCCAAAACACTTAGACTACCAAATATTGTCTTATGATTCCACCCAATCATTACAGTGCCCCACCACTTTCTTGACATAGTATAATAAGTATTATCACATAATATTAGAAAATGAACCACACAACATGACTAGTCCTGTTTAGACGTTATTTTTGGATGTTATTACAATCTTCTGTTGGTCCTGCATGGTCCTGTTTGGATGTTATTAAAATACAAATGTCTGAAAAGTGCTGAGTGCGCAAAATTTAAATACTTGGACAGTGTACTGAGGTCCTGCTTGGGGCCTGGTCTTCTTCTTCCCAAGGTTTCCACAATTTTACAGAAAATGAAGTATATAGCCCACTTGGGCATGTGACAGTTATAATCTGACCTTTTTCTAATCCTTAGCATTATAGGCACAAGAGCCAGTCGGTGGGTGCCCAAACCCCATCAATTGATGCCCAAAGATATTAATGAGGTGTGAACCTCTAAGGGGTGCATAGTGCATAAAAATCAGGTAGACAAAGGGGGTCATTCTGACCCCGGCGGGTGGCGGGAGCCGCCCGCCTGGAGGGAACCGCTGTGCGGTCAAAAGACCGCCGCGGGTATTCTGGGTTTCCCACTGGGCTGGCGGGCGACCGCCAAAAGGCCGCCCGCCAGCCCAGTGGGAAACACCCCTCCATGAGGATGCCGGCTCCGAATGGAGCCGGCGGAGTGGAGGATGTGCGACGGGTGCAGTAGCGCCCGTCGCGAATTTCAGTGTCTGCTAAGCAGACACTGAAATTCAGGGAGGGGCCCCCAGGGGCCCCACGACACCCCATACCGCCATCCTGTTCCTGGCAGCCGAAGCCGCCAGGAACAGGATGGCGGTATGGGGGTCAGAATCCCCATGGCGGCGCAGCTACAGGGCAGTGGAAAACCGGCGGGAGACCGCCGGTTTTCCCTTTCTGGCCGCGGCTGAACCGCCGCGGTCAGAATACCCTGGGGAGCACCGCCAGCCTGTTGGCGGTGCTCCCGCCGACCCCGGCCCGGTCGGAATGACCCCCAAAGTGTGGAAGTCCTGTTAGAAGCTTTGCCTGCTTCTGTCAAGAATTTCAGGAATCTTACAGTTAACTGGGGATAAACCCCACTTAGACATGCAACAACTGCGCTCTGGCACTTCCTAATACCTAACACTCGAAATACAGGGGTCAACCAAAAGGCTCTCAATTGCCTCAATTCCTTACAGACACATACTATGTGCTGTAATGATTTTAATTTGTACTTGTATAATCTACAATGCAGATCTGCTGATCCCTTCAAACAGCCATATTTATAGGCTTTTAAGGGTATAACCCCACACCTGATTAGATATTTTTTCCAACACAGCCTTGCAGGCTGGATAAAGCGCCCTCCCAGGAGACTGATAAAAAGTACTACGTAGGTCAGCATGAGCCTTTGTGGCGAGGTCCAGTCTGTCTTCCTCTGCAGGCCTCAGCCTTGCGTTTTTTATTAACAACTTAGCTTGTTGCCTTATAGGAAGATTTAGACTTACAATTTCATTGACTCCCACAGCGGAAATAGTTTTGTTGGCATATTCCTTCCATGCTGACTTACTATTCTGCATGCTTAACCAAATCAAACTTCTCAACGAGCCAGGAGGAGCTGCCTTGAGCTTTGTATAATGATTTATAATCTTATCTCTGCCACAATTGTTTGCTTATTAAAATTAATTCTAATTGAATTTGTGAGGATGAGAAAGTGTCCGTGATCTGCAATAATCATCTGTAACCTCAGCACTTTGTCTTATCTAACCAGGAACCGAGCCAGCCTTTAAAAATCAGCGAGCCATAGGACAATGTGGGAATCAGCTTCAAGCCTATTACTCTGCATACTGTAGTTAAGTCTGGTCCTGGCATTTGTTTTAAGAGTTTTTGAAAGCTGATGGGACATAGCTACTGCCATTCCTTTAATGGACTCTAGTTGGGCATGGTGTGAGCCTTGCAAATTAAACACCTAAATACTTAAAGCTGGAAACTGACTCATTTGACCTAGTTTAATACAAAGGCCCTGACTTTCTTTCTCCCCAAAAACATTATTTTGGTTTTAGAGACATTGATGGAGATCATATTTCCGTTACAATAATGTGACATGGCTTGCAGCAATCGCTGCATTCCTACTGTGGTGTGATCAGAGTGAAGAGTATCATCAGCATACTGCAGACATTCCAAATGTACACCAGCTGGCTTAGGTGGGAATGTATTAACTTCCACCAGAGCACCATTCAGGTCTGCCAGATACAAATTAAATAACAAGGGAGCCAGTACACAAACCTGTTTTAACCATTTAGTGGTCCAGATCTTTTGTGTCACTCTATTCCCGAGACCTTAGCTCTTACCCAGGTCTTAACATACAACAATGCGCTGGACTACCAAAATTATAGTGCTTTTGTCACAACCTTGCTCTGTCCAGTTTATTAAAGGCAGTCATATAATAAAGGTTGCATACAAAACTGGAGCCTGCTTTTGGTTCGCTGCCTCAATCACTGTGGAGAGGATCACCAGATTGTCCTCCGTACTGCTCCCGTCTAATTCATTTCTGCGTATTCAGGATGAGTGCATTAGTAGTAGCCCATTTTTCAAGTTCAGCATTAAGTATCTTTGCATAACATTTACCGTCTACATCTAGAAGGGCTATTAGTCGAATATTAGCTGGTTGACCAGGAGAGCCCTTTTTATGAATTGGAGAAAACATTGAACCTCTCCAGCAATCTGGAACCTCATTTGTAATAAAACATTGATTATATAATGGACATAGAAGGTGTACCCATGCTCCCTGAGCAACTTTCAATAATTTAGATGGCAGATCATTAGGAGCGGTGGCGCCTGCAGGTCGTAAGTAGGATAATGCTAAATGTAAGTCATTCTTTTTAATCAGTTCACAATCCCTTTTCCCCCATACCTCAAGGTGAGACCCTGATCCCACCAACCAAGACTCTTCCCGCAGACTAGCCCGGTGAGAGACACAAAGATTCAAAACATATTGCATCCAGTTGCCCGCTGATATAGAAAGCTGAACTTTTGGAGAGACTCCACTAGACACTAGACATTTGCTGCACCAGTCAAAAAGAATTGTCAGAATTCTTTGGCTTCAATGCCTTATGTAAATTCACCCATTGTTTTTCCTCTTTTTGCTGTGTTAAGGCCCATAGTTTTACTTTATAGGTCTTTCTTATTAGATGTATCTCCTCCATGAGAGCACTAGAACTGCTGAAAACCTGAGTCTTTTTCATCACTAGGAAACAAAAAACTAAAGAAACCAGAAGTCAAGCATTCTCAGTTTACGCTCCTAGAATGTGGAAGAACATCACTGTTAAAATTATAATTGCCCTCCTGCAATTCAAAAAGGATACGCAGTCTCAAGTGATTAGAAAATAGTATCTCTCAATACAACACAAATCATCACTGGCAAATACTCTGCCTCTGTGTTTATAATCCTGTATCCCTGGATACCTGCACAAGTCAACATTCATACAAGCACTTTTATCTTCTTTTCTAATGCTCACTAGCAGAATCTTGTAATTTTTGTAGGTGTTCCTTGGACTTTTGTTCAAAGCACCATCCATTAACAGGTGTGCCTAATGTGCAAATGCCCAGAGGTTTGTTCTTTAGCTGTTAGAGAGGGTATGTGAAAAACAATAGTGATGAGGAGTAATGAGGGCATGTGGGTGCTATGGTGGATTTTAAGGCGTCTCTAAATCTCTGCAATGTCTTGAGAATCAGAGAGAAGGGGGAGACGTGTGTATATATATATATATATATATGTATATATAGATGGATAGATACGTATATATATATATATATATATATATATAGATATATATATATATATAGATATATAGATAGATATGGAAAAAGTCACTTACCCAGTGTACATCTGTTCGTGGCATGTTCAGCTGCAGATTCATATGCTATGCATAGGTCCTGCCATCTAGTGTTGGGCTCGGAGTGTTACAAGTTGTTTTTCTTCGAAGAAGTGTTTTCGAGTCACGGGATCGAGTGACTCCTCCTCTTCGGCTCCATTGTGCATGGGCATCAACTCCATCTTAGATTGTTTTCCCGCAGAGGGTAAGGTAGAAGAGATAGAGTATAAAGAAAAGAGATGTCCATGCTAATGGAACAGAAATATATATACATATGTACAAATGTTTGTTTTAACTTAAACAGCTCTGGGCTCCCAGGGAGGCGGGTGGGCCCATGTGAATCTGCAGCGGAACATGCCAAGAACAGATGTACACTGGGTAAGTGACATTTTCCGTCTGATGGGATGTGTAGATGCAGATACACATGCTATGCATAGACTACAAAGCGGTTTTCCTCCCCTAAGCGATGGTCAGCCTGTAGGAGTTGAAGTTGTTTGAAATAGTGTTCTTAGTACAGCTTGTCCTACTGTTGCTTGTTGTGTTCCTAACACATCTACACAGTAATGCTTGGTATATGTATGGGGTGTTGACCAAGTGGCTGCTTTACAGATTTCTGTCATTGGTATATTTCCTAAAAAGGGCTTTGTTGCTCCTTTTTTTCTGGTGGAATGTGCTTTTGGTGTTACTAATAGCTGCCTTTAGGCTTTTAGGTAACACGTTTGGATGCATTTTACTATCCATATAGCTAGTCCTTGTTTTGAGATTGGATTTCCAGTATGTGGTTTTTGGAACGCCACAAATAACTGTTTAGTTTTCCTAAATGATTTTGTTCTGTCAATGTAATACATCATAGCTCTTTTAATGTCTAATGTATGCAGCGCTCTTTCTGCTACTGATTCTGGCTGTGGGAAGAAGACTGGAAGTTCCACTGTTTGATTGATATGAAACAGTGAGATCACCTTAGGTAGGAATTTTGGGTTTGTCCGAAGTACTACTTTATGTTTGTGTACTTGTATGAAGGGTTGCTCAATAGTGAAAGCTTGTATTTCACTAACTCTTCTTAATGAAGTGATTGCAAAGAGGAATGCTACTTTCCACGTTAGGTATTGAATCTGACACAAATGCATGGGTTCAAATGGTGGACCCATGAGTCGTGTGAGTACAATATTGAGATTCCACTTGGTTTTAACCCTTCCATGAAGGCTTTGATAACAGGGACTCTAAATAGAGACCTGTGTTGTATATTTTTCAAATACGCTGAAATAGCAGTAAGATGTATTTTGATGCATGAAAAAGCCAAATTGCCTTTTGCAGATGAAGTAAGTAACCTACAATGTCTTGTAGCAATGCAGAAAGAGGGGCAATTTGTTTGGATTGACAGTAAAACACAAACCTTTTCCATTTGTTTGCATAGCACTGCCTGGTAGTGGGTTTTCCTGCTTGTTTAATTACTTCCATACATTCTGTTGGAAGATGTAAATATCCAAACTCTAAGACTTCAGGAGCCAAATCGCCAGATTGAGTATTGCTGGATTTGGATGCCTGATCAGTTGTTTGTTTTGTGTTAACAGATCTGGTCTGTTGGGCAGTTTGATGTGTGGTACTACTGACAGGTCTGACAATGTTGTGTACCATGGTTGACGTGCCCCAATTTGGTGCTATAAGAATGAGTTTGAGTCTGTTTTGATGCAGTTTGTTGACCAGAAATGGAATGAGCGGAAGAGGGGGAAAAGCGTAAGCAAATATCCCTGACCAGTTGATCCATAGAGCATTGCCCTTGGATAGAGGGAGTGGGAACCTGGATGCGAAGTTTTGGCATTTTGCATTTTCGCTGGTGGTGAATAGGTCTATGTCTGGTGTTCCCCAGTGATGAAAGTATGTTTGAAGTACTTGGAGGTGAACTTCCCACTCGTTTGTTTATTGATGATCTCGGATGAGAACATCTGCTAATTGATTGTGTATCCCTGGAATGTATTGTGCTACAGGGTGAATGTTGTTGTATATTGCCCAAAGCCAAATCTTTTGTGCTATAAGGCAACAGTTGCGATGAGTGGGTCCCTCTTTGTTTGTTTAGGTAGTACATTGTAGTCATGTTGTCTGTTTTGATGAGAATGTGTTTGTGAACGAGAAGAGGTTGAAAGGCTTTGAGTGCTAGGAATACGGCTAGCAATTCTAAGTGATTTATGTGAAGTTGTTTGTGTTTGTTGTCCCATTGTCCCTGAATGTTGTGATTGTTGAGGTGTGCTCCCCATCCAATCATTGATGCATCTGTTGCAAGTGTGGCTTGAGGCACAGGGTCTTGAAATGGCCACCCTTTGTTTAAATTTGTGGAATTCCACCACTGAAGCGAGATGTGTGTTTGGTTGTCTATCAACACTAGATCTTGAAGTTGACCATGTGCCTGTGACCATTGTTTTGCAAGGCACTGTTGTAAGGGCTGCATGTTTAGTCTTGCATTTGGGACAATGGCGATGCATGATGCCATCATGCCCAACAGTTTCTTGACTGTGTACTGTTGGTTTGACTGAATTTGTATTCATATATTGTAGAATGATTGTATCCTTTGTGGACTTGGGCTTGCAAGTGCTGTTTGCGTATTTAGTGTGGCTCCTAAATACTATTGAACTTGCACTGGTTGTAAGTGAGATTTTGGGTAGTTTATTGAGAACCCTAGCGTGTGTAGGGTTTGTATTACATAATGTGTATGGTGTTGACACTGTGTCTGGCTGTTTGATTTTATTAGCCAGTTGTCGAGATATGGGAAGACATGGATGTGTTGCCTTCTTAGGCAGGCTGCGACTACGGCAAGGCATTTTGTAAATACTTTGGGAGCTGTTGTTATCCCGAAGGGTAACACTTTGAACTGGTAATGTTTTCCTTGTATTATAAGCCTGAGATATTTCCTGTGCGCTGGATGGATGGGATATTTCCTATGCGCTGGATGGATGGGTATGTGAAAAATACGCATCTTTGAGGTCTAATGTTGCCATAAAATCTTGTTGTTGTGTTAGTGGGACTACATCCTGTAGTGTTACCATGTGAAAGTGTTCTGATAGGATGTAAAGATTGAGGATTCTGAGATCTAGTATTGGTCTCAATGTTCCGTCTTTTTTGGGAATAAGGAAGTACAGGGAGTAAACCCCTGTTCCTATTTGGTGTTGTGGTACAAGCTCTATGGCTTATTTGAGTAATAGTGACTGTTCCTCTGTTTGCAACATGGAAATGTGTTGGGAGGAAAGTTTGTGTGGTTTTGGAGGTATATCTGGGGGAATTTGTGTGAATTCTATGCAGTAACCATTTTGGATAATGGATAATACCCAGTTGTCTGTCGTAATGGGTAACCAGTGTTTGTGGAACTTTTGCAGTCTTCCTCCCACAGGGGAACTGTGTTGAGGGAAGATGTGGAGCAAGTCACTGTTTTGTGTGTGAGGTTTGCTTTGATGGCTGGTATTTTCCCCTACCTCTGGGGAATTGGCCTCTGTAAGTTCCTCTAAACCCACCTCATTGGTACTGAGGCTGGTAAGACGGTTTTGATTGTGAGGTGGGTGCCTCAGATGTTTCAGCTCTAAAACCACCCCTGTATTGAGGCTTTCGAAATTAACTTCTGTACTGTGTAGAATAAAGAGCACCCATGACTTTAGCAGTGTCAGAGTCTTTTTTCATTTTTTCAATGGCTGTATCAACCTGAGTGCCAAAAAGCAGTTTTTCATTAAATGGCATGTTAAGGACATCCTGCTGGATTTCTGGTTTAAAACCTGACGACCGAAGCCATGCATGTCTCCGAATGGTGACAGCAGTATTGATTGTCCTTGCTGCTGTGTCTGCTGAGTCTAGAGCTGACCTAATTTGGTTATTTGTAATATCCTGCCCTTCCTCAACTATTTGCTGGGCTCTTTTTTGTTGATCTTTTGGGAGATGCTGGATGATATCTTTCATCTCGTCCCAGTCGGCCCTATCGTACCTAGCCAGTAGTGCTTGGGAGTTGGCAATTCTCCATTGATTAGCTGCTTGCGATGCTACTCTTTTACCAGCAGCATCAAATTTTCTGCTTTCTTTGTCTGGTGGCAGTGCATCACCAGACGACTGGGAGTTAGCCCTTTTCCTTGCCGCACTGACAACTACGGAATCGGGAGGTAGCTGGCAGGTAATGAATGCCGGATCAGAAGTAGGCGGTTTATATTTCTTTTCTACCTTAGGAGTGATGACTCTTGCCTTAACTGGTTCTTGAAAAACTTTATGTGCATTTTTTAACATGTCTGGAAGCATGAGAAGGGACTGGTACTCAGTGTGAGTGGAGGATAACGTATTAAAAAGAAAATCATCCTCAAGAGGTTCTGTGTGCATGGCTATGTTATGGTATGACACTGCCCTAGCTAGAACCTGAGTGTATGAAGTGCTATCTTCTGGGGGCAATGGTTTTGAAGGATAGCAGTCTGGACTGTTATCAGAAATGGGGTCATT
Organism: Pleurodeles waltl; assembly: GCF_031143425.1. Classification (NCBI taxonomy): domain Eukaryota; kingdom Metazoa; phylum Chordata; class Amphibia; order Caudata; family Salamandridae; genus Pleurodeles; species Pleurodeles waltl. The sequence goes on along the minus strand of NC_090444.1, from coordinate 420,282,849 downwards.
GTATAGGTCCCATGGGTTGACATTATCTTGGTGTGAATCTGCTGAGTGCACTGGAGACTGTGCAGTAGGGGTAGTGGGTGGAGAGACAGTCAGGTGAGGAGAATGAGGAGGAGAATGATGAGGTGAGAATTGAGGAGGCAGAGTTTTTTGTTTGGATTTTGGCACTTTAGCTGGTGGCTGATCAGTGTCCAATTGTCCTTGAAAGGCTAGCTTCCTCTTTGTTTTTAGAGGAGGTACAGTTAGGATCTTTTTTTTTGTTCTCATACACCTCCCAATCTCCCATCTCAGCCCTGTAATGGACCGTGGCACCACTTCCCAAAGAGAGCTGATCCTGCCGAGGAGCCCCCACTTTCTCTCATATAAGCTTCCAGCGGTAGATAGTATACCCGCACCAGCCAAATCACAAGAGAAAGGGTGGAGGAGAAATAATCATTGGACAAAAACAATCCACGCTATTTTTGTATACTCACTGTTAAATTATACTATACATCTTTGCCCCTCAAGCAGGAGGGCCCACATTCCCTCTTTCCTCTTGCTTGAACTTCCCCCTGCCAAATAAATTTTTGCAAAATAAAAAAGGTCTTGCAGCCAGACTTTGAACGAGTGGGATGTATTCGCTGTCCAATTCCGACAAATTTCCCTCCTAGCCACCAAAATAGAATAAAAAATCAAATCCTTATTTAATTTGCTAATGTTATGTTTTCCTCCAGCCACACCTTGCATCTGGCCAAAGATAATCAAAGGGAGGGTTATCAGAACCTCCCATCCCAACACCTGAGAGAGATATTTACAAAGGTCCTTCCAAAAGAGCTCCACCCCTGGGCACTCAAAAACATATGACAATCAGAAGCAAGCTGCAAGTCACATTTGGGGCTAATCACCTTATGATTGCCTAACCTAGAAAGTCTACACGGGGAGAAGTATGCTCTGTAAATCGTAAACAGATGATTCCTCCGAAGAGAAGCCGGCTTAACAATCCTAAACAAAGTAAGTATTGAAGATTCTCACCACTGCCCTACTTTTTCCTGTGGCATGCTCTTTCCCCACAGGGCAGCGGGCAGCACAAATTCCCCATCCAGACCTTTAGTATCTCCCAATACCAGCTTGAAACCTGCTTAAAATTGGGGGGCTCAGATACCTCTAGTTCTTCCAGGAAGCCGGCAACGCCGCATATCACTTGTGACTCTCGTAGCCAGCCTTTTATTTGAGCACATTTTAATCAAGAAAAAATACACCCCAACTTCCCCTCAAGAGCCTCCAGAGGGATTAGCACTCCATCACTAAACAGGTCCCCCCAGGACCTTATTCCTGCCCTCTTCAATGGTAATACTAAAACGTCCTTAAAACAGTCAGGGGTACCCGGAGAGTCCCAAATTGGAGCATATGGTCTGTTATAACTGACTCTTGCCGCCTGCCTCAAGTAGTACCAGCTTGTTGCGAGATCCCGGAGAATTTTAATTTTTTTAAATTTTTTTTATTTGGATCTCAAAACTTAAAAAGGAACCCCTTACCAGCTCCCCTAACCGAGCTCAGCATAGCCTTAAACATTACCCCGACTGCTGAATCATCGGGAACAGAGAACCCGTTTTACTGAGTGCAGTTGAAAGGCCCAAGCATAATAAGTCAAATCTGGGAGTGCTAGCCCCCCTTTTTCCCGCTTTCTCCTCAGCTTTTTCCAAGATATCCTAGATCCCTTTGATGCCCAGACAAAAGAAGTAATAACCTGTTTAAGCTTCATCAAATATTGCCTATGCATTAGCAAAGGTATAGTGCTATACAGAAAGTTAAGTTTAGGTAAGATCATCATCTTCACCAAGTTAACCCTCCCTACCAGTGTCAAAGGGAGATACATCTATCTCAGCAGAGACCTACACCCTTCCACTATCACTGGCTTTAAATTCGTCAGAGCAAGCAGCTGAATATCTTGAGTATATAAGATCCCTAAATACCTAATTTCCCTCTTCAGTTGTATCTGTCCCACCGCTGAATGATTCCAAGCCATCACCCCTGTCTTCTCTGGATTAACCTGAAATCCCGAAACTCTCCCAAAATCCTCAGCTAAGGACAGTAGCATAGGCAAGGCGGAAACCAAGTCTGCTGTATAAATTAAAAGATTGTCTGCATACAGCGCCACCTTTTTCACCCAGCCATTACACTCAAAAGGAGCTCTTATTTTTCTGGCAAGGGGCTCTATATACAAGTCAAACAGCAACGGGGAAAGAGGGCACCCCTGCCTAGTGCCCCTCATAATCCTCACAGGGTTAGTAAGATTACCGTTTGCTAACACTCTAGCCATGGGGTCTCTATATATTAAATCTATAGCTCCACAGAAAATTCTTCCTAAACCAGCCAATCTCAGAATAAATATTAAATACCTCCAGTTCACCCAACTAAGGCCTTCATTGCATCCAACGTAACCACCGCCAAAGGCATTTCAAATGATGTAGCCATATCTATTGCCCTGGCCAAATTATAGGTCAATTCGTAGAGAAACCTACCCTTAATGAATCCTTTTTGGTCAGGGTGGATTAGATGACCCATCACTCTGCTGAGTCTATCAGCCAAAATCTTGGCAAATATCTTGTAACCGCAGTTCAGCAGAGAGATGGGTCTGTACTATTCACACTTGACCGGGCTCTTACCCGGTTTCTGAATTAAAGCAATCGTAGCCTCATTCCAAGAACCAGGAATAGGGGCCCTGCCTTCAAAGATCTCAGCAAACACGTCTACTAGAACTGGAGTTATTGAATCCGCCATTAATTTAGAAAATTCCATAGGAATGCCGTCAGGCCCAGATGCCTTACCATCTTTACTACCCAACAGCACCTTCCTAATTTCCGCAGCAGATATCGGGCTATTCAAAGCAGTTTGTTCTTTTTGTGAAACCATTGGGAGTATATCATCTGACAATCATTTTTCGATATGCCCCTCTCCTACCTCCACTTCTTCTTTGTAAAGCTTAGAAAAAAAAGAGTGGAACGCTCCTTCCATTTCCTCCCGATCAGAAGATCTCTCACTGGCCTGATTTATTTCAACCTCCTTAACATAGTTCCTTACTAAATCTTGCTTACATTTCCAGGCTAATAACTTCCCTGCATTCTTCCCATACTCAAAATGTGCTTATTTACTAGCCTCTACTCTTTTAGTTACTCTAGCTTGCATCAACTCCTCCAGCTGAAACCTTAACTCCTTCATCTTGGACTCCAATGCCTCAGCCTCCTCCTGCTAAGTATCCTCCCAAAGTTGCCTCCTCACTTTAAGCATTTCCTGTTCCAACTGTGAGATAATAGCCCTGTACTGCCTATTCTTAAAACTAACTATACTCATAGCCTTGCCCCTCATAACTGCTTTAAAGGTGTCCCATACCACCGACAAGGGGGCCAAGCCTAAATTGTTTTAAAAAAAGATCTCCGCCTCTAGTCGCAGCTGATCCGGAACCTCCTTATCCTGCAATAACGTACGGTCAAATGTCCACCTAGTACTGCCCAACCATCCAACCTTCTTTAGTTCTAATACCACTGCTGCATGATCTGAAAGGTGGGCGGGTAGATAAGTAATGTTACCCACCGAACCTTCAAGCCTACAGTCCGTAAGAAAATAATCTATTCGAGATGCATGATTATACTTCTGGTTGTAAAAGGAAAACTCCCTTACTTCTTTATTCCTCTGCCGCCATACGTCCCTTAACCCCCACTCTTTCATCACTCCTCTCAAAAAGCATTGGGTTTTGGAGTCCCTAATGACCTACACTTCTCAGATCTATCCAAATTGTTGTCTAATACTACGTTAAAGTCCCCAGCAATCAGTAACGGATCCGAGAAATCAACTAACTGTGAAAAGCATTTTTTGAGGGGGCCAGTGTCATCACAATTGGGGCATAAAACCCAGCCACAGTGAAATTTATATCATAAATTTGTAACTTAACTATGAGCCACCTTCCCACTGGATCAGATCGCGCCTCTAACAAATCATTCCCTTCTTCTCTAGCAAAATGCGTCTCCTGTAAAATTAAAACTTTAGCAGGGGAGTCTTTTAAATATTGAAGAATTCTATCTCTTCTACCTTTTGTTCTTAACCCATTCACATTCCATGAGAGTAGCTGAACAGGGGAGGGGTCCTGGCCTCCCCTGCTCTCACCCGCCATTATCTCCTGGGTACCCTTTTCATGGAGGTGAATGAGGAAACTTTTTTTTACATTTTCTCCTGCATGCTCCCCACCCTGTGACCCCCCACCTCCCACCACCCCCCCTTCCGATTGAGGACCCCCCTTGATAAGTGGACTGAATTCTGTCCACAGTTAGAGCATGTATGTTTCCCGGGTTAGGGCCAGGGACATTATTTTCCCATCATGCTACCCCCAGACTTGAGTACAGTCAACAGTTCATCCACAGATTTCCCATTTCTCACATTGTACATTTTGTTATTAAACATAACCTTCAGGTTAGCAGGTAATTTAAGTTGTGCAGAGGCTCCCAAAAGTCTAAACTCCTCGAGACGTTGCCCCAGCTCCCATTGCCTATTCATGGTGATCCTAGAGAGATCAGATCTAGCTTCAAATGCAAAGTCCTTCGCTTTTAAAGATCTCAACTTAAGAGCCTTTAACAAAATGTTCTCCTTCAGCTCATATGTTACAAAATTAATCAAAATTTTCCGAGGTTTGCTAACACTTGGGTTTTTTCTAAAGGGGTCTCTATGAATCCTTTGAATATCCTGTGCTATTTCCTCTTCACTCTCCTCAAGTGAGAGAGCGGATTTATAAAAGTGAAACCAAAAAGGCATTCAGATCTACTCCTTCTGCTCCTTCCGGGACCTGCAGTACCCTCAAGTTATTCCTTCTTGAATTATTTTCTAATTGTTCTAAATTATTCTGCAAGGCCTGCTCAGAGACTTTCAAGGCCTGAATGTCACTTTAATTCACTTCAATGTCCTCTTTTAAAGCCACCACCGTAGATTCAAGGGCCTGAGTTCTCAATGACAGTAGATCCAATTTTTTTTCCTCACAGACCTCCCTAATCTCCTCCTGATTTTTTTCCGAGGTAGGAAACCCATTGCCAATATCCTTCGAGAGGGAGAGTATCAATGCTTTCACTGAAGCCTCCTTTCCAGAAGTCTGTTGAGAGGGACACAACTGATCTGTCAGAACCCGGCGTGGAACACTACCCTCATGCGCACCCTGTGATATCTCATCAATAGGAACTTCACTTTCAGCCACCAGAGGAGAGGGGAGACCCCCCCCCCCCCTCTCTCGGGAGTGACAGCAGCCCAGAACATTGTGGGATTTCACCTACTTGGACAGGGCCCTCTAATTCGCAACTCCTTGTATCTGCCCGATCCTGAATTTTGCTAGTGCCTTGAGAGTCACTTTCCGGCAAGGACCCTAATAAAGCAGGTTCTACCCTAGGCTTAAGTTTGAAGAAGGATCTCACAGAGGGGGTAACTTTAGGGGCAACACTAATATTAGTCTTTTTACTGCCCGGCCATCCAGGCTGTTTTTTAAAGATTAAGCCGCCACCACTAGTAATGCTCCCTTCGTCCCCTAAGGACCGAAATTCTCCGTTTTCAATTGGACCTGCAATCTTAGAGGCAGAGATAGCACAAGAATCAGCCCTGTCGGCACAGACCGGGTCCATTATCTTCTTACCTTGAGTTTGAGCCCTTGTCCAGGTATCCCACAACAGAGGTCGTCCTGGTTGGGCCCCTGGGAACTTTCCAAGACCCCTCCAGCACTCCGTTCCCCCTCCTCACCTTCTTGGAGCCTCCTAAGGGAGCCTTAGAATGACCGGAACCGAGCCAGCCTTCAATTGTGCTCTGCCCCTGCCTGCTTCTCCCCAGAGGGGGGCCTGAGCAATGGCCCCCGCGAGCGACACAGCTCCAAGGCTGCTCGCCTCCAAAAGGCCCCAGGGGAGAGGATCTACTGTGCTGAAGTCGGCTCCCCAAACTTGCGATCCGGAAGGGCAGCGTTAGAGAGGTCCGGCCGGCACATCCAGAGCGCGAGAGAGCTCTCGCCCCCTTCCAACCTGGAAACACACACTGCTCAGCGTGCGGCAGCGCTGTTGCAGCGTGCCATGTCCTCAAGGCCACTCTTGCAGTTAGGATCTTGCCAGTGTCTTTATGAATATGAATTCTGACCTGCCTTTCGTCAAATTCCTCCATTTGCGTGAGTTCCTCCGAAAATCAATGGCTTTCTTTAAGTTGTTTCAAAAGTCCATGCTCCTCTGTGTATGTGGGTCTTTTCGGCTCCGAAGCCAGTTTCCTCAGGATTGAAAGGCTTGGAGTAGATGTTGGCCTTGACTCCGACAGGAATTTTCGAGGCTTCGACTTGATGGGTCGGTATTTGTCTATTTTGGAGCCTGTGCTTCGGCTCGAGTCCGAAGGCTTCGGTGGCATGGCCTTTCTCGGTGCCGAAGTTGTTGCTTGGTCACCGGAAGTCTTTTTGCCGATGGAGCCATGGCCTTCCGGCAGTGGCGTTCCCGAGGTCTTGTGTTTGGGCTTGGATTGGACAGGGCAGGCGTGCTCACATGCTGTCCTGCCGTGACCGGTCTGTCGTCCTCGGACTCTTGCTCGGAGTCGGACCCCCGCATGGAGACTGCGGTGTGCATAATCTCCTCTTCTTCCACGTCGAGACGTTCGGTGCTTCTCAATGCCATTTCCAACCTTTGCGCTCTTCTGTCTCATAGAGTCTTCTTCAAGCGTAAGGATCTGCAGGCCTCGAAAGTATCCTCTCGATGGTCTGGAGATAGACAAAGGTTACAGACAAGATGTTGGTCCGTATATGGGAACTTGGCGTGGCACCGAGGGCAGAGCGAAATGGGGTCCGGTCCATGAGGCTTCGAAAAGGCTTTGGTCAGCCCAACCAGGCCCGAGTTGGCCACGGGTGCCCCATGGGGCGAGTAAAGGAGTTGGATCCGCCGGTACCGAAGTGTCAATGATAGATGGTACGCGATCGAAACAATACCGACGAATTAGAGAGTTTGTTTCCGACTCGAACTACCGGAGCGAAAAGAAACAAGTCCGAACCCGATGGCGGAAAGAAAACAATCTAAGATGGAGTCGATACCCATGCGCAATGGAGCCGAAGAGGAGTCGTCACTCGATCCCATGACTCGAAAACACTTCTTCGAAGAAAAACAACTTGTAACACTCCGAGCCCAACACTAGATGGCAGGACCTATGCATAGCATGTGTATCTGCAGCTACACATGCCATCGAGCATATATCTATCTATCTATCCATTTATCTATCTATCTACCTATCTATCTATATGTATAGATAGAGAGATAGATAGATAGATAGATAGATAGATAGATAGATAGATAGATAGATAGATAGATAGATAGATAGATAGATAGATAGATCGATAGATATGAAGAGGAAAATGTCACTTACCCAGTAGACATCTGTTCGTGTCATATAGTGCTGCAGATTCCCATGCCTTGCGTACGTCCGCCGTCTATTGTTGCAATTGGAATGTTACAGGTTGTTTTTCGAGTCACAAGATCGAGTGACTCCTCCTCTCGGTGATAATGCGCATGGGCATCGAGTTCTTTGTTAGATTGTTTTCCCGCAGGAGGGTGAAGTAAGGAGTGAAGAAATGTATGTGTACGTATATAGTAAGAAAAGAAGATGTCCATGCAACATATATACATATTTACATAAAGAAAGTACTACAACGGCTACAGGCTTCCAGGGAGGATGCATGTGAATCTGCAGCACTACATGCCACGAATAGATGTCTACTGGGTAAGTGACATTTTCTGTTTGATGGCATGTGTAGCTGCAGATACACATGCTTTGCACAGATTAAAAAGCAGTCCCCTCCCAAAATAAGCGTTGGCTAGCCTGTAGGAGTTGGAGTAGGTTTAAATAGTGTTTAAGCTCTGCTTGGCCAACATTTGCTGGTTGACGAGATAGCACATCCACACAGTAGTGTTTAGTAAAGGTGGACCAAGTGGCTGCTTTGCATATGTCTGCCATTGGTATATTTCCTAAGAATGCCATTGAAGCTCCTTTCTTTCTAGTAGAATGTGCTTTGGGAGTTAGTAATAGTTGCCGTTTAGCTTTACGATAGCAAGTTTGAATACAGTTTACTACACATCTGGCTAATCTCTGTTTTGAAATAGGATTACCCTTATGAGGGTGCTGGAAAGCCACAAAAAGTTGTTTAGATTTTCTGAAATCTTTTCTTCTGTCTATATAATGCATGAGAGCTATTTTGACATCAAGAGTGTGAAGAGCTCCTTCAGCAACTGAATCTGGCTGTGGAAAGAAGACTGGCAATTCCACTGACTGATTGATGTGAAATGGTGAAACCGCTTTGGGTAGGAATTTTGGATTTGTTCTAAGCACTATTTTGTGAATTTGGAAGGAAGGCTCTTCTAAAGTGAATGCTTAAATATCACTAACTCTCCTTAAGGAAGTAATTGCTACTAAGAAAGCAACTTTCCATGAGAGAAACCGAAGAGTGCAAGAATGCACAGGTTTAAATGGTGGACCCATAAGCCTTGTGAGCACAATGCTAAGATTCCAGGCAGGAGCTGACGGAGCTCTAGGTGGAATAACTCTTTTAAGGCTTTCCATAAAAGCTTTTATGACAGGAATACTAAACAGAGAAATGTGCTATCTGTTTTGGAGGTAGGATGATATTGCTATTAAGTGAATTTTAATAGATGAATATGCAATATTTGCTTTTTGTAAATAACGCAAATAACAGACAATATCCTGTGCTGGTGCTTTAAGTGGATCAATGTTTTTGGGTTGACAGTAATATACAAAATGTTTCCATTTAGCTGCATAGCACTGTCTAGTTTTAGGTTTATATGCTTCTTTTAGAATGTCCATACATTCTAATTGAAGCTGTAGATATCCAAACTCTATGACCTCAGGAACCAAATCGCTAGGTTAACCATACTGGGATTGGGATGCCTGATCAGACCTTTGTTTTGAGTCAATAGGTCTGGTCTGTTTCAGAGCTTGTGATGTGGTACTACAGATAGATCCAACAGTATTGTGTACCAGTGTTGACGTGCCCACGTGGGAGCTATGAGTATCATAGTGAAGGAGGTGTAACAGGTCTTATTGACCAGAAATGGAATTAGTGGGGGAGGTGGGATAGCGTCAGCACATATCCCTGACCAATTGATCCATAGAGCATTGTCCTTGGATTGAGGGTGTGGTTACCTGGATGCAAAGTTAAGGCATTTTGTGTTTTTGCTTGTTGGAAGAGGTCTATGTGTGGTGTTCCCCTCATGCAAAAGTACTTTTGAATCACTTGTGGGTGAATTTCCCATTTGTGTATTTGTTCCTGTGTCCTGCTTAAGAGGTCAGCTAGTTGGTTGTGTATCCCTGGGATATACTCTGCTAGCAGTTGAATGCAATTGTGAATTGCCCATTTCCAAATTGTCTGTCCTAGAAGGGACAATTAAGATGAGTTTCCCCTCCCCACTGTTTCTTCAGATAATACATTGTTATGTTGTCTGTCCTTATTAACACTGTTTTGTGTGTGATCTGTGGCTGGAATGCTTTGAGTGCTAAGAACACTGCTAGCAATTCCAAGTGGTTTATGTGGTAAGTTTGTTGGATTGAGTCCCATTATCCCTGTGTAGTAAGATTGTTGAGATGGGCTCCCCAACCTGTCATTGATGCATCAGTGGTGATTACGGTCTGTGGCACAGGGTCCTGAAGTGCCCGCCATTTTGATTAGTTGGTGTGATTCCACCATTGCAGAGAGCTGTACGTTTGCCAGTCCAACAACACTAGATTGTGAAGTTGTCCCTGTGTCTGATACCATTGTTGCGAGAGACACTGTTGTAGGGGTCTCATGTTTAGACGTGCATTGGGTACTATTGCTATGCACGATTCCATCATTCCTAACAGTTTCATGACAAACCTTACTGTGCAAGTTTGATTGTATTGTCGCAGAGATATGAGATTGTGGAAAGCTTAAATTCTCTGTGGGTTATGGTAAGCTAATTCTGACTGAGTGTTCAGAATTGCCCCCAGATATGGTTGTATTTGCGCTGGTTGCAGAAGAGATTTTTGGTAATTGATTGTGAACCCTAGACTGTGTAGGGTATCGATTGTGTATTGTGTGTGCCGTTGACAAGTTTGAATGGTGCTTGCTTTTATAAGCCAGTTGTCCAGATAAGAAAAGACATGTAAATGTTGCCTTCTAAGGTATGCTGCAACCACCGATAGGCATTTGGTGAATACCCGTGGTGCTGTTGTTACTTCAAAGAGTAGCACTTTGTATTGGTAGTGCTTGCCTGCTATCACAAATCTTAAGAATTTGCGATGTGCTCGATGTATGAGAATATAGAAGTACGTATCTTTTAGAACTAATGCTGTCATGTATTCCTGTTTTTGTAGCAAGGGAATGACATCCTGAAGAGTGACCATGTGGAAATGCTCTGAGAGAATGTACTGATTGAGGTGTCTGAGATCCAGGCTTGGTCTGAGAGTACCATACTTTTTTGTTATGAGGAAGTATAGAGAATATACTCCTGTTCCTTGTTGGGGTATAGGTACGATCTCTATTGCACCTTTGAGTAGAAGTGATTATAGTTCTTGTTTCAACAAAATGAGGTGTTCTAAAGAAAGCCTGTGCGAGCGAGGGGGAATGTTTGGTGGAGTAGAGATGAGTTCTAGGCAATAACCATTGTGAATAATTGACAGCACCCATTGATCTGATGTAATATTTTGCCATTGATGGTAGGCAGTCTTCCTCCCACAGGCGACTGTGTGGGGATGGTGAGAAAGTCACTGTTTTGATGGGGTGGAGGCATCTCTTGTGGCAGTGGATTTTCCTCTACCTCTAAAGTTGTTTCTTCTGCAGGATCATCTGAAAGACCCTCTGGAGTAATAATGTCCCTGCATTTGTTGGGACGTAGAGGGCTCTAATTTTGATGATGTAAAACCACCTCTGAAGTGGGGCCTGCAAAAAGTACCCCGAACAGGAGTTGTATAAAGGGCACCCATGGCCTTAGCTGTGTCAGAGTCCTTTTTTAATTGCTCTATGGTGGTGTCCACCTCTGGTCCAAATAACTGCTGTTAAAAGGCATTTTGCGTATAGCTTGTATCTCAAGTTTGAACCCTGAAGATCGCAAACAAGCATGCCTTCTGATGATTACACCAGTGTTAGTGCCCCTAGCTGTGGTGTCTGCTACATCTAGGGCGGATCTAATTTGTTGTTGGAGATAGCCTGTCCCTTTGCAACTACCTGCTGTGCCTTTTGTTGGTGTTCCTGAAGGAGATATTGGGCTCTATGGCATTTGGCTAAAAGAGCCTGGGAGTTGGCAATTCTCCAGTGATTTGCAGCTTGAGTTGCCACTCTCTTCCCTGCTGCATCAAATCTATGGCTTTCTTTATCAGGGAGGAGCATCCCCGGTGGACTGACTATTTGCCCTTTTTCTTGCTGCACTAACAACAATATAATCAGGTGGCAATTGTGTGATGAAGAGTGGGTCTGACGGTGCAGCTTTGTATTTCTTGTCCACCCTTGGTGTAAGTACCCTAAGCCTTTACTGGCTCTTTAAAAATATAATCTGCATGCTTAAGCATGCCTGGGAGCATTGGTACGCATTGGTACTCCTTGTATGTAGAAGATAGTTTGTTAAATAAAAAATCATCCTCTATAGGATCTGAGTGCAACTGCACATTGTGATATGCAGCTGCCCTAGCAATGACATGATTATAGGCCATGGTGTCTTCAGGAGGAGATGGCCTTGTGGGGTATACACCAGGATCACTAGATGGAATAGGGTCTGGGTAAATCAAATCCCATGGGTCTACATGGTAAGGATTGTCACCCAAGTCATCCCCATGTGAAGAAACAGGGGACTGCAGAGAAAACTGTGTAGGTGAAGGTTGTGGTGGTGGTGGAGTATCAGGTGCTGGAAAAGTGGGAAGCAAAAGAAAATGTGGTAGGGAAGGCTGATGTATTGCCTTTGGTTTCTCCTTGTGTTTGAAAATCTTGGCAGGTGAAGGCCCAGCTTCCAAAGTCTCTTGGAACGATAGTTTCCTTTTAATTGTAGAAGGAAGAGAAGCAATAATCCTTCCAGTATCCTTATGGATTTGGATTTTGCACTGTTTATTATCCATCATTTTAAGTATGGGCCTAATGTTTGACGATTCTTCCGCAGTTGGAGCATATTTCTCCCCCACAGGTTTGAGCTCTGAAAGCTTGGCCACCGGATGTTTTAATCAGGCCGAGAATGTTGGCTCTGAATCTGTTGGAAGCTTTTTCGGCTCTGAAGTGGATGTTGGCTGTTTCGGCTCCGAGGTGGAAGATGGATGTTTCGGCTCAGAGGTGGAAGACTCCACTCTTCGAGTCGATCCTGAAACAGGTGTGGCACGCTGTTCGGTCAAAGCCGAATGCATTTTGGTCTTTTTCAATGTTGAACCCAAGGGTTGGTCTTTGAAATGTATCTTTCGGGTCCCACCATGGTCGGCAAGCAGTGGTGGACCCAAGACCAGTAGTGATGACTTTTTGTATGGGGAGGGGCTGGAGTACTCCCTTACTGCGCCGCTGGAATCACTTGGCTGTCCCCATCGGAGTCACGGTCGAAATCAGAATCTGCGATGGAAACTGCAGTCTGAGCTTGTTCCTCATCGAAAATGTTGGACATTTGTTCTGTTGACTTGGATGCCATCTCTAAGGGATGCACTCTTCAATCCTGCAGAGTTTTCTTGGAGCAGAAGGACTGAGATGCCTCACAGGTTTTCTCCTTGTGATTGGGAGAGAGGCAGAGATTGCACACTGAGTGTTGGTCGGTGTACGGGAACTTGGCGTGGCACCGAGGTCAAAAGCAAAACGGAGTCCGATCCAGCAGCCTGTACCGAAGTAGGCCCGAGAAGGGTGCAGTCGCCCGAAAGGGCGTTTAATCGATCCTGACGATACAATCGGATAGAGTATAGTCAGAAAAACGTGATAGAAAAACAATACCAACGTTTAGAGAAAACATAGAGAAGTTCAGATAGTACAAAACCCAGATCTACCGGATCGGGAGGGAACACGTCCGAAACCTGACGGCGGAAATAAAACAATCTAACAAAGGTCTCAATGCCAGTGCGCACTATCACCGAGAGGAAGAGTCACTTGATCTTGTGACTCTAAAAAGCTTCTTTGAAGAAAAACAACTTGCAGCACTCTGAGCCTAACACTAGATGGCGGATCTGCAGCTACACATGCATTGAACATGTTACTTACAAAGTAGACGTCTGTTTGTGGCACGCCTACCCTTGCAATCCCAGAAGGTCTCACATATGACACATTCTGTATGCAGTGTAGTATCAGCATTGAGCAGATCCTGTACCGCACGTTTCTTTTCTTATTTTGTCCCTTCCCCCTCTGGAAGTCGGGGGATCTAGGTATACCATCCCTGGGTTCTGCGTCTTCCTGAGAGGGAGTGGAGGTCCAGCATTGGCTCCAGTGCTGCCTTCGCTGTTGGAACTAGGTGAGTGCGTGACACTTGCCAGGAAATCAAAATACTTTGTGACTGTAGCCTTGTTGTCAGACCTCATAAAACCCCTGGAGAATGTTTCTTTTCATGTTTGAAGCAAGCCTGAAGTCAAATCAGAATACAGAGAGGTATTCTAAAAAATGGTATTCTAAAGAATTCAACTGTATTTTAGATTCACTTCAATAGCTAAAAGTACTGATTCAGTGATATTATTGAAGGAGTATTAACTCCACTGCTATTTCATGTTGAAAGGAATTATTTGGTATTAATGCAATCTATAAAATACTAAGGAATGTTTGCCTACATTGCATGTTCCCACACTGCCTATTCATCAGAGTAGCTACTCACAAAAACAGAAGGTAGTTACCTTTGTCACAAAAAGGAATTACATTATATCAAAATCAAATACTATTAATTACTTAGCTATTATTTATGAGTTATTTTCACAATGTCACAGAAAGTCTGTGACTTTCTTTAGTTTTTTTGAGGAATATCATTTGTTGTAGTCAATGAAAGATAGAAATCTTGACTTTACATACGCACTATGACCCAGCAAACGCTAGAACCTGCAGAACAGACATCAGTGCCCAGTAGTTTGATGAACCTGGTAATATGCAGTATGTCTGTTTCTCTCTCTTATCTGGTTCTTTTTTCCCAGTACAGTGCTAACTAGACACTTACCTTTGGTAATGCCTTATCGGGTAGAGACATATTTTAGTTGTAAATCCCTTACGTGTGAATTTCCCTGAGGCATCAGACTGGATCCAGGTAATGTTTTGAGCAGTATCCTTGCACGCCGTTAGGTGGCGTCAACAGGCTCCAAGTTCGTTGCCCGCATCATCCATGCCGGCTATGACGTTGTGGGTCCTATATAGGTACCACCCTGGCATGCTGACATCAGTTTCCTTTCACAACTTTCCATGCCAGAAATGCAGAGCCATGAAGAACACTGACTACTAGTGTGCCAAACGAAGGCCCTTAAGGGGGGAGTCTCTGTCCCATTGAAATCAGTTTGCAGAACAGGGAGGATGGGTAGGTCAGTAAGGAATCTGCAACTAGCATCTGTCTCTACCAGATAAGGTGTTACTGAAGGTAAGTAACTTGTTCATCTGACAGAGATTTCTAGTTGCAGATTCGGAACCTGTGAACAGATACCCAAGAACAAACAATTCAGTGGGGCACATCAACAATCAATGTCTAAACTATTATATTATCAAAATGAGATGACATGAGAGAATCTAGTATAACTAACCAAAGAGAAAAACCATGTACTCATATAAATTTTATATGAGTACATGGTTTTTCTCTTTGGTTAGTTATTGTTTATTTCAGAAAAGGAAGATTTATCAATTAGCAATTTAGTTTGATCATACTAGATTCTCTCATGTCATCTCATTTTGATAATATAATAGTTTAGACATTGATTGTTGATGTGCCCCACTGAATTGTTTGTTCATTATTAAAACGGGTCTACTATTGTAAACCCGGAAGTACATATCAAGGCAACGATGTGTGTCAGTGTATGAGCACTCAAAAGTTTTTTCCTATATGTTTAGAATGTGCATTTATTTCAAGTTATGAGTTGCCTTTTGTTGTTGATTGAACAGATACCCAAGCAATGCCATCCCTGGAGGTGGGACTGCAAACCAAGATCAGCTAGAAAGGCCTGCAGGACTGAACAGGCAAAATATCCGACCCTATGGACCTGAGTGTCCAGTCAGTAGTGTTTGGTAAATGAGTGCAAAGATGTCCACATTGCCGCCTTACAGATGTCAAGGACTGGAACACTGCATGCTAACACAGAGGTCGCAGCTGTAGCTCAAGTAGAATGAGCATTCAAGCCCTCAGGGTTGCTTTTTGGCTAGTGCATAGCAGATCTTAATGCAGAGAACGACTCACCTGGCGATGGTCTGCTTCTGCAGTGCCTGACCTTTGTTCGCACCCACATAACCAACAAAGGGTTGATCATCCACCTGGAACTCTTTTGTACGATCAGGGTAGAACTCCAATTATCTTTTTGGATCCACGCGGTGGAGTCTCTCCACTTCCTTAGAAGGATGTGGGGGTGCTTAAGAAGTAGGCAAGGTGATGGACTGGCCTACATGAAAGGGCATAACCACTTTTGGCAAAAAGGAGGCCCTAGTCCAAAGCACCACTTTTTCAGGATAGAAGGAAAGGCACGGAGGCTTAGAAGACAATGCCTGTAGCTCACTCACCCACAAATGCAAATGGCCACAAGGAAGGCTGTTTTCAAAGTGAGAAGCCTGAGAGGACAGTTGTGGAGAGACTCCAAAGGAAATCAGAAATGTCAAAACCAGCTTCAAATCCCATTGGGGCATAATGAATGGGGGTGAAGAAAACATATGTGTAAGACCTTTAAGGAACCTATGTACAATAGAGGACTTAAACAAAGAAGCTTGACCAGGCAACTCGAGATGAAAAGCGTTTCCGAGCGACTATCGTCTTGGAAACCCCAACGAGCAAAACTGCTGACATTGCGCATTCTCTATGGAGACCAACATATCTAACCAAGGCTCTCTCCACTGCAGAAAGAGACCTTCTACCATCTCCGGATGGAAACATCATTCATGATATGGTAGACATTTTGGGCTGAGTTTGTCTGCTCTGGCATTCAGAGAGCCCGCCAGATGTTAAATCACCAGGGATATGCCATGCTGTGCCAGCCACTTCCAGAGGCGCAGAGCCTCTTGACAAGGAGTCCACGACCCCACCCCACCCAGCTTGTTGCAGTACCACATGGTGGTGGTGTTGTCCATGCATCATCTGCCCCTTGACAGAGTGAGGATATGCCTTGAATGCTACCCGGATCGCACAGAGCTCCAACAGGTTGAGGTGGAGTCTAGATGCCTCTGATCTCCACCTCTCCCAGATGACCACCACATCCCAGGAGTGACGCATAGGTCACTACTGTCAGATCTGGATGGAGAAGGGAGAGGGATCTCACTCTGACCTTATCACAGTTCGTTAAACACCACTCCGGATCTTGTGCAGTTCTCTCCAAGATTTGGACCACATCAGAGAGATTTGCTGATGCTGCGCCCACTGGAACTTCAGGTCCCACTGCAGAGCCCGTATATGCCATCTGGCATGTGTCGACAGCAGGATAAAGGAGGCCATGAGGCCCAGCAGCCTCAAAAACATCCTCACCGAAATCCAGCACAGGCTGAATCATCAGTACCATAACCTGAATATCCTAGACTTACTGCTCAGGGGATAAACCCAAAACTGCATTTGTGTTCAAAACTGCTCCAATGAAAGGGAACATCTGAGAGGGAGTCGGGTGTTATTTTGGCATGTTTATAGTGAACCCCAGTGAATGCAGGAGGTCCGCCGTAGTCTGGATGTGGGGGATGACAGCCTGGGGCGAGCCCGCCTTCAACAGCCAGTCGTCGAGATAGAGGAAGAGTGAAACACATGATCTGCGCAGATGAGCTGTAACCACCACCAGAAGACCAACAGCTGGACAGGCAAGTTGAGGCTAATCTGGCTGGTGATGGACCATCAGCTGGGTAGGAGGCTGCGGGTGCAGGAGTACCTTTAGACATCGAGTAACTTCACCCGATCGGGTCGCGGTCCTCTGGATTCAGGCCAACATGGAGTGGACTTGAGGTAGGAATTGCCTGGGGACTCTCTCTGGTCAGGTGGGCCACCTGGACTCGGGCCGTGGGCGTCGGTGCAGAGTGTGCAGGACTTGCGGATCCAGAGGGCTTTGGAGTCTTTGTTGGAGGTTTCTTTGTGGACAGGGCCGCTGTCCTCAGTAGTTCTTGGTCGGCAAACAGTCCTCTTGGGGTTTGTAGAGGTCGATGGTCCTGCAGGACGAGTCATCTTTTTGTAGCAGAAGTCTTGAAGTTGCAGGCACGCCGGTAGGGCTGGGGCCAAGTCAGTTGTCATCTGGTGTCTTCTCTGCTGGTGTAGCTCTTCAATCCTCCTTCTTCTTTAAGGTCACCAGGAATCTGAAGAGCAAGGCTCAGGGGTGCCCCTAAATACTAGATTTGGGATGTTAGAGGGGTCAGAGAGCAGCAGCCAATGACTACTGATCCTGAGGGTGGCTCATGGAATAATATAAAAGTTGTTCCAGTGGGCCTAGAACTTTAAGGGCACAGTGAACAGGTCTGAGTCACCTGTTGGCAAGGCTTAGAAATGTGGGGACAGCACAAAATAAGGGAATAACTACTGCTCAACGGGCAGCAGTATTTAGACATGATCCCAGGCAGAAATATGCAGGCAAAGACTTGCCTACTGCCCAGGAGATGTAAAGTTGCACACTGTAGATATGCAAGCCTCCAGAAATGTCACTTACAGCCATCTTAAATAAATATTCACAGTGAAATGTGAATTTGTGTGATTCAGGAATGGAATGACAAAGTATTCACCTGGGTAACAAAGGTTTCAGCAACCAAGACAAGACTCAAATATGTGGAGGTCCAAGTTGACAACACAGAACAGAGATTTGGAGATGCAATGGATCAGATATTTTAAGAGACAAAGCCCTTCTATACTATCACAAACAGAATAAACACTTGATGGACAAGCAAGGAGATGCAGAAAAGAGAATGAGAAGGAATAACATTTGAAAATCCTGTAGACTTGATAAAGAAGACCAACCATGAAACAGTTTATTTAATGTTTATTGATAAAGATTCTTAGTCACCCAGAGTGCACTAAATTACACATGGTCTGGGTGTAGAGGACACTGGGTGCCCACAACAAGTCTACTATGCATCCTGCATGAGCAATACTGGGTGCTTTGTAGACTGAATTAAGCAAAATGTTCCAGCTTGAGCTGGAATGAGGCCACAAAATCGGAGTATAAAATTTCTTGGATATTTCTGGACAATGACTATTCAGTTCTAGTCAGAACCAAAGAGCCAACTTCAGAGAGATAAGGAGTCAAATGAGAAAAGATTTTACACTCATCATCAAGGAAGTCTCAGGGCTATGAAAAACATGTGGATCACTATATCCATGAAAAAGATGGCACAAATGAAGACATGCTTTAGATTTTAAGCCTTAATCAAGTTGTTTGAAAAATTAGCTCTAGGTTCCTACACATGTGATGGCTAGGGCATGTCTGCCCCCTGGCCATCCTTGCCTATTTAGGTTGTGTTGCTCCATGTAAACCTTTATCTCCATGCATCTTTTTCGTCCTGTTCATGTGTGGGCTCTAATATACAGGGAGTGCAGAATTATTAGGCAAGTTGTATTTTTGAGGATTAATTTTATTATTGAACAACAACCATGTTCTCAATGAACCCAAAAAACTCATTAATATCAAAGCTGAATATTTTTGGAAGTAGTTTTTAGTTTGTTTTTAGTTTTAGCTATGTTAGGGGGATATCTGTGTGTGCAGGTGACTATTACTGTGCATAATTATTAGGCAACTTAAAAAAAAATATTTATACCCATTTCAATTATTTATTATTACCAGTGAAACCAATATAACATCTTAACATTCACAAATATACATTTCTGACATTCAAAAACAAAACAAAAACAAATCAGTGACCAATATAGCCACCTTTCTTTGCAAGGACACTCAAAAGCCTGCCATCCATGGATTCTGTCAGTGTTTTGATCTGTTCACCATCAACATTGCGTGCAGCAGCAACCACAGCCTCCCAGACACTGTTCAGAGAGGTGTACTGTTTTCCCTCCTTGTAAATCTCACATTTGATGATGGACCACAGGTTCTCAATGGGGTTCAGATCAGGTGAACAAGGAGGCCATGTCATTAGATTTCCTTCTTTTATACCCTTTCTTGCCAGCCACGCTGTGGAGTACTTGGACGCGTGTGATGGAGCATTGTCCTGCATGCAAATCATGTTTTTCTTGAAGGATGCAGACTTCTTCCTGTACCACTGCTTGAAGAAGGTGTCTTCCAGGAACTGGCAGTAGGACTGGGAGTTGAGCTTGACTCCATCCTCAACCCGAAAAGGCCCCACAAGCTCATCTTTGATGATACCAGCCCAAACCAGTACTCCACCTCCACCTTGCTGGCGTCTGAGTCGGACTGGAGCTCTCTGCCCTTTACCAATCCAGCCACGGGCCCATCCATCTGGCCCATCAAGACTCACTCTCATTTCATCAGTCCATAAAACCTTATAAAAATCAGTCTTGAGATATTTCTTGGCCCAGTCTTGACGTTTCAGCTTGTGTGTCTTGTTCAGTGGTGGTCGTCTTTCAGCCTTTCTTACCTTGGGCATGTCTCTGAGTATTGCACACCTTGTGCTTTTGGGCACTCCAGTGATGTTGCAGCTCTGAAATATGGCCAAACTGGTGGCAAGTGGCATCGTGGCAGCTGCACGCTTGACTTTTCTCAGTTCATGGGCAGTTATTTTGCGCCTTGGTTTTTCCACACGCTTCTTGCGACCCTGTTGACTATTTTGAATGAAACGCTTGATTGTTCGATGATCACGCTTCAGAAGCTTTGCAATTTTAAGAGTGCTGCATCCCTCTGCAAGATATCTCACTATTTTTGACTTTTCTGAGCCTGTCAAGTCCTTCTTTTGACCCATTTTGCCAAAGGAAAGGAAGTTGCCTAATAATTATGCACACCTGATATAGGGTGTTGATGTCATTAGACCACACCCCTTCTCATTACAGAGATGCACATCACCTAATATGCTTAATTGGTAGTAGGCTTTCGAGCCTATACAGCTTAGAGTAAGACAACATGCATAAAGAGGATGATGTGGTCAAAATACTCATTTGCCTAATAATTCTGCACTCCCTGTATTTAAAATGGTTTACATTTATCTTGGGAGCCTCAACATTGTAGGATTTGATCCTCCAATGACCTCTTTTTCTGTAAAGAGACACACATATCTTTGTGTGAGAAAGTAGCCTCTTTCTAGCCTTGTTACCCCAACTTTTGGCCTGTTTGTGAGTGTATGTAAGGGTGTTTTCACTGTCTCACTAGAATCTTGCTAGGCAGGGCCCAGTGCTCATAGTGAAAACCCTATGTTTTCAGTATGTTTGTTATGTGACACTGGGACCCTGCTAGTCAGGACCCCAGTGCTCATAAGTTTGTGGCCTATATGTATGTGTTCCCTGTGTGGTGCCTAACTGTCTCACTGAGGCTCTGCTAACCAGAACCTCAGTGGTTATGCTCTCTCTGTACAAATTGTCACTAACAGGCTAGTGACCAATTTTACCAATTCACATTGGCATACTGGAACACCCTTATAATTCCCTAGTATATGGTACTGAGGTACCCAGGGTATTGGGGTTCCAGGAGATCCTTATGGGCTACAGCATTTCTTTTGCCACCCATAGGGAGCTCTGATAATTCTTACACAGGCCTGCCACTGCAGCCTGAGTGAAATAACGTCCACGTTATTTCACAGCCATTTTACACTGCACTTAAGTAACTTATAAGTCACCTATATGTCTAACCTTTACCTGGTAAAGGTTAGGTGCAAAGTTACTTAGTGTGAGGGCACCCTGGCACTAGCCAAGGTGCCCCCACATTGTTCAGGGCCAATTCCCCGGACTTTGTGAGTGCGGGTACACCATTACACGCGTGCACTACATATAGGTCACTACCTATATGTAGCTTCACAATGGTAACTCCGAATATGGCCATGTAACATGTCTATGATCATGGAATTGCCCCCCATGCCATCCTGGCATAGTTGGCACAATCCCATGATCCCAGTGGTCTGTAGCACAGACCCTGGTACTGCCAAACTGCCTTTCCTGGGGTTTCACTGCAGCTGCTGCTGCTGCCAACCCCTCAGACAGGCATCTGCCCTCCTGGGGTCCAGCCAGGCCTGGCCCAGGATGGCAGAACAAAGAACTTCCTCTGAGAGAGGGTGTTACACCCTCTCCCTTTGGAAAATGGTGTGAAGGCAGGGGAGGAGTAGCCTCCCCCAGCCTCTGGAAATGCTTTCTTGGGCACAGATGTGCCCAATTCTGCATAAGCCAGTCTACACCGGTTCAGGGGACCCCTTAGCCCTGCTATGGCGCGAAACTGGACCAAGGAAAGGGGAGTGACCACTCCCCTGACCTGCACCTCCCCTGGGAGGTGTCCAGAGCTCCTCCAGTGTGCTCCAGACCTCTGCCATCTTGGAAACAGAGGTGCTGCCAGTGCCACCAGGTGACGTCAGAGACTCCTTCTGATAGGCTCCTTCAGGTGTTGCTAGCCTATCCTCTCTCCTAGGTAGCCAAACCCTCTTTTCTGGCTATTTAGGGTCTCTGTCTCTGGGGAAACTTTAGATAACGAATGCAAGAGCTCATCCGAGTTCCTCTGCATCTCTCTCTTCACCTTCTGCCAAGGAATCGACTGCTGACCGCGCTGGAAGCCTGCAAAACTGCAACATAGTAGCAAAGACGACTACTGCAACTCTGTAACGCTGATCCTGCCGCCTTCTCGACTGTTTTTCTGGTGGTGCATGCGGTGGGGGTAGTCTGTCTCCTCTCTGCACTAGAAGCTCCGAAGAAATCTCCCGTGGGTCGACGGAATCTTCCCCCTGCAACCGCAGGCACCAAAAAGCTGCATTACCGGTCCCTTGGGTCTCCTCTCAGCACGACGAGCGAGGTCCCTCGAATCCAGCAACTCTGTCCAAGTGACTCCCACAGTCCAGTGACTCTTCAGTCCAAGTTTGGTGGAGGTAAGTCCTTGCCTCCCCACGCCAGACTGCATTGCTGGGAACCGTGACTTTTGCAGCTACTCCGGCCTCCGTGCACTTCCGGTGGAAATCCTTTGTGCACAGTCCAGCCTGGGTCCACGGCACTCTAACCTGCATTGCACGACCTCCTAAGTTGTTCTCCGGCGACGTGGGACTTCTTTGTGTAACTTCGGGTGAGCACCGTTTCACGCATCCTCGTAGTGCCTGTTTCTGGCACTTCTCCGGGTGCTACCTGCTGCTGAGAGGGCTCCTTGTCTTGCTCGACGTCCCCTCTACCTCCTGGCGCAATTTGCGACATCCTGGTCCTTCCTGGGCCACAGCAGCGTCCAAAAACGCTAACTGCACGATTTGCAGCTAGCAAGGCTTGTTGGCGTTCTTTCGGCGGGAAAACACTCCTGCACGACTCTCCACGGCGAGAGGGATCCGTCCACCAAAGGGGAAGTCTCTAGCCCTTTTCGTTCCTGCAGAAACCTCAGCTTCTTCTGTCCAGTAGAAGCTTCTTTGCACCCACAGCTGGCATTTCCTGGGCATCTGCCCATCTCCGACTTGCTTGTGACTTTTGGACTTGGTTCCCTTGTTCCACAGGTACCCTAGATTGGAAATCCATCGTTGTTGCATTGTTGGTTTGTGTCTTTCCTGCATTATTCCTCTATCACGACTTCTTTGTCCTTAGGGGAACTTTAGTGCACTTTGCACTCACTTTTCAGGGTCTTGGGGTGGGCTATTTTTCTAACCCTTACTATTTTCTAATAGTCCCAGCGACCCTCTACAAGGTCACATAGGTTTGGGGTCCATTCGTGGTTCGCATTCCACTTTTGGAGTATATGGTTTGTGTTGCCCCTATCCCTATGTGTCCCCATTGCATCCTATTGTAACTATACATTGTTTGCACTGTTTTCTAAGACTATACTGCATATTTCTGGTATTGTGTATATATATCTTGTGTATATTTCCTATCCTCTCACTGAGGGTACACTCTGAGATACTTTGGCATATTGTCATAAAAATAAAGTACCTTTATTTTTAGTATAACTGTATATTGTGTTTTCTTATGATATTGTGCATATGACACTAAGTGTTACTGTAGTAGCTTCACACGTCTCCTAGTTCAGCCTAAGCTGCTCTGCTAAGCTACCATTATCTATCAGCCTATGCTGCTAGACACCCTATACACTAATAAGGGATAACTGGGCCTGGTGCAAGGTGCAAGTACCCCTTGGTACTCACTACAAGCCAGTCCAGCCTCCTACATTGGTTGTGCAGCGGTGGGATAAGTGCTTTGAGACTACTTACCACTCTTGTCATTGTACTTTTCATAAGAGAAAAATATACAAAACAAGCTCAGTGTATATACACATAACCAAAAAGTTTTGCATTTCCTCTTTTCACTCTTTTCTAAGTGCTGAAAAGTACTTCTAAACTTTAAAAAAGTTCGTAAAAGTTTAAAAAAATTTGTTCTGTCTTTCTAAAAGTTCTGAAAACTTGTTTCTCTTTTTCTATCACTGTAACTCTCTCTAAAAATGTCTGGCACAGGCCAAAATGTTGATCTGTCCAAACCTGCATATGACCACCTTAGCTGGAAAGGAGCAAGGAGTCTCTGTGTAGAGAGAGGTTTGAGTGTAGGGAAGAATCCTTCCTTGGAATTGTTACTTAACATGCTTAGAGAACAAGATAAGGCTAAAAGTGCCCCATCTGTTGAAAAAGTAGCTAATGGTTCCCAATCTGATCCAGGGACTCCCCCAGGAAAAGATTCAGGAAAGAAACTTCAAAGCCTGCCCATTACTAGACAGTCTAGCATAGTTGGTACTGATGTTGAGTCACACCATACAGATAGTGTTGTCTCACATCATAGCAAGAGCATTCATTCTCATCACAGTAGAAATGATGTTTCTGTTAGCCAAGCTGTTAGGGTGCCCTCTGTAAGGGACAGGTCTCCTTCTATCCATTCTCATCATACTTCTGTTTCAAGACATGTCCCTCCCACCCACCCTGATGACAGATTGTTAGAAAGGGAGCTCAATAGATTGAGAGTGGAACAAACCAGACTGAAGCTCAAGAAGCAACAACTGGATTTGGATAGACAGACTTTAGAAGTAGAGAAGGAGAGACAGAAACTGGGTTTAGAAACCCATGGTGGCAGCAGCAGTATTCCCCATAGTCATCCTGCAAAAGAGCATGATTCCAGGAATCTGCACAAGATAGTTCCCCCTTATAAGGAGGGGGATGACATTAACAAGTGGTTTGCTGCACTTGAGAGGGCCTGTGCTGTACAGGATGTCCCTCAAAGGCAGTGGGCTGCTATCCTATGGCTATCATTTAGTGGAAAATGTAGGGATAGGCTCCTTACTGTGAAAGAAAATGAAGCTAATGATTACAAAGTTCTTAAGAATGCACTCCTGGATGGTAATGGCTTAACCACTGAACAGTACAAGATAAAGTTCAGAGAGACCAAAAAGGAGTCTTCACAAGACTGGGTTGATTTCATTGACCATTCAGTGAAGGCCTTGGAGGGGTGGTTACATGGCAGTAAAGTTACTGATTATGACAGTCTGTATAACTTGATCCTGAGAGAGCATATTCTTGATAATTGTGCGTCTGATTTGTTGCACCAGTACTTAGTGGACTCAGATCTGACCTCTCCCCAAGAATTGGGAAAGAAGGCAGACAAATGGGTCAGAACAAAGGTGAACAGAAAAGTTCATACAGGGGGTGACAAAGAGAACAACAAGAAGAAAGATGGTGAAAAATCTCAAGATAAGCATGGGGATAAGGGTAAAACCAAAGATCCCACTTCAAATCTTAAACACTCTTCAGGGGGTGGGGATACAACTAATTCTTCCTCTTCTTCTCAACCTACACAATTTAAAAAGCCTTGGTGCTTTGTGTGTAAAAATAGAGGCCATAGGCCAGGGGATAAGTCCTGTCCAGGTAAACCCCCTGAGCCTACCACCACTAATACATCAAGCTCTAGTGCCCCTAGCAGTGGTGGTACTAGTGGTGGGACTGCTGGCAACAGTCAAGTTAAGGGTGTAGTTGGGTTCACTTATGGGTCCATCATAGAAACTGGGGTAGTCAGTCCCAAGACAGTTTCTGTCACACCTAGTGGCATTGGCCTTGCCACATTGGCTGCTTGTCCCCTTACAATGGATAAGTACAGGCAGACAGTTTCAATAAATGGTGTTGAGGCCTTGGCCTACAGGGACACAGGTGCCAGTATCACTTTGGTGACTGAAAACCTAGTGCATCCTGATCAACACTCATTGGACAACAGTATAAGATTATTGATGTCCATAACTCCACTAAGTTTCTTCCCTTAGCTATAATTCAGTTTAGTTGGGGTGGAGTTACTGGCCCTAAGCAGGTGGTGGTATCACCAAGCTTACCTGTAGACTGTCTCTTAGGTAATGACCTAGAGGCCTCAGGTTGGGCTGATGTAGAGTTTTATGCCCATGCAGCCATGCTGGGCATCCCTGAGGAATTGTTCCCTCTCATTTCTACTGAAATAAAAAAGCAAAGGAGAGAAGGCCTGAAAACTCAGGATCCCCCTCCATCAACAGGTAAAAAGGGTATCACAGTATACCCTAACCACCCTACCATTCAGGATACCATTCCTGTGGTGGGAGAAACCTCTCCTGGGGTGGCACCTGTTCCAAGGGAATCATCAGTTGGCAAAACTGTACTCCCTGAGGTAGAAGTACCTCTCTGTGGGATAACTAACATTGGTGAGAAAAAACAGCACCATTTTAGTTAACATGGAGCATCCCTCCAACCCTCCCAGAGAAACTTTAGTGCAGAAAACCTGCACTGCCTCACAACACTTAGGACAGCATCCCTGCCCTAGTGTGGAGCTCATAGGACAGCATCCCTGCCCTGCTCCAACTCAAGAGAAACAGCATCCCTGTTCTCTCTTCCAGCCATATGGACAAAGTTTTTGCCCAGCTATGGCTTTATTGAGACAGCATCCCTGTCTGGCATTTCCATCACTACAAATAGGTTCAGTGGACAATTCCCACTGCTCTAAACTAAAACTTACTGATAGAAACTCTGAAAATACATCTTCACATTGTTGCTTAGCTAAAAAAACTTCAAACAGGGTGGTTTACATCCCCACAGGGAAGTAACCATATAGTGGATGATAAAGGGAGTAACCAGTCTATTGCAGAGCTACTCTCTACTTATCACCACTTAGACAATAAAGTCTCAACTGGCCAAGGCTAGCCTTATTGTCCTTCGTTTGGGGGGGGGGGTTGTGTGAGAAAGTAGCCTCTTTCTAGCCTTGTTACCCCAACTTTTGGCCTGTTTGTGAGTGTATGTAAGGGTGTTTTCACTGTCTCACTAGAATCTTGCTAGGCAGGGCCCAGTGCTCATAGTGAAAACCCTATGTTTTCAGTATGTTTGTTATGTGTCACTGGGACCCTGCTAGTCAGGACCCCAGTGCTCATAAGTTTGTGGCCTATATGTATGTGTTCCCTGTGTGGTGCCTAACTGTCTCACTGAGGCTCTGCTAACCAGAACCTCAGTGGTTATGCTCTCTCTGTACAAATTGTCACTAACAGGCTAGTGACCAATTTTACCAATTCACATTGGCATACTGGAACACCCTTATAATTCCCTAGTATATGGTACTGAGGTACCCAGGGTATTGGGGTTCCAGGAGATCCCTATGGGCTGCAGCATTTCTTTTGCCACCCATAGGGAGCTCTGATAATTCTTACACAGGCCTGCCACTGCAGCCTGAGTGAAATAACGTCCACGTTATTTCACAGCCATTTTACACTGCACTTAAGTAACTTATAAGTCACCTATATGTCTAACCTTTACCTGGTAAAGGATAGGTGCAAAGTTACTTAGTGTGAGGGCACCCTGGCACTAGCCAAGGTGCCCCCACATTGTTCAGGGCCAATTCCCCGGACTTTGTGAGTGCGGGGACACCATTACACACGTGCACTACATATAGGTCACTACCTATATGTAGCTTCACAATGGTAACTCCGAATATGGCCATGTAACATGTCTATGATCATGGAATTGCCCCCCTATGCCATCCTGGCATAGTTGGCACAATCCCATGATCCCAGTGGTCTGTAGCACAGACCCTGGTACTGCCAAACTGCCTTTCCTGGGGTTTCACTGCAGCTGCTGCTGCTGCCAACCCCTCAGACAGGCATCTGCCCTCCTGGGGTCCAGCCAGGCCTGGCCCAGGATGGCAGAACAAAGAACTTCCTCTGAGAGAGGGTGTTACACCCTCTCCCTTTGGAAAATGGTGTGAAGGCAGGGGAGGAGTAGCCTCCCCCAGCCTCTGGAAATGCTTTCTTGGGCACAGATGTGCCCAATTCTGCATAAGCCAGTCTACACCGGTTCAGGGGACCCCTTAGCCCTGCTATGGCGCGAAACTGGACCAAGGAAAGGGGAGTGACCACTCCCCTGACCTGCACCTCCCCTGGGAGGTGTCCAGAGCTCCTCCAGTGTGCTCCAGACCTCTGCCATCTTGGAAACAGAGGTGCTGCTGGCACACTGGACTGCTCTGAGTGGCCAGTGCCACCAGGTGACGTCAGAGACTCCTTCTGATAGGCTCCTTCAGGTGTTGCTAGCCTATCCTCTCTCCTAGGTAGCCAAACCCTCTTTTCTGGCTATTTAGGGTCTCTGTCTCTGGGGAAACTTTAGATAACGAATGCAAGAGCTCATCCGAGTTCCTCTGCATCTCTCTCTTCACCTTCTGCCAAGGAATCGACTGCTGACCGCGCTGGAAGCCTGCAAAACTGCAACATAGTAGCAAAGACGACTACTGCAACTCTGTAACGCTGATCCTGCCGCCTTCTCGACTGTTTTTCCGGTGGTGCATGCGGTGGGGGTAGTCTGTCTCCTCTCTGCACTAGAAGCTCCGAAGAAATCTCCCGTGGGTCGACGGAATCTTTCCCCTGCAACCGCAGGCACCAAAAAGCTGCATTACCGGTCCCTTGGGTCTCCTCTCAGCACGACGAGCGAGGTCCCTCGAATCCAGCAACTCTGTCCAAGTGACTCCCACAGTCCAGTGACTCTTCAGTCCAAGTTTGGTGGAGGTAAGTCCTTGCCTCCCCACGCCAGACTGCATTGCTGGGAACCGTGACTTTTGCAGCTACTCCGGCCTCCGTGCACTTCCGGTGGAAATCCTTTGTGCACAGTCCAGCCTGGGTCCACGGCACTCTAACCTGCATTGCACGACCTCCTAAGTTGTTCTCCGGCGACGTGGGACTTCTTTGTGTAACTTCGGGTGAGCACCGTTTCACGCATCCTCGTAGTGCCTGTTTCTGGCACTTCTCCGGGTGCTACCTGCTGCTGAGAGGGCTCCTTGTCTTGCTCGACGTCCCCTCTACCTCCTGGCGCAATTTCCGACATCCTGGTCCTTCCTGGGCCACAGCAGCGTCCAAAAACGCTAACTGCACGATTTGCAGCTAGCAAGGCTTGTTGGCGTTCTTTCGGCGGGAAAACACTCCTACACGACTCTCCACGGCGAGAGGGATCCGTCCACCAAAGGGGAAGTCTCTAGCCCTTTTCGTTCCTGAAGAAACCTCAGCTTCTTCTGTCCAGTAGAAGCTTCTTTGCACCCACAGCTGGCATTTCCTGGGCATCTGCCCATCTCCGACTTGCTTGTGACTTTTGGACTTGGTCCCCTTGTTCCACAGGTACCCTAGATTGGAAATCCATCGTTGTTGCATTGTTGGTTTGTGTCTTTCCTGCATTATTCCTCTATCACGACTTCTTTGTCCTTAGGGGAACTTTAGTGCACTTTGCACTCACTTTTCAGGGTCTTGGGGTGGGCTATTTTTCTAACCCTTACTATTTTCTAATAGTCCCAGCGACCCTCTACAAGGTCACATAGGTTTGGGGTCCATTCGTGGTTCGCATTCCACTTTTGGAGTATATGGTTTGTGTTGCCCCTATCCCTATGTGTCCCCATTGCATCCTATTGAAACTATACATTGTTTGCACTGTTTTCTAAGACTATACTGCATATTTCTGGTATTGTGTATATATATCTTGTGTTTATTTCCTATCCTCTCACTGAGGGTACACTCTGAGATACTTTGGCATATTGTCATAAAAATAAAGTACCTTTATTTTTAGTATAACTGTATATTGTGTTTTCTTATGATATTGTGCATATGACACTAAGTGGTACTGTAGTAGCTTCACACGTCTCCTAGTTCAGCCTAAGCTGCTCTGCTAAGCTACCATTATCTATCAGCCTATGCTGCTAGACACCCTATACACTAATAAGGGATAACTGGGCCTGGTGCAAGGTGCAAGTACCCCTTGGTACTCACTACAAGCCAGTCCAGCCTCCTACATTGGTTGTGCAGCGGTGGGATAAGTGCTTTGAGACTACTTACCACTCTTGTCATTGTACTTTTCATAAGAGAAAAATATACAAAACAAGTTCAGTGTATATACACATAACCAAAAAGTTTTGCATTTCCTCTTTTCACTCTTTTCTAAGTGCTGAAAAGTACTTCTAAACTTTCAAAAAGTTCTTAAAAGTTTAAAAAGTTTTGTTCTGTCTTTCTAAAAGTTCTGAAAACTTGTTTCTCTTTTTCTATCACTGTAACTCTCTCTAAAAATGTCTGGCACAGGCCAAAATGTTGATCTGTCCAAACCTGCATATGACCACCTTAGCTGGAAAGGAGCAAGGAGTCTCTGTGTAGAGAGAGGTTTGAGTGTAGGGAAGAATCCTTCCTTGGAATTGTTACTTAACATGCTTAGAGAACAAGATAAGGCTAAAAGTGCCCCATCTGTTGAAAAAGTAGCTAATGGTTCCCAATCTGATCCAGGGACTCCCCCAGGAAAAGATTCAGGAAAGAAACTTCAAAGCCTGCCCATTACTAGACAGTCTAGCATAGTTGGTACTGATGTTGAGTCACACCATACAGATAGTGTTGTCTCACATCATAGCAAGAGCATTCATTCTCATCACAGTAGAAATGATGTTTCTGTTAGCCAAGCTGTTAGGGTGCCCTCTGTAAGGGACAGGTCTCCTTCTATCCATTCTCATCATACTTCTGTTTCAAGACATGTCCCTCCCACCCACCCTGATGACAGATTGTTAGAAAGGGAGCTCAATAGATTGAGAGTGGAACAAACCAGACTGAAGCTCAAGAAGCAACAGCTGGATTTGGATAGACAGACTTTAGAAGTAGAGAAGGAGAGACAGAAACTGGGTTTAGAAACCCATGGTGGCAGCAGCAGTATTCCCCATAGTCATCCTGCAAAAGAGCATGATTCCAGGAATCTGCACAAGATAGTTCCCCCTTATAAGGAGGGGGATGACATTAACAAGTGGTTTGCTGCACTTGAGAGGGCCTGTGCTGTACAGGATGTCCCTCAAAGGCAGTGGGCTGCTATCCTATGGCTATCATTTAGTGGAAAAGGTAGGGATAGGCTCCTTACTGTGAAAGAAAATGAAGCTAATGATTACAAAGTTCTTAAGAATGCACTCCTGGATGGTAATGGCTTAACCACTGAACAGTACAAGATAAAGTTCAGAGAGACCAAAAAGGAGTCTTCACAAGACTGGGTTGATTTCATTGACCATTCAGTGAAGGCCTTGGAGGGGTGGTTACATGGCAGTAAAGTTACTGATTATGACAGTCTGTATAACTTGATCCTGAGAGAGCATATTCTTGATAATTGTGCGTCTGATTTGTTGCACCAGTACTTAGTGGACTCAGATCTGACCTCTCCCCAAGAATTGGGAAAGAAGGCAGACAAATGGGTCAGAACAAGGGTGAACAGAAAAGTTCATACAGGGGGTGACAAAGAGAACAACAAGAAGAAAGATGGTGAAAAATCTCAAGATAAGCATGGGGATAAGGGTAAAACCAAAGATCCCACTTCAAATCTTAAACACTCTTCAGGGGGTGGGGATAAAACTAATTCTTCCTCTTCTTCTCAACCTACACAATTTAAAAAGCCTTGGTGCTTTGTGTGTAAAAATAGAGGCCATAGGCCAGGGGATAAGTCCTGTCCAGGTAAACCCCCTGAGCCTACCACCACTAATACATCAAGCTCTAGTGCCCCTAGCAGTAGTGGTACTAGTGGTGGGAATCCTGGCAACAGTCAAGTTAAGGGTGTAGTTGTGTTCACTTATGGGTCCATCATAGAAACTGGGGTAGTCAGTCCCAAGACAGTTTCTGTCACACCTAGTGGCATTGGCCTTGCCACACTGGCTGCTTGTCCCCTTACAATGGATAAGTACAGGCAGACAGTTTCAATAAATGGTGTTAAGGCCTTGGCCTACAGGGACACAGGTGCCAGTATCACTTTGGTGACTGAAAACCTAGTGCATCCTGATCAACACTCATTGGACAACAGTATAAGATTATTGATGTCCATAACTCCACTAAGTTTCTTCCCTTAGCTATAATTCAGTTTAGTTGGGGTGGAGTTACTGGCCCTAAGCAGGTGGTGGTATCACCAAGCTTACCTGTAGACTGTCTC
This sequence comes from Pleurodeles waltl, assembly GCF_031143425.1. Lineage (NCBI taxonomy): Eukaryota > Metazoa > Chordata > Amphibia > Caudata > Salamandridae > Pleurodeles > Pleurodeles waltl. Next base: position 420,251,267 of record NC_090444.1, on the reverse strand, counting down.
TTAGGTAATGACCTAGAGGCCTCAGGTTGGGCTGATGTAGAGTTTTATGCCCATGCAGCCATGCTGGGCATCCCTGAGGAATTGTTCCCTCTCATTTCTACTGAAATGAAAAAGCAAAGGAGAGAAGGCCTGAAAACTCAGGATCCCCCTCCATCAACAGGTAAAAAGGGTATCACAGTATCCCCTAACCACCCTACCATTCAGGATACCATTCCTGTGGTGGGAGAAACCTCTCCTGGGGTGGCACCTGTTCCAAGGGAATCATCAGTTGGCAAAACTGTACTCCCTGAGGTAGAAGTACCTCTCTGTGGGATAACTAACATTGGTGAGAAAAAACAGCACCATTTTAGTTAACATGGAGCATCCCTCCAACCCTCCCAGAGAAACTTTAGTGCAGAAAACCTGCACTGCCTCACAACACTTAGGACAGCATCCCTGCCCTAGTGTGGAGCTCATAGGACAGCATCCCTGCCCTGCTCCAACTCAAGAGAAACAGCATCCCTGTTCTCTCTTCCAGCCATATGGACAAAGTTTTTGCCCAGCTATGGCTTTATTGAGACAGCATCCCTGTCTGGCATTTCCATCACTACAAATAGGTTCAGTGGACAATTCCCACTGCTCTAAACTAAAACTTACTGATAGAAACTCTGAAAATACATCTTCACATTGTTGCTTAGCTAAAAAACTTCAAACAGGGTGGTTTACATCCCCACAGGGAAGTAACCATATAGTGGATGATAAAGGGAGTAACCAGTCTATTGCAGAGCTACTCTCTACTTATCACCACTTAGACAATAAAGTCTCAACTGGCCAAGGCTAGCCTTATTGTCCTTCGTTTGGGGGGGGGGGGGGTTGTGTGAGAAAGTAGCCTCTTTCTAGCCTTGTTACCCCAACTTTTGGCCTGTTTGTGAGTGTATGTAAGGGTGTTTTCACTGTCTCACTAGAATCTTGCTAGGCAGGGCCCAGTGCTCATAGTGAAAACCCTATGTTTTCAGTATGTTTGTTATGTGTCACTGGGACCCTGCTAGTCAGGACCCCAGTGCTCATAAGTTTGTGGCCTATATGTATGTGTTCCCTGTGTGGTGCCTAACTGTCTCACTGAGGCTCTGCTAACCAGAACCTCAGTGGTTATGCTCTCTCTGTACAAATTGTCACTAACAGGCTAGTGACCAATTTTACCAATTCACATTGGCATACTGGAACACCCTTATAATTCCCTAGTATATGGTACTGAGGTACCCAGGGTATTGGGGTTCCAGGAGATCCCTATGGGCTGCAGCATTTCTTTTGCCACCCATAGGGAGCTCTGGTAATTCTTACACAGGCCTGCCACTGCAGCCTGAGTGAAATAACGTCCACGTTATTTCACAGCCATTTTACACTGCACTTAAGTAACTTATAAGTCACCTATATGTCTAACCTTTACCTGGTAAAGGTTAGGTGCAAAGTTACTTAGTGTGAGGGCACCCTGGCACTAGCCAAGGTGCCCCCACATTGTTCAGGGCCAATTCCCCGGACTTTGTGAGTGCGGGGATACCATTACACACGTGCACTACATATAGGTCACTACCTATATGTAGCTTCACAATGGTAACTCCGAATATGGCCATGTAACATGTCTATGATCATGGAATTGCCCCCTCTATGCCATCCTGGCATAGTTGGCACAATCCCATGATCCCAGTGGTCTGTAGCACAGACCCTGGTACTGCCAAACTGCCTTTCCTGGGGTTTCACTGCAGCTGCTGCTGCTGCCAACCCCTCAGACAGGCATCTGCCCTCCTGGGGTCCAGCCAGGCCTGGCCCAGGATGGCAGAACAAAGAACTTCCTCTGAGAGAGGGTGTTACACCCTCTCCCTTTGGAAAATGGTGTGAAGGCAGGGGAGGAGTAGCCTCCCCCAGCCTCTGGAAATGCTTTCTTGGGCACAGATGTGCCCAATTCTGCATAAGCCAGTCTACACCGGTTCAGGGGACCCCTTAGCCCTGCTCTGGCGTGAAACTGGACAAAGGAAAGGGGAGTGACCACTCCCCTGACCTGCACCTCCCCTGGGAGGTGTCCAGAGCTCCTCCAGTGTGCTCCAGACCTCTGCCATCTTGGAAACAGAGGTGCTGCTGGCACACTGGACTGCTCTGAGTGGCCAGTGCCACCAGGTGACGTCAGAGACTCCTTCTGATAGGCTCCTTCAGGTGTTGCTAGCCTATCCTCTCTCCTAGGTAGCCAAACCCTCTTTTCTGGCTATTTAGGGTCTCTGTCTCTGGGGAAACTTTAGATAACGAATGCAAGAGCTCATCCGAGTTCCTCTGCATCTCTCTCTTCACCTTCTGCCAAGGAATCGACTGCTGACCGCGCTGGAAGCCTGCAAAACTGCAACATAGTAGCAAAGACGACTACTGCAACTCTGTAACGCTGATCCTGCCGCCTTCTCGACTGTTTTCCTGGTGGTGCATGCGGTGGGGGTAGTCTGCCTCCTCTCTGCACTAGAAGCTCCGAAGAAATCTCCTGTGGGTCGAAGGAATCTTACCCCTGCAACCGCAGGCACCAAAAAGCTGCATTACCGGTCCCTTGGGTCTCCTCTCAGCACGACGAGCGAGGTCCCTCGAATCCAGCAACTCTGTCCAAGTGACTCCCACAGTCCAGTGACTCTTCAGTCCAAGTTTGGTGGAGGTAAGTCCTTGCCTCCCCACGCCAGACTGCATTGCTGGGAACCGCGACTTTTGCAGCTACTCCGGCCTCCGTGCACTTCCGGTGGAAATCCTTTGTGCACAGTCCAGCCTGGGTCCACGGCACTCTAACCTGCATTGCACGACCTCCTAAGTTGTTCTCCGGCGACGTGGGACTTCTTTGTGTAACTTCGGGTGAGCACCGTTTCACGCATCCTCGTAGTGCCTGTTTCTGGCACTTCTCCGGGTGCTACCTGCTGCTGAGAGGGCTCCTTGTCTTGCTCGACGTCCCCTCTACCTCCTGGCGCAATTTGCGACATCCTGGTCCTTCCTGGGCCACAGCAGCGTCCAAAAACGCTAACCGCACGATTTGCAGCTAGCAAGGCTTGTTGGCGTTCTTTCGGCGGGAAAACACTTCTGCACGACTCTCCACGGCGAGAGGGATCCGTCCACCAAAGGGGAAGTCTCTAGCCCTTTTCGTTCCTGCAGAAACCTCAGCTTCTTCTGTCCAGTAGAAGCTTCTTTGCACCCACAGCTGGCATTTCCTGGGCATCTGCCCATCTCCGACTTGCTTGTGACTTTTGGACTTGGTCCCCTTGTTCCACAGGTACCCTAGATTGGAAATCCATCGTTGTTGCATTGTTGGTTTGTGTCTTTCCTGCATTATTCCTCTATCACGACTTCTTTGTCCTTAGGGGAACTTTAGTTCACTTTGCACTCACATTTTAGGGTCTTGGGGTGGGCTATTTTTCTAACCCTTACTATTTTCTAATAGTCCCAGCGACCCTCTACAAGGTCACATAGGTTTGGGGTCCATTTGTGGTTCGCATTCCACTTTTGGAGTATATGGTTTGTGTTGCCCCTATCCCTATGTGTCCCCATTGCATCCTATTGTAACTATACATTGTTTGCACTGTTTTCTAAGACTATACTGCATATTTCTGGTATTGTGTATATATATCTTGTGTATATTTCCTATCCTCTCCTGAGGGTACACTCTGAGATACTTTGGCATATTGTCATAAAAATAAAGTACCTTTATTTTTAGTATAACTGTGTATTGTGTTTTCTTATGATATTGTGCATATGACACTAAGTGGTACTGTAGTAGCTTCACACGTCTCCTAGTTCAGCCTAAGCTGCTCTGCTAAGCTACCATTATCTATCAGCCTATGCTGCTAGACACCCTATACACTAATAAGGGATAACTGGGCCTGGTGCAAGGTGCAAGTACCCCTTGGTACTCACTACAAGCCAGTCCAGCCTCCTACACTTTGTATATGCCCTCAGCCCTTTCTTTAATTTTCTTTCCTGTCATTTTGTCCCTTTTTTCTCTTATTGTGGGCAAAGTTTGTAGACTTTACCTGGTCAGGCCTAAGTGCCTTCCTTTTGAGTATCATATTCCTTCTTAGGAAATAGTTCTGGTTCATGTGTTTCTGAAACTCTTGTTTATTTTTTAATGTGTTGTGATTTAGTTAGCTCTGTTTGTTAGTCTGGTCAACCTGCAGTTTCTTTTTAAGTTCATTCATCTTTTATTCAACATACAAAGAGGAGGAAAATGCAGCAATATAATCATAATATTAATAAATGCGTGTAGCTCATGATGCCCTTATTATGGTAATACAGCATTTTATATGGAAATTTTCACCACATCCAGCATACATAGTCAGCCTTGGATATATAATTTAGCATAGCAATACTTATCCATTTACATCTATATATTTTCAGTTATCCTGACTTCCATCTAGGCCACAGTTTCATCATCCTCCTGCAATTATTGTAATCATTTACTCTGAAGTGGTGTCCATATATCCTTTGATGTGAATGAGGGTGGCAAAAGTATACTGATAGTGTCAGCTGGATTATTAGAATATATTGGGCCTTGCACTCATAGGTGGACTCTCAGGAGTGACTCCCTACCCTACCTCAGAACCACCCACCTCTTTGCTAATGGAAGAACTAACTCAGTGATGGTCTTACATCTTTTACAAAGCCCAAAAGAGCCATCAACGGGGATGGATCACAACTATATCCTGTCATTTTCCAACTCTACAAAAATATTCCTCAAGTGGGTTTGGTTACCTGGACACCACCAACCCGGTGCATAATGCATGTCGGATCATAGTTACTGTGTATGTATGTAGTCTCATCTACCAGATCTTGAATGCACAGCCTAGCTGAGTGTGATGGTAATGTTGTTTGAACTTGAATTGTATGAGAATGTGTCTGCTGTTAAAAGAGACTCCTTGAATCATGGAACAATACCAAAACTCCCATTGGTCTTGTCTTGCACAGGCCATGCACTCCAGGCCAGCCTGTGCATCATGGAAATTACATGTTTATATTATTTAGTTTGGATAGAATGTGTTAGCTTGAGAAAACAATCTAGTTCACTGGGATGTTGGGCAGAATGTCCATACATGTGCTTCGTACTCTGGGGTGGAGGAGCATGTCAAGCGAAGTCAAAGCAGGAATGCGTTGTCTAAGGATTAATCCCCATATTATAAAGGTCTAGTGTTTCCACTTGTCTACCTACACTCACATCTAGGAACACCGGCAACCATGCAGACCATTTTATTTTCATCCCAGCTGAATAAAGCAAGTTAATATTACTACGTTCTGTTTACCAAGTTCAGGCATACTTAGTCGAGTCATCTGGTTTGATATGGGTGGAAGGCTTGGTGACTCAGTTGAATAAACTCACTTTGAGTAGAGTAGATGTGCACTCCTTTCACTCAATCTTTAAGTACGGCTCGTGCATGGGACCATGAATCTAGTAAAGGATGTACTTGGCTTGTGCTATACAATTATACAGTTCCAGATATAAGGCAGCCGTTCCATTTTGTTCATGCAGGAGTGTCAGTGTGCACCATTTGGTTCTTTGATGCTTGCTTGCCCAGTCTAGACAACTCATCAGTCCTGCGAGGATATGATAGAATGCTGAGGTGGACACCACAATCAACATGACAGTTATTCTGCACATTAAAGATAACAAGAGTTTAATCCACCTTTTAATGCAATCCCCTAATCTAGCTACAGTCACTCCATATTTACAGTGGAATACTTCCACAGGAACCATACGCATCATATTTTCAGGTAGCACACTGCCCCATGTCTATAGGCATGGAAATTCGAATTCACACTGTTGTGTGGAGTCAGTTAAAGGAAACATTCGGGTCTTATTCCAATTTATTTTCAATTGATACATTCTCCCACACTGCAGACCCTCACAGAGCATAAATGAAAGACTAACATGCAGATCTCTGATATATAGCAGCAAGCCATGAGCATGCCAAGGTGATCTGTTTTGTGCCCAGAAACCTCAGGCACTTCTGGGCATGGCATTCTCTCAGGCAGAAGCCAGTGGTTTAACAATTAGTGACCCAATATTAAGCTTGAAGTATTCTGTGATTGCATTACCTATCTCAGTGTGAAACACATGGTCTACAAGTACCTCAGAGAGGACTCGCCAAGACAAGTACTGGGGGTATTTGTTAAGCAACTTAAGGTCCCCCTGCATTGCAGCAGTACCTGAGTAAGTGCATGTATGCTGCACTTACTCATGACAAAATGTACCAATGAGGTTACCTCTCTAGTCCAAAGGACATAATTTATTCAGGAAGTTACACCTTGACCCACGGAATAAAAAGTGTACTCCAAGCCTTGTGGATTTTATGTCTAAGAGCTGTTCCTGCTGCATGTCGCGCTTTATTTCCCTGGCTGCTGCTGACAATCATCGAGGGACTCCTCATGATCTATCAAGAGTCCTAAACACAACTGAAGTTACCAAACCACTGATCCACATTTTAGTTTCATGAAGACGTGCTGTAATGCAGTGCAGGATTTTGGATCATCGTATTTGAGGTCATAAAACTGACTAAAGTAATTTGCTTGCCCTCCATTTCACCCATCACCAGCCGATACCGCCCATTGCGATCAGCACTCATTCTAATAAATTGCAGTCTACACCTTTTCCTCCCCATAAAAGAACCACCCTGGTAGGGGCCCTGAAGGGAGCATTGTAATATGCAGCCTTCATTCTACTGGTATTGGCACTACTATTTTGTAGTGTAAGGTGCACTTCCTGGATAAAAGAATCATGTACTGAGTGCCTTTACAAATAGGCCTAAGTGTTTTGTATCTTACAATGATTGTTTAAACCGTTGCCATTCCAGATTAACAACCTGAGCCTCATTATAGCCTTATGTATTGATATAGATCTCATATACAGTCACAATAACCATAACATTTTATCTGAAACAATACCATTAACAATTCTAATGCTAGAAAGTTATTTTTGATGTGTCTAGTGTTTTAAATATGGATTGCTGCCCCCCACACATGAACTCCAACTTGCGACCGCCCCTGCAACTTCTACCTCCGAACACATATAAATGGCCCAATTTTAACATTTTACTAATGTGGGACACGCTTGGGGGCAAAATAAACAAGGGCGGCTATCCACTGAAATACAGCAATTTTAGCCATATAGTGCGTTCCAACAATCATTATCACATATTTGCCTGTGGTATCTAATGTGGGTCACCACAGCACACATCAGTCCTGCCAGCAATAGCTATGTTGACTCTTCACTCCAGGGCATCCAGTGTCAGTCCATCACCAAGTACCACCCCTTAATTAGGCAACAACACCAATGCAGCTCTCATGCTGTGCAACATTTTGGAGAGGTGGGGCAGCGGCTTCCAGCAGGCAGAAAATAACAACACGAGCTACACAGTTTCAATTAGTGTCCCCACCAGAACCTTCCCAAAGCATTCAGGGCTCACTCCAGGTGCACTAGTGCAGGATCAATACATTTATTGCTGGTGCTTTAAACACTCAACAATATTCATGCTTCCACGCCACAACTGATAACTTGCTCTGCAGTTACTAGCGCAGGGCCCCAAGGTACCCCACTGTCTGCCAGCCTGGGCCTGCCGGATTTCTGACAGCTTAGCGCTCACCTTGCACCACTGGTGAAAGGTCTGCCTCTCCCCTTGTCGCAGTCACCACCTCTTATTTGATTTGTAGTAACATCAACAGCTTCCATGCTCCACCTGCCCACTAGTTGCAGTGGCTTCACCAAGTCCAGGGCACAGTACTCGAGCTTCTTAGGATCTTGAGAGCGCCATCTTGCATGGGCCCAACAATGTGCAAACGGGACCCACAGGTCTCAGCATCTCTCTGGGCTCTAGCAGGGATAGCCCTCTCTGCTCTCATACCTTGTCGCTCGCATGGAGCTGATTAGAAGGCTGCCTGCCAGCACAGATGGCGTCCCTGCCACAAGAATTTTGAAGGATTAATGGCTTGGCTGAAAGAGCTGCATTACAGCATTGCCATCATGGAGGTTGGCTGGTTGTCCCTTTCTCCCTCATTTAATTAGTTCCTTAGGATCAAGTATAAGTGTATGCCTTTGCTGCCTCTTCCTTACAATGAAGTAATGGCAATCATCTTACTTCTTCCCTCCCTGTAGTGCTAACTCTATTAACACTTTTCCATTAAGAGTGGAACATTTTTTCATAATAACTAAAGATTATGGGGGTCATTCTGACCTCGGCGGTAAAAGGCTCTTACCGCCGGTCAGAAGACCGCCATTCTACCGCCGCGGCCGTGGTAACCCGCCACGGTCAGTCTGACCCACAACTGCCAAGCCGCCAAAAACCCGACATCCACGGAAGGCCGCCTCATCAGCGGGCAGCGATAAACTGGAGATGACCAAACCTCCACCGCGACGCCAACACAAACACGCCCATGCCATTACGACCCACGAATCCACACGGCGGTCATTCAACCGCGGTATTCCATTGGCGGTACACACCGCCGCGCTCAAAATACACACCCAGCTCCAAAACCCAGCCACATTGGACAATTTGAAATACACACACCTGATACACATACAAACACCACCCCAACACATCCAAGCAACTATAAAACACACACCCACATCACCCACAAACCCCCACTAGTTGGAAATCGGAGAGAAGGCGATAGAGAGAAAGCGAGCGAGCACAGCAATCGAAAACCCCAACCTCACACAGGAACCCAACATCATCAACCACACCACATCTACGCACACATCACCACACACCACCACTCACATCACCACAAACACCACCCCACACCTCATCCACACCACCCCATGGCACCCCAAAGACACCCCAGGTTTTCGGACCAAGAACTCCGGGTCATGGTGGAGGAAATCATAAGGGTAGAGCCCCAGCTCTTCGGCACACAGGTGCAACACACCACAATAGCCAGGAAGGCGGAGCTATGGCAGAGGATCGTCAACAGGGTCAACGCTGTGGGACAGCATCCCAGAAACCGGGAAGACATCAGAAAGCGCTGGAACGACCTACGGGGGAAGGTACGGTCGATGGTCTCCAGACACAACATCGCTGTGCAGAGGACTGGCGGCGGACCACCACCCACCCCTCCCGAATTCACAGCATGGGAGCAAGAGGTCCTTAACATCCTGCATCCTGCGGGCCTCGCTGGAGTAGGCGGAGGAATGGACTCTGGTAAGTCTAGTCTCAACTACTCCCCCCCCCAACCACCAGCATGCCAACCCACACCCCCACCCTCACCCCCAACCCCCCAGCACACATCCTCCCTGCCAATGTCTCACCAGCACAACCCACCCAACCCAAAACCAACCCCTGAATGCCAACACAAACCATGGACACCCATCACCTATGCATGACCAATGCACATACCCATTCCCCCCACAAACCACCCTCACAACTCCTGCCACAAGGGAATGCCAGCACTGGGGGACAAGGGCACCCACAAATCGCACACCATGGAACACACAGAAGCAATAACCATACTCTTTCACCCCTGCAGGGCCCGAACGCCAACACACCGGCCAGGAGGGTCCAGATATGTCCATCCCACCCCCAGAACAGGCCCGCAGTGAGGACAGCAGCTCTGTCGACCTGGAACCTGATGACCAGCCCGGACCATCGGGGACCTCTGGACAGTCGGTTCCCCACACACAGACACAGGCCACAGCAGACCTAACCCCCTCTGGGAATATCAGCACAGCTCCCACCCAGCGGGCCCATGCCTCTGTCTCCAGGACAGGTCAATCAGCGGTGTGTCCGCCACTACAGGGCACCCAGGCTGACCCAACACCCCAACAACAACAGGGACCTGGGGGCAGTGGTAGTGGGCACACCGTCCAGGGGACAGAGGCCCGGGGAAACAGGGCAACTGGGAGGGCTGCAGTGTGACAGGGGGGGGAGGACAGGCCCAGGGAACCGACTCTCCAAGAGGCCCTCACCACCATCATGGGAGCATACCACCGCTCCCAGGAGACGATGGCGACGGTAATGGCCAGGTTCCAGGAGATCCAGGCACAGCAGGAGGAACGGTACATGGGGTACAGAGAGGAGCTCAGGAACATCGTCCAGGCCCTGAACCTAATAGTCACCACATTGCGGGACCATGTGGCACCCCAAAGGGCCCCTGTCACCAGCCCGGACCAGGAACAGCCTACCACCTCCGCCGGCGCTAGTGGTCAGGAGGCCCCCACACAACAACGGGCCACCAGAACCCCACCTCCTGCTGAAGATCAACCACCCCGCAAGAGGAGCCTGAGATCACAAAGGAAGACAGAGTAGGATGCCAAGACCCCCGCTAGCCTAAGATCCCCCCGGATGTCATTCCACTGTCCCACATCGTCACCCTGTCCAACCTTGAACTGCCCCTGCTCCATCCTTCCACAGGCATATGGACAATGCACCTGTGCGACCGAGAACTGGACTCTGCCATGGACATCACTCCACCCCCACCCATCACCGTTTTACTATCATGGACCTATATGTAGCACTTTAAATAAATCACTTATTGCACTTAAAAAACTCAGGAGTCTGCTTGTATTCTTAACAAATGTATTACACATAACGGTTAAAAAATGTACAGTTACATTGTGATGACAACATACCAATGTCAATTTGCTTTACTCCATGGCCGAACAAACCAGAAGTCACGCAGTGGGTCATACAGCTCTGAAAAGCCAAGGGAAAGTCACAATTCAGTTGAAAGGAACTGGGGGGAAACACAGAAAGTAGAGATGCAGGAGGCCAGAAGTAAATGTAAAATGCCGTGGGGGATTCTTACCTGGGTGCTACTGAAAATACTGTTGTATGACCGTGTCCCTGTTGTCCGTGTCGTCCCCGTCGTCTTCCTCCTCTTCACTCTCCACAGGCTCCACAGCTGCTACAACACCACCATCTGGACCATCCTCCTGCAGAAAAGGCACCTGGCGTCGCAATGCAAGATTGTGAAGCATACAGCAGGCCACGATGATCTGGCACACCTTCTTGGGTGAGTACATTAGGGATCCCCCTGTCATATGCAGGCACCTAAACCTGGCCTTCAGGAGGCCGAAGGTCCTTTCTATGATCCTCCTAGATGGCCCATGGGCCTCATTGTACCGTTCCTCTGCCCTGGTCTGGGGATTCCTCACTGGGGTCAGTAGCCAAGGCAGGTTGGGGTAACCAGAGTCACCTATTAGCCACACACGGTGTCTCTGTAGCTGTTCCATCACATAGGGGATGCTGCTATTTCGCATAACATACGCGTCATGCACTGACCCAGGGAACATGGCATTTACATGGGAGATGTACTGGTCAGCCAAACAGACCACCTGGACATTCATCGAATGGTAACTTTTCCTGTTTCTGTACACCTGCTCATCGTCTTTTGGGGGTACTAAGGCTACATGGGTCCCATCAATGGCACCAATGATGTTGGGGATATGTCCAAGGGCATAGAAGTCAGCCTTCACAGTGGCCAAATCACCCTCCTCAGGGAAAATAATGTAGCTCTGCATGTATTTCGTCAGGGCAGACAACACTCTGGACAAAATCTTAGAAAACATAGGCTGAGACATCCCTGATGACATGGCCACTGTTGTCTGAAAAGACCCACTTGCCAAAAAATGGAGGACTGACAGAACCTGCACCAGAGGGGGAATTCCTGTGGGTTGGCGGATGGGGGACATCAGTGCTGGCTCCAGCTGGGCACACAGTTCATGTATAGTGGCTCGGTCAAGTCGGTAGTGAAGTATTATATGACGTTCCTCCATTGTCGACAGGTCCACCAGCGGTCGGTACACTGGAGGATTCATCCTTCTCCTCGCATGTCCCAGCGGACGGTGCCTAGGAAGGACAACATGGAGCACAGAGTCAAGCAACCCACAGGTACGTAACTACAGCTTGCACAGTATACGATTCTCAATGCATTGAATGGCTTGTATGAGTGGCAATGCAAGGCCTAGGCCTGTGTGACGCAGTAGTAATTAAGCCCTGTGGTCCCTTGTAATGGCGGCTGCCTGACCTGAGAAGTGTGACAGTGGGATGTGAGGTCAATGCGCTGGCGTGACACACCGTGGCGGTAGGCGGTCGAAGACCGCGGCGCAAAGCCGCATTGGTTAACATCGAACCCTATGGGTTTCACGAGCCAATGACTAGCTGCGCCGGCGGTCGCGGAACGCACTGCGGCGGTACGCGCCGCCGCGGGCGTGACCGCCATTTTCTATCTGGTTAATCACTCGAGACCTGATCATCCACAGAAGAGGACCTATACTGCAAGTGCTGCTGTGACCTCGGTCTGGGAGATACAATGGCTGCTGCGACTGGGGAAAGGGCCCCTGCCTTCACTACAGAAGAGTTGGAGAAACTTGTGGATGGGGTCCTGCCCCAGTATGCGCGACTCTACGGTCCTCCAGACCAACAGGTAAGTACACTGTGTGCACGTTGAATGGGCTATGCCTGGGTTGTGTATGGTGGATGTAAGATGGTGGGGTGGGGGGACAATGACGAGTGCAAGGCACGACAGATGAGAGCATGTGCCACATGGCAAGGTTGGGGAGGGGGGGCCAATCGCATCTATCATGCGGAAAATTGATGATATTCCAATTTCCACCCTGTACATGTCAAATAGGTCAGCGCCCATCAGAAGATCGACATTTGGCGTGCCATCGCCAAGGAAGTCCGGACCCTGGGGGTCCACAACAGACGGGGCACCCACTGCCGCAAGAGGTGGGAGGACATCCGCCGCGGGACCAGGAAGACCGCCGAGTCACTGCTGGGGATGGCCTCCCAACCTAGGAGGGGTGCCAGTCGTACCCTGACCCCCCTGATGTCCCGGATCCTGGTGGTGGCCTACCCCGATTTGGATGGGCACATGACGACATCACAGCAGACACAAGGGGGTGAGTACCAGCACATTCAGCTATCTTTACGCGCAGTGGAGGTGCCTGGGTGGGGGAGGAGGGCTGTGGGTGACATTAGGCCAGGGCGCTTTCTGCATTGTATTCCTCTCCTTTAGCCATGTCCCTGTGACCCCGCCCCCCACCTCTGTACGGTGACAGGTACAGCTAGCCATGGTCCTGCATCACCCATGTGCGCGTTTGTTGTCCCTAGACCTGTTGGCCCAGTCACAAGTACTCAGTAGTGTACCCCGATTGCGCGGCTTAGTGCATGAGGCTCCTGTGTCTGTCCTCTCCGCCAACGGTGTTGACAATGCATGTACTCAACCTTTTTTTATTTCTCCCCCCACCCTTTTTCTTCATCTTCTTGTGCATGTGTGCATCAGCATCATCAGGCGGAGGAGACTTGGCACCGGAGCACGAGGGAGCTGCGACTCACAAGGCCCCGGTGGGCCATGGCACAGACACCGAGGCCACCAGTGATACGGAGGGCGAGGCGAGCTTCACAACGGGGACCCGTGGTGAAACCAGCGACACCGACACGTCCTCAGATGGGAGCTCCCTAGCGGTGGCGGCAACATCCGTGCCCCCCGCCTCTACAGGTACAGCCGCCACCCAGCGCACCAGCTCCGCCCTCCCAGCAGCCCCTCAGCCTACGCTCTGTGCCCGCTCGCCCAAGAAGGCGGGCGTCTCCTTCGCCCCAGGCACCTCAGCCCCTGCCCCTGTTATCCCTGCTGCCCTCAGTGAGGAGGTCATTGACCTCCTGAGGACCATCATTGTTGGGCAGACTACCCTTTTGAATGCCATCCAGGGGGTAGAGAGGGAGGTGCATCGTAGCAATGCATACCTGGAGGGCATTCATTCGGGTCAGTCTGCCCATCAACGATCGTTCAATTCTCTGGCCTCAGCACTGACGGCAGCCATTGTCCCTGTTTCCAGCCTCCCTCTTCTAACAGCCTCCACCCTGTCTCTGTCTCCTGTTCCTCTGCCTATCCCATCCACACCATCAGACCAGCCTGCACACACCTCAACACCCAAGGGCAGCTCATCCAGACATAAGCACCACAGATCACACAAACATTCACCCAAGCAACACCCAGATGCAGACATGCCAACAGCCACTACCACCTCTGTGTCCCCCACCTCCTCGTCTCCCTCCTCCCTCCCTGTGACGTCTACACTCACACCTGCATGCACACCACCAACAGCCAGTACTTCCATCACCAGCACACCCTCCAGTACAGTCCGCACATGTGCAGTCACCACCCCCACTGCCATTTACACGTCCCCTGTGTCCTCTCCCACTGTGTCTGTCACCCCCTCTTCCAAGACACACAAACGCAGGCAGCCACCCACCCAACAGCCAACCACCTCACGACAGCCTGCAGCCCATGCACCTTCACCCAAGGACAGCACACCTGACTCTCCTACAACCACCTCCTCTTCCTCCACTCCCATAACCACTGCACCTACTGTTTACCTTGGTCCTAAAAGGTTTTACCTCTCCAATCTTGACCTCTTTCCCTCACCTGACCCACCCCCTCCATCTGCTAAGAGTCCCAAGAGCACCTCAGCCACCACCAGCCCGGGTTCACGTGTCAGCGTAGTCCATGGATTTTGGAGTCCCCCCTTTGCCAGCAGTGAGACATCGGTCAGCAGCAAGGGGACAGCCAGCCCCCCCCCTGGAAAGAGGACCCGGAAAGTGAGGGGCCACCGCGAGAGGAGTGCCACGGCTGCCCCCAAGGACCAAAGTTCGGACACTTCACCTGCCACAACATCCAGGGGAGGCAAGGCCCAGAGAGCCACAGCGAAGGAGGGCAAGGGCAGCAGGGCGGAGAAGTCAGGCAGCAGGAGCGCGGACCAGGAGGGCCCCACAAGCCCCATCCCGGGTGTGAGGGAGGACACCCAAGGGCCCAGGACACCGTCACCGAAGGGTCCAGCAACTGCACGGTCGGAGGGCGACTGAGCAGGGAGTCCTGCCCAGGTCTGACTCCCTGGAATTACAGGACAAGCACCGCTGAAGAGGGCCCCGCCGTCCAGAAAGGCACCGCTGAAGAGGGCCCCGCCGTGCAGGAAGGCACCGCTGAAGAGGGCCCCGCGGTCCAGAAAGGCACCGCTGAAGAGGGCCCCGCCGTCCAGAAAGGCACCGCTGAAGAGTGCCCCGCCGTGCAGAAAGGCACAGCTGAAGAGGGCCCCGCCGTCCAGGAAGGCACCGCTGAAGAGGGCCCCGCCGTCCAGAATGGCACCGCTGAAGAGGGCCCCGCCGTCCAGAAAGGCACCGCTGAAGAGGGCCCCGCCGTGCAGGAAGGCACCGCTGAAGAGGGCCCCGCCATCCAGAAAGGCACCGCTGAAGAGGGCCCCGCCGTCCAGAAAGGCACCGCTGAAGAGGGCCCCGCCGTGCAGGAAGGCACCGCTGAAGAGGGCCCGCCGTCCAGAAAGGCACCGCTGGAGAGGGCCCCGCCGTCCAGAAAGGCACCGCTGAAGAGGGCCCCGCCGTCCAGAAAGGCACCGCTGAAGAGTGCCCCGCCGTGCAGGAAGGCACAGCTGAAGAGGGCCCCGCCGTGCAGGAAGGCACCGCTGAAGAGGGCCCCGCCATGCAGGAAGGCACCGCTGAAGAGGGCCCCGCCAAGACAGGCCCCGCTCCGCTGGGCCCTTCCTGTCAAGCACCGCTCCGCTGGGCCCTTCCTGTCAAGCACCGCTCAGCTATGCCCCGCCGTCTCAAGCACCGCTCAGCTGGGCCCCGCCGTCTCAAGCACCGCTCCGCTGGGCCCTTCCTGTCAAGCACCGCTCCGCTGGGCCCTTCCTGTCAAGCACCGCTCCGCTGGGCCCTTCGTGTCAAGCACCGCTCAGCTGGGCCCCGCCGTCTCAAGCACCGCTCCGCTGGGCCCTTCCTGTCAAGCACAGCTCCGCTGGGCCCCGCCGTCTCAAGCACCGCTGGCCCAATGACAGTGCCGGTTCTGTGTTGTGCTAATGTTCACGCTGCACTCGGGCCACCCTGCCTCCTCCATTGCCTGTGGAGACTGTTATCCACTTGATGGACTGTGACTTTGCACTCCCCTGGATATGACAGTGGGCAAGCCACCCACTGTAGAGACTTGAGAGACTGTGGCTTTGCACTACCCAGGATATGACAGTGGGCAAGCCACCCACTGTAGAGACTTGAGAGACTGTGGCTTTGCACTCCCCAGGATTGAACAGTGGGCATGGTGGCCCCTTCTTGGATCTGGCGTCGTGGACTCATGTGGCTGTGGTGCCCCCCCTTCCCTTCCCCCTGAGGGGCCTGTAGTTTTGTCATCTGATGCCCCTGCAGTGTTCTCTCCAACGGACTCAGGTCTCCTGTGTGGGCTTTGCCCATGTGTTGATACACTTTGGCCCACGGACATTTGCAATTTCTGTGACTCTGCGGGACTTTCTGCCTCTATTTCTCGGTCACGCAATGTTTACATTTGGAATTTTTTGCATCATTTTCCTATTTTACCATGTCTTCAATGAACCTATTTTTTACATAAATGTTGTTTCTCACTTTAATCATATCTTTTCGTTATTCCGGGGGGGTTGGGGGGGGTCACTTTGACTTGGTGCTCTGCATTGGTGTGTAGATAGTTGGGGGGTGGGTGTAATGCATATGTGTGTGCCCGTAACCCTTCCTCCTCCCCCCCTCCCCTGTGTCGTAGGTGCGGTACTCACCGTTGTCGTCTGTGCCGGAGTTCGTACTCGTGGTAGATGAGCAGGTAGACGAGAGCAGGTAGGATGTTCAATTCGGGCTCCATGCTGTCTTCCGTCCTCGTGGAGTGTATAGAGGTGAGCGTTTTCCCGTTCGTAGTCTGTTTCCGCCGTGTTTTTATCGGCGGGGCTCCCGCCCCAGAAAAGGTGGCGGATTGGTGAGTTGTGATAGGGTGGGCGGTACATTGTCTGCCGCCTGCCTGTTGGCGGTGACCGCCGCGCTGTTTGTCGGTCCCGCCGTGGCGGTCGGAGTGTTAAAGTGGCGGGCTCTGTTGGCGGTTCCCGCCAGGGTCAGAATTCCATTTTTTGAACCGCCAGCCTGTTGGCGGATTGGCCGCCGCTTTATCACCGACCGCCAGGGTCAGAATGACCCCCAATGTCTTGATGATTGCTTTCCTTGGCAAAGGTGTAGGTCTCATGAGAAATTCTGAGTTCCTAGCCCCAATTTGTTTGATGCTATTTTTGCCCAAGATGGACTTTGCATCTCCTCCCCTCAAACGTACATAGATTCTAATTTGTGGTGAGGGCCCAAGGAATGATATCTGCTTCTGTTGCAGTTGGTGCTTTACATGAGATGACGCATTCTAAAGCCTTTACTGTACCCAACTGGGCAGCTTGCCATTCTGTGCAATACTCACGGAGTTTGCTGTGAAAGTTGCATATTGTAACCATCCAGTTTAATGCTGGTATTTGGGACATTCAGAATTCAGTTAAACCCTGTAAGGGGTTAGCGATGCAATGGAAAGCACCCAAAAGACCTAGACTAGAAAAATGGAAAGCAGAATTGATCAAGGAAGGAGAAGAACTGCACAGGGAACTAAAAGGAGGGATTGGTACAATAGATCTTGTACGTGGATGGGACAGCCTTGTTGACACCCTCATCGCTCATAATACAGACAATGACTCAGAAATAGATTCATCATCCAGCTCCAGCAGATTGGAGAAGGGGCTGGGGATGACAGTAATTGAAAGTTCAAGTGTATCGTGGGAATGTCAAAACCTATATATAGACACAATGGAAGTGTGTAGGAAGTTGGCTCTGTATGTGCTATTTCAAAGTAAGGAATAGCATGCACAGAGTCCAAGGGTTCCCCTTAGAGGTAAAATAGTGGTAAAAAGAGATAATACTAATGCTCTATTTTGTGGTAGTGTGGTTGAGCAGTAGGCTTATCCAAGGAGTAGTGTTAAGCATTTGTTGTACATAAACATAGACAATAAATGAGGTACACACACTCAGAGACAAATCCAGCCAATAGGTTTTGTTATAGAAAAATATCTTTTCTTAGTTTATTTTAAGAACCACAGGTTCAAATTTAACATGTAATATCTTGTTTGAAAGGTATTGCAGGTAAGTACATTAGGAACTTTGAATCATTTCAATTGCATGTATACTTTTCAAGTTATTCACAAATAGCTACTTTAAAAGTGGACACAGTGCAATTTTCACAGTTCCTGGGGGAGGTAAGTATTTGTTAGTTTTACCAGGTAAGTAAGACACTTACAGGGTTCAGTTCTTGGTCCAAGGTAGCCCACCTTTGGGGGTTCAGAGCAACCCCAAAGTTACCACACCAGCAGCTCAGGGCCGGTCAGGTGCAGAGCTCAAAGTGGTGCCCAAAACGCATAGGCTTCAATGGAGAGAAGGGGGTGCCCCGGTTCCAGTCTGCCAGCAGGTAAGTACCCGCGTCTTCGGAGGGCAGACCAGGGGGGTTTTGTAGGGCACCGGGGGGGACACAAGCCCACACAGAAATTTCACCCTCAGCGGCGCGGGGGCGGCCGGGTGCAGTGTTAGAACAAGCGTCGGGTTCGCAATGGAAGTCAATGAGAGATCAAGGGATCTCTTCAGCGCTGCAGGCAGGCAAGGGGGGGCTTCCTCGGGGAAACCTCCACTTGGGCAAGGGAGAGGGACTCCTGGGGGTCACTTCTGCAGTGAAAGTCCGGTCCTTCAGGTCCTGGGGGCTGCGGGTGCAGGGTCTTTTCCAGGCGTCGGGACTTAGGTTTCAGAGAGTCGCGGTCAGGGGAAGCCTCGGGATTCCCTCTGCAGGTGGCGCTGTGGGGGCTCAGGGGGGACAGGTTTTGGTACTCACAGTCGTAGAGTAGTCCGGGGGTCCTCCCTGAGGTGTTGGTTCTCCACCAGCCGAGTCGGGGTCGCCGGGTGCAGTGTTGCAAGTCTCACGCTTCTTGCGGGGAGATTGCAGGGTTCTTTAAAGCTGCTCCTTTGGATAAAGTTGCAGTCTTTTTGGAGCAGGTCCGCTGTCCTCGGGAGTTTCTTGTCGTCGTCGAAGCAGGGCAGTCCTCAGAGGATTCAGAGGTCGCTGGTCCCTTTGGAAGGCGTCGCTGGAGCAGAGTTCTTTGGAAGGCAGGAGACAGGCCGGTGAGTTTCTGGAGCCAAGGCAGTTGTTGTCTTCTGGTCTTCCTCTGCAGGGGTTTTCAGCTAGGCAGTCCTTCTTCTTGTTGTTGCAGGAATCTAATTTTCTAGGGTTCAGGGTAGCCCTTAAATACTAAATTTAAGGGCGTGTTTAGGTCTGGGG
The DNA here is from genome assembly GCF_031143425.1 of Pleurodeles waltl. Classification (NCBI taxonomy): domain Eukaryota; kingdom Metazoa; phylum Chordata; class Amphibia; order Caudata; family Salamandridae; genus Pleurodeles; species Pleurodeles waltl. The sequence goes on along the minus strand of NC_090444.1, from coordinate 420,232,139 downwards.
GGTTAGTAGCCAATGGCTACTAGCCCTGAGGGTGGGTACACCCTCTTTGTGCCTCCTCCCAAGGGGAGGGGGTCACAATCCTAACCCTATTGGGGGAATCCTCCATCTGCAAGATGGAGGATTTCTAAAAGTTAGAGTCACCTCAGCTCAGGACACCTTAGGGGCTGTCCTGACTGGCCAGTGACTCCTCCTTGTTATTCTCATTATTTTCTCCGGCCTTGCCGCCAAAAGTGGGGGCCGGGGCCGGAGGGGGCGGGCAACTCCACTAGCTGGAGTGTCCTGCGGTGCTGTGACAAAGGGGTGAGCCTTTGAGGCTCACCGCCAGGTGTTACAGCTCCTGCCTGGGGGAGGTGTTAGCATCTCCACCCAGTGCAGGCTTTGTTACTGGCCTCAGAGTGACAAAGGCACTCTCCCAATGGGGCCAGCAACATGTCTCTAGTGTGGCAGGCTGCTGGAACTAGTCAGCCTACACAGACAGTCGGTTAAGTTTCAGGGGGCACCTCTAAGGTGCCCTCTGGGGTGTATTTTGCAATAAAATGTACACTGGCATCAGTGTGCATTTATTGTGCTGAGAAGTTTGATACCAAACTTCTCAGTTTTCAGTGTAGCCATTATGGTGCTGTGGAGTTCGTGCAAAACAGACTCCCAGACCATATACTCTTATGGCTACCCTGCACTTACAATGTCTAAGGTTTTGTTTAGACACTGTAGGGGTACCATGCTCATGCACTGGTACCCTCACCTATGGTATAGTGCACCCTGCCTTAGGGCTGTAAGGCCTGCTAGAGGGGTGGCTGACCTATACTTGCATAGGCAGTGAGAGGCTGGCATGGCACCCTGAGGGGAGTGCCATGTCGACTTACTCGTTTTGTTCTCACTAGCACACACAAGCTGGCAAGCAGTGTGTCTGTGCTGAGTGAGAGGTCTCCAGGGTGGCATAAGACATGCTGCAGCCCTTAGAGACCTTCCTTGGCATCAGGGCCCTTGGTACTAGAAGTACCAGTTACAAGGGACTTATCTGGATGCCAGGGTCTGCCAATTGTGGATACAAAAGTACAGGTTAGGGAAAGAACACTGGTGCTGGGGCCTGGTTAGCAGGCCTCAGCACACTTTCAATTGTAAACATAGCATCAGCAAAGGCAAAAAGTCAGGGGGCAACCATGCCAAGGAGGCATTTCCTTACACAACCCCCCCCCCAAACGAAAGAGGATGAGACTAACCTTTCCCAAGAGAGTCTTCATTTTCTAAGTGGAAGAACCTGGAAAGGCCATCTGCATTGGCATGGGCAGTCCCAGGTCTGTGTTCCACTATAAAGTCCATTCCCTGTAGGGAGATGGACCACCTCAACAGTTTTGGATTTTCACCTTTCATTTGCATCAGCCATTTGAGAGGTCTGTGGTCAGTTTGAACTAGGAAGTGAGTCCCAAAGAGGTATGGTCTCAGCTTCTTCAGGGACCAAACCACAGCAAAGGCCTCCCTCTCAATGGCACTCCAACGCTGCTCCCTGGGGAGTAACCTCCTGCTAATGAAAGCAACAGGCTGGTCAAGGCCATCATCATTTGTTTGGGACAAAACTGCCCCTATCCCATGTTCAGAGGCATCTGTCTGCACAATGAACTGCTTAGAATAATCTGGAGCTTTTAGAACTGGTGCTGAGCACATTGCTTGTTTCAGGGTGTCAAAGGCCTGTTGGCATTCTACAGTCCAGTTCACTTTCTTGGGCATTTTCTTGGAGGTGAGTTCAGTGAGGGCTGTCACAATGGATCCATATCCCTTCACAAACCTCCTGTAATACCCAGTCAAGCCAAGGAATGCCCTGACTTGAGTCTGGGTTTTTGGAGCTACCCAGTCCAGAATAGTCTGGATCTTGGGTTGGAGTGGCTGAACTTGGCCTCCACCTACAAGGTGGCCCAAGTAAACCACAGTTCCCTGCCCTATCTGGCATTTGGATGCCTTGATAGAGAGGCCTGCAGATTGCAGAGCCTTCAAAACCTTCTTCAGGTGGACCAGGTGATCCTGCCAGGTGGAGCTAAAGACAGCAATATCATCAAGATAAGCTGTGCTAAAGGACTCCAAACCAGCAAGGACTTGATTCACCAACCTTTGGAAGGTGGCAGGGGCATTCTTTAAACCAAAGGGCATAACAGTAAACTGATAATGCCCATCAGGTGTGGAGAATGCTGTTTTCTCTTTTGCTCCAGGTGCCATTTTTATTTGCCAGTACCCTGCTGTCAAGTCAAAGGTACTTAAGAATTTGGCAGCACCTAATTTGTCTATGAGCTCATCAGCTCTAGGAATTGGATGGGCGTCTGTCTTGGTGACAGAGTTGAGCCCTCTGTAGTCCACACAAAACCTCATCTCTTTCTTTCCATCTTTGGTGTGAGGTTTGGGGACTAAGACCACTGGGCTAGCCCAGGGGCTGTCAGAGCGCTCAATTACTCCCAATTCCAGCATCTTGTGGACTTCCACCTTGATGCTTTCCTTAACATGGTCAGACTGTCTAAAGATTTTCTTTTTGACAGGCATGCTGTCTCCTGTGTCCACATCATGGGTACACAGGTGTGTCTGACCAGGGGTTAGGGAGAAGAGTTCAGGAAACTGTTGTAGGACTCTCCTACAATCAGCTTGCTGTTGGCCAGAGAGGGTGTCTGAGTATATCACTCCATCTACTGAGCCATCTTTTGGGTCTGATGACAGAAGATCAGGGAGAGGTTCACTCTCTGCCTCCTGATCCTCATCTGTTACCATCAACAGATTTACATCAGCCCTGTCATGGAAGAGCTTAAGGCGGTTCACATGGATCACCCTCTTGGGGCTCCTGCTTGTGCCCAGGTCCACCAGGTAGGTGACCTGACTCTTCCTTTCTAGCACTGGGTAAGGGCCACTCCATTTGTCCTGAAGTGCCCTGGGAGCCACAGGCTCCAGAACCCAGACTTTCTGCCCTGGTTGGAACTCAACCATTGCAGCCTTTTGGTCATACCAAAACTTCTGGAGCTGTTGGCTGGCCTCAAGGTTTTTGCTTGCCTTTTCCATGTACTCTGCCATTCTAGAGCGAAGGCCAAGTACATAGTCCACTATGCCCTGTTTAGGCTCGTGAAGAGGTCTCTCCCAGCCTTCTTTAACAAGAGCAAGTGGTCCCCTTACAGGGTGACCAAACAGAAGTTCAAAGGGTGAGAATCCTACTCCCTTCTGTGGCACCTCTCTGTAAGCGAAAAGCAGACATGGCAAGAGGACATCCCATCTCCTTTTGAGCTTTTCTGGGAGCCCCATGATCATGCCTTTTAATGTCTTGTTGAATCTCTCAACTAAGCCATTAGTTTGTGGATGGTATGGTGTAGTGAATTTGTAAGTCACTCCACACTCATTCCACATGTGCTTTAGGTATGCTGACATGAAGTTGGTACCTCTGTCAGACACCACCTCCTTAGGGAAACCCACTCTGGTAAAGATACCAATGAGGGCCTTGGCTACTGCAGGGGCAGTAGTTGACCTAAGGGGAATAGCTTCAGGATACCTAGTAGCATGATCCACTACTACTAGGATATACATATTTCCTGAGGCTGTGGGAGGTTCTAGTGGACCAACTATATCCACACCCACTCTTTCAAAGGGGACCCCCACCACTGGAAGTGGAATGAGGGGGGCCTTTGGGTGCCCACCTGTCTTACCACTGGCTTGACAGGTGGGGCAGGAGAGGCAAAACTCCTTAACCTTGTGGGACATATTGGGCCAGTAGAAGTGGTTGACTAACCTCTCCCACGTCTTGGTTTGTCCCAAATGCCCAGCAAGGGGAATATCATGGGCTAAGGTCAGAATAAACTCTCTGAACGACTGAGGCACTACCACTCTCCTAGTGGCACCAGGTTTGGGGTCTCTGGCCTCAGTGTACAGGAGTCCATCTTCCCAATAGACCCTATGTGTTCCATTTTTCTTGCCCTTGGACTCTTCAGCAGCTTGCTGCCTAAGGCCTTCAAGAGAGGGACAGGTTTCTTGTCCCTTACACAGCTCTTCCCTTGAGGGTCCCCCTGGGCCTAAGAGCTCAACCTGATAAGGTTCAAGCTCCAAAGGCTCAGTTCCCTCAGAGGGCAGAACTTCTTCCTGAGAAGAGAGGTTCTCTTTTTCTGACTGTGTTGCAGTTGGTTTCCCAACTGACTTTTCTTTTCTCTTGGTAGGCTGGGCCTTTCTTCCAGACTCCAGCTCTACTTTTTCACCCTGTGCCTTGCATTGTGCTCTTGTTTTTACACACACCAGTTCAGGGATACCCAGCCTGGCTGCATGGGTTTTTAGTTCTACCTCAGCCCATGCTGAGGACTCCAGGTCATTTCCAAGCAGACAGTCTACTGGGATGTTTGAGGAGACCACCACCTGTTTCAGGCCATTGACCCCTCCCCATTCTAAAGTTACCATTGCCATGGGATGTGCTTTAGTCTGATTGTCAGCGTTGGTGACTGTATAGGTTTTTCCAGTCAGGTATTGGCAAGGGGAAACCAGTTTCTCTGTCACCATGGTGACACTGGCACCTGTATCCCTCAGGCCCTCTACACTTGTCCCATTAATAAAGAGCTGCTGCCTGTATTTTTGCATGTTAGGCGGCCAGGCAGCTAGTGTGGCTAAATCCACCCCACCCTCAGAGACTAGAGTAGCTTCAGTGTGGACCCTGATTTGCTCTGGGCACACTGTTGATCCCACTTGGAGACTAGCCATTCCAGTGTTACCTGGATTGGAGTTTGGAGTGGAACCTTTCTTGGGACAGGCCTTGTCTCCAGTTTGGTGTCCAGGCTGATTACAGCTACGATACCAGGCCTTTTTGGGATCAAAGTTTTTACCCTTGTACCCAGGATTGTTTTGTGAAGAGGCTCTGGGCCCACCCTCCTGTGCAGGTTTTTGGGGGCCTGTAGAAGACTCTTTACTATTTTTATTTTTGGCTGTCTCACCACCTTTCCCCTGGGGAGGTTTTGTGACCCCTTTCTTTTGGTCACCCCCTGTGGAAGTTTTGGACACCCTTGTCTTGACTCAATGGTCCGCCTTCTTTCCCAATTCTTGGGGAGAAATTGGTCCTAGGTCTACCAGATGCTGATGCAGTTTATCATTGAAACAATTACTTAACAGGTGTTCTTTCACAAATAAATTGTACAGCCCATTATAATTACTTACACCACTGCCTTGAATCCAACCATCTAGTGTTTTTACTGAGTAGTCTACAAAGTCAACCCAGGTCTGGCTCGAGGATTTTTGAGCCCCCCTGAATCTAATCCTATACTCCTCAGTGGAGAATCCAAAGCCCTCAATCAGGGTTCCCTTCATGAGGTCATAAGATTCTGCATCTTTTCCAGAGAGTGTGAGGAGTCTATCCCTACACTTTCCTGTGAACATTTCCCAAAGGAGAGCACCCCAGTGAGATCTGTTCACTTTTCTGGTTACACAAGCCCTCTCAAAAGCTGTGAACCATTTGGTGATGTCATCACCATCTTCATATTTAGTTACAATCCCTTTAGGGATTTTCAACATGTCAGGAGAATCTCTGACCCTATTTATGTTGCTGCCACCATTGATGGGTCCTAGGCCCATCTCTTGTCTTTCCCTTTCTATGGCTAGGATCTGTCTTTCCAAAGCCAATCTTTTGGCCATCCTGGCTAACTGGATGTCCTCTTCACTGGAGTTATCCTCAGTGAATTCAGAGTTGTTGGTCCCTCCTGTGAGGGAACCTGTATCTCTGATTATTATTTGTGGAGTCAGGGCTTGAGAAGCCCTGTTCTCCCTAAGTAGGACTGGAGGGGGGGAATTTCCCTCCAAGTCACTATCTTCATCCTCTGTGTTGCCATCCTCAGAGGGGTTGGCTTTTTCAAACTCTGCCAAAAGCTCCTGGAGCTGTACTTTGGTAGGTTTGGAGCCCATTGTTATTTTCTTTAGTTTACAGAGTGACCTTAGCTCTCTCATCTGTAGATGGAGGTAAGGTGTGGTGTCGAGTTCCACCACATTCACATCTGTGCTAGACATTATGCTTCTAAAAGTTGGAATACTTTTTAAGAAACTAAAACTGGTTCTAGAATCTAATTCAAACTTTTACCAAACTTTTAAACTCTAAAAGAAATGCTAACAGGGACTAACACAAGGCCCTAGCAGGACTTTTAAGAATTTAGAAAACTTTTCAAATTGCAAAAATCAATTTCTAATGACAATTTTGGAATTTGTCGTGTGATCAGGTATTGGCTGAGTAGTCCAGCAAATGCAAAGTCTTGTACCCCACCGCTGATCCACCAATGTAGGAAGTTGGCTCTGTATGTGCTATTTCAAAGTAAGGAATAGCATGCACAGAGTCCAAGGGTTCCCCTTAGAGGTAAAATAGTGGTAAAAAGAGATAATACTAATGCTCTATTTTGTGGTAGTGTGGTCGAGCAGTAGGCTTATCCAAGGAGTAGTGTTAAGCATTTGTTGTACATACACATAGACAATAAATGAGGTACACACACTCAGAGACAAATCCAGCCAATAGGTTTTGTTATAGAAAAATATCTTTTCTTAGTTTATTTTAAGAACCACAGGTTCAAATTTAACATGTAATATCTTGTTTGAAAGGTATTGCAGGAAAGTACATTAGGAACTTTGAATCATTTCAATTGCATGTATACTTTTCAAGTTATTCACAAATAGCTACTTTAAAAGTGGACACAGTGCAATTTTCACAGTTCCTGGGGGAGGTAAGTATTCGTTAGTTTTACCAGGTAAGTAAGACACTTACAGGGTTCAGTTCTTGGTCCAAGGTAGCCCACCGTTGGGGGTTCAGAGCAACCCCAAAGTTACCACACCAGCAGCTCAGGGCCGGTCAGGTGCAGAGTTCAAAGTGGTGCCCAAAACGCATAGGCTTCAATGGAGAGAAGGGGGTGCCCCGGTTCCAGTCTGCCAGCAGGTAAGTACCCGCGTCTTCGGAGGGCAGACCAGGGGGGTTTTGTAGGGCACCGGGGGGGACACAAGCCCACACAGAAATTTCACCCTCAGCGGCGCGGGGGCGGCCGGGTGCAGTGTTAGAACAAGCGTCGGGTTCGCAATGGAAGTCAATGAGAGATCAAGGGATCTCTTCAGCGCTGCAGGCAGGCAAGGGGGGGCTTCCTCGGGGAAACCTCCACTTGGGCAAGGGAGAGGGACTCCTGGGGGTCACTTCTGCAGTGAAAGTCCGGTCCTTCAGGTCCTGGGGGCTGCGGGTGCAGGGTCTTTTCCAGGCGTCGGGACTTAGGTTTCAGAGAGTCGCGGTCAGGGGAAGCCTCGGGATTCCCTCTGCAGGCGGCGCTGTGGGGGCTCAGGGGGGACAGGTTTTGGTACTCATAGTCGTAGAGTAGTCCGGGGGTCCTCCCTGAGGTGTTGGTTCTCCACCAGCCGAGTCGGGGTCGCCGGGTGCAGTGTTGCAAGTCTCACGCTTCTTGCGGGCAGATTGCAGGGTTCTTTAAAGCTGCTCCTTTGGATAAAGTTGCAGTCTTTTTGGAACAGGTCCGCTGTCCTCGGGAGTTTCTTGTCGTCGTCGAAGCAGGGCAGTCCTCAGAGGATTCAGAGGTCGCTGGTCCCTTTGGGAGGCGTCGCTGGAGCAGAGTTCTTTGGAAGGCAGGAGACAGGCCGGTGAGTTTCTGGAGCCAAGGCAGTTGTTGTCTTCTGGTCTTCCTCTGCAGGGGTTTTCAGCTAGGCAGTCCTTCTTGTTGTTGTTGCAGGAATCTAATTTTCTAGGGTTCAGGGCGTGTTTAGGTCTGGGGGGTTAGTAGCCAATGGCTACTAGCCCTGAGGGTGGGTACACCCTCTTTGTGCCTCCTCCCAAGGGGAGGGGGTCACAATCCTAACCCTATTGGGGGAATCCTCCATCTGCAAGATGGAGGATTTCTAAAAGTTAGAGTCACCTCAGCTCAGGACACCTTAGGGGCTGTCCTGACTGGCCAGTGACTCCTCCTTGTTATTCTCATTATTTTCTCCGGCCTTGCCGCCAAAAGTGGGGGCCGGGGCCGGAGGGGGCGGGCAACTCCACTAGCTGGAGTGTCCTGCGGTGCTGTGACAAAGGGGTGAGCCTTTGAGGCTCACCGCCAGGTGTTACAGCTCCTGCCTGGGGGAGGTGTTAGCATCTCCACCCAGTGCAGGCTTTGTTACTGGCCTCAGAGTGACAAAGGCACTCTCCCCATGGGGCCAGCAACATGTCTCTAGTGTGGCAGGCTGCTGGAACTAGTCAGCCTACACAGACAGTCGGTTAAGTTTCAGGGGGCACCTCTAAGGTGCCCTCTGGGGTGTATTTTGCAATAAAATGTACACTGGCATCAGTGTGCATTTATTGTGCTGAGAAGTTTGATACCAAACTTCTCAGTTTTCAGTGTAGCCATTATGGTGCTGTGGAGTTCGTGCAAAACAGACTCCCAGACCATATACACTTATGGCTACCCTGCACTTACAATGTCTAAGGTTTTGTTTAGACACTGTAGGGGTACCATGCTCATGCACTGGTACCCTCACCTATGGTATAGTGCACCCTGCCTTAGGGCTGTAAGGCCTGCTAGAGGGGTGGCTGACCTATACTTGCATAGGCAGTGAGAGGCTGGCATGGCACCCTGAGGGGAGTGCCATGTCGACTTACTCGTTTTGTTCTCACTAGCACACACAAGCTGGCAAGCAGTGTGTCTGTGCTGAGTGAGAGGTCTCCAGGGTGGCATAAGACATGCTGCAGCCCTTAGAGACCTTCCTTGGCATCAGGGCCCTTGGTACTAGAAGTACCAGTTACAAGGGACTTATCTGGATGCCAGGGTCTGCCAATTGTGGATACAAAAGTACAGGTTAGGGAAAGAACACTGGTGCTGGGGCCTGGTTAGCAGGCCTCAGCACACTTTCAATTGTAAACATAGCATCAGCAAAGGCAAAAAGTCAGGGGGCAACCATGCCAAGGAGGCATTTCCTTACAAAGTGGAACCTGGGAAGTCCTACATCCAATGCTGAGCCTCCAGAAAATGTGGGAGACAAGAAGTGGTGGCTTGAGGGAGGGAGGAGACGGGGTTTGCTGTTTCTCATTAGCCACTGTTAGTATAGTGCAAGTTCTGAGGCTCTGCAGATGGTAATTTAGGGACTGCAAAGATTTAACAGGTCTATAGAAACCTGCCTATTCTATTATATGCTAATATACCATTCGACTACCATTTGATGCTGTTGTGAAATATTAATCAAAACAAATGTTTAAAAAAATACTGCAAGGGGTGGTGACCATCTGACATGCACTTGCAAACTATGTTTACAGAACATGACAGGATTGGCCACTGTTTTTTCCTAAAACTTAACATGAAAGTTTGTGTAATCATACGTTCGGTAACACTGTAAATGTTCATATGCTATAATAATCAGACCCACCCCAATGACAGAAGCATCAACTCTGGAAAGCATGAATGTCCACCACTCGAACCTTTGAAATATGTGTTTCTTCATACGTTGGAAGACAGCCAAGTAGAAGGGCTAAGTGATACAGGTATCCAGGCATAGATCACACAAACATAGCCTGTGACCATGGATCAGTTCTATATCTGTAACCATGTCTTTCTTACACCTATTGTTTTCACAACAACATACATCTGCAAGGTGCCTTCAGCACAGAGAATCACAGGCCAGGAACCCCTTTTCTCCATCCATATATACAACATATTCTTGTTGAGGGATATGAGGCACATTTGGCTCAGTTTTGGTCCTCCCTCTTTATTACAGTAGTTTATAGTGCAGCGGCATGTGAGACAGCCAATAGGTAAGTTCTGGCATTTATTAATTGTGATTGCATGGAAAGTGTGATGATTACTGATACAAGCAGACATGTGTCTCTGCTCTAGTTGCACGTGCTCACATTTGCAGCAACATCTATTCCAGTCTGTTTTACATACTGTCATGATTCTGGGGCCACTTATTTTATGACCTTGTAACAGCCAGCAGCGAGGTCATCATAATGCCCAACTGAGCCCCTTTTAAATCACCAAACGTTCCTGACTATAAGTCTTTGGAAGATCCAAGAAATATGAGGGGAAACAGCAATCAATAAAAGCTCCATGGAAGGGACACAGTATTCACCTGAAGAAAATGTTACTTAACTTTCACTGTGGTTTTGTATGTGTCAAAGAATTAGATGCTGAATCATTTCCTATCGTCAAGCTGGGAATCCTTTGTACAACAATCATTACAGAGCAATGTCTAGAAAATCACTCAACACCATAAAGCCATATAAAGTCTATCCACTTCATTATGCAACACAAATGGTAGAGAGACACAGAATTAAATTCCCTCAGAGGCTCCACAGGTCAGATTTTACATCCTATTAAAAATAATTAGCTGGAAACTTATGAAAGGGGTGGAAAGAGGGTTGCAGGGAAATCTATGAAACATTCCAAAGACGGAGAACACTAGTTATGGGTAATATGTTTTTTCTTCTGCAGAATTTGATGTTTCATACACGGAATGCTTGAATAAAGGATATCAAAACTAATCAAACCAGAAACACATGACAAAAAGGGGCATCAATATGAAATTTTCAACATTTGCCTTAGTATAATAAAAGTAGCTGCAGCCATGTTCTTGCTGAAAGGTCTAATCAATGTGACTGAGTTGCGCTCTTCTCTGATGTGTAAAGCCTCTCTTCCATGCTTTGGCACAGAAGGAGAGAATTCTCGAACATCTTGCTCAGTTCTGAGAGGTTACGTTTTTCATTTTGAAGGCTGAGTGTGTACTATCCCATGTTGATTTTCTGCACCTGCAAAGCCTCCCTTTCTTTCAGTTTCAAAAGGAGATCTGATTTGAAACCCTGTGTATGAAAATGAAAATAAGTTACTTTTCTGTAACTGTGGTTCTCCAATATTGGTATATTCCCTAGATTCACATACTTGAATCATTCCCTGTTGTCGAAGTGGGAGTCCCACAGTGTATAGGAAAGCAGTAATTCAAACTTTTAAATTGAAGTTAATGCAAAAGACATTCACTTGAATAGCTTATCAGTGTTATTAGAATGACCCAAACTCCAGCCAATCAGGTGACAGTACTCTTTAGAACCCTCACCACAGAGGCTCCAGTCTTTCAGTTTTTCTAGCACAAGTGAGATACAGAAAGAGAAGAGATGAGGTGATCCTCCATGGGGAGGAGGGTGGGTCGCATGTGTATCTATGAAAGATATCAATACTGGAGAACCACAGTTACAGGTAAGTAACTTATTTTCTTCTCAAGCATAGCATCTTTCATCGATTCATATGCTTGAATCAGAATAGTTAGCAGTAAACATCATACTAAATAGTGGATGGAGGGAAAATGTGTGTCACCTTCTACAATAGATTCCGTAGAGCTGATTGTCCTACTGCTGCACCTGTTCTTTCTGTGGCTTCAAGGCATTAGTGCTGAGTGAAAGTATGCCTGCTAGACCAAGTTGCTGCTCTACATATCTGCTGAATAGGCACACCTGCGAAAAGAGCTGTTGAGGTAGAGACAGCTCTGGTGGAGTGGGCCTTGACTTTGTTAGTCAATGGTTTTCCTGCTTGTTGATGACAAAATTGTATGGGTGGAAGCAATCTACCTTGTTATTGTCTGTTTAGTAACAGGAAATCCCATTCTGAGTTCTCCATGGGCCACAAACAATTGATCTGCTTTGTGGAAGTTGCTAATCCTCTGTGTGTAGAACTTGAGACATTGTTTGATAACTAGTGTATGCAATGATTTCTCTGCTGGAGTGTTAGGATTTGGGAAAAAAGTTATCAATATGACTGGTTCATTTAATTGAAAGTCTGATGGGACCTTAGGGATAAATTTAGGATTAGTTCTGAGGGTGACACTGTCAGTCTTGAACTGGAGAAAAGGTTGTTTGATTGTAACTGACCTACTTTGCTGAAGTAAGCACTAGGAGAAACACTTTCTTCCAGGAATTGTACTTCAACTCTGCTTTATAAATTGGCTCCAGTGGGTGTCTCATCATTTACGATAGTACAACATTGAGGTGCCAAGGAGGAGGAGGGATTTTTAGTGGGGGAAACAACCTGAATAGTTCTTTATGGAATTGTTTTATTATTCTTGAGGACCATAAGGATGGAGAATTACTGGTACGGCAAAATCTAGAAATGGCTGCCAGATGCAATTTCATGGATAAGTGTGAAAGACCAGATCTTGCTAAATGAAGACGATACGGAAGTATCTGTTCTGGTGCAGACGAGACCTTGGAATCCCTACACCAGATACAAAATATCTTCCATTTAAGTTTGAACATCTTATTTGTAGTCTGGGCTCTAGCATTAGTGAGTACCTCTCAATAGTAAGCAGGAATATTTAAGACAGCAAATTCACAGAACTCAGGAGCCAGGCCGACAACTGAAGAGAAGTCAGGTTGGGATGACGAACCTGGCCTTGGTTCATCGTTAACAGGCTTGGTATTGGTTGCAACAGAATGTGAGGCGGTTGCGACAGGAGCAGGAGCTCTGTAAACCAAAACTGGTCCTGCCACTTGGGAGCTTTGAGTAGCAGTCGACAAGGATTCCTCTTCGTCTTTTTTAGAACTGTTGGGATCAGTGGAATAGGGGGGAAAGCGTAAGCATAAATCCTGACCATCTGATAAAAAATGCATTCCCCCACAACCCTCTCTGTGGTTGCCATTTTGCATAGTACTGGCATTTGTTGTTCTCTCTTGTCGCAAACAGGTCCAAGCTGGGCTTGCCCCAGCAATGGAAAAGATGATTGAGAGTTGTCTGGTCGAGCTCCCACTCGTGGCAGGTTGTTGTGGTCCTGCTTAGTGAGTCTACAAGGGTGCTGGGCACACCTAGTAAGTGTTCCGCCCTGGTAGTTATGTGGTGTCAAAGCGCCCAGTTCTATATCTCTTGCGCCTGGAGAGATAGCGCTAGTGCGTGTGTCCCGCCTTGCTTGCTGAGATAGTGTATGCTTGGGGTATTGTCGATTCGGATGAGAACCGATGAGCCAGTGATTTTGGTTAGAAAAGATTTGAGTGCCAGGAAGATGGCCTTTAATTCCAGCAAGTTCATATGGAGTGCTGCTTTCTAGGTGGTCCATTTTCCTCTCACTGTCATGTCTTGGAGATGAACGCCCCAGCCCTCCAGGGACACATCTGTGGTCATGAATCTGAGTCAGGAAGGAGAGACCCTCGGAGGTGCTGGTTGTGTGCGACCACCATCTCAAGGTTTGCCCCATTTTGGTCATTATCTGGACGATATTGTCATTGATTGGATCCAATGACTGTTCAACTCCTCGTGAAGTGATCTCATTTGGAGACGGCAGTTTGGTATGAAGGGAATGCAAGAGGAAAGCATCTCCAGGAAAGACTTGTATATCCAGACATAAGTGGACCTTCTTTTAGTGAGGCATAGTGCTAAGTTGTGAATCTTTTCCTGTCTCTCTTGAGAGGCAAAGGCTTCCGCGTGTTCTGTATCCAGCACAGCTCCCAGAAAGGAGATGTTGGTTGTAGGAGTTAGGTGTCATTTTTGGTGGTTGACTGACAAGCCTAAGGTGCGGAAAAGAGATAGACATGTTGCTGTGTCCTTGGCCAGTTGGCGTGCTGTGTTTGCATTTATGAGCCAACTCCTTTTTGTCTGAGATATGCTGCTACTGGAGCTAAGACCTTGGTGAATACTTGGGGCACTGACCTCAGACCGAACAGTAACATTCTGAATTGGTAGTGAGTGCCAGCTACGTTGAAGTGTAAGAACTTCCTGTGGCTGGGGTGTATTGGGATATGAAAATAGGTGTCTTGGAGATCCTGTCATATGATCCCCTGGATTCAGCAGGTGTAACACATCCTGAATAGTGACCATATGGAATGATTGTTATTTCAAGAACTTGTTGAAATGACAAAGATTTAAGATGGGGCGCCAGTCTCCTGTCCTTTTCCAAATAAGGAAGAAGCAAGAGTAGAAGCTAGTTCCTCTCTGAGACTTCGGCACGATTTCTATGGCTCCCTTGTGTATCATTGTGGTAATCTGTAAGAGGAGCTCTTTCAAGTGTGTAGGTGCTGGCCCTCGCGGTGGTACATTCGGAGGGGCTTGCTGAAAGTACAAGGTATGTCCACTGGTGATAATATCGAGGAGCTACTGGTCTGATGTGATCTGAGACCACTGGTGGAAGTTGTTGAAAATCTGCCCCCTATTTGAGTAGTGGGGGAGGAAATGGTAGCAGGCACTTGATGGGAGTAACTTATTTGTAGAAGCATCTCTGCCTCTACAGGAAAACTTTCCTCTGGTGGAGTGTCTGTAGGCTGCTGATGGAGGTTGCATATAGGGCTGCTGGTGTTATTGGGTAGTGGTTTGAGAGTATTGACTCTGATAGCGCTGGTACTGTCTGTACTGGTGGAAACCACCTCTGTAGGAGATTTGGCTGTCTCTCAGTGTCTGGCTTTATAGATTGTAGTGCTTCATCGACATGCCTACCAAAGAGTAATTCATCATCGTATGGCATGTCTAGAATCCTCATTTGAACTTCCAGGTGGAAGAAGGTGGTTTTTAGCCATCCTTAGCGTCTTAGTACTGCGGCTCTGACTAGTTGTAGAAAGTCTGTGGATGAGACATCTATGGCACAGTCTATGATCTCTGCGGAAATCTTTTCTACCTCCAGTAGACTCTTCTGTGCTTTAGATTTTGCACCTTCAGGGAGGAGGTCAATGTACTGTGAGATGTCTGACTACATTTGGCGGTTGTATCGCCCTAGGATCGCCAATGAATTTGCCACTCGGACAGTTGTAGCCACCATTGTGAAGATTTTTTTTCCTTTAGTGTCAAGGCGTCTCCCTTCCTTATCTGGGGGTGTGGAAAGTGGAGAAAATGGGTTTCTAGATCTGTGTTGGGCCGCCTGTGTTATCACGGAGTCAGGTTTAGGTTTACCAACCCAACCAGACAAGCTGGGGAGTTCTCAGGTGCTTTCTACTTCTTGTCCAATCTGGGAAGCACCGTTGGTATTGAGGATGGAGTTTGCATTACCTCAAGGCCTGCTTCCCAAATAAAATCCACTATCTGGATAGCACAAGCTGACTTTCTAGACTCCGCTTTAAAGTTATACAGAAAACATTCAGATTGCTTAGTGACAATGAGAAGCTGAAATCTTTTGCCAGCTTGCTCCATAACACTATGGAACCCGCCAATGTCCTGTGATGGAGAATCTACTGGCGGTGGAGTAGAAGGGGGATAGTGTCTGTATCTGGCAGTTGTCCCGCTCATTGAGAAGTGAGGTGGTGTCCTGAATCTCACCCTCTTATTGATCCTCATCTTAGGAAGTTGGATCGTCTACTAGAGGTGCAGACAGTGGAGCAGTCAATGGTGGCAACAGTGTTGAGGGTATTCAGAGGTCTGGAGGTTGACCTCTGGGAGAAGGCCCTAGAGGCGGTGGTCTATGGAGCGGTGTTTGAAGCAGTGGAGTTTCAGACCCTGATTGAGGGAATCTGCTATAGTAGTCCTGCAGCATATGTTGTACATTGGTGACCAGTGAGGCTGGCATTTGTACTGTAAGTTTCTGCTGCTGTTGTTGTGAATAACCAGCATCCTGTTGGTATTTGAACGGTTCATGGACGTATGATTGTCTGTGATACCATTGGTGCTCTTCACCCTCCTCTTAGCATTTAAATATGTAAATCCAAAGGACTAAGAGCCACTCCGAAAAGTTAATCATCTGAATATTCCTCTTGGTATTCTCTCTCCTCATCGTCATCATCGGGGAGGTTATCTGGAGAGGTAGGTGAAGGCAGGTCATACCTTACTGGGTAAGTTATGAGATGGCCACGGTGTCTCTTATGTTGACTTGCACCTTAAGTGTATCAGCGTTAAGGGTAGAAAAGAAAGTTAGCTTGACTCCAAATCAGGTGTAGCTGAAGCCAATGATGTTGCTATTGTCGACGGGACCATCTTCAACGGTGCATCTGTAACCTGTGGCTGAGACATCAACGGTGCTATAGCTGATGGAGCTGCCATCGACAGTGCTGCCGCCAACAGTGCCGTCGTTGACGGTGTTGTTGCTGATGGTGCTGCTGTTGATTGTTTCGTCGTCAATAATAACGGTAACAACGTAATTATCAAGAGTGAAGGCAATGCAGTAAACGTCGCCATTGCAGTCATATCAGTGGTGACAAAGAATGTAGTCGACGAGGCGCTCGTCGACGATCTCGTCAACAAGAGTTAATTTTTTGCCATTGTCGGTCGGTGGCAGAGATCTGGACGTTTTTTTTACCTGTATAATGCCAGCAGCTGGTGTGGAAAGTTCAGAATGACCTTTTTCAGAGGAAATCAGTTTTTTTCAAGGTGGATGAACATGCCTCTGTTCTTACCTCCAATAAATGGGTTTTCTTGGCTGCTTTACTATGTTGTGGAGAGAAAGACTTCACAGATCTCTTTCTCAGATTTCTGTGAATTGTTGCTGTCGTCATCAGAGAGACTCCTTGGCCTTAAGCTTATGTAGTTAAAGCAGAAGCCTAGCCTCGCTATCTCTCAGGGGTTTTGTGAGAGTAAGTTCTACAAATCTTGAAATCTTTCACCTGGTGGTCTAGGTGAAGGCAATATATGCAGTCCTGGTTGGGATCTTCATAGTAAAGTCTTAGTTTTCCACAGGTGCTGCAGGTGCGAAATAATCTTTTCTTGGTTGTGGACATGAAGTTAAAAGTGCCAGTCTGCTGGTCCAAGAGGCAAAACAACAGTTTTCAGAAGAATTTCTGTAAGAAACAAGACCCTAAACTGAGTATAGCTCAGGGAGACTCCCATCACATGAAGTGTGGTAGAAAATCGGAGACACTGGAGCCTCTGTGGTGAGGGCTGTAAAGGGTGCTGCTGCCTTATTGGCTGGACTTTGGGTCATTTCTAATAACTCTGATAAGCTATTGAAGTGAATTTCTTTTGCATTAACTTCAATGTAAAATTTTGAATTACTGCTTTTCTATGTACCGTGGGACTTCCACTTCGATGACGGGGAATAATTCAAGCATGAGAATCTATGAAAGATCCAATACCGGAGAAGTAGAAATTATCCTGTGTTTTACTGTTTATGCTCTCATGATCTGCTGGGGTTCCTTTTGTCAGCCACTTCCGTGACTTACAGATTGTTTCTCTTTTTGATCAGAAACGTCTTCAGACTTCATATTGGTGTGTGGGCAGATTTCTCTGGCACCTTAGGCAAAGAGATTACAGCGCATACTTGTCCCACTAGTCATTCCGCTCTGAATTGCAGGTCAAGAAGGTAATGCTTAGTAAACTAATTTGTTCTCCTCGTTGCTGCCTTGCAGATGTTCCTCAGTGGAATTTCGGGGAACAAAGCTGCTGTAAGGTTATGCTTTCTGTTGAAATGAAAATGTCACTTACCCAGTGTACATCTGTTCGTGGCATCAGTCGCTGAGATTCACATGGTCTGCATAGCTCGCCATCTGGTGTTGGGTCGGAGTGTTACAAGTTGTTTTTCTTCGAAGAAGTGTTTTCGAGTCACTGGACCGAGTGACTCCTCCTTCTGTGCTCATTGCGCATGGGCGTCGACTCCATCTTCGATTGTTTTCCCCGCAGAGGGTGAGGTAGGAGTTGTACTATAGTAATAGTGCCCGCGCAATGAAATGTGTAAGTATGTACCTATTAAAGGTTTAAATAATATATATACAAATGTACAAAATTGAAGGTAACTTCTGAACTGCTACAGGCTTCCGGGGAGGTGGGTGGGCCCATGTGAATCTCAGCGACTGATGCCACGAACAGATGTACACTGGGTAAGTGACATTTTCAGTTCGATGGCATCTGTCGCTGTAGATACACATGGTCTGCATAGACTAGTAAGCAGTTATTTCCCCATAAGCGGTGGTTTAGCCTGTAGGAGTAGAAGTTGTCTGAAATAGAGTTCTTAATACAGCTTGACCTACTGCAGCCTGTTGTGCGGATAGCACATCTATACAGTAGTGTTTGGTGAATGTGTGAGGCGTAGACCATGTGGCCGCCTTACATATTTCATGCATTGGGATGTTTCCTAAAAAGGCCATTGAAGCACCTTTTTTCCTTGTTGAATGTGCCCTGGGAGTAATGGGCAGTTGTCTTTTTGCTTTAAGGTAGCAGATTTGGATGCATTTAACAATCCATCTGGCTATACCTTGTTTTGATATTGGGTTACCTGCATGAGGTTTTTGGAATGCAATAAATAGCTGTTTAGTCTTTCTGATGTTTTTTGTTCTGTCAATGTAGTACATTAATGCTCTTTTGACATCTAATGTATGTAGTGCTCTTTCAGCCACAGAATCTGGCTGTGGGAAAAAAACTGGTAGTTCTACCGTTTGATTTAGATGGAACGGTGAAATAACTTTTGGTAAAAATTTTGGATTAGGTCGTAGGACGACCTTATTTTTATGTATTTGTATAAAAGGTTCCTGTGTTGTGAACGCTTGAATTTCACTTACTCTTCTCAGAGATGTAATGGCGATGAGAAAGGCAACTTTCCAGGTTAGGAATTGTATTCCGCAAGAGTGCATGGGTTCGAAAGGTGGGCCCATGAGTCTTGTTAGGACCACGTTTAGGTTCCATGAAGGAACAAGTGGTGTTCTTGGTGGTATAATTCTTTTAAGACCTTCTATGAATGCTTTGATGACTGGTATCCTATACAAGGAAGTTGAATAGGTAGTCTGCAGGTATGCAGATATTGCTGCAAGGTGTATTTTAATAGAAGAGAAGGCTAGCTTTGCTTTTTGTAAATGGAGCAAGTAATTTACTATATGTTTTGGAGTTGCGTCTAGTGGTTGTATCTGATTATGATGGCAGTAACAAACAAATCTTTTCCACTTACTTGCGTAGCAGTGTCTAGTGGATGGCCTTCTGGCCTGCTTTATGACCTCCATACACTCTTGGCTAAGTTGTAAGTGTCAGAATTCTAGGATTTCAGGAGCCAGATTGCTAGATTCAGCGATGCTGGATCTGGGTGTCTGATCTGTTGGTTGTGTTGCGTTAACAGATCTGGTTTGTTCGGCAGTTTGATGTGGGGTACTACAGAAAGATCTAGCAGTGTTGTGTACCAGGGTTGTCTTGCCCACGTTGGTGCTATTAAAATGAGTTTGAGTTTGTTTTGACTCAATTTGTTTACTAGATAAGGGAGGAGAGGGAGAGGAGGAAAAGCGTAAGCAAATATTCCTGACCAGTTCATCCATAGGGCATTGCCTTGGGATTGCTTGTGTGGGTATCTGGACGTGAAGTTTTGGCATTTTGCGTTCTCTTTTGTTGCAAATAAGTTCCCCAGAGTGTGAAGTAGGTGTTCAGAATTTGTGGGTGGATTTCCCATTCGTGGACTTGCTGGTGATCTCGAGAGAGATTGTCTGCCAGTTGATTCTGGATCCCTGGAATAAACTGTGCTATGAGGCGAATTTGATGGTGGATTGCCCACTTCCATATGTTTTGAGCTAATAAGCTTAACTGCGTTGAATGTGTTCCTCCTTGTTTGTTTAGATAATACATCGTTGTCATGTTGTCTGTTTTGACAAGGATGTATTTGTGGGTTATGATTGGTTGGAAAGCTTTTAGTGCTTGAAAAACTGCAAACAATTCTAGATGATTTATATGCAGTTTTGTTTGATGTATGTTCCATTGTCCTCTTATGTTGTGTTGATTGAGATGTGCTCCCCACCCTGTCATGGAAGCATCTGTTGTTATTACGTACTGTGGCACTGGGTCTTGGAAAGGCCGCCCTTTGTTTAAATTTATACTGTTCCACCATAGAAGCGAGAGGTAAGTTTGGCGGTCTATTAACACCAGATCTAGAAGGTGACCCTGTGCTTGAGACCACTGTGAGGCTAGGCACTGTTGTAAGGGCCTCATGTGCAGTCTTGCGTTTGGGACAATGGCTATGCATGAGGACATCATGCCTAGGAGCTGTAGTATTGTTCTTGCTTGTATTGTTTGATTTGGAGACATGTGTTGAATGACTCTGTTGAAATTGTGAATTCTTTGTGGAGTTGGCGTTGCTACTCCTTTTGTCGTGTCTATTATGGCTCCTAGATATTGCTGTACTTTGCTTGGCTGAATGTTGGATTTTGCAAAGTTGACGGTGAACCCTAGTTTGTAGAGGGTTTGTATGACTTGATTTGTGTGGTTTGAGCATTGTGTGAGCGAACTGGTTTTGATTAGCCAGTCGTCTAGATACGGGAATACATGTATTTGCTGCCTTCTGATGTGTGCAGCGACTACTGCTAGGCATTTTGTAAATACCCTTGGAGCGGTTGTTAAACCGAATGGCAATACTTTGAATTGGTAATGTATTCCTTTGAATACAAACCTTAGATATTTTCTGTGTGATTGATGTATTGGTATATGGAAATATGCGTCTTTGAGGTCTAGGGTTGTCATGTAGTTGTGTTTTTTGAGCAATGGTAACACTTCTTGTAGTGTGACCATGTGAAAGTGGTCTGATTTGATGAATGTGTTTACTACTCTGAGGTCTAGAATTGGTCTCAGTGTTTTGTCCTTTTTTGGTATCAAGAAGTACAGTGAATAAACTCCTGTGTTTATTTGTGTGCTTGGTACTAATTCTATTGCATTTTTTTGCAGTAGTGCTTGAACTTCTATCTCTAGAAGCTGTGAATGGTGTTTTGATAAATTTTGTGATTTTGGTGGTATGTCTGGAGGGAATTGCAGGAATTCTATGCAATAACCATGTTGGATAATTGCTAGGACCCATGTGTCTGTAGTTATTTCCTCCCATGCTTCGTAATATTGACCTATCCTTCCCCCCACTGGTGTTGGGTGGGGGGGGTGAGTGACGTGTGAGTCACTGCTTGTTGGTAGTGGTTTTGGGGCTTTGAAATCTTCCTCTATTCCTAGGGAATTGCCCTCCTCTATACTGGCCCCGAAAGCCTCCCCTGTACTGTCCCTGGTAGGTGGACGGTGCGGACTGTGAGGTACTGGCTTGTGTGGCCTGACCCCGAAACCCTCCTCTAAAAGGTGTTTTGCGGAAGGTGGTATAAGATCCTCTGCTCTGCGGGGAGTAGAGTGCGCCCATGGCCTTGGCAGTGTCAGTGTCCTTTTTGAGCTTTTCTATGGCTGTGTCGACCTCCGGACCGAACAGAAGTTTTTCGTTTACTGGCATGTTAAGTACTGCCTGCTGAATTTCTGGCTTGAATCCAGACGTTCTGAGCCATGCGTGCCTACGGATGGTAACCGACGTATTAATGGTCCTTGCGGCTGTGTCTGCTGCATCCATAGAGGAGCGTATTTGATTGTTGGAAATGTTTTGACCCTCTTCAACAACCTGTTTTGCTCTTTTTTGTAGATCTTTTGGGAGATGTTCAATGAGATGCTGCATCTCATCCCAGTGGGCTCTGTCGTATCGCGCTAGCAGCGCTTGTGAGTTTGCGATGCGCCACTGGTTTGCTGCCTGGACAGCGACCCTCTTCCCGGCTGCATCGAACTTTCTGCTTTCTTTATCTGGGGGAGGTGCATCCCCAGAAGTGTGTGAATTTGCCCGTTTTCTGGCAGCCCCTACCACCACAGAATCTGGTGGCAGCTGAGAGGTGATGAATACAGGGTCCGTAGGAGGCGCCTTATACTTTTTGTCCACTCTAGGCGTTACTGCCCTACTTTTAACTGGCTCCTTGAAGATCTCCTTTGCATGGCGTAGCATGCCTGGGAGCATAGGCAGGCTTTGGTAGGAGCTGTGGGTGGAGGAGAGGGTGTTAAATAAAAAGTCATCCTCTACTTGTTCAGAGTGTAGTTCCACATTATGGAACTGAGCTGCTCTAGCCACCACTTGTGAATAGGCTGTGCTGTCCTCAGGTGGTGATGGCCTAGTTGGGTATGTGTCTGGGCTGTTATCAGACACTGGTGCATCGTACAAGTCCCACGCGTCTTGATCTTGGTCGTCGTGGCTCATGGCGGTGTGAGCTGGCGAATGTGACGGGGTGTAAGTTGGCGAAGCCGGAGTTACAGGTGGAGGCGAGGGAGGAGGTGTTACCGTCTTTGCTGTTTGTTGCTGAGGAGCCTCTCGTGCTACAAACTGAAGTGTTCTCTTTCTTTTGACAGGTGGAAGGGTACTGATCTTCCCTGTCCCCTGCTGAATAAAGATACGCTTTTGCGTGTGATCCACTTCAGTGGATTGCAGTTCCTGTTCGAATCTGTGTCTTTTCATTTGTGAAGACATAGAATGTTCTTCAGTATAGGAGCCTGAAACTGGGTCTGTTGGTGCTTTTTTCGGCTCCGAAAACCCTGTTGTTTGTTTTTTCGGCTCCGAGGTAACCTTCCTCTTCTTTTGTGCCGAAAAATCTTGGCCTCTATGGTCTTCGGCGCCACTGTCTCGGCGTCGATCCGTGTCGACACCGAACTCTCGGTGTCGATGCTTCTCTTTAGCACTCTCTCTGTCCCGAGGAGGCTGCGTGCCGGTGTCTCGACCGGAGTCGGACGATCTCGACACTGAATGGGCCTTTTTCGGTGCCGATTGTTGGTCACCGTGAATTTGGGTTGAGCCATGGCCGGTTGGCAGTGGCGTCCCCTGGGCCTTTTTGCCTTTTTTAATTTCTGATCTCAACGTCTTACTCACAGTTTTTGTATTGTCGAGTTCGTCGGAGTCTGAATCCTGGATGGAAAAGGATTCCTCCTGTTCCTCTTCTGTCTCGAACTGTCGATGCTCCTTTGGCGTGGACGCCATCTGCAGTCTTCTCGCTCGACGGTCGCGCAGAGTTTTTCGGGACCGGAACGCCCGACAGGCCTCACAGGATTCTTCGCTGTGCTCGGGTGACAGGCACAGGTTACAGACCGAGTGTTGGTCCGTATAAGGATATTTGTTGTGGCATTCAGGGCAGAATCGAAACGGGGTCCGTTCCATCGGCGGTGTTCTCCACGCGGTCGGGCCGACTAGGCCCCGACGGTGTGCCGAAATCTACCCCGAAGGGCACCGAAGCGCTTTGATGTTCAATGCGTCGTCGTATGTGTTTATCTCGAACCGGATCGCAACGATACCGTCGAAAATCTTCCGTTTTCAGCTATCTTTCCGTTCCGAAACTCGGAGCGACAGGAACACGTCCGAACCCGATGGCGGAAAGAAAACAATCGAAGATGGAGTCGACGCCCATGCGCAATGAGCACAGAAGGAGGAGTCACTCGGTCCAGTGACTCGAAAACACTTCTTCGAAGAAAAACAACTTGTAACACTCCGACCCAACACCAGATGGCGAGCTATGCAGACCATGTGTATCTACAGCGACAGATGCCATCGAACCTCTGTTTATTCTTACAAGCAATTGTGGTCTCACTGCACTAAGATCCAGCATATGCAAGACAGGACTGAAAACAACACCTAAATTACTTCAATAGGAAGCAGACAAACGCCACAGTTTTTGTATCTCTATAATGCTGTTGCATGAAAACTGCACAAGGTCAACCTTCAAGCAGGGAATTGCAGCCCTGAAACATAGAAGGAAATGGAAACATCCTCCTCTGGCTATTGCAACATAAGCATGAGAACATATTTGAAAAATAACATATATAAAGCTCTGGTAGCCTACACAAGAAATTAATCTCATGTTAATAGAATCATGAATTCTAGACAAATTTAACTTTGACAGCTTAAGCAATCACATCCATTAAGTGCATGAAAAATTACTATGTTACCTCACATCAAGGCCGGTGACCTGTACCTGTAAACATATTTAAAGTACTCTCACACACAACAGTGCTTATGTCAGGGAAGATACATTAAGAAGGGACATGTCTACATAGGAGTATGCTGTCAAACTCTGATTACATAAGTGCCACTTGCACCAAGTCTTTGTAGAGCTATGTGAGAAGTTCATGCGTTCAGTCAGTCATGGTATCTGTCTACCATGAAACACAGATATTGTTGTGCAGTTGCTAGATGGATATGTGTAAAAAGGTGCACTCCCAACTTAATGGATGCTAGAAAGTCACCCTCTTCGATAAAAAGAAAAATAATCTTGATGGGTGGTATCCTAAAAGATTGCTTTAAATATTCATTGAGATTTCAAAAAATCCAGGAAGGACATAATTCTCTAGAACTTATGAGCACCCAGAGTAACCTGGAGTAAAACCTTTGGCCCTTCTAGGTTCTGCTTTTACCTAGTTTTGCAGAAGTAATTCCAATATTTCATTGTTGACTCAGCAAGTTTATTGCGAACCACCATCCACGGAGGGTTTTGAGGATGTCCTCCTATAATTTCTAAAATGTACTGATGTATGATGCCAACCACCCACCGGTTTGCTCCATCATGCAAATGCAAAGTGCTGAATTCCGCCTCCTTGATAAATCCCTCCTGTCTCTCTAACATACATGGGATAGATTTGTTGGACGTATATCATTCTATATGCAATACAGGTGTGATTGCACATATCACGTGTTAATTTAACTGGCATTTTGCATTCAGATGCTATGTGTTCAAGGTACAAGCAAAGGTTCTGAAAGAAAACCTGGCAGGCGAAAAGGCCACTTTGATGTTTTAGTTTTTCAACTTATATGTGTGGGCATGGATTTCCATGTTTCTAATTTGTCTAGAAAACAACAGAACAATAAACAACAGAGAACATTTATACTCTCTGACATGGAAGAAAGGTGAGCATAAGAAACTGGCAGGAGTCGGCATATCCTTCAGAAAGAGCATTCATCAAGCATAAGTAATCTGTTCTTCTAATGGATATTTCCTCCTGCAGATTCATTTCTTGAAAACTGCCAAAGCAACCTAAAAAAAGGAGGAGGGTTGAGAATATAGCTACACCCCGAAGCTAAAACCAATGCAATACTATTGTAACAAAGCGAGATTGTGCACAGCTTTGCATTTTCAGGCTCTAATGATTCAAAAAGGAGTGAAAGAAGACAAACCACCAGCATTACATTTCGGCTGCATACATCTGAAAAGTGTGGATGTCAAATTATGGATGCCTCTTGTGGAATGACAGTTGAACACCTCAAAGCAGACTTCCCAACAGTTGTTAACTATCAAAGAAATCCAATCGAAAATCTTCTGCTATCAAACAGCACAAACAATCTTTTGGGCATGGAGAAAAAAAGGAAGTGTGTCTGTGTTGAAAGAAGGCCATATTTTAACTCTTACACCTCGACAACATACTTAAATCTCTATAACCAGTTACAGGACGCTAAGTGAATCTAATGACAACACAGATAAGATCAAATAAGATTTAGACAGGGCTGAATATAGGACAAATTAGGTAATTTGTAAAATAGAATGGTTAGAGGTGGAATGTGTCTCATTTATTCACAATTTATTGTGATGGATTGTTACAGACAGCTCAGCCATGATGGAGATTAATATTTTTGCATATGCATATGCTCTTATGTGGACAGCAGAAAAAAAAAATTGAGAATAATTCCTTCAGTTCAAAACATTCCAACACAATAGCCAACCTTTTGGACATTTGGTGATGGTACCTGACCAAAACAACCTTACCTAAAGAGAAAAGTAGCTATGTATTCTTCTGATATTCTGTGATATACATGGGCATCAGGATTTGCCACTTACGTTCTTAAAACAGAATCAAGAAACGGTTCGACCTCTACTATAGCACAGAAAAAATAACAGAGCTGCAAAACAGCCCTTCAGTCCGTATTTTAAGATTCATGGCTTCTGAATATAATGTTTTTATAGACCAATTCCAATCGCATTCAGAACAAAACATAACTCAATTATAAACTGGGCCTGCTTTAGTTTGGCAGATGGATTACTCTGTAACAAACATGACAAAAATCCAGTTTGCCGTATTACAAGTGCATTATATCCTATTGCACATGTAATAAAGCGGATGGGATATCCAAAATCTAAATACGTAAACAAAAGAGAAACTTATGTATTCTCTACCTTTTTGATTAATCTTTGGTTTTCTTTTTCCATTTTCAGAATCTTTGAGTGGCTTCCCTCTGCATTACCCATTGCATTTTGCAGCTGTTCTACAGTCTTCAATAAATTTTGGTTTTCCATTTCCAGCTTCAGCAATCTGCTTGATGTCAGCTCATTAACTTCATGTCCAAGGGACAGCTGCGGAGCTGTACAATTGAAGAATACATATTAAATATAGGAAATGGCAACATTTTACTTCAAATTTAGAGACCTGCTTTATGATTTTCCTACCATCAGGAAGGTCACTTGTTCTGGACAGCTGTTCTAATTCCCAGCCAAGATGCAGAGATTCATCCATACTTTGCTTCTGAGCCATTTCCAGTGTCATGTTTTCTTCCATCAGTTCCTCAATCTTTTTTCGGTCCATGTCACGCTCCTTAAAATAAAGCAATTTTCAATATATCTTACAAAATTCTCTAACAAAATGGTTACTGGTCATTGTAGTTTAGTTGAATAAATAAATAATGTAACACTATTTGAGAGAACAAACTTTCAAAACACAGTTTCTTCTGTGGAACAATAATGAACTGTATCATATTAGAGGTATCTATAAGCCGTCTTATACATCCTTCAGCCGCCTTCTAATTAATTTTGTACATGAAGAAGTCTGCACTACAGCAACACAATACAGTGCAATAAACATGGATTCTTATCATATGCAGAATTACAAGTGGTTTGCACACCTTAACAGATTATTGCAATAGTGTGCATAATGATTTGTGTACCTCTATGGTGTTGCAATTTTCCACTGACAGCTAAGGATTTCCCCAGCAGAACATGAAACTTCTTGTTTTTTAAAACTTGTAACAGAAGTGATTCTATGAGCGAAAACATCAGAGTTGCATTTATATGTTTCTCCATACCGCAGGCTGTGTCTTTCGTTTTCTCCATTACTGACAAACTCAGTCAGGCTTTCTGGACCATCCTCCCTCATTTTCTAGTCTGTGATTGCTCACCTTAGACTTACCCATAAGATATGTTTGTTTGTTTCACTTTGGTCTTCACAGTGATTACATATTCAGTTAAAATGTAGTACCTACACTGTAATCTTTTCCATACCATTATGTTCTGTTTTTGTATTTTATATTGTCACCTTTGACTCTGATGTATATCTTTGTTCAGAGTACTTTGAAAACAAGTGCGGCAATGTGTTGCTTTAGTTTCTATGTGAAGCCTGCTTTTTCATAAGTGGCCATCTCCTCCAGTTACCAAGGGAATTGTTGCCTCATTTTAGTGAGCTTGTAGGAATTTAAAAAGAAAAGCTATTTTGTTCTTTTTTTTGGAAGAGCAACCATAAATTTGTGGTTAATTTTCTATATCAAGTACTAGCGTGTGTCATTTAAATTCTGCCTAGAACACATTTTAAAGGCATTGTTATGGAACTTCAGTGTAAGTTTAGAGAAAAGTGGAATGCATTATACTTCTGCCATCTAGTGTTGGGCTTGGAGTGTTACAAGTTGTTTTTCTTCAAAGAAGTGTTTTCGAGTCACGTGATCGAGTGACTCCTCCTCTTCGGTTCCATTGCGCATGGGCATAGACTCCATGTTAGATTGTTTTCCCGCAGAGGGTAAGGTAGTAGTGATAGAGTATATAGGTGTAAAGAAAAGAGATGTCCATGCTAATGCAAAAAAAAAAATATATATATATATATATATATATTAAACAAGGAAAAAAGCGTCGCACTCCCGAAGACTGTCAAAATAATATCCATTTATTTTCAGATATAAGCATCAGAACCCCACTGACGCGTTTCGACATGTAGTCTTTCTCAAAGTGGTTTGGTTCATAAAAGCGATTTTCACTTAACATCAACATTTAAATAGATAATTGTTAATTAATCTACGAGTCTCCACACCTGTTTGAAATATTCCATGCTCCTCCTATAAGGCACGTGATATTTCACTTCTAACGGCTCGTAAGTAAACAGTGCCAAAATAGTTATCAAACATTTTCAATGTACGCTCGGTGAAATTGCTGTCAACACTGTGCAATATTCGCAGTATAATAATAACTTGCTGCAGCATGCCAAAAAAAGGATATTTACAGAATTTCATATCCAAAACTCAAGAACATATCAGGGAGTTTGGTTCATGTAACATTAAACCCAAATATGGCTTTATGGGACTTGCAGTTCCTCGCCAGTTACAACCTCTCTCACCACTCGAAATGTTCAATTTACCTCCGATGTAAGGGAAATGTTCATACTGCAGTTATTAACACCTAATCCAGCAACTAAAAGCGGCACATTGTTGTGACATACAGAAGTTGAAAACCAACAATTTTACCGAGTCTATTTTAGTCACTCGAGTCTATGCCAGATTCAGATTATCATGCACAGTTCATGTACAGAGGCCGTACGAGTCCAGTCCATTTCAAACATGTGTTTTAAACAAACTCAATGTTAGTTCCTCAAATGCTTGCACCAATGAAATCATGAATTGAAAAGACAGTCTCCGGACCCTATTAATTCAGGGCCGCATCAGCAATGTTAGAGTATTCCGTTATGGCGCTAGGCGTATTAGAAGTCAGGAAATACCAAATTCTTCCAGTGTACTGTACACACGCAGGAGATAAGTATCTCCTCGCTCCTTCCGGATAAGATTAACCACTGCCGGGCGCTGTCGCTTTTTGACAATAACATCCATAGAACTCTGGTCTCCAAAGCAACGCGCCTTTCTGCCGGTGCAGACGTCAGGGTAAAGACCAGCAACCCTTATAAATTAAACAAGGAAAAAAGCGTCGCACTCCCGAAGACTGTCAAAATAATATCCATTTATTTTCAGATATAAGCATCAGAACCCCACTGACGCGTTTCGACATGTAGTCTTTCTCAAAGTGGTTTGGTTCATAAAAGCGATTTTCACTTAACATCAACATTTAAATAGAGAATTGTTAATTAATCTACGAGTCTCCACACCTGTTTGAAATATTCCATGCTCCTCCTATAAGGCACGTGATATTTCACTTCTAACGGCTCGTAAGTAAACAGTGCCAAAATAGTTATCAAACATTTTCAATGTACGCTCGGTGAAATTGCTGTCAACACTGTGCAATATTCGCAGTATAATAATAACTTGCTGCAGCATGCCAAAAAAAGGATATTTACAGAATTTCATATCCACAACTCAAGAACATATCAGGGAGTTTGGTTCATGTAACATTAAACCCAAATATGGCTTTATGGGACTTGCAGTTCCTCGCCAGTTACAACCTCTCTCACCACTCGAAATGTTCAATTTACCTCCGATGTAAGGGAAATGTTCATACTGCAGTTATTAACACCTAATCCAGCAACTAAAAGCGGCACATTGTTGTGACATACAGAAGTTGAAAACCAACAATTTTACCGAGTCTATTTTAGTCACTCGAGTCTATGCCAGATTCAGATTATCATGCACAGTTCATGTACAGAGGCCGTACGAGTCCAGTCCATTTCAAACATGTGTTTTAAACAAACTCAATGTTAGTTCCTCAAATGCTTGCACCAATGAAATCATGAATTGAAAAGACAGTCTCCGGACCCTATTAATTCAGGGCCGCATCAGCAATGTTAGAGTATTCCGTTATGGCGCTAGGCGTATTAGAAGTCAGGAAATACCAAATTCTTCCAGTGTACTGTACACACGCAGGAGATAAGTATCTCCTCGCTCCTTCCGGATAAGATTAACCACTGCCGGGCGCTGTCGCTTTTTGACAATAACATCCATAGAACTCTGGTCTCCAAAGCAACGCGCCTTTCTGCCGGTGCCGACGTCAGGGTAAAGACCAGCAACCCTTATAAATTAAACAAGAAAAAAAGCGTCGCACTCCCGAAGACTGTCAAAATAATATCCATTTATTTTCAGATATAAGCATCAGAACCCCACTGACGCGTTTCGACATGTAGTCTTTCTCAAAGTGGTTTGGTTCATAAAAGCGATTTTCACTTAACATCAACATTTAAATAGAGAATTGTTAATTAATCTACGAGTCTCCACACCTGTTTGAAATATTCCATGCTCCTCCTATAAGGCACGTGATATTTCACTTCTAACGGCTCGTAAGTAAACAGTGCCAAAATAGTTATCAAACATTTTCAATGTACGCTCGGTGAAATTGCTGTCAACACTGTGCAATATTCGCAGTATAATAATAACTTGCTGCAGCATGCCAAAAAAAGGATATTTACAGAATTTCATATCCAAAACTCAAGAACATATCAGGGAGTTTGGTTCATGTAACATTAAACCCAAATATGGCTTTATGGGACTTGCAGTTCCTCGCCAGTTACAACCTCTCTCACCACTCGAAATGTTCAATTTACCTCCGATGTAAGGGAAATGTTCATACTGCAGTTATTAACACCTAATCCAGCAACTAAAAGCGGCACATTGTTGTGACATACAGAAGTTGAAAACCAACAATTTTACCGAGTCTATTTTAGTCACTCGAGTCTATGCCAGATTCAGATTATCATGCACAGTTCATGTACAGAGGCCGTACGAGTCCAGTCCATTTCAAACATGTGTTTTAAACAAACTCAATGTTAGTTCCTCAAATGCTTGCACCAATGAAATCATGAATTGAAAAGACAGTCTCCGGACCCTATTAATTCAGGGCCGCATCAGCAATGTTAGAGTATTCCGTTATGGCGCTAGGCGTATTAGAAGTCAGGAAATACCAAATTCTTCCAGTGTACTGTACACACGCAGGAGATAAGTATCTCCTCGCTCCTTCCGGATAAGATTAACCACTGCCGGGCGCTGTCGCTTTTTGACAATAACATCCATAGAACTCTGGTCTCCAAAGCAACGCGCCTTTCTGCCGGTGCCGACGTCAGGGTAAAGACCAGCAACCCTTATAAATTAAACAAGGAAAAAAGCGTCGCACTCCCGAAGACTGTCAAAATAATATCCATTTATTTTCAGATATAAGCATCAGAACCCCACTGACGCGTTTCGACATGTAGTCTTTCTCAAAGTGGTTTGGTTCATAAAAGCGATTTTCACTTAACATCAACATTTAAATAGAGAATTGTTAATTAATCTACGAGTCTCCACACCTGTTTGAAATATTCCATGCTCCTCCTATAAGGCACGTGATATTTCACTTCTAACGGCTCGTAAGTAAACAGTGCCAAAATAGTTATCAAACATTTTCAATGTACGCTCGGTGAAATTGCTGTCAACACTGTGCAATATTCGCAGTATAATAATAACTTGCTGCAGCATGCCAAAAAAAGGATATTTACAGAATTTCATATCCACAACTCAAGAACATATCAGGGAGTTTGGTTCATGTAACATTAAACCCAAATATGGCTTTATGGGACTTGCAGTTCCTCGCCAGTTACAACCTCTCTCACCACTCGAAATGTTCAATTTACCTCCGATGTAAGGGAAATGTTCATACTGCAGTTATTAACACCTAATCCAGCAACTAAAAGCGGCACATTGTTGTGACATACAGAAGTTGAAAACCAACAATTTTACCGAGTCTATTTTAGTCACTCGAGTCTATGCCAGATTCAGATTATCATGCACAGTTCATGTACAGAGGCCGTACGAGTCCAGTCCATTTCAAACATGTGTTTTAAACAAACTCAATGTTAGTTCCTCAAATGCTTGCACCAATGAAATCATGAATTGAAAAGACAGTCTCCGGACCCTATTAATTCAGGGCCGCATCAGCAATGTTAGAGTATTCCGTTATGGCGCTAGGCGTATTAGAAGTCAGGAAATACCAAATTCTTCCAGTGTACTGTTTGAAATGGACTGGACTCGTACGGCCTCTGTACATGAACTGTGCATGATAATCTGAATCTGGCATAGACTCGAGTGACTAAAATAGACTCGGTAAAATTGTTGGTTTTCAACTTCTGTATGTCACAACAATGTGCCGCTTTTAGTTGCTGGATTAGGTGTTAATAACTGCAGTATGAACATTTCCCTTACATCGGAGGTAAATTGAACATTTCGAGTGGTGAGAGAGGTTGTAACTGGCGAGGAACTGCAAGTCCCATAAAGCCATATTTGGGTTTAATGTTACATGAACCAAACTCCCTGATATGTTCTTGAGTTGTGGATATGAAATTCTGTAAATATCCTTTTTTTGGCATGCTGCAGCAAGTTATTATTATACTGCGAATATTGCACAGTGTTGACAGCAATTTCACCGAGCGTACATTGAAAATGTTTGATAACTATTTTGGCACTGTTTACTTACGAGCCGTTAGAAGTGAAATATCACGTGCCTTATAGGAGGAGCATGGAATATTTCAAACAGGTGTGGAGACTCGTAGATTAATTAACAATTCTCTATTTAAATGTTGATGTTAAGTGAAAATCGCTTTTATGAACCAAACCACTTTGAGAAAGACTACATGTCGAAACGCGTCAGTGGGGTTCTGATGCTTATATCTGAAAATAAATGGATATTATTTTGACAGTCTTCGGGAGTGCGACGCTTTTTTCCTTGTTTAATTTATAAGGGTTGCTGGTCTTTACCCTGACGTCGGCACCGGCAGAAAGGCGCGTTGCTTTGGAGACCAGAGTTCTATGGATGTTATTGTCAAAAAGCGACAGCGCCCGGCAGTGGTTAATCTTATCCGGAAGGAGCGAGGAGATACTTATCTCCTGCGTGTGTACAGTACACTGGAAGAATTTGGTATTTCCTGACTTCTAATACGCCTAGCGCCATAACGGAATACTCTAACATTGCTGATGCGGCCCTGAATTAATAGGGTCCGGAGACTGTCTTTTCAATTCATGATTTCATTGGTGCAAGCATTTGAGGAACTAACATTGAGTTTGTTTAAAACACATGTTTGAAATGGACTGGACTCGTACGGCCTCTGTACATGAACTGTGCATGATAATCTGAATCTGGCATAGACTCGAGTGACTAAAATAGACTCGGTAAAATTGTTGGTTTTCAACTTCTGTATGTCACAACAATGTGCCGCTTTTAGTTGCTGGATTAGGTGTTAATAACTGCAGTATGAACATTTCCCTTACATCGGAGGTAAATTGAACATTTCGAGTGGTGAGAGAGGTTGTAACTGGCGAGGAACTGCAAGTCCCATAAAGCCATATTTGGGTTTAATGTTACATGAACCAAACTCCCTGATATGTTCTTGAGTTGTGGATATGAAATTCTGTAAATATCCTTTTTTTGGCATGCTGCAGCAAGTTATTATTATACTGCGAATATTGCACAGTGTTGACAGCAATTTCACCGAGCGTACATTGAAAATGTTTGATAACTATTTTGGCACTGTTTACTTACGAGCCGTTAGAAGTGAAATATCACGTGCCTTATAGGAGGAGCATGGAATATTTCAAACAGGTGTGGAGACTCGTAGATTAATTAACAATTCTCTATTTAAATGTTGATGTTAAGTGAAAATCGCTTTTATGAACCAAACCACTTTGAGAAAGACTACATGTCGAAACGCGTCAGTGGGGTTCTGATGCTTATATCTGAAAATAAATGGATATTATTTTGACAGTCTTCGGGAGTGCAACGCTTTTTTCCTTGTTTAATTTATAAGGGTTGCTGGTCTTTACCCTGACGTCGGCACCGGCAGAAAGGCGCGTTGCTTTGGAGACCAGAGTTCTATGGATATATATATATATATATATATATATATATATATATATATATGTATGTATATATATATATATATTATATATATATATATATATATATATATATATATATATATTGAAAATGTCACGTACCCAGTGTACATCTGTTCGTGGCATGAGACGCTGCAGATTCACATGCTTTGCACATCCCGCCATCTAGTGTTGGGCTCGGAGTGTTACAAGTTGTTTTCTTCGAAGAAGTCTTTTCGAGTCACGAGATCGAGGGACTCCTCCCATTTCGGCTCCATTGCGCATGGGTGTCGACTCCATCTTAGATTGTTTTCCCCGCAGAGGGTGAGGTAGGAGTTGTGTATTACAGTAATAGTGCCTATGCAATGGAGTAAACATGTATGTACATAATGTAGTTTAAGGTGATATATTTACAAATTTACAAATGTTCAAGATCAATTTCGAAACGGCTACAGGCTCCCGGGGAGGCGGGTGGGCACATGTGAATCTGCAGCGTCTCAGGCCACGAACAGATGTACACTGGGTAAGTGACATTTTCCGTTCAATGGCATGTGTAGCTGCAGATACACATGCTTTGCTTAGACTAGTAAGCAGTTATCTCCCCAAAAGCGGTGGTTCAGCCTGTAGGGGTTGAAGTTGTTTGAAACAAAGTTCGTAGTACTGCCTGGCCTACTGTAGCTTGTTGTGCTGTTAACACATCCACGCAATAGTGTTTGGTAAACGTATGAGGCGTAGACCATGTGGCTGCCTTACATATCTCAGTCATTGGAATGTTTCCTAGAAAGGCCATGGTAGCACCCTTCTTTCTAGTTGAGTGTGCCTTTGGTGTAATAGGCAGTTGTCTCTTTGCTTTGAGATAACAGGTTTGAATGCATTTAACTATCCATCTAGCAATGCCTTGTTTGGAAATTGGATTTCCTGAATGAGGTTTTTGGAAAGCAACAAATAATTGTTTTGTTTTCCGAATTTGTTTGGTTCTGTCAATGTAGTACATTAACGCTCTTTTGATGTCTAACGTATGTAGTGCTCTCTCAGCTACAGAATCTGGTTGTGGGAAGAACACTGGTAGTTCTACTGTTTGATTCAAGTGGAACGATGATATGACTTTTGGTAAGAATTTTGGATTTGTTCGAAGAACTACTTTATGCTTGTGTATTTGAATAAATGGTTCTTGTATGGTAAATGCTTGGATTTCACTTACTCTTCTTAGAGATGTGATGGCAATTAGAAATGCAACTTTCCATGTTAAATATTGCATTTCACATGAGTGCATGGGCTCAAAAGGTGGCCCCATGAGTCGTGTTAAGACAATGTTGAGGTTCCATGAAGGAACTGGTGGTGTTCTTGGTGGTATAATTCTTTTTAGGCCTTCCATAAAGGCTTTAATGACTGGTATCCTAAACAATGAAGTTGAGTGGGTAATTTGCAGGTAAGCTGAAATTGCGGTAAGATGTATCTTAATGGATGAGAAAGCTAGTTTTGACTTTTGCAAATGTAGCAAGTAGCTTACGATGTCTTTAGCAGATGCATGTAAAGGTTGAATTTGATTATTATGGCAATAATAAACAAACCTTTTCCACTTATTTGCATAGCAATGCTTAGTGGTTGGTTTCCTAGCTTGTTTTATGGCTTCCATACATTCTTGTGTAAGGTCTAAGTGTCCAAACTCTAAGACCTCAGGAGCCAAATTGCTAGATTCAGCGATGCTGGATTGGGGTGTCTGATCTGTTGATTGTGTTGAGTTAACAGATCTGGTCTGTTTGGTAGTTTGACATGAGGTACTACTGAGAGGTCTAGTAGTGTTGTGTACCAAGGATGTCTTGCCCAAGTTGGTGCTATGAGTATGAGTTTGAGTTTGTTTTGACTCAACTTGTTTACTAGATATGGAAGGAGTGGGAGAGGGGGAAAAGCGTATGCAAATATCCCTGACCAACTCATCCATAATGCATTGCCCAGAGACTGATCTTGTGGGTACCTGGATGCGAAGCCTTGGCATTTTGCGTTTTCTTTTGTTGCAAATAGGTCTATTTGTGGTGTCCCCCAATTTTTCGAAGTACGTCTGTAGTACTTGTGGGTGAATCTCCTATTCGTGGATTTGTTGGTGATCCAGAGAGAGATTGTCTGCTAATTTATTCTGAATTCCCAGAATAAACTGTGCTAATAGGCAAATGTGGTTGTGTATCGCCCAATGCCATATTTTCTGTGTCAGGAGACACAACTGTGTTGAGTGTGTCCCTCCCTGTTTGTTTAGGTAATACATAGTTGTCATGTTGTCTGTTTTGACAAGAATGTATTTGTGGCTTATTATTGGTTGAAAAGCTTTTAACGCTAGAAATACTGCCAATAGTTCTAGGTGATTTATGTGAAACTGTTTTAGCTGAGTGTTCCATTGTCCCTGAATGCTGTGTTGATTGAGGTGTGCTCCCCACCCTATCATGGAGGCATCTGTAGTAATGATGAATTGAGGCACTGGGTCTTGAAAAGGCCGCCCTTGGTTTAAACTTATATTGTTCCACCATTGAAGCGAGGTGTATGTTTGGTGATCTATCAACACTAGATCTAGAAGTTGACCCTGTGCCTGTGACCATTGTGATGCTAGGCACTGTTGTAAGGGCCGCATGTGCAATCTTGAGTTTGGGACAATGGCTATGCATGAGGACATCATGCCTAGTAGTTTCATTACTATTTTGACTTGTATCCTTTGGTTTGGATATATGACCTGTATTACATTGTGAAATGCTTGTACTCTTTGTGGACTTGGTGTGGCAATCGCTCTTGCTGTGTCGATTGTTGTCCCTAAGTATTGCTGTGTCTGACACGGCTGAAGGTGTGATTTTGTGTAGTTGATTGAGAAACCTAGTTTGTGTAGGGTTTCTATGACGTACTTTGTGTGTTGTGAACACCGTTTTAGTGTGTTGGTTTTGATTAACCAATCGTCTAGGTACGGGAACATATGTATTTGCTGCCTTCTGATATGCGCAGCTACTACTGCCAGGCATTTTGTAAAGACTCTTGGTGCAGTAGTTATTCCGAATGGCAACACTTTGAATTGGTAGTGTACCCTTTGGAATACAAATCTTAGGTACTTTCTGTGTGAAGGATGTATTGGTATATTGAAATATGCATCCTTTAAGTCTAGTGTTGTCATGTAGTCTTGTTGTTTGAGCAGTGGGATTACGTCTTGTAATGTCACCATGTGAAAGTGGTCTGATTTGATGTAGGTATTTAATGTTCTTAGATCTAATATAGGTCTTAGTGTTTTGTCCTCTTTGGGTATGAGAAAGTACAGAGAGTAAACTCCGGTTCCTTTCTGTTGGATTGGTACTAATTCTATTGCTCCTTTCTGTAGCAATGCCAGGACCTCTAGTCCTAAAAGATCCATATGTTGTTTTGACATATTGTGTGTTTTCGGTGGGACGTTTGGAGGGAATTTGAGAAATTCTATGCAATAACAATGCTGGATAATTGCCAGTACCCAAGGCTCTGTTGTTATCTCCTCCCAATGTTTGTAAAAATTGCTTAGTCTCCCCCCCACAGGTGTTATGTGTTGGGGATGTGTGACTTGGAAGTCACTGTTTGTTTTGAGGAGTTTTGGGGCTTTGGAACTTCCCTCTATTCTTTTGGAATTGTCCCCCTCTATATTGCCCCCGAAAACTTCCCCGCTGATATTGGCTTTGATAAGTGGGCCTTGCTTGTGAGGTTGTGGCTTCTGTAGGTTGACCTCGAAACCCTCCCCTAAATTGTGTCTTGCAAAATGTGCCTCTGCTCTGTGGGGAGTAGAGTGCGCCCATGGCTTTTGCCGTATCAGTGTCTTTTTTGAGTTTCTCACTAGCAGTGTCCACCTCCGGCCCAAACAACTGCTGTTCATTAAAAGGCATATTCAGCACGGCTTGTTGTATTTCCGGCTTGAATCCTGACGTACGCAACCATGCGTGTCTCCTTATTATTGCAGTATTTACTGTCCTTGCAGCTGTATCTGCTGCATCCATTGCTGACCGTATCTGATTATTTGAGATACTTTGTCCTTCCTCCACCACTTGTTGTGCCCTTTTCTGGAACTCTTTGGGTAAGTGTTCTATGAAATGCTGCATTTCGTCCCAATGAGCTCTATCGTATCTTGCCAGAAGTGCTTGTGAGTTGGCAATGCGCCATTGGTTTGCTGCTTGTGCTGCAACCCTTTTCCCCGCAGCGTCGAATTTGCGACTCTCCTTGTCTGGAGGTGGAGCGTCTCCCGAGGTATGAGAGTTTGCTCTCTTGCGAGCTGCCCCAACAACCACAGAGTCTGGTGTTAATTGCTGCGTAATATAAACAGGGTCTGTTGGCGGTGGTTTGTACTTTTTCTC
Organism: Pleurodeles waltl; assembly: GCF_031143425.1. Taxonomy (NCBI): domain Eukaryota; kingdom Metazoa; phylum Chordata; class Amphibia; order Caudata; family Salamandridae; genus Pleurodeles; species Pleurodeles waltl. The sequence continues at coordinate 420,194,379 of NC_090444.1, read as the reverse complement.
CACCCCTGGAGTTATGGCCCTGTCTTTCACAGGATCCTGAAATACTTGTTTGGAGTGTTTTAGCATTCCAGGGAGCATAGGTAAGCTTTGGTATTGGCAATGAGTGGAGGATAGTGTATTAAACAAAAAGTCATCCTCAATTGGTTCTGCATGCAAGGTGACGTTATGAAAAGCAGCTGCCCTTGAGACCACCTGCATGTAGGATGTACTGTCTTCAGGTGGTGACGGCCACGCAGGGTAACAGTCTGGGCTGTTATCTGATACCGGAGCATCATAAAGGTCCCATGCATCGGGATCACCTTGACTCATTGCAGTATGAGTCGGGGATTGCATCAGTGGTGGAGTGGCTACCGGTGATGTGTGTATTGATGGTGGTGGAGATGGTGGCGGAGTTGTTTGTCTTGCCACCTTTGCCTGTGGCTGCTTGTCCTTTTCTTGAAAGGCAAGTCTTCTTTTCATTTTAATTGGGGGAAGAGTGCTTATCTTCCCTGTGTCCTTTTGAATGTGGAGCCTCCTTTGAGTGTAGTCTGGCTCCATTGATTCAAGTTCTTCTCCGAACTTATGTCCTTGCATTTGGGAGGACAATCCCTTTTCTTCTGTGTAGGAACCTGTTTTCGGTTCCGAGGCTGGATGTTTCGGAATCGAAACCTTTTCGGTCGCCTTTTTGGGCTCCGAGGAAACCTTTTTTATTTTCGGCATCGTGGTGTCTCGGTGCCGACCCATTTCGGTGCCACTGTCTCGGTGCCGAACTTGCTCGGAGCCGCTGTCTCGGGCCCGAGATTGCTGTGAGCCGGTAGCTCGACCGGAGTCGGATGACTTCGACACAAGCGTGCCCTTTTTCGGTACTGATGATCGGTCACCTATTTTTCGGGTTAAGCCATGGCCTGTTGGCGGTGGCGTCCCCTGGGCTTTTGTGGTCTTCTCGTGAGTTTTATGTTTCGACGTCTAACTCACGGTTTTCGGCGTTTCTTCGGGATCAAGCTCGTCTGAGTCCGACTCTTGAATGGAGAAGGTTTCTTCTTCCTCCTCGAAACGCCCTTGCCCTGTCAGCGCCGACGCCATCTGCAGTCTTCTCGCTCTTCGGTCTCTTAATGTCTTCCTCGACCGAAATGCTCAACAGGCTTCACAAGTATCTTCCTTGTGCTCTGGAGACAAACACAAGTTACAGACCAGATGCTGATCTGTATACGGATACTTGTTGTGACATTTTGGGCAGAAGCGGAATGGGGTCCGTTCCATCGGCCTTGAAGAGACATGTGGCCGGGCCGACCAGGCCCCGACGGGGGATCGAAAAATCCCCGAAGGGCCACCGGAGCTCTTCAAAAGTCGGTGTCGATCTGTTGTAACTAACCCGATACCGAACGCAAACAATACCAACGTTTTTTCCGAGATTCTAACTAACTTTCCGACCCGAAACACGGAGCGAAAAGGAACAAGTCCGAACCCGATGACGGAAAAAAAACAGTCTAAGATGGAGTCGACGCCCATGCGCAATGGAGCCGAAATGGGAGGAGTCCCTCGATCTCGTGACTCGAAAAGACTTCTTCGAAGAAAACAACTTGTAACACTCCGAGCCCAACACTAGATGGCGGGATGTGCAAAGCATGTGTATCTGCAGCTACACATGCCATCGAACATATATATATATGTACAAGTGTTTTTTAAAACTTTAACAACTACAGGCTCCCGGGGAGGTGGGAGGGTGCATGCGAATCTGCAGCGAAACATGCCACGAACAGGTGTACACTAGGTAAGTGACATTTTCCGTTCTGTAGCATGTGTAGCTGCAGATACACATGCTATGCATAGACTACAAAGCAGTTTGTCCTCCCATAAAAGTGGTGGTCAGCCTGTAGGAGTTGAAGTTGTTTGAAATAATGTTCTGAGTACAGCTTGACCTACTGTAGATTTTTGTCTTGCTAAAACGTCCACACAGTAGTGTTTAGTGAATGTATGTGGTGTTGGCCATGTAGCTGCTTTGCATATTTCAGCCATTGGTATATTTCCTAAAAAAGCCATTGTAGCAGCTTTTCTCCTTGTAGAATGTTCTTTAGGAGTGATTAAGAGTTGTTTTTTGGCTTTAACGTAGTATGTTTGGATGCATCTTATGATCCATCTTGCCAACCCTTGTTTTGATATGGGGTTACCTGTATGAGGTTTTTGGAAAGCTACAAACAGTTGTTTTGTCTTTCGGAATGGTTTTGTTCTGTCTATATAGTACATTAGAGCTCTTTTAATGTCTAATGTATGTAGAGCTCGTTCTGCCACAGAATCTGGTTGTGGGAAGAAGACTGGCAGTTCCACTGTTTGATTTATATGAAAAGGTGAGACGAACTTTGTCAAAAATTTGGGGTTTGTTCTTAGTACAACTTTATGCTTGTGTACCTGGAAGAACGGTTCTTCAACAGTGAAGGCTTGTATTTCGCTTACTCTTCGTAAAGATGTAATTGCGACTAGGATGGCAACCTTCCATGTTAAGAATTGCATTTGACATGAGTGCATAGGTTCAAATGGTGGGCCCATAAGTTGTGTAAGCACTATGTTTAAATTCCAAGAGGGAACTTGAGGTGTTCTTGGTGGAATGATGCGTTTTAAACCATCCATGAAAGCTTTAATAACAGGAACTCTAAATAAGGAGCTGTGCTGTGTATTTTGTAAATATGCTGAAATTGCAGTAAGATGTATTTTTATGGAAGAGAATGCTAAATTAGATTTTTGTAAATTAAGTAAATAGCATACACTATCTTGTATTGATGCTGTAAGAGGAGCAATCTGTTTAGATTGACAGTAATATACAAATCTTTTCCATTTGTTTTCATAGCACTGTCTGGTAGTGAGTTTTCTTGCTTGCTTAATAACTTCCATACATTCTGATGGGAGTTTTAAATATCCAAATTCTATGACCTCAGACGCCAAATCGCTAGGTTGAGTGTTTTGGGATTTGGGTGCCTTATTTGCCCTTTGTTTTGTGTCAACAGATCTGGTCGGTCTGGGAGTTTGGAGTGTGGTACTAATGACAGGTCTAACAATGTTGTGTACCACAGTTGGCGGGCCCACGTTGGTGCTATGAGTATCATATTGAGTGAGTTTTGAGGCACTTGGTGACTAGAAACGGAATGAGTGGGAAAGGGGGGAAAGCGTAAGCACATATCCCTGACCGATTGATCCATAGAGCATTGCCCTTGGATAGAGGATGTAGGCGTCTGGATGCGAAGTTTTGGCATTTTGCGCTTGGCTTGTGGCGAACAGATCTATGTTTGGTGTTCCCCATTGTTGAAAGTATTTTTGAAGTACCTGAGGGTGAATCTCCCATTCGTGTGTTTGTTGGTGATTTCTGCTGAGAATATCTGCCAATTGGTTGTGTATCCCTGGAATTTATTGTGCTAACAGGTGAATCTGGTTGTGGATTGCCCATTTCCAAATTTTCTGGGCTAGAAGGGAGAGTTGGGACAAATGTGTCCCTCCTTGTTCGTTTAGGTAATACATGGTTGTCATGTTGTATGTTTTGATAAAGACATTCTTCTGTGTGAGAAGAGGCTGAAAAGCTTTGAGTGCTAGGAAGACAGCTAACAACTCTAAGTGATTTATGTGTAGCTGTGTGTGTTTGGCATCCTATTGTCCTTGAATGTTATGATTGTTGAGGTAAGCTCCCCAACCAATCATTGATGCATCTGTTGTAATTATGGTCTGAGGCACAGGTTCTTGAAATGGCTGCCCTTTGTTTAGATTTGTGAAATGCCACCACTGAAGGGACATGCATGTTTGGCGGTCTATCAACACTAGATCTTGAATTTGACCGTGTGCCTGTGACCAGTGTTGTGCAAGGCACTGTTGTAAGGGCTGCATGTTTAGTCTTGCGTGTGGAACAATCGCAATACATGATGTCATCATCCCTAAAATCTTCATGACTAATCTGACAGTGTACTGTTGATTTGTCTGTATCTGTGGGATTATGTTTTGGAATGCTTGTATTCTTTGCGTATTTGGACATGCTAACGCTTTTTGAGTATTTAGTATTGCACCCAAATACTGTTGTATTTGTGCAGGTTGTAGATTCAACTTTTGACAATTTATTGAGAACCCTAGCGTGTGCAGGGTTTGTATTAAGTAATGCGTATGGTTTTGACATTGCGTATGACTGTTTGATTTTATTAGCCAATCGTCTAGATATGGAAAGACATGTATATGCTGTCTTCTGAGGTAGGCTGCGACTACAGCTAGGTACTTTGTGAGTACCCATGGAGCTGTTGTTACTCGGAATGGTAACACTTTGAACTGATAGTGCTTTCCTTGAATGACAAACCTGAGATATTTTCGGTGCGCAATATGGATGGGTATATGAAAATACGCATCTTTGAGGTCTAATGTTGCCATGAAATCGTGTTTTTGAAGTAGTGGGATAACATCTTGAAAAGTTACCATGTGGAAATGTTCTGACAGAATGTAAAGGTTGAGGGTCCTGAGATCTAATATTGGTCTGAGGGTGCCATCTTTTTTGGGAATTAGGAAGTATAGTGAATAAACTCCTTGAGTAATAGAGATTTGACTTCTTCCTGTAACAGATTGATGTGTTCTGTAGATAGTTTGTGTGACTTTGGTGGAATGACTGGGGAAGTTTGTATCAATTCTAGGCAATAACCATTGCGGATAATTGATAGTACCCAATTGTCTGTGGTAATGTTTTGCCAATTTGTGTGGAACTGTTGCGGTCTTCCCCCCACAGGAGAGGTGTGGAGTGGAAGGGGATGAAGCAAGTCACTGCTTAGGGTGCTGTGGAATTTGCTTAGAGGTTTGAAATTTCCCTCTATTTCTGGGATACTGCCCCTATATGTGCCCCTAAAACCACCTCATTTGTATTGTGGTTCGTAGGTTGGTTTTGCCTGCGATGTGGATGTCTCTGCTGCTTGTGTTCCAAAGCCACCTCTAAACTGAGTTTTCAGAAAGGATCCCCCGTATGGTGTGGAGTATAGTGCAAACATTGCTTTTGCGGTATCAGAATCTTTGTGGAGTTTCTAAATGGCTGTATCAACTTCTGGGCCAAAAAGTTGTTTTTTTATTGAACGGCATATTTAACATCGCTTGCTGTATTTTGGGTTTAAAGCCCGAGGACCTGAGCCATGCATGCCTCCTTTTTGTTACAGCAGTGTTGACACTTCTCACAGCGGTGTCTGATGCGGCTAGGGCAGATCTAATTTGATTATTGGTGATGGCTTGCCCTTCCTCCACTATTTGCTGTGCCCTTTTCTGATGTTCTTTGGGGAGATGCTGAATTATGTCTTGCATCTCATCCCAATGGGTCCTGTTGTATCTAGCTAACAGTGCCTGTGAGTTAGCTATCCTCCATTGATTTGCTGCTTGGGATGCAACTCTCTTCCCTGCAGCTTCAAACTTCCTGCTTTCTTTCTCTGGTGGGGATGCTTCACCTGATGACTGGGAGTTTGCCCTTTTTCTGGCAGCGCTTACTACTACCGAATCTGGAGGAACTAGTTGAGTTATGTAATCAGGATCAGAGGGAGGTGGTTTGTATTTTTCTCTATCCTGGGAGTAATTATCCTTGCTTTAACTGGCTCATTAAATATTTGATTGGCGTGTTTTAGCATGCCTGGGAGCATGGGGAGGGACTGATATTTTGAATGTGTGGAGGAGGGTGTATTAAAAGAAAATCCTCTTCCAACGATTCAGTGTGCATGGTGACACCATGGTATGCTGCAGCCCTAGCTCAAAACTGATTGTACACAGTGCTATCCTCAGGTGGTGAAGGCTTAGAGGGATAGCAGTCTGGGTCGTTGTTGGGAATAGGATCTGGATCATAAAGATCCCATGGATCTACATTGTCCTGTTGTGAGTCAAAAGAGTGTGATGGTGACTGCACTGGTGTAGGACTGGTAGAAGGAGAGGTATGCAGGTGTGGAGAGTGCGGAAGAGAATGAGGAGAAAACTGAGGAGGTGGTGGTTTCTCCTTCGGCTTTGGCACTTTAGCTGGAGGCTGCATAGTGTCCAATTCTTCCTGAAAGGCTAGCTTTCTCTTAGGTGTCAGAGGAGGTGCTGTTAGGATTCTTCTGGTTTCCTTGTGGATATGAATCCTGGCTTGCCTCTCATCCATTACTTCAAGTATTGGCTGTACTTGATTCTCCTCTTAAGAGGTTTTGTGGCTTTCTTTTAGTCTTTTTGAAAGTCCATGTTCTTCTGTGTGTCCTGCTCTTTTTGGCTCCGAGCCGGCTTTTTCAGTATCGAAAAAGATGTTGTAGTGGATGTTCTCAGCTCCGAAAGGGATTTCTGAATTTTTGACTCCAAAAAATGGTGTTTGCTCGAGTCGGACAGGGAGCTTTTTATCGACTCCGATGGTTTTGGATGAGTGGCCTTTTTCGGTGCAGAACTGGCAGTTTGGTCACCGGATGTCTTTTTTCGGGCTGAGCCATGGGCTTCCGGCAGTGGCATACCCAAGGCCTTATGTTTCTGTCTTTGTGATGGTACAGGGGCAGGCGTACTCACATGTTGTCCTGCTGTGACAGGTCTGTCTTCCTCGGATTCCTGGTTTGAGTAGGAACCTCGGACTAAGACTGCTGTCTGCATGATCTCTTCCTCTTCGACGTCGAGATGTTCGGAGCTTCTGGATGCCATCTCGAGTCTCTGTGCCCTCTTGTCTCGAAGCGTCTTTTTGGACGGAAGGATCGACAGGCCTCACAATTTTCATCCCGATGATCTGGGGAAAGGCAAAGATTACAGACAAGATGTTTGTTTTTATAAGGGAATTTTGTGTGGCACCGCGGACAGAATCAGAATGGAGTCCGATCCATGAGGCTTCCACAAGGTCATTCCGACTAGGCCAGAGTTGAGCGTGCGCGCCCCGAAGGGTGAGTAAAGTTGTCTTCTCCGACGGTGTCGATGGAAGATGCAAACCAGATCGATACAATACCGACGAAAATAAGGCATTTTCAGTTTTCCAAATCGAACTTTCAGAGCGAAAGGAAACACGTCCGAACACAACGGCGGAAAGATAACAATCTAACATGGAGCCGATGCCCACGCGCAATGGAACCGAAGAGGAGGAATCATTCGATCCTGTGACTCGAAAACACTTCTTCGAAGAAAAACAACTTGTAACACTCCGAGCCCAACGCTAGATGGCAGAAGTATAATGCACAGCATGTGTATCTGCAGCTACACATGCCACCGAACATATATGTATGGAAAATGTCACTTACCCAGTGTACATCTGTTCGTGGCATGTTCCGCTACAGATTCACATGCTGTGCATTATTCCTGCCATCTAGTGTTGGGCTCAGAGTGTTACAAGTTGTTTTTCTTCGAAGAAGTGTTTTTGAGTCACAAGATTGAGTGACTCCTCCTCTTCAGTTCCATTGTGCATGGGCATCAACTTCACTGTTAGACTGTTTTCCCGCAGAGAGTAAGGAAGGAGTGATAGAGTATATAGGTAAACAATGAGAGATGTCCATGCTAATGCAAATATATATATACATATGTACAAATGTTTGTAACTTAAACGGCTACAGGCTCCCGGGGAGGTGGGAGGGTGCATGTGAATCTGCAGCGGAACATGTCACGAACAGATGTACACTGGGTAAGTGACATTTTCCGTTCTGTAGCATGTGTAGCTGCAGATACACATGCTGTGCATAGACTACAAAGCAGTTTGTCCTCCCATTAAGAATAGCGGAGGTTAGCCTGTAGGAGTTGAAGTTGTTTGAAATAATGTTCTTAGTACAGCCTGTCCTACTGTGGCTTGTTGTGTTGCCAACACATCTACACAGTAATGCTTAGTAAATGTATGGGGCGTAGACCAGGTGGCTGCTTTACAAATTTCTGTCATTGGTATATTACCAAGAAAAGCCATTGTGGCGCCTTTCTTTCTAGTGGAGTGTGGCCTTGGAGTAATGGGTAATTCTCTTTTAGCTTTAAGGTAGCAAGTTTGAATGTATTTAACTATCCATCTGGCAATGCCTTGTTTGGATATAGGGTTACCTGCATGTGGTTTTTGGAAGGCTACAAACAATTGTTTTGTTTTGAAAAATTGTTTTGTTCTGTCAATGTAATACATTAGTGCTCTTTTTTATTTCTAATCTATGCAATGCCCTTTCTGCTACTGAGTCTGGCTGTGGAAAAAAGACTGGGAGTTCTACCGTTTGGTTTAGATGAAACGGTGATATGACTTTTGGTAAGAATTGTGGATTTGTCCTGAGAACCACTTTATGTTTATGTATTTGTTTAAATGGTTCTTGAATAGTAAACGCTTGTATTTTGCTAACTCTTCTAAGTGAAGTGATAGCTATTAGAAAAGCTACTTTCCATAGTCAAAAATTTTATTTGACAAGAATGCATGGGTTCAAAGGGTGGGCCCATGAGTCGTGTTAATACAATATTAAGATTCCACGAGGGTACTGGTGGTGTCCTTGGGGGTATGATTCTTTTTAGTCCTTCCATAAAGGCTTTAATAACTGGGATTCTAAAAAGTGATGTTGAATGTTTAATCTGCAGATAAGCAGATATTGCAGTGAGATGTATTTTAATGGAAGAGAAGGCTAGATTTGACTTTTGTAAGTGTAGTAAATAACTTACACTGTTTTGTGTGGAGGCGTCTAGTGGCGTAATCTGATTAGCCTGGCAGTAACAAACAAATCTTTTCCGTTTGTTAGCATAACAATGTCTGGTTGTGGGTTTTCTTGCTTGTTTAATGACCTCCATACACTCTTTAGAAAGGTTTAGATATCCGAATTCTAAGACTTCAGGACCCAGATTACTAGGTTGAGCAATGCTGGATTCAGGTGTCTGATCTGTTGTTTGTGTTGTGTTAACAGATCTGGTCTGTTTGGTAGTTTGATGTGAGGTACCACAGATAGGTCCAACAGTGTGGTGTACCACGTATGGCGAGCCCATAAGTATTAGTTTGAGTTTGTTTTGACTCAGTTTGTTGATCAGATAAGGAATGAGCGGGAGAGGGGGAAAAGCGTAAGCAAATATCCCTGACCAGCTGATCCATAGAGCATTGCCCTTGGACTAAGGGTGTGGGTACCTGGACGTGAAGTTTTGGCATTTTGCGTTTTCTTTTGTTGCAAATAGATCTATGTTTGGTGTCCCCCAGCGGTAGAAGTGATCTTGTAGAATCTGGGGATGTATTTCCCATTCGTGAGTTTGCTATTGATCTCGACTGAGATTGTCGGCCAACTGATTTTGAATGCCTGGTATGTAACGTGCCTATCAGGCGAATGTTGTTGTGAATTGCCCAATACCACATTTTTTGTGCTAAGAGACACAGCTGTGACGAGTGTGTCCCCCCTTGTTTGTTTAGATAATACATTGTTGTCATATTGTCTGTCTTGACAAGAATGTGTTTGTGGGCTAGAAGTGGCTGAAACGCTTTTAATGCTAGAAATACCACCAGCAGTTCCAAGTGATTTATGTGAAGTAGTTTTTGTTGATTGTCCCATTGACCTTGTATGCTGTGATTGTTGAGGTGTGCTCCCCACCCAGTCATGGAAGCGTCTGTTGTGATAATGGCGTGAGGCATTGGGTATTGAAAAGGCCTCCCTTTTTTTATATTTACCGGGTTCCACCACTGAAGCAAAGAGTGTGTTTGGCGGTCTATCAACACTAGATCCTGGAGTTGACCCTGCGCCTGCATCCATTGTTTTGCTAGGCACTGCTGTAAGGGCCGCATGTGTATCCTTGCGTTTGGGACAATAGCTATGCATGAGGACATCATGCCTAGTAGTTTCATCACAAACCTTACCGTGTATTGTTGGTTTGGTTGCATGCTTGATCTTATATTTTGAAACGACTGAACTCTTTGTGGACTTGGGAGTGGCAATTGCTTTTTGTGTGTTGAGTGTTGCTCCCAAGTATTGTTGTATTTGGGATGGTTGTAAATGTGATTTTTGGTAATTTATAGAAAACCCTAGGTTGTGTAGAGTATCTATGACGTATTGCGTGTGAAATTGACATTGTTGCTGAGTGTTGCCTTTTATTAGCCAATCGTCTAGATATGGGAATACGTGCATGTGCTGTCTCCTTATATGAGCTGCTACTACGGCTAGGCATTTTGTAAATATTCTGGGGGCTGTTGTTATTCCGAACAGTAGCACTTTGATTGATAATGTTTGCCTTGTATTACAAACCTGAGGTATTTCCTGTGAGATGGACGGAAGGGTATGTGAAAATACGCATCCTTGAGATCCACTGTTGTCATGTATTCCCCTTTTTTTAGTAAGGGAACTACGTCCTGAAGTGTTACTATGTGGAAATGATCTGATTTGATGAAGAGATTGAGTGTTCTGAGATCTAAGATAGGCCTTAGCGTTTTGTCTTTTTTTGGGATAAGGAAATACAGGGAGTAAATGCCTGTTCCTTTCTGGTGATAGGGTACTACCTCTATGGCTTGTTTTTGTAGCAGTGCTTGGACCTCTATTTGTAATAGGTCTAAGTGTTGTAGAGACAATCTGTGCGGTTTTGGTGGAACATCTGGAGGGAATGTTGTGAATTCTATGCAATAACCATGTTGGATAATTGATAGGACCCACATGTCTGTGGTAATGTGTGTCCAATTGTGGTTGTATTTGGTTAGCCTCCCCCCCACTGGTGATAAGTGTTGGGGAACTGTGACATTGAAGTCACTGTTTGCTAGGGCTTGGTTTGGAGGGCTGGAATTTCCCTCTTCCTCTTGGGAATTGTCCTCTGTAGGAACCACAAAACCCCCCTCTCTGGTACTGCGACTGGTGAACAAGTTACTTACCTTCGGTAACGCTTTTTCTAGTGGATACACTAGCTACCTGTGGATTCCTCACCTTATGAATTCGTCCTTGCGCCAGCATCCGACGGAAAATCTTCTTCCTAGCTGTCCATGTCGACAAGGACGTCATAATGGCACGGCTCCACGTGACTCCGTCTGATGTCAACGTGCCAATAAGAGGTTCTCGTCGGCGTACTGACGTCAGTTTCACCTCATTTTTTACGTGCCTTTGAGGCGAACAGGTAAGAACCGACTCATTAAAAACCGTAAAGAAAAATATATATACACACAATAACATTTCCCATTAAACGCATATATTTACATAGATACATAAAAAAAAATATATATATATGTATATATATATATATATACATATATACATATCTCCAGATAAACAAAAATTAACCATTACAAGATAACTGTGAAATCAGGCAGGCAACGGGGAGGCGGGAGGGACTGTGAGGAATCCACAGGTAGCTAGTGTATCCACCAGAAAAAGCATTACCGAAGGTAAGTAACTTGTTCTTCTGATGGATACAACTACCTGTGGATTCCTCACCTTATGAATAGAGTCCCAAAGCTGTACCACACTCGGTGGTGGGTGCCCGCCTGATTACACCAAGAAATCTTGCAATACCGAAAGAGCAAAATGACCTTCCCTCCTCACTTCAGAGTCCAAACAATAATGTTTTACGAAGGTATGGAGGGACGCCCAAGTTGCCGTTTTGCATATGTCTACTAATGGAACTCCTCTCGCTAGGGTCCTAGTAGAATGGGCCCTGATACCTTCAGGAGGAACTTTCTTCACCAGAGAGTAACACATTTTTATACACAGGAAGACCCACCTGGAGATTGTTCGTTTCTGGACCGCTCTGCCCTTTCGCTGTCCAACATACCCTACGAACAGCTGATCATCCAAACAAAAGTCTTTCGTCCTCTCCAGGTAGAAACTCAGCGCCCTCTTAGGGTCCAGCTTATGGAGCCTCTCTTCATCTTTAGGGGGGTGGGGAGGAGGGTAGAACGAGAGAAGGGTAATAGCCTGCCCTATATGAAAAGGAGTGACAACTTTTGGCAGAAAAGCCGCCCTGGTTTTCAACACCACTTTATCAGGGAAAAACATGGTAAAAGGAGGTTTAACAGAAAGGGCTTGAAGCTCCCCAACCCTCCTAGCAGATGTAATCGCAATTAAGAAAACAGTCTTTAAGACCAAGTATCTCAATGGACATGAATGCATGGGCTCGAAAGGCGAACCCATCAAAAACGTCAATACCAGATTCAAGTCCCACTGAGGCATGTGATAGGGCGTGGGAGGAAACTTATTAACTAAACCCTTAATTAATCTATTTACAATCGGAGATTTAAACAAAGAAGGTTGGTCCGGAAGACAAAGAAAAGCCGACAGAGCCGCCAAATAACCTTTAACCGTAGCTACCGTACAGCCTTTCTTTGCTAAACTAAGAGCAAACAAAAGAATATCTGAAAGGTGGGCCTTCAAGGGATCTTTTTGATTCTCTCCACACCAAACCACAAATTTTGCCCACCTACCGGCATAAATGGATTTAGTGAAGTGTCACCTGGACAATAGAATAACATCCACTACGTCCGGTGGGAGAGAAAAGGAACTCAGGTTGCCCCGTTCAATCTCCAGGCATGAAGGTGCAGGCTCTGGAGGTGGGGGTGTAGAACCTGCCCCTGCGACTGCGAGAGGAGGTCTGCCCTGAGCAGGAGACGGAGCGGAGGGCACTGAGAGAGTTGAATCAGGTCTGTATACCATACCCTTCTCGGCCAGTCCGGAGCCACCAGGATGACTTGGGCCCGGTCTTGATGAACCTTCCTCAAAACCCGAGGAATCAAGGGTAAGGGGGGAAACACGTAAAGCAACTGGCCGCTTCAGGACATCTGAAACGCATCCCCCAATGCTCCTTGCAACGGATACTGGAGGCTGCAGAACAACGGGCAATGCGCGTTCTCCTGAGTGGCAAATAAATCCACCTGAGGCGTACCCCACATCCCGAAGATGTAGAGGACCAGGTCTGGATGGAGACGCCACTTGTGATCTATTGAGAAGTGACGGACGACTGAGACCGTCCGCACGTACATTCAGAACTCCGGCCAAATGATTCGCTATTAAGCAAATCTGATGGTCCTGAGCCCAGGACCAGAGCTGCAGAGCTTCTCTGCAGAGAAGGTACGACCCTACTCCTCCCTGCTTGTTTATATACCACATCGCAGTAGTGTTGTCTGTTAAGATCTGAAATGACTGACCGCGAAGGGAAGGGAGGAAGGCCTTGAACGCCAAACGTACTGCCCGCAACTCTAACAGATTGATATGCAACATCGGTTCCGCTGGAGACCAATGACCCTTGATCTCCAGGTCCCCCAGATGAGCTCCCCACCCTAGAGTGGAAGCATCCGATATCACTGTGGCCACCGGAGGTGGTAGTGAAAACGGTTTTCCTTGGGAAAGGTTTCCGTCCACTGTCCACCAATGAAGATCCGCTACAGCTTCTTTGGAGATCTTTATTGAATCCCTGAGATCTCCTTTGTGCTGGAACCACTGCCTGCGGAGGCACCACTGAAGAGCCCTCATATGCCAGCGAGCGTGAGTGACCAACAGAATGCAAGAAGCAAACAGACCTAGCAGGTGTAAGACCCTGAGGACTGGAACTGCCGCTCCAATTAGAAACATTGGAATCAGCGCCTGAATGTCCCGAACCCGCTGAAGCGGGGGGTAGGCCCGAAACAATGTTGTGTCCAGTACTGCCCCTATGAACAGGAGGCGTTGAGTGGGCTCCAGGTGAGATTTGGGCACATTTACAGAAAAACTCAGAACGAACAACAACTGGGTTGTCATTCGCAGATGAGACAACACAAGCTCTGGAGACTTGGCTTTGATCAGCCAATCGTCCAGGTAGGGAAAAACTGCTACTTCCCTCCTTCTGAGATGTGCTGCAACAACCGCCATCACCTTCGTAAAAACCTGAGGTGCTAAAGTAAGTCCAAACGGAAGGACCGCAAACTGGTAGTGCTGCGTCCCGACCACAAACCAGAGATACTTCCTGTGCGACTTGATTATCGGAATATGAAAGTACGCATCCTGCAAGTCGACAGACACCATCCAGTCTCCTTTGTTCAACGCCAATAGTACCTGCGCTAGGGTCAGCATGTTGAATTTCTCCTGTTTGAGGAACAAATTCAAAATCCTGAAGTCTAGGATCGGTCTTAGACGACCGTCCACTTTGGGAATCAGGAAATATCTTGAATAACACCCCTGACCCCTTTCCTGCAACGGCACCAACTCTATTGCGTCCTTTGACAACATGGTCATAACCTCCTGTTGCAACAACAGAAGATGGTCTTCTGAACAAAATGAGGGACGGGGGGAAAGGGAGGAGGGAACTCCTGAAAGGGGAGAGCATAACCTTTTACCACAATTCTTAACACCCACGAGTCCGTTGTAATCGACTTCCACTTCTGTAGAAAAAGACTCAATCTTCCCCCTACAGGAGAAGTATGGATGATAAAGTGGGGAACACTAGGGCTGCTTCTGCTGTTGTCCACCGGAGGAGGAGGATGAAGATGACAGCTGCTGGGCTGGCCCTCTGGCTCTACCCCTACCCTGCCCTCTAAAGGCACGGTAGGGCGGATTGGAAGGCTGCTGGGCCAAGGACTGTGACCTCAGGAAAGGCAGAGCCACGAGTGAACCCCCGAAACGGTCTATAAGATGTTGCAGCAGAGGTCTGTAAGCCTAAGGACTTAGCTGTCGCCCGACAGTCCTTAAACCGTTCAAGGGCAGAGTCCGCCTTGTTTCCAAACAGCTTTTCCCCATCAAATGGTAGATCCATTAAGGTGGATTGAACATCCGATGAAAATCCAGAGGACCTTACCCAGGCATGCCTCCTAGTAGCCACAGATGTTCCCATGGCCCTGGCTATCGAATCAGAAGTGGTCAGGCCAGACTGTATAATTTGTTGTGCAGCTGCCTGCGGATCCATAAAAAGGGATCCAAACGACCTTTGCATCTCCTGCGGCAGATCCTTTGCCATCTCCTTAGCGGAGTCCATAAGGGCATGGACATACCTGCCCAGCACACAGGTAGAATTAGTAGCCTTAAGCGCCATACTACAGGATGAAAAGATCTTCTTCGAAGACTGCTCCATCCTCTTGTACTCCCTATCAGTTGGGACTCCAGGGAATGTTCCAGGAGCAGACTTCGCGGAGCAAGACACCTGGACTACTAAGCTTTCCAGAGTTGGATGTCGTGACAGGAAAACCGGATCCCTTTGGTGCACCCCTATGTCTCCTCGCCACTGCCCTGTTCACTGCAGGAGTCGTTACTGGCTTCTTCCACAAGTCCAATATAGGCTCAGTTAAAGCCTCATTGAAAGGCAGCAAAGAGTCAGCCCTGGACGCAGAAGGATGCAGTACCTCTGTGAGCAGGGTAGTCTTCACCTCCGCCACAGACAAAGGCAAATCCAGAAACTCTGCTGCCTTCCTTACCACTGTATGGAAGGAAGCGGCCTCTTCTGTAAACACCCCCGGAGACGCAATGTCCCACTACGGGGAAGTATCCAGCCCACTTGCAGAGGCCAGACCCTGGAACTCATCCGAAGGCTCAATCTCACCTTCCTCCAGCTGTCTATATTCCTCCTCCTCCAAAAGTCTTAAAGCCTTCCTACGAGACCGAAGATGTGTCTCTAGAGCCGGTGTCGATAAAGAATCCATCGACGCCGACGACTTCGAACCTCGGAAAGGCCCAGTTAGAGAAGGATGACTGCTAGTCTCACCCGGCACCGGCGCCGACATGGAGTCCAACCATGACCTCCGCGGAGTTGGTTAGCAGGAAGGCGATGGAGCCGGTCTGGAAGGAGACATCATCGACGTCGGATGGCACAGTGATGGAGTCGGCTGACGCGATGGTGGATCCACAGTCACAAGTGGTGAACTCCCACTAGGGGATACCCTCGGCGCCGATGCGACAGTCTACGCAGGACAAAATGGCATGAATGGAGCTGCCTTGTACGGCACCGGAGAGCCCAAATCAAAAGCCAATGGCCACGTGGGACCCGCCGGTGCACCAGCAGGGGCCATAGATTGAAAAACGGCATACATTGCATTAAAAAATGCAGCCGGATCCGTCCCTGGAGCCGGGAAAGCCGGGTATTACGGAGCAGAGGTCTGCTGTACATCAGGCTCCCTCGACGCCGGCGAAAATTGAGGGCTCTGATGAACAAACTCAAAGACAGATGGCGCCTGCGACAACTCCGGACTCCTGGGCTGAGGCGTCACAGTAGGGCTCATCTCCCATGTCTTCTGGCATTGAGAAGACCGAGACCTCGACCTCGATCGGCTCCGATCCGACCGGCGCCGAGAGTCATGACGGCGCTGAGAATCATGATGACGCCGCTTCTTATGCTTCTTGGGTGAAGCATGGGAGGAATCCCTTTTATGACCCTTCTTTGCTTTTGCCAGAAAAAGCTTTGCCTCACGCTCTTTCAGAGCTTTAGGATTCATGCTCTGGCACGAAGAGCATCCTTCAACATCATGCTCTGAACTAAGGCACCAAATACAATCCGAATGAGGGTCGGTCACTGACATCCGACCCCCGCATTCCCTGCACGGCTTGAAACCGGACTTTTTTGGAGGCGACATTGTAACCACCAAAAACGCTACAGTTATCAACGAGCCAGGAAGTAAAACCGTTGGCGTTGAAGGGACGGAAAAAAGGAAAACTGACGTCAGTATGCCGACGAGGACCTCTTATTGGCATGTTGACGTCAGACGGAGTCACGTGGAGCCGTGCCATTATGACGTCCTCGTCGATGTGGACAGCTAGGAAGAAGACTTTCCGCTGGACGCTGGTGCAAGGACGAATTCATAAGGTGAGGAATCCACAGGTAGTTGTATCCATCAGAAAGGTGGGTTTTGTTTGGGAGGTGGATGGTTCTGATGTCTGTTGTCTAAACCCCCCCTAAACTGTGGTTTCCTAAATGTTCCTCTGTATTGTGAAGGGTAGAGCGCGCCCATGGCTTTGGCCGTGTCCGTGTCTTTTTTCCTTTTCTTGATTGCGGTATCCACTTCCGGCCCAAATAACTGATGTTGATTAAACAGCATATTTAGTACCCTTGTTGTATTTATGTATAAAATCCAGAACTTCGCAGCCACGCATGCCTTCGAATTGTTACAGGTGTGTTTACAGTCCGTGCTGCTGTATCTGCAGAGTCTAGGGCAGACTGTATTTGGTTGTCTGATATGACCTGTCCCTCTTCAACCACTTGTTGGGCACGTTTTTGGTGTTCCTTGGACAAATGCTGGATGATGTCTTGCATTTCGTCCCAGTGCGCCCTGTCGTAGCGTGAAAGTAGGGCTTGTGAGTTTGCAATTCGCCATTGATTGGCTGCTTGCGAGGCCACTCTTTTCCCCGCTGCGTCGAATTTTCGACTCTCTTTATCAGGGGGTGGGGCATCCCCTGATGATTGTGAATTTGCCCTTTTTCTTGCAGCCCCCACAACCACTGAGTCCGGAGGGAGCTGTTGAGTAATAAGCACTGGGTCTGATGGGGGCGGTTACATTTCTTTTCGACCCTTGGTGTGATGGCCCTTCCTTTTACAGGCTCTTGGAAGACCTGTTGTGCATGTTTGAGCATGCCCGGTAACATTGGTAAAGTTTGGTAGGATGCGTGAGTGGATGTCAGAGTGTTGAACAGGAAGTCATCCTCCACCGGTTCTGAGTGCATTGTTACGTTGTGGAACGTAGCTGCCCTGCCTAGTACTTGCGTATATGCTGTACTGTCCTCTGGTGTTGAAGGCTTGGTTGGATAACACTCTGGGCTGTTGTCCGATATAGTTGAGTCGTATAGATCCCAGGGATCCGCATCATCTTTAGTCATCCCAGTATGTGGGGGTGACTGCGCCATCGGTGTACCCACTGGTGACAGGTGTGGTGATTGTAGTGGGGATGGTTGTGGTGAGAACTGTGGTGGTGGTGACTTTTCTCTAACCACTTTTGCTTTTGGTTGCATCTCAGTCTCTTGAAAAGCTAGTTTTCTTTTAGATTTGAGTGGAAGGATCTTTTGTATCTTCCCTGTGTCCTTCTGGATTTCTGACCTTTGTTGTGTTTGGTCATGTTCTTCTAAATCCAGATCTTGCTCAAATCTGTGCCTTTCTTTGAGCTGCATAGAAAGCCCTTGCTCCTCAGTGTAGGAAGAGCGTTTCGGCTCCGAAGCCAGTTTTTTCGGTACCGAAATTCCCAACAAAACTGTCTTTTTCAGTTCCGATAAGCTCTTTCGAGGCTTACCCGACTCGATTACTTGAGGCTGACTTTTTTCGGTGCCGGATTCTCGACCGGAGTCGGAAGTCTTCGGCAAATCTTTGGCCTTTTCCAGTGCCGATGTTATTTGGTCACCTTCTTTTCTGTGGGTTGAGCCATGGCCTGCTGGCGGTGGCGTCCCCGTGGCCTTGATTTTTTGTTGTGACCCTGGGTGTGGGACGGGGCCAGTGTACTCACTGTTTGCCTTGCCGTCGAAGGTCGATCACCGTCGGATTCATCCGAGTCCGATTCTTGGATGGAAATTCTCTCTTCTTCCTCGACGTCGAGATGTTGTTTCGGTTTCGACGCCATTTGTAGTCATCTTGCGCATCAATCCCTTAAGGTCTTCTTGGATCGAAACGCTCGGCAAGCTTCACAAGTATCCTCTCTGTGTTCGGACGACAAACACAGGTTACAGACCCGTTGCTGGTCTGTATAATGATACTTGGCGTGACACTTAGGACAGAAACGGAAGGGGGTCCGGTCCATTAGTCTTGGACGACGGGTGTGGTGAGGCCGACCAGGCCTAGTTGAAGTGCGGAAGCCCCGAAGGGCCGCCGAAGTGGTCTTGATGTCGGTGCCAATATGATAAAACTAAACCGGTACCGAACGTGAACAATACCGAAGAATTTTCGATTCTTTTCTAAGTTTCCCGATTTGAAATACGGAGCGAAGAGGAACACATCCGAACCCGATGGCAGAAAGAAACAATCTAAGATGGAGTCGACGCCCATGCACAATGGAGCCGAAAGGGAGGAGTCACTCGGTCCAAAGACTCGAAAAGACTTCTTCGAAGAAAAAAAACTTGTAACACTACGAGCCCAACACTAGATGGCAGGAACAGTGCACAGCATGTGTATCTGCAGCTACACATGCCATAGAAAATATATATATATAAGGATGGTGTTCAAGATGCTGGGTGAATATATGGAGAAGGCCTGTTGTTTAGTTTTTTTACTTGTTTGTACTTCGATGACTCTGGTCTGATGGTGTTCTGGTTGTGGGTCTGCTAAGAGCCACTGGAGGTGATGTGCTTGTGAGACAGATACGCGGGGTGCTGGTCATGACAAATGATGCTGAAAATTGTAAAGACAGTGAGGGCTGGCAAGGGGAGTCAGTGGAGTTCCATCGGTAAGAGTGCAATGTGGTCATATTTATTTAGCCTGTGGATGAGATATTCTGTGGCGTGTTACATGCTGTGACAGAGGGGGGAAGGGTATTATGGTGTCTGGGTGACCATTAAGTAGGTCATTGCTGCCATCAGAAGCAAGATTACAAGGGCCTGAAAAGCAGTTCTGAAGCTCCTTCCCAGAGGAAAAGATTTCCTTTCTTTAGTAAAGACATCTACTGTCTTTATTTTCTTGGCAATGTATTCCTTGAGGGCGAGGATGGCACCCAGGATGAACCCAAGTGACTTGGGGCCTGGTTTAGGGTTTGGTGGACAGAATAAAGGCAGATGGGATGGCAGAAGACTTTTACATCCACCACAATGCTTGCTCTCCACCAGGCTAATTCGGAGATGCCTACTGGCCCCGCGGACATCTCTAAGGCGGTTCCTGTAACCATTATGAAAATTTGCTGGATGGTGCCTCCAACACAATAGCAGGCCATTACATTTTTCCAAAGATGTTTTATTTTTCAATGAAATATTAAAAACTAATGGACCCAACATGGTGTAAGGAAGCCATTATTCTTTTTCCCTATCCCTAGTTGTCAGGCTTTATATGGCGGTGACAGACAGGAAAAAAACCATGTAACAATGTCCACTCTAAAAAGGGCAGACAAACGTATTGTGCAACCCTACTCCAGCAGGCTGTCAGAGAAAGGTTTATGCTGATGGAGTTAATTTTACTCTGTTGGCATAACCCTAGTGGTCCTAGGTGGTGGGTGAAAGTTGGGGTTTAAATTCATACTGGTCTATGCCACTGAACCAGGGCTGGCTAGTTATAACTTTCAGTTTGTAGCAAACAACAGGAATTAAGTTTTGGTGGTGTTAAAATTCAGGAAAATGCTAGACATCCAGGTCTTAATGAGGTGCAAGTAGAGTTTGAGGCACAGAATGTCTAGAGAAAAAGAGAGTTTCCAGAAGAGTTGTGTAATGCCTACACATTTGTGAATTGTAATGCTGTTATCAGCGATTAAATTTCCAAGGATCGCCACATAGAAACTGAAGATGATAAGGGACAAGATGGAACTCCAGGGGGTTCCACAGGTGATAGAAATCTTCTGTGATTTGAATGAAATGATGCCAGTTGGCTATACTAGAAAGCAACCAGTAAATGGCACTATCATTACATCACATTCAAGACCTCAGGGTGTGGGTGAGGGTGGAATTGTCACTATGTTGTAGGTGAATGAAAGGCCCTGCAAGGTCAGGAGGCATGAGTTGTCTTTGTCAAAGGGGGAAGAAACTAATTCAGATAAAGATTCAGGACAATCCTTGGTTTTCCAAAGGGCTTAGAAGTTGAAAGCAAAAAGGTAATCATCTTGAATACAAAATCCATAGCACCAGATCAGCAGAAGTTAGAATTAAGTGCACATTTCAACACCAAGTCTAAAAAAGGTGTTTTTTCTATAATGATAGTATCAGCTCAGACTGTAAATTCTCACATCAATTATTTAATATTTACTGACATTAAATTTGAAGTCTGATAATGAGACCACTGGAAAGCTGTCACAAAAAATCTGTAACATACTAAAGGACTTCAAACATTACAGATTTGGGAGCAAAATGTAAACATAATAGACTGGGTGTCTATGTAAATGTAAAATTTCTATTCAGAATTCATACTTCATGTCATCCACTTAAATTATGATTCTGGTGACTGCTTTGAGTCCACTAGGGTCAAAGCAGATATTCTGCTTTCCGAAGGGGAACAACACCCTACTGGTTAATGATATATTTAAAATAGCAAATGACTGTAGAGAGAAGACTTTACCCTAAACTTTAAAACATGAGTTTGTGACTCCTCTAGTAAAGTATGATCTAGATTATAAGGCTGAGATAAATTACAAAACATTTTTAAGCTTCCATTTGTCTATTCTTTGAATCAGTTGTCATTGCTCAACTACATAGCTTTTGGGATCTAAGTCTTCTACCTAATTTTTTCAGTCTGTTTTAAGGTCACTTTGTCGTAGAGAGACATTTTTTCTTGATGTTGGAGAAAAGCTGAGCAGGAAAAGAGTATATACAAAGGCTCTAATTAGAATAATGTCATATAACGTCAAATGAAAGTCTAATACATATTTCTTTTACACCAGAAACAGTTCTATACTTAAGTAAAAAACAAACAAATTCAATAACATAATGACTTTTATAAATTAAAAAAACTTCTTTCTTTAAAGTACCTATACAGACAAACAAAGTCAGAGTGGATATATGCAAAAAAAAAACAGATATAAAGAACAAAAATCCACAGTGCAAACTAACTAGCTGTGCACACAATTCTTAGATATCACCACATATTTCACTGCACAGATTCTTCATAACACATATATATAAATTCCCAATTCTTATCTAGAAAGTAGCAATAAAGCAATTTCAAAGAAACCACCACCAGGTTTTCCTTAGTCAGTCTGCCTCTTAAATCTATTTCCTTTCATTTGTCGTTCCCCATGGTTCAGCACTAATACCACTCCTTGTAGTCTATGACCATTATCTGCCCATGACCTGCAATATCAGATATACGCCAATGATACTCAAATCCCTCAGGGTATGCACAAAGGATCCTACGATGGTAATAATATGGCATCCTGTTTCTGGTTTTACAAAAATATTTTTCCAGCTAGCCCCACCTTTTCTGTAGAGTCTATATTAAATTGCCCAGCAGTATTACAAACTATGCCTGAGTCAGTTTCTTTGACTTTCGACATTGTACCTGCGGTCACTAAGATGGCTAACTTTCATCTATATAATGTGATTTGAGTCCTTAGCTACTTGGAAATTACAAACATGTAGCCTCTTTTGTGAGATGTTGAGTTCTAGGCAGTTCTGCTGCACTACAGCTTATTTTTATACATCTCTCTAATTTATGGACAGGCTGGAACCAATTTAGAGCAATTTAGAGCTGTGAATGTAGCGTTTGGTTTGCACAAACCTTACCATGTGCTTGACCAATGACAACAACTTAGTTGTCTGCTGGTACATGGGCAAATTAAGATGAGGGTGCTGTACCTGGTAATGAACGCTATGCATGCTTAATCCCTAGATTACGTGACTAGCCATGCCATCTTTAAAAAATACTTTAAATTAATGGGAGATCCTAAAATTTGCACCCTCGGGTGGTGCCATACAGTATGAAGGGAAGTATTTGGAGATAGCAGGAGCCGTGATCTGCAACCAATTACAGTGCTCCTTTCACTTCATTATTTTGTTTTGCAACTATAAGCAGCTTCAGAGAAATAATACCTGGATATGTTATGCCCTCAGTTTGTAATCTGAATTTTGTAATTTGACACTTTTTTGTTTATGAATAATTTATTGTATGTTTTATGTTCACATGTTGCTTTAATGCAATTAATTTTTAACAGTTCAGTTGAATTGACAACGGAAGCTAGGTTTGTGCTTGGCATTTCCTACACTTTATAAATGGAAACATGAAATTCAGGTGCATGGGTTAGTAATAATTCTGTTTAAGGATCGCTGTGAACATCATTTTTGTTTTCTCTCTTACTGTATCTTTCTAGAGCTCAAAAAAAGGAAAACACACTCACAAGCAATCCTAGGTCTCCATTATGCAACTCTTCACTGAAGTAATATGTATCTAAAAAAGCCCATCTATGTGAGGGATCTCAGAGCACTTTATAACATATAGTATCTCTTTGTAAAATAAACATTTATGAATGTAAAAACATACTGCAGGCTATCAGAAGGCTACATTTTCAAAGTTGCATTTCATTTTACATCTATACAATACGGAGTTCAGAATAAATTGACAACTAACTAGGCTGTCTGAGATTAACTTCACAGAAGCATTTAAAAACATTTAAAAAAATTGAGTCCAAAAAGTAGCAGCTCCGAAGATCTGTAACTTTGCGCTATCTGTACTGGAATGTGCTCTGGGTCTCTCATGTAAAAGCTTGTGAGCTTTCTGGTAGCACAGAGCTATAAAGGTCACAACCCATGTATAAATCAATTATTATGATGAATCTGAACCTGTTCAAACCTGTCCAAAAAGTAACACAATTCACAAACAGTTGCTTGAATTTGGTGACGTCCTTAATATTATGTGTAGGAGTGAAAATGAAGACTCCTCATAACATCCAGTATGTTTAATAATGTGATGATATTCCTCAATTTTGAAAGAAAGTGGGGAAAGAGTTAGTCTGGTTTATATGAAAATTCAAGATCCTATGGGCAAAAAACTAGAAGGGGTCTTGTGTCAGTCACATTTAAATGAATAACAACATAGGGTTCTAGTGAGCATATGGTCTGTACTTCACTGATTCTGCATGCTGAAGTAAGTGATATCAGTAAATATGACTTCCCCGAAAGATGTGTAGGAGTAAAGATGCCTTAATGACACAGACTTGAAGAGAATACATATCGACTAAGCTAGAACTATATTTAGAGCCTTATTTAGAACTTGGAGAACATATTTTCTGTCTTCCAAAATATAAATCCCATTATATCCTGTGGGATTTATATTTTGGCAGAATGGAAATCTGTCACCGTTGTGACAGATTAACTCATCCACCAAGTTCTAAATCTGGCCCTTAGTTCCCAAGAATCTGGCCAGACACTTTTCTGATTAAAGGAAAACATTTTTAATGCTCTGCAAGAAATCATTACTGACTGGCAGCGTGAACAAGGTAACCAGCCAAGGGTGGCGAGGGGAGCAAATGTAAGTCTGCACATAGACTATAACATATTTTACAAGGTTTTAACTGTTCATTTAGCAAAGACACATTGTATGCTGTTGGTGTTATGGGATCCCACACAAGGGAGATTATTCAAGTGGTTATATGTATCAAAGGGGAACTGATGATGAATTGAGCAAAAGTACCTGTCCCAGGCATCACTGTTATTTAAACTCCTGGTATCAATTTCAATAAATTTAATAGGATTGTAGCAAATAGGGGTCTGGGAGCTATACCATGATGGCACATTTTCTCATAAATGCTGTGCTTTCCGTGGGTTCCTCATGACATCTCTTCCACTACACTGCTGGCCTGTGGGAGCATCTTAGGAGAGGGTTATGACATGGGGGCTCATAAAACCCATAACATGGCCGATGTGTAGGTATTTGGGTTCCAAATGACAGCACATACAACATAAGCATCACATTTGGTGTCTAGGATATGACTTGGAAAACGCTGACAGAAAACAACTCGGTTATTGAAACCTATCCATCAACTGTTCTATTTATTGTTGTTACAGTACAGAGTACTGCAGGCGATCAAGATAGGAACATCTATGTGCACGTTACCTCAAACTGTAAGGATTATGTTACTTACCCTGTAAGCATCTGTTTGTGGCATGCAGTGCTTTAGATTCTGCCAAAGAAAGACTTTCAAGTCACGAGGTAGAGTGACTTCTCCTTCTCGGGGACACTGCGCATGGGCTTTGACTCAATTGTTAAAGTGTTTTCAGGCAGGTGGGCGAGAAAGGAGTGTAGAGCAAGTGTAAGTAATGAGATGTCCATGTGAGAAAGAGCAGGAAAGACTGCAACAGCCACAGGTGTCCGGGGAGGAGGGTGGATGCATGTGAGTCTATTGCACTACATGCCATGAACAGATGCCTACTGGGTAAGTAAAAATTTCCATTTGAGGCATATGTGGCTGTAGATACACAGGCTCTCCATAGACTGTAAAGCAATCCCTCTCAGAAACGGTGGCTAACCTGTGGGTGTTGTAGTTGTTTGAAAAAGAGTATGCAGCTTTGCCTGGCTTACATTAGCTTTTTGGTGTGCTAAAATATCCACACAATAATGTTTGGTAAAGGTGTGTGGTGTGGATCATGTAGCTGCTTTACATATGTCATCTACTGGAATGTTTCCTAGAAAAACCATGGACCCTTCCTTTTCCTTGGTAGAGTGTGCTCTAGAAGGAGTAGGTAAAGATCTTTTGAATTTAGCATAACATGTTTGCATTATTCTATTCATCTAGCTGTGCCTGATTTGGATATAGGGTTGCCTTTAAGTGGAGGTGAAAAAACATCAAAAATATGTTTAGTTTTTCTGAACGTTTTAGTTCTATCAATATAGAACATAATGACTCTTTTAACATCTAATGCAGTGGTTCCCAAATCTTTTCAACCCGCAGTTCCCTTGACTTATTGGCTGCGGCTCCACATTTTGTTACTTTTTTTCAGGTGGAGAGGGTGGCCTTGGGATAACTTCCATTTTTCTCCCTCAAAATAATTGGGATGCATTGACAGTGGTTTCTGGGGGCGTGTAATCGGAGTATTGGAGTGGCTGGAAGGCTGCACAGCATGTGGTGTGTCGCAGAGCTGAAAGGTGCTGCGGGTTGTGGGAGGTGCTTGGGGTGGACCAAGCGTTGTTGCATGTATTACTGTGTTGCAGCAGAGGACTAAAGTAAGGTCTCAATAATACCCACGGGGTACTGAGAGTGTCCCCAGGGTACTTCTACATTTCAAGAGTATATATTTATCAAGGTAAAGGTATGCTCATTGCTCTATTTCACCCCACCCAATGCACTTTTGTGCCACTCCCTCCACTTGTAATGTCTCTAAAGCCACAACCCTGGTCCATGGCGATACAGACATGCCCCCTACCATGCATGCTGGGCTAGGACAAAAAGAATAATGCACATGTTAAGGTATTAGTGTTATAAAAGAATCCCCCCATTCAACAATCTCCGTAAGAAAATGTTGCAACTATAACTAACTGTCATTTATGGCAAATTTACTTAGCTGACATGTCTAAAAAACTGTACAAACATTCACAGTTGTTTTTTTCTCACACTTCTATTTATAATGGTCTCACAAGTCACACCCAAAGTGATAATGGTTAAAACAGAATGTAAAGATGACGTCTTACTCTTGGCATGGGAAACCTTTGAATGGAACTGAAGAAAAATGAGAAGTAAAGCAATATGCACAACACAGTGCACAAAGAAGCTGAGTCGGGCTTTGAACTCACCCCACTAAGATAAGCTAACAGTTTTGCCTAGGGGGGAACCCCTTTTAGTACTCAAAGTAAAAGAACGCTTCTTTACGAACACACTGAATCACTAGGAAAATGAACTTAATAGTGGTTAATGAGAATCTTTCCCAAAAGGCAGCTGACGCCAGCTGAACAAAACTCATGTTGAATTGGATTTGAATAGTGCAACTATAAAGCGTCTTTTCCTAGTTATTTGCTAATACTATGCAGTTCCTGCACTACGTCGCCTTCACCTACAAAAAACAGAGAACATCGTACTGCATTTTTTTACAATGGAGGCAATACAAAGAATATTAGAAACCTGCAGTACATTTTTCCTGGTTTCCAATTGATAAAACTCTAGTGTAAAAAACATTCAGGAACTGCCTTCATCACCACCTTATTCCATTATGTAGTTGTGTCTACCCTACTTATTACTGGGAGATCGGGCTGCTGAAACAAGAGACAGTGTAACTGAACTCAACAAAAGACAGATATTCCTCTTTGCAGCCCAGGTCTGCAGCCTCGGTAACCCCCCTCCCCGGAAGCCCCTGCCAGCCTGGCTCCTGCAAGGCACACCTGACAGGCAATGCCCGTGAAGTGAAAGGAAATACTTGTCAACTTTAATCCCTCATCATAAGTAACCTCAGTTGTGCAGCTGCTTCCTGAGTCGTGTTCCATTTCGGCTTTGGGTAAAAATCAGAGAATGCTCGTTTTGTGTCAATGGTCTCATCATGTGCATGAGAGAGACACCCAGTGACCACAGCTTGAGAGGCAGCAAATATTTTACGAGCCTCTAATTCCCAAAATGTATGCTTGGTGCACATCTGTTGGCTGCGCCCCTTGCTAGTTTTGACGGTGCACTGGGATGCTGTAGCGCACAGATTGGGAACTGCTGATCTTATGTATGAAGAGCACTTTCCGCAACAGAATCTGGTTGAGGGAAAAAACTGGTTGA
This sequence comes from Pleurodeles waltl, assembly GCF_031143425.1. Classification (NCBI taxonomy): domain Eukaryota; kingdom Metazoa; phylum Chordata; class Amphibia; order Caudata; family Salamandridae; genus Pleurodeles; species Pleurodeles waltl. The sequence goes on along the minus strand of NC_090444.1, from coordinate 420,167,264 downwards.
GGTGAAAATAAGAAACCACTTTAGTGAGAAATTTAGGGATGTGTGGAGAACCACTCTGTCTCTTGGTAGTTGGAAGAAAGGTTCTTTCAAGGTTAAAGCCTGGAGCTCACTAAAACGTCTAGGTGAAGTGATGGCGACTAAAAATGCCACTTTCCAAGAAAAGAATTGAAGGGGGCATGAATGAAGGGGTTCAAAGGGAGAGCCCATGAGTCTTGTGAGAACAACATTAAGGTTCCATAAAGGTACAGGTGGAAACCGTTGTGGAATAACTCATTAGAGCTCCTCCGTGAGGGTTTTAATGACTGGCACCTTGAACAAAGAAAAGTGTTGCCTATTTTATAGACAGGCAGCTATGGCAGTGAGATTTAATCTTATAGAGGTGAATACTAGCTCATACTTTTGTAAATAAAGCAAGCAGCAGACAAAGGTGGTCATAATGAACTTGGCAGTCCTGCCCAGCCACGCCTACGGTCGCGGTTAGACCGCCAACAGCGAGGCAGTGCAGAACCGCCAAATTATGACAGCGCTAGTGAACTGGATGCATCACATCCAGTTCACCGCCTTTACCTGTCAGAGGGGTGGGACCGCCTAGCCGAAGGTTGACCACCTTCGACCCAATAGTCCACCTAACACCGCCAGCGGTATTTTGAGTATCCTTACCGAAAGGGATTCCGTGACGGCAGCCCCGCCACAAAATCCCTGGCGGTAAGGATACTGGTAACAGGAATACTTTTTCCTGTCACCACAACAGGACTCCACAACCCCCACTCCATGTAGGAGCACCCCACCCCGATCCCATCAGACCCCCCACGCCCCAGATCCCCATTCTGAACCGCTGTCCCGATCCCCGTTCTGATCTCCCCACCCCCCCATCCACGCACGCACACACCACACTTGCATACATACACACACATACACACACACACAATTGCGCTCACTCATTTACACACACATGCACACACAGCCACAACCCCCCACCTGCATACAGGCACACAGACACTTGCACACACACATAAACACACACAACACACACACCCTCCCTTCCATTCACACACACACACACCCATTCACGCACAAAACACTCAACACCCCCCTCCCCTGTCGGACGATCACCTTACCTGGTGGTCGCGGTGGTCGTCCTGGAGGTAACTGGATCCATGGAGCTTGCTCCGCCACCAGCGCCGCGCCAACACAACACCGCCACGCCGTTTACAATGTTGTAATACAGCGGGCGGTGTTGTGGTGACTTGGCGGTAGCGAAGGAGCAAGCTCCACTAGACCGCCGACCGCCAGTATTGCTGCTGGCTGCTTCCCCACCAAATAGGGGCGGAAAGCAGCCAGCAGCCATAATATGGCAATCTGAAGACTGCCATGTAGTGGGTGTGACTTCGGCAGTCTACGAAATAGACTGCCAAAGTCATAATGAGGGCCAATGTCTTGTACCGTAGCTTTGAAAGGTTCAATGTTGTTTGAGTGACAGCAGCAAACAAACCACTTACTTTGTGCCCCATAACAAGCTCTTGTGGTATGTCTACATGCCTCTTTAAGAACGTCCATACATTCTGGTGGCAAAATAAGGTAACCAAACCTCTTGGCGTCAGGAGATAAATTGCTAGGTTGAGAGTTTTTGGAACTGAGTGGCTGATTTCTCCATGGTTGTGAGTCAGAAGGTTTAGCCTGTTAGGGAGCTTCTCATGGGGAACTAAGGAGAGGTCTAGTAGGGTTGTGATCCAGGGTTGATGAACCCAGGTGGGAGCTAGTAGGATCATTGTAAGAGACATCTCGCTGAGCTTCTGAACCAGAATTGGAAGGAGAGGGAGAGGAGGAAAAGCGTAGAGAAAAATCCCTGACAACTCATCCATAGAGCGTTGGCCTTGGATAGTGGTATGGGAACTGGGAAGTCTGGGCATTTTGTGTTTTCTGTGGTTGTCAAAAGGTCTATTTGATGGAACCCCCACCTTAGAAGTTTGGGAGGAGGACCTGTGGGTGGAGATCCCATTTGTGGTCTTGTTGCTGCATCCTGCTTAGCAGCTCTGCAAAGTTGATGTCTGTGCCTGGGAGATACTCTGCTATCAGGTGAATGTTGTGCTACAAAGCTAATTTCCAAATGGTCTGTGATAGTTGTGAAAGTTGCAGAGACCGTGTCTCCACCGTTTTTTGTAGGTAATACATGGCTGTCATATTGTCAGTGCTGATTAGGACAACCTTGTGAATGAAGTGAGGAAAGAAATCTTTCAAGGCTAGGTGAACAGCTTGAACCCAAAGGAAGCTTGGTGTTTGGAGTCCCATATACCCTGTATCATGAGATCTTTCAGATGTGCAACCCAACCTGGGAGTGAGGTGCCCACTGGGAGAGCTATGTGGGGAACAGGACCCAGAAGAGGCCCACCTTCAACATGTTGTTGGTATTCCACCATTGCAGAGAGTGTTAAGTCTGGTGGCCTACCAACACTAGGTCTGTAACTGACCTTGTGACTGAAACCATTGAAGAGCTACACATACCTGTAACAAAGGCATGTGTAGGTGAGCATGGGGTACTGCAGCGATACAGGAGGTTATCATCCATAGAAGATGCATTACTTTCTTCACTGTTATCTGCTGATTTGGTTGTAAAAGAGGTAATAGTGTCTGGAAATTGTTAACTGTTGCAGAAGTGGGATAGGTAAGCCAGATTTGTGTGTTCAGAATTGCTTCAAGATATGGTTGTATCTGTAGAGCTTGTAGTTGGGACTTGTGAAGCCTAAGCTGTGAAGCATGTCTGTTTTTATTTGAGTATACTGTTGATGAGTTGTGGCCTTGATAAGCCAATCGTCCAGGTAGAGAAACACATATATTAGTCTGTGGCGATCAGCCGCGACCACCTCCACACACTGGGTGAAAAGTCTTGGTGCAGTTGTGACTCTGAACAGAAGGAGTTCGAACTGTTAGCGTTTCCTGCCCACCACAAACCTGAGATATTTGAGATAGGTTGGGTGTACTGGTATGTGAATATATGCGTATTTTAGATCTAATATAGTCATAAAGTCGCCCTGTTGAAGAAGTGGTATCACTTCTTGCAGAGTGACCATGTGAAATTGCTTAGATAGAATATTGGCTTCAGAGTACTACTTTTTTGGATATCAGGATGTGTACAGTATACTTAATCTTAATGTTGAAGAGGGGCAGGTTCTACTGAGGAGGAGAGCTTGAACCTCCTTTTTGAGTAATGTTTGATGTTCTACTGAGAGCTGATGACTGCAAAGTGGAACGTTGGGAGGTGTGGTAATGAGCAACAGGCAATAACCTTGGGGGATAATATCCAGCACCCATTGGTCTATTGTTATTGCTTGCAAGCTGGGTAGAAAATTGTGTATGTGTCACTGACAGGTGTGGTATGATTGGGGAAGTGAAGGAAGTCATTGCTTGGTGGTAGTGTTAGTAGGCTTCTGAAGTGGTTGTTTTTGAACCCTGCGATAGCTGGGATGGCGAAAGGAGCCCCTAGGAGTAGGAGTTTGTAGAGCCCACATGGATTTTGTCGTTTCAGTAGCCTTTTTTTCTAGGGCCTCATTGACTTGGGTGCCAAAAAGATGTTCTTCGTTGAAGGGAACCTTTTAAATATTTTATTGGATGTCAGGCTTGAAGCCAAGCGTGTCGTCTGAGCAGGATGCTAGTATTAATGCTCCTGGCTGCTGTGTGGGTGGAATCAAGGGTACATCCTATAGATGTAATGGATATGAATTTGCCCTTTGCCACAAGTTCCTGTCTCCTTTTTCAGTGCTCATCTAGCAGATGTTGGAGGAGTTCCTCCATCTCATCCCAGGGAGCAGGGTCATTTCTGGCTAACAGACCCACAGAATTAGTGATGCACCACTGGTTTGTAGACTGGGCTGCAATCCTTTTACCTGCTGCATCAATTTGCTTGCTATCTTTGTAGGGTGGCGAGGTATCACCAGACGCTTGAGAATTGGGCCCTTTTCTGGCACTGGTGGCTACCAGAGAATAAGGTTGTAATTGGCCTCTTACATATATATATATAGGGTCTGAGGGAGACGGTTTATATTTTCTGTTGACCCGGGAAGTAATTATACGAGCCCTAACTGAGTCCTTGAAGATGCCATCCATGTGGGGCAACTTTCCTATAAGCGTGGGTGGGTACTGGGTGCCCCTGTGTGTTGAGGATAGTGTTTCAAATATGGAAACCTCACTATGTAGCTAAGTGCCATGAAATATTGCTGCCGTAGCTATGAACTCCTGGTATGTGGTGGAATTGTCAGGAGGTTATGGGTGTGCAGGGTACAAATCAGGGTTGATGTCTCCTGGAGGGTCAACATTGTAAGAGAACCAGAGGTTAGTGTCTAATGGTACATGAAAAGAGTCATCCCCAGTATCTGGGAGTCCGGTACTGTCACCAGGGGATCCTTGTGAGGAGGTGTCTGAGGGATGTATATCAGACTGTGGTGAAGATGGCAAGTCTGGTGGTGGTGGTGGTGATGGAAGAGGCAAAGGACTGGTGGTTTTGTCCAGCCTTTTGAGCTTTGGTGGAGCAGGGACATCCAAAGCCTCTTGAAAAGATAACTGTCTCTTAGAAGATGGTGGCAAGTAGGTGGAGACTCGGCTAGAATCCGTCCAGATTTGAGATGGATGTAAATTTGCTACTGCCAAGAGTCCAATTTCTCCTGAAGTTTATAAACAATAGGCTTCACTGCTGCCTCAATGGTCTTTTTGTATGTCGAACTTGAAGGTTTCGGCTCCGAGCAAAGTTTCTGTTTTGGATGCAAAGACCCACTCAGCGACGAGGCGTAGATAATGTTGGTCGGCTTGGCACTGGCGGCTGGGTAAGAGTTGAGGTTGTTGACGCCAAAGTTTTCAGCTTCAGGATGGTGTTGCGGTGCCAACCCGAACCTGACTCTCGGTGCCGACCATGGCCTACAGGCAATGGTGGTCCAAATGATCTGAGACATTGTTTTTTATACTGTTCAACTTAAGGCTGAGGGGCAGGGTGATTTCAAACTCGAACTGTGGGTTGGATTCTGAATGCAGCCTGTCCAAAAAAGCCTCCTCCACAGCAATCAAAGCCTATGGATGCTGTTCCTCACCAACGCCTTGATGACTGAGGAGATCAGGAGTGTAGTTGGCGGTCTTCCGCTGCATGTTTTTAGAAGCGTTTTTGATGGTCTCGGAGCATCTTTTTCAAGCGGAATGCACAACAGGTTTTGCAATTCGTCTCCCTGTGTTCTGGCAACAGACACAGGTTATAGACCTGATAGAAGTCGGTCTGTGGGTACTATGTGTGATAACGCCTGCAGAAATTGAAAGGTGTCTGTTCGATTACCAGGAGGACATTGTATGGAGGACCTGCTGGAGACTGAGTATGAAGGCCCTGAAGGATAAGGCCCCTGGGGCCAAGATGGAGTTGTGTTGATTTGGCAGTCCATTCTATCTCAACGCGCAGTTGGGAGAAATTTGATCAATAACAATACCGAGAGTATTAGATTTGGAACCGAGTGAGAGATCTGACGACAGTCTAGACTCAGAGCACACGCACACAACCCGATGGCAGAGAGAAAACAATCTAACAATGGAGTTAATGCCCATGCACAGTATCACAAAAGGAGGAGCCACTCTACCTCATGACTGAAAAGACTTTCTTCAAAGAAACATAACCTGTACACACTCAGACCCAAAACTAAATGGCAGGAGTGTGGCGAACATGTGTATCTACAGCCACACATGCCTTGAACAGTAGACTTTAAAAGTGCCAGCAGTAGTATAGGTTTAAGCCATTTCTTTGCAACACATTGCAGGTTATCCATTTTTTAAGGTCAAGCGCACAAGCGCTTTGGCCCCTGTTGTAATCTCTCTGCGGGCTTTTAATCACGCCCATGTCATGCCCATCAGTTTGGTTGGTTCATGGGCTTGCCTTTTAAAATCCTCTTGATTTCATTAGTGAAAGGCATGCATACGTCATGTCTTTTCCGGTGCTTAGTCCTCCCCGAAAGCATCAGTAAACTACTGAACACATACGAGACTCTGTGTTTTCTGCATGGCTTCTGGACTGCTTTTTCTTTTTCTTTCCTACGCAGGGCCATCTCGCTGGGCAGTAGTCAAGAGCTTTGCATGACATCGACACTGTTACATGGATAAATGCACTTTTGACGGTTACATGGTTAATTGCACTTTTGCCGATACGTTTGACTGCAAGCGAATTTCTGTTTCCTTTTGTGTGTCTCCTTCGTGCTCCTGGTGGCCGTGGGCTCACTTATGTGAAACTGTTTTACTTTTCATTTTCAGTTTATGTGGCAATAAAAAAATCTGGTTAGGAGATTACAACGCTAATAGCTCTAACTCGCGCAAATGCGAGACCCACTGCATTGCAAATGCATGTTATTTTAAAATGTTTTTATTGATTTTATACCTTGGTACATATTTTGCAGATTCTAATTAGATCATATACAATAAAGGTATTACTTATTACTGTACATCAGATTAGGCCAAATCGTGTTCATATTCATGTTTAATTGTTAAAACCAACATTTCTTTTTATTGTAAACATCATTTGGTGCTTGCCTACATTTTTAAAATTTTAAATGTCCTGTCAAGAAAAGTAATTTGTAGTCCTTTGTCAGTATGCACCAGAAGCATATTTCAGGTTATGCGTGGATAAGTTTTATTTCAAACTATTTCAAATTTTGTCCATATGCCTGCCAAAAGATCTCTTGCATGTCTGGCAGAACAATATAGCAGGCATTTTAAGGGTGCATGTGGAGCCTGAGAAGCACCATTGATTATATGGAATGTAGTTCCCCAAACATGTTGCACCCTTGGGCTCACTGATCTGAAAAACTCATTGGTGACTTAAAAACATGCTACACAGTGGATCAAGTGTATTCTTACCTACAGCCGCTAGAAGACATTTCTCTTGGTGCTGGACAGTCAATGGTGATCAAAACCCAACAACCAAGGTTCCCTTAGCTGCAAAAATATAGATTGCAAGTAGGTTGAATCCCACCACCAGGGAGCATACTCAGTGCCTTAAACCACTTAGATGCTAAGATTGAGAACACATTTTTTTCCCAAATCAGTTTTCAGTCTTTACTGGACCTGTATGTGTATGATCGCATGTTGTCAGAAAACACTCACCTTGTACTAAGAATACAAAAGGAGGAATGCTCTCTTCCACCCCTATCGCATCCACCACCAATCCCACACAATAGGTATATGTGGACTAATAGTGAAAACACAGACAGCCCATTAGAAAGTAAACAGAGACAAGGATCTCACTGTGCAACTCATCACTCTTTTAGACTCTGACATCTGCAGGTCAAGGTAGATATCCTAATGGATAAGTCTTGTAATCTGTCATTCAGAGCATGACATCTAACCTAACAGTAGAGATGATATACCTTAGGACTATCTTGTGTAACACACTTTCTGTGTTGTTGAATTGAAGCTGATATTTCTGAAACAACACAAAATCAATATGATATGAATATTAAACTACTAAGCTACCCTCCTTCTTTATTGATAAGGCAACTACCTTATGCTGCCATAATGCACACTTTCTGGAGATGATATTGCGAAAGAGAGAGAGAGAAAGAGAAAGAGAGTGGGTGAGTGGACTATTAGATAAACACCTATTGTATATTGTGCATACTCATGTAAACATATCATAAGTAATCAAATCTCTTTTTGTGATAACTACTTCCGTTCATTCACAAGAAAAATACCAGAGTTCACCTGAAATAAATCTTTAAAAAAGTCTGAACTAATAATAAAATGCTTAAAAGAGTTGAAAGTTTATTTTTCTGCCATCACTACTTGATTTCTGAAAATTGTCTTTCAGTAGTCTCTTGTAAAAATATCTCTTCAAAAAGTTATCCAAACGAAGAAAAAAAAGCTTGAATTCAATTAATCAAATCTCAAGGTCTTGACTGTAGCAACACTGCAAAACATTTGCCTGGCAAGGATGCTGTTGAACACAAGGGAGGTTAAATGCAATGATCCACGATGGCCACCACCATCTCAAAATCACGTGAGAGTTCAGGGTTTCTTGGAAATTGTAGTCTTCTTGTCCGGCACAGTAGCAAAGTATGTTCTCCACAGGTGCAAAGACTTTTACAAGCCAATTGTGACATTTAATGGCCAAGCCACACTTTCCATCCTTGAAATTATCTCAGTATGAGCGAGTTTTAAGTATTGAACATCCATGCCCTGACTCAAAAGACTTCCATCCTTACATGTGGCTTTAATGGGAAAAGCCCAAATTATTATGGTCTCCAGATAAATTGGGCTTGGTGGAGAAGACAATAATACATTGTGCAAAGGCATTTAAAGGTAACTCTTTAGTACACTAGTTGAGCTTCTAGTACATGAGATGCCACCCTCGGGTTTCCAAGACATGGTAAGAAGATATGCATTTTTAGCTGTATGAAGTCTGTTAATTTGTTTTATAGAGCAGCCTAAGAACACAATGCCCCCAAATTGAAAATGAAAATTAATTAGTGATGCAACAATATTTTACATATAAAGCTGGTAAAGACAGGCAAAATGTTGGCAATGTATTGAATAATCCTTTTTTAATCTCAGGAGGTCCGCATCTTATTCTGTGTATTCGTCCTTTACTACTCAACTTGTGGACTCACAGTTGGGAGCTACTTATACTGAACTTGTGCTCACCCTTCTGCTACTTTTAGGCAGACGAATAGTTGAGAAGTATGAATACACATTGAGTACATATGCCTGTGATGCTTGCTCAGACAGTGTAGCAGGGTTCTGTTAATTTGACTTTGGAACAGGGAATGCTTTTTGAACATGCATTGAAGTTTGCCTGCACAGCCTAGAACCTGAATTCACAAAGGCTAGGTGGTCTAATTGGAAGAACGACACCACAGTTGTTGTTCTTGATATAGTGGACCAATTATGGAGGCTGCCCAAAATCAGTGGCTCCAACAGATGGAGCAAACTAAAATAATAAGGTAATCTTTACTCAAAAGAATGTTTTATATTATCCACAATATCAAGAGACGTTAACTCTGCCTTGTGACCTAAAAAGGAGTGAGAAATATAGAAAATATTACTTCTATTGAGATGCTTATGATTCTGTGCTGTCATTTTCCCATGGCTTTTCTGATGAAGGCATTGCAGTGTGGCAACAAATGATGTGGTTTCAGGCTTTAAAGGAATAATGAATGAGGATTATTGAATACAGTTTTACATTGTCTAGAGCCAAACCCTCACTGAAGGAATCAATAATATCGCCTTAGTACAGGGTTGGAATCAATAATATTACTATTGTATAGGAAGGAGAAGAAATCTCACAATTGTGCAGCTAAGAACCCCAGTTTCACTTCAATAAGACAGTCAGTAGGCTTGTTGATTCTAAGAGGAGGAGGTTTTATTCTAAAGACACTGGTGGTCATTCTGACCCTGGCGGTCTTTGACCGCCAGGGCGGAGGACCGCGGGAGCACCGCCGACAGGCCGGCGGTGCTCCAATGGGGATTCCGACCGCGGCGGTAAAGCCGCGGTCGGACCGGCACCACTGGCGGGGTCCCGCCAGTGTACCGCGGCCCCATTGAATCCTCCGCGGCGGCGCAGCTTGCTGCACCGCCGCGGGGATTCCGACCCCCCCTACCGCCATCCAGATCCCGGCGGTCGGACCGCCGAGATCCGGATGGCGGTAGGGGGGGTCGCGGGGCCCCTGGGGGCCCCTGCAGTGCCCATGCCACTGGCATGGGCATTGCAGGGGCCCCCGTAAGAGGGCCCCTACATGTATTTCACTGTCTGCTGCGCAGACAGTGAAATACGCGATGGGTGCAACTGCACCCGTCGCACAGCTTCCACTCCGCCGGCTCGATTACGAGCCGGCTTCATCGTGGAAGCCTCTTTCCCGCTGGGCTGGCTGGCGGTCTGAAGGCGACCGCCCGCCAGCCCAGCGGGAAAGTCAGAATTACCGCCGCGGTCTTTCGACCGCGGAACGGTAACCTGACGGCGGGACTTTGGCGGGCGGCCTCCGCCGCCCGCCAAGGTCAGAATGAGGGCCACTGTGTTAGAATATGAAAGAGGAGAACAGTTTGAACTATTAAGGCAAATATGTAAGGTATGGTGAATTTAACAATCCCAACATCTGTGTTGGGAGTCAGATGAATGTGGCCCCTAAAGTGAACAGCATTGTTGTGAGAAAGCTAGCAATCTTATCACAAAATTTAAACCACTGGTCAGTATTGTTAAATGTAACAATGCTGCCGTTATTAAAGGCATCATTTGTTTTGAGGACTTAAGATTGACTGTGTGCCAAGCATGTTTATGATGTTTGATCCTAGATCAGACAGGGGAATGGCGGAGGATAGACCACAGGTAGTTTGATAAAGTGATGGTTCAAAGGAAGTAATTTGAGGGAGTACTTTACCTCATACATAATTACATAACATTCTTAATTTTTAAAGAGAAAATACGATTTCTCTCATAAAACTAAAGTCATACTATAATATAATATATAACTATAGTCATATCATAAATCAAAAATATATAGCACTTACTGTTTCCATATCATGAAATTTGGCTTTTAATTGTAGGGTTTCTTTTTCTAATTCATGTAACTTGTCAGACCGTGCTCGGGTTCCCTCTAATTGATCTTCCAACATGGCTTTTGTTTCAAGGAGTACTTGATTGTCTTCTTTTAACTCCTTCAGAATATAAGAAAGCAAGAACATCAATTTTATTGACATATTTAATATACAACAAAGTGCACAAGCCTCAGGCACTGCTATCCTGTCATAATTAGACGTAAGACATGAATAATGGTTAGTAAAAAGCAAATGCAGAAAGAGACAATTCAAAAGATACAAGGCAAAGTAATCAAGACTTATGTCCTGGTCTTGGATAGCACCTGACCAGGGGAGGGAAGTCCAGGTGGAAATACTATCACCAGGACTCCAGGGCATCTCACAGATGGGTTTTCCAAGGAGCAAGCACCTGTTCATGTCTCAGAGCCACACAATTAAGAGGAGAGGGCTTCTGGTTCCCCATTGCTAGGCAATGTCTCTCTCAGCTAGCACCAGCCCCATACACACCAAAGCACTCATGTATGAGTTTGCATTTGTGCAGGAAAACTAGCTTGGGAAAGGGCAGTCTCGGCCTCATCAGGAACTTTAATTGGGAATCTGTGATGTTCCCCCAGAATCTTTTATAGTCAGACAGCCCCAGTAGCAATGTGACATCTCAATCACAATTGAAAGAACTCTCTACCCATTTTCCACAATCTTTCAGCTATGGGAGACACTTTGTAGATACCTGAATTGTATCAGGAGAGATTGGATGCAGATGGCCACCTCAGGGGAGTACATAAGGGTATGTTGTCAATCTTCAACAGACAGATACCCCACATCCAACTGCCACACTGGTGCAAAGTAGGACTCTTTCAAGTAACTAAAACCCACGCCCTAAGGTAACTATAACTCACGCCCTCACCATGCACAGTTGTCTCATCAATAATTTTCTTGCAGATGTTGCAGAAAGATGGAAGATGGCGTAGAATATGTCTTCAATGATATAATATGTGGCGTATTTAGCTGTGCATGGCAAAGGTGCAAGTTATAGTTACCTTAGGGCGCAAGTTTTAGTTACTTGAAAGGGCCAACCCCCCTAACCACCCAACCTGATGCTGTGCACTGCCCTTTACGCATGCACGGTGGAAGCTGGCTGCTGCCTCCCTGTGAGAGAGAGGCTGTATCTGGGGGTAAGAATGGCAGTCAGAGTGTCAGTCTGACAGTGCATACATCAGTGTTTTAGTGGGTGCATCAGTATGTGCACAGGCCTGTAAGTGCGTGAATCAGAGTGTTAGTGGGTACGTAAGTGGGTGTGTGACAGTCTGAGTGGGTGTGTGAGTGAGTGTGTAACTGTCTGAGTGGGTGCGCGAAGGTCTGACTGGGGCTGTGAGTGAGTTCATGAGGGTCTGAGTGGCTCTGTGAGTGGGTGCGTGAGTGTCTGAGTGGGTCTGTGAATGGGTGCGTAAGTGTCTTGAGTGGCTGTATGAGTGGGAGAGTTGATTGCAAGAGAGACAGAGAGTGGAAGAAAGTGAGAGGGAGAGAGAGAGAGAGTTTTTTAGGCTTTGATGTCTGATATACTTAGAATGAGTTATTTGTCTCCAATTTAAAAATAAAAAAATGTATTTGTTTTTTTAAAATATAATATTTTAAAATAAATAAATATAAAAAAATGAAATGAGTCCAGCTGCACTCGAACCCCCAAAGCTCAGTGTGCAGGTGATCTTTACACTGAGGTATGGGTTTTTTTAAATTCTCTTTTTTTCCAGCCCTATATGGGCTATCTAGGACTGCCCCTCCTAATTAATTTATTCACACACACATATATATATATATATATATATATATATATATATATATATATATATATATATATATATATAATATATATATTTATTTAAATAAAATACACTTACGGGCTACCTGGCACTCAGGGGGAAGCCTTAAGGCTTCCCTCGCAGTGACATTGCTTCAGCAAGCAAGGAGCTGCTTTGACAGCATTTCCGTGCTTGCAGAAGCATTTAGGGCCAGATGTAGGAACCGGTTTGCATGTCGCAAACTGCGAAAAACGCAGTTTGCGACATGCAAAACGGCCATCGCGATGCTGATTCACATTTTGCGAGTCAGTACCGACTTGCAAAATGTGAATCCAATTCTCAAATAGGAAGGGGTGTTCCCTTCCTAATTGCGACTCGCACCGCGATGTAGAATTGCTTTGTGACCGCGAAAGCGGTCGCAAAGCAATTCGCAGTTAACACCCACTTGAAGTGGGTGGTAACTCATTCGCAAACGGGAAGGGGTCCCCACGGGACCCCTTCCCCTTTGTGAATGTCGCTGAAAATATTTTTTCAGAGCAGGCAGTAGTCCAATGGACCACTGCCTACTCTGAAAAAATTAAACCAAATGGTTTCATTATTTTTTTGAATTGCAACTCATTTTCCTTTAAGGAAAACGGGCTGCAATTCAAAAAAAAAACCTGCTTTATTAAAAAAGCAGTCACAGACATGGAGGTCTGCTGTCTCCAGCAGGCCACCATCCCTGTGAGTGCAGGGACTCGCTATGGGATCGCAATCTGCGACCCACCTCATTAATATTCATGAGGTGGGTCTTTGCGACCCCATAGCGAGTTGCAGAAGGTGTCTGAGACACCTTTCTGCATAAAATTTTGCGAGTTGCAAATTGCGAGTCGGTCAGACTCGCAATTTGCAAGTCGCAAAATTGTAGTTTCCTACATCTGGCCCTTAATCTCTGTCCCCTGCACGCACAGGGGACAGAGATAAAAGCTTTGAATTGTGACAGTGGGTCCTGCTTTGCAGTTCCCGCTGTGAAAACATCAAATGATTGTTGTGGCTTGGCTTAGCTTGGGAGGGGGCGGGAGATGCCCCCACTCATATTTTTAATAATGAAAGCCCTGGGGAAGCGTCAGTCCCCAGGGCATCGGGGAAAAGCGGGGGGCTGTGGATCCCCATGCATATATAGTAAGGAAAGCCCTGAGAAGGTGGTGGTCCCCAGGGCAGAGGGGGGCCATGGGCTCCCCCGCATCTCTAATAATGAAAGCCCTGGGGAGGTGGCGGTCATTAGGGCAATGGGGGGCCACGGGACCCCTCGCATTTGTATTAATAAAAGCCCTGGGGAAGTGGCGGAGCCCAGGGCGGCAGGGGGAGCCGCGAGCCTCACACATCTGTAATAATGAAAACCCTGGGGAGGTGGCAGTCCCCAGGGCAGCAAGGGGTGAGGAGGGGGGGATTTTAGGCCCCTCCGAATATATTGTAATGAAAGGCCTTGGGAGGTGGCGGTCCCCAGGGGTGCTTTGGGAGGTGGTTCCATTGGGACCCCCTTCCCCGCCACCAGGGCTAAGGGGTCAGGGTGTCTCTAGCCTGCCCCTTTATTTTTGTGTGTGTGTGTTAGAATTATGTGGAGATATTAAAAAATGAATCACTTCACCACATGCAAACAGACCTATTGTTAGCTCTGCAAGTTGTGTCTATTTTGACTTAGTTAGCATGCATTTTTTTTGCATTGCAGCCTTTTTGCCCCCTGAAAGACAGTGGAGGAAGTGTCCCACAGGATTAGGTGAGAGACACTATGCTAATTTGTTCCCATTATTCAAACTGTGCAAGTAATAAGTAACCATATTTGAAGCTGCATTTATTTGCCAAGGCAAAAGGTAGGAATTCCAAAAGTGATGACACTGGAAGTGCTGAATATTTTACTTTACCTAAGTTTGCAGTACCCATAGCAAACAGTCCTGGTAGGTTACCAGTTAATATATAGGTGAATTCTATCTCTTTACACTGGCTGGCTCCTCAGCTTTGGGACTGGTCTCCCTTGGCATTTTTTTTCCATCCAAAAATTCTGATGTAGACGATTCTGAATGAAATGTAGTCCAAATAGCAATGACATGATCGATGAAAGATGCCTGTTTGTCCCTGTGCCCTAAAGTAGCCAGACGCAAGAGTGCCATATATTGGCTCAACTCCACGGGTCTTAAAATGGACTGGTTGCATAGGGGTGTGCCAGAAGAACAAATTACTTACCTTCGGTAACGCTTTTTCTAGTGGATAAAATAGCTACCTGTGGATTACTCACCTTATGAATTCACCCATGCGCCAGCATCCAACGGAAAATCTTCTTTCCAGCTCTCAACGTCGACGAGGACGTCACAATTGCACGGCTCCACGCGACTCCATCTGACGTCACCGTGCCAATAAGAGGTCCTCGCCGGTGTGCTGACGTCAGGTTCACCCATTTTTTACGTACCTTTGAGGCGAACAGCTGAGAACCGACCCCACAATAACTCCAATAAATACATATATACATAAAACTACCATGATGCAATATAATCAAAACCATCATTTCTATATACAGGAAAATACATAAATATATACATACACCTATACAACCACCTATCTTAATGTAACCAGAAAGGCAACGGGGAGGCGGGTGGGGATGTGAGGAATCCACAGGTAGCTATTGTATCCACCAGAAAAAGCGTTACCGAAGGTAAGTAACTTGTTCTTCTGATGGATTCAACTACCTGTGAATTCCTCACCTTATGAATAGAGTCCCAAAGCAGTACCGCACTCTGAGGTGGGAGCCTGACTGGTTACACCAAGAAGTCCTGCAATACAGAACGCGCAAAATGGCCTTCACTCCTAACCTCCGAGTCCAAGCAGTAATGCTTCGCAAAGGTGTGGAGGGACGCCCAGGTTGCTGCCTTGCAAATGTCCACCACTGGAACCGCCCCTTGCCAGGGCCAAAGTAGCAGACTTAGCCCTGATGGAATGGGCTCTGATACCCTGAGGAGGAACTTTCTTTGCCAAGGAGTAGCAAATATTGATACAAAGAATGACCCACCTGGAGATTGTTCTTTTATGGACTGCTCTGCCCTTCCTCTGTACAATATACCCCACAAACAGCTGGTCCTCAGGGCAAAAGTCTTTAGTCCTTTCAATATAAAAACTAAGCACCCTTTTTAGGGTCCAAACGGTAAAGCCTCTCTTCCTCCTTCGAGGGGTGAGGAGGAGGGTAGAAAGATGGAAAGGTAATGATCTGCCCTATATGAAAAGGAGTGACAACTTTTGGCAGGAAAGCCATCCTGGTTTTCAACACCACTTTATCTGGGAAAAACAAGGTAAAGAGAAAGAACTTGAAGATCACCAACCCGCCTAGCCAAGGTTATAGCAATGAGAAAAACTGTTTTAAGCACCAGAAATCGTAACGGGCAAGAATGCATGGGTTCGAAAGGTGACCCCATTAAAAAGGTTAAAACAAGATTTAGGTCCCACTGAGGCACATTAAAAGGAGAGGCAGGAAACCTATTAACTAAACCCTTCAAAAACCTAATCACAATAGGTGATTTAAACAATGAAGGCTGATCTGGGAGGCAAAGAAAGGCTGACAGAGCAGCCAAATAACCCTTAACAGTAGCCACTGTACAACCCTTCTTTGCTAATTCTAGAGCAAATAATACAATATCGGAGAGGTGGGCCCTCACAGGATCAATTTGCTTTTCTCCACACCAAGCCACGAATTTTGCCCTCCTGCCGGCATAAACAGTCTTAGTGGAGTGTTGCCTGGCCGATGAATTAACATCCACTACATCTGGTGGGAGAGAAAAGGAACTCAGGTTGCTCGGTTCAATCTCCAGGCATGAAGGTGCAGGCTCTGGAGGTGGGGGTGTAGAACCTGCCCCTGCGACTGTGGGAGGAGGTCTGCCCTGAGAGGGAGACTGAGCGGAAGTCACAGCGAGAATTGGAGAAGGTCCGTGTACCACACCCTTCTTGGACAATCCGGGGCTATTAAAATGACCTGAGCCCGATATTGGCGAATCTTCCTCAGAGCCCGAGGGATCAAGGGTATGGGGGAAATGCGTAAAGCAACTGGTTGCACCAAGCTATCTGAACCGCAGACCCTAAAGCTCCTTGCACCGGATACTGGAGGCTGCAGAATGACGGGCAGTGCACGTTCTCCCAAGTGGCAAACGGATCTATCCCTGGAGAACCCCACATCTGAAAGATGTGCAGGACCAGATCTAGATGGAGACGCCACTTGTGATCGGCCGAAAAATGTCGACTGAGAGTGGCCGCACGTACGTTGAGCGCTCCGGGCACACGATTCGCTATCAAGCAAATCCGATGGTTCTGAAGCCAGGACCAGAGATGCAGAGCTTCCCTGCAGAGAAGATACGACCCTACTCCTCCCTGCTTGTTTATATACCATATTGCAGTAGTGTTGTCCATCAGAACCTGAACTGACTGACCACGAAGGGACGGGAGGAAGGCATTGAGAGCCAGACGTATCACCCGCAATTCCAACAGATTTATATGAAAAGTCTGTTCCACTAGAGACCAACGACCCTTGATCTCCAGGTCCCCCAGATGAGCTCCCCACCCTTGAGTGGAAGCATCCGTCATGACCGTGGCCACCGTAGGCGGCAGTGAAAACGGCCTTCCTTGAGAAAGGTTGCCGTCCACAGCCCAGCATCGTAGATCTGCTGCAGCATCTCTGGAGATCGTTATCGACTCCTCAAGATCCCCTTTGTGTTGAAACCACTGCCTACAGAGGCACCATTGGAGAGCCCTCATGTGCCAACTTGCATGAGTGACCAACAGAATGCAAGAAGAGAACAGACCGAGCAGACGTAGTACCTTGAGGACTGGAACAACCGCTCCATTTTTAAACATCGGAATCAACGCCTGAATGTCCTGAATCTGCTGAGGCGGAGGATAGGCTCGATTCAATGTAGTGTCCAGTACTGCCCCTATGAACAGGAGGCCTTGAGAGGGCTCCAGGTGAGACTTGGGCACATTTATCGTAAAACCTAGACTGAACAACTACTGAGTTGTCATCTGCAAGTGATGCAACACAAGCTCTGGAGACTTGGCTTTGATCAACCAATCGTCCAGGTAAGAGTATACCGATATCCCCTTCCGAGACTTGCTGCTACCACTGCCATCACCTTCGTGAAGACTCGGGGTGCTGAAGTAAGACCAAACGGAAGGACAGCAAACCGGTAGTGCTGCAACCCCACCACAAACCGGAGATACTTACTGTGCAACTTGAGGAGAGGGATATGAAATTAAGCATCCTGCAAGTCGACAGACCCCATCCATTTTTCTGTGTTCAACGCCAGAAGTACCTGTGCCAGAGTCAGCATCTTGAATTTTTCCTCTTTGAGGAACAAATTCAGAATCCTCAGGTCTAGGATTGGTCTCAAATGACCATCCTTCTTGGGGATCAGGAAGTATCTTGAATAACAAACCGACCCCTTTCCTGCTCTGGAACCAACTCCACCACACCTTTTGACAATGGGACCTGAACCTCCTCCTGCAACAACAGGAGATGGTCTTCTGAGCAAAATGAGGGACAGGGAGGGATGGGAGGAGGAAACTCCTGAAAAGGGAGAGCATATCCTTTTCTCACAATATTTAGAACCCATGAGTCTGATGTAACTAACTCCCAGTCGTGGAGAAAAAGACGTAATCTCCCCCTACAGGAGAAGTGTGGTCAAAAATGGGGAGAAAACTAGGGCTGCTTCCCTTGCTGTTGTCCTCCAGAGGAAGAGGATGATGCAGGATGCTGCTGGGTGGCTCCTCTTATCCTAACCCTCCCCTGCCCTCTAAAGGATCTATACAGGAGGCTGGCACGGTGTTGGATAGTGGATTGGACTGCTCCTCGCCCAAACCCCCTAAACCTCCGAAAGGAACTGAAAGGGGTAGCACAAGAGGCTTGCAGACCCAAAAACTTTGCCATGGCTCGACTATCTTTAAAGCGCTCTAGGGCAGAGTCCGCTTTATAAACAAACAGTTTCTTTACATCAAAGGGCAAATCCAATAAAGTAGTCTGTACATCCGAAGAAAACCCAGAGGACTTCAACCAAGCGTGCCTCCTGGTAGCAATAAATGTACCCATTGCCCTGGCCACCGAGTCCGTGGAATCCAGACCAGACTGGATTAATTGTTTTGCCGCAGCTTGAGTATCAGTTCACCAAACTGTTACTGTACATCCTGAGGTAGGTCAGGAACCATAGCCCTAGCGGAGTCCATCACGGCTTGGACGTATCTACCAAGAACACAGGTAGTATTCGCAGCCTTGAAAGCCATGCTGCAAGAAGAGAAAGTTTTCTTTGCTGATTGCTCCATCCTTTTGGATTCTCTGTCCGATGGAATCACAGGGAAGGAGCCTGGAGTAGACCGTGTAGAGCAAGAGGCCTGAACAACCTGAATCTCCGCGGTAGGATGTTTCGATAAGAACCCCGGATCTCCAGGCACCACTCTCTACCTTCTTGCCACAGATCTATTAACAGCAGGTGGCGATACAGGCTTCCTACAAAGCTCTAATATGGGCTTCTTAAGAGCATCGTTGAATGGAAGCATAGGATCCGCAGAAGTCGAAGAAAGGTGCAGGACTTCTGTCAAAATGTTTGACTCTGCAGCAGGCAATGGAAGATCTAAAAACTTTGCCGCCTTTCTAATCACCGTGTGGAAGGAGGCCGCCTCCTCCGCGAACTCCCCCGGTGAAGAAAGGTCCCATTCCGGGGAAGTGTCAAGCCCACTGGCTGAATCCAGTCCTTGATATTCTCCCAAGGGCTCCACAATCTCCCCCACCTACAACAACTGCCTTTGTTACTCTTCCTCTTCTAAGAGAGTCTCAAGGCCTTTCTCCGTGACCTCAGTCTGGCCTCTAAACTCGGCGTCGACATAGAATTGGCCCGACGTCAATGACACTGGCTTCAACAGGTGAAGACGTGGAACAGGAGAGGAAGGTTGGCTTCGGTCGAATCCATCTCTCGGATCCGGCACCGGAGTGGATCCCAATGGCGCCATGGACTCTTATGGCTCCACCATCGGCGTCGACTGGGCGATAAAATTGGTGCCATAGGTCTGAAAGGCGATGTCATCGGAACCACAGGGCTTCGAGGCAACGTCATCTGCGTCGGTCCAGCACCCTCAGCCGGATAGAAGGGCATAAACGTCGCCTCCTTGTATAGAGCAGGGGAGCCCAATGAAAATGCCAACTGATCCGTGGGACCAGCCGGTGCAACAGCAGGGCCACAGCATTAAACATTGAGAACATGGCATTTAAAAATGCCACCGGAGCCAGGAAGGCAGGATACCGCTGGTCTCCATGTTGCACCTGTGCTTGCTGAACATCGGGATCATGAGCAGCAGGTGAAAATCGAGGACTCTCCGGAGGTGCCACTACCTCTAAGACTGACGGCGCCGGAGAAGCCTGAGGGCTCTGAGGTTGTGGAGGCACCGTCGGACTCACCTCCCAAGTTGCACAGTGCCGTCAAGATGGAGACCTTGATCTTGACCGGGTCCAAGCCGAACGACGCCGAGTGTCATGACGCCGCCGTTTCGTATGTCTCTTCGAAGATGTATGAGAAGATGATCTATGATGACTCTTATGCCCCTTCTTCGCCTTGGCCAAAAATAGTTTGGCCTCTCTCTCCTTCAGAGCCTTAGAATTCATGCTCTGGCAGGAAACACACTCCTCGACATCATGCTAAGAGCTCAGACACCAAAGGCAATCATCATGAGGGTCAGTAACTGGCATGCGACCCCAGCACTCTTGACATGGCTTGAATCCCAACTTCCTAGGAGGAAACATTGTAACTAGAAACCGATAGAAACTAGCAACAAGATGGAACACCTCCAACAGTAGCGAGAGCTAGGAGAAAACCGTTAGCGTTGAAGGCACAGAAAAAAGGGAACTGGCATCAGCACGCCGGCGAGGACCTCTTATTGGCACGGTGACGTCAGACGGAGTCGTGTGGAGCCGTGCAACTGTGACGTCTTCGTCGACGTGGAGAGCTGGGAAGAAGATTTTCCATCAGATGCTGGCGCATGGGTGAATTCATAAGGTGAGGAATCCACAGGTAGTTGTATCGATCAGAATGGTTAGTGCCTGAAGAAATGTGCATGTTAAGGTCTTGCATGGAAGATAAACTTAAAAAGTGCATGAGTGACTGCCATACGATTGCACGAGATCTGTTATATCTGCATTATACCTTACAACTGTGAACATAGCCTGACTCCATTTTGTAGTTGTACAAATTATCAAACAATGCTAAATGCATTTGCTCATATTAGTGTAATTATGACCTGCTTCAGCCATGTTTAATTGGTAAGGCTAACACTGCCCATATCAAATCCCCGTTTCTGATGCTGAAGCTCCTAGCATTTTGGCTCTCGAGCAGTTAGTGAAATAACTGAAGACTTTGTTCATCCAAAAGTTGTTTTCATCTTCGTTTCTAGAGATGGTTGTTCTCTCATTCTCATGATCAGAGTTAGGCACTGCCTATTTTCCTTGTGTGAAATCTTACCCTATGTCCAATGATAGACATTTGTGCTTAGTAAAGCATAAGGTTGGGTCATGCCTGTACTTGTTGAGCTTGTTTGTATCAATAATTTCAGGGTGACCTACCTGTGCGACTGATTCTATAATTGACATACTATTAATTTTTCTATTGTCAATCAGGCTTTCAAACTCTGAGCAGCGTGCAGCTGGCTGGAAATTACCTGTAGTTGGCCAGATGCTGTTGCCTGAAGTTGGGTTACACCTCCACACAACAGCTGGAAGTACCAAAGGTAAGGCAGGGGATTCTCAACAGAGAGTCTGGGTGGAGGACAGTCTTGTGTTATGCTCAACGCACAGATAGGTGAGCAAGATTTAAAATTTTAAAATGTGAGTATGACTGCATTTATTGTCCACTATAGATACATCCTCATTGTTTAAATTTAAAAGTTTTAGTCTGGGCAGGTGACAATAGGTAAAACTGGATGTGTAGGTATGGAGACCTGTGAGGTAGAAGTCTGCATGAAGTCCATGGTATAAAAGCAGGAGGCTGAGGAAGGGGAGGCAAGGATTGCCTACATACCCAATGCAGACTCTGCTGAAAGTGGTACACTGGTTCATCTGCCTCAGGCCTTCTGCAAGCATCAGTAGACTGTGAAGAAAGCTGTTCCACTTTCAAAGGGAACTGTGCACAAGCATGAATGTTCTCTCTGATCCATTCTCCCTAGGAAGCAGATTGGAAGAGGTGTGAAACACACCCTGCCCCTTCTTACCTTCTTTTTCTACCTCCTCCATAGGATGATCTGTAGTACAAGGCAGTAGACCACCTAAATATGTTCACAACTGTAAATGAGGGTGCAGTAAAGAAATGAGAGGCAAAGAATCTAAACTGATGAAGACCCAACCTAAATGGACTTACGTCTATGTAGTGTACCATTGGTATGGTAACAGCATGCACAGATATGTAGAGAACTGGATTAATTGCACTAATGATGATGGTAAGAAATCCTTTCCAGAATGTGTCACCTTTGAAATTGAGTGCTTGAATAATCTTAAGAAAAGACTTAATGAACTACAAATAAACCTATTTTAGAACCGTGGCTGGCTTTCCAAAATTGGTACAACAAGGCCATCAATCTGAAATTTAGTTTTGAAGCACCCAGGCACCTAGTTCCACTACTACCCGCAGTAGTCTGAGACCAACTGTTACACAAAAGGCTGGAGTCCCTAAGTATGTACACCTGGCTGAAATATGGGCCTCTACAACTAGGGCTGAGGGCAGCAAAGACTTCAGTGGCCGACCTGATGCCTGATCATAAGTTATAAATGTCACTTGTCATTTCTCCAAAATATGGGGCAATACTACAAAGAAGAAGCACAAGCTGTTTTGGAATGCTATAATCCTAACTCGACTGATGTTAATCAGTTCCAATGGGTCATTAAGCTGGCAGAGGTAGAAGATTAACTGGTAATCAAGCGAACTGGCCAACAACCACCCCCAAATGATGCTGCCCTAATTGCTACTAGCAATGTTTTGTTGAATTCTGGCCCGCTGATACTAACTGGACCAAGCTTAATAACTGTAAGCTCTCACTGATTTCCTTGATTGTCAACATGAATTTTGTATGCATTGTAAATGGTACAGGAATGGCTCACAAAGCATTCGCTGATGCTTCCGTTCGAGGAGTGTTGTTGAAGGTATAAAAGCAATTGAGAACAACATGTTTTGGTAGGCAAAACAAAAATATCTCAGAATTAGTTTTGGCAGCAAATCACTGAGAGGCTATCAAGAGAAAGAATCGACTGAGTTTAATTTGATAACCAATGGCATTATACGTAAAATCCTTCCAACAAATTGTCAGAGGGAAGGGCTGGGGAGTAATGAGGAGCAGGTTAGACAGGCAGGTGAGAGTGTGGGAAGGAGTGAGAGGGAAGGGGAGAGTTTAAGCTGCCAGGGAAGTTGTCATTTTCCAGCTATGGTCAGCTACGGGCCTGGAACGGACACTGTCCAAACCTACCCCAGGGCTCATGTAATAAACCTGAACCATTTACTTTCTCCTCTTGCACCACAGAATAGATATCTAACCCTGTATATTAGAAATAGCTGTAAGTATGAGGTGTCATTAACCCTTTTGCTGCTCGGCCTTTTTCAGATAGAATGGTAATCCCTTTTTAGCTATTCATGGTAGTGCGCTTAGGCTGCCATAATTTTTTTCCACATAGATATCCACACAAAATTTGTGTCCTTTTATTCCAACATCCTGGAAATTCCAAAAGTACCTAGGGTTTGTGGATTCCCCTAGGGGGAGAACTAGGAAAATAGCCAAAATAAAGAAACATAGAGAAAAAGTGCTTTAAAAAATCTATTTTTTTTTATTGCTGTAAATGGCATCAACGAAAGGTTTGCTGTGTTAAAGTCACCATTTTCCTGGCTATCAGGAGCATTCAGAGCTGAATAAAAAATTATTTATTTTACCACAGTTTTGGCTTTTTTCAAAGAGGCATCTGGTTTTTCCTAACTTTTGTGCTTTCAACCTACTTCCACTTTGTGATGGAAACCAGGGTGGAACACAAGGGTGTTCCGGAAAAGCTATACATTTCTGAGAAGTAGACAACATTCTAAATTCAGCTGGGGGTCTTTTGTAGATCCTTCAAGGTTTTCCTAAAGAAACTAACAGTTGACATAAAAAGAATATTGAAAATGGATATGAATAAACGGCCTTTTGTGACTTCTTTCACACTGTACTCTACTGTGTTTTACACAACCCTACTCTAAGGCACTCTACAGTATGTCACCCTACTCTACGCCACTCCAAGCCACTGTAGTCCACTACCTTCTACTTCACTCTACTTCACACTACCCTGTTGCACTCCACACCATTGCACTATACCCTGCACCACTGCACTGTATGCCACTCTACTATACTCCACTTCAGTCTAAGCCACTATACTTTACCCCACTTCACTGTACAACACTGTTCTCTACCCCACTCTACTCTACCTCACTTCACTGTGCCCCACTTCACTCAATGCCACTCTACTCTAAACCACTGCACTCCACGCCACTTCAAGTCACTCACCCCACTCCACTGTCACTGTATTCCATTCTATACCACTGTACTCTGTCACTGCACTCTACGCTGCAACACTGCACTCTACAAAACTCTACTGTATGCCACTGCACTCTACCCCACTTCACTGTACCCCACTACACTGTATGCCACTACATCTACACCACTCTACTCCAGGGCACTCATACAGTATAACACTCTTCTGTATGCCACTCCAAGCCACTGCACTTCACTACACTCTAAACCACTCTATTCCACACTACCCCACTGCACTGTACCCCACTCAGTCTACTCAATGCCATTTGACTATAATCCACTTCATTCTATGCCACTCTGCTCTACACCAATATATTCTACCCCACTTCATTCTCCCCACCTTACTCTGTCCCACTTTATGCTACCCTACTTCACTGTACTCCACTCTACTCTATGTCACTCTACTCTACGTCACTTTGCTCAATGCTACTATACTCTACACCACTGCACTCTACCCTGTTGCAATTTATGACACTCCAAGTCACTCAGTTCCACTCCTCTGTATGTCACTGTACTCTACTCTATTATACTCCACTCTACTCCACTGCACTCTATGTCACTGCACTCCACTCTGCACCACCTAACCCTATGCCACTCTGTTTGCCACTATACTCAATGCCAGTGCACTCTATCCCACTTCACTCTAGCCTACTTCACTCTGCACTACGTCACTCTAACACACTTCACTCTATTCTACTGTATGCCACTTTACTCTACACCACTGCACTCAGTATCACTCGACTTTGACATTTGAAGCCTTTGTACTCCACTCCTCTACACCCCACTCTACTCCCTTCTACTCTACACCACTCTACTTTAAGCCACTACACTCGACACCACTCTACTCTACTACGTACCAGTCTACTTTACGCCCCTGTACTCTATTCTGCATCACTCTACTCTACTCCATTTCACTCTGTCACTCTACTGAATGCCACCCTACTCTACCCCATTTCACTCTACCCCACATCACTCTACGCCGCTCTACTTTATGCCACTCTACTGTACGCCACTCCAAGCTACTGTATTCTACTACCTTCTTTTCCACTCTACGTCACTGTGCTCAAGTTCACTCTATGCCACTGCTCTCTAAGCCACTGTACACTACTCTACATCATTGCTCTATATGCAACTTTAATAAATGCTACTCTACTTTACACCACTCTTCTCTACTCTATGCAACTGTACTCTACACCACTCTACTGTACGCCACTCTACTCTACCCTAATTCACTCTACCCTCAATTCAATCTACCCCACAGTTATAATTACCGCCTGACCAGAACTTCAAAGAGAGTGTTGTAAACTTGCTAGGCAGCACATTACACTCTGAAGATCCACATAAATGGTTTATGCCATAGCATTTTTCATGTGTGTTTGTTTTAACAGAAGATATTTAAACCAGGACGGAAGTGGTTAAATATGTGCATCAAGGTAAAAACCAAATGAAAAGATATTGGGCCAGATGTATCAAACATTTTTGCATTCGCAAACGGTGCGAATCGCAAAATTCAGTCGTTTGCGAATGCAAACACGCCTTTCAAGATTTATGAAAGGCATTTGCAGTGCAATTTCAAGGAATCGCTAAAATAACGATTCCCTGAAATTGCAACTCCTTTTAGAGAATCGCGAATTGCGATTCTCTAAACAGGAAATCACAAATAGGGAATTCCTATTTGCGATTTCCAAAGCACATGTATCAAGCATTTCCTAAATGCGAATTGGGCATTAAGGAAATGCAATTACCAATCGCAATATCCAATTTGGTGGTAAGCATGTGCAATTTTTAAATTATAAATGCATTTTTTTAAATGACATGTAGCGCACACATGCCCCTAGGGCATGTGTGCACTTCACATGTCCCTAGGGCATGTGTGTGCTTCACATGTCCACAAATATTTTTTGGGGGTTCATCAAAGGGGGCTTAAGGCCCACAGCACCCTGGGGTTTGCATTACCTAATTTGCGAATTCCTAAAAGGAATTCGCAAATTCCGAAATGCAAAACCATTTGCACCTATGGGCCTACAGGCCCATAGGGATAAATAGAGTCCCATTCCCTAATTGCAATTCCGTAATAGCAATTGAGATTTTTAAGAAATCGCTATTACCGAATTACAATTTTCATACATCCCATTTTGCATTTCTTAAATAGCGATTTCTTAAAATTCGCTATTTAAGAAATGCAAACCGGGAGCTTGATACATTTGTCCCATTGTGACTTTAAAGATTTGTAATATGTGAGGCAGTAAAAAGTGTTTTTCTGCTGTCAAATTTACAGTACTGTAGTAATAAACTTGAATGTGACCTGTGTGTGTTTATTAGCACAGTTATTGCTCCAAGTAAAATGAATTAACAGGCTGCATTTAATTTCACTGCCATCCAGACCTTTGAAAACAGATAGTGTGGCCATAGGCGGCCAATATAAGGAAATGAAATTATTTGAAGTGGGGGAACGCGAAAGAAGGCCTAAAATAAGACGAGGTGCAGCATTTTGAAACAATTGTACTGAGTTGGATAGCCCAGTACGCCAAGTTACAGAGAACTGCAATATTCATTCTAAGGGAAGATTATATATAGACTGTATCCTCGTTGGGCAACTATCAACTGAAGGAAGGGGGACAACCTGTTCAGATGGCAGAAACAGGCAAATGCTACATTGGTGACGTGCAGATAAAGAGAGTTGGCAAAGACTACACTCAAGTTACAGGCTGATGATACAGGAACCAGATGATATCCTGGTTCGGTGGTCCACCACAGGGTTGACCGTACTGAGGACGACCCGCTGTAGATTAGCATCTCTTTTTTGTCGTTATTGTGTTTCAGGGAGTTAAGCTTCATCCAAAACCTCACTCCAAACATTCAGTCTAGGAACTTAGATAAAACCTCATCCAAGTTGACACTGAAAGAAACAATTTCTGGTTATTGCCTGCATGGGTGGGACATTGAAAAAACTCCAAATATAATGAGACACTAGAGTTGTGATATGAAAACTGAACAAGACAGACCTAACTGATGAACCTTGCAGTTTTCTACAAAACACAACATCAGTGTCCTTGTGAGTGCATCACAGCAGATATATAAAAACTGTTGTTTACGCTATTACTCTGCTAGTCCTTCGTCAATTCACTGAGATTGTTATTCAAGCAAGTATCTCCTATATTATTTAAGCAGGCTTATTTTACATATATCACCTTACCAAATATTATGGTAATCCATCCCTAATACATATCAGCATATTGATGTATATTTAACTGTCCCTGCTTAATAGTTACGAGTTCAAGGTTTATAGTCTAATATTGCTCCTCATATTCACCTTACAAAACACATTCAGCCTAAAGTCTATTGAGCTGCTTATAAAGAATATTCGCTTTAGAGAACAAGCAGCTGAGCAACAAACTGGGGTACTAGGTAATTCAGAAATCATTTCTAATGTGACTGTTTTCTAAAATGTGTTACACATCAACCTATAACACATATTTACCAGCCAGGAAAGCAGAAGGTTGCCTCAGTTGGACTGAAAAGAGTTAAGGTTTAGTTGGATGTTCCCTAAACCTACAAAATCACTTTACAGCAGCACAAATACCTTGACAGAGATTCCCCAAGCGTGTACATTCTTGGTGGTCTGAGCTGCAGCCAATTAATGTTTTAACTCTGTTACTGTGTAGTTGGTGGGATTTGTAGAAACACAACTCTATAAAAAAGGATGTCACTCCAATATCTTTGGAAAAAGTTTAAACAGAATACTTGAAGCATCACAATTTTATATCCAAAATAAGAATATTTGGACACACATTAGTTGGTAAGTTTGTTTTACACATGTTCTTATTCTTATTTGTTAACATATATTTGTATAAATTGGTTATATGTTCATAGTACAAGAAACACTCTGCAAACATGGCACATATCCAGAAAAGCAAAGTGAAGTAACTATAACCCAATAGGTCAGCAAACTAGAGTGTTGACCTGTGCCACAATTTGGCGTGTGCAGGATAGTACACCAGCAGTCATCATGGAGGAGGGAGATTAGAGAGGGATAGTTGGGGCCATCATGAGGCTCATAGCAACACCACTGGCATTTCAGCACTGAAATGGTGTCTGGCTAATGGTGACTCTCCCCAGCTTGTCAGCCTGATTAGGTATTGTGTCAAATCAAACACCATTGAGTCCTGGGGTATCGCAGCAGAACATTTAAACATCCCCACGTTACTCTGGGGACTGTTCCCCCTGTGATGTCCCTGAATTTTGCCAATGTCGCCTCCGTGTCTTGCTTGGTCATGTCTGCCTCGTACTTCAAAGTTGTCCATGTGCAATTGTTTAGCGAGTATCGGCGTTAGGCTGAGGAATTTATTGCCCATTTTCTTTTTCAGGGATTGTGGAAAAGGGCCCAGGGGGCAGTATTTCAGGCCTAGCAATGCTACTCTGATTAGAATGTGTTAGAAATTGGCACCCTGTCCAAGTAGGTAACACAATCCTAGTCAGGGTAAGTCAGATACACAACCTAAATTAACCTGTGCTCACCCTCTGGTAGCTTAGCACAGAACGGTCAGGCTTAATTTAAGAGGCAATGTGTAAAGTATCTGTGCAACACTTAATTACAGTAACACAGTGAAAACACCACAAAAAGACTCCACAGCAGTTTAGAACAACAGAGGATATTTATCTGAGTAAAACAAGACCAAAATGACAAAAATCCAAAAAGTAGAACTCAAGAAACGATTTTTGAAAGATTAAACTGCAATGTGCTTAGAAGTCAATTGTGCTAGAAAGTTACTTGAGGCTGCACTAGACCGAGGTAAATCCAAAATTCAGGCAACCGCGATGGAGGGCAGGTCGCTTACAAGACTCATGTAGGGCCCGCTGGAAAACTATCTTGGATGGAGCAAGCGTCAGCTGTGAAGACTTGATGTGTCAGTTCCGATCCAGGCAGTCGTGTAGATGCGTCATCATCGAACCTCACAGTAGAAACCTGCATCGGCATCGAACCCCTTTTCATGTATGTGATGCCTCACCTTTGAGCCACTCAGAGATGTCCTTGAATCGGTGCTGTGTCATCGTCGAACCTCGCAGTTGGGTCCTGCATCTAGTCGAATTGGCAATGTGTCAATGGGCACTGCTTTGGTTCCTAGCTGCGCAATGGCCTCAATGCATTGCTTTTTGTAGAAAACAGCTGTCGAACCCACTTCTGAGGCCCAGGACTGGAGTAGCACCTCAAGCAAGGGAGGACCCATAGTTGGCAGAGTCCAGCAGCTGAAGCAAAGTTGAAGGAAGTCTGTGATGGCCCTGAGACTTCAAAAACAGGGTGCAAGCCAGCAAGCCCTTGGAGAAACTTGGGATCAAGGATGTAGAGAGTAGGTCTAGTTCTTCTCACTCCCAGACAAGAAGCAGTAATCAGCAGGCGCACACAGCAAAGCAGTTAGCAAAGTGGCAGTCCCTCATACAGCACAGCAGCTCTTCTTCCAAGCAGAATGCCCTTGGTTCATGCAAAGTTTTGATTTGGAGGTGTTTGGGATCCAGCACTTATATCCAGTTGACCCTTTCCTTCCCTGGCTCCAGACACTCTAAGGGGCCAATCAGCTCTTTGTGTGAGGACAGACACATCCCTATTCAGGTGTAAGAGTCAGGTCCTCCCTCCCATCCATCCGAGGAAGACCCATCAGCCTGGTGAGGGCCATCAGGATGCAAATGTCACACCACAGCTCCCTTTGTTTGTGACTGTCTAGAGGGAATGCACAAACCCCAGATGTCACCCACCCGCCAACTTTCTAAAAGTGGCATATTCAGACTTACAATTTAAAATCCAACATCATCATAAATTATGATTTTAAATTGTGAGTCCAAACTCCAAATTTTTGTTTTGTCCTATTTGGACGTTACAGTAGTGAAAATAAATGTAATAGTACATAGCAGCTTCAACTGGGGCACCTGCGACGTTTATGTTTGTAAGTGGTTCCTGTTTAGGTTTAGTTTCTGTAAAATGAGCATCATGGCCTACCCAACCGGAGTATTTTCTACAAGTAAGTCAGTAAGCGTTACCCAGCATGTTTTAAATGCCCCGTTAGTATTGTACACTAAGGCTACGTGATGGACCACGGGTTAAAAGTTTCCAGCAACCTTGTGTGTCTTTGGCAATGCGATTGTTACTCATGCATCTTTGTGGAGATGCCCTTGTGCTCCTGCACATCAAGAGCGCACCACCTGAATCTGCGGTAAACGCAGTGGGGGCTATTTGGAAAGCTGCCCATCATCCTGTCAAAAGGCGGGAAGACTTTTGCCTACTACGAGGGTGGGTGGGGCGTGGCCCAGCAGGCAGAGCTTACAGGTGATTTATAAAGGGAGAACCCTGCACTCTGTTGTCGCTAGGAGAGGAAGATAGAACCCACTCGTCACAGTCAGATTTTGCGCCAGTGCATCATCAATTCACCTCCACGAAGGATTCAAGTTGTTTTTCTGGTATGGAATCTCGGAGGGCACACACGTGTTTTGCCATTAAAATTTTTCTTTTTTATAGTTTTTCACTACCAGAGCAAGTTAAACTTAAAAGTACATGTCCCACTTTTTAAATACACTGCACCCTGCCCTTGGGGCTAAATAGGGTTTACCTTGTGGGTGACTTTTGTGTTATAAAAAAGGAGGTTTGGGCCTGGCAAATGGGGGCACTTGGAAAGTCGAAATGGCAGTTTAAAACTGCACACACATGCTCTGCAGGCACTAGCCATGTTTAAAGGGCTAATGTAGTGGGTGGCACAATCAGTGCTGAAGGCTGACTAGTAGCACTTAATTTACAGGCCTTGCGCACATACAGTGCACTTTACCAGGGATTTACAAATAAATTACATATGCCATTTGTGGATATGCCAATTGGAGGTAGCTGGCTCTCTATATACTATATAAAAATGAAATATAGTCCCTCATTATGATATTGGCGATAAAAATCACCTATCGCCGGGGCGCCGGCCAACAAAAGACCGTCACCGCAGCTACCAGCCGTCAGCCAGATTATGACCACAGCCGGATTTCCGCCAGAAGAATGGCAGGAATCCGGCTATGGTCATTCCAGCGGACGGCGGTAAGGTGGCTGCTGCATGCCAGTAGACCAACGCAGACCGTATCATGACCCATGATACGGCCTGGCGGTGTTCTGCAGGCGTACGCTGCTGCTGGCAGCAGCGCCCCTTCTCCTGCCGGAGGATCCCCTACATCAGGTAAGTTTGGTGTGTGATGGGTGTTGTATGTGCGTGCATGTATGGATGTGTGAGTGCATGTATGTTGTGTTGTGTGAATGCGTGTGTGCTTGTATGTATGTCAGTGTGTGAATGGATGTATGCATGCGTGGGTGAATGTGGGTATGAGTGTGTGTATGCGTGTGTTTGTGCATGCATGAAGGTGCGTGTATGTAGTGGGGGTTCTGGGGAGGAGCGGGGGTGGCTGGAGGAGTCTGAAGAGGGACGAGTCTGGGGAGGGGAGGGGGGGGAAGACCTCTATCAGTGACAGGGAAGGGATTCCCTGTCACTGATAGTGCCTACCACCATGGTTTTCGTGGCAGTAAGGTTGCCACGAAAACCATAGCGGTAGACGGGTCATAATCCCGAAGGTGGGCAAGTGACGGCCACCGGGCTGGAGACTGAAGTCTCCAGCCCGGCGGTCATTACCACAGTGATGGACGGTGTGGTACATTGGCAGTTTGGCTTTAGCCAAACAGCCAATGTCTTAATATGGAGACAAGTACCGCCAGCCTGTTGGCAGTACTTTCCTCCAGATTAACGCCATCAGCCCGGGTCATAATGACCCCCATAGTGTGCACAGAGTCCAGGGGTTCCCCAAGTGGCTTGACAGAGGCAATAATATATAATACTAATGCTCTATTTGTGGTAATGTGGTCAAGCAGTTAAGCTTATCAGAGGGTAGTGTTAAGAATTTGTTGTACACACTCAAGCAATAAATGAGAACACACACTCAATGACTTAGCTCCAGGCCAATAGGCTTTTATATAGAAAAATATTATTGTCTTAATTTATTTTTAGAACCACAAGATTCAAATTGTCGGTAAGTACATTAAATGTAAGATACTTTCATTGTATAGGTATAGTTAGGACCTTGAAATAAAACAGTAATGTACACAGTTTTTCATAAAATGGCAATAAGCTATTTTAAAAGTGGACACAGTGCAAAATTCAACAGTTCCTGGGGGAGGTAAGTACAGTTAGGTTAATGTGGTAAATAAAGCACTTACAAGTTCAGTGTCTGGGGCATAGGTAGCCCACTGTTGGGGATTCAAGTCAACCCCAAACACCCAGCACCAGCAACACAGGGATGGTCAGGTGCAGAGGTCAAAGAGGAGCCAAAATAACATAGGCGCCTATGGAGACAGGGGGTGCTCCAGTTCCGGTCTGCTGGCAGGTAAGTACCCACGTCCTCGGGGGCAGACCAGTGGGGTTTAGTAGAGCACTGGGTGGGGGGGGTTTCAAGTAGGCACACAAAACACACCCTCAGCAGCACAGGAGCGGCCAGGTGCAGTGGACAAACAGGGCGTCAGGTCTGTAATAGGATTCTATGGAGGGACCTGGGGGTCACTCAGACTTTGCAGGCGGGGCACAGGGGGGCTTCTCGAGCCAGCCACCAACTGGACAAGGGTGAGGGCTGCCTGCTGGTCACTGCTGCACCGGTGGTCAGTTTCTCACGGGCCTGGGGGCTGTGGGTGCAGTGCTTCTCCAGGTGCTGGATATCTTCGTCCCGGGCAGTCGCGGTCAGGGGGATCCTCGGGATTCCCTCTGCAGGCATCATCGTGGGGGTGCACAGAGGTTAGCCCAGGTTGGACACATCGTCAGAGTCACCTGGGGATCCTCTCTGGGTCGTTGGTTTCTCTGGACACAGGCCAGGGGCGTCGGGTGCAGAGTGGTGGGGACTCACACTTCTAGAGTGAGGTGAGAGTCCCTTTAACGATGGTGTCTTCTTTATTTGATTGGACAAGTCTGCTGTCCACAGAAGTTCTTGATCCTTTGTAGTTGCAGGGCAGTCTTCTGAGTTGGGAGAGGTTGCTGGGCCTGCAGGATGCGTCGCTGGTGCAGGTTCTCTGAAGCTGGAGACAGGCCAGTAGGGCTGGGGCCAAAGCAGTTGTTGTCTTCCTTCTTCTCTGTGGGGTTTTTCAGCTAAGCAGTCCTTCTTTGTAGGTTGTCAGGAATCTGATTTCCTGGGTTCAGGGTTACCCCTAAATACTAAATTTAGGGGTGTGTTAGGGCTGGAGGGCAGTAGAGGGTGGCTACACTCTCCTTGTACTCCCTCCATTTGGGGAGGGGAGCACATCCCTATCCCTATTGGGCTAAATCCTCCAAACCAAGATGGAGGATTTTCCAAGGAGGGGGTCATTTCAGCTCTGGTGGGGGCTGTGTCCGCGGGGCGGGCATCTCCACTAGCTGGAGTGCCCTTCGGCTCTGTAACGCCAGGCTTAATCCTTCGAGGCTCAAAGGGGGAGGTGTGAAGCACCTCCACTCAGGACAGGCTTTGTTCCTGGTCACAGAGTGCACAGACACTCACCCCATGTGGCCAGAAAAGTGTCTGGGAGTGGCAGGCTGTCAGAGACCGGTCAGCCTAGCACTAGCAGTTGGGCTGGTATGCAGGGGGCATCTCTGAGATGCCCTCTGTGTGCACTTCTCAATAAATCCCACACTGGCATCAGTGTGAATTTATTGTGCTGAGAAGTTTGATACCAAACTTCCCAGTATTCAGTGTAGCCATTATGGAACTGTAGAGTTCGTTTTTGACAAACTCCCAGACCATATACCCGGTATGGCTACCCTGCACTTACAATGTCTAAGAATTGACTTAGATGCTGTAGGGGCATAGTGCTCATGCAGGTATGCCCTCACCTGTGGTATAGTGCACCCTGCCTTAGGGCTGTAAGGACTGTAAGAGGAGTGACGTATCTATGCCACAGGCATTGGGTTGTGGGCATTGCACTCTGAGGGAAGTGCCATGTCGACTTAGTCTTTTTCTCCCCACCAGCACACACAAGTAGTGAGGCAGTGTGCATGTGCTGAGTGAGGGGACCCCAGGGTGGCATAATACATGCTGCTGCCCTTAGAGACCTTCCCTGGCCACAGGGCCCTTGGTACCAGGGGTACCTTTTACAAGGGACATAACTGTGTGCCAGGGCTGTGCCAATTGTGGAGACAAAGGTACCATTTTAGGGAAAGAACACTGGTGCTGGGACCTGGTTAGCATGATCCCAGCACACTTTCAATCAAAGCTGGCATCAACAAAAGGCAAAAAGTTAGGAGGTAACCAAGCCAAAAGTGGAATTTTCCTAGACCAATGTTACCATGTTACCATGTTTCAGAGTACAGAGCACCTGCGCGTTAGCAGTGGTTAGCAGTGGTTAGCAGTGGTAAAGTGCACAGAATCGTAAAGTCAACAAAAACGAATTCAGCAAAAAGTGGAGGAGGAAGGCAAAAATTCTGGGGATGACCCCTCAGAAAGGCAGGTCCAACTGAGTGCATTCTAACCTGCATATCACTTGCCCCAGAACTCCACTACGTTACAGTGGGGCAGGCCCATATAATGTGAAGAAGGTGTACGGCATCTTGGGCAATTTATATCCAACGAGTGTTGCTAAATTGCTTTTCTTTCTTCTAGTGAGTTTGAAAACACGTGAAATATCAATACTCCTATACAAGTAGAACATGTGGACTTCCTCTGAGGTGAAAAATTGCATAAAAGATCACCAGTGAATATGTAAATATGTTGGCAAGCTCAACACATACTGGTTTGGGTTTTTCTGTCGCTGTATGTAATATTTGACAACATTCTCTGCTTGACTCTGTAACTCATGAATTTATTTGAGTGTTTTTCTATATAAATGTTAGTGATCAGAAGCAAAGAAGGAATCAAATAAGACTCCTATAGGTCTCCATAGCTCATCTCTTTTGCTCCATCCTGGTAGGATACCTTTCTTTCAAGCTTGTAAGGTTCAGATGCATGTTATCAATTGTGTAGTATTATGTAATTTTTATGTTGCACTTTGAATATTCGGAGATTCAGTAGGACATACTTGTACTCTCCTGTACTGTGGTTGGTGGCATTACTTGAAGTATTTATTACAGCGCCATGAATCTATGTATGTCAAGGAACTGTGCAGGAGACTTCCCTTGCAGAAATGATACACTGTCATATTTATTTTATCCTACAAAATCTTACTATTCCTGACCATTTCTGAGCTACCGGCTTTCATACTATCCATTTTATAATAAGTTACAGATATCATATTGTGGATGATGGTTATTTCTGCGCCTATAGGCAAACTTTTACAAACTTTGTTCAAGTATCCTTTTAAGGTCCATAGCATCAGAGAATTGGATGTGCAAAATGTAAATGAAAATGTTGGGACTTTTTTTTGTTAGGGGAACAGAGGGATCACGTGTCTTTATTGTTTAGTGCTCTAGATACATGTTCACACACATACATACACACGTTGCATGCACGCACACACACAACACACGTAAGCTTTTGGTTTTAGCAAAGTGTTTGTTTTAATTCATATTCTGGAGTCTGCATGAGTTATGACGTATATGATTTATAATATAGGCACCACCAAACTATTGGTTATTTATCATAAGTATCACCAATGTGGCCACAAACGAAACAAATTACTATGGTTGACACAACAAACACGGATGATCCTTGGCAATCCTTTTCCAGTATGTGTTTGGCGCTGTGACCAGATACTTACCTTCCTTTTCTCTTGGTCGTATACACAAAATGAACAATCAACACGGGAATAAGACACAATCTAGGATTCTCCAAATAATGAAATGGAGTGGTTATAGCTGAAAATGAAAGAGAAGGAAGAAAGTAGGGAAACAGAGGTTTGAACACAAGACAGCCCACTCCTTGAGCGGGTCACATCCGCTGATGGAAATGCTATAGATGGCAGGAAATGACTTCTTATTGCCCATTGTGAGCGGAGATATTACATAGTGTTTGCTTCAGGAGAGATTTCTGCTACGCAGTAAATGTTTGGTAAAGAGGGTGAGAGCATCGAGTGTGCTGCGCTCAACTATGCCCGGGAGATTACCAGTTGGTGAAGAGAATGTGTAAAACATAAAGAATAAAACATACTGATACACCTGCTTCACACAATTAGAATTACAATACTATCACAAGAAAACATTGTTTTATAAAAATACATTCTGATTTCTAATGCAAATAATTATAATGACACTTAAAACTACGTTTCAACATGCCCAATTCTATACAATACTTGCCTGTTTGTCGAACAGTTAAAAAAATACATGCATGCACAATGTAATATGAATGGTGCATACCTCAATTCTAGCCTTGTAAAATTCAATATCATGCATCCTTTCTTTGTATCGAATGACTTCACTCTCTAGCTTGTCAACTCGGATTGCCTTTTCTCGTAATGCATCTAATTCATCGCGGTACACTCTAGCAGAGCGCGCGTCGGAAAGCAGATTCAAATTCTAAAAAAGAAAAGATGGTCATTTTGCAATAGAAACACGCAATAGCAAAACCAATACGTCACGGTATTTTATAAGAGAAAATGCTTCTTTATTGATTGACGAACTTGAGCGTGTATTGTATGTCTGTGTGAGTGGTTTGATCGGAGAATGACTCTAGTCTAATGGGTGGGTAAGTAAATGACTGCATGCATAACTAATGTGCGAGTGAATGTCCGAACGGGGGCTTGATTGGTTCAGTTCATGGATGCATAAGTGATGGATACACGAGTGGGCATTAATGGCTCAATGGATATTTGTGTACGTGGACAGGTGTAGGCAGGTTACACGATCTTACAGTTGGGCAGTCAGATCGCAGCAGTGTTAGGTATAAAAGCCCTCAAAATTAACAATGTTACACCCGTGCACCACTGTACATAGATTGGCACCATTGTGTCAAGAAAGCCGACAAGATACACAGAATTACTCCCCTCATGGCAGTGCAAGTCTTACACTAAAGGTGGGTACCACTGTGTGAAGAATGCCTACAACATAGGAGGAATTGCTGCCATTGTGCAAATGTCCTTGTTTCATGTCTCAGTAATCTCTATTGCATGCTTAGATTTGCACTACCACTGATTCCTTTTGAATGTATGTTTACATTTGCATTCAGAAAACGTCAGAGCTGGCACAGATTTGCAACCTGACTTGGGGGTTTTAGGCAGCAAGACCACATTTGTCTCAAAAACAGTTGTCAACACTGCATGTTTAGTTTTCCACCAGTGCTCGTTAATTAATAATAAATACCCAGAATTATACTACCACTCTTCAACAATCAGTGATTGCTGTATTTACCTCACCACTCAGCAATTTTTAATACATATACAGATTTGCGCACTCAATCAATAATCCTTACTGGATGTTAAGATTTGCCCTACTATTCAGCAATTATTGCTGCATATACACATTTGTTCTATCACTCAGTAATCCTTGGTGCGTGTTCATAATTGCCCCAGTCTGTAATCTTTAGAGTATGCCCAGCTATTAATCCTAAATGCATGTTTGAATTTGTAACATCAGTGTGTAATCCCTTCTCCTAATTCTTGATGCACAAACCACCTTTAATTCGGCAGTAAACCACAGCTGGTGACTAGGTCAGGCTCTGGAATGCAACAAATGTGCACGCTGCTTTGTTGGGAAGGAGCCCTTCAATCACTTCAGAGGAATGAGTCCTAAACATGCACTGCTGCCACAAAGAGCACACGGTAGCCAGGAACAGATCTAAGTGGCACCACACATACTGAGATTTAGGTAGCTGTCATGGCAAGGGGTAAAGTCTAATCCAATGGCTGATTCTTAATGTGGTGGCCATCCTGGAACAACAATACGCCCAGCCATCACCTTCATTGTTCAGATTTCCTCAAGAATTTAGAGCACAGTAATATAATAAGCAAATCAAAATGTCTCAAGGTTGCCAGAAGCTGTGCCTCCTGGAGCTCGCCACTGCAATCAATTGCCAGAAAACTCGTCAGCAGCAGTGATTTGCACAGTAATACAGCTGTGTGAGCCTCACAAATGGAGTCACAGGTGCTTCTACGGTCACTCGGACTTACACATCAATTTTATGTAGGGGGAAAGTGAAGGGCCATGGCAGTGTATATGGAGTCAGACCTGAGTGTTCAACCCTCCATTTGCAGGCTCGGACAATGAAGAAGAAATGCACCATGTCATGACAGAAAGTTCATACTCCTCGGTGGCTGACGTGGATTGTTCCAAAATGTGAATGAAACATGCAACAAGGGATGCATGAGTCCTACACCACACCAATGGGCAAGAAAAGCATACTAAGACTGGAATCGGTCAATGTACGCCATGTAACAATAACAGAAAATCAATCCTCTTTGTGTTTTATCCACTACAGTAATTCTCAGGAAATCATCCCTCTAAGTTTGACCTACTCTTAATGAACCCTAACCAAAATAAATGGTTGAATTAAAATGATGTTGATGTAAAATGATTTTTTTCATTGTAGTAACCTTTGATTTAACATAAGGACTATCATAACTATGTGACTCATAGATAAGAGCATATATACACCCAACCACCTGTAGGTTGCAACCCTACTCCCTTACCCCCACAATCCTCAGCAAAAGGTCGTGCACAAATAGAGTTGGGTGCCATCCCCTGCCTTTTTTATTTTTACAAATATATAAAATATAGCAGGCAAACCTATTGGCTTTATCAGGAAGTAAGCACATCAACATACATAAAGCATGCCTATTGACTTTGACAAAAGTTCACCAATATTATAAATATACACACTGGAATGTTTAAGAACAGATACTGTCTCAAAATATTTTAAATAAAGCATTTCCTTGAACAACTATAAACATGTCTGAGTTTTCTTTAAACATTTTTCAGGCCACAAATGCAGGCTTAGCACGAACCACAGGGGATCCCTGCACTCCAGCTGAAGAGCACATAACTCCAGCTTAGACTGCTTTAAAAACAACGGTAAGCTCTCCTGGGGTCATGGATTCAATGACCCAGGAGAGTTAGCATAACTGTCTTTGAATGTTGCTGCTGCCCTCCTTGCAGCCCTCCACAACATTAAAAAAAATACTTAGTCTTACCCCTGCCCCTTTTGGCACCAATTCGACCACCAAGTCACTAGTCATTTTGATGCACTTGGATCCTTTTCCTCTGGAGAATGTTGTCTATAATTTCCGATTATACTTTTGACTGTCTTGGGCATCATCTTGATGATGATCTGGTAAGTTCAGTCAATTGACAGATTGTTCAGACCTACCATGACGATGATCATTTGGAACAGGCGAGCTGTACTGAAACTGCTAAGATTTGACATACACATTTCACATGTAATTCACTTCTCATTGATCACCAAGCATGATCTTCTTCACAGTACTGTAATTTTTTGCTTTTTTAAGTATTTTGTATATTGTGTTATATTATGTGTGTGCGTGTGTGTATATATATATATATTTATATATATATACTTATATATATATATATATAAAGTGTCACTTACCCAGTGTACATCTGTTCGAGGCATGTACTGCTGCAGATTCATAAGCTATGCATTGCTTCCACCATCTAGTGTTGGGCTTGGAGTGTTACAAGTTGTTTTTCTCCGAAGAAGTCTTTTCGGATTCACGGGATCGAGTGACTCCTCCTCTCGGTCATACTGCGCATGGGCATTGACTCCACTGTTAGATTGTTTTCCCGCAAAAGGGTGTAGGAAGGAGTGATAGAGTGTAAGAATATAAATGGTCTATAAAAAATAGTAAGTAAAAATAGATGCCCATGCAAATGTACATGTATATACATATACAAATAAGAAAACTGCAATGACTGCAGACTTCCGGAGAAGAGGGAGGGTACGTGTGAATCTGCAGCACTACATGCCATGAACAGATGTACACTGGGTAAGTGACATTTTCCGTTCAATGGCATGTGTAGCTGCAGATACACATGCTATGTACAGACTACAAAGCAGTTGTTCTCCCCATAAATTGCGGTGGCTAGCCCGTAGGAGTTGGAGTTGTTTGAAATAATGTTTTCAAAACAGCTTGACCAACATTGGCCTGTTGGTTTGAAAATACATCTACACAGTAATGCTTAATAAATGTATGTGGTGTAGACCATGTGGCAGCTTTGCATATATCTGCCATTGGTATGTTTCCTAAAAATGCCATAGATGCACCTTTTTTCCTAGTGGAATGTGCTTTAGGTGTGACTAAAAGTTGTCTTTTTGCCTTAATATAACATGTTTGAATACATTTAACAACCCACCTAGCTAACCCTTGTTTAGAGATAGGATTACCTTTATGTGGTTGTTGAAAGGCAACGAAAAGTTGATTAGTTTTCCTAAATTCTTTTGTTCTATCCACATAATACATTAGAGCTCTTTTAAGGTCCAGAGTGTGAAGGGCTCTTTCTGAGGTTGAATCTGGCTGTGGGAAGAAGACTGGCAATTCCACAGTTTGGTTTATGTGAAAAGGGGAAACAACCTTTGGCAGAAAGTTTGGATTAGTTCTAATTATGACTTTATGTTTGTGTACTTGGAAAAAAGGTTCCTCAAGAGTGAATGCTTGTATTTCACTAACTCTTCTTAATGAAGTAATCGCTACTAGGATAGCAACTTTCCAGGTTAAAATTTGAATCTCACAGGAATGCATGTGTTCAAAAGGTGGGTCTATTAGTCTTGTGAGGACAATATTCAGATTCCAAGCAGGAACTGGTGGTGTTCTAGGTGTAATAATACATTTTAGTCCTTCCATGAAGGCTTTCATATCTGGGACTCTAAAGAGTGAGGTATGTTGCATAGTCTGCAAATATGCTGATATTGCAGTAAAATGAATTGTAATAGATGAGAAAGCTAAATTTGACATCTGTAAATGAAGTAGGTAGCATACAATATCTCGTATTGATGCTGTAAGTGGGTTAGTATTTTTAGATTGACAGTAATAAACAAATCGTTTCCATTTGTTAGCATAGCATTGCCTAGTTCCATGACTTCAGAAGCCAAATCACTAAGTTGAGAGCACTGGGATTTGGATATCTGATTTGTCCTTTGTTTTGTGTTAACAAATCCGGTCTGCCTGGAAGTTTATAGTGAGGTACTACTGACAGGTCTAGGAGTACTGTGTACCAATGTTGTTGTGCCCACATTGGGGCTATGAGTATCATTGTGAGAGAGGTCTGACACAGTTTGTTGACCAGAAATGGAAGTAGTGGGAGGAGGGTAGGCAAATATCCCTGACCAGTTGATCCATAGCGCATTGCCCTTGGACAGAGGGTGTGGGTGTCTGGATGCGGAGTTTTGGCTTTTTGCGTTTTCGCTTGTTGCAAATAGGTCTATTTCTGGTGCCCCCACTTTTGAAAGTACTGATGAAGTACCTGAGAGTGAATTTCCCATTTGTGTATCTGTTGGTGTGTTCTGCTTAGGAGATCCGCTAGTCGATTGTGTATTTCTGGGATGTATTCTGCTAGTAGATAAATGTGATTGTGAATTGCCCATTTCCATATTGTTTGGGCTAGAAGGGACAGTTGAGATGAATGTGTCCCGCCTTGTTTCTTTAGCTAATACATGGTTGTCATATTGTCTGTTTTTATCAAGACAATCTTGTGTTTGAGAAGTGGTTGAAACACTTTTAGGGCAAGGAACACAGCTAATAATTCTAAACGGTTTATGTGATAATTTAGCTGTTGTGAATCCCATTCCCCTTGAATGGTAAGGTTGTTGAGATGAGCTCCCCAACCTATCACTGATGCAACTGTTGTTATTGTGGTCTGAGGCACAGGGTCTTGAAATGACCGCTCCTTCTTTAAATTGTTGAGATTCCACCATTAAAGGGACCTGTGCGTTTGGCGGTCTAAAAACACTAGATATTGCAATTGACCCTGTGCTTGAGACCATTGCTATGAGAGGCACTGTTGTAGTGTTCTCATGTTTAGTCTTGCATGCTGTACTATTGCTATGCAGGATGCCATAATTCCCAATAGTTTCATGATAAATCTTACAGCGTATTGTTGATTTGGCTGCATTTGAGGTATGAGACTTTGGATAGGCTAAGGCTTTTTGTGTATTGAGAATAGCACCTAGGTAAGGTTGCACCTGTGCTGGCTGAAGATGGGATTTTTGGTAGTTGAGAGTGAACCCTAGTGTATGTAGGGTCTCTATTGTGTATTGAGTGTGTTGTTGACATTGTATAAAATTACTTGATTTTATTAGCCAATCGTCTAGATAAGGAAAGACATGTTGTCTTCTTAGGTAAGCTGCTATTACTGCTAGGCATTTTGTGAATACTCTTGGAGCTGTTGTTATGCCGAATGGCAGAACTTTGAATTGGTAATGTTTTCCTGCTATTACAAACCTTAGGTATTTTCTGTGAGCTGGATGGATGGGTATATGGAAATACACATCTTTGAGGTCTAATGCAGTCATGTAATCTTGTTTCTATAGTAGTGGAATGACGTCCTGCAGTTACCATGTGAAAGTGTTCTGACAGGATATATAGATTTAGTGGTCTGAGATCTAGAATGGGTCTGAGAGTGCCATCCTTTTTGGGATAGTGAGTTTACCCCTGTTCCTTGCTGAGATTCTGGGACCAATTCTATTGCCTCTTTTAGCAGTAGCGATTGTACTTCTTCTTGTAATAGAACATTGTGTTCTGGGGACAACCTGTGATAACGTGGAGTAATGTTTGGAAGGGTAGAAATCAATTCTAGGTAATAACCATTGCGGATCATTGAAAGTACCCATTGGTCAGTGGTGATATTTTCCCATCGGGAGTGGAATTGCTGCAGTCTGCCCCCCACAAGAGATGTGTGGGGTTGTGGCATGCTTAATAAGTCACTGTTT
The DNA here is from genome assembly GCF_031143425.1 of Pleurodeles waltl. Taxonomy (NCBI): domain Eukaryota; kingdom Metazoa; phylum Chordata; class Amphibia; order Caudata; family Salamandridae; genus Pleurodeles; species Pleurodeles waltl. The sequence goes on along the minus strand of NC_090444.1, from coordinate 420,124,497 downwards.
TGATGGGGTAGTGACTTGTTTTGAGGCCTGGAATTTGCCTCTGGCTCGAAAGTGTTGGCCTCTATAAGAGCCTCTAAATGTCCCTCTCTGGTACTGCTGTTGTTGCCCTTGTTTAGACTGGGAGGTAGAAGCCTCTGTGGATTGAGGCTTAAATCCTCCTCTAAACTGCTGCCTACGAAAGGAGCCTCTGTAAGGTGTTGTATATAAGGCTCCCATTGCTTTAGCAGTGTCTGAGTCCTTCCTGAGTTTTTCTATTTTGGTGTCAACCTTAGGCCCAAACGAACGAGTTACTTACCTTCGGTAACGACTTTTCTGGTGGATACATTAGCTACCTGTGGATTCCTCACCTCATGAATACTCCCATGGCGCCAGCATTCGACGGAAATCTTCTTACTAGTCTCTGCACGTCGACGAGGACGTCACTGTCTCGCACGCGACGCCGTCTGACGTCATACAGGCAATAAGAGGTCCTCGACGACGTGCGGACGTCAGTACCAATCATTTTTTACGTGCATGAGAACAACCAGGCAATGCAATGAAAGAACAAAGCAACATCCATTATATTGTAAAAATACACCACATTGTATGAATAACTGTAAATCTTTTTATGTACATATATATATATATATAAAACTCTCTCTTTTAAAATATATACACACACCAAGTATATACATAAAGATATATACACATATACCTATATATATATAAATATATTATATATATACATTTATTGCACCCTCAAAGACCAAGAGGAGCGCACTCAAGGATTACTTGGCAAGACCATAAAGGCAACGGGGAGGCGGGTGGGACCGTGAGGAATCCACAGGTAGCTAATGTATCCACCAGAAAAGTCGTTACCGAAGGTAAGTAACTCGTTCTTCTGATGGATACAACTACCTGTGGATTCCTCACCTCATGAATAGAGTCCCAAAGCAGTACCACGCCCGGCGGTGGGTGCCTAAATGGTCAAACCAAGAAATCCTGCAGCACTGACCGTGCAAAATGGCCGTCCCTTCTAACCTCAGAATCTAAACAGTAATGTTTTGCAAAAGTGTGAAGGGACGACCAAGTTGCGGCCTTGCAGATGTCGACCACAGGAACACCTCTGGCTAAGGCCGAAGTGGCCGACTTAGCTCTGGTGGAATGAGCTCTAATGCCCTCAGGAGGATCCTTCTTTGCCAAAGAGTAACATATTTTAATGCAAAGAACAACCCACCTGGATAGTGTTCTCTTGTGGACTGCCTTTCCTCTCCTCTTGCCCACGTATCCAATAAACAGCTGATCCTCCAGCCTGAAATCCTTTGTTCTATCGATAAAGAAGCTCAACGCTCTCTTTGGGTCCAGACGGTGCAGTCTTTCTTCCTCTTTGGAAGGATGAGGCGGAGGATAGAACGTGGACAAAGTAATTGCCTGAGCCAAATGGAAGGGTGAAACAACCTTCGGGAGGAAAGCAGCCTTGGTCCTCAACACCACCTTATCCCCATAAAAAGTTGTATAAGGGGGTTTTACTGATAAGGCCTGCAACTCACTCACTCTCCTTGCTGATGTTATAGCTATCAGGAAGACTGTTTTTAAAACCAAATACCTCAAGGGGCAAGAATGCATAGGTTCAAAAGGGGACCCCATAAGGAAAGTCAGGACTAAGGACAAATCCCATTGCGGCATAACGAATGGCTTTGGAGGATATTGATTTAGAAGACCTTTCAAGAATCTGATAACAATAGGGGATTTAAATAAAGATGGTTGGTCTGGAAGACATATGAAGGCTGACAAGGCCGATAAATAACCTTTAATGGTAGCCACTGCACAACCTTTCTGCGCCAGAGATAGAGCAAAAGACAAAACGTCCGATAGATGAGCATGTAAAGGATCAATCTGCCTCTCTCCACACCACGCAACAAATTTAGACCACCTATTAGCGTAGATAGATTTAGTGGAGTGTCGCCTGGCCGCTAATATAACATCCACTACCTCAGGCGGGAGAGAGAAGGAACTCAGGTTGCCCCGTTCAATCTCCAGGCATGTAGGTGCAGACTCTGGAGGTTGGGGTGTAGAACCTGCCCCTGCGACTGCGAGAGGAGGTCTGCCCTGAAAGGGAGACGGAGCGGCGGGCACGTTGAGAGTTGGAGAAGGTCGGAGTACCACACCCTCCTTGGCCAATCCGGAGCTATTAAGATTACTAGAGCCCGGTCTTGGCGAATCTTCCTCAATACTCGAGGAATCAAGGGTATGGGAGGAAACGCGTAAAGCAACTGGCCGCACCAGGTCATTTGAAACGCGTCCCCCAACGCTTCCTGCATCGGATACTGAAGGCTGCAGAACAACGGACAATGCGCGTTCTCTCGAGTGGCGAACAGATCTACCCGAGGAAACCCCCACTTCTGGAAGATTAAACGGACTTGATCTGGATGGAGACGCCACTCGTGGTCTGCCGAGAAGTGGCGACTGAGACTGTCCGCACGCACGTTCAAGACTCCGGCCAGATGGTTTGCTATCAAGCAAATCCGATGGTCCTTTGCCCAGGACCATAGTCGAAGAGCTTCTCTGCAGAGAAGGTACGACCCCACTCCTCCCTGCTTGTTTATGTACCACATCGTGGTAGTATTGTCCGTTAGGACCTGTACCGACTGACCACGAAGGGAAGGGAGGAAGGCCTTGAGAGCCAGACGTACAGCCCGTAACTCTAACAGATTGATGTGAAAAATCTGTTCCTCTGGAGACCAAAGACCTTTGATCTCCAGATCCCCCAGATGAGCTCCCCACCCTAGAGTGGAAGCATCCGTTATGACTGTGGCCACTAGTGGCGACTGCTGGAACGGCTTTCCTTGTGAAAGATTGTTGCTTGCAATCCACCACTTCAAATCCACAGCAGCATCTCTGGAGATCTTGACAGTACCCTCTAGATCCCCTCTGTGTTGAGACCACTGCCTTCGGAGGCACCACTGAAGAGCCCTCATGTGCCAGCGAGCATGCGTGACCAACAGAATGCAGGAGGCAAAAAGACCGAGCAGACGAAGGACCTTGAGGACTGGAACTACCGCTCCATTTCGAAACATTGGAACCAAATCCTGAATATCTTGAATCCGCTGAGGCGGAGGAAAGGCCCGACCCAATGTCGTATCCAGTACTGCCCCTATGAACAGGAGGCGCTGAGAGGGCTCCAGGTGAGATTTGGGCTCGTTCACCGAAAAGCCCAGGTCGAACAACAACTGGGTTGTTGACTGCAGATGACGCAACACAAGCTCCGGGGACTTGGCTTTGATCAACCAATCGTCCAAGTAAGGGAATACTGCTATCCCCTTCCTTCTGAGCTCTGCCGCAACCACCGACATCACCTTCGTGAAGACTCGAGGTGCTGAAGTAAGACCAAACGGAAGGACCGCAAACTGGTAGTGTTGCGATCCCACCACAAACCGGAGATACTTCCTGTGTGACTTGAGTATCGGGATATGAAAGTAAGCATCCTGCAAGTCGACAGACACCATCCAGTCTTCCATGTTCAACGCCAAAAGCACCTGTGCTAGGGTCAGCATCTTGAACTTTTCCTGCTTGAGGAACCAATTCAAGATCCTCAGGTCCAGAATTGGTCTCAAACGACCATCCTTCTTGGGAATCAGGAAATACCTTGAGTAAACTCCTTGACCCCTTTCCTGCTCCGGGACCAACTCCACCGCGCCCTTTAAAAGGAGGACTTCCACCTCCTGTTCTAGCAACAGGAGGTGTTCTTGTGAACAATACGAAGGGCGGGGCGGGATGAGGGGCGGAAACTCCCGAAAGGGAAGGGTGTAGCCTTTTCCCACAACACTGAGAACCCAAGTGTCCGACGTAACAGTCTCCCATTTGGTGAGAAAATGCTGTAATCTTCCCCCTACAGGAGAGGAGTGAGTGGGAAATGGTGGAAGCCTAAGGCTGCTTCCCCTGCTGCACCCCGCCAGAGGATGAGGAAGAGGCAGAGTGCTGCTGAGAGGCTCCCCTGGTGCGGACCCTACCCCTCCCCCTAAAAGATCTATAGGGGTGGGAAGAGGCAGGTTGCTGATATCTTCCCCGAAAGGAAGAGGAGGAAGAGCCACGCCCAAATCCACGAAACCTCCTGAAGAGTCTGGAAGAGGCCGTGGAAGAAGGAGCTTGGAGTCCCAACGACTTAGCCGTGGCCCTGCTCTCCTTAAAACGTTCCAAGGCCGAATCAGCCTTAGCCCCAAACAGTTTGTCCCCATCAAACGGGAGATCCAACAATGTGGACTGTACATCTGCCGAAAAGCCCGAGTTACGTAGCCAGGCCTGTCTCCTTTCCACCACAGTTGTGCCCATTGCTCTGGCTACCGAGTCGGTGGTATCCAGTCCCGTCTGGATAATTTGGGTCGCAGCAGCCTGGGCATCAGAGACAAGATCCAAAAGACCCTGGGGAAGCTCTGTAAACGAAGAGGAGATGTCATCCATCAGAGCATGAATATACCTCCCCAGGATACAGGTCGCATTAGTGGCTTTTAACGCCAGACTGCAGGACGAAAAAATCTTCTTCGACTGCGCCTCTAGCTTTTTTGAGTCTCTGTCCCCAGGCACCGTCGGGAAAGAACCAGGCGCTGATTTGGACGAACAGGAGGCCTGCACAACCAAGCTCTCCGGCGTAGGGTGCCTAGATAGGAAACCAGGATCAGTTGGAGCCGTCCGATACCTCCTGGCCACGGCTCTGTGAACTGCTGGGGAAGATGCCGGCTTCTTCCACACCTCTAAAACCGGATCCAGCAGAGCGTCATTAAAAGGTAATAGAGGCTCCGCCGCGGCTGAGGCCGGATGCAACACCTCTGTCAAAAGATTTTGTTTCGCCTCCACCACCGGCAAAGGCAGGTCCAAAAAACTAGCTGCCTTCCGTACCACTGTATGAAAGGAAGCAGCTTCCTCAGTATATTCCCCCGGGGACGAAAGGTCCCACTCAGGGGAAGTGTCCAGCCCACTGGCCGACTCCAGTCCACGCAGCCCATCACCCGAGTCCTCTAGCTCTCCTTCCTCTAGGGCTCGTTGGTACTCCTGCTCCTCTAGTACCCGGAGAGCACGCCTCCTTGAATGCAGTCGTTGCTCAATCCGCGGAGTCGACAACACCTCCGCCGAAGTCGGAGATCGGCGCCGATCTTCCGAAGCCACCGACGCCGCATCCGGCGCCACAGGTAACTTCGGCGCCGACTGAAGAGCAGATGGAACGGATGGACCCACCGGAGTCACAGGCCGAAATCTCGACGTCGACGGGATGGAAATCCCTGGGGCCAATCCCTCCGAAGCCATCGGAGCGGCCACCGGCGCCGACACTGGCGCCGAGCCCACGTTCCCAAACGGGAGAAAGGGCATAAAGGGTGCCGGCCGAAGAGGCGCAGGATCACCCAAAGAAAAGGCCAAAGGCCCAGCCGGAGCACCCCCTGGAGCCATCTGTTGGAAGATGGCATACATCGCATTCAAGAATGCGGAACTATCGGCTCCAGGGGTGGGAAAAGCCGGATACTGGGGTGCCTGACTCGGAGGCGACCCCGACGCCGGCCTCGGCGTCTGCGCCGGAGAAAACACCTGAGGCTCCAATACCTCAATCACCGACGCCTGTCCAGGCGAAGTTGGAGACGTCGGAGAGAGCAACGGCGTCGAAGGATGCAGCGTCACCGTGGGGCTGACCTCCCATGTCCTCCGGCGCCGATCCGGAGACCTGGAACGAGCCTCCCTTGAATGACGCCGAGATTCTCTACGGCGCCGGGAGTCTCGATGACGCCGATGTCTTGGAGAAGACTTTTTCTTGTGATGCTTCTCCTTTGACTTGGCCATAAACAGCTTCGCCTCGCGTTCTTTAATGGCCTTCGGATTCATGTGCTGACACGAATCACAAGTCGAGACGTCGTGGTCGGAGCTCAAACACCAAAGGCAATCGGAATGAGGATCCGTCACCGACATCTTGCCTCCACACTCACGACAAGGCTTAAATCCAGACTTTCTCTGCGACATTATTTCCACAGAGAAAGAGTACGCAGCAAGATATACACTGTAACCGCAAGAGTAACAGTTGCTCCCTCGAAGATAACCGTTTCGAATGCACGGAAAAAAGGGAACTGACGTCCGCACGTCGTCGAGGACCTCTTATTGCCTGTATGACGTCAGACGGCGTCGCGTGCGAGACAGTGACGTCCTCGTCGACGTGCAGAGACTAGTAAGAAGATTTCCGTCGAATGCTGGCGCCATGGGAGTATTCATGAGGTGAGGAATCCACAGGTAGTTGTATCCATCAGAAAGGTGTTTTTTATCGAAAGGCATTTTCAATACTGCCTGCTGCATTTCTGGCTTAAATCCAGAGGAACATAGCCATGTGTGTCTGTGTATGGTGACAGCAGTATTCACGCTTCTAGCTGCTGTATCCGCAGCATCAAGGGCAGACCGTATTTGGTTATTACTTACAACAAATTGTTGAGCTCTTTTTTGGTGCTCTTTTGGCAGGTGTTGTAACAGCTCCTGCATCTCGTTCCAGTGGGCTCTATCATACCATGCTAACAAGGCTGTTTGTGAGTTTGCAATTTGCCATTGGTTAGCTGCTTGTGTAGCTACCCTTTTGCCAGCAGCATCGAATTTCCTACACTCCTTGTCAGGGGCAGGGGCATCCTCTGACGACAGACTATTGACCCCTTTTCTAGCAGCACTCACAACCAACGAGTCTGGAGGTACTTGGTGGGTGCAGGCTTATATTTTTTGTCAATGTGGGGTGTTAAAAAGTTAGCTTTAAGTGGCTCTCTGAATATCTCATCTGCATGTTTTATCATGCCAGGTAGTATTGGGAGGCACTGGTATCGTGAGTGCGTGGAGGATAAGGTATTAAAAAGGAAATCCTCTTCCAAAGGCTCACTGTGCATAAGTACCCCAATGGTACGCTGCTGCCCAAGAAATAACCTGCGTGTATGCAGTAGTGTCTTCTGGTGGGGTACGTTTGGAAGGATATAAGTCCGGGTCAGTAGAAGGTATAGGATCTGGATCATACAGATCCCAAGGATCAACCGTATCACCATGAGAATTTGTTTGTGAATTAGTAGGTGAAGGCAAAGTTGGTGGGCTAGTGGGTGATGGAAAAAAATAAAGTTGTGGTGAATGAGGGGGAGAAGTATGCATAGGTAATGGCTTGTCCTTCCGTTTGAAAATCTTTGCTGGTGGTGGAGCAGTATCTAAATGTTCCTGAAAAGCCAACTTTCTCCAAGTTTGTAGAGGAGGTTCAGTAATTATTCTGCCAGTCTCTTTATGGATGTGGATCCTTGATTGTCTCTCATCCATGATTTCCAGAATGGATTGAATCTCTGTGTCCTCAGAAACATATTCAGATGGTTTCAATGATTTAGAGGACTGTTCGTCATATGATTTAGAGCTCTGCTTAAGATGGCTCGAAAGTCCTTGTTCTTCTGAATAAGAGGCCTTTTTCGGCTCCGAAGATGACAGTTTTTTCGTGCCCAAAAATGCAGCCGGTTGTTTTGGCTCTGAGGCAGGACATCGAGGCTTCGACTCCGAAGAGTGCAAACGTCGGCTTGGGTCGGAAGTCAAGCTTTTGGTGGACTTGCTTGACTCCAGTATCGAAGAAGGTGTGGTCTTTTTCGGCGCCGAGACGTCGGTCGACAAGTATTTTCTTGCGGGTCGAACCTTGGCTCTCTGGCAGTGGTGCACCCAAGGCCTTCGAGGACTATTTAGGAGTGGACATAGGGGCAGTCGTACTCATGTGCTGTCCTGCAGTGACGAGTCTATCTTCCTCCGAGTCTTCTTCGGAGTCGGTGGCTCTGATGGAAATTGCCATCTGCACCTGTTCTTCCTGCATAGTGTCGATAAACTTGGTACTCTTCAACGCCATTTCCAGTCTCCTGGCTCTCTGGTCTTCTTGAATCGAAATGATAGACAGGCCTCACAATCCTCTTCTCGGTGATCGGGAGAGAGACACAGATTAAATAAAAGGTGTTGGTCTGTGTATGGAAATTTTGCATGGCATCGGGTTCAAAATCGAAATGAAGTCCAATCCATCAGGCTTCGACGTGGTAGGCCCGAACAGGCCCGATTTGGGCACTCGCGCCCCAAAGGGCGAAATTTGATTTTCAACGGTACTATCGGTTCGACTATGGGTGGAAACGCGATCAAAACAATACCGACGGTCAAAGAAAGTTATCTAAGGTTTCCGAATCGAAATCTCGGAGCGAGAGGAAACCCATCCGAACCCGATAGCGGAAAGAAAACAATCTAACAATGGAGTCGATGCCCACGCAGTATGACAGAGAGGAGGAGTCACTCGATCCTATGACTCCGAAAAGACTTCTTCGAAAAAAACAACTTGTAACACTCCAAGCCCAACACTAGATGGCGGAAGCAATGCATAGCATGTGTATCTGCAGCTACACATGCCATCAAATACATATATATATAGTCCTGCCAGATGAACAGGTTCACAAGATGAGGATCCATGATAGGACTCAGGTTTCCGTTGAACTTTGCTGATGAGACCTCGACAAAGAGAGAGAGCTCCAGGCGGCGTTGATGAGGCAGAGAAAACCAGGATCTGAAACCAACATTATTGTTGGTGCCTGATATACTCTGATAACTTCATGGGCAGAGTTGAAGTCATGGCTGGAGCTGATTAGTGCCACAAGGCAGGGCTAAAAAGTCACTGCAGTCAATGAAGTCCTCCAGACTCGTCAGAAGCATGGAAGAAGTATTTATAAGGTGACGAATACACAGTAGATGCATCATAATTGCACTGTAATGGCTCGAGCAAATAAATATGAAAGGAGCAGATAAGCTAATTCAGCACAACCAGCTTTTCTGCTGTGTGCTCACCTCTTGTTGAAGTCTTTTAACTTCTGCCTCCAACTGTTCGAGTTCTTGTTTGCTGTCCAAGACCTGCTCAGTTTTTTCTTCCCTAAAAAAACATACAAATAGCAAAACATTATCAACCAATACTTTCTATAACCTGCAATCTATTGCAACACCAGAAGGTTACTTACAACATTTAACTAAAATCTCGAGCACACACCCAAACATACATTTGAGAATGTAGCTCCATTTCCCAACTGCATTTTACTGCTGGTTTTGATGCAATCGAAGCTATGATGTACTCTTTCTGTAATAGGTTGTTTGTATAGCTACCAAGAATTATTTGACTGACTAGAATCACTTTTTGGTAGTCCATTAGTGACTCTCTAAGTGATTATGAGATTTCTGACACAGACCTCACATCCAGTTTGTGAAATGTATGGTTAGTTGAGTATATGATGTATCTCTTTTAGCCTGTCACATAAGCATGACTGTAATAATCCCCACCATGATTAACACATATATGTGGTGCATGTGGAACAGTAAAGCATAAACAGACAGGCACCATACACTGAGCTCCAATATTCTGAGGTAACACCTACCATTTTCGAAGGCAAATTACATCACTGTCCCTAAAAAAGTTACCCAATTGAAAGCAGACCATGACAAAAGGGCAGCCTGATTAAGTATTTAAGAAAGATGCCACACCCACTTATTGTAAATAGAGAGGATAGTGAAGTGGCTCCCACACGAATTGATCAAATGGCACTTCCGAATCACCTCCTGGTGCTTGGTTTATTTTTTGGGAAGTAAGATGAAAAACTGTAAAGTATGAGGATAATGTTCAGAGTAGAACAAATCCAAAATGGCTGTGGAAAATAAGGGCTATGATACAGGGAGCAACTTCAAAGAGGATGGATCTGTAGCTTATTTGTCTAGTGACCTCATATATTCTACACAGCGTAATAATGAAATATGGAATTTTGGGAAGCACTCTCGGAGACAAAAATAGAAAATGAATTTCCACTGTAAAACATAATTTGCAATACTAGTTCATTTCTATATATTGAACACCCAAGAGGGTTAAATAAATAAATTGTATGTCTGCAGCACACATACTTTAGCCACTTCACTACCTGTGTAGTGTCATTGTCACCGTTCAAAGAAATGAGATGGAGATTAGGCAAGACTTTCTTTTTTGGCATGAACCCCTTGTGATTATTTATAATGTGGAGAGAGGGAACTCTATCAGCTATTTTATAGAGAAACTGACTTAAAAAAGGGGTCTAACTGACAAAATAAAAAAATCTTTTGTTTGGGCGAATCGTGATTAAAATGCAGGGTTGGGCACTTCCAAGGACGGGCATGTCAGGATAAGCGTTGTAAACTGGATGCTTTTGTTATGTAGAGACAGTGGAGAAATTTAAGGACTAGGGCCCTCATTACAAGGCTGGCGGTCTTACCGCGGCGAACCCGTCAGTAAAGACCGTCACATCACAAGTTGTGGGGTGTGGCAGAAGCCCAACCTCCACAATGCCGCCTGGCCCGCCAGAGCGGTCTCACGGACGCGGCCGGTGGTGAGCACCTCCAACCCGGCAGCAGGCCTCAGCCTGCCAGCCAGATTACAGGGCTGCTGACTGCCAGGGTTTCCGTGGCGTTCACCCTGCCACGAAATCCCTGGTGGTAACGCACCCAGTGACAGGAATCTCCCATTCCTGTCACTGGCACACACATGCACACATGTCCTCACACTTCCATGCACCCACCACCTGTCCACACACTTACAACCTCCCACCACCCCACACATGTTCAAACACTCCCCCCAACTGTACACATCCATCCATACACCCACACCCGCACTCACACTGACATACACACACCCCCACTCACACATTCGCAACCCCCTCCACTAACATTCACACCTTCCTCCCCCTTTCCCCTCCCTCCTGCACCGCATTCATACACCCCCACGTTCATTCACACAAACACATGCACGGGCACACACGCACACACGCATCCAGCCCCCCACCGTCCCCACCCCATCCACAATCATTCACACCTCCACCACGCACGCATACATTCACACACTTCCCCCCTCCGCATACGCACACCTGCACACATGTACCCCCACTCACTCGCAGACTTGCACACATGCACCCACATTCGCATACATACATGCACACACATGCACCCAACACCCCCCCTTCGGACGATCACTTACCTTCTTTGTCGAGGAGGTCACACGGGAGGGGATGGGTCCTGGTGGTCTTGCACTGCCAGCACCGACACGCCAGCAAGACTCCGACAAGCCATATTATGGCTTGTAATATGGCAGACGGAGTCTTGCTGCAGTGGCGCTGCTGGCAATGCAACCGCCTCTTCAGGAGTCCTCCATTGACTCCAAATATGGCGGTCAGCAGACCATCAACACTGGTGGTCTGCTTGCTGCAGCATCTTAGAAAAAGGATGCCGAGGTCATAATGAGGGCCTTGGTGTGTGCATGTTTTTTATCAGTGTTGTTACTATTTCTGGCAGACAGCAGTGCTGAACAGATTTAAGTATAAGGGGAAACTGCTGAAGTAATCCAACCAGTGGAGGCATGAGATCTGACTAAACATTGTAGGGCACAATTTTGAGCTTTTACTTGAGCGGGAATGCACATGGTAAAACCTTTTGATTTCGCCTCATTTTCCTTTTGCTCACAGTAAGTGGAAAACGTGCGAAAAATGTCCTGGAATTAGGAACAGCATAATGGACCTGGTAATTTTTAGAATCCTGCCCCCTCACACATTATAGGTATGTTAACTCATAGTGTCTATACTAAGGTATCACCACTCCCTGTTAAAATATAATAGGCATTCTTCCTTGTCAGTCTTATTTATGTGCTTCATATTCAGTTTCTTTCCTTCCTCTTATGTTTGCCCCTGCTTTGGAGCATATCTTATTTACCATCCTTTGGACTGAATGACTTCAGTACTTGACAGGAACTTTATTCTAAAGTAAAAGACAACCATTAAAGTCCAAATAAAATGCAGCCATATTAACAACAAAAGACGGAAAGATTTAAGACAATGCACACCTGACTGAAAAAAAGATCCCACCCTAAAACAGACCTCCTCATTGTTCAAAAGTTGTAAAACAATGAAATGTTATTCTGCACTTAGTAAATGTATGTTTTTTTAGAAAAGGAAATAACAACTGTTTGGGAAAAACTTCATAAAAATTGCAAAAAAAGATAAATTGCAAGTGAGACTCTTCGCAAGAACAAACACATATACTACAGTTACAGTATTGCTTTAAAGGGAAGCAAAGGCGATATTAAATTGTGCCAGCTCTAAACCTGAATAATAAGGCCTTCTCCCAGTGGCCAGATACATTCATCAAATAGTGATCCATACCATCAACAGATTTAGAGTAACAAGGAGACTGGCAGTCAGTGTATTAAACTCTACCTTTTCCATCTTTTACTGTCTTCTTACTAAAAACACACTTTTGACCTGTAACTCATCCTCATTATACAGCAAGTATGGGTTTTCACATATGGAGTCCGGCCTCAACCTTTTTAGGCTCTGTGTAACGTATGCAGGCCAAGGCACTTTCAGTCCTTTGTCACACCATAAGCTGTCTCTAATTGTCGAGTGGGTTAGGGAAGCATGAGGATTAGGCCACATAGATAACCAGAGAGATAAAGAGCCCAATTTAATATCTTCTAAATAGTGGAGACCAAGTTACTCATGACAGATGTAATGTGATGTGGCAGGGGTTACAGAGAGGAAACGTCTACAGAATTGATTTTCTTCTGCCTTTTAAGTGGAACAACTAGTATAGGCCAACAACCCAGCCCCATGTTGCCAAGGGTGCATATTGAGACCTGTAGATCTTAAGTAGTGGTATAATTGGATTGCTACCTAAACATCAAGGTAAGTTGACAAGGGTAACCACAGCTTGGCAGAACTTCAGGCCATCCGTGCAAGATGCTAGTTGCCCAGGTCTCAGAGGAATAGAAAACCACCCCAAGATAAGGGGAATTACTTATCCTTTTTGTCTATTGTAAGAAGGTGCACACTCAGACATTTAGGGCCACTTTATGAGACTTGGTTCGTAGCAAAGTCTAAATAGAGATAACTAGACATCCAGATGCCATGGGGAGTGCAGGCCAGTAGGATCCCTTCATCTGCATATAGGAAGACAGGAGTGGGCACGATAGTTACCATAGGTACATCTGAACTGGATGACTTGTATCATACCACTGCTCACATTCAGGGATCTACAGAGAGTACATGTGCTTTCGTGCTCTCTCCTGCCTCTGCTGCTTATCCCAAACCCCAAAAGCAGCCCCAAAAATGCAAGATGACTTTTGTGAATCAATCTTTGTGCACAATGCTAGAGGAATATATTTATTGAAAGATGTTCAGCTAACATATAAGAACATATGTAGCTGCATCTGCACTCGAGATAAGGATAGTAGATAATGTCAGATAATTAATGTTTCAAAATGGAACTGAAATACTCAACTAAACATTAAGCAGTGTATGGAACCAAGGTTGGGGGCATGCCTTTGCTTAAACGTCTTATGCAGGGGGCAGCATTTTTAGCAGCTGGAGGCGGGGAACCCGTAAGGTTTGTGGGAGCCTTGAGGCTTTCTCTGCGGTACACAGGGGACATTGGGCACTTGTCCAAGAGAAAGCAAGTATGTTTTTTGTTTAGTGCCACCTTGATGGAGGTGTTTGCATCATTGCTCCTTCGATCGCAATATCTTATGTAGTGACTGTGATGAGTGGGTTCTTCCTGTCATCTCCTGTTAAGACCAGAGCTCGTCATTCTCCGTTGTAACCACTGCAAGTATGCACTCTGACCTAAAAGCATGCCCGCTTGGCCCAGCAATGGATACGTTAGTGGTATGCAACTTCTTCCCACCTTTTTTCAGGATGATGTACAGCTTACCAAAAGGCCCCCTGAGTATGTTTCCTGCTGATTTTGGAGATGGGTTTTTAATGCAGAGGAATATCGGGACGTCTCCACCAAAAAAAAGATGCATTTATCACACATAATTAAGAGGAAGTACCCTTGTTTGGTGGAGATTCAACTCTTTGTAGTCTTGTTGTCTTCACTAAACAGGATTCAGGTTACTGCAGAGCATATTTCTGTATGAAGACACTCTAGGAACAATCACACTGCCAAAATTACAGAAACACAGGGTCATTGGAGACATTACTTCGGGGTCCTTTAAGCAGCTGTGGTGTGAAATATTCACTCTACAGTTACCCAATGAAGTAGCACTTATTGATTAGCCAATAGAAAGTACTCCACTTGGGTAGACATTTTGTGAAAAACTATGGCTCTTCTTGGATGAATAAGCAGGTCAGGATGCATTCTGGCACCAATGTTCATTACAGAGAAATTGAACCCATCAAGGGAGCCTATGGGTAGTTGGCCACTGGCCAGGCCCTACGGCCTACCCCACATGGTGAAAGACCATGCACGGAGTGGGGTTAGATGCCTACAGGGGTTGGTAGAAGGTCAGGCCCTGTGGCCAACCCCTGCTGCGCATGGCAAAGGGCATGTGTGGCAAGGGGTTAGATAACTACAAGGGGATGGCTGCAGGGCCTGGCAAAAGGCCAGGCCCTGCATCCAGACAGGTCCTGCAGCCAGCCCACGGCCATGTATGTGGGGTGGATGCATGCAGGCCCTGCGGCCAACCCCTGCTGTGCTAAAATAAACATAGAAATTCATTGGAAAAAAAGGTTACAGGGATGTTATAGTTAAAAATTAGCATCGCAAAACCTTAGAAATTTACTAAAAATACCAAAGGTTACAGGAGCGTTATAGTTAGGTTCTGAATTTACACACATAAAAACAGAAACTCAGCTGTTATATTGAGAGTTATTACAAGTACCTATAACTCGTGCCCTAAGGTAATTATAATGCGTGCTCTCGCAATGCACAGCTAATTACCCCACATGCTACATCACTGATGACATCTTCTATGGCATCATTAATATTATCACTGCAACATTTGCAATAAAATTATTGATGAGAAAACTGTGCATGGCAGGGGCGCAAGTTATAGTTACAATGGAGCAGGAGTTATAGGAGCTTGAAATAACTCTAACAGCTGAATACCTATGTATGTGTATGATATATATATATATATGTATTTGTGTGTATATATGTATGTATATATATTCACTTTAAAAATAAACCACCATATTCTTTCAAATACATTTATTTGCAAAAATTAAGAAAATGGATTAAAGCATATAATAACTAATTAAAGCAATATTTTAAAAAATCCCAAGAATAATGTAAACATTCATAAACACAAATTATTAAAAAATAAATACCAAACAATATTAAATAACAATACCTAAAATAAATAACAAACATAATTTATCCAACATTAAGAGAAGTATTCTACTTAATTTAGTATTTCCACTTCAGTCTAAGAAACAGAAAGAAAAGTATTGCTTTTTGGAGGGGTTAGATTTCCTATTCTCACTACAGTTTTAACAACAGTAGGGTAAGTGTTGAACTCATAAGGGGTTTGATTTGCCATTCCCACTCCAGTCTAAGCAACAGTAGGGAAAGTGTTGGTCTTCGGAAGGGTTATATTTAGGATCTTCGACTCCATTCTAAGCAACAGTAGGGAAAGTGTTGGACTCTGGGGGATAGATTTACTATTCCCACTCCAGACTATGCAACAGGAGGGAAAATGTTGGAATTCAAAGGAGTTAGATGTTATATTCTCACTCCAGTCTACCCAACAGTAAGGATAGTGCTGTACGTCAGAGTGCCTTGACTTACTATAACCACTGCAGGATTAACAACAGTATGCTGAAATTTGGAGGGGTTAGTTTTACTATTCTCAGTCTAGCCTATGCAAAAGTAGAGAAAGTGTTGGACTCTGAAGATGTAAGATTTACTATTTCCACTCCGGTGAAAACAACAGTTGAGGAACTGTTGGACTCCGCAGGTGTTATATTTACTATTTCTACTCCAGTCTAAACAACAGTAAACAAAGTGTTGGACTTAAGAGGAGTTAGATTTAGAATTCCCAATACTGTCTAAGAAACAATGAGAAAAGCGTTGGACTCTGAAGGGTTAGATTTAAGATTCCCACTCCACTCAAACATCAGTAGGAAAAGAGTTGGATTTCAGAGGATTTAAGTTTATTATTATAACTCCAATGTATTCAAAAAGTAGGAAAAGTGTTGAAGTTTGGAAAATTACGCACAAGGTGCTAGCCCCTAATCACTTTATACAAAATATTTTAATACCTAATAACAGAAAATTATTACATCATATTATATAAAAAAAAATCCATACAAAATATTTTAAAAGAAAAGCAAAAAAAAATAGAAAATACAAATTAAAATGTATAATAAATGAAACTTCAAAATAATCTAAATAACATTCAGTTCCAAACATACAAAAAAACACAAAAAGTAACAAATTAATAGATCAACAATACTTCATTTAAAATATTACTTACACAAAAAAAAAAAATTGAAAAAAAATATACATTCTGCATACATTATTAATAAAGTACCACTAAATTAAAAAATAATTCAAATAATAATTTACATAAGTGAACTATTAAAAACATACTTATCAATTAAACAATCAATGTGAAAAATATTATAACACCTTCTCGCCCTACTACTCTACAAATCGAACAACTACTAAAATACAAATTGCTAACAAAACTATAACAATTAAATTATACATAAAATGAGACAAATTATACTTACATACATAGGATATTAATACAGATAAAAACAATTTACATAATTATTAATCCATTTAAATATTAATGTTCACAATAAAAATATAATTAACTGTAAATTAATTATAATTTAATTTCCTTCCCGCTATAATCTCCTAAAAACAACATGCTACTACATTATAACTCGTTCATTAAATGTAAAAATAAATTAAAATTGCACTGACAATACTAAGACCTAACATAATAAACTGACTAAAATATGTTAAATTGATACGAAAATAATATTTATGAAAACTACATTAAGGTAAACTATATTATATATAACAATATTCTTAAAAACAATATTATATACAAAATAAACAATATTCTTACCTTTGATATCCTGTTGCACAATCTTTTGGTAGTCACGTTATTCTTGAGACGATATTCATGTCACACGATATTTAAAACTAATATTCATGTCATTTGGATTTATTACTGTGATAACATATACTTTGACCTTAATGGAACAATAGAAACCATTCTTAGGTTTTCAGGGCTGAACTATAAAGAAGAATATAATGTGCATTTTTTAAATCTAACTACCTGCTTTGTAGTCTGTCCTTTTGAAAAAAAAGAAAAATAACACAAATCTTCAGATTTGTTGCCCAGTTGGTAACTGCAGAGGGTAATTAACCTTAGGAATGTTTTATAAGAAATGACATAGCCCATAGTATGATAAAACATTTGTGAAGTGAATAGCAGGGCAGGCTCTATTAACAGAAGTAAACCATAATACAAAAAAAGCACTGCATAGCTGAAGTTGTCCATTTGTTTCTATGTAAAATTAAACTTGCTAAAGGCTAAAAGCAAAAAAAGCGAGACAGGGCTACAGTGCTTTTAAAAAGATAATAATGAAGACTTTAAAGATTACTGTATTATGTCAAACACTGGACACCTCTACAAGTAAATCTATGGCCGGTAGTTTAAGCAAGCGCATGGGAATATGCCCATGCTGATGAAGGGAGCTCGGAATGCAAACAATTGTTTTTCTAAAGAATCAAAGTGCTGAAGTGAAAATGAAAAAATAAGTCATACAGTGAAACGTGTAGCAATGTTAGGCAAAGTGAACAAGCACATACACTGCAGGGATCTCTGTTTGACACTATGCTCACAGGGTGGAATCTCTGAGGGTTCACTTAGACTGCCATCATTCTTAGGCTGATAAACTGAGTACCATTACATTCTGTGACAGTAAATATGTGTTGTGTTGTTTTCCAATAACACATCTATAAAATATATCAAAATTCTCATTTTAATAAAACATATGACAGCAACCAAAATTCTCTTTATTTTGTATGTTTACAAAACAGGTCACAGCAATTTACTAAATACAATGTCAAGCTCACACTATTGGCTTTGTCATGTATTTTACTTTTGCGCAACCTGGCAGCTCCTCAGAAACTGCTAATGTGCTGCTTGCTGCCCTTTGCAGAGCGCTGCATCTTGGACAGGCGCTGCTACTGCAGTCACCTTAAAACAGGGTTCCCATTCTTTACTATTTATTAAGCATTCCAAAACCATACAATGATGGCCATTGCACATATGCACGTACAGGTGGCCATCTTTCAACGTTTATACATAATCTTTACTAATAAAGAATGGGAAACTTAATTTTAAGACAGGAACCTTGAGTACACAGTCATTGGCAAAGCCAATAATTCAGATGAAGGCCATTAAAGACCAGAGCTAATGGCTTTGCCAATATTACATTTTCTGTCTCAGGCTGCATAGCTTTAGCAAAAAGCACTGGCAAAGCCAATGCGTCAAAAAGGCAACACTATTGGGTTTTCCAATGCCTGTTTTGGTATTTGCACCCTAGTTCAGTAATTTGGCAGAAAAATATTTCTGCTGCTAATTGTGCAAAGTTTCCCAGCATTAAAAGACAGCCTAGAAAATGATATACTGTCCAAAAACAACTGCTCACATTCTAGTAACATATACAGGGGTAATGTTGTATGACGGTATCCAGTGAGGTGGAGAAATATACAAATGAAACATTTTCTGGCCTGAATTACTGTTATACAATGAAATATCTTTATGGCAAAGTCTATAAATGAAAAATCATAAGAAAATCAAAGTGTATTGATATAATGGCAAGCTCGCTGAGGAGGTGAGGCACAGCCACATTTAGGGCAGACAAGTAGCCCACCTGCCTCCAATACGACTGGCACAAATGCCTCCACCTTTACAACACACCTACATGACAAAAACAAAGTATATTACGGCTGGGACAAGCCGGTTCTTTCAAGACACATAGACATACAACTATCAGAGCCATAAACACAAACAAGTGTCCCATATAAGGATGCTTGTCTAATCTTGTCTCCAATAGAGATAAAAATTACTTATTTGTAACTTTGCTAGAGATCTCTTGAGGGTTCATCACTTGAACGTGCAGTAGAAAATCTGACAGTTGAAAGTCTTTGACAGGGGAGCATCTGAGGATCTGGGTCTGTGATTGGCTTGAGCTTGAGTCATTTATAATCAGAAGAATAGGATGCAAATGTGGTTGTAATTTTCAATATTACTGCGATTAAAAGTACAATGCTATGTTAGCATTTTTACGGAGGGTTCCTACCTGACGAGGAATAATTCACGCATGCGAATCTATGAAAGATCCAATATTGGAAAATCCTGTATCTAATGAAAATGCTTCTTTACTACATATACACATATATTGGCCAGTTCTCTCAAGGAAGGGTTATTTGACTGTGCCCTCTCTCAAACTGTTGTTCTGCCTTGTATACATGTATATGCTTACATGCATAAATCATACATTGGTATCCCCAATACCCATTTTATACTCCTTACTTTATAATTATGTTCCCTCACTCTGATACCCTCATTCCAAGTTCGGCGGTAACCTGACCGCCGCCAGGGTGGCGGTGCAGACCGCCATATAACAAGTAAGGCGGTGAACACAATGCAACACAGACAACTCACCGCCAGCACCGCCACCACCGACGAGCAGCATCCTGTAGCAGAAGCCAACTTCAGGCTGATGGAAGCAAATGTCCCGCCCACCATATTCCGAGTCACCACACTGCCAGCATATCCGGGGAGGGCTGGCCGCGTCGTACTAAAGGAGAAACCCACCTCCAGGCACAGACATGGCTGCAGCCGTCATGGCAAACGAACTGGCAGTCTTCCCAGCATTGTATCTCGCCATACACCTTCACGGCCACCGGCAACGACGAAGACAACAACCGTAAGTACGCCTAGCACATAGTGGAGGAAATGGCAGTGATACACTCCCACACATAACACACATTCCTCACACAGACAGCGAAGGCCACACACAGGCACACACAAAATAAGTCAGTGCCAAGTACCCAATACACAAATAAAGACAAGCAGATACGTGCCAAACATATAGCACAACGCACACCAACACCACCAACACACTCCATAACCACACAAGGAGAACTAAACCACAAACACCTCAACGTAAGCATAGACAGGCACGTTGTGCAACCCCACACACACACACACACACACCATGAACTGTATGTAGCAATGATACACAATCAATAGCAGTGAACACACATCCAAACAATGACACAAGTGACACATCACATACAACCAACAGTCAAGGAAATCCACACATGCGGCACCATACACACGAATGCACACTACACCCCATACAATCGCACAAGCAAGCAGTCAGACACATTACAACATGCCCAGGGCACAACCCAGCTACCCTGCGCATGCAACAACACAGACACAACTCATACTCAGACTCAAACACCATTGCACACAAATGTCATACCACCATGTAGAAGAAAACCAGGACAAGCATCTCAACTTGACAACCACACCAATGTAGGTGGTTGTATTGTAAACTAAGTATAAAAACAAACTATAAACAATATGTGCCAAATGACAAGTCTAATGTCCAGAAATGCAGGACACATTGTCTATATATCATGGCCCCAACTTGACTCCTGACAGCAAATAGGCCTCCACATCATAGGGGCATCAATAGGACAGGCAGGCACCTCAGGAGTGTGGTGAAGGTGGCTTGGGTTTGGAAGGGACATGTTCCGGTTTGGGCTTGGGAGGGGTGAATTTGGCACTGGGAGGGGTGGATTTTTTTGCTGGGTGGAGGAGCAGGTGAAACACCAGAGGGGGCACCCGAGGAATGGGAGGTAGAAGGGCCTGGGAGAGGCAGGGGGACACAACGTTTATAGGGTACACGGGGACGGAGAGGAGTAGGGAAGAGGTCAAGGGCGGTAAGGAAAACTTTCTTAGGTACACAGGGGCGGTCACATGATTGTGGGTTGGGAGTGGAGGTAGAGGGAGTGTTCGTCTGACGCGTTGGTGTGCTGTATGTGTATGGTGGGTGAATGCTTGGTGGGTGAGTGGGTGCGTGTGCATTCGCTAGGAGGAGGGGGTAGAGATGCAGGGAGAGGGAATGGGTGATGGGTGAGTGAATGTTGCAGTGGCATGTGCAAGTGAGGTGGATGTGCTGCAGGTGGCAGAGACAGCAGTCGTGGTGAATGCGGATGTGGGTGTGGTTGTGTGTCTGAGAGTCTGCTGTTGTGGTGATTGAGGGTTTGACAGGAATGCTAGCAGGACCAGTGTGTGATGATGCAGTGCTGGCAGGTGTGAGTGGAGATGTGACTGTAAGGGAGAAGGTGGAGGGCGAAGTGTCTGCTGTTGTGTATGCAGATGTGTGTTGTGTGTTTGCATGCCTGTGGAAACATTTGTGATGCCTATGTCTGTCTTTGCGCACCTTGTCTGTTGTAGTGGGTGTATGCTGGTCTATAGGTGTCCCTTGGACGGGTGTAGTGAGAGGGGTTGTGGATTGGGAACAGGTAGCTGGAGGGGGGACGGAAGATGAAGGGACACTGGCTGCTGTCAACGAGGAGGCGAGAGCCTGAAACGATCTCAGTGGTCAGGACAAGATACTGTGAATGCCTTCCAGGAACGAACTGGACTGCTGCATCTGGGATGCCAGTCCCTGGATGGCATTCACGATGGTTGTCTGCCTCACAGAGATGGACCTCAGGAGGTCAATAGCCTCCTCATTGCGGCAGCAGGGCGGAGTTTCCTGCGGCGAAGGAGAAGCCAACCCTCCTGGGTGAGCAGGCACGGGCAACTGGGTGGGGTGCTACAGGGAGGAAGGTGCAGGTAAGCGGGGTGGCAGACAAGGATGGTGCTGGGGTGGTCCCAGATGGGTCCGCCACTGCCAGGGAGCTGCCATCGGAGGAGTAATCTGTATCAGATGTGGTAGTTGCTCCAGTCTCCCCTGTGGTACTCCCCTCGCCCTCCGTCCCACTGGTCCCCTCGGCTTCGCTGGTGCCAATCTCCTGGGTCTCATGGACTGCTGCATCCCCACTCACTGGTGCCCTTCCTCCTTTGCCACAAGATGCTAAAGCACACATAGACAGAGGTGGAGAGAGAAGAAGGTTGGGAGAAACATAAATGAAGGAAATGGTGATAACACACACATCCATTTCACATACTAACAATACATAATTCAGCCCCTGCAGGGAAAACAAGAGACCATTTTGCAATCAATTACAAATGAGTCATGCAAGTGATACACAAACTCATCAGCGATCACCTCAACCCTGCAGCCTATATACCTGAATGAAGACCACTACATGCCTATCAACTGGCTAAATGACTGATCCAACAATCCAGCCCAGAAACATTCCCAAGCACATGTCATCCATTATGGGATGAGACAAATCTGAGCTCAGAGGAACTGAGTACACAAACTAACCGACAGGAATGTGTGGAGTACATGTGGTACAGAGGTCCATTGATGTAGATAGTGAAGCAATTGCAATGTTCACGAAACATGCCTGTCATTACCCAAATAAAGTGCCAATATCATCACCTTGCACTACTACAGTACACGCAGAAATGGAGGATGCAGCCAGTGACGTGATAGCAGACTTGAGCAGCCGATACGTGCAGGTGAACGTGTGTCACAGAACCACCATTTCTTTTCCTGCATGGCTCAACATAGCTAACCTGTCACACTCCTATATGATTGGTGTTACAACCAGGACTATACATTCCCTAAATCTCATCTGACCACATAAATCCCAAGTCCAGTGAGGATCATAGTACACAACCATCCAGAAGTCACCTAACAGTCAACAATTACCCCCTTGTGGCAGCTGTACTGCCCTCAAGCACCCATCCAACTCTAAGTAGGCTTCCGCCAGTATGTGGGTCATTGGGAGGGCCAGGGTCCGATGGGCACCTGTCCCACAATGGGAGGCCGTTCCCAGTTGGGCCTCTGCGGTCTTCATGGCCCAGCGTCTCAGGTCCTCCCACCCCTTCCTGCAGAGGGTGCTCTGCCGGCTATGGACCCCCAGGGTCCGCACTTCCTTGGTGATTGCTCTCCATAACCCTTTTTTCTGGTGGGTGCTGACCTGCATAGGAAACATTCCGAAAATGGGGACATGATGTAATTAATACCAATACAGCTGAAACTTTTGGTGACACAAAGCAAACACGGACCATGCACACTGCCAATATACCACACATTTGTGCATGCAAAACACCTGATCAGTCATGACATGTCAATGTGCACACACGTACATCATCAAACACCACCCGACATGTGGGACAAAGGACGTTGTACTGACCTGTTGCCCTGGAGCACCGTACAACTGCTCATACAGGGGCAAGACGCCTTCCACCAGTTTCTCCAGTAGTGAAGGTTGGGGCGCTATCCCCTGCAGTGCGTGCCATCATTGCTCCAAGATACAGGACACAGCAGCACACGAAGTGGAGGTCTGTCTTGCTCGAATGGCAGGAGTCAAGTGAGCTGGGCCATAAAAAATGGCAGTTTCGACCGCAGCAGTCATGACCGTCACCGCTGGCGGTGATCATCATTGTTCCCAGTCTCCCATAGACGTCAGTGTTAACCAATGAGGAGTTGTGCGGCAGTTCAGACCGCCTTCCGCCATGACGACTTCCGCCGGCGGAACAAGGTAACTTCCAGCTGGCCAATGCATGCCAGACAGGCGGATGCCATATTAGTCTGTAACATGACTGTCCTGGGTTCACACTGCGTAATTACCTGCATGTCATCACAAATTGATACATACGGTCCCACATTGTGGATAATAACATATGAAGTGAGTGTCTGGTGACATCACCACACTTGTCACTACAGTTGGCAGTATATATGATCTGCACAGTATAGTGGAACCCATGGAAGGTGTATGTTTACATGTCCTGTATACGTCCATTGTCACATGGATTATGTGCCATTGTCTGGTTAGGGATGGAGTGTGGAGTAATGTGTCTTCCCACAACATGACAGACAACTTGCATGAACAAAACGTCATGACTGTCGTATTTCATACTTGGTGCACTACATTGTGAGATGTTCCCAAATTGTTGTTTGTGTCCCCACCCAGATATCGCCACAATGGAATGATGAGAAATGCACCAGTTTACCGGCCACTAATAGATCTTGATATATGGAAGAGCACCACATCATCCTGACCTATCGACTGGACCGTTTGTGCATCAGGGAATTGGTTGCCCAGTAGAACCCAGACCTCTTGCAGAGTTTGAGAAATCCCCATGCCATTCCTCCAACAGTCCAGGTGTTGTCAGTCCTTTTCCGGTGAGTGAATCTTTTCAGGTTACACTAGGACTGGTTGCAAGGTTGTCACAGCCCCAGTTCAGTAAGGTGTTGCAGGATGTGCTGGATGCCCTACTCAAGCATGTGCACAGTATATTAGGTTCCCACAACGTCCTGAATTGCCCACTGTAAAAGCAGACTTCTATAACATATCAAATGTCCCATATGTCACTGGGGCCATTGATGGAACTCACATCGCCTTGGTACCTCCGAGGACCAATGAACAGGTCTACAGAAACCGGAAGAGTACATATTTGCTCAATGTACAAGTGGTGTGTCTTGCAGACAGGTACATAACACACGTAAATGCAAAATTCCCAGGATCAGTACAGGATTCCTACGTCCTGAGGAACAGCAGTGTCCCTGCAACGATGTCACAGCTACAGAGACAAAGGGCCTGGCTCATAGGTATGTGTACTGCTCTCCATGTCAGACGTTTGTACCCCTCCAAACACAGTCAGCACTCTGCCTAGCATTGTTAGCTATAGTCATGTTCCCTTTTCCACACAGGTGACTCCAGACACACCAACCTGTCCTGACACCTGTGAGACATCCAACTACAGGAGGGGAGAACAGGTACAATGAGGCACATGGCCAGACGAGGCTAGTGATTGAGCAGACTTTCGGTCTCTTGAAAGCTAGATTTCGTTGCCCGGTCTCTTCAAAGCTAGATTTCGTTGCCTCCATGGGTCCGGTGGTACCCTACAGTACCGACCAGGGAAATCTGCAAGATCACTGTAGCATGCTGCATGCTCCATGATCTGGCCCTCAGAAGGCACATCTCATTGTTGGAGGACGGGGACATTGATGCTGGAGCAGTGTTTGGGGCCAGTTACTCTGATGCTGAGGTGGAGGCAGACGAGGATGAAGCACATGACAACAGAGCTGACCTGATGGTTCAATACTTTCAATGATGTATAGGTATGTGTGATTTGTATGTCATCTGCACATGGAAGATGTATTGTTGAAGCCAGTCTGTAGCCAGTATTTGCATGCCTCAAGGTGTGTGTGCGGACTACGGCATTCCATCTTGGTTTCCAACCCTGAAAGGTAGCTGACTTACCATGAGGGGTAGTGGAAATGCACGCTGCTAAGGACATGTGTGGAATGCTGGTGCCATTGCGGTACAGCCTTATACTTCTACAAAAGGTTTAGAGTCCTCATTCTGCCTGTTTGGGTAAATGTAAGGGGGACTTATCGGTCTTTTCCTGCTGCATAGGCATGTCATGCGTCTTTGTCAGCTGCCTTGTGGCAAGTACCTGTTCCTGACTACTCAGGGAGGTAAACAATAGAGGATGTTACCTATGTTACATCTTTCCTGTCCCACACGTGTGTGAGTGCCTATGCAGGCCCTTACATATGTGGTATTCTAGCTGCTGGGCCAGTCATCCTGTGTATGTGTTCAAATGCTGTGGATGTATGACTGTGGGTCACATGCCTTACAACATTGTGCCTGATTCCATTTTATTTTCCTTCTTCAGGTCTCATCTCTGTCTGTAAGCTGATTACTGTATTGTCTGTTGCCATCATTGACACTGGATATCATTACAATTTGGATGTACTTACAAACCTGCTGGAGTGTTCCACTACTTCTGCCACTTCAAAAATTTTGTGGTGCCGACATGTGTATATATTTGCTGCTTGGAAACAGGATTGCCACTACATACAATGAAGAGACGTGCACCATGACTTGGGTTAATTTGTGTTTATTAAGTGTATGACATCACAGTCCAGAGGAGTGGCGTAATGGTCTAGGTGCTGATCAGAGTGGGTGGTACAGCTGTTTGTTTCACAGGTCCTGTATCTATTTGCCCTGTATGATGTGAACTTGGTTTTAGACAGCCAACAGGGTGTAACAGTGGCACATAAGGATGACAGTTCAGAAGAGGGATCACTTCCTGGTGGGGGAATAGGTCTTGGCCTCAGGTCCTGCAGGACATCTGGATGGGTGACCTCTTGGATCCCTCAGCTGCAGGGGTAGGGTGCTGGTGGCCTGTGGGTCCTCCTGCTGGGCCTCCATTCCAGTAGCAGGTGCTAATGTTGATGGCAGTGGTGTTGCCTGACTACTTGATGGGCCCTGCTGTTGGGTGGAGGATGTCTGCAGGATATTCAATTCCTTGTACTCCCCTCTGTGGAGACCATGATGGTACTGAGTGTCTGCCACAGCAGCATGGCCTCCTGGTGGTATTCCCCCTGCAGCCTTTGGGTGTCCTGCAAAGAGGTGAATATCTGGCCCATCTTGTCCTAGGTTTGCTGGTAGGCTCCCAGGACTTGGGACATGGCCTCCTGGCCAGTCGTGTCCTGTGCCTGCCTCGTCCCTTGGCCCATGATTGTCCTCCCACTGGCCCTTGCTCCCTGTGCCTGTGCGCCCGGGTGCAGTGTGCCGCCTCCCACTGACACCAGGACTGTCATTGTCTTCGGTTTGCCCCTGTCCTGTGGGGCACACTGATGTTTGATGTGACCTTGGGACATTGGTATGGGAAGGAGGACTCTGCTGTGCATTGGCTGCCACAGGGGAGGTGGTTTCAGTTGTGGGCAGAGTGAGGTTGGTGGACTGACCACTCATGCCTGATGGGCCAGGTTGGTCGTCCATATCAATAAAAATAAAAAAAATAAAAAAAATCAATCAATCAAAAGTTTTTTTAGAGCGCGCTACATACCCGTGAGGGTCTCAAGGCACTTGGGGAGTGGGGGCAAAGGGGGGGGGCATGGAGGGTCACTGTTCGAACAACCATGTCTTGAGGTTCTTTCTGAAGAGCAGGAGGTCTTTGGTTTTGCGGAGGTTGGTGGGGAAGGAGTTCCAGGTTTTGGGGGCGAGGTAGGAGAAGGACCTGCCTCCTGTGGCGGTGCTTTGGATGCGGGGGACTGTGGCTAGGGCGAGATCGGCTGATCGGAGGTTGCGGGTGGGAGTGTGGAAGTTCACTCTGTCGTTGAGGTAGGTTGGGCCGGTGTTGTGGAGGGATTTGTGTGCGTGGATGAGGACCTTGAATGTGATTCTCTTGTCTATGGGGGGCCAGTGAAGGGATTTGTGGTGTGGTGAGATTCGTTCGTGGCGGGGGAGGCCAAGGACGAGGCGTGCAGCTGTGTTCTGGATTCTCTGGAGTTTGCGTTTGAGTGTGGTGCCGGCGTAGAGGGCGTTAACGTAGTCTAGTCTGCTGCTGATGAGTGCATGGGTGACTGTCTTCCTGGTCTCTGGGAGAATCCATTTGAAGGATTTTTTTTAGAGAGCGGAGTGTGGGGAAGCAGTAGGAGGTTAGAGCATTGATTTGCTGTGTCATGGAGAGGGAGGGGTCCAGGATGATGCCGAGGTTGCGGGCGTGGTTTGCGGAGGTGGGTGCGGAACCTAGGGTGGTGGGCCACAAGGAGTCGTCCCATATGGTTTTGTTGGGGCCGAAGATGATGATCTCGGTTTTGTTGGAGTTAAGCTTGAGGTGGTTAGTTGCCATCCAGTTGGCGGTGTCGAGGAGAGCAGCGTGTAGGTTGGAATTGGCGGTGGTGGGGTTGCGGGCGAGGGAGAGGATGAGTTGGGTGTCATCTGCATAGGAGAGGATAGTGATTCCGTGTGATCGGAGGATGTTGGCTAGGGGGATCATGTAAATGTTGAAGGGTGTGGGGCTGAGGGAGGACCCTTGGGGAACTCCGCAGATGATCTTGGTAGCGGTGGAGTGGAAAGGTGGAAGGCGGACACTCTGGGTCCGGTCGGTGAGGAAGGAGGTGAGCCAGTCTAAGGCTTTGTGGCGAATTCCTATGTTGTGGGGGCGTGTGTGGTGGCAGACAGTGTCAAAGGCTGCGGAGAGGTCTAGGAGGATGAGTGCGACGGTCTCGCCTTTATCGACTTTGGTCCTGATGTCGTCAGTGCATGCGATGAGGGCGGTTTCCGTGCTGTGGTTCTTGCGGAACCCGGATTGTGAGGGGTCAAGAGTGTTGTTTTCTTTGAGGAAGTGGGATAGGCAGGCGTTGACTAGTTTCTCGGCAACTGTGGCGGGGAAAGGGAGGAGGGAGATGGGGCGATAGTTGGAGAGGGTCTCTGGGTCGGCTTTGTTTTTTTTAGGAGAGCAGTGATTTCCCCGTGCTTCCAGGGGTCTGGGTAGGTGGCGGAGTCGAAAGAGGAGTTGATTATGTCGCGGAGTATGGGGGCGATGGTTGGGCTGGCTTTGTTGTAGATGCGATGTGGACAGGGGCAGGAGGAGGATCCGGAGTGGATGGAGTTCATGGTTTTTTCAGTTTCTTCGTGTGTGGTGGGGGCCCAGGTGGTGAGTGTGGTGGGGGGGTCCTGAGTGGGGGTTGAGTTGGGTGAGTGTGGTATGAAGCCGTTGTGGATGTCCAGGATTTTGTGGTGGAAGTGGTTGGAGAGGGCGTCACATAGGGGCTGTGTGTGTGAGGGGTCTATGATGCTGGCTTTGGGTTTGGCTAGTTCATTAATGATGGTGAAGAGTTCTTTGCTGTTTTGAGAGTTGTTGTCAAGGCGTTGTCATATCTAGACTTCCAGGGGAGTCCTCCCCTATGGGACCTGCTTCCTGGCCTGGGCTTTCTGTCACTGGCCTCCTCTGATATGTGGCCGTACTTGGGAGTACTGTGGAATGAGAGGTATTGTGTCAGATGATGGTATTCTAGCAGTGACACACATATGGTTGTATGCCATCATTGACTGGATTTGCAGCGCAGTAATGGCATTGACAGTTACTAGTCCACTGCTTGTATTACCATCAGTGGAATGTTGCAATGGGCCTATTCTGGAAAATAGTTAGTCATTGCCATGTACTGATGTGCATTCCTTATACTTATTGGTGATGAGGAATTACATGGTTTAACGTGCAACTGCAGAGATGTGAAGTGGATGTAGCAGTCATGCAAGGGTAGGGAGTGTTGCATTTTGGTAGTTGTGGTACTTGCTGCAGTGTAGGGTATCCATGCACTAGGTGGGCCTGTGAGGGAATGGTGTCAGTGGGGGGCTGTGGCATGCAAGGTGGGTGTTGGGTCCATGGTGGGCTTGTGCATGTTAGGGTGGTGTGAAGGGGTGAGAGGGCGGTGGGGGAACATGCTGTGTATGGGAACATGCTGGCTGGGGAGTGCAGTTGACTTACCAGTGTCCAGTCCACTAGGTATTCCCATCAGCCCTTCTGGATGTAGTATGGTCAGGACATTCTCCTCCCACAATGACAATTCTGAGGGAGACGGTGGGGGCCCACCACCTGTCCTCATGATGACGATTTGGTGCCTGGAAGCCATGTCCCGTACCTTCCCCCGTAGTTCGTTCCACCTCTTCATAATGTCCTCCATTGTGCATGGATGGTTCCTCACTGCATTCACCCTGACGACTATCCTCTGCCATAAGTCGTTCTTCTGGGCTATGGATGTCTGCTGGACCTGTCCTCTAAACAGTTGCAGCTCCACTCTGATAATTTGGGGCTTTATTGTGGTGCCATGGTGGTTGGGTTGTGGGTGGGTGTGTGTGTTGTGCAGGGATATTGGGTTTACTGTTTGTTAGTGTGAGTTTGGGAAGTGCTATGAGCTCTGTGGTGTTTGTGTGCAGTGGTGTGTCGTTTGATGCGTGTTCAATGTGATGGTGCCTGTGATATCTAGATGCAGTGTCTCCTTTCAGTGGGCTCTTGCCTCACTCTGTCAAAGTTTCTAGTTGCAAAGGGTTCTGGGTATGTGTGGGGATGTGTTTTGTAGTGCTGTGGCCAGGTGTGTTTATGTGTCTCAGGTGTTGGGTAATGATATTGTCTAATGTGGTGAAGTGTTCTGGTGGTGGTGCTTTTTTTCCCGAGGCGGTTCGGACCGCTAATGGATTGCCACCATCTTGGGACCGGGTGCTGATTTGTGAATCGTTATTTGGCAGGCGGGATGTTCTCGGTGTGGCAGTGCTGGTGGTACAGCTGCCTCCTTCACGCCGTTGTTTAGGCCGACTGTCATTTTTTGGGTGTATTTGGGTAGTGTTGTGTGGGTGACTCATAATGCGGCGGTCTTCACACCACCATCACTGGTGGTCTTTCGGCACCCGCTTCCACGGCGGTCTTCAGGAAAGACTGCCAAACTCGGAATGACCACCTGAGTGCCTACAAGCTACTTAACTACAATGTTAAAAAGTATTACTTAACCACAATGCTACTGCTGTCAATGGAATGTGGAATTCTAACTAAGGGCCTGATTTAGAACTTGGAAGACGGGTTACTCCGTCACAACGGTTGATGGATGGCAGACGGGATATCAGTCACTGTTTTGACAGAGTAACCCATCTGCCGAGTTCTAAATCAGGCCCTATATTCCTTTCACTATTTCACTACTTTTTACCTTATCTTTCCACCTCCTGTCTTTCTTGCACTTGCTAAACACTCAAGTCACCACGTTGTCTCACACTGCCTGCTGCCACGTATGATTGGGCAATGTCAACTCCAATCAACCTGAGCTCCTTTCTCTTTCCATTAGTCCTGTGAAATCAACCACTATCCATATTAGCTAACCTCCTCAACTTCATGCAAAGCATAACCTTAGATATTTCTCTATTCCATTCTGCTTATGGAATGCCAGCTCTTCATGAGTGACAACTTTAACTTTAATATCCTTCCATAGCTTTCAGTGAGACCTGGAAAGGTTCCAGAGACTGCTACGCCAGCACATGTCCACCGTGCCCATGCCATGTTTTCCCTTAAACCATGTAGCAATCGTAAACGAGTAACCATTCTTTTCAATATGTCTGTCACAATCATCTTAGCTTTGATAACTATAAGTCTCCGATCATCTTTTAAACACCATTCCCCTTCAGCCATCACTCCTTAATGCCTATGATGTGTCTCTCCTTAACTAACTAGTACAACTGTCTATTTTTTGTTGAATAAATAATTTAGTCCACCAAACCATTCACTGAAATTGGGGGTTTTAACCTGCAAGTCAGTAACTAACAAAAAAACACATTATTCTTTTGCTTTTTCTCTGACCTCTTTCTTCTAAAACAAATGCAACATGTATGCACAAATTAGAAATATCCCTGGATGTAAACACATATCCAGTACACTTATTCACTCTTTAGCTACCGCTAAGTCCTCTTCCTTCTACTATTCTATTTAATGTCTCCTGGTAGATATGCTCTCTTCCCTATTTCTACCAGCCTTTCTGTTTAAAGGACACATTCTCCAGATTGTCCAGATGCTCCAAATTCTCTCCAAGCATCCCTGAATTACAGTCAACAACCTTATACCTCTGCAAAAAATACATAATTTGTCCAATTTAACAAAGCCTTGCAACTTTCTTTTGAACCACACTGCGTAAAACACACATTCCCTCCTACAAACTTTCATACTTAACTTGGGATTTCGCGTTATTTGCAGGCCCTGAAAAACAAGATTCAAGATCTCTTTCATAGGTACCACAAAAATAAGACTGAATTAATTCTTCAAAAACAGGAAGACGTTTTGGGCAAATTAATCAGCCATATTATTTACTAACTCACAATACTTTCAAAACTGCATAAGCTCACTTACAGACACAACCAACACTTTTTTTATTTTTATTATTTTGTACATCAGTACACAATAGGATACATTGTCACTTTCAGAGAATAAAACGAAAAAAAAAAAAACGAAGGAATCAATCAGGCTTATCCAAGAAATAATTTCCCCAGATTAGAGAGAACTTTTTGACATTGCCTATTCTCCTAGCATATCTCATCTCCTGAAGTCTAACTTGAATCATTTTATTGTACCATCCTTGACTAGTAGGAGAAAATTCAGACCGCCAGTTTCTCAGCAACAATGACCTAGCCACCGCCGTGGCTATAAATACGAGCTTCTCCAGCCGAGGGGAGAGTCTTGCCTCGGGATCATAGCCCAGACTCAGCAGGCGAATACTCGGAGATATGGGTACCAACACAATGGATGTTAACGTTGCAAAGACCTCTTCCCAGTATTTCTCTATACATTTACATGTCGCTATCGTATGTATCCAGCCAGCTGCCCCTATTTCCTTGCACCGAAAACACATATTTGGGTGGCCGATCCCCATACGGGATAGTGCTTGCGGGGTTTGATACAGCAGCCATTTGCTAAAAAATATCATTCTGTGCCAATTAGCCCCTCGTAGCGCAGAGAAATTTAGGCGGTTAATAGTCTTCCAGTATTCGCTTGAGAGCATCATGCCCTCCTGGCTAACCCATTTCTTCTGAGCTCTTATCCCCAAATCCACTTTAAACCTTTCTGCCAAGAGCCTTCTCCATGCCCCTGCATTCCCTACCCGCAAAGGAGTAACTAATTCTGATACCAGTGATTGGGTATTAATGATAGAGTTAGTATCTAAGTCTTTAAAAACCCTCAGCAATATATTGTAGGATCTGTCCAGCAAAAGATCATTATTAACTGTAATCATGATTTTCCATGGGGCTTCCCAGTTGCCCTCAGCCCAGAAATCTCCAATTTTACTATATCCAGCACGCTCCCACCTTTTCACCGTGATTTCGTTAAGCTGTGTCCCTGAACCTAGAGGAATCTGTGAGAGTGGGGTGTGAAAATGTACAGAGGGAATTGAATATTTTCTAACGAAATCCACTCTTCTCTTAAGAAACCATTTAAGAATTTTATAACGAACTTTTTTAGGTGATTTGGTCAAAAGGGCTGGGTTCTGAATATTATGCTCTTGGCATATTAGTACTCGAAGATCAATAAAAAACTTGGAGCCCACAGAGTATTCTAACTTAAAGCTAGCATAATAGTGTGCAAAGAAAGCATAATAATAATCTTTGAAATTGGGTAAGGCCAGTCCCCCCTTCTCCTTATCGGCATACAGTATGCTCAAAGCGGCTCAAGCTTTTCGGTTCTGGCAGATAAAGGAGCGGAATAGGGATTCCAGTTTTAAAAAAAGGGTTGCGTTAAAACACACGGAATGGCTGCAAACAAGAAATTAAAAAGTGGTAAGATTGACATTTTAATTAATGCGATGCAGCCTAATATCGAGAGAGGAAGAGGCCTCCAACGAGTGAGTAAAGCCTGAGTTTTCTGAAGTAAAGGAGCGAAATTCAGTTCATAAAGATCACTTATATTGGCCGAATAGAAACCCCCCAAGTATCTCTTTGGGTTGAGGTTTACACATCCTCTTAATTCAGGAAGAAGACAATTAGGAGTAGTGCCACAAAGAATGATGTCGGTCTTGGTCCTATTAATCTAATAGCCACCGATTTGCTGAAATTCTTTAAATATATTAAAGGTCGCTTCCTGAGAGGAGTATTTTGTGTCCAAAAACAAAATAATATCATCTGCATAAAGTTTAATTTTTCCCATTGATTTTAGGGTGCCTGAACCTGAGTATTCTGTATAATTTTGATGGCAAGTGTTTCAATAAAAAGGGCAACTAAAATAGGGGATAGTGGGCACCCTTGTCTAGTCCCTCGTTGTATTTGGAGCTGTCCCACAGACCTTGAGTTTATAATAATATTAGCCTCAGCATTTGAGTACAGCCTTTGAATTAAGGAGATCACTTGAGTGGGTACCTTGTAGCTAGATAAAATTAAATAAAGCGTGTCCCAGACTACCAAATCAAAGGCTTTCTCTGCGTCCAGAAGAAGTATAATGGCAGGGATTTTATTAGTCGTAAAATAATCAAGAGCCTCTGCTAAATAGTGTGTGTTTGTAGCCAGTTGTCGACCAGCCACAAAACCATTTTGATCGGGATGCACCAGTTTATTGATTACACCATTAAGCCTACTAGCCAATAGTTTTGTGATAATTTTATAGTCTGTGTTTAACAATGAAATTGGACGGTAAGCATTTGGATCCTCCCTATCTTTATTTTTCATAGGGAAGCTAACCACATTCCCTGTGTGCCAAGTTCTGGGGATTTCTTCGCCTTGTAATATACCGTTTAAGAGGGCTAAGAACTCCTCAGCAAATACATTTATGAAAGTCTTATAAAACTCAGCCGGGAAGCCATCCGGGCCACAGGTTTTCCCTGTGGGGAGATCCTTGACTACATCTAGAAGTTCCCGCTTTGTAAATGGTTGAGACAATCCCCTATGGTCCTCCTCTGAAAGAGAGGGAATATTAAGGCCCGACAGGAATATCTCGGTGGTCCTGGAATCTATAACTGAAACGTCACTATAGATCTATTTATAGTGCTCCAGCATGATTTGCTCAAGGTCCCGAGGCTCAGTGCACCTTGCCCCAGTGATCTGGCATCTTAAGGCGTGTATAACATTGCCAGCGATACGATCTCTAGCTTGCCATGCCAAGAATTTTCCCGTAAAATTGCTTTCTTCATAACTTTTCTGTTTATAAGATCCATAATCTATACCAACTTTTTTTTTTTTAAATCCCGCTTTCTTGGCAGCTTCGAACGCCTTTCTATTAATATCCGAAGGGGCCTTCAAATAAGAGATTAGACATTTGTGAACTACATCTTCCAGTGCTGCAGTTTGTTGTTTCAGAGCCCGTCTAGCAGCTACCTCTTTAACGATGACCCGGCCCCTGAAGTAAGCCTTAAATGCATCCCAGACTATTGCTGGGGTTGATGACCCCTAGTTGTGTTGAAAAAATTCCCTTATTTCAGCCTGTGAAGTTTGTATCCACCCTTCTTCCGTCAAAAAGCGGAGATTGAAAATCCATCTTTTAATCTGCGATGGTTTAATTGTAGAGTGGAATGAAATTTCCAGCAGCAGAAGGGCATGATCTGAAAGACCAGAATGCAGGACGTATTGAGATCTATAACACAGAGTTTCAGAGATCAAAAAGAAATCTATACGCGAGGAGCTTTTAAATCGAGAAGAGATACAGGTATATTCCCTTACGTCGGGGGTGTTTGTCCTCCAAGGATCACATAATGCCAGCACCTTAACATAATCTCTAAACAGGCTGCACCTATTTAGAGGTGAAATATTTAAAAGTAACTGAGTTCGTTTTTTGAGGAAACTACATTTATCATGATGCAATGGGGCTGATTATTTGCTGGGATGTTAGGCAGGTGTGCTCCTAACTGTTTGTGACTTTAAAAAGGCTCCCTTGAGCCACTGGGCTGACGAGCTCTGGAGCAGGCACCGGCATGCCAGTGAAGAGTTATTGAAACCGGATGATTAATGGCAGCATTTCCAGCACCCCGTAAATTTGTTCTCTGCTGAAGAAGGGATTAACCCAGAAACACATGTGTCCAGAGATGCACAGCAAAGGCTGCACCTATTTAGAGGTGAAATATTTAAAAGTAACTGAGTTCGTTTTTTGAGGAAACTACATTTATCATGATGCAATGGGGCTGATTATTTGCTGGGATGTTAGGCAGGTGTGCTCCTAACTGTTTGTGACTTTAAAAAGGCTCCCTTGAGCCACTGGGCTGACGAGCTCTGGAGCAGGCACCGGCATGCCAGTGAAGAGGTATTGAAACCGGATGATTAATGGCAGCATTTCCAGCACCCCGTAAATTTGTTCTCTGCTGAAGAAGGGATTAACCCAGAAACACATGTGTCCAGAGATGCACAGCAAAGGCTGCACCTATTTAGAGGTGAAATATTTAAAAGTAACTGAGTTCGTTTTTTGAGGAAACTACATTTATCATGATGCAATGGGGCTGATTATTTGCTGGGATATTAGGCAGGTGTGCTCCTAACTGTTTGTGACTTTAAAAAGGCTCCCTTGAGCCACTGGGCTGACGAGCTCTGGAGCAGGCACCGGCATGCCAGTGAAGAGGTATTGAAACCGGATGATTAATGGCAGCATTTCCAGCACCCCGTAAATTTGTTCTCTGCTGAAGAAGGGATTAACCCAGAAGAACGAGTTACTTACCTTCGGTAACGACTTTTCTGGTGGATACATTAGCTACCTGTGGATTCCTCACCTCATGAATACTCCCATGGCGCCAGCATTCTACGGAAATCTTCTTACTAGTCTCTGCACGTCGACGAGGACGTCACTGTCTCGCACGCGACGCCGTCTGACGTCATACAGGCAATAAGAGGTCCTCGACGACGTGCGGACGTCAGTACCAATCATTTTTTACGTGCATGAGAACAACCAGGCAATGCAATGAAAGAACAAAGCAACATCCATTATAATGTAAAAATACACCACATTGTATGAATAACTGTAAATCTTTTTATGTACATATATATATATATATATATATATAAAACTCTCTCTTTTAAAATATATACACACACCAAGTATATACATAAAGATATATAGACATATACCTACATATATATAAATATATTATATATATACATCTATTGCACCCTCAAAGACCAAGAGGAGCACACTCAAGGATTACTTGGCAAGACCATAAAGGCAACGGGGAGGCGGGTGGGACCGTGAGGAATCCACAGGTAGCTAATGTATCCACCAGAAAAGTCGTTACCGAAGGTAAGTAACTCGTTCTTCTGATGGATACAACTACCTGTGGATTCCTCACCTCATGAATAGAGTCCCAAAGCAGTACCACGCCCGGCGGTGGGTGCCTAAATGGTCAAACCAAGAAATCCTGCAGCACTGACCGTGCAAAATGGCCGTCCCTTCTAACCTCAGAATCTAAACAGTAATGTTTTGCAAAAGTGTGAAGGGACGACCAAGTTGCGGCCTTGCAGATGTCGACCACAGGAACACCTCTGGCTAAGGCCGAAGTGGCCGACTTAGCTCTGGTGGAATGAGCTCTAATGCCCTCAGGAGGATCCTTCTTTGCCAAAGAGTAACATATTTTAATGCAAAGAACAACCCACCTGGATAGTGTTCTCTTGTGGACTGCCTTTCCTCTCCTCTTGCCCACGTATCCAATAAACAGCTGATCCTCCAGCCTGAAATCCTTTGTTCTATCGATAAAGAAGCTCAACGCTCTCTTTGGGTCCAGACGGTGCAGTCTTTCTTCCTCTTTGGAAGGATGAGGCGGAGGATAGAACGTGGACAAAGTAATTGCCTGAGCCAAATGGAAGGGTGAAACAACCTTCGGGAGGAAAGCAGCCTTGGTCCTCAACACCACCTTATCCCCATAAAAAGTTGTAT
This sequence comes from Pleurodeles waltl, assembly GCF_031143425.1. Classification (NCBI taxonomy): domain Eukaryota; kingdom Metazoa; phylum Chordata; class Amphibia; order Caudata; family Salamandridae; genus Pleurodeles; species Pleurodeles waltl. The sequence goes on along the minus strand of NC_090444.1, from coordinate 420,087,341 downwards.
AAGGGGGTTTTACTGATAAGGCCTGCAACTCACTCACTCTCCTTGCTGATGTTATAGCTATCAGGAAGACTGTTTTTAAAACCAAATACCTCAAGGGGCAAGAATGCATAGGTTCAAAAGGGGACCCCATAAGGAAAGTCAGGACTAAGGACAAATCCCATTGCGGCATAACGAATGGCTTTGGAGGATATTGATTTAGAAGACCTTTCAAGAATCTGATAACAATAGGGGATTTAAATAAAGATGGTTGGTCTGGAAGACATATGAAGGCTGACAAGGCCGATAAATAACCTTTAATGGTAGCCACTGCACAGCCTTTCTGCGCCAGAGATAGAGCAAAAGACAAAACGTCCGATAGATGAGCATGTAAAGGATCAATCTGCCTCTCTCCACACCACGCAACAAATTTAGACCACCTATTAGCGTAGATAGATTTAGTGGAGTGTCGCCTGGCCGCTAATATAACATCCACTACCTCAGGCGGGAGAGAGAAGGAACTCAGGTTGCCCCGTTCAATCTCCAGGCATGTAGGTGCAGACTCTGGAGGTTGGGGTGTAGAACCTGCCCCTGCGACTGTGAGAGGAGGTCTGCCCTGAAAGGGAGACGGAGCGGCGGGCACGTTGAGAGTTGGAGAAGGTCGGAGTACCACACCCTCCTTGGCCAATCCGGAGCTATTAAGATTACTAGAGCCCGGTCTTGGCGAATCTTCCTCAATACTCGAGGAATCAAGGGTATGGGAGGAAACGCGTAAAGCAACTGGCCGCACCAGGTCATTTGAAACGCGTCCCCCAACGCTTCCTGCATCGGATACTGAAGGCTGCAGAACAACGGACAATGCGCGTTCTCTCGAGTGGCGAACAGATCTACCCGAGGAAACCCCCACTTGTGGAAGATTAAACGGACTTGATCTGGATGGAGACGCCACTCGTGGTCTGCCGAGAAGTGGCGACTGAGACTGTCCGCACGCACGTTCAAGACTCCGGCCAGATGGTTTGCTATCAAGCAAATCCGATGGTCCTTTGCCCAGGACCATAGTCGAAGAGCTTCTCTGCAGAGAAGGTACGACCCCACTCCTCCCTGCTTGTTTATGTACCACATCGTGGTAGTATTGTCCGTTAGGACCTGTACCGACTGACCACGAAGGGAAGGGAGGAAGGCCTTGAGAGCCAGACGTACAGCCCGTAACTCTAACAGATTGATGTGAAAAATCTGTTCCTCTGGAGACCAAAGACCTTTGATCTCCAGATCCCCCAGATGAGCTCCCCACCCTAGAGTGGAAGCATCCGTTATGACTGTGGCCACTGGTGGCGACTGCTGGAACGGCTTTCCTTGTGAAAGATTGTTGCCTGCAATCCACCACTTCAAATCCACAGCAGCATCTCTGGAGATCTTGACAGTACCCTCTAGATCCCCTCTGTGTTGAGACCACTGCCTTCGGAGGCACCACTGAAGAGCCCTCATGTGCCAGCGAGCATGCATGACCAACAGAATGCAGGAGGCAAAAAGACCGAGCAGACGAAGGACCTTGAGGACTGGAACTACCGCTCCATTTCGAAACATTGGAACCAAATCCTGAATATCTTGAATCCGCTGAGGCGGAGGAAAGGCCCGACCCAATGTTGTATCCAGTACTGCCCCTATGAACAGGAGGCGCTGAGAGGGCTCCAGGTGAGATTTGGGCTCGTTCACCGAAAAGCCCAGGTCGAACAACAACTGGGTTGTTGACTGCAGATGACGCAACACAAGCTCCGGGGACTTGGCTTTGATCAACCAATCGTCCAAGTAAGGGAATACTGCTATCCCCTTCCTTCTGAGCTCTGCCGCAACCACCGACATCACCTTCGTGAAGACTCGAGGTGCTGAAGTAAGACCAAACGGAAGGACCGCAAACTGGTAGTGTTGCGATCCCACCACAAACCGGAGATACTTCCTGTGTGACTTGAGTATCGGGATATGAAAGTAAGCATCCTGCAAGTCGACAGACACCATCCAGTCTTCCATGTTCAACGCCAAAAGCACCTGTGCTAGGGTCAGCATCTTGAACTTTTCCTGCTTGAGGAACCAATTCAAGATCCTCAGGTCCAGAATTGGTCTCAAACGACCATCCTTCTTGGGAATCAGGAAATACCTTGAGTAAACTCCTTGACCCCTTTCCTGCTCCGGGACCAACTCCACCGCGCCCTTTAAAAGGAGGACTTCTACCTCCTGTTCTAGCAACAGGAGGTGTTCTTGTGAACAATACGAAGGGCGGGGCGGGATGAGGGGCGGAAACTCCCGAAAGGGAAGGGTGTAGCCTTTTCCCACAACACTGAGAACCCAAGTGTCCGACGTAACAGTCTCCCATTTGGTGAGAAAATGCTGTAATCTTCCCCCTACAGGAGAGGAGTGAGTGGGAAATGGTGGAAGCCTAAGGCTGCTTCCCCTGCTGCACCCCGCCAGAGGATGAGGAAGAGGCAGAGTGCTGCTGAGAGGCTCCCCTGGTGCGGACCCTACCCCTCCCCCTAAAAGATCTATAGGGGTGGGAAGAGGCAGGTTGCTGATATCTTCCCCGAAAGGAAGAGGAGGAAGAGCCACGCCCAAATCCACGAAACCTCCTGAAGAATCTGGAAGAGGCCGTGGAAGAAGGAGCTTGGAGTCCCAACGACTTAGCCGTGGCCCTGCTCTCCTTAAAACGTTCCAAGGCCGAATCAGCCTTAGCCCCAAACAGTTTGTCCCCATCAAACGGGAGATCCAACAATGTGGACTGTACATCTGCCGAAAAGCCCGAGTTACGGAGCCAGGCCTGTCTCCTTTCCACCACAGTTGTGCCCATTGCTCTGGCTACCGAGTCGGTGGTATCCAGTCCCGTCTGGATAATTTGGGTCGCAGCAGCCTGGGCATCAGAGACAAGATCCAAAAGACCCTGGGGAAGCTCTGTAAACGAAGAGGAGATGTCATCCATCAGAGCATGAATATACCTCCCCAGGATACAGGTCGCATTAGTGGCCTTTAACGCCAGACTGCAGGACGAAAAAATCTTCTTGGACTGCGCCTCTAGCTTTTTTGAGTCTCTGTCCCCAGGCACCGTCGGGAAAGAACCAGGCGCTGACTTGGACGAACAGGAGGCCTGCACTACCAAGCTCTCCGGCGTAGGGTGCCTAGATAGGAAACCAGGATCAGTTGGAGCCGTCCGATACCTCCTGGCCACGGCTCTGTGAACTGCTGGGGAAGATGCCGGCCTCTTCCACACCTCTAAAACCGGATCCAGCAGAGCGTCATTAAAAGGTAACAGAGGCTCCGCCGCGGCTGAGGCCGGATGCAACACCTCCGTCAAAAGGTTTTGTTTTGCCTCCACCACCGGCAAAGGCAGGTCCAAAAAACTAGCTGCCTTCCGTACCACTGTATGAAAGGAAGCAGCTTCCTCAGTATATTCCCCCGGGGACGAAAGGTCCCACTCAGGGGAAGTGTCCAGCCCACTGGCCGACTCCAGTCCACGCAGCCCATCACCCGAGTCCTCTAGCTCTCCTTCCTCTAGGGCTCGTTGGTACTCCTGCTCTTCTAGTACCCGGAGAGCACGTCTCCTCGAATGAAGTCGTTGTTCAATACGCGGAGTCGACAATGCCTCCGCCGAAGTCGAAGATCGGCGCCGATCTTCAGAAGCCACCGACGCCGCGTCCGGCGCCACATGTAACTTCGGCGCCGACGAAAGAGCAGCTGAAGCAGATGGACCCACCGGAGTCACAGGCCGAAATCCCGACGTCGACGGGATGGAAATCCCCGGGGCCAATCCTTCAGAAGCCACCGGAGCGGCCACCGGCGCCGACACTGGCGCCGAGCCCACGTTCCCAAACGGGAGAAAGGGCATAAAGGGTGCCGGCCGAAGAGGCGCAGGATCACCCAAAGAAAAGGCCAAAGGCCCAGCCGGAGCACCCCCTGGAGCCATCTGTTGGAAGATGGCATACATCGCATTCAAGAATGCGGAACTATCGGCTCCAGGGGTGGGAAAAGCCGGATACTGGGGTGCCTGTCTCGGAGGCGACCCCGACTCCGGCCTCGGCGTCTGCGCCGGAGAAAACACTTGAGGCTCCAATACCTCAATCACCGACGCCTGTCCAGGCGAAGTTGGTGACGCCGGAGAGGGCAACGGCGTCGAAGGATGCGGCGTCACCGTGGGGCTGACCTCCCATGTCTTTCGGCGCCGATCCGGAGACCTGGAACGAGCCTCCCTTGAATGACGCCGAGATTCTCTACGGCGCCGGGAGTCTCGATGACGCCGATGTTTTGGAGAAGACTTCTTGTGATGCTTCTCCTTTGACTTGGCCATAAACAGCTTCGCCTCACGTTCTTTAAGGGCCTTCGGATTCATGTGCTGACATGAATCACAAGTCGAGACGTCGTGGTCGGAGCTCAAACACCAAAGGCAATCGGAATGAGGATCCGTCACCGACATCTTGCCTCCACACTCACGACAAGGCTTAAATCCAGACTTTCTCTGCGACATTATTTCCACGGAGAAAGAGTACGCAGCAAGATATACACTGTAACCGCAAGAGTAACAGTTGCTCCCTCGAAGATAACCGTTTCGAATGCACGGAAAAAAGGGAACTGACGTCCGCACGTCGTCGAGGACCTCTTATTGCCTGTATGACGTCAGACGGCGTCGCGTGCGAGACAGTGACGTCCTCGTCGACGTGCAGAGACTAGTAAGAAGATTTCCGTAGAATGCTGGCGCCATGGGAGTATTCATGAGGTGAGGAATCCACAGGTAGTTGTATCCATCAGAAGAACGAGTTACTTACCTTCGGTAACGACTTTTCTGGTGGATACATTAGCTACCTGTGGATTCCTCACCTAATGAATTCTCCCATGGCGCCAGCATTCGACGGAAATTTTCTTCCTAGTCTCTGCACGTCGACGAGGACGTCACTCTAGCCCACGCGACGCCGTCTGACGTCATACAGGCAATAAGAGGTCCTCGACGACGTGCCGACGTCAGTACCAATCATTTTTTACGTGCATGAGAACAACCAGTCAATGCAATGAAAGAGCAAGGCAACATCCCATAACATTGTAAAATACACATTTGCCTGAATAACTGTAAATCTTTTATATATATATATAACTCTCTCTTTTTCTTTTTTTTTTTAAATATATATACACATCAAGTATATACACAAAGATATATACATATATACATATATATAAATATATTATATACAACATCTATTGCACCCTCGAAGACCAAGAGGAGCGCACTCAAGGAGTACTTGGTAAGACCAGAAAGGCAACGGGGAGGCGGGTGGGACCGTGAGGAATCCACAGGTAGCTATTTTATCCACCAGAAAAGTCGTTACCGAAGGTAAGTAACTCGTTCTTCTGATGGATACAACTACCTGTGGATTCCTCACCTAATGAATAGAGTCCCAAAGCAGTACCACGCCTGGCGGTGGGTGCCCAAATGGTCAAACCAAGAAATCCTGCAGCACTGACCGTGCAAAATGGCCGTCCCTTCTAACCTCAGAATCCAAACAGTAATGTTTTGCAAAAGTGTGAAGGGACGACCAAGTTGCGGCCTTGCAGATGTCGACCACAGGAACACCTCTGGCCAAGGCCGAAGTGGCCGACTTAGCTCTGGTGGAATGAGCTCTAATGCCCTCAGGAGGATCCTTCTTTGCCAAAGAGTAACAGATTTTAATGCAAAGAACAACCCACCTGGATAGTGTTCTCTTGTGGACTGCCTTTCCTCTCCTCTTGCCCACGTATCCAATAAACAGCTGATCCTCCAGCCTGAAATCCTTTGTTCTATCAATAAAGAAGCTCAACGCCCTCTTTGGGTCCAGACGGTGCAGTCTTTCTTCCTCTTTGGAAGGATGAGGCGGAGGATAGAACGTGGACAAAGTAATTGCCTGAGCCAAATGGAAAGGTGAAACAACCTTCGGGAGGAAAGCAGCCTTGGTCCTCAACACCACCTTATCCCCATAAAAAGTTGTATAAGGAGGTTTTACTGATAAGGCCTGCAACTCACTCACTCTCCTTGCTGATGTTATAGCTATCAGGAAGACTGTTTTTAAAAACAAATACCTTAAGGGGCAAGAATGCATAGGTTCAAAAGGGGACCCCATAAGGAAAGTCAGGACCAAGGACAAATCCCATTGCGGCATAACGAATGGTTTTGGAGGATATTTATTTAGAAGACCTTTCAAGAATCTGATAACAATAGGGGATTTAAATAAAGATGGTTGGTCTGGAAGACATATGAAGGCTGACAAGGCCGATAAATAACCCTTAATGGTAGCCACTGCACAACCTTTCTGCGCTAGAGACAGAGCAAAAGACAAAACGTCCGATAGATGAGCATGTAAGGGATCAATCTGCCTCTCTCCACACCACGCAACAAATTTAGACCATCTATTAGCGTAGATAGATTTAGTGGAGTGTCGCCTGGCCGCTAATATAACATCCACTACCTCAGGCGGGAGAGAGAAGGAACTCAGGTTGCCCCGTTCAATCTCCAGGCATGTAGGTGCAAACTCTGGAGGTTGGGGTGTAAAACCTGCCCCTGCGACTGCGACAGGAGGTCTGCCCTGAGAGGGAGACGGAGCGGAGGGCACATTGAGAGTTGGAGAAGGTCGGAGTACCATACCCTCCTTGGCCAATCCGGAGCTATTAGGATGACTAGAGCCCGGTCCTGGCGAATCTTCCTCAATACTCGAGGAATCAAGGGTATGGGAGGAAACGCGTAAAGCAACTGGCCGCACCAGGTTATTTGAAACGCGTCCCCCAACGCTCCCTGCATCGGATACTGGAGACTGCAGAATAACGGACAATGCGCGTTCTCTCGAGTGGCAAACAGATCTACCCGAGGAAACCCCCACCTCTGGAAGATTAAACGGACTTGATCTGGATGGAGACGCCACTCGTGGTCTGCCGAGAATTGGCGACTGAGACTGTCCGCACGCACGTTTAAGACTCCGGCCAGATGGTTTGCTATCAAGCAAATCTGATGGTCCTTTGTCCAGGACCATAGTCAAAGAGCTTCTCTGCAGAGAAGGTACGACCCTACTCCTCCCTGCTTGTTTATGTACCACATCGTGGTAGTATTGTCCGTTAGAACCTGTACCGACTGACCATGAAGGGAAGGGAGGAAGGCCTTGAGAGCCAGACGTACAGCCCGTAACTCTAACAGATTGATGTGAAACATCTGTTCCTCTGGAGACCAAAGGCCTTTGATCTCCAGATCCCCCAGATGAGCTCCCCACCCTAGAGTGGAAGCATCCGTTATGACTGTGGCCACTGGTGGCGACTGCTCGAACGGCTTTCCTTGTGAAAGATTGTTGCTTGTAATCCACCACTTCAAATCCACAGCAGCATCTCTGGAGATCTTGACAGTACTCTCTAGATCCCCTTTGTGTTGAGACCACTGCCTTCAGAGGCACCACTGAAGAGCCCTCATGTGCCAGCGAGCATGCGTGACCAACAGAATGCAGGAGGCAAACAGACCGAGCAGACGAAGGACCTTGAGGACTGGAACTACCGCTCCATTTCGAAACATTGGAACCAAATCCTGAATATCTTGAATCCGCTGAGGCGGAGGAAAGGCTCGACCCAATGTTGTATCCAGTACTGCCCCTATGAACAGGAGGCGCTGAGAGGGCTCTAGGTGAGATTTGGGCTCGTTCACCGAAAAACCCAGGTCGAACAACAACTGGGTTGTTGACTGCAGATGATGCGACACAAGCTCCGGGGACTTGGCTTTGATCAACCAGTCGTCCAAGTAAGGGAATACTGCTATCCCCTTCCTTCTGAGTTCTGCCGCAACCACCGACATCACCTTCGTGAAGACTCGAGGTGCTGAAGTAAGACCAAACGGAAGGACCGCAAACTGATAGTGCTGCGATCCCACCACAAACCGGAGATACTTCCTGTGTGACTTGAGTATCGGGATATGAAAGTAAGCATCCTGCAAGTCGACAGACACCATCCAGTCTTCCTTGTTCAACGCCAAAAGCACCTGTGCTAGGGTCAGCATCTTGAACTTTTCCTGCTTGAGGAACCAATTCAAGATCCTCAGGTCCAGGATTGGTCTCAAACGACCATCCTTCTTGGGAATCAGGAAATACCTTGAGTAACATCCTCGACCCCTTTCCTGCTCTGGGACCAACTCCACCGCGCCCTTTGAAAGGAGGGCTTGTACCTCCTGTTCTAGCAACAGGAGGTGTTCTTCTGAACAATAAGAAGGGCGGGGTGGGATGAGGGGCGGGAACTCCCGAAAGGGAAGGGTGTAGCCTTTTACCACAATACTGAGAACCCAAGTGTCCGTTGTAACAGTCTTCCATTTGGCGAGAAAATGCTGTAATCTTCCCCCTACAGGAGAGGAGTGAGTGGGGAATGGTGGAAGCCTAAGGCTGCTTCCCCTGCTGCACCCCGCCAGAGGATGAGGAAGAGGCAGAGTGCTGCTGAGAGGCTCCTCTGGTGCGGACCCTACCTCTCCCTCTAAAAGATCTATAGGGATGGGAAGAGGCAGGTTGCTGATATCTTCCCCGAAAGGTAGAGGAGGAAGAGCCACGCCCAAATCCACGAAACCTCCTGAAAAATCTGGAAGAGGCCATGGAAGAAGGAGCTTGGAGCCCTAACGACTTAGCCGTGGCCCTGCTCTCCTTAAAACGTTCCAAGGCCGAATCAGCCTTGGCTCCAAACAGTTTGTCCCCATCAAACGGGAGATCCAACAATGTGGACTGTACATCCGCAGAAAAGCCAGAGTTACGGAGCCAGGCCTGCCTCTTTGCCACCACAGTTGTGCCCATTGCTCTGGCCACCGAGTCGGTCGTATCCAGTCCAGTCTGGATAATCTGGGTCGCAGCAGCCTGGGCATTTGAAACAACATCCAAAAGACCCTGGGGAAGCTCTGTAAATGATGAGGAAATGTCATCCATCAGAGCATGAATATACCTCCCCAGGATACAGGTTGCGTTGGTGGCCTTCAACGCCAGACTGCAGGACGAAAAAATCTTCTTGGACTGCGCCTCCAGTTTCTTTGAATCTCTGTCCCCAGGCACCGTCGGGAAAGAACCAGGCGCTGACTTGGATGAACAGGAGGCCTGCACCACCAAGCTCTCCGGCGTAGGGTGCCTAGACAGAAAACCAGGGTCGGTTGGAGCCGCCCGATACCTCCTGGCCACAGCCCTGTGAACTGCTGGGGAAGATGCCGGCCTCTTCCACACCTCTAACACCGGATCCAGCAGAGCGTCATTAAATGGCAAAAGAGGCTCTGCCGCAGCTGAGGCCGGATGTAGCACCTCTATTAGAAGGTTTTGTTTTGCCTCCATCACCGGCAAAGGCAGGTCCAAAAAACTAGCTGCCTTCCGTACTACTGCGTGAAAGGAAGCAGCCTCCTCAGTATATTCTCCTGGGGACGAAAGATCCCACTCAGGGGAAGTGTCCAGCCCACTGGCCGACTCCAGACCACGCAGCCCATCACCGAGTCCTCTAGCTCTCCTTCTTCCAGGGCTCGTTGGTACTCCTGCTCTTCTAATACACGGAGAGCACGTCTCCTCGAATGAAGCCGTTGCTCAATACGCGGAGTCGACAATGCCTCCGCCGAAGTCGAAGATCGGCGACGATCTTCAGAAGCCACCGACGCCGCGTCCGGCGCCACAGGTAACTTCGGCGCCGACGAAAGAGCAGTCAAAGCAGATGGACCCACCGGAGTCACAGGACGAAATCCCGACGTCGACGGGATGGAAATCCCCGGGGCCAATCCCTCTGAAGCCACCGGAGCGGCCACCGGCGCCGACACCGGCGCCGAGCCCACGTTCCCAAAAGGGAGAAAGGGCATAAAGGGTGCCGGCCGAAGAGGTGCAGGATCACCCAATGAAAAGGCCAAAGGCCCAGCCGGAGCACCCCCTGGAGCCATCTGTTGGAAGATGGCATACATCGCATTCAAGAATGAGGAACTATCGGCTCCAGGGGTGGGAAAAGCCAGATACTGGGGTGCCTGTCTCGGAGGCGACCCCGACGCCGGCCTCGACGTCTGCGACGCCGGAGATAACACCTGAGGCTCCAATACCTCAATCACCGACGCCTGTCCAGGTGAAGTCGGAGACGCCGGAGAGGGCAACGGCGTCGAAGGATGAGGCGTAACCGTGGGACTGATCTCCCATGTCCTTCGGCGCCGATCCGAAGACCTGGAACGAGTCTCCTTGCTCGAATGACGCCGAGATTCTCTACGGCGCCGGGAGTCTCGATGACGCCGATGTCTTGGCGAAGAAGACTTCTTGTGATGCTTCTCTTTTTTCGATTTTGCCATAAACAGCTTTGCCTCACGTTCCTTGAGGGCCTTTGGATTCATGTGCTGGCATGAATCACAAGTCGAGACGTCGTGGTCGGAGCTCAAACACCAAAGGCAGTCGGAATGAGGATCCGTCACTGACATCTTGCCTCCACACTCACGACAAGGATTGAATCCAGACTTTCTCTGCGACATTATTACCACAGCGAAAGACTACGCAGCAAAAATACACTGTAACCACAAAAGTAACAGCTGCTCCCTCGAAGATAACCGTTTCGAATGCACGGAAAAAAGGGAACTGACGTCGGCACGTCGTCGAGGACCTCTTATTGCCTGTATGACGTCAGACGGCGTCGCGTGGGCTAGAGTGACGTCCTCGTCGACGTGCAGAGACTAGGAAGAAAATTTCCGTAGAATGCTGGCGCCATGGGAGAATTCATTAGGTGAGGAATCCACGGGTAGTTGTATCTATCAGAAACACATGTGTCCAGAGATGCACAGCAAAGGCTGCACCTATTTAGAGGTGAAATATTTAAAAGTAACTGAGTTCGTTTTTTGAGGAAACAACATTTATCATGATGCAATGGGGCTGATTATTTGCTGGGATGTTAGGCAGGTGTGCTCCTAACTGTTTGTGACTTTAAAAAGGCTCCCTTGAGCCACTGGGCTGACGAGCTCTGGAGCAGGCACCGGCATGCCAGTGAAGAGGTATTGAAACCGGATGATTAATGGCAGCATTTCCAGCACCCCGTAAATTTGTTCTCTGCTGAAGAAGGGATTAACCCAGAAACACATGTGTCCAGAGATGCACAGCAAAGGCTGCACCTATTTAGAGGTGAAATATTTAAAAGTAACTGAGTTCGTTTTTTGAGGAAACTACATTTATCATGATGCAATGGGGCTGATTATTTGCTGGGATGTTAGGCAGGTGTGCTCCTAACTGTTTGTGACCATAATCTCTAAACATCTTGGCTACTTTAGGTTTATACTGTCTCTTACCTTTTACGGTAGAGTCTAGAGCTGGGTCCTGAAGAAAGTTGAAATCCCCCCCAATGATAATTTTCCCTGTCAAATGGAGAAGGGAGTGAAACAAGTATATATACGGGGCCGGATCATCCGTCAGAGGGGCATAAAAGCTAACAAAAATGAATCTCTCCATTGCAATAGTACACTGAACCCAGCACCAACGCCCTTCAGGGTCGGAGAGAAAATCCTGCGGTTGTGCATTCAGGGTTTTAGCTAAAAAAACTGCCACCCCTCTATGAGCCGCTGAGGCTGCCGCAAGAACTTTAAAATCAGCCATTCTTTTAAACATTTGAAAACCTGAAACTTTATGAGATGGAATATGGGTTTCTTGAAGAAATATAACTGAGGGATTAAGATCAATTACCCTCTTTTCGATAGCGGACTTCTTCCTATGATTGTTTAATCCATTAATATTCCAGGATAGGAATCTTAATGGCAAAAGTGATTGTGTCATTTAATTAACTTTTGGGCTAGTGTGCCTGTAGCCTCACTAAATCTGGGGACAAAACTCCTAATCAATCGTGACGATCCTTTACATTGACTAAAATAAATCTTAATATCCATGCCCCCCATTCCCCCCCTCCTTTTGGTGGCCCACACCTGGAGCCCTCCCGCCTGGACGATCCGGGGCCACATCCCTCCCCCACCCTTTGTCCCACTTCTTTCCTAACAAGGTGCCTTGTCATAGCACCCTGGGCTAGAGGCTGGAGAGAGAAATTTAGAGTAGTCTGTCTATACACTATGGCAAAAAGAAAAAAAAAAACTAAAAACACAAACCCCCCCCCCAAAAAAGGGGGGGGGGGACAAAAAACAGAAAGGAAGTCGGGCCTCTACTATGAGACTGACATTTCTAGAATTCAATAGATCCTTATAGTCTATCTTGCGTTCTTCACCCGCCCCCCCTTTCTCATGCCGGCTGTTCGGAGTTTTGAATTACATGCAACAAAGATTTAGCAGCATCAACCGTATGAATGAAGTTTGAATGACCCCTAAAAAACACTTTAAGTTTTGATTGTTGCACGAGGCCTGCCTGCGCCCCTGCTTTTTGGAAAGCTGGAATCATATCTTTTAGCTCTCTCCTTCGATGCGCTGCCTGAGAAAATCTTGAATGAATAGTCCCCGGGAATCTGAAAAGTTTTAGTTCTAATTGCGTTCTGGAAAATCTGTTCCTTAATACGAAAGTCCCCAAAGTTCACTAATATAGTTCGAGGATACTTAGAGTTGGATGGTTGGACGGCAGGGACCCGATGGGCTCTCATGATTGTTAGATCTGGATACTTATCCTCTGACCCTGCTAAAACATGACTTTTTATAAGATCTGTCACCAACTCCATGACCGTCTGACCGTTTTCGCGCCCTTCAGGGACTCCGGTGAAACGCAAATTGGATCTACGTGATCGATTTTCAGCATCGTCCAGACGAATTTGTAGATCTAGCAGGTCAGCTTGGCATTTTGCCAGAGAGGGTTCTACCATCACCCGAGTGTCCTCCAGAGCAGAGTCTGGTTGTTCAATACCTGTAACTCGTGAGTTAAGTTGCTGGATGTTACTGCAGATCAGGTTCAGTTGACATTCTGTTCTCTGATTCGCATCGTCCTGTGAGACTTTTAATGCTTTCAATTCACTTAGAATCTGCAGAAGTAAGTTGTCAGCAGGAACACCGCTGTCTGACATCACTATCATTCCTTGTGCAGAGGCTTCCCTTAACACCTTAGGCCTGGCCGAATCAATAGACGAAGCAATAGAGGAGGAAGTGTGGGTAGAAGCTTCAGTTGGCCCTGCTTTGTTGATCAATTCCTGTGCTGATAGTGAAGCCGAGTCTACCGGCTGCACAGGGGAAGTGTGGGTAATGCTGAATACCAGATGATCTTCCTTATGATTCCTTCCACTTTGAAACAAAGGAAAAAGGGGTCTAGAAGCAGATCCAGTGTTCACTGTTGGATCAGCAGCTATCTCAGAGCCGCTGCCGGAGATCGGCTGAGTCAGTAATGGCGAGCCCTTAAATAACCCTGGTCTAGAATCCAGAATCGATGGGGGGGCCCTTGAATCATCAGACGGACAATCCATACTAAGGGGGGTGCTGGACGAATTGGCTTCTAAGGGTAGAGGGCTGATAGGGAGAGGTGCAGGCAGACTAGAGACTGAATCCATAGCTGAAATTGAAGGGGGGGGCAGAGACCAGAGCCTTGTGCAGGTGGTAATCTGAAGGGGCTGGTCGCTTCTGTTTGGTGATGCGGGTTGTCCTAGGAACTCTGGCAACGGAGCGACCTGCAAAATGTGGAGACCGCAGCATTTTTCCCTCTCCCCCCGGAGAAAAGAAAAGGAAATTGGATTACACCAGCAATTTCCCCCCCCCCCAAAAAAAAGAGAAGAGAAAAAAAAAGGGGGGGGGGGGGATGAGGTGAGACATCTATCAAAAAAAAAAAAAGGAAGGAAGGAGGGAGGGAAAAAATGTCCCCTCCCCCTTTCCTACTAATCCCCCTATGTCCACCCCCCCCTGAAATATATCAATGAAATAAACCTTAAGCCTTAATTACTAGGCAAATACGGGGGTTCGGAAAGCAGACCCACCAAACAAACAAAAACAAAAACAAAAAAAAAAGGGGAGGGGAGAGAAAACAAAAGGAATCAGAGTTGGGGATACACGAATATGTGGGAGTATAACTCCCTGCTTCTCTGCGCCTTAGACAATCTACTTGAGCCGCAACCTCTCCCATAAGAAAAAAGCCCTGGAAAAGTCACCTCTTCTCCGCGCCTTCGATATAATTTTTTTGCAGATTTCCTCTTCTCCTCGAGGACTGGCCAGGGTCCTCCGACAGAAAGCCAGACATATACGCCTCCAGTAGACCATAAAAAATGGTAGAGAGGTCTTTGGGAGGCCCCCCGCGTTGACACAGCTAGGAAGCGCCTGCCTCGGCGTCCCTAGCAACCTTGTCCGACCTTCTTCCCGCTCCAAGGCTTCCGCGGACCCGACTTCTAATGTTCCAGGGCGGCTTTCCGTTTTCTCAGATTTTCGAGCCGGCGTCCCTAACAACGGCTCTGAACTGGCTTCCGCATTCCTCCGGCAGCCTGGCTTCAGCCCGGCTTCAGTAATTATCCTGGGGCGGCTTCCGCATTCCTCATTCCTTCAGCCGCAGCGCGTCTTGTCTCAGCGCGCTCTCCCTCGTACTGCCTCCTGCCTTCAGCCGCAGAGCATGACGGGTTCTCTCGTGGCCGACACAACCAACACTTAACCTTCTCTGTCATCCACTTCTATGATACATTCCTCTCTCTCAATTAATGGTTTTGAATCTTATTTTCTCTCTCTAAAATGACTACAATTAGAGACACACTGACTTACTTACTAATGCCAGATTGATGCATAAATCTTGGCATCTACACTTATGCAAAACAGAGGTGAATGTCATTAGCAGCACCTCCTGACCCTGTCATATGATTGGTGGCCATCTGAGTTGTGCATCATGCCTATGATTTCCACTGTGGCTTGCAGTCTGAGAGTGATCTTTGGGATTCATCATCTAAAGATCACAACCACAAGCAGCCACAAAATCACTTGTACTTGATTTTATGAAAGAAATTCCCTGAAAAAACAAAGGTTACAATGACATTACAATTGGATCCATGGGTGGGGGCACTACCCAATCTCCCTCATCCCAATGGATTTCCTCAGGGTTCTCTGGAAAGGGCCCTAAAATCAGAAACACCAACTGTAACTTCTCCATGTTAGCCTAGGGACACTGACCCGAGATTACTACTCTGCACACAGGCGCCTGGGGAATCCTATCTAATTACCTTCAGGAGTTTGGTACTTTCCCAGTCCTAAGGGTTTTTGGGTGGTAGTGTGGGTTGAAAGTGATTTTCGCATTCCATTTTTTTAGTATATAGTTTGGCACCCCCATAGGGGCCTATGGCCCTCATTCCGAGCCTGGCGGGCGGCGGAGGCCGCCCGCCAGGCTTCCCCCCTCCGAAATACCGCTCCGCGGTCGTAAGACCGCGGAGGGTATTCCGAGTTTTCCCCTGGGCTGGCGGGCGGTCTTCACAAGACCGCCCGCCAGCCCAGGGGAAAACTCCCTTCCCACGATGACGCCGGCTCGTAATAGAGCCGGCGGAGTGGGAAGGTGCGACGGGTGCAGTTGCACCCGTCGCGTATTTCAGTGTCTGCTTTGCAGACACTGAAATACTTTTAGGGGCCCTCTTACGGGGGCCCCTGCCGTGCCCATGCCATAGGCATGGGCACGGCAGGGGCCCCCAGGGGCCCCGCGACTCCCCCTCCCGCCATCCGGTTCCCGGCGGGAGAACCGCCAGGAACTGGATGGCGGGAGGGGGAGTCGGAATCCCCATGCCGGCGCAGCATGCTGCGCCGGCTTGGAGGATTCCTTTGGGGCAGCGGGAAACCGGCGGGAGACCGCCGGTTTCCCTTCTCTGACCGCGGCTGAGCCGCCGCGGTCAGAATGCCCCGCGGGGCACCGCCGGCCTGTCGGCGGTGCCACCGCGTCCCACGGCCCTGGCGGACTTGTTCCGCCAGGGTCGTAATGACCCCCTATGTTATTTTATCACTTTACTTACCTGTTGCTAAGTATATTTTTGTATGTCCATATCCCCAGTTAGGAGATATACCAAAGTTAGTTCTAGAGTGAGTTTTTTAATAAATGTCTCATATATTTTTTAACACTGGTCTAGTTCTTTCCTGTTTTATTATCACTGAAAGAGCTGTCCCTCATCATTAGCCATGACCAAGCTGATGTCAGACCCGTGAAAGTACTTTTTTGGGTGGTTCACATGAAGGACACTGTGAGGGTTTCTTGGAGTCCCCAGATCTACCAAGTAGGTGACCTCACCTTTTTTTTCAACAATTGTGTGAGGGCCACTCCACTTGTCTTGAAGTGCTCATGGGCCACAAGCTCCAAAACCCACACTTTCTGCCCTGGCTGGAAAACAGTCAGCACATCCTTTTGGTCATGCCATTGCTTTTGCAGCTCCTGGCCGGACTCAAGGTTTTTAGTGGATTTGTTCATATACTCGGTCATATGTGACCGTAGGCCTAGAACATAATCCACAATGTCCTGTTTGGGAGGTTTGAGAGGTTGCTCCCATCCCTCCTTCACAAGACAGAGAGGACCCCTAACTGGTTGCCAAAACAGAAGCTCAAATGGGCTGTAACCCACTCCCTTTTATGGAACCTCTCTGTAGACACAAAAAAGTCAAGGTAGTAAGACATTCCATCTCCTCTTGAGTTTTTCAGAGTCCCATGATCATACCTTTAAGGGTTTTGTTGAATCTTTCAACTAACTCATTTCCTTGTGGATGGTAAGGGGTGGTGAATTTATAAGTTACACCACACTCCTTCCAAATTGATTTCAGGTAGCCAGATGATGATGATGTTTGCACCCCTGTGTGATAGAACCTTCTTAGGAAAACCCACTCTGGGGAAGATTCCTAGAAGGGCTTTGGCCACTGCAAGTGTTGTAGTGGTCCTAAGGGGAATAGCTTTGGAGTACCGGGTGGCATGGCCCACCACCACCAGAATAAATCTGTTCCCAGAGGCTGTAGGAGGGTCAAGGGGGCCAACAATGTCAATCTCTACTCTTTCAAAGGGAACCCCAACCACTAATAGTGAAACTAAGGTGGCCTTGGTAGTGCCACCTGACTTGCCACTGGCTTGGCAGGTGACACAGGAGCAACAACACTTCTCGGTGTCTTCAGACATGTGCGGCCAGTGAAAGTGTGGGAAAGGTCTGTCCCAAGTCTTGATTTGCCCAAGATGTCCTGCAAGGGGAATGTAATTTGACAGGGTCAATAAGAACTCCCTAAACATCTGAGGTATGACCAACCTCGGGTAGTACCAGGCTTGGGGTCTCTACCCTCAGAGTAAAGGAGAAGATTTTCCCCAGTAGATTCTGTGGGATCCACTGCCATCCCCTGCAGCAGCTTGTATTCTGAGGCCTTCAAGTGAGGGGCAGGATTTCTGCTCTAGACTCAATTCCTCCCCGGAGAGTTCCCATGTGCCCCAAAAGGTCTGTCGTGTCAGGTCCAAGCTCTTCTGGGGCAGTTTCCTCACAAGGGGCAAGATCATCTCCCTGAGGAGAGTGATCGTCACATGAAGTCTGGGTAGAGTGTAACTTTTTCCCTTCCTCTCTCTCTTCTTAGGAGCTGCCTGGGCCATTGTTCCAGGCTCCATTGTTCCCTATCCACCCTGTTTCTTGACCTGTGCTCTAGTTTCCACAAACACACTGTCAGGGATACCCACCATTGTTGCATGGGCCTGTAACTCCACTTCAGCCCATGCTGAAGTCTCCAAATCATTGCAAATAAGACACAAATTAACAACTGCCATGGGGTGGCACTTGGTGATGTTATCAGCATCGGTTACTTGGTAAGTGTGCCCAAGTAGGATCTGCTCAGGTGACACCAGTTTTTAAATCATCATGGCGACACTTGCATTTGTTTCCCTGTAAGCCTCTGCCTCAATACCATAAATGAGGAGATACGGCCTGTACTTCCTTACATTAGGAGGCTAGGCAGCCAAAGTGGCACAGTCAAACCACCCTCTGATATCAGGACAGCCTCAGTGGCTTCTCTGACTAGGCCAGAGTCCACTGCAGTACCCAAGGTAAACCAAGCTACCCCCTTGGATGTGGTACTACTACCAGTGCCACTGTTATGGACACTAGGGGAAGTAGTAGGAGTACTACAGGTGCTTTTCTTAGGACAGCTGGGATCAGATGTCCTATGGCATTTTGCTTTACAAAGAATGCACTATGGTTTCTTGTTGGAGGACGAAGATGATTTGGATCCACCCACAGAAGAGGCTTGTGGACTTGAAGAAGACTCTTTCTTTTTGTCTTTAAGTTTATCCTCATCCTTCTCTTGGGACCTGGACGTATTATTTTACTTCTGGTCACCCCCACTTTGAGTTCTCTTACTCGCCCTGGTCCGGATTCATTTGTCTGCCTCCTTTTCCAATTCTTGGTGAGAGGTCAGCTCGGGGTCCACAATGTATTGGTGCCATTTTTCAGACACACAGTTATTAAGGATGTGCTCTTTCATGATCAAATTGTACAGCCCTTCATGGTCATGTACATTACTACCATATCACCAGCCTTCCAGAGCCTTAACTGCATAGTCTACACAATCAACCCAGTCTTGAGAGGACTCCTTCTGGGTTTCCCTGAATGTAATCCTGTATTCCTCAGTAGTAAGCCCAACCCCATCATTCAGTGCTTCTTTCAAAACTAACTGTCAAATGTTTGTCTCTGCCTTTGTCTGCAAAGGAAAGCCACAGGATAGCTGCCCACTACCTCTGGGGGACCTTTTAGTTTTTATAGGCCCTCTCCAGAGCAGTTACCCATTTGTGGATTTAAGGGGGAACTCTCGTGCTGAGGTTCCTAAAATCAAAGTGCTCCTCTCTGACTCTGGAGCATCTTGTGTTGCCACCATGGGGTTATAACCCCCAAACTCTTCCTCTCCCCTTCTAGGGCCTCCTTTCAAGAGTCAGCTGCTTTCTTTTCAGCCTGAGCTTAGATTTCTCAAGCAGGTGGTAACCCCTATCTAATACTAACTCCTCTGAGTAATTAGAATAGGTGGACTCAGCACAGGATGCTGAGGAGAGTGAGGATGACGTTGAGGAGGATCTATTCCTCCTGGTATTACTCCTCCTATAACCTCCAAGGGGAAATACAAGTAGACCTACCTAGGTGGGCCCCTTCTGCACTGTGAGTGGCTCCCTCTACAGACCCAGGGCTGTTCTTAGAGACTTCCTCTGAGTTCTCTTGGAAATGATCAGAGTAAGTACCTGAGGTACAGGGTACTTCCTGGCCTAACTCTGAAGAGTCATCCCTCCCATCTTGGTATCCCTGCTCTACCTGCCCTTCAGTATGCTGGGGGTCATATTGTGTTAGCATTTCTAGGAGCTGGATTTTAGTAGGGTTACTCCCTGTCTTTAGTTTTCTAGACCTACACAGAGTCCTAAGTTTCTGTAACTTAAGGATGCTGTATCCAGGCTACCGAGTCTGTCTAGATTCCTCAACTGAAGACAAGGTACTAGTTTAGTGTATGTGTATCAACCCTACCCTAGTGTTCTAAACCTTTCCTGAAAGATAGGTAAAAGGGCTATGCCAGACCCTTAGCAACCCTAAGAAAAGATTAGAAAAATACCTATTTGCAAAAAGTATAGTATGCACCTGTCAGCAGTGGTTTCCTGTGGAAACTCACTTATGACCAAGTGGTATAGCAATGCAAGTCTTTATCCCACCTCTGCACCACCAAATTAGGAGGCTGGCTCAGTATATGGTGTATACCTAAAGGTAGGGTACTCTGTACTGAGCCCAGGCAACCCTTAGTGATAGTGTAGGTGGCTCTAGAAAACACAAGCTTTCATAGAGGTACCTGAGAAGAGCAGCTAAGGCTTATCCAGGAAGGTTGTCTGGAGTCATTACAGGGTGCCTCACCTATAGGTGTACACCATATACTGAGCCAGCCTCCTACATGCATGTAAATACTCTAGGTGAAATTCGACAGCCACCTCACTTTACTGGGCTGAAAACACCTGTACCCAACTATTTACTAGAGAATACATTTATTAGGGTTTATGTAACACCCCATCCCCCGCTTCCAGGAGCTACGCCCCTGGCAATGAAGTCCAGGATAAATTTCACTACAGGCCCCCTCTTGAACATTGATGAGAGATGATTTCCCAGTGTCATCAAACAGATCACCATATAGAAAACACAAAAGGTTGCTTGGTCACCTGCTTAAAACTGGTTGCTGTTTGAGAAGCATGGTTCAAAGCCTTTCTTTAACACCATGCTCCAAAGAGGGAGGCAATTTCTTCATTATCCAATCAAAGTAAAAAATGTCCTATAACAGATCCCTTTTGTGGGAAGAGAGATGGGCGAAGTTGATGATCCAAGAGAATATGAGCATGTTTCTTTAAAAAGACACCAATATACAAGAATGAGTGGCAGCAGAATGAGGGTGGTGGGCCAAAAACCTAGGACCATGCAATTTGGAGGTGTTCGACAGCTTTGTGGAACTTAAAACAATATCCTGGGCTGTCACTCAGCTGGGAAATAAGATTAAGCGAGATGGGTCAATATAAATCAATCCATACCCCAAACGTTGTGTTTCTGCACGAAACACAACCACTGGGACAATAAATCTAATTGGCACACATAGGTATTTCACGGGGGGCTAGTGACAATACTGGTGAAGAAATACCCACCCTTCAGGGAGTTAAATAATGGAGGGATCCCGATGGCTGCTATGTCAGAATGGAGAGTTCTTGAGGCAAGATATGACTATTACAAATGTAGGTGCATCCCCTAGGCTACAACAATGAGTTCTAGATAAGGTGGGGGCATTCTCCTGGAACATTGGCACAGGAGGGATTGGGGGAAGGGATTTAGATGATATAAAGATACCTGGAACACAAACAGCACAGACCTCAGTGGCCACACAACTCACTAGGGCTAAAGGCTTCATGGACATGTGGAGGCCCTGGCACCCACGCAGTCTCCAGTACTCCTATTACTTAGGGCACAAAAAATTTCTCCAGATTAGATTATGTCTTTATTCAGTCGGTGGACAAACTGACTACAGAGGAGGCAATATTGATGCCAAGAGGATTCTCAGACCAATCTCCATTGATTGTTAAAAGGAGATAAAGGTCCAGGGTGGGAGAATATAGATATTGACTGCATAGGAGTTGAAGGAACCCTGAGGTTATGGCCAAAATTAGGGTGAACACCGAGGTTTGTTTTTTGGAAAATGAGGGAACTGTGGACTTTCCCACCATACTGTAAGAAGCTTTTAAGAGGGCCCTCAGAAATAAGGTGCAGACTATAAAACCCTGAAAGAAAAGGCAAATGATAGGAGGAAACAGTAGAGTGGAGGCTAGATTCCTGGAGCTGGGGAAGGAACTTCAGCAGGACTACCAACACACTGTACAAGAGGCAGCATGTAAACAATATATTGAGTCAAGCGAAGATGGTGGAGAATGCCAACAGGTGCTCGCACATCCGCAAAAGTATAACAGCCCTAGGATCAGAGAATAGTCATATAAGTGAACCATGTAGTAGTGGATGCCAGGCTAGCCAAAACACCTGCCACCACAGGTGTTGGAGGGCCACTCACTAAGAAGTGGGTGGTTGCCTATATAATGCAAAAAGAGTGGCCAGGGCACACCAGTGTTGTAAATCCAGAAAATGTTCAAGAATTGTTAGACGTCCGGTCCGACAGAAATTTATTATAGATACAAGTAGGTAGTAGAAGTCTCAATCCCAGAAATTGCGTAGTACAGCATATCAAAGTATCCAGAACAGCCAGATGGTAACAAATGAGCAGAGTTACAATAAAGTAATCAGATGTAATATTAAGTTCATGCAGCAAAAAACAGCCAACACGTGTTTCGTCTTCAAGACTTTGTCAAGGCTGTGGAAACATAGATAAACAATACATGCTGGTTGGTCAAGTGGAATTGTACATGGCGCAATAACGCATCTATATCCTCTGTGAAGAGATATCAAAAGAGAAACCGAGAGTGTGCGCAATGGTCTCGGATATAGCACCGTGCATAGTACATAAGGATGCGCAAAGTCAGTGTGAAACAGGAGAAGAAAAATTAGAGTACCAAAAGGGGTCCCAAGGTAGTGATTCAGATCAAGTTATATAGGTAGACCTGCTAAGATAAACTGGAATAGGATAAATAGAAAATATCATGTGAGGTAGTATTGTCATTGATGTGACTCAGAAGTGTGTCAAGGTGCGCGTGCACCTTATTTATGAAAAAAGTGATTCTAATAATAAGCATGCTAAGATGTGAATCAAGAGTTAAAAAATATATAAATATGGATAAGAAGTCATCAATAAAGGTTAGGTACCTTAAGATGTACAAGAACGTATATGTGAGTACAGTTGGAGCATACACGAACTGGGGTCTGCCATGTATCTCCAGGTGAGGTCAATTGGTATTAACTAGATGAACATCGGCCATGATAAGCCTAGGGTTTATAAAGACATAAAAAATTATTGTCTCAATGGGTAAAGTGCCAGAGAAATGCATATAAAAATGTAAGTTATCAAAAGTGGTATGGTAATCCAATACTCCGCTTCAGGAGTCTGAAAATTAATTAGCCCAAATGTAAAGTATATGTGCGTGGAGTAGAATATTAAAATTAAAAATACTGAAGGTTAAAGCTAGGCGAGTACTGTAGATGCGCTGGAGCTGGTGTATTCACAAAGACGTTCAGCTAAAGGTTACAAACGGCACTGAGAAAATGACGGTATAATTAAGTCAAAACTTGGAAATGTTCCGAGACGCGGAACGAAGTGAAAGAAAACGCCTGGGGCGGTAGCGCGAGGCAGTGTGAGCCACCGCGCTCCGTGAAATAGTCGGTATGTGTACGCAGTCTGTAAGCAGACTAGAAGGTGAAGTATAGGTATAGTAAGGGTATAGAGGATGAGGCCCCAGGCTGAAGTACCACTGTCAGGAGGTTAGTCCTAACTGCCAACAAAGGCAGCTCGAGGTCCAGGACCTTGGACACTATTTGCACCACCATGGAATAGAACATTTCCTCCTTCATAGCCACGGTAGGGGGAGAAAGCATGCCAGTGTCTGGGGAAGTATCAGACCACTGGCTTCACCGAGGTCAATCTGCCAGTCCATAGGGTCTTGGAGCTGGTATTCTAAAGGGTCCAGCAACCACTTCCATCCCTCACAGTACCCCAACCCATAAGAATAAGGGTCAGGATCTGACATAGGAGGCAAGGTCCCTGCCAAAGTCAGAGTTGTGTGATGCTGATCAGGCCACATGTTGGCAATAAGGATGGGGGTCGATGCCACCCAGGGGCACGGGAGGCACCAGAACTGGCGTCGGTTAAGGTCGAAGTGATCTGACCGGCGCAGGTTAGGATCCAGGACAGGATTCCTGGGTACCCCCCTGGAGCCGAGGCCGAACCTGCCGGCACGGAAACTGAGGGGGACCCTCACAACCCTTCTGGGCCCTAAGGTTTTCCTGTGGAGTTGGCATTCCCTAAGATGAGGTGCATGGCCTAATAAAACTCTCTGAGTTGGGCAGGGGTTATTCCGGCTCCCAGAATCTCAGGGAAGTCCGGAGCAGGCTTCAAGGACGGAGGCCTAGAATGACAACACTCCCTTTCCCTGGTCTTGTCGGTCGATGGACAGTATGAAGTCGAAGAACGGGTATTCTTCTTTAACTTCTTGTGCCTCACCTTACCTGACCATCCTGAGGACTTGGAGTAGGCGAAGATGAAGGGGTTGCTCTGTTGCCGTTCTCGGGACCGAGTTTAGGAGCGACATGGATCCGAGCACTGAGCTGCAAGGAGCTTTAGGAACCACTCCCTCAAAGCTTTCGGATTCCTGGCAGGGCACTCAGAGCACAACTTTGGGTCGTGGTTGTGCTCCAAACACCACAAGCACATGGGGTGCAGATCCATCATGGACATCGCCCTATGACAGGATCTGCAGGGCTTGAACCTGGTCTTAAGTGGAGACATCCTTGATGCGCCAGGAGTGTTGACACTCAAATACTTCGACAAAAAGTAAAAAAAAGACCACAATGACTGGGGTGGCGCCTACATAGGACCCGCAACGTAATGTCTGGTACGCACAACGTCGACGACGGACATGGAGCCGACTGATGCTACCTGATAGAGCGCAGCAGTACTGTTCGAGAAAAATCTTTGGGTCCAGCTGACGTCTGTGGGGAAATTCGGACGTAAGGAATCTGCAACTAGATGTCACTATCAGATATGGAAAAGTACAAAATTCTAACAATGACATCATGTTCACTTTTGCACAATATTACAGCACCTTCGACAGGGCAGAGACCCTAGCGAGTTACTGGGCTGCGAGGCAGTTCCTAGAAACTACTGATTTTCCAGTGGTGGGTGGGGAAGACAGGGAAAATCTGGAGAAGGACATAATCCTTGGCGGGGTAACCAAGGCTATTCTGTTCTTGGATAATGGGGATACTTTGGGTCCTAAACGTTTGCCAGCGGAACTATGTAAAAAGATTCCAGCTCGGCTAAGTCCTCTACCAATACAGGTATATCTTTAGGCTAGAGAAAAAGGTTGCTTCCTCCAGATATTAGGCAAGCAACGTAAAGAAGGTAAGCCAAAAGATGAATGTGCCTCTTATAGGATAAAATCCTTAAAGAACATTAAAGTGAAAATACTGGTCACCATTCTGAGGGTGATATAGAACAGCTGCTCGCTAAGCTCAATAATTTTTCATGTCTGGACATTCAGCTAGACTCAACCTCAAATGCTTACAATTGGCTGGAATAATGTAATCTGGGCAATAACTTCTTTTGATGTAAAAAAGGCTTTTGATTCTAGACATTGGCCTTATTTGTTTCCAGTATTATGAAGATTCAGAATTGGCCCCACCTTTGTGAGTTGGGTAACCCTTCTGTATTATGAGCCCATGGAAGCAACTAAGGTGAATAGGAGGATATCTAAATTATTCCTGCTTCAATGAGGTACAAGACGAACGAGTTACTTACCTTCGGTAACGACTTTTCTGGTGGATACATTAGCTACCTGTGGATTCCTCACCTAATGAATTCTCCCATGGCGCCAGCATTCGACGGAAATCTTCTTCCTAGTCTCTGCACGTCGACGAGGACGTCACTCTAGCCCACGCGACGCCGTCTGACGTCATACAGGCAATAAGAGGTCCTCGACGACGTGCCGACGTCAGTACCAATCATTTTTTACGTGCATGAGAACAACCAGGCAATGCAATGAAAGAGCAAGGCAACATCCCGTAACATTGTAAAATACACATTTGCCTGAATAACTGTAAATCTTTTATATATATATATATAACTCTCTCTTTTTTTTTTTTTTTTAAATATATATACACATCAAGTATATACACAAAGATATATACATATATATAAATATATTATATACAACATCTATTGCACCCTCGAAGACCAAGAGGAGCGCACTCAAGGATTACTTGGTAAGACCAGAAAGGCAACGGGGAGGCGGGTGGGACCGTGAGGAATCCACAGGTAGCTAATGTATCCACCAGAAAAGTCGTTACCGAAGGTAAGTAACTCGTTCTTCTGATGGATACAACTACCTGTGGATTCCTCACCTAATGAATAGAGTCCCAAAGCAGTACCACGCCTGGTGGTGGGTGCCCAAATGGTCAAACCAAGAAATCCTGCAGCACTGACCGTGCAAAATGGCCGTCCCTTCTAACCTCAGAATCCAAACAGTAATGTTTTGCAAAAGTGTGAAGGGACGACCAAGTTGCGGCCTTGCAGATGTCGACCACAGGAACACCTCTGGCCAAGGCCGAAGTGGCCGACTTAGCTCTGGTGGAATGAGCTCTAATGCCCTCAGGAGGATCCTTCTTTGCCAAAGAGTAACAGATTTTAATGCAAAGAACAACCCACCTGGATAGTGTTCTCTTGTGGACTGCCTTTCCTCTCCTCTTGCCCACGTATCCAATAAACAGCTGATTCTCCAGCCTGAAATCCTTTGTTCTATCAATAAAGAAGCTCAACGCCCTCTTTGGGTCCAGACGGTGCAGTCTTTCTTCCTCTTTGGAAGGATGAGGCGGAGGATAGAACGTGGACAAAGTAATTGCCTGAGCCAAATGGAAAGGTGAAACAACCTTCGGGAGGAAAGCAGCCTTGGTCCTCAACACCACCTTATCCCCATAAAAAGTTGTATAAGGAGGTTTTACTGATAAGGCCTGCAACTCACTCACTCTCCTTGCTGATGTTATAGCTATCAGGAAGACTGTTTTTAAAAACAAATACCTTAAGGGGCAAGAATGCATAGGTTCAAAAGGGGACCCCATAAGGAAAGTCAGGACCAAGGACAAATCCCATTGCGGCATAACGAATGGTTTTGGAGGATATTTATTTAGAAGACCTTTCAAGAATCTGATAACAATAGGGGATTTAAATAAAGATGGTTGGTCTGGAAGACATATGAAGGCTGACAAGGCCGATAAATAACCCTTAATGGTAGCCACTGCACAACCTTTCTGCGCTAGAGACAGAGCAAAAGACAAAACGTCCGATAGATGAGCATGTAAGGGATCAATCTGCCTCTCTCCACACCACGCAACAAATTTAGACCATCTATTAGCGTAGATAGATTTAGTGGAGTGTCGCCTGGCCGCTAATATAACACCCACTACCTCAGGCGGGAGAGAGAAGGAACTCAGGTTGCCCCGTTCAATCTCCAGGCATGTAGGTGCAAACTCTGGAGGTTGGGGTGTAAAACCTGCCCCTGCGACTGCGAGAGGAGGTCTGCCCGGAGAGGGAGACGGAGACGGAGCGGAGGGCACATTGAGAGTTGGAGAAGGTCGGAGTACCATACCCTCCTTGGCCAATCCGGAGCTATTAGGATGACTAGAGCCCGGTCCTGGCGAATCTTCCTCAATACTCGAGGAATCAAGGGTATGGGAGGAAACGCGTAAAGCAACTGGCCGCACCAGGTTATTTGAAACGCGTCCCCCAACGCTCCCTGCATCGGATACTGGAGACTGCAGAATAACGGACAATGCGCGTTCTCTCGAGTGGCAAACAGATCTACCCGAGGAAACCCCCACCTCTGGAAGATTAAACGGACTTGATCTGGATGGAGACGCCACTCGTGGTCTGCCGAGAATTGGCGACTGAGACTGTCCGCACGCACGTTTAAGACTCCGGCCAGATGGTTTGCTATCAAGCAAATCTGATGGTCCTTTGTCCAGGACCATAGTCGAAGAGCTTCTCTGCAGAGAAGGTACAACCCTACTCCTCCCTGCTTGTTTATGTACCACATCGTGGTAGTATTGTCCGTTAGAACCTGTACCGACTGACCACGAAGGGAAGGGAGGAAGGCCTTGAGAGCCAGACGTACAGCCCGTAACTCTAACAGATTGATGTGAAACATCTGTTCCTCTGGAGACCAAAGGCCTTTGATCTCCAGATCCCCCAGATGAGCTCCCCACCCTAGAGTGGAAGCATCCGTTATGACTGTGGCCACTGGTGGCGACTGCTCGAACGGCTTTCCTTGTGAAAGATTGTTGCTTGCAATCCACCACTTCAAATCCACAGCAGCATCTCTGGAGATCTTGACAATACTCTCTAGATCCCCTTTGTGTTGAGACCACTGCCTTCGGAGGCACCACTGAAGAGCCCTCATGTGCCAGCGAGCATGCGTGACCAACTGAATGCAGGAGGCAAACAGACCGAGCAGACGAAGGACCTTGAGGACTGGAACTACCGCTCCATTTCGAAACATTGGAACCAAATCCTGAATATCTTGAATCCGCTGAGGCGGAGGAAAGGCCCGACCCAATGTTGTATCCAGTACTGCCCCTATGAACAGGAGGCGCTGAGAGGGCTCTAGGTGAGATTTGGGCTCGTTCACCGAAAAACCCAGGTCGAACAACAACTGGGTTGTTGACTGCAGATGATGCGACACAAGCTCCGGGGACTTGGCTTTGATCAACCAGTCGTCCAAGTAAGGGAATACTGCTATCCCCTTCCTTCTGAGTTCTGCCGCAACCACCGACATCACCTTCGTGAAGACTCGAGGTGCTGAAGTAAGACCAAACGGAAGGACCGCAAACTGATAGTGCTGCGATCCCACCACAAACCGGAGATACTTCCTGTGTGACTTGAGTATCGGGATATGAAAGTAAGCATCCTGCAAGTCGACAGACACCATCCAGTCTTCCTTGTTCAACGCCAAAAGCACCTGTGCTAGGGTCAGCATCTTGAACTTTTCCTGCTTGAGGAACCAATTCAAGATCCTCAGGTCCAGGATTGGTCTCAAACGACCATCCTTCTTGGGAATCAGGAAATACCTTGAGTAACATCCTCGACCCCTTTCCTGCTCTGGGACCAACTCCACCGCGCCCTTTGAAAGGAGGGCTTGTACCTCCTGTTCTAGCAACAGGAGGTGTTCTTCTGAACAATAAGAAGGGTGGGATGAGGAGCGGGAACTCCCGAAAGGGAAGGGTGTAGCCTTTTCCCACAATACTGAGAACCCAAGTGTCCGTTGTAACAGTCTTCCATTTGGCGAGAAAATGCTGTAATCTTCCCCCTACAGGAGAGGAGTGAGTGGGGAATGGTGGAAGCCTAAGGCTGCTTCCCCTGCTGCACCCCGCCAGAGGATGAGGAAGAGGCAGAGTGCTGCTGAGAGGCTCCTCTGGTGCGGACCCTACCTCTCCCTCTAAAAGATCTATTGGGATGGGAAGAGGCAGGTTGCTGATATCTTCCCCGAAAGGAAGAGGAGGAAGAGCCACGCCCAAATCCACGAAACCTCCTGAAAAATCTGGAAGAGGCCGTGGAAGAAGGAGCTTGGAGCCCTAACGACTTAGCCGTGGCCCTGCTCTCCTTAAAACGTTCCAAGGCCGAATCAGCCTTGGCTCCAAACAGTTTGTCCCCATCAAACGGGAGATCCAACAATGTGGACTGTACATCCGCAGAAAAGCCCGAGTTACGGAGCCAGGCCTGCCTCCTTGCCACCACAGTTGTGCCCATTGCTCTGGCCACCGAGTCGGTCGTATCCAGTCCAGTCTGGATAATCTGGGTCGCCGCAGCCTGGGCATTTGAAACAACGTCCAAAAGACCCTGGGGAAGCTCTGTAAATGATGAGGAAATGTCATCCATCAGAGCATGAATATACCTCCCCAGGATACAGGTTGCGTTGGTGGCCTTCAACGCCAGACTGCAGGACGAAAAAATCTTCTTGGACTGCGCCTCCAGTTTCTTTGAATCTCTGTCCCCAGGCACCGTCGGGAAAGAACCAGGCGCTGACTTGGATGAACAGGAGGCCTGCACCACCAAGCTCTCCGGCGTAGGGTGCCTAGACAGAAAACCAGGGTCAGTTGGAGCCGCCCGATACCTCCTGGCCACGGCCCTGTGAACTGCTGGGGAAGATGCCGGCCTCTTCCACACCTCTAACACCGGATCCAGCAGAGCGTCATTAAATGGCAAAAGAGGCTCTGCCGCAGCTGAGGCCGGATGTAGCACCTCTGTTAGAAGGTTTTGTTTTGCCTCCATCACCGGCAAAGGCAGGTCCAAAAAACTAGCTGCCTTCCGTACTACTGCGTGAAAGGAAGCAGCCTCCTCAGTATATTCTCCTGGGGATGAAAGATCCCACTCAGGGGAAGTGTCCAGCCCACTGGCCGACTCCAGACCACGCAGTCCATCACCCGAGTCCTCTAGCTCTCCTTCCAGGGCTCGTTGGTACTCCTGCTCTTCTAATACACGGAGAGCACGTCTCCTCGAATGAAGCCGTTGCTCAATACGCGGAGTTGACAATGCCTCCGCCGAAGTCGAAGATCGGCGCCGATCTTCAGAAGCCACCGACGCCGCGTCCGGCGCCACAGGTAACTTCGGCGCCGACGAAAGAGCAGTCGAAGCAGATGGACCCACCGGAGTCACAGGCCGAAATCCCGACGTCGACGGGATGGAAATCCCCAGGGCCAATCCCTCTGAAGCCACCGGAGCGGCCACCGGCGCCGACACCGGCGCCGAGCCCACGTTCCCAAAAGGGAGAAAGGGCATAAAGGGTGCCGGCCGAAGAGGCGCAGGATCACCCAATGAAAAGGCTAAAGGCCCAGCCGGAGCACCCCCTGGAGCCATCTGTTGGAAGATGGCATACATCGCATTCAAGAATGCTGAACTATCGGCTCCAGGGGTGGGAAAAGCCGGATACTGGGGTGCCTGTCTCGGAGGCGACCCCGACGCCGGCCTCGACGTCTGTGACGCCGGAGATAACACCTGGGGCTCCAATACCTCAATCACCGACGCCTGTCCAGGTGAAGTCGGAGACGCCGGAGAGGGCAACGGCGTCGAAGGATGAGGCGTAACGGTGGGACTGATCTCCCATGTCCTTCGGCGCCGATCCGAAGACCTGGAACGAGTCTCCTTGCTCGAATGACGCCGAGATTCTCTACGGCGCCGGGAGTCTCGATGACGCCGATGTCTTGGCGAAGAAGACTTCTTGTGATGCTTCTCTTTTTTCGATTTCGCCATAAACAGCTTTGCCTCACGTTCCTTGAGGGCCTTTGGATTCATGTGCTGGCATGAATCACAAGTCGAGACGTCGTGGTCAGAGCTCAAACACCAAAGGCAGTCGGAATGAGGATCCGTCACTGACATCTTGCCTCCACACTCACGACAAGGCTTGAATCCAGACTTTCTCTGCGACATTATTACCACAGCGAAAGACTACGCAGCAAAAATACACTGTAACCACTAAAGTAACAGCTGCTCCCTCGAAGATAACCATTTCGAATGCACGGAAAAAAGGGAACTGACGTCGGCACGTCGTCGAGGACCTCTTATTGCCTGTATGACGTCAGACGGCATCGCGTGGGCTAGAGTGACGTCCTCGTCGACGTGCAGAGACTAGGAAGAAGATTTCCGTCGAATGCTGGCGCCATGGGAGAATTCATTAGGTGAGGAATCCACAGGTAGTTGTATCCATCAGAAAGGGGTGGCCGTTATCCCCACTTTTATTTACACTATGCATTTAACCTTTGGCGTGTTGGGTCAGGTCCCATACAGACATTACAAGCTTTATAGCACCTACTAGCCCAGTGAAAGAAAATATTTATTTAAATGCAGATGATGTTCCTTTGTATGTCACACAACCCCAAACAACTATCCCACAGATATTCCAAGTGTTCCGGTGTCAGGGCACATACAGTGGATACAAAATTAACTGGGAAAAGTTGATTACATATAAATGCACTGTTGTGGTATATTTCACCAGAGGGTTTAAGACCATAGATACCGGGTTCACATATGTGGGGTTGTATGTCAAACGTAAACCGGAAGTGTTCTTAGAAAGGAATATGGAGAGAATACTAACAAATTTCCATGAGGATGTGACAGTATGGAAGACCCTACCTTAATGATAATGGGTAAAGCAGCAATCTTGAAAATGAGAACGCTCCCAAAGTTGCTCTACTGCAAGCAAAACACATCATATTCAATGCAGGAGACATTTTTCCTGACCCTGATCCCCCCCGGCCCTGTTATTGGACAGAGGTACCCCTAGAGTAACACTTAAAAGATTCAGTAGTTTGCCTTATAATGGGGAGATTGCCCTCCCCAATATAAGACCCTATTACTGGGCATCTGAAATAATCCAGGTCAATGACTGCATTAATGCTCTGAGAGACAACTCCTTGGTTAAGCTGGAAATGTCAACCTGAGTGTCCCTATATACTTCCATTATTTACACAAAGGCAAAGTAAGAAAAAAAATATTCCCAGGTACCTGGATGTCACAGATTGCTTGGGACAAAGCCACAACTTGCTTGGGGCGAAAAGGTATGTTAGTGAGAGAAACACCCATATTGGAGGGGGACATATTAAGGGAGGAACATAGGCTGAGGGGGTTGGGGCCTGAGACCATATAGGAATATCCAGACTGGGGGACTTAATGGAAGAAGAATGTATAAAACCATCTGAAACCTTGTGTAAGGAAATGCCTCCTTGGCATGGTTACCCCCTGACTTTTTGCCTTTGCTGATGCTATGTTTTGATTTGAAAGTGTGCTGAGGTCTGCTAACCAGGCCCCAGCACCAGTGTTCTTTCCCTAACCTGTACTTTTGTTTACACAATTGGCACACCCTGGCACCCAGGTAAGTCCCTTGTAACTGGTACCCCTGGTACCAAGGGCCCTCATGCCAGGGAAGGTCTCTAAGGGCTGCAGCATATCTTATGCCACCCTGGGGACCCCTCACTCAGCACAGACACACTGCTTGCCAGCTTGTGTGTGCTGGTGAGGACAAAACGAGTAAGTCGACATGGCACTTCCCTCAGGGTGCCATGCCAACCTCACACTGCCTATGCAGTATAAATAAGTCACCCCTCTAGCAGGCCTTACAGCCCTAAGGCAGGGTGCACTATACCATAGGTGAGGGCACCAGTGCATGAGCACTGTGCCCTTACAGTGTCTAAGCCAAACCTTAGACATTGTAAGTGCAGGGTAGCCATAAGAGTATATGGTCTGGGAGTCTGTCAAACATGAACTCGACAGCACCATAATGGCTACACTAAAAACTGGGAAGTTTCGTATCAAACTTCTCAGCACAATAAATGCACACTGATGCCAGTGTACATTTTATTGTAACATACACCCCAGAGGGCACCTTAGAGGTGCCCCCTGAAACCTTAACCAACTACCCGTGTAGGCTGACTGGTTTTAGCAGCCTGCCACAGTCGAGACATGTTGCTGGCCACATGGGGAGAGTGCCTTTGTCACTCTGTGGCTAGTAACAAAGCCTGCACTGGGTGGAGATGCTTATCACCTCCCCCTTGCAGGAGCTGTAACACCTGGCGGTGAGCCTCAAGGGCTCACCCCTTTGTTACAGCACCACAGGGCATTCCAGCTAGTGGAGTTGCCCGCCGCCTCCGGCCACGGCCCCACTTTTGGCGGCAAGGCCGGAGGTGATAATGAGAAAAACAAGGAGGAGTCACTGACCAGTCAGGACAGCCCCTAAGGCAACCTGAGCTGAAGTGACTCTGACTTTTAGGAATCCTCCATCTTGCAGATGGAGGATCCCCCCAATAGGGATAGGAATGTGACCCCCATCCCCTTGGGAGGAGGCACAAAGAGGGTGTAGCCACCCTCAGGGCTAGTAGCCATTGGCTATTGTCCTCCCAGACCTAAACACACCCCTAAATTCTCTATTTAGGGGCTCCCCTGAACCTGGGAACTCAGATTCCTGCAACCTAAGAAGAAGAGGACTGCTGAGCTGAAAAACCCTGCAGAGAAGACGGAGACACCAACTGCTTTGGCCCCAGCTCTACCGGCCTGTCTCCCCCCCTTCGGAAGAAAACTGCTCCAGCGACGCTTTCCCCAGGACCAGCAACCTCTGAATCCTCAGAGGACTGCCCTGCTCTAAAAGGACCAAGAAACTCCAGAGAACAGCGGCCCTGTTCACCCAAGACTGCAACTTTGTTTCCAAAGAAGCAACTTAAAGACAACTGCAGTTCCCGCCAGAAGCGTGAGACTTGCAACTCTGCACCCGACGCCCCCAGCTCGACTTGTGGAGAAACAACACTTCAGGGAGGACTCCCCGGCGACTCAGAGACTGTGAGTAACCAAAGTTGTACCCCCTGAGCCCCCACAGCGACACCTGCAGAGGGAATCCCGAGGCGCCCCCTGACCGCGACTGCCTGACTCCCAGATCCTGACACCTGGTAAAGACTCTGCACCCGCAGCCCCCAGGACCTGAAAGATCGGAACTCCAGTGCAGGAGTGACCCCCAGGAGGCCCTCTCCCTTGCCCAGGTGGTGGCTACCCCGAGGAGCCCCCCCCTTGCCTGTCTGCATCGCTGAAGAGACCCCTTGGTCTCCGATTGATTCCAATTGAAAACCCGACGTGTGTTTGCACACTGCACCCGGCCGCCCCCGTGCTGCTGAGGGTGTACTTCCTGTGCTAACTTGTGTCCCCCCCAGTGCCCTACAAAACCCCCCTGGTCTGCCCTCCGAAGACGTGGGTACTTACCTGCTGGCAGACTGGAACCGGGGCACCCCCTTCTCCATTGAAGCATATGTGTTTTGGGCACCACTTTGAACTCTGCACCTGACCGGCCCTGAGCTGCTGGTGTAGTAACTTTGGGGTTGCTCTGAACCCCCAACGGTGGGCTACCTTGGACCCAAACTTGAACCCCGTAGGTGGTTTACTTACCTACAAAAACTAACAATTACTTACCTCCCCTAGGAACTGTGAAAATTGCACAGTGTCTAGTTTTAAAATAGCTATATGTGTTTTATTTGAAAAGTATATATGCTATTGTGATTATTCAAAGTTCCTATAGTACTTACCTGCAATACCTTTCATTTGAGATATTACATGTAAAATTTTAACCTGTGGTTCTTAAAATAAACTAAGAAAAGATATTTTTCTATACAAAAACCTATTGGCTTGGAATTGTCTCTGAGTGTGTGTTCCTCATTTATTGCCTGTGTGTATGTACAACAAATGCTTAACACTACTCCTTTGATAAGCCTACTGCTCGACCACACTACCACAAAATAGAGCATTAGTATTATCTCTTTTTGACACTATCTTACCTCTAAGGGGAACCCTTGGACTCTGTGCATACTATTCGTTACTTTGAAATAGTGCATACAGAGCCAACCTCCTACACCTTGCCCACCAGATATACAAATGCATGCAACTGAAGCATGCACTTCATGCAGAAGATGTCGATTGGTCGGAAGTTCAGGATTATCGACCCATAGCAAATAGAACTGTGATAGGTAAATAAGGGAAGGAGGCCGTTTTGTCACCTATAAAAGCCTTATTAACAATATGTGGGATGGCCTCCAGAGACTGCAAACTCAATGGGAAAATGATCATGGGGAACTGGCAATATAGACAGAGAAGCAGCTTTAATACAAGCTAGGGTGGTGGCCATTATAGCCACATTACGACTTATTCAACTAAGATCAGTAGCTATGATTGCGATCGGGTAAGTAACATGGCACGGATCTCTGTGCACCCAGTCCTCTGCATAATATCCTGCAAAGCTCCTATCCCCCCAAACGTGATCCGTTCTTCACACTTGTCATCGGAGTTAATGGGGTGATCTTCTGAGGGCCTCCGGTGGTTGTCCAGACCAACCCAGCGAGGAGCCGCCTACCACTGCCACCGACCCGCGAGCAGGCATGAGGATGGAGCCTGCAGTGACCTGCTGCACATCTCCACTTATCTCAGGGATGCGCCTAGCTTCTGTTTGGGCCATAACAGCCTCTCTCCTTTTCTCAGCCCGCATAGCCAGACCTCATGAGGGTTGCGGCATGTCTGAGGCATGGCCACACCATCAGACTGTGGGAGCCTTGATTCCCAATCGAGACTGCGCAGTTGGGGAAGACCGCCCACCAGCGCCTTGCCATTTGGGCCAGTGACTCTCCCGGAGGCAGCATTTGGCCATACAGCCACCGAGGGAGAGGCTTTGTGGCCCCGCACACCCTCCCCGAGCCCACCACTGACTATTGCTGTGGGCTTTTGTGAGGCCTGAAGCTTCCTAGGCCACAGACAGTCGTCCCCCACCAGCCCAAAATTGACTATTGCTGTGAGCTTTTGTGAGACCTGAAATTTCCTGGGCCATGTGTGCTGTGACCACCTACCCACCCCCACCGGCAGGCATTTACACGCACAACAGTGCCTGCAATGGGGAAGAGAACCTTGACCACCCCTCCCCCAAGAGAAAAATGATTTGCGACATGGGAGTCCTTGGGAATTGGGGGCCCCACTTCTCAGCACAAGTGTACATGTGGATTGGCGATTGAGCTCTTCTGGAGCACTCAGGTCGATGGGAGGCCTGACCTAGGCATGGGTCCCTGCTGCCCTTCCCCACTAATTGTGGGCAGAGCTATACCGTGCTGCCCTGCGTGGGTAGCTTTTGCTCGATACACATAATGGACTGATTTATTTGAGCAGCTGCATATCTCTGGCCCCCTCCACTTTGCTGCCATCAGCGGTGGGAACATCGTGAACGGCATACACCAGGAGCCTAGGGGGTGAAGCTGGGTGCTCCGTGATTCTCCTATTTGCAGGTGTGCATGCCCTGCAGGTTTCCGAACCACAACAAGGCCCGGCAGCAACGGCTAAGGTGAAAGAAGTTGGGCGGAATTGGGTGGAGGGCGCACTTTACTGATGCAAGATTGGAGAGCACTGTGTTGGTCCATGCATGCAAATTTTATGAGATCCTGAAAGCAGTCCTGGATATAAATCCTCCCTGGAGCCCTAAATAGGCGCACCAGCTATTGACACAGGCCTTATGGGAGAAGCATATGAAACTGAAAGAGGAGGTTGAGAACTTGGAGTCTACACTGGCCGCACTCAGGCTGATGGTCGCAGAGGTAGACTCACGTATTAAAACCCTGCAAGAGGAAGTCAGCTATCTCAAGAAACATGGTGAGGATCAGAAGGATCAATCTCCTGTAAAAGACTGAGGATCGTGGGGTTGCCGGAGCTCACCAAAGGCCCTAGCATTGAGCTCTACCTCGAGGAGTGGCTAGCACAGATGGTACTGAGGTGTAAACCTTCAACCATTTGTTCTGTGGAACAGACTAACAGGGTGAGAGGCCACACACTCCCGGTGCTCCTCCGTGAGCGGTGATTGGCAACCTTTTCAACTACAGGGTTAGAGACCATATACTACAGGTGGCACGCACCAAGGTTCCCTGGACGATCTGTAACTCTCAGGTAAACATATTCCCGGACTATACCGTGGAGGTACAGAGGTGGCAGACCTCGTTCCTGGAGGTGAAACAACGAATCTGTGAGCATGACATTAAGAGGGTTATTCTGACCCTGGCGGGCGGCGGGAGCCGCCCGCCTGGCGGGAACCGCCAAATGGCCGCTCCGCGGTCAGAAGACCGCGGAGGCCATTCTGGCTTTCCCGCTGGGCCGGCGGGCGACCGCCAAAAGAGCGCCCGCCGGCCCAGCGGGAAAGACCCTGCAACAATGAAGCCGGCTCCGAATGGAGCCGGCGGAGTTGCAGGGGTGCGACGGGTGCAGTTGCACCCGTCGCGATTTTCACTCTCTGCTAAGCAGAGAGTGAAAATCATTGTGGGGCCCTGTTAGGGGGCCCCTGCACTGCCCATGCCAGTGGCATGGGCAGTGCAGGGGCCCCACGACACCCGTTCCCACCATCCTGTTCCTGGCGGTAAAAACCGCCAGAAACAGGATGGCAGGAAGGGGGTCGGAATCAACATGGCGGCGCTGCTTGCAGCGCCGCCATGGAGATTCAGCCCATGCAGGGGAAATTCGGCGGGAAACCGCCGGATTCCCTTTTCTGACCACGGCTTTACCGCCGCGGTCAGAATGGGCTGGGAAGCACCGCCAGCCTGTTGGTGGTGCTTCCGTGGTCCCCGGCCCTGGCGGTCTTCGACCGACAGGGTCAGAATGACCCCCTAAGTATGCTTTGCAATTTCCTGACACTCTTAAGGTAATGCACAAGGACATCATTTTCTGTGTGACTCCTGGTGAGGCCTGGGTTTGGCTGGAACGTAAGGGCATCGCCACGCTCAGCAAGGTAGAAAGGGAACTGGCCGACTGGAAGGTGCAGCGATGATACAGGCCCCATAACAGAAGCAAAAAGACAGGCCCCCTCAAAAAAGCAGGCAGCCAGAGACAGAGCCCAGGAGCTTGTTGTGGTGAAGCAACACAGTGCATCTCCTCCCCCACCCGGGACTGAGAATGATTAATCTGAGACGGACCTAACTCTGGCGGACTCCCTGCTGCGGGGTGGTCCGGTTATCAATCCCATGTAAACAGATCATATACTGTAGGTTTCCGTACCAGCCCATGAGGCGTGGCTTGTTGGAAGATCTGTAAGTGTTCCTAATGGAGGGGCAGTGGGGGGGAACCCTAACTCTAACAGTGGACTGGACACAAGAAACTCCTCATTGAGTAGACATATCGATGCTGCATTACCCTTAGCTCTGATTTGGCCAGAGGCTACAATACATGACTATTATATGACTATTTGTTTTGCATTATAATGTAGTTGGCTGGGCGGGATGTTAAGTAGTTGCATTTACCTTTCTATGTTTTTTGCGCTTTTTTGTTTTGGTTCAGGTATGCATGCCTGCAAGGGTGGTGGCATGTGTGTGTGTGTGTGTGTGTGTGTGGAGAGATGTAGATACAGGTTAGGTGGGGAATTTAGGGCTGGTTCACATGTACCATGCAGGATCATGAACTGATGGCTGGGACAAGATACTGGCTTATGACCTAGAATGTTAGAGGTATGGCTGGCTATGTTCAGAGGTATTGAGTAATCAGTATTTAAGGAGGAGGGGGGTCACTTAGCCTTTCTCCAGGACACCCACCTCACAGCTTCTGCTCTTGAAGGTCTGTGTAGAAGATGGTGAGCTACAGTGGTGTGAACCACATACTCCAAGTACGCTAGGGGTACCGTGATTGGGTTGAACCGGGGTACCACTTTAACTGTTGAACATGCGGATTCACTCAGGTGGGAGATATGTGGTGTTAGAAGAGTTGTTGGACAGGATCCCTGTTTCCCTCATCTTTTTGTACACCCCTAACTCTAACCAGACCCTTTTTCTGAACTCCTTAACCCCAGCGTTATTAGGTGACACACTGGCTCCTTGCGTGTGGGGTGGGGACTCTTAACTGTGTTCCAGATGTGGAGTTGGACTATTCCCATATGCCGGTGCCTGGGGCACAGTCTACTGCTTTATCGAAACACTTACGGCAGTGGGTGTTCCACACCCAGGTGTAGATGCCTGGCACTGTGAACAACTCACTGCTAGGGAATACTCCTACCATTCTTGCTTACACAGCCTCCACACTGGAATAGACCTGTTTTACTGCAGCGCTGCTGCGCTATCCCAGGTGTCTCTGGCCGAGTACTTGGAGCGAACCTGTTGTGATCACAGCCCCCTCCGGATCCTTTTGGCATTGGGCTGTGGACGCCAGCAAATACTGACTTAGCACCTTCTGGTAGAAGCCCTGCAGGATACAGTGCTCAGCGCCACTCTGTCTGATCATATCACCTTGTATTTTGATGAGAACGTGGGAACTGCTAAAGATACCCAGACAGAATGGGATGTATTTAAAGTGGTCCTTAGGGGCCTAGCCATTAAAAAATGGTTTACGGCACAAACTTGGTGCTGCAGAAAGAACTTCAGAGCCTGGAAACAGAAATTAGAACACATTAACTAGTGTTACCAGCGGATCCGGCTGCCGCTATCCCGTTGGAGCAGGCCAAGCTTGCGCATATGGCCACGTTAAAGAAGTTGAGCACCCTAGATTACGGGAAATACTTGGCAAAGAAACACATGGAGAAATATAAACCGGGCATAGTTGTTGGCCTGGCCCATTCACTCCGATTCCCCCAGGGCCCCTATCACTGCAATCCGAGACGTAACAGGCACAATAGTGAATTCCAA
Organism: Pleurodeles waltl; assembly: GCF_031143425.1. Lineage (NCBI taxonomy): Eukaryota > Metazoa > Chordata > Amphibia > Caudata > Salamandridae > Pleurodeles > Pleurodeles waltl. The sequence continues at coordinate 420,048,117 of NC_090444.1, read as the reverse complement.
GGACGTGGTTAACCTCCCCTTCCTTAACTACTATAACATGTTGTACACGACTCCAGTGGCAGCAGATACCACTACGATCCGGACATTCCGCAATGTGGTGTGTTTCCCTAAGCTGCAGGAGTCCCACTGCAAAGACCTAGAAGTTCCAATAACAGAGGACAAGATATCCAAAGCGCTTAAACAAATGGTATGCAGCAAGACTCCTGGCGCAGATAGTTGGCCCATCGAGTTCTTTTCCATTTTCGCATCTCAGCTTATCCTGCGCCTTATTCAGGTCTTTAACTCAACATAGTTGGCAGTTGTACTCCCCCCCTCTCAAAGGGAAGTGGTGTTGGTGGTCCTTCCCAAGCCGGACGGAGATCACTTGCTGTTGATCTTGTATCACCCCGTCCCCTTTGAATACAGAATATAACATCCTTAGGAAGATACTGGTTAACAAGCTGTTACGCACAGGAAAGCACATTATAGGCCCAGACCACAATGGTTTTATACCGGTCAGGAACATGTTTTTGAATCTGTTCTGCCTTTTCATGTTGATGGTTTGGGAAAAGATATCGGGCACCAACCCCTGGGTCATCTCTCAAGACATAGAGAAGGCGTTTGATTCACTGGGATGGGATTACCTCATGGAGGTCCTTAAAATGCTTGGAGTTGGACAGCGGTTTCTAAAATGGATTGTCTTGCTACATAATATGCTGCTTGCACAGGTGAAGACAAGTGATATTATCTCTGATCTGTTCCCCCTTGAATGAGACAAGTGCAAGGTTGTCCCCTGTCTCTGATCATCTGTGCTCTTGCCATAGAAACCCTTGAGTGTGCGCTCCATTCAAGGACACTGGTCTGTGCCCTTCGGGTCAAGGACATATGGCATATAATTTCATTTTATGTTGATGACACACTGGTGTGCCTCCGCGAGGAAGCGGGAAACATCCCACAATTTATGGAGCTACTGAGTCTATTCATTGTTGCCTCTGGCCTGAAAGTGAACTAGGACAAGTCTCAGTTTTTCCCTAACAGGGATCACAAGGAAACAAAGGCAGAGGCTCCCATGCGCCCCTCTCCTTTGGAGCTACAACACTTTTAAATATCTGGGGATAATAGCATACCATGTAGACAAAGGTCTGGTGGATGGTAATATCGAAAGGACTGGGGTGTGTGGAACCAAACCATCCTGGATGACCCTCCCGCTCTCTCCTATGGGACACATAACCATCTCTAAAATGTCAGTACTCCCAAGAATGCTGTATTTCTGCTTCACCATCCTTGTCCTGCTGCCCAAGATGTTCTTTGCAGAACTTCGCTTACTGCTAATTGCCCTATTCAGGGGTATGGAAAGGAGACGAGTAACAAGATCTAAACTATACGAACCACTCACAGAGGGCAGCTCAGGGGTACCAAACTATGAGTATCACTACGCCACAGCTCAGTTTCAGTGGCCGTCGGGCTGGCTGGGTATAACAAGTCTGAATTAGGGCATTAGTTTGGTGGAGCAGCATCACCAGTGGTATTAAAATGGCTGCTGTGTTCAGACAAAGTGATCCTGGCATGGAGGGGCATAGAGGAGGTGGGTGGGTGTGCTGAGGAGGGGAATTTCCTCATGCGACTGGCTAGGGCCTGCTGGAGAACCTATATAGTTAAACACAGTACACTTACCCATATGTGCGGGGCTGCTCCTCTGGGCAATGCTGGGGTGCTCCACCCTTCGAGTGAGATCAGAAGAGATCCAGTGGACCCATAGGAAGACATCTTCAATCATAAGGTTGTATGAACCTTTGAAAGCCTAGATCATGGTTATGGTATTCCACCAGGGTCTTTCTTCACCTATGGTAGTCTCACAGGTCAACTGCACCAGGTTTGGTTTAGGGCACATGACAAACCAGAGATCTCAGAGTTCCTCCAATCAATACTCCAACACAACGGACCTCGGAAGCCCTGGGTTCCCCCCTCTCAAAGGACATGCTACACTGTCTGCTAGGCCACACCAGACGCACGGCTGAACGAAAAACTCCAAATAAATTAATTGACTTGGCTCTGATCCTTGCAAAACACGGACAACTATGAGCTGGAAGTCAGTCCCCCGACCTCCCTCAATACACACACACAGCTAAGGCTCTCTAAGCTGCGCCCGGGGATACTGGCTAAGTGAGGCGTGCTGTGCAGGGTTGCCGTTGGCTTAACCGGCCCATCTGTGCCTCTGGACTGTGAAAGGTACTTAACCGCTAGGAGGCCAAGTCAGATGAGAGGCCGCCTTGAATCCTTGGTCCTCACATCTGTCACTTGCGACTACTATTACCTGTTGATCTTCTCCACCCCCGGTCATAGAACTACTACACTGGGGATAGATCAAGCTTGTTCTCACTGACGGGATGGACCACTCCCACACATTGGCTTTTGCTATTGCGGTAGCCCTCGTGCCTTCTGCTTTCATAATACCTTTTCACCTCCCCCCAGTGCAGGGCCCCACTCGTACAAGACAAATGAGTGAGGGCCCACCCACCAACCCAGACATTTACTTGAAGCTGCATGCCTTTGTTTGTTTAACCCCTTGACAGCCAAGGACATAACTGTTACGTCCTTGGTTGCGGTGCTGAGGCGCCAAGGCGCCAAGGATGTAACCGTTACGTCCTGGTACCGGCTCATGGGGGGAGCACTAGGGCTTCCCCCATGATCCTCGCCTCAGCACCCCCACTGCAGGGATGGAATATAATTAGGCCTATCTGCCCTGAGGGGGGACAGAAACCACTAGACACCACAGATTTTTTTTTTGTTGGGGTTATTGACATGAGGGCAGTGGCCCCTAGGGCAAGGGTCGCTCACCGGGGGGGGGGGGAAAGGGGAGGAATATTTTTAGGCCTTTTCTGCCCCCTCCCGGGGGCAGATCAGCCTATTATAATTAGGCTGATCTAGAAACCAGGGATATATATTTTGTTATGTTTACCTTTGTTTTTTATATATGGGGAGCGACCCCTTAGGCAAGGGTCGCTCCCCTGGTGGCAAATTGTATTTAGGCCATTTCTGCCCCCCTTGGGGGCAGATCAGCCTATGGGCAGAAACCACTAGACACCAGGGTTTTTTATTTTTTTGCATCAATTTCACCCAGGGGGAGCGACCCCCCTAGGCAAGGGTCGTCCCCTAGAGGGACAAATGTATTTTAAGCCATTAGGCCAATCTGCCCGAGGGGGGGGGGAAAAACACTTAGGCACCAAGGACTGGTGTGCGTGTATTTTGTTTGGGGGAAGCAGCCCCCATGGGCAAGGGTCGCTCCCCATGGGGCACATTAATGTTGGCCATATCTGCCCCCCTTGGGGGCAGATCGGCCTATTTTTGGAAGGCCCATCTGCCCCCAAGGGGAGGCAAAAAGCCCACCAGAGACCAGGGAAGATATTTTTTTTAAATAAGAGGGTGGGGGTATGGCCATACTCCCACCCCAAATAAATGGGGCCAAAGTTGTTCTGGTGGGCAGATGGGGCAATTACCCCCAATCCACACCCCGGGGGCAGAAAGTCTACTAGATGCCAGGGAATTAAAAAAATTGTGGGGCGGTGGATACCAACCAGTATGAGCCTGGTTATGCCCCCACCCCAACTGAAGGGGGTAACAGTCTTTCAGCTCTCCTCCGCACACTAAAACATCTTATACCAAGGCAAGCAAGAGTACATTTGATTATTTGGGTTTTGGTTTTACATTTGGGCCATGAGAGCTTGGGTAACTCTCAAAATCGTCCCACTTGGAATGGTGAGGGCTGCACTTTTTGGACTCTGGGAAGCTGCCATGTACAAAAATCCACAAGACCTAGACACTTCTGAAAACTAAACATCCGGATGAGTCCAGGGTGGTGTGCTTCACATGCACCCTGCACCATTTTCTTACCCGCAATGCCCTGCAAACCTCCAACTTTGCTGGAAATCACACATTTTTCCCACATTTTTGTGATGGAACCTTCCGGAATCTGCAGGAATCCACAAAATTCCTACCACTCAGCATTGTGTCATCTATACCGACAAAAATTCTGCTGCACTTGTCAGCCGAAAAATGTTTTTTTTTCAAACTGCCCTTTTGGACCCGCTTTGGTTCCCCCTCAATTTCGACATGCTTTTGGCTCTTTCTTGTCACAGGCACTTGGCCCACCTACACAAGTGAGGTATCATTTTTACTGAGGGGAACGTTGGTTGGTAGGGAACACTGGGGGATCGACACAAGTCACATCACACTGGACTCCCTCAGGTGTCTAGTTTTCAGAAATGTCTGGGTTTGGTGATTTTGATGTGTCCAGTGTTTTGGGGCATTTACTTTCGCGGGCAGTAGGCCTACCCACACAAGAGAGGTGACATTTTTATCGGAAGACTTGGGGGAACGCTAGGAAATTTGTGGCTTCTCTCAGATTCCAGAACTTTCTGTCACCGAAATGTGAGGGAAAAGTGTTTTTTTGCCCAAATGTTGAGGTTTGCAAAGGATTCTGGGGAACAGAACCTGGTGAGAGCCCCACAAGTCAGCCCATCTTGGATTCCCCTAGGTGTCTAGTTTTCAAAAATGCGCAGGTTTGGTAGATTTCCCTAGGTGACGGCTGAGCTAGAGGTCAAAATCCACAGTTAGGCACTTTGCAAAAAACACGCCACATTTCAATGTAAAAATATGATGTGCCCATGTTGCGTTTCCTGTCACGAGCATTAGGCCTACCCACACAAGTGAGGTACCATTTTTATCGGGAGACTTGGGGGAACACAGAATAGCCAAACAAGTGTTATTGCCCCTTGTCTTTCTCTACATTTCTTTCCATCCAAATGTAAGACAGTCTGTAAAAAAGATGTCTATTTGAGAAATGCCCTGTAATTCAAATGCTAGTATGGGCACCCCGGAATTAAGAGATGCACAAATAACCACTGCTTCACAACACCTTATCCTGTGTCCATTTTGGAAATGCAAACGTTTTCTTGATACCTATTTTTCACTCTTTATATTTCAGCAAATTAATTGCTGTATACACGGTATAGAATGAAAACCCATTGCAAGGTGCAGCTCATTTATTGGCTCTGGGTACCTCGGGATCTTGATGAACCTACAAGTCCTATATATCCCACAACCAGAAGACATAACGGTATATTGCTTTAAAAAATCCGATATTGCAGGAAAAAGTTACAGAGTAAAATGTGGAGAAAAATGGCTATTCTTTTTTTTACCTCAATTAGAATACTTTTTTATTTCAGCTGTTACTTTCTGTAGGAAACCCTTGTAGGATCTACACAAATTACCCCTTGCTGAATTCAGAATTGTGTCTACTTTTCAGAAATGTTTGGCTTTCTGGGATCCATTTCTGTCACTAACTGCAAGGAGGCTGAAAACACAAAAAATATTAAAAATGGGGTATGTCCCAGTAAAAGGCCAAAATTGTGTTGGAAAATGTGATTACTCTGGTTCAAGTCTGCCTATTCCTGAAAGCTGGGAAGATGGTGATTTTTGCCCTGCAAACCCTTTGTTTATGCCATTTTCAGGGAAAAAACCACAAGCCTTCTTCTGCAGTCCTTTTTTCCCATTATTTTGAAAAATCAAATGTTTCGCTGTATTTTGGCGAATTTCTTTGTCTCCTTCAGTGGAACGCACAAAGTCTGGGTACCTCTACAATCCAGAGGATGTTGGAAAAAATGACGCAAATTTGGCATGGGTAGCTTATGTGGACAAACAGTTATGAGGGTCTAAGCACGAACTGCTCCAAATAGCCACAAAAAGGCTTGGCACCTGAGGGGGAAAAGGCCTGGCAGCGAAGGGGTTAACCTTGTTGCTTTGGATTTTGTTTGCTGATTAGTTGGCTTGATATTGAAGACCGTAGAAACAGCTTTAGACCTCCATATGTTATAATAGGATGGGATACATTTATTATAGCTGTGATGATATGCAACTGTGGTTGTTCCTCCATGTTATGATTTATACAGCTACCTGTTTCCTGGTATCTCTGTGCTATAAATGCATGATCTTCATGCCACTAATGTGAATAAAGATTTTGTTTTATTTTTACAACAAAATGACTTATCCTGCACAGGGCTTATTATACTCCCAGTAGGTTACTTGAAATGGGTCTGGCCCCCTCACAAACCTGTATAAAATGTACAACAGAGGACGGCTACTTTCTGCATGTGATATGGAGCTGCACCAAGATGCATGAGTACTAGAGGGGTATTTTGCACAAATTGGGTCAGTGGTTGGATATTGCTGTTCCCCCACTGCTGCTAGTTATTTTAAGGCCTTCCATGAAAGCTTTAAAAAAAGAATCTTAAACAGAGAAGTATGCTGTATGTTTTGCAGGTAAGCAGCTATTGCTGTTGAATGGATTTTAATAGAGGAATATGTAGGATTTGCTTTTTGTAAATGAAGCAAATAACAGACAATATCCTGTACTGATGCTTTAAGTGGATTAAGGTTTTTGGGTTGACAGTAATATACAAAATGTTTCCATTTAGCTGCATAACACTGTGTAGTTGTAGGTTTGAGTGCTTCATTTAGAATATCCATACATTCAGATGGAAGCTGTAGGTAGCCAAATTCTATGACCTCAGGAGCAAAATCGTCAGGTTGAGCATACTGGGATTGAGATGCCTGATTTGACCTTTGTTTTGAGTCAATAAGTCTGGTCTGTTTGGAAGTTTGCAATGTGGTACTACAGACAGATCCAACAGTGTTGTGTACCAGTGTTGACATGCCCATGTGGGAGCTATAAGTATGATAGTGAGGGAGGTGTGTTGGATCTTGTTGACCACAAATGGAATTTGTGGGAGAGGCGGAAAAGCGTAAACAAATATCCCTGAACAAATGATTCATGGAGCATTGCCCTAGGTTTGAGGGTGTGGGTACCTGTATGCGAAGTTTGAGCATTTTGCATTTTCGCTTACAGTGAAAAGGTCTATGTCTGGGGTTCCCCACATTTGGAAGTATTGTTAAATCACTTGTGAGTGAATCTCTTATTTGTGTATTTGTTGCTACGTCCTGCTTAAGAGGTCCGCTAGTTGATTGTGTATCCCTTGGATATATTCTACTAGTAGTTGAATGTGATTGTGAATTGCCCATTTCCAAATCATCTGTGCTAAGAGGGACAATTGAGATGAGTGTGCCCCCCCCCCCATTTTTACAGATAATACATTGCGGTCATGGTGTCTGTCCTTATTAACACTGTCTTGTGTGTGATCTGTGTTTGAAAAGCCTTGAGTGCTAGGAATCCTGCCAGTAATTCCAAATGGTTTATGTGATAAGTCTGTCGAATTGAGTTCAACTCCCCTTGTATGGTGAGGTTGCTGAGTTGGGCTCCCCAACCTATCATTGATGCATCAATTTTGAATATGGTCTGTGGCACAGGGTCCTGAAATGGCCACCCTTTTAGTAAGTTAGTGTGATTCCACTATTGCAGAGAGCGGTAAGTTTGGCTGTCCAACAACACTAGATCCTGAATGTGAACTTGTACCTGAGACCATTGTTGCAAGAGACACTGTTGTAGTGGTCTTATGTTTAGTCATGCATTGGGTACTATTGCTATGCATGATGCCATCATTTCCAATAGTTTCATGATTGACTTCACTGTGTAAGCGTGGTTGTATTGCAGGTGACATATGACACTGTGAAGAGCTTGAATTCTCACTGGGTTTGGGTATGCCAATGCTGATTGAGTGTTGAGAATTGCTCCCGGATGTGGTTGTATTTGCGCTAGCTGCAGGTGAGAGTTTTGATAATTGATTGTGAATCCTAGGTTGCATAGGGTGTCCACTGTATACTGTGTGTGCTGTTGACATGTTTGAATTGCACTGGCTTTTATGAGCCAGTCATCCAGATATGGAAAGACATGTATGTTTTGTCTTCTGAGGAATGCTGCAACCACTGCTAGGTATTTGGTGAATACCCTTGGTGCTGCTGTCACTCCAAACAGTAGTACTTAGTACTGGCAGTGCTTTCCTGCTATAACAAATCTTAGAAATATGCGGTGTGCTGGATGTATGGAAATGTGGAAAAACATATATTTTAGGTCTAATGTTGTCATGTAATCTTGTTTTTGTAGTAGGGGAATGATGTCCTGTAGAGTGACCATCTGAAAAAGTTCGGACAGAATGTACTGAGATTTAAGATTGGTCTGAGAGTACCATCTTTCTTTGGTATTAGGAATTATAGAGAATACCCTCTCGACCCTTGTTGGGATATAGGTACCATCTCTATGGCATCTTTGAGTAGAAGTGATTGTACATCCTGTTTTAATAAGTGGAGATGTTCCAGAGAAAGTTTGTGCGAGCGAGTGGGAGTGTTTGCTGGAGTAGAGATAAGTTCTAGGCAATAACCATGTTGGATAATTGATAGAAACCATTGATCTGTAGTAATGTTGTGCCATTGTGGGTAAAAATTGATCAGTCTTCCTCCCACAGGAGATGTATGCTCTGTGGGGATCTGTAAGAAGTCACTGTTTCATTGAGGAAGAGGAACCTATTGGCGCGGTTAATTTACCTTTCCCTTTATAATGACTTCCTTGGTATGAGCCTCTAAAGGAGCCTCTGTTGTAAAACTGTGGCCCTTGTTTCTGTTAGGATGTGGATGGCTCTGAGGTTGATGGTTTGAAACCACCCCTAAACTGGGGCTTGCGAAAAAAAACGCAAATAGGTGTAGATGTAAAGGGCATCCATAGCTTTAGCTGTATCAGAGTCTTTTTTCAGCTTTTCTATGGTGGTATCAACTTCTGGCCCAAATAGGTGTCACTTATCAAAAGGCATATTCAACACTGCCTGTTGTATTTCTGATTTAAACCCTGAAGTCATCCTTAACCGTGCGTGCCTTCTAATGATACTACTGGTGTTGATACCCCTAGCCGGTGTATCTGCTGCATCTATTGCAAATCTAATTTGATTATTAGAAATGGTCTGTACCTCTGTTACTATCTGTTGTGCCCTTTTATGGTGTTCTGGTGGAAGGTACTGTAACAAATCTTCCATTCCGTCCCAAAGAGCCCTATCATATCTTGCCAACAGTGCTTGCGAGTTTGCAATCCTCCAATGGCTAGTAGCTTGCGTTGCTACTCTTTTCCCAGCTGTATCAAATTAATGATGCTCCTTGTCTGGAGGAGGAGCATCCCCTGTAGACTGGCTATTTGCCCTTTTCCTTGCTGCAATGATGACTTTAGAGTCAGGTGGCAATTTAGCTCTAACAAAAACCGGATCAGAGGGTGCAGCTTTATACTTTTTATCCACCCTCGGTGTAATAATTCTGGATTTTACCAGCTCCTTGACAAGGTCCTCTGCATGTTTAAGCATGCCTAGGAGCATAGGAAGACACTGATAATCCTTATGAGTAGATGTTAGTGTATTAAATATGAAATCATACTCAATGGGATCTGTGTGTAATTGTACATTGTGATACACAGCTGCCCTAGCTATAACCTGATTGTAAGCAGTGGTATCTTCAGGTGGAGATGGTCTTCAGGGGTATAAATCAGGATCATTAGAAGGGATGGTATCTGAATCATATAAGTTCCATGGGTCTATATCCTGATGAGTATCATATGAATCATCCCCATGTGTTGAGATAGGGGATTATGGTGAAAATTGTGTAGGTGAAGGTGGTGATGGTGGCGTATCTGGCGTGGAGAAGCAGGGAGAAAAGGAGAATGTGGTGGTAAAGGCTATTATGGTGCCTTTGGTTTCTCCTTTTGTTTAAATATTTAAGTAGGTGGAGGCCCAATTTCTACAGTCTCCTGGAAAGTCAATGTTCTCTTAATTGTTGGAGAAGGAGAAGCAATTATTCTTCCTGTGTACTTGTGTACATGGATTTTTGGCTATTTAGTGTCCATTACTTCCAATATGGGCTTTATTTCAGAAGACTCCTCAGTAACTGGAGCATAATTTCCACCCACATGTTTTGTCTCCGAAAGTTTGGAAACCTAATGTTTGAGTCGGGCCGAAAATGTTGGTTTCGAAAGTGTTGGTACTTTTTTTGGCTCCGAAGTGGAAGTCTCTGATTTTCGGCTCGATCCCGAAATAGGTATGGCAAGCTGTTTGTTCGGCGCCGAATGTACTTTAATCTTGTGTTTCAGTGCCGAACCAGAAGGATAGTCATCCGATTGTATTTTTCGGGTCCGACCATGGCTGGCAAATAGTGGGGGACCCTAGACCAGTGCTAAAGTCTTTTTGGCTGTTTTTTGTTGATGGGAAGAGGCTGATGTACTTATGTACTGTGCGGTGCAATGGAACGGCTGCCTCCATCAGAATCTCGGTCCGAATCTGAGTCTGCAATGGAAACTGAGCCATTTCTTCTTGTGCGTATTCTTCCCCAAAGATGTCGGCGTTTGTTCCAACAACTTGGATGCAATCTCCAAACGACGTGCTCGTCTATCCTTAAGAGTCTTCTTTGAGCGAAAGGATCGACACGCTTCACAGCTTCGGTCCGAATCTGAGTCTGCAAAGGAAATTGTTGTTTGTTGAGCAATTTCTTCTTGTGCATATTCTTCCCCAAAGATGTCGGCGTTTGTTCCAACGACTTGGATGCCATCTCCAACCGACGAGCTCTTCTATCCTTAAGAGTCTTCTTTGAGAGAAAGGATTGACACGCTTCACAGGTTTCTTCTCTGTGATATGGATAAAGACAGAGATTGCACACAAAGAGTGCTGATTGGGGTATGGAAACTTGGCGTGACACAGAGGGCAAAAGCGAAACGGAGTCCATTCCATCAGCATGACATTGTTCGACAGCCACGCGTTGAAGTAGGCGCAAGAAGGGCAAGGTCGCCCAAAAAAGGTGTTTAATCGACCCCAACAATTTCAATCAGATCGAATGTAGGTTTAGAAAACGCGATCAAGAACTATACCGACGTTTATAGAAAAGAAGAGAAAATTTCAGACAGTACCGAACCGAGATCTACCGGAGTGAGAGGAAACACGTCCAAGCGCGACGGAGGAAGCAAAACAATGTAACAAAAGACTCGATGCCCATGAGCAGTATCACTGAGAGGAGGAGTCACTCGATCTCGTGACTTGAAAACCTTCTTCGAAGAAAAACAACTTGTAACTCTCCAAGCCCAACACTAGATGGCAGACTTATGTCATCGAATATATATATATATATTGAAAATGTCACTTACCCAGTGTACATCTGTTCGTGGCATCAGTCGCAGTAGATTCGCATGTTTTGCAATAGCTCGCCATCTGGTGTTGGGCCGGAGTGTTACAAGTTGTTTTTCTTCGAAGAAGTCTTTCGAGTCACGGGACCGAGTGACTCCTCCTTTTGTCTCCATTGCGCATGGGCGTCGACTCCATCTTCGATTGTTTTTCCCCGCAGAGGGTGAGGTAGGAGTTGAATTGTAGTAATAGTGCCCATGCAATGGAGTGACTAAGTATGCACCTATTTAAGGTTGAGATGATACATATACAAATAGTTGAAGGTAACTTCCAAACTGCTACAGGCTCCCGGGGAGGCGGGTGGGCACATGCGAATCTACTGCGACTGATGCCACGAACAGATGTACACTGGGTAAGTGACATTTTCAGTTCGATGGCATCTGTCGCTGTAGATACGCATGTTTTGCATAGACTAGTAAGCAGTTATCTCCCCAAAAGCGGTGGATCAGCCTGTAGGAGTGGAAGTAGTCTGAAATAATGTTCTTAATACGGCTTGACCTACTGTGGCTTGTTGTGCGGATAACACGTCTACACAGTAGTGCTTGGTGAATGTGTGAGGCGTAGACCATGTGGCTGCCTTACATATTTCTTGCATTGGGATGTTTCCTAGAAAGGCCATGGTAGCACCTTTCTTTCTGGTTGAGTGTGCCCTTGGTGTAATGGGCAGCTGTCGTTTAGCTTTAAGGTAGCAGATTTGGATGCATTTAACTATCCATCTGGCTATACCTTGTTTTGATATTGGGTTTCCTGCATGAGGTTTTTGAAATGCAATAAATAGTTGTTTAGTCTTTCTGATGTTCTTTGTTCTGTCAATTTAATACATCAATGCTCTTTTGACATCTAATGTATGTAGTGCCCTTTCAGCTACGGTATCTGGCTGTGGAAAGAACACTGGAAGTTCCACTGTTTGATTTAGATGGAACGGTGAAATAACCTTTGGAAAAAAGTTAGGATTGGTCCTTAGGACGACCTTATTCTTGTGTAGTTGTATAAAAGGTTCCTGTATTGTAAACGCCTGAATCTCGCTTACTCTTCTCAGGGAAGTAATGGCGATGAGAAATGCCACCTTCCAGGTTAGGAACTGTATTTCGCAGGAGTGCATGGGTTCAAAAGGTGGACCCATAAGTCTAGTTAGGACAACATTTAGGTTCCATGAAGGAACAGGTGGTGTTCTTGGTGGTATAATTCTCCTAAGGCCCTCCATGAATGCTTTAATGACTGGTATCTTATATAGGGAAGTTGAATAGGTAGTCTGCAGGTATGCAGATATTGCTGCAAGGTGTATTTTAATGGAAGAGAAAGCCAGGTTAGATTTTTGTAAGTGAAGCAAGTAACCCACTACATGTTCTGGAGTTGTGTGTAATGGTTGTATTTGATTAATATGGCAGTAGCAAACAAACCTCTTCCATTTACTTGCATAGCAGTGCCTGGTGGATGGCCTTCTGGCTTGTTTTATGACTTCCATACATTCTTGGGTAAGTTGTAAGTGCCCGAATTCTAGGATTTCAGGAGCCAGATTGCTAGATTCAGCGATGCTGGATCTGGGTGTCTGATCTTTTGGTTGTGTTGTGTCAACAGATCTGGCCTGTTGGGCAATTTGATGCAGGGTACTACTGATAGGTCTAGCAGCGTTGTGTACCAGGGTTGCCTTGCCCAAGTTGGTGCTATTAATATGAGTTTGAGTTTGTTTTGACTGAGTTTGTTTACCAGGTAAGGAAGGAGAGGGAGAGGAGGAAAAGCGTAAGCAAATATCCCTGACCAGTTCATCCATAGGGCATTGCCTTGGGACTGTTTGTGTGGGTATCTGGATGCGAAGTTTTGGCATTTTGCGTTCTCCTTTGTCGCAAACAAGTCTATCTGAGGTGTTCCCCAGAGTTTGAAATAAGTGTTCAGAATTTGGGGGTGAATTTCCCATTCGTGGACCTGTTGGTGATCTCGAGAGAGATTGTCTGCGAGTTGATTTTGGATCCCTGGTATAAATTGTGCTATTAGGAGAATTTGGTTGTGAATTGCCCAACGCCAAATCTTTTGTGCTAGCAGGCTTAACTGCGTGGAGTGCGTCCCCCCTTGCTTGTTTAGATAATACATTGTTGTCATGTTGTCTGTTTTGACGAGAATGTATTTGTGAACTATTATTGGTTGGAAAGCTTTTAGTGCTTGAAAAACTACTAGAAGTTCTAGGTGATTTATATGCAGTTTTGTTTGATGTACGTTCCATTGTCCTTGTATGCTGTGTTGATCGAGGTGTGCTCCCCACCCTGTCATGGAAGCATCTGTTGTTATTACGTATTGTGGCACTGGGTCTTGGAAAGGCCGCCCTTTGTTTAAATTTATGTTGTTCCACCACAGAAGCGAGAGGTAAGTTTGGCGGTCTATTAACACCAGATCTAGAAGGTGACCCTGTGCTTGTGACCATTGTGATGCTAGGCACTGTTGTAAGGGCCTCATGTGCAGTCTTGCATTTGGGACAATGGCTATGCATGAAGACATCATGCCTAGGAGTTGTAGTACCATCTTTGCTTGTATCCTTTGTGTTGGATACATGCGTTGTATGATGGTGTTGAAATTTTGAATTCTTTGTGGACTTGGAGTGGCTACTCCTTTTGATGTGTCTATTATGGCTCCTAGGTATTGTTGTACCTTGCGCGGCAGAATTTTGGATTTTGTGAAGTTGACGGTGAACCCTAGTTTGAAGAGGGTTTGTATGATATGATTTGTGTGATTTGAGCACTCTATTAACGAATGGGCCTTGATTAGCCAGTCGTCTAGATATGGGAACACATGTATTTGCTGCCTTCTTATGTGTGCAGCGACTACCGCTAGACATTTGGTAAAGACTCTTGGTGCGGTTGTTAATCCGAAAGGCAGTACCTTGAATTGGTAATGTATTCCCTTGAATACAAACCTTAGGTATTTCCTGTGCGATGGGTGTATTGGTATATGGAAATAAGCATCCTTGAGGTCTAAAGTTGCCATGTAGTCGTGTAGTTTTAGCAATGGCAATACTTCTTGTAGTGTGACCATGTGAAAGTGGTCTGATTTGATGAAAGTGTTCACTACTCTGAGGTCTAGGATTGGTCTCAGCGTTTTGTCCTTCTTTGGTATCAGAAAGTACAGTGAGTAAACTCCTGTGTTTATTTGTGTGTTTGGCACTAATTCAATTGCATTCTTTTGCAATAGTGCCTGCACTTCTATCTCCATGAGATTGGAATGATGTTTTGTCAAATTTTTTGCTTTTGGTGGTATGTTTGGAGGGAATTGTAGAAATTCTATGCAATAACCATGTTGGATAATTGCTAGAACCCAAGTGTCTGTAGTGATTTCCTCCCATGCTTTGTAATAATGACTTATTCTTCCCCCCACTGGTGTTGTGTGGAGGGGGTGAGTGACATGTGAGTCACTGTTTAGTAGTAGGGGTTTTGGGGCTCTGAAATCTTCCTCTATTCCTAGGGAATTGCCCTCCTCTATATTGTCCCCGAAAACCTCCTCTATACTGTCCCTGGTAACTGGACGGTGTTGCTTGTGAGGTGCTGGCTTGTGTGCTCTGACCCCGAAACCCCCCTCTAAAGGGTGTTTTACGGAATGTGCTGTAATTCCCTCTGCTCTGCGGGGAGTAGAGTGCGCCCATGGCTTTGGCAGTGTCCGTATCTTTTTTGAGTTTCTCAATCGCTGTGTCCACTTCTGGACCGAACAGTTCTTTTTCGTTAAAAGGCATATTGAGAACTGCTTGTTGAATCTCTGGTTTAAATCCAGACGTTCGGAGCCATGCATGCCTTCTGATAGTTACAGATGTATTAATTGTCCGTGCAGCTGTATCTGCAGCGTCCATGGAGGAGCGGATCTGGTTGTTGGAAATGGTCTGTCCCTCCTCAACCACTTGTTTTGCCCTATTTTGTAAGTCCTTGGGCAGATGTTCAATGAGATGTTGCATCTCGTCCCAATGGGCTCTGTCATAGCGCGCAAGTAGTGCCTGGGAGTTCGCGATGCGCCACTGGTTTGCAGCTTGTGCTGCGACTCTCTTACCAGCTGCATCGAACTTGCGGCTTTCTTTATCTGGGGGTGGTGCATCTCCAGATGTGTGGGAGTTGGCCCTTTTCCTAGCTGCTCCTACAACGACAGAGTCTGGTGGCAGCTGTGTAGTGATGAAAACCGGGTCTGTAGGAGGCGCCTTATACTTTTTTTCCACCCTTCGTGTGAATGCCCTACTTTTGACCGGCTCCTTAAAGATTTCTTTTGCGTGCCGGAGCATACCAGGGAGCATAGGCAGGCTTTGGTATGAGCTGTGGGTGGAGGAGAGTGTGTTGAATAAAAAATCATCCTCGACATGTTCTGAGTGGAGGCTTACGTTGTGAAATTGTGCTGCTCTAGCCACCACTTGAGAATACGCGGTGCTGTCCTCTGGTGGAGATGGCTTCGTAGGGTATGCCTCCGGACTGTTATCTGACACTGGGGCGTCGTATAGGTCCCATGCGTCTTGATCTTGGTCACCCTGGCTTATGGTGGTGTGAGCTGGGGAGTGTGATGGAGTTTGTGCTGGTGAGACGTTAATCACGGGCGGAGGAGAGGGTGGTGGGGTAACTCTTTTCACCACTTTTGGTTGTGGTGTCTGTTCAGTTTGAACTCCAACCTTCTCTTTCTTCTAATAGGGGGAAGGGTGCTTATTTTTCCTGTCCCCTGCTGTATGAAAATACGCTTTTGCGTATGGTCCACATCAGTTGATTGTAGCTCTTCCTCAAACCTATGCTTTTGCATTTGGGAGGTTAGCGAGTGCTCTTCTGTATAAGAGCCTGAAGCTGGGTCGGTTGCAGTTTGTTTCGGGACCGAAACCCTGTCTGCGTCCTTTTTCGGCTCCGAGGTGACTTTTTTTATTTTCGGGGCCGAAACCTGTCGCCGCCGATCTTCTTCGGGGCCGCTGTCTCGGCGTCGAGCCGTGTCTACACCGGCATCTCGGTGTCGATGCTTGTCTCCAGCACTTTCTCGGTCCCGAGAAGGCTGCGTGCCGGTGTCTCGACCGGAGTCGGACGATCTCGGCACTGTTTGGGCCTTTTTCGGTGCCGACGGTCGGTCACCGAATTTATGGGTGGAGCCATGGCCTGGTGGCAGTGGCGTCCCCTGGGCCTTGTAAATCGTCCTCTGAGTGGTTTTTGACGTCTTACTCACGGTTTGTGTATCGTCGAATCCTTCGGAGTCTGAGTCTTGGATCGAGAAGGTACCTTCCTCTTCTTGTTCCTCGAACTCTCGGTGGGCTGTCGGCGCGGACGCCATCTGAAGTCTTCTGGCTCGACGGTCTCGGAGTGTTTTTCGGGACCGGAACGCACGACAGGCCTCGCAGGTGTCTTCACTGTGCTCAGGTGACAGGCACAGGTTACAGACCAAGTGTTGGTCTGTATAGGGGTATTTATTGTGGCATTTGGGGCAGAAACGGAACGGGGTCGGTTCCATCGGCGTTCTTCCGCACGCGGTCGGGCCGACCAGGCCCCGACGGGGGATCAAAAAAACTACCCCCGAAGGGCACCGGAGCTCTTCGATCCTTCGACGCGGTGTTGAATCTAACTACGCCGATCCCGAACGCAACAATACCGACGAAAATCTTCCGAAATTAGCTATCTTTCCGTTCCGAAACTCGGAGCGACAGGAACACGTCCGAACCCGATGGCGGAAAAAAAACAATCGAAGATGGAGTCGACGCCCATGCGCAATGGAGACAAAAGGAGGAGTCACTCGGTCCCGTGACTCGAAAGACTTCTTCGAAGAAAAACAACTTGTAACACTCCGGCCCAACACCAGATGGCGAGCTATTGCAAAACATGCGTATCTACAGCGACAGATGCCATCGAACATATATATATATATATGTAGTAGAATATGCCTTTTCCAAGAAGAGATGGTTACATGCGCCCTCAAGAATAATCCAATACCAATTTATTGAAGAGACTCCAACCCCTGCAACGTGTTTCGGCACTATGCCTTGTTCATGCACGGGGTGGTAGTGCTTAACACATTCTTATGTATCCCGCGAACCCAAACACCCATTTTCACAAAAGAAGAACCAAAATTGTCTCCAGATGCAACAAGTGTATACCTGGTGGCCATCTTGGAAGGATGAGAAAGTATGATGAAATATCATCCTCTAGTATATAACTTTGAACATATTTATGTAAACTTACTACAACGCATAATTTGTGAGAAATATAACATATTACGTGTGTTACAAAAGATACACAACTAACAGTGCTTTATCACAAGTAAGAACAAACCACTAATACACATTATCGTGCAAAGTATCAATCTCATAGCTCTACACAGAAAAAGACTCTTACTGCGTTATTATTACATCAAAGTTGTGTTGCCAAAATAAATCTAAGTAGATACGTGGTCAGAATTATTTACAGAATTATTAAGGGGTAAACATATCCCTTTCAGTAGAGGATAAATGCAGAAGAAAAATACAGCATTGTGCAAATTGGGGAAGCAATGGATAAGCTCAATACTGTGTCTTGGCTGATAGATGAAAATAAAAATTGTAACCACGTACAGCAGTTGGTGACACAAGATGGTGGACCTCATAAAAAGAGGCGGATGGCTCTAAAATCCTTTCAAGGCAACAGTGTTTTTTTAGCGACCTTTTTTTTTTTAGATTTGATAACAAAGTGGAAAGAAGCAAGAGCATCTCATGTAATCAGCTGTTTGTCCAAAGCTCCACCCAGCTTTTATGCCTGCTTTTCTGTTCCTGCTCTTCTCATGTTTCACTCGGACAACTCGAAGTGCTTAATTTATGTTCGATGAAGTTTCAAATCAAATAATGATGCAAATAAAAATCAATTTTTACTGTTTTTTCTTAACTGTGTAACATATTCCATTTCTAATGTCTACCACAGTCTCCTGCCATTCTAATGAGTTATTTTCATCGTTTCGACACAAGTCACAGGGAGCTGTGTCAACACTGAATTTCCAAAAGATGCAACTATTTCTTCTACTGAGTGAACCTCAGTTTGGTAGGGAAGAACAGGCTTGGTTGTCAGTGCAGAAAAACTGATGCCCAGTTTTCTTCAACGTTTTGAGAATTTCTTCCAGGGTGAATAACAAACTAGAAGGCATGAGAGAAACCTGTAACTAGTACAGTCGTAATGTATACATTGTTTCAGCCAAAACAAAACTGCTCTCTCATCCAGAACACATGATTTTCTTTCAATGGTTTTTGCACAGAGGCTGGATGATTCTAATGACTACTTTCTACTCAGTTATCAACCGTCAAATTCATTGTTAAGTCAATCACTTTTCCAACCTTTGTAACATCCTTAGCCACTTACAATATTGTTGTTTTGTAGGTTAACAATGAGCCCTACCATGTCTGAGTCCAGCTTTCTTCCTAGGACTGCTTTGCTCAGTTTGTCTAATTGTGCATCAGTTTGGTATTTTTCTATACCATCTCTGTCTGATCGAGACAGAAGTCCTGAGACAATCTGAACCTGCTCCTTACTCTTTTGAGAACAGCAACCTCTGCTATAACTAACATTGCCTCTCATTAGCAAATACCTTTTTTGACACCTGTCAGACACGGACATTCCTTTATGAAATTGTGTCTGTTTGATCTTCTGACTTACTATGCAGCACAGCTTTCAGACTTACTACCACCACCCACTCCAAAAACCTCATGATCATCATCGACAGCAAACTAGATATGACCGCCCAAGTCGATGCTGTCAATGCCTCATAGCTCCAAAACATCAAGATGCTGAGAAAAGTTTTCAAATGGCTCCCGGTCAGCACTCTGGTCACAAGCAAGCTGGACTACGGGAACACTCTCTAACCAGGAGCAACACAAAACTCACCAGAGTCACACTCTCAAGGCACTATGACCCAGCATACCTGTCAGTTATGACTCAGCATACTTCAACAATCACATCTGCTTTCACAAACTTTCCAGACACCTTCGATCACCCAGACTCATACTTGCACTCATTCCATGCAGATGGAAAACCTGATCTGGTGGTCTAGCCTTCTCCTATATCACTCTTAAAGCATGGAATGACCTGCTAGTTCATATAAGAGCCCTCTACTCAATTCTTTTTTAGTAGTCCCACTATGCCCTATGTCTAGCTAGGCCCACACCTGCTCAGTGCCAGGATACCTTCCTGGGTGACAGTGTGCTCTACAAATCTACATAACATAACAAAAAATAACATAAAACATAACATATAACATACACCACAACATAACACATAACATAACATAACATATAACATAACTCTCGCTCCTGCCCCTTCCTGCACACTGTCCTGTGTTATAAGATAGCTCTTACCTAACATTGAGATGCCTACTATTGTGCTGCCTTCTAGAGCCTCATATATCCCCCCAAATCGCCAGTGCTGCCAGACTCTGCTGGAAGTGTTATGGGGCGATTCACTTAAACATTTTGAGTACATGAAGTACTACTACAGGAGTAAGGAAAGTATGGTATTTTCTATTAGTATTAACTGTATATGAATATTCTATTGGGTTCCCATTTAGATGTTTTTGGGATAAATTTAAACAAATATAGGATTTGTAAAAGAGGACTACAGAAGTATGACTCTACATACTCCAAAATGCCTTTGACTATAGACTTTGTGAAGATCAATGTGGTAGGGCTCCTCGTACCTTATTTCTACTTCCAAACAGGAGCAATAGACCAGTTTTATCGGACACACTTGCACAATATCTGATTTTATGGTCTGTGATGAATGCACTATTGCAGATAATTCCCATTCAATCCAGAGGGTTTAAAATACGTGCCTGCTCAGTAAATTCTGTTAAAATAGAAACTTTAAACATGGATATAAAATAACGTTAAACTAATGAGTCAAACACCTGTTCTGCTTGATTCAGCTCTCAATGCTATCCTAATTTTTGTTGTATTGTCAGTTTGTCTAATTCAAAAAATATACAAAGAAAGAAAAAACAATATTATGTTTTACATAGGTCAGAATAGACCCTATATTTTAAGACATTTTCGTAAAACTGAGTAACAAAAACATTGGGCCATGAAAATGTAGTTAGCAATATCAAAATGATTCAGATTTTTTCCAACATAATTTGGGCTTTTTTAATGTTTTACCTTATTTGGAACATGAAGCCTAAGGAAGGCTGATGAAACGACTTTAAACGCTAACACCATGCAGACTTGAAAGGCATTATTAAATGTCTAATTGAAGGTTTTAAGCAAAGACTGGAAACGGCTGAGCACAATTAAAATGAAATCGCAAGCCTGCAAGCCCACACTGTGTATTAAACGTCAATCAGACTAATAACTGCAATCTTTTCACTTCTTTGCCGACTGCAGCTGTTTATAGACTCTCCTGTGCAGATCCGTCTGTAAGGATTTATTCTGTTAAAGCTTGTACCATTTATTTTCTACTCTTGTCATATCTTTCTGAAGGAGCTTATGCCACGCTGAAGAAATCAGAAAAAAGAGCCTGCTTGCTGATTAAAAGACCCTGATTTATGAATATCCAAATGTCATAAAAGTGAAAATAATGCTTAAATGAACTGAACTGAGTGATTTTCACACAGGAAAACGCTAGGATGCTCAATGTTACATTTACCAGCTGTGGTCTGGCACAGTGTATTTTTACATCTTATATATTTTACCAGTTTGTATGCTTCAATAGTATATGCTAGAGCTATTATATGGATTACTGTTGCGCATTATTGAAGTGGACAGAATTTTACCAAACAAGAAGCAGCAGTCTGTGTGGATGGGTCACCAAGAATACAGAAGAAATATGACTTCTGAAGTAAATCTGTAGCAAAGTAACAATTTCAGCATTTCCACAAGATACTTCAATGGGATGCAGGCACATGATGTCTATGTCTGACACTAAACAACAATTGGAGCAGATGGCGCGCACTACCGCAATCAGCTAAAACATGAATAGGGGGTTCTGCTTACTGTCCTCTTTAGGAACACCTGTCCCGTTGAAAGGGAGACACCTTTAAATTGTTTAAAATAGAAGGGGCTTGGAGTGAATTCTTGAAACTCCAGTCAATATAAAACCAAGCATCAAGGCTCTGCTTACATTAACAGTGGTCAAACTGATGGCGCCCTAATGGCCTTAGGAAAGCTTTATTTAAATACGATCTGGATTACTAGGGTCAATGTTATTTGTCCAATAATGAATACTGCCATTTAAAATTAAGTAATCACAGATTCTTGGAGGGGCTCTGTTTTACAACAATTATATATAAAGGGCCTATTCAACACCCCAAGCAGTTACAGATTCTGAATTGCTATTCTTGATGTCGAAGCAGATCTCTCCGACCGGACATATGAGTGCAAGCTGCTGCCTTTTTTGAGCTGGTTCTATAGCATATTCTCTGACCTCAGATCACATGATAGCCCTGTTAATGCTTAACATTAGGCACACTCATATAAGCGCAAAGGCTCCTTAGCTTTATAGGCAATTTGATACATACAGACCAATGCGGATTCATTCCGTCCCGTAACACCTCCTTGAATATTCCCCGGTTATATCATGTGATGGACTCGGCCAGAGAGGGATACCCCCAAGTGGGGTGTCTCTCCTTAGACCTTCGTCAAGCATTTGACTCCTTGAGCTGGGACTACATGTTTGAAGTATTGATAAGATTTGGGGTTTTGGGTTTCCGCACAAATATATACGTTGGGTCCGACTGCTTTACGCTGCTCCTATGGCATGAGCGCGCACAGGCCAGAACATCTCTAACTCCTATCATGTTTTCATGAGGTACTAGACAAGGATGCCCATTGTCTCCCCTACTGTTCATCCTAGTGGTGGAACCTTTGGCACATCGATTGAAGCGAGACAGCGAGTCCTGGGGAATAGACATAAAGAGATCAAAACATGCGGTATCATTATATGCAGATGACATTATTTTATATATGAAAGATCTAAACTGCAACCTGAGTACCGCCGCGCAGATATTTCATGACTTTGCACCACTGTCCGGACTGATCATAAATTATGACAAGTCCATGGCATTTTCCTTCTACGGATCAGATATAGATAATGTGGTAGACTTTGGTGATAAAAGACTGCGAGTAGCTGTAGATACGTTTCGATAACTGGGTATACAAATTTATTGAACCCCGATGGATCTACTAGAGGGTAATTTACGAAGAGCGATGACCTCACTTAAGCCACAGATTCAGTTCTGGATTACATTACAGTATCCATTGCGGGCAGACTAGCGCTGGCCAAGATGGTGATGCTACCCCGCATTTTACCCGTGAAAGTGCAAGAGGTATATTTTAAAGCTCTCCATTCTATGTTACTCAAGGTTATTTGGGGTAGGGGAAGGCGCCGAATTGGACTGTCTAAGCTACAAATGCTGGTGAATGAGGGGGGCATGAGTGCACCTGATTTTAAGGCCTATTGTGTATTGGCTGGTCGGACGAAACTTGCAGGAAATAAAATACACCCAAATAATGCTAGATAAGGGCAATATACACTCTTTGATGTGTCCAGGATCCCGATTCCGTGAAGGAACGCCACTTTTACTACGAGTGGCCTTGCAATATTGGAAACTTGCACTTAAATATACAGCCAATACAATTCCTTATGCCCCTAATATCCCACTGTTGGGATTACCAGAAAATGCTGGAATACTAACCCAAAGCCGAATACAACGATGGATACAGGGAGGAGCAGACACAGTGGGGTCGCTGTTCAGGGATCATCACTTACTCACACATAGTGATTTTATACATGAATATAAGTTATCCTCCTCGCTGTTCTTGTTGCATGCGAATATAACACACTATGTAAAGAGACCCTGGGCCCCAGATGGCATAGAGCCCCCCACACATGATCTTATACAAACTATACATACCGTAGGGCATGGGAAACACTTAATAAAATGGCTTTACCGGGGACTCAGTGCTCACCTATTGCAGCCCCTGACGGCACTAAAAACGAAGTGGGAGTTAGACATTGGCAAAGAATTAGCTGACAAAGAATGGGCGTTAATTCCTGAATACCATAGTAAGGTATCCCGTAATACAAGATTTAAGTTTATACAATATGCTATACTACATAGAGCATATCTAACACCACGCAAATTGCATTTGCTGTACCCGGCGGTGCCGTCAATTTGTCCCAGACGTGGGGTTGAGGAGGCAGAATTATTACACATGCTGTGGAGTTGTCCTAATATCTCCCAATACTTGAATGGGGTGAGCACCATATTAGAGGAGGTAATAGGAAACACTATATGGGGACCAGCGGAGGTGTGTTTGCTTGGACTACTTCCCCACACAAGAAAAGGAAAAGTGGCCACACGACTTGTAAACTTAGCACTCTTACTGGCAAAACGTCTACTGACCAGGTGCTGGAAGGCCACACTAGCTCCCTCTGTGGCACAAAGGGGTATGGAAGTGTTGGAATGGGGAAGGGCAGAGAGTGCCGCCCTCAGGAGAGAGGAGAGCAGAGAACTGAGAAAACTACCAATAGCTTTAGACTGGGATAAGATATTGCACGTTTTTAAAGCAGCATGTGAAGAGGAAGAGGTCTGAATACAAGTATAAAACGGCCCTTGATAAATTACTAGAGTTGATATAACCTAGCTGCCACTACTAGTGTTTTATTAAGAGTAGAAATGGGGCGCTGGGATAATGCCGCTGGATACAGTTGGCGGTTAAGAACTGCCCAAAACTATATGCTAATGCTGAACAGTGTAAATGTGTTGAAGACAGGAGATTAAAACTGTACTGCACCATTGCTATGGTCCCCCTACAAGAACGAAATGTCAAGTTAGAGCATGAAGGAAGGAGAATAAAGTTTAAGTGTTATGAGTTATATTGGATCAAAATATGCAAACTTATACATAAAGCACTGCAATGTACTAGAAAACTGAACATACAAATGGTAAATAATGGAATACAGCGCTACCAAGAAAATAATGCTTTGTATTATATACTATGGAAAATATTACTCTGTAATATCCAGTGAATAACAATATATGGCATATACCGAAAACAATAAAAAATGTGTTTAAAAAAATCCCATTAGGCACACTTAATCAGGTCAAAAGTTGTATGAAAGATTTGCTGATTTTACTACTTCCTTTGATTGCACTGGTAGGAACTTAATAGGGACAAAGCGGTAGACCAAGGGGTCGTAATTCTACCTTATTGCTTGCAATGTGCTAATTATATAACATAATGCATGTACAGATCAAGTTTGATGGTACTGCAACACTTTCCCCCAACAAAAATCCTATTAACTCTGATGTTTACATTGCTGATCTATAGTCATCTTTAAAGGAAGCTAATCCTTGCCCCACAAGTTAAACGAAATCCAAATTCCTATCCTACAGTACGAGGATGACATAGTGCTACGTGACAAAAAAACAACACTAATTAGTGGCTCTTTATAATTACTGCAAACCTATCATCAAACTGGGGAAAAGCAACATTGTCATTTCTGTACTGGAGAGATGTTGTTTGGACAGCAAAGAGGTAAAAATTACTGCCTCCTATAAATACCGTGGTGTGCGGTTACATGAGGAGGGAGGTCGCACACATTATCTGTCTAGCCTTAAACTTAAGGCCACTTTCCTAGCATTTGCTATCGAAAATTGCCAACTGTCTTTTCAGGAGCCTCAATTGAACCACTATTCAAAGTACTTAAAACCAGACGTCTCCCCTCCTTAGGAAAAAGCTGCGAGGCTTTTCCTGGGAAAATGACAAGCTGGTTAGACAAAACTCACTACAAAGTTTTAAAACTGTTGGTCCCCCTTCCAAATTATCTCCAGCGATTCAGTACTTGAAGTAGTTAAAGCCAAACATCTCCCCTCCTTAGCAAACAAATATGAGGATTTTCCTGGGAAAATCTACAAATTGGTTTCCAAAAATCAATGCACCCTTTACAGGCTAGTGTTCCACCTTCCAACTTCTAGCCCCCCAGACACAGATTAGGCTGCAATTTAGTCACATCAGAAAATGTATGAAGGCTGCTTTAAGCTCCTTCTTTGGAAGGAAATACAATCTCAGTTAATCTTTAAGAACTCTATTTGGAGTGTCTATTTAAGGCAAGCTTTCACAGACATTGCCTTTAATAAATCTTGGACTCTATTACTGTCTACATCATGCTTTAAGAACTAACTGGGTAAAAAGCTGCTTTCACTATCTAAAGGAGCTGTCGTCAGTGACACTAATCTAGGAAGTCTTGGCAACATGCCCTAAAGTACCTTCTCAACCCTATCCAATTGCCACTTAAGGCCAAAATACCTTGTGTTCGAATAGGTGTGCTTTAGGGTGGGGAGGTACAACAGTTCTGTAAATACCATAGTCCCTTAAGTAGAATCTATAATTGTAAATGGGAAACTTTCTTTGCTTATTCCCACGTTTTATTTCAGAATGGAGATTGTATTCAGGACCTTTTTTTGACTCCAAATACACGGTTGCACAAGTGCTGTATCTATGTGTTTTAATAGATATGACATTTAATTATTAAGCGGTTTCATAAAATTCATTTATGCAGTTTGCACTAAGCTTGTGGCTTTTTAGTGCTCATTTGACACTGCCCTCTCTTGTCTAACAGAGATTTTTAGCTTACAGGATGGGGCTGGCAGAAGATTCGAAGGGCTCTGAACATTTATCATTGGTTGCATTTTATTATAATTTCCTGTGTGTTGCTTCCATTTTTTTCAGCTCTGTTTCCATTTCTTGTCTTCGTTTATCATGTATTGATATGGTTTTAATTAACTAGTCAATATATTCTAACTGTTGCAACCCACCCCTTCAGAAAGGAGCAATGCCGTTTATAGTGCAGTTCATCCTCCACAAGGACACAAAAGAGCATCATCTATGTGTCTCCACCGACCATTCTGTACCCACTGGAATCTTTCAGTTTCAAAAACGAATAAAAAAAAAAAACTTAAATAAAACTGGAGGCTCTCAGATATCAGAGTGAGATAACAGCCAACTACAACTTGAACTATGCATGAAACAGGCTGCAGGGGCCTAAAATGTAACCAACACCCTGCACTTCACGAATGCAATTAAAACTACTTTGAACAATGCCACAATAGGCCTCAAGTACAAAGAGAATCCTTTATTCATTTCTACTCCACCTGTGCAAATTTGGATCAGAGTTAAGCATGTAGGGGTCATTGTGATGAACACTGAAGTGTTAGATTCCAGGTGGCTGAAGATGGTAATAAGAAGACTATAGGGATTGGGCCTAATGCATTAACCTGAAGGAATGTGTATGTTGGGCTGCATTATGATTAATACATGATGGATGGCAAACCCTAATGCATTGGCAGGAAGGGATAGGCCTATAGTCTGTCACGCTAGCCACCTAGTAACTCTGTTGTGAGTTTTGCAGAGCTCCTAGTGGTACCAGAGAATCAGAGCAAATGGTGGGAAGCACAACAATAGAAAACTGTTTCTTTGTATACCCCCAAACGTCACAGCCCATCAGCAACATTTCTGCACAGCCTCTAGGATCAGAGCTCCCTCGTTGAGAGATGCTCCCACAATGAGTGGGGTGGATTCCCTCCAGGAGTAGATAGCCTGTGCCCCATTTGGGCTTTTCATCATACAATTAGAGAAAAGGTGCTCCATTACTGCAGGTTAAGTGAGAACGTAGACACTCTCTAGTCTCATAGCTGACAGGAATGGTGTGGCAGTCAGACTACACTGGGCCATGGAGATCCTAATCAATCTGTGGCCTACAGAAGAACAGCTAAGCAACACGGCATCTTCCTCTAGAAATCCATTCAGGATACGCAGAATCCTCTAGTCTCTGGCTGCTCATACCACCAAACAACAAGATCACCTGAGGGTGGATTGTCTGGGTAAAGTCAAAAGCAATCTGATAATGGCAACCAATCATGGGACTGAACAAAATGCACTTTCTCTTTCCATATGTGAAAGGAGAAGGTCTAAAGAAAGCAGGGCTTATTCCACACCAAGCTATACATTAGTGGTAGAACTCAACCAACAAGCTACGGTGGTGGACCGTTGGAAACCTTTACTGGAAGGGAAAACAGCTCTACTGGAGCAATTGTAGTGTTCTTCCCGCATATCTGGGGCTGAATGAATGCACAAAGGTGCATGAGTGGAACACCTAGAGCTCATCACTCTGTACAGGTATGTGGAGAAGGCATTTACCTAGCTGATGTGCTATGTGCCAGTATGTAAAGCCATCTTTTATTTTTCATCTTGTATTAGTGGCAGTCAAAGCCAGGGTCCCTGTAATTAACCCTTCTTGACATCTTAATCCATGAGTGGACCTTACATCATCCTGGGCGTAGAAGCAGGAGCTGTCACCCATAGTAGTAGAGAAGGAGAGGATGTCCACAATCACAACTTCAACAGTCACATGACAGTCCTTCCTCAGCCGGTAGATACATGGTGAAGAGCCTCACTGCTCAG
Source organism: Pleurodeles waltl (assembly GCF_031143425.1). Classification (NCBI taxonomy): domain Eukaryota; kingdom Metazoa; phylum Chordata; class Amphibia; order Caudata; family Salamandridae; genus Pleurodeles; species Pleurodeles waltl. The sequence goes on along the minus strand of NC_090444.1, from coordinate 420,020,583 downwards.
CTCAGAGTGGCTCTGTGCCCTGGGAAAAGGGGAGGCAGCCAGGCCAGACCACGTGTGCATCACTCCTGTCAGTTTTCATATGGCCTTTTCTTTCAAGGGAATGCTGTGGCAATTTCAGGAGCAGGAAACCTACAGCCTTCCAGCACTGCTGAAAATATAGCAGTTACAGGTCTATGAAATATGTAGGAAACTACTAGAAAAACAGCCTGATATGTGGATCCCCTTTTCTCGCTGTTAATCTCCATTAACGGCCTTCACTGCATTCTAACACAGATAGCCTCTAACATTGGCAAACACATATTCAAAGGTCTTTCAACTAGTCTTTCATGAATTCTATCAACTATAATAATAATAATGCTTATATAATAATGACACTCAATTGGTCAGCTAGCCTATGTTAAACCTCATGTCAGTGCTATTTTCTGACTGCTATTTTGCCCCTTCCATTGCAAGATATAGTTGACAGGGAGACAGCGTTATGTTCCAGGCTGCTGGTAAGAAAGGCATTTGTGCTGAGTCTGAGAGAACGAGTACTTGGGGACAGCAAGACTCAAACAATATGATTAATTTGACTACTTTGGTTTTACTTGTATAGTTACACAGATAGATTACAGACAGTAATACAAATTGAGGGGGTACATCAGTTTGCTTTGGAGGGTAGAAAACCTTGAGAAATTTCCAGAAGTGTGAGAAATCATTTTTCTGCCAGATGTTTGACGAGAGGCTGGTTTACGAGGTAATCTCTTTTGCACATATTTTTCAATCTCCTAACTGTCCTAAATAGGACTGGGACACATGGTCACCAGATGGGTGTAAGCATGAACCAGGAAGAATTTTACTTGAGTTGCACCTGAGGAAATGTCAAATGAAAATATTTTGCAGTAACCATTGCAATTTGAAGATAATGACATGGTCAGTAGGTAGCTAGAATGTTTTCGAATGAAAATGTAGCCCATGTATTTGAGTTGAACCTGTGAGACTGATGGTTCTGCTTTTATTTGCAAGCTGAAAGTTCTTCAGATGATTTTTGGACATATCAAGAGAAATCCTTACCACAAATGAAAGACCATGATGCAAGTAGAAGTTTTGAAGCTGAATTCTTGGTAATCACTCAGGCAATATTGTTTTCCACAAGCATATGAAGAAAGGATCAATTGACTGCCTTGCAAATCTCCTCCAATACTTCATTTTTAACAAATCAGTGGTGACCACTGTGCCACTCGTATAATAAGCAATCATTGCTTTTGGTACAGTCCTTATGTGTGCCCCATAGCGCTCTCTGACTCCCTTCCAAAACATTCTGGGGAATAGACTGATAACATCCATCTATGCTTAGACCACTAACTTGGAAACACTGTCAGGGCAACACATTTGGCATCCTATGTTTGTGATTCTGAGCCCATTTGTATCTAGTTTGTGCAGCCTGTCTGACACACAGATGGATGAGACAACAGGAGAGGGCTGCGAACCTTCAATTCAAGATTAAATTCTATTATCTCCATAGGAATAAGAAGAGGAAATACCTTTATCTTCTGAGGGACATTTTTCAGGAGATACCGGGTCCATATTTTGACAGAGGTTTTTTATCACTTGTGTGCTGGGGATTAAACTTGTAATTGAGCCCAACACTGAGCACCAAGCACACCCCTTTTGCACTTGAACCTCATGAAAGTGAAGTTGAGCAGACCAAGGCTTGTTCAGGAAAGGAGTGGTGTGGTGGTAGCGACTCAGATCCCAGTAAAGCATCCAATGTAATTTAAGAATTCACTCAGCCGGTGCTTAAGTGTTTGAAAAATAGAAAATATTTTACTTATTTGCAAATTTCATCATACAGTACTGTACATAACATATCAGAATACACAACGAATGGTGGGCATTCCTGTAACAGCGTTTACTGGAGATACTGGGTCTCAGCCACTGTGTTTTCCTTGACGACTCCAACCTGATATGGCCAACACTGCTCATTATTCCATCCCTGTCTGTATGGGCTTCTATCACTCACTGCTTGGTATCCTCCCGGAATGCAAAGTACCATTTTGTCTCTTTTGATCTTCCTGCAATGTTTATTGGTCAGTGGAGGGCAGATTTGTTCTGTGTAGTGTGTGGCCCATGCTGCCCACTGAGTGAAGATGGCAGTATCCTGGCCCTGGCCTAGTGGAACCTTTCATGGTCGATGTCTATGGCGCCCGTACACTTAGCCAGTAAATTCAGAGGCAGTGCCAGAACCAGTTTAGGGGGCTATGTCGGGGACTCAGTGCTCATGGTGTGGCAGAAGTTGCAGCTTGGGTTCTTCATGAAGCCCAGTCACAAAACCCATCTCCAACACAAGCTAGGTTCCCAACCATGGTCATGGTGTGCCCCTCCGGACCATAGAGCCTCACTCAGGGTAGCAATCAATGTCACCGAAAAGGTCTCAGTAAACATGCTTGACTGCATTGTGTGCCGAGGTGGGGTCAAAAATCTACCGAGCATGCTTTGATGAACTCAAGGCAGGGGAGTCAGGAGACCTTTGCCACCCTAGCAGCCCCAAACACATAATGCCTTCTGAGAACACTGTATCACAAATTCAGTAGCCATGCCCAGACCTCACCTATTCTCCAGTCCAAAGTAATTGCCATCAGGTTAGACACATTTAAAGTGGGATACTGCCAGTAACATCTGTGAAAAGGATAAAACTATGTAGTAATCAACATAACGAAGTGAAGGTGTAATATCCGCTTGCTAATCACTACAAACTTGAGAAACTGATACATCTTAAAGAAAGAACTAGTTCTTCAAAAACATGGGAAAATGCCAAAATATGACCTCTAGCTGGTGAGAGTTTCACCCATCCTTTGAAACTTTGACAGGGAACTCCAAAACCACAAAATATATCTGTTAAGATGTATTTCATTGCACCACATACACAACTTAAATGACCTCCTTTTTTGTACAGGTGCTCTGTGCTCTTTTGATTGCCATCTATCATGAAACTAATAACCTCATTAGACCCTTGATGTTCAAGAAACTTTAGCCACTTAGAAAATAATCATGTAAATGTAGGCCTATTAGATCTTGATGCAACAGATTGTTCATTTCTTATGACAGAAGAAATGGACATACTAATAGAACTACTGACCACACCATCCATGAAGGAGTTCTGTTCTGTACATGAGCCACTAAAATCAATGAAATACCTTAACTATAATCAGGTCCATCCATTCGACTAGAAATGATCCAAAAGCCAAAGGAAAAGCATAAATATACTTAGGAACACCAATCCTTGGAAATTCCCTTGAAGAAAACATAAGGTCCTTCACCCTCCCATATGAGTGAGCTGAACAGAGATCTATCTATGGGTACCACAAAATCTGGAAAAAAATTGAGATGGCCTACTGATTAAGAACACTGTTTTCTTCTGCAAAATAAAAACCCAATGGTAGCAACGTCTTTTTCTTCCTCTTCTGAAAAGAGGAATTTCTCTGCTTGTAAGAAAGTGAATATGTTAGACACTTGCCCTCTTCCCTTTATGTTAAAATGGTGGTGTCAAAGCCAGAGGACTCTGTCAGAAGTGGAAGAGAATAGCACATCCAGTAGAATCAAGTGCCTATCAGAAGTCCTGTTTGCCTGAGCCACTGCCTTCTTTTCACAAGGGTTCCGGGAAATCATGCCAAGGAAATCTTTGCTGTCATGCTGAGTGCCTAACTACTACATGCCATGGTCCTAAAAGTCAGTCTTACTCATCAACTGTTTGCATTTGCTGTAGCTCTTCAACCCTTTTTGCTTATCCAGAAGGATGAAAATGTTAAAAGAATCTTACATTTAAATTTGAATGCTCTTTGGAACTGCTGGACACAGCTCCCCGCATGTTTCGGATGACTGGCAGCATGGCATAGTAAAATTACAGCTCCTTGCGCTCAAAATTTCTAAGGTACTCCTTCTGAGCTTTTAAAAGTCACTCCTGATCTAAAAATACCTCTTTCTGGTAACAAGGTACATGTACCTTATTTTCCAGCTCCTCTTACTGTACAATACATATATATATCTTAGAACATATAGATATCTTAGAGATTTGCATAGCAACAGAGCCCTGTCCCAGATACTGGAAACAGAACAAATGACATATTATGAACCCAAAGGAAAATGTCACCTACCCACTAAGCATCTGTTTGTGGCATGTAGTGCTGTAGATTTACATGCTCTGCATACTCCTGCCATCTAGTGCTGGGTTTGGAGTGTTGCAAGTTGTTTTTCTTTGAAGAAGTATTTTTCTGAGTCACAGTATCGAGTGACTCCTCCTTCTCGGTGGTACTGCGCATGAGCATCGACTCCTTTGTTAGACTGTTTTCTCACAAGTGGGTGAGAAAAAGAGTGTAGACGAAGTATAGAGAAAGAGATGTCCATGCACAGGTACATGTATATACAAATATAAAGTAATTGGAATAGCCACAGGTGTATTTACTGGGTAAGTAACATTTTCCATTCAATGGCATTTGTGGCTGTAGATACAGATGCTCTGCATAGACTATAAAGCAATCCATCCATGAAAGCAGTGGCTAGCCTGTGGTATTTGCAGTTGACTGGACAGGTGTTCTTAGTACTGCTTGGCCTAAACTGGCTTGCTGGCGTGCAAGTACATCTACACAATAATGTTTTGGTAATGAATGCAGTGTGGAGCTGTAGCTGCCTTACAGATGTCAGTGATAGGTATTTTTTCCAAGGAAAGCCATAATGGCTCTCTTCTTCCTAGTAGAGTGTGCTCTGGGAGTGACAGGAAGTTGTCATTTTGCCTTGGCATAACAAGTTTGTATACATTTCACTATTCATCTAGCCATGCTGTTTTTGGATATTGGATAACCTCTGTGAGGTAATGAAAAAGCTACAAAGAGCTGTTTGGTTAACCTAAAGTCTTTAGTTCTGTCAATGTAAAACATCAATGCATGCTTAACCTCTAAAAAGTGTGGAAGGCTCTTTCTGCAACTGAGTAATGCCACTGAAAGAAGACTGGTAGTTTAATGGCTTGGTTGATATGGAATTGGGAAACCACCTCAGGAAGAAACTTTGGGTTTGTGCGTAGGACCACCTTGTTTCTATGGATCTGGAAGAAAGGTCCTTCCAAGGTTAGGGCCTGGAGCTCACTAACACTTCTGAGTGATGTGATAGCAACTAAGAACGCCACTTTCTAAGAAAGATACTGAAGAGGGCATAAATTTAGTGGCTCAAAAGGAGGGGCCAGTGAGCTTGGTAAGCACAATATTGAGGTTCCAGGATGGTGCTGGAGGCACTCTGGGTGAAATAACCCTTCTAAGGTCTTCCATGAAAGCTTTGATAACTGGAATTTTGAAAAAAGAAGTATGTTCTGTAAATATGTAGCTATAGCTGCGCAATGTAAGCAAATGGAAGTGTAAGCTAGATTTGCTTTCTGTAAGTGATGAAAGTAACAAAGCCTTGGAAAGTAGCTTTAATGGGATTATTATGTTTGGGTTGGCAGTAGTATACAAAATGTTTCCTTTTGCAGCATAACAGGCTCTAGTTGTGGGTCTATGAGCGACCTTGAGGATGTCCATACATTTCGCAGGCAAGCCCAATTAACCAAACTCTATGACCTTAGGAGCCATATCACATGGTTGAGTAACTCGCGGTCTGGATGTCTAATCTGTCCTTGATTTTGAGTGAGAAGCCTGGGCCTCTTGGGGAGCTTTTTGTGGAGAACTACTGAGAGGTCCAGAAGTGTGGTGAACCATGGCTAATGCACCCAAGTGGAAGCTACAAGGATCACGGTGAGAGATGTCTGCCTGATTTTCCGAATCAGAAATGGAATGAGAGGGAGAGGTGGAAAAGCGTAAGTAATTATCCCTGACCCGTTCATTCATAGAGCGTTGCCCTCACACAGAGATTGTGGGTATCTGGAGGTGAAGCTTGGGCATTTTGCCTTCTCTGCTGTGGCAAAGAGGTCTATCTGAGGAGTTCCCCACTTTAGGAATTTGTTTTGAAGGACTTGTGGGTGGCGTTCCCATTCGTGGACTTGTTGCTGCATCCTGCTGAGCAGGTCTGCAAAGTTGCAGTCTGTTCCTGGGAGTAACTCTGCCACCAGGTAAATGTTGTGATGGACAGTCCACTCCATATTGTCTGAGAGTGTTGGGACAATTGGGACGACCGTGTCCCCCCTCGTTTCTGTAGGCAATACATGGCTGTCATGTTGTTGGTGTGGACTAAGATAACCTTGTGGGACAGGTGATGAAGAAATGCTTTCCAGGGATAGAAATACTGCCTGAAGCTCAAGGTAAGTGATATTTAGGGATTGGTGACTGAGATCCTAAAGGCCCTGTACTGTGAGGTCTTGAAGGTGAGCGCCCCAACCCGTCAGTGATGCATCTGTGGTCAGAATGACCTGAGGCACAGGGTCCAGAAAAGGCCGTCCTTTCAACAGGTTGGTGGTGTTGCACTATTGCAGAGAGCAGTGAGTATGGCAGTCTAACAACACTAGATCTTCCAGGTGACCCTGTGACTGAGACCACTAACGAGACAGACACTGCTGTAAAGGATGCATATGGAGTCTGGCATGGGGAACAATGGCAATTGAGGAAGCCATCATCATCTCTAACAGGTGCATGATAGTCCTGACTGTGTATGTACGATTCTCCTGAAAGACGGGAGAGAAGACAATGAAAAGTGTGAACCCGAGTAGGATTGGGGTATGCTAGTCCCAACTCTGCATTGAGAAAAGCTCCTACATAGGGATGTATCTGACAAGGCTGAAGATGGGATCTGACAAAGTTGATTGTCACCCCAGTGTGTGAAGCAGGTCCACTGTCATTTAAGTGTGACATTGGCAGTGTGGTAGTGTACTTGTTTTGATAAGCCAGTCATCTAAGTAAGGGAGCACATGTATTGTTTGTCTTCTGAAGTTTGCGGTGACTACTGCTAAGCAGTTTGTGAAGACTCTGGGAGCAGTTGTGACTCCGAAAGGTAGGATTTTGAAATGGTAATGTCTGCATGCAACCACCAATCTTAGGTATTTTCGATGTGTAGGGTGGATGGGGATATGGAAGTAGGCGTCCTTTAAATCTAGAGCCGACATGAAGTCGCCCTGCTGTAGGTGGGAAATTGTAGGAAAGTACCTCCTTTCTGGCATGGTTATCCCCACTTTTTGCCTGTTGTCAGTATGTTTTGACTGTGTGCACTGGGATCCTGCTAACCAGGACCCCAGTGACTATGCTCTCTCCCTTTAAACTTGGTTACTTGGACCACACACACCCCACATTTGACATACTCGTGCCAGCATATAAGTCCCTAGTATATGGTACCCGGGTACACAGGGCATTTGGGTACCAGGGGTTCCCCGTCCCCCATGGGCTGCAGAATGTATTATGCCACCCATTGGGAGCCTATGCAAAGTGTATCCGCAGGCTTGCCACTTCAGTCCGCGAGAAAGGGTGCATGCACCCTTTTCACTACAGGTTACTGCACCAGGTCACTGTAAGTCACCCCTATGGTAGGCCCTCCTAGCCCAGAGGGCAGGGTGCAAGTACCTGTGTGTGTGTGTGTGCACCCCTGCATGAGCAGAGGTGCCCCCATGAACTCCAGCTCCATTTCCATTGACTTTGTGAGTGCGGGGATGACATTTTACGGGTGTACTGGACATAGGTCACTACCTATGTCTAGCTACATAATGGTAACTCCGAACCTAGGCATGTTTGGTATCAAACATGTTGGAATCATACCCCAATACTGTTGCCAGTATTGGAAGTATGATTCCATGCACTCCAGGGGCTCCTTAGAGGACCCCCAGCATTGCTCTTGCCAGCTTTCTGGGTTTTTCCAGGGAGCCCAAGCTACTGCCACCCCTCAGACAGGTTTCTGCCCTTCTGCTGCTTGATCATCTCAAGCCCTGGAAGGCGGATCAAAGGATTTCCTTTGGGAGAGGGGGGTAACACCCTGTCACACTGGCAATAGGTGGTACGTGGTTTGGGAGGGATGTTTTGAAGGGCACATTTGGTGCCCAACTTGCAATAACAAATCTGCACCCGCTCAGGGACCGCCAGTCTCTGCTCTGGTGCAAAACTGGACAATGGAATGGGGTGTGACCACTCCCCTGTCCATTACCACCACAGAGGTGGTGCCCAGAGCTCCTCCATAGGTTCCCTTGATTCTGCCATCTTGAATCCAAGGTGGGCTGAGGCCTCTGGGAGCAGCTGAGTGGCCAAGTCAGGCAGATGACGTCAGAGCCCCCTCCTGATAGGTGGTCACCTCGCTTGTTGACCAATCCCTCTTCCAGGGCTATTTAGGGTCTCCCTCTTGGGTGGGTCCTCAGATTCGGCTTGCTGGATTCCAGCAGGACTCCTCTACACCCTCTACTTCGACTTCTAGCCACTGGAACTGCGACTGGCTCCTCCAGGAACTGGCAATCTGCATCCTCAAAGAAGACTGCTTGCAACATTGTTTCCACAGTTCTTTTCAGCTTCAGCAACATTTCCCCAGCTGTGCATCCTCTGAGGGTGGCAAGTCTTCAGTCTTCACAAGAAGTAAAATGGAATCTCCCTTGGAGTGAAGGAGTCTGTAAGGAAATGCCTCCTTGGCATGGTTGCCCCCTGACTTTTTGCCTTTGCTGATGCTATGTTTACAATTGAAAGTGTGCTGAGGCCTGCTAACCAGGCCCCAGCACCAGTGTTCTTTCCCTAACCTGTACTTTTGTATCCACAATTGGCAGACCCTGGCATCCAGATAAGTCCCTTGTAACTGGTACTTCTAGTACCAAGGGCCCTGATGCCAAGGAAGGTCTCTAAGGGCTGCAGCATGTCTTATGCCACCCTGGAGACCTCTCACTCAGCACAGACACACTGCTTGCCAGCTTGTGTGTGCTAGTGAGAACAAAACGAGTAAGTCGACATGGCACTCCCCTCAGGGTGCCATGCCAGCCTCTCACTGCCTATGCAAGTATAGGTCAGTCACCCCTCTAGCAGGCCTTACAGCCCTAAGGCAGGGTGCACTATACCATAGGTGAGGGTACCAGTGCATGAGCATGGTACCCCTACAGTGTCTAAACAAAACCTTAGACATTGTAAGTGCAGGGTAGCCATAAGAGTATATGGTCTGGGAGTTTGTCAAACACGAACTCCACAGCACCATAATGGCTACACTGAAAACTGGGAAGTTTGGTATCAAACTTCTCAGCACAATAAATGCACACTGATGCCAGTGTACATTTTATTGTAAAATACACCACAGAGGGCACCTTAGAGGTGCCCCCTGAAACTTAACCGACTGTCTGTGTAGGCTGACTAGTTCCAGCAGCCTGCCACACTAGAGACATGTTGCTGGCCCCATGGGGAGAGTGCCTTTGTCACTCTGAGGCCAGTAACAAAGCCTGCACTGGGTGGAGATGCTAACACCTCCCCCAGGCAGGAGCTGTAACACCTGGCGGTGAGCCTCAAAGGCTCACCCCTTTGTCACAGCCCAGCAGGGCACTCCAGCTTAGTGGAGTTGCCCGACCCCTCCGGCCACGGCCCCCACTTTTGGCGGCAAGGCTGGAGGGAACAAAGAAAGCAACAAGGAGGAGTCACTGGCCAGTCAGGACAGCCCCTAAGGTGTCCTGAGGTGAGGTGACTCTAACTTTTAGAAATCCTCCATCTTGCAGATGGAGGATTCCCCCAATAGGGTTAGGATTGTGACCCCCTCCCCTTGGGAGGAGGCACAAAGAGGGTGTACCCACCCTCAGGGCTAGTAGCCATTGGCTACTAACCCCCCAGACCTAAACACGCCCTTAAATTTAGTATTTAAGGGCTACCCCGAACCCTAGAAAATTAGATTCCTGCAACAACAAGAAGAAGGACTGCCTAGCTGAAAACCCCTGCAGAGGAAGACCAGAAGACAACAACTGCCTTGGCTCCAGAAACGCACCGGCCTGTCTCCTGCCTTCCAAAGAACTCTGCTCCAGCGACGCCTTCCAAAGGGACCAGCGACCTCTGCATCCTCTGAGGACTGCCCTGCTTCGACGACGACAAGAAACTCCCGAGGACAGCGGACCTGCTCCAAAAAGACTGCAACTTTATCCAAAGGAGCAGCTTTAAAAAACCCTGCAATCTCCCCGCAAGAAGCGTGAGACTTGCAACACTGCACCCGGCGACCCCGACTCGGCTGGTGGAGAACCAACACCTCAGGGAGGACCCCCGGACTACTCTACGACTGTGAGTACCAAAACCTGTCCCCCCTGAGCCCCCACAGCGCCGCCTGCAGAGGGAATCCCGAGGCTTCCCCTGACCGCGACTCTCTGAAACCTAAGTCCTGACGCCTGGAAAAGACCCTGCACCCGCAGCCCCCAGGACCTGAAGGACCGGACTTTCACTGCAGAAGTGACCCCCAGGAGTCCCTCTCCCTTGCCCAAGTGGAGGTTTCCCCGAGGAAGCCCCCCCTTGCCTGCCTGCAGCGCTGAAGAGATCCCTTGATCTCTCATTGACTTCCATTGCGAACCCGACGCTTGTTCTAACACTGCACCCGGCCACCCCCGCGCCGCTGAGGGTGAAATTTCTGTGTGGGCTTGTGTCCCCCCCGGTGCCCTACAAAACCCCCCTGGTCTGCCCTCCCAAGACGCGGGTACTTACCTGCTGGCAGACTGGAACCGGGGCACCCCCTTCTCTCCATTGAAGCCTATGCGTTTTGGGCACCACTTTGAACTCTGCACCTGACCGGCCCTGAGCTGCTGGTGTGGTGACTTTGGGGTTGCTCTGAACCCCCAACGGTGGGCTACCTTGGACCAAGAACTGAACCCTGTAAGTGTCTTACTTACCTGGTAAAACTAACAAAAACTTACCTTCCCCAGGAACTGTGAAAATTGCACTGTGTCCACTTTTAAAGTAGCTATTTGTCAATAACTTGAAAAGTATACATGCAATTGAAATGATTCAAAGTTCCTAATGTACTTACCTGCAATACCTTTCAAACAAGATATTACATGTTAAATTTGAACCTGTGGTTCTTAAAATAAACTAAGAAAAGATATTTTTCTATAACAAAACCTATTGGCTGGATTTGTCTCTGAGTGTGTGTACCTCATTTATTGTCTATGTGTATGTACAACAAATGCTTAACACTACTCCTTGGATAAGCCTACTGCTCGACCACACTACCACAAAATAGAGCATTAGTATTATCTATTTTTACCACTATTTTACCTCTAAGGGGAACCCTTGGACTCTGTGCATGCTATTCCTTACTTTGAAATAGCACATACAGAGCCAACTTCCTACATTGGTGGATCAGCGGTGGGGTACAAGACTTTGCATTTGCTGGACTACTCAGCCAATACTTGATCACACGACAAATTCCAAAATTGTCATTAGAAATTGATTTTTGCAATTTGAAAAGTTTTCTAAATTCTTAAAAGACCTGCTAGGGCCTTGTGTTAGATCCTGTTTAGCATTTCTTTTAGAGTTTAAAAGTTTGTAAAAGTTTGAATTAGATTCTAGAACTAGTTGTAGATTCTTAAAAAGTATTCCAACTTTTAGAAGCAAAATGTCTAGCACAGATGTGACTGTGGTGGAACTCGACACCACACCTTACCTCCATCTTAAGATGAGGGAGCTAAGGTCACTCTGTAAAATAAAGAAAATAACAATGGGCCCCAAACCTACCAAAATACAGCTCCAGGAGCTTTTGGCAGAGTTTGAAAAGGCCAACCCCTCTGAGGGTGGCAACTCAGAGGAAGAGGATAGTGGCTTGGAGGAAAATTCCCCCCTACCAGTCCTACCTAGGGAGAACAGGGTCTCTCAAACCCTGACTCCAAAAATAATAGTCAGAGATGCTGGTTCCCTCACAGGAGAGACCAACACCTCTGAAATCACTGAGGATAACTCCAGTGAAGAGGACATCGAGTTAGCCAGGATGGCCAAAAGATTGGCTTTGGAAAGACAGATCCTAGCCATAGAGAGGGAAAGACAAGAGATGGGCCTAGGACCCATCAATGGTGGCAGCAACATAAATAGGGTCAGAGATTCTCCTGACATGTTGAAAATCCCTAAAGGGATTGTAACTAAATATGAAGATGGTGATGACATCACCAAATGGTTCACAGCTTTTGAGAGGGCTTGTGTAACCAGAAAAGTGAACAGATCTCACTGGGGTGCTCTCCTTTGGGAAATGTTCACAGGAAAGTGTAGGGATAGACTCCTCACACTCTCTGGAAAAGATGTAGAATCTTATGACCTCATGAAGGGTACCCTGATTGAGGGCTTTGGATTCTCCACTGAGGAGTATAGGATTAGATTCAGGGGGGCTCAAAAATCCTCGAGCCAGACCTGGGTTGACTTTGTAGACTACTCAGTAAAAACACTAGATGGTTGGATTCAAGGCAGTGGTGTAAGTAATTATGATGGGCTGTACAATTTATTTGTGAAAGAACACCTGTTAAGTAATTGTTTCAATGATAAACTGCATCAGCATCTGGTAGACCTAGGACCAATTTCTCCCCAAGAATTGGGAAAGAAGGCGGACCATTGGGTCAAGACAAGGGTGTCCAAAACTTCCACAGGGGGTGACCAAAAGAAAGGGGTCACAAAACCTCCCCAGGGGAAAGGTGGTGAGACAGCCAAAAATAAAAATAGTCAAGAGTCTTCTAAAGGCCCCCAAAAACCTGCACAGGAAGGTAGGCCCAGAGCCTCTTCACAAAACAATCCTGGGTACAAGGGTAAAAACTCTGATCCCAAGAAGGCCTGGTGTCGAAACTGTAGTCAGTCTGGACACCAAACTGGAGACAAGGCCTGTCCCAAGAAAAGTTCCACTCCAAACTCCAATCCAGGTAACACTGGAATGGCTAGTCTCCAAGTGGGATCAACAGTGTGCCCAGAGCAAATCAGGGTCCACACTGAAGCTACTCTAGTCTCTGAGGGTGGGGTGGATTTAGCCACACTAGCTGCCTGGCCCCCTAACATGCAAAAATACAGGCAGCAGCTCTTTATTAATGGGACAAGTGTAGAGGGCCTGAGGGATACAGGTGCCAGTGTCACCATGGTGACAGAGAAACTGGTTTCCCCTGGCCAATACCTGACTGGAAAAACTTATACAGTCACCAATGCTGACAATCAAACTAAAGCACATCCCATGGCAATGGAACTTTAGAATGGGGAGGGGTCAATGGCCTGAAACAGGTGGTGGTCTCCTCAAACATCCCAGTAGACTGTCTGCTTGGAAATGACCTGGAGTCCTCAGCATGGGCTGAGGTAGAACTAAAAACCCATGCAGCCATGCTGGGTATCCCTGAACTGGTGTGTGTAAAAACAAGAGCACAATGCAAGGCACAGGGTGAAAAAGTAGAGCTGGAGTCTGGAAAAATGGCCCAGCCTACCAAGAGAAAAGGAAAGTCAGTTGGGAAACCAACTGCAACACAGTCAGAAAAAGGGAACCTCTCTTCTCAGGAAGAAGTTCTGCCCTCTGAGGGAACTGAGCCTTTGGAGCTTGAACCTTATCAGGTTGAGCTCTTAGGCCCAGGGGGACCCTCAAGGGAGGAGCTGTGTAAGGGACAAGAAACCTGTCCCTCTCTTGAAGGCCTTAGGCAGCAAGCTGCTGAAGAGTCCAAGGGCAAGAAAAATGGAACACATAGGGTCTATTGGGAAGATGGACTCCTGTACACTGAGGCCAGAGACCCCAAACCTGGTGCCACTAGGAGAGTGGTAGTGCCTCAGTCGTTCAGAGAGTTCATTCTGACCTTAGCCCATGATATTCCCCTTGCTGGGCATTTGGGACAAACCAAGACGTGGGAGAGGTTAGTCAACCACTTCTACTGGCCCAATATGTCCCAGAAGGTTAAGGAGTTTTGCCTCTCCTGCCCCACCTGTCAATCCAGTGGTAAGACAGGTGGGCACCCAAAGGCCCCCCTCATTCCACTTCCAGTGGTGGGGGTCCCTTTTGAAAGAGTGGGTGTGGACATAGTTGGTCCACTGGAACCTCCCACAGCCTCAGGAAATATGTACATCCTAGTAGTAGTGGATCATGCTACCAGGTATCCTGAAGCTATTCCCCTTAGGTCGACTACTGCCCCTGCAGTAGCCAAAGCCCTCATTGGTATCTTTACCAGAGTGGGTTTCCCTAAGGAGGTGGTGTCTGACAGAGGTACCAACTTCATGTCAGCATACCTAAAACCCATGTGGAATGAGTGTGGAGTGACTTACAAATTCACTACACCATACCATCCACAAACCAATGGCTTAGTTGAGAGATTCAACAAGACATTAAAAGGCATGATCATGGGGCTCCCAGAAAAACTCAAAAGGAGATGGGATGTCCTCTTGCCATGTCTGCTTTTTGCTTACAGAGAGGTGCCACAGAAGGGAGTAGGATTCTCACCCTTTGAACTTCTGTTTGGCCACCCTGTAAGGGGACCACTTGCTCTTGTTAAAGAAGGCTGGGAGAGACCTCTTCATGAGCCTAAACAAGACATAGTGGACTATGTACTTGGCCTTCGCTCTAGAATGGCAGAGTACATGGAAAAGGCAACCAAAAACCTTGAGGCCAGCCAACAGCTCCAGAAGTTTTGGTATGACCAAAAGGCTGCACTGGTTGAGTTCCAACCAGGGCAGAAAGTCTGGGTTCTGGAGCCTGTGGCTCCCAGGGCACTCCAGGACAAATGGAGTGGCCCTTACCCAGTGCTAGAAAGGAAGAGTCAGGTCACCTACCTGGTGGACCTTGGCACAAGCAGGAGCCCCAAGAGGGTGATCCATGTGAACCGCCTTAAGCTCTTCCATGACAGGGCTGATGTGAATCTGTTGATGGTAACAGATGAGGATCAGGAGGCAGAGAGTGAACCTCTCCCTGATCTTCTGTCATCAGACCCAAAAGATGGCTCAGTAGATGGAGTGATCTACTCAGACACCCTCTCTGGCCAACAGCAAGCTGATTGTAGGAGAGTCCTACAACAGTTTCCTGAACTCTTCTCCTTAACCCCTGGTCAGACACACCTGTGTACCCATGATGTGGACACAGGAGACAGCATGCCTGTCAAGAACAAAATCTTTAGACAGTCTGACCATGTTAAGGAAAGCATCAAGGTGGAAGTCCACAAGATGCTGGAATTGGGAGTCATTGAACGCTCTGACAGCCCCTGGGCTAGCCCAGTGGTCTTAGTCCCCAAACCTCACACCAAAGATGGAAAGAAAGAGATGAGGTTTTGTGTGGACTACAGAGGGCTCAATTCTGTCACCAAGACAGATGCTCATCCAATTCCTAGAGCTGATGAGCTCATAGATAAATTAGGTGCTGCCAAATTCTTAAGTACCTTTGACTTGACAGCAGGGTACTGGCAAATAAAAATGGCACCTGGAGCAAAAGAGAAAACAGCATTCTCCACACCTGATGGGCATTATCAGTTTACTGTTATGCCCTTTGGTTTAAAGAATGCCCCTGCCACCTTCCAAAGGTTGGTGAATCAAGTCCTTGCTGGCTTGGAGTCCTTTAGCACAGCATATCTTGATGATATTGCTGTCTTTAGCTCCACCTGGCAGGATCACCTGGTCCACCTGAAGAAGGTTTTGAAGGCTCTGCAATCTGCAGGCCTGTCTATCAAGGCATCCAAATGCCAGATAGGGCAGGGAACTGTGGTTTACTTGGGACACCTTGTAGGTGGAGGCCAAGTTCAGCCACTCCAACCCAAGATCCAGACTATTCTGGACTGGGTAGCTCCAAAAACCCAGACTCAAGTCAGGGCATTCCTTGGCTTGACTGGGTATTACAGGAGGTTTGTGAAGGGATATGGATCCATTGTGACAGCCCTCACTGAACTCACCTCCAAGAAAATGCCCAAGAAAGTGAACTGGACTGTGGAATGCCAACAGGCCTTTGACACCCTGAAACAAGCAATGTGCTCAGCACCAGTTCTAAAAGCTCCAGATTATTCTAAGCAGTTCATTGTGCAGACAGATGCCTCTGAACATGGGATAGGGGCAGTTTTGTCCCAAACAAATGATGATGGCCTTGACCAGCCTGTTGCTTTCATTAGCAGGAGGTTACTCCCCAGGGAGCAGCGTTGGAGTGCCATTGAGAGGGAGGCCTTTGCTGTGGTTTGGTCCCTGAAGAAGCTGAGACCATACCTCTTTGGGACTCACTTCCTAGTTCAAACTGACCACAGACCTCTCAAATGGCTGATGCAAATGAAAGGTGAAAATCCTAAACTGTTGAGGTGGTCCATCTCCCTACAGGGAATGGACTTTATAGTGGAACACAGACCTGGGACTGCCCATGCCAATGCAGATGGCCTTTCCAGGTTCTTCCACTTAGAAAATGAAGACTCTCTTGGGAAAGGTTAGTCTCATCCTCTTTCGTTTGGGGGGGGGTTGTGTAAGGAAATGCCTCCTTGGCATGGTTGCCCCCTGACTTTTTGCCTTTGCTGATGCTATGTTTACAATTGAAAGTGTGCTGAGGCCTGCTAACCAGGCCCCAGCACCAGTGTTCTTTCCCTAACCTGTACTTTTGTATCCACAATTGGCAGACCCTGGCATCCAGATAAGTCCCTTGTAACTGGTACTTCTAGTACCAAGGGCCCTGATGCCAAGGAAGGTCTCTAAGGGCTGCAGCATGTCTTATGCCACCCTGGAGACCTCTCACTCAGCACAGACACACTGCTTGCCAGCTTGTGTGTGCTAGTGAGAACAAAACGAGTAAGTCGACATGGCACTCCCCTCAGGGTGCCATGCCAGCCTCTCACTGCCTATGCAAGTATAGGTCAGTCACCCCTCTAGCAGGCCTTACAGCCCTAAGGCAGGGTGCACTATACCATAGGTGAGGGTACCAGTGCATGAGCATGGTACCCCTACAGTGTCTAAACAAAACCTTAGACATTGTAAGTGCAGGGTAGCCATAAGAGTATATGGTCTGGGAGTTTGTCAAACACGAACTCCACAGCACCATAATGGCTACACTGAAAACTGGGAAGTTTGGTATCAAACTTCTCAGCACAATAAATGCACACTGATGCCAGTGTACATTTTATTGTAAAATACACCACAGAGGGCACCTTAGAGGTGCCCCCTGAAACTTAACCGACTGTCTGTGTAGGCTGACTAGTTCCAGCAGCCTGCCACACTAGAGACATGTTGCTGGCCCCATGGGGAGAGTGCCTTTGTCACTCTGAGGCCAGTAACAAAGCCTGCACTGGGTGGAGATGCTAACACCTCCCCCAGGCAGGAGCTGTAACACCTGGCGGTGAGCCTCAAAGGCTCACCCCTTTGTCACAGCCCAGCAGGGCACTCCAACTTAGTGGAGTTGCCCGCCCCCTCCGGCCACGGCCCCCACTTTTGGCGGCAAGGCTGGAGGGAACAAAGAAAGCAACAAGGAGGAGTCACTGGCCAGTCAGGACAGCCCCTAAGGTGTCCTGAGCTGAGGTGACTCTAACTTTTAGAAATCCTCCATCTTGCAGATGGAGGATTCCCCCAATAGGGTTAGGATTGTGACCCCCTCCCCTTGGGAGGAGGCACAAAGAGGGTGTACCCACCCTCAGGGCTAGTAGCCATTGGCTACTAACCCCCCAGACCTAAACACGCCCTTAAATTTAGTATTTAAGGGCTACCCCGAACCCTAGAAAATTAGATTCCTGCAACAAGAAGAAGGACTGCCTAGCTGAAAACCCCTGCAGAGGAAGACCAGAAGACAACAACTGCCTTGGCTCCAGAAACTCACCGGCCTGTCTCCTGCCTTCCAAAGAACTCTGCTCCAGCGACGCCTTCCAAAGGGACCAGCGACCTCTGCATCCTCTGAGGACTGCCCTGCTTCGACGACGACAAGAAACTCCCGAGGACAGCGGACCTGCTCCAAAAAGACTGCAACTTTATCCAAAGGAGCAGCTTTAAAAAACCCTGCAATCTCCCCGCAAGAAGCGTGAGACTTGCAACACTGCACCCGGCGACCCCGACTCGGCTGGTGGAGAACCAACACCTCAGGGAGGACCCCCGGACTACTCTACGACTGTGAGTACCAAAACCTGTCCCCCCTGAGCCCCCACAGCGCCGCCTGCAGAGGGAATCCCGAGGCTTCCCCTGACCGCGACTCTCTGAAACCTAAGTCCTGACGCCTGGAAAAGACCCTGCACCCGCAGCCCCCAGGACCTGAAGGACCGGACTTTCACTGCAGAAGTGACCCCCACGAGTCCCTCTCCCTTGCCCAAGTGGAGGTTTCCCCGAGGAAGCCCCCCCTTGCCTGCCTGCAGCGCTGAAGAGATCCCTTGATCTCTCATTGACTTCCATTGCGAACCCGACGCTTGTTCTAACACTGCACCCGGCCACCCCCGCGCCGCTGAGGGTGAAATTTCTGTGTGGGCTTGTGTCCCCCCCGGTGCCCTACAAAACCCCCCTGGTCTGCCCTCCCAAGACGCGGGTACTTACCTGCTGGCAGACTGGAACCGGGGCACCCCCTTCTCTCCATTGAAGCCTATGCGTTTTGGGCACCACTTTGAACTCTGCACCTGACCGGCCCTGAGCTGCTGGTGTGGTGACTTTGGGGTTGCTCTGAACCCCCAACGGTGGGCTACCTTGGACCAAGAACTGAACCCTGTAAGTGTCTTACTTACCTGGTAAAACTAACAAAAACTTACCTCCCCCAGGAACTGTGAAAATTGCACTGTGTCCACTTTTAAAATAGCTATTTGTCAATAACTTGAAAAGTATACATGCAATTGAAATGATTCAAAGTTCCTAATGTACTTACCTGCAATACCTTTCAAACAAGATATTACATGTTAAATTTGAACCTGTGGTTCTTAAAATAAACTAAGAAAAGATATTTTTCTATAACAAAACCTATTGGCTGGATTTGTCTCTGAGTGTGTGTACCTCATTTATTGTCTATGTGTATGTACAACAAATGCTTAACACTACTCCTTGGATAAGCCTACTGCTCGACCACACTACCACAAAATAGAGCATTAGTATTATCTATTTTTACCACTATTTTACCTCTAAGGGGAACCCTTGGACTCTGTGCATGCTATTCCTTACTTTGAAATAGCACATACAGAGCCAACTTCCTACAGAGTCCATCTCCTGCATCCACAGGCACCAACAGCAATGGCGACCAGCTGCGTGGATCTCCTCTCATCCTGAGCTGCATGGATCCTGCATCACGTGTGATGGTCTGGAGTGGTCCCCTTGGTCCTCTCTGCCAGCTGTCCAATTTTGGTCAAAGTAAGCCTGTGCCTTCCCACTCAGGTCAGTACCCCCAGGCTCTGTGTCTCTTTCAGCCTCCAAGGCTTGTTGGCATCTCCTCCAAGGGATCTTCAGGCTCCGTATAGCTCCAGCCCCCAGCACTCTTTCCTGTGAAGCACCGCTCTCTGCATGCTTCTCCTGCGGGGTGGGACCCTTCTTTATTTGTGCTGTGTGGGCTCCTCTGCGACTCATAGATCCTCTTCCAGTGGGTCTCCCGTGGGGGCTGCCTTTTCTTCTGTGGACTTTCTGCAAAGCTGAGAGTCCTCTGGCACTACCCCCCATGGCCTGAGTCCTCCTGGAGCGTGATGGTCCCCAGCAGGCCCACTTTTGTCCTACCACAACGCTTGCCTTTGCTTAGGCTTTTCCATGCCACAGACAGACTGCAGTCTTCCATCCGGTGTGGGGCATCTAGTGCATCCTCCAACAACTCATCACTGACTCCAGGGCTTCATTGCTTCGTCCTACCGTCAACCAACTCCTGCAACCACAGACGGGTGGGTAGTGGCTCCTGCCACCACCGGACACTCCTGCGACTTCTGGACTTGGTTCCCTTCTTTTTCAGGTCTTCCTCTTCAGGAAGCCACCGTTGGTTTCTTGCTGTTTTGTTTGGGTGTTGAATTGTTTTCTTTTTTATTCCGTCTGGGTGGTTTGGGGAAAATCCAGTAACTTACTCCTTCCTTCCTGGTCGCTGGGGGGCACCATGGTACTTACCTTTGGGGTCTCCTAGTTCCCCCAGCTCCTCTCTACAGATTACATTTTTTCAGTATATTGTTTGGTGTAGGAAGTTGGCTCTGTATATACTATCTCAAAGTGAGAGATAGAGTGCACAGAGCCCACAGGTTCCCCTTAGAGGCTGATAGTGGCATAATTAGATAATTCTAATGCTCTATTTTGTGGTAGTGTGGTCGAGCAGTAGGCTTATCAGAGGGTAGTGTTAAGCATTTGTTGTACACACACAGGCAATAAATGAGGAACACACACTCAAAGACTTAACTCGAGGCCTATAGTTTTTGTATAGGAAAATATATTTTCTTAATTTATTTTAGAACCACAAGATTCAAGATTTGAAGTAAATACATAAAATGCAAGGTACTCCACACAGGTAAGTAAGGAACTTTGAATTAGAGAAGTAACATACACAGTATAGGTTAAAATGGCAATAAGCTATTTTAAAAGTGGACACAGTGCAAAAATCAACAGTTCCTGGGGGAGGTAAGTAATGGTTAGTTTCTCAGGTAAGTAAAGCACTTACAAGTTCAGTTTCCTGGGCATAGGCAGCCCACGGTTGGGGGTTCAAGGCAACCCCAAAGTCACCACACCACAACACAGGGCCGGTCAGGTGCAGAGGTGAAAGGAGAGCCCAAAACAAATAGGTGCCTATGGAGAACAGGGGTGCTCCGGTTCCAGTCTGCCAAAAGGTAAGTACCTGTGTCTTCGGAAGGCAGACCGGGGGGGTTTGTAGAGCACTGGGAGGGACACAAACAGGCACACAAAACACACCCTCAGCGGCACAGGGGCGGCTGGATGCAGTGTGCTTAACAGGCATCGGGTTTTCAATAGAAGTCAATGGAGGGACCTGGGGGTCACTCTAGCGGTGCAGGCAGGGTACAGGGGGGCTTCTCAGACCAGCCACTGACTGGGCTAGGCAGAAGATCGCCTGATGGTCACTCCTGCCCTGGAGTTCGGTTCTTTTAGTCCTGGGGGCTGTGGGTGCAGTGCTTGTTCCAGGCGTCGGGTTCTTTGATCCAGGCAGTCCCTGTCAGGGGGAGCCTCTGGACCCTCTCTCTGCATGCGTCACTTTGGGGGTGCAGGGGGGTCGTCTCAGGCTACTCACATAGTTGCAGACGCCTGGGAGTCCTCTCTGCAGTGTTTGTTCTCTGGAGCTCGAGCAAGGGGCGTTGAGTGCAGAGTGAGAAGTCTCACGCTTCCGGCGGGAAAAGAGAGTTCTTTCAAAGTTGCTTTAAAGTTGCAAAAATGTTGCAGGTTGTGAACAGTGCTGCTGTTCTCAGGAGTTTCTTGGTCCTTCGGGTTCAGGGCAGTCCGCTGAGCCCTCAGAGGTCGCTGGTCACTGTTGGATGCGTCGCTATGCAGGTTCTTTGAGTCTGGAGACAGGCCGGTAGGACTGGGGCTAAGTCAGTTGTCGTCTCCATCCTCTCTGCAGGGCTTTCAGGTCAGCAGTCCTTCTTCTTTGTGTAGGTTGCAGGAATCTGATTTCCTGGGTTCTGGGACGCCCCTAAATACTGAATTTAGGGGGGTGTTTAGGTCAGGAGGGCAGTAGCCAATGGCTACTGTCCTGGAGGGTGGCTACACCCTCTTTGTGCCTCCTCCCTGAGGGGAGGGGGGCACGTCCCTAATCCTATTGGGGGAATCCTCCAAAACCAAGATGGAGGATTTCTAAAGACAGGGGTCACCTCAGCTCAGGGCACCTTAGGGGCTGTCCTGACTGTTAGGTAACTCCTCCTTGTTTTTCTCATTATCTTCTCTGGACTTGCTGCCAAAAGTGGGGGCTCTGTCCAGAGGGGCGGGCATCTCCACTAGCTGGAGTGCCCTGGGGCATTGTAACATGAAGCCTGAGCCTTTGAGGCTCACTGCTAGGTGTTACAGTTCCTGCAGGGGGGAGGTGTTAAGCACCTCCACCCAGTGCAGGCTTTGTTTCTGGCCTCAGAGAGCACAAAGGCACTCACCTAGGGGGGCAGAAACTCGTCTCAGTGGCAGGCTGGCACAGACCAGTCAGTCCTGCACTGAAGGATTAGGTAAAATACAGGAGGCATCTTCTAAGATGCCCTCTGTGTGCATTTTTTTATAAATCCAACACTGGCATCAGTGTGGGTTTATTATTTTGAGAAGTTTGATACCAAACTTCCCAGTATTCAGTGTAGCCATTATGGAGCTTTGGAGTTCGTTTTGACAAACTCCCAGACCATATACTTAATATGGCCACACTGTACTTACAATGTCTAAGAATAGACTTAGACACTGTAGGGGAATATTGCTCATGCAGCTATGCCCTCACCTGTGGTATAGTGCACCCTGCCTTAGGGCTGTAAGGCCTGCTAGAGGGGTGACTTGCCTATGCCACAGGCAGCATTTTGTGTGCATGGCATCCTGAGGGGGATGCCATGTCAACTTTGCCTTTTTCTCCCTACCAACACACACAATCTACAATGGCAGTGTGCATGTGTTAGGTGAGGGGTCCCTTAGGGTGGCACAACATGTGCTGCAGCACTTAAGGACCTTTCTTGGTCACAGGGCCCTTGGTACCACTGGACCTTTTACAAGGGACTTATTTGTGTGGCAGGGATGTGCCAATTGTGGAACAATAGTACATTTTTAAGTGAAAGAACACTGGTCCTGGGGCCCGGTTAGCAGGGTCCCAGCACACTTCTCACACAAGTCAGCATCAATATCAGGCAAAAAGTGGGGGGCAACTACAACAAGGAGCCATTTTCCTAGGGTCACTATTTACTATTGCTATTGCACTGTTTTCTACTGCTTGTTATGCCTATTTCTGTTTACTAGTATACTTATCTAGTGTGTTACTTACCTCCTATTGGAGGGTTGCCTATCTAGTACTTTTTGGTAATTGTGTCACTAAAATAAAGTATCTTTATTTTTGTAACACTGAGTGTTTTCTTTCATGTGTGTAAGTGGTGTGTGACTACAGTGATACTGCATGAGCTTTGCATGTCTCCTAGAAAAGTCTTGGCTGCTTATCCACAGCTACCTATGGAGAGCCTGGCTTTGAGACACTGCCTACGCTACACTAATAGGGGATACCTGGACCTGATATAAGGTGTAAGTACCTTAGGTACCCACTACATACCAGGCCAGCATCCTACAGAAATAGCATCTTGAAAAGTGACCATGTGAAAGTGTTCATTTAGAATGAGTCCACTTGAAGGCCGAAAAGATGCCTCCTGTCCAAGGGTATATTGAGGACCGCTTGCTGGAAGTCTGGTTTGCAACCAGAGCATCGGAGCCAGGCATGTCTCCTAACCAAGATACTGGTAGTTATATCATGTGCAGCCGTGTCTGCGGTATCCAGGGTACAATGAATTAGTGAGTGTTTGCCACTCTGCACTATCTGCTGTTCTCTTTTGTGGTTCTCATCTGGGAGATATTGGAGGAGCTCCTCCATTTCATCCCGTGAGCCTGATCATATCTCACTAGCAATGTCTGTGAATTGGCGATGCGCCAATGATTGGCCGCCTGCGCAGCCATACTTTTGCCGGCAGCATCCAGCTTTCTGCACGCCTTGTCTGGGGGAGGAGAGTCCCCTGTGGACTGACTATTGGACTGTTTATGTGCAGTGGTGGCCTCTATGGAGTCTGGCGGGACCTGGGATCTGATATAACGTGGATCAGAGGGAGCAGGCTTATACTTTTTGCCTACTCTACACCCCTAGAGCAGACAAAGAGCGGACCGGTTCTTTAAAAATATGATCTGTGTGATGAAGCATAGCAGGGAGGATGGGTAGGAACAAGGTATCCCAATGTGTGGACGTTAGAGTATCAAAAAGGATGTCCTGCTCTGTGGGGTCCCTGTGCAGCTCAACATTATAGAAAGTGGCTGCCCAAGCTACTACCTGCTGGTAAGATGTAGTATCCTCTGGTGGGCAGGGTTGTGCAAGGTACAAATTTGGTTATGTACTTATCATGGGATCAGGGTCATATGTGTCCCATGGATCTGGGTCCTGCTGTGTCTCACCCAAATATTCCCTGATATATATAGGGGAACCATGAGGTGTCAGATCTCCTTCAGTACGAGGCAGGTGAATGAGGAGGGGAGGAGTATGGAGGAGAAGCAGGGAGTGGAGGTGGTGGAAAAGGTGGAAAAGGTGGATCAGGAGGGGAAAGAGGAGGAGGCTTCAGAGAAGTGGTGGTAGCCTTGTCCTTAGTGACTTTCTTTGGCGGTATTGAAGAGTCCAAAGCCTCTTGAAAGGGCAGTTTCCTCTTGAAAGTGACGGGGGTAGCAATAATGTGCCCTGTTCCCCCTGGATATGGAGGCGGTGCTGTTGAGCGTCCATAGTCTCCAAAATAGGCTCCACTGGTGATGGCATAGCTGAAGACTGTCTGGTGTCTTTATGCTCCGAAGAGGTTGGCTCCTTTGTTTTCAGCACAAACGGTTTCAGTTGGTGTCCTTTTGTCAGCACTGAAGCAGAGGTTGGAAGCTGGTCTACTTGAAGCAGAAGTACTCTGTGCTGAAATCCAGATCGAAATGACTCGGACGGAAGAGCTGGAGACCAATGCCAAAGACGGTGTTGTAGTCTTGGCTATTTTCTGAGCCGAGGCAGAAGGCGGGGCATCGGAAACAGTTTTCAGATCCTACCATGGCCTGGTGGCAGTGGCAGTCCGGCGACCTCTCTTCTCTGAGGGGGATGCCATGTCGACTCTTTATCAATTGGTTGGTGCTGCCCCCAGGACCACAAAAAAGCTTTCAAACGTTTGCAAAACATCAAGCACAGCATTCAATGTGTACTCAATGTACCCTCTCCTGTGTGTTACTGGCAGCACCGGAATACTTACCACATGATTTTCTGTCATAATATGATGATGCACTAAATCGACTTATCAGAAAGGATGGGTGGGTGCCTTCAAGGAGACAGTCATGGAATGACTATGAAGGTAATTTTCTTTATTCTGAAGTTCTAGCTCTCTTGTCATCCCATCTGCTTAGAAATATAATTCTATAACTTCTGTCAGAAATCAGTATGTTTTACACATAACCAGAAACATGAAGCCAAATATTAAGCAGAGAACAACAAGGCTAACTGAATTATTGATAAGGCGGGAGACAATATAAGAGATCAGGGTGAATTGTAAGTTTCAAAAAGCCAATACACTGACTATGTAAGGACTAAAAAATAAACATGTATTAAAATGGACGAAAAAGAATGAGCTTCCAGATAGAACACAGAGAAGGGTAGGTATCTTGTTTATCCTGATGTGTCTGTGTTGTATGTCACAAAGAAATCTGAGTACAAATCCACAGAGAGGAAGAAATCTGAAAATTTCTGCTAGAAAATTTAGTTCCAGCAAGTCAGAGCCAAACAGGTATCCAACATTTAAATATCCGATACATAGTTAAAAAAAAAAAAACGTTAATAAGAACTGGAAAAACAATGAAAAAGCCGCAGAGTTCAAAATCTACTGGGCAATTCATGCCAGCTGTCACAGAAGAAGTTATGCTATGTTAATTGGTTTATTAAAGCGCTCGAATACCCAGAGGTGTCTTGGGGCTGACCTTTGCTGGCAATGTGGGAACTGGGGGCATTAAGAAGTGTTAAACAGCCAGGTTGTCAGAGCCTTTCTGAATGCTACGAGGTTAAGAAGTTGATCAGAAAGCATGCATATTTCCGTATAAATACAATTTGTTTTTACCCTGCCAGGGCAAACAGCAGATAGAAGGTGAAGTCAGATCCAAAAAGCAGAGAACAGAAAGTGTCAGCACCAGAAGCACTGACGTAGGTGTATTTATATACAAAACAGTGATGTAACTTCCTTTGGTATGAGAGAATAATGTTTCATAGGAAATGTAATTCCTACGGCTGCTGACTCAAACTCTGAAACATCAAAAAATGCCATGGTTGATGGGAAATTTAATTTCTAAAGTTGAACACAAAAAATGGCATCTGGGCAATGCTATGCTACTACAGTAAAGAGGGTAAAGAGGTGAACCCATTCACTAGCTGTTTTGTATACAGACTGAGCAAGCCAAAGGAATGAGGAAAATGTTGCTCAAAGGAGCAATGTGCTTTGTATTGAGGGTGTGTAAAATATGTTGTCAAATGCGTACAAGCAATAAGAGAATGTATCATTGGTCAGCAAGCATTCTGTATCCATTGCTGATTTGCTTCTGGTGAGATCACCACAGATGAAAATGTAGCCATTTTTCCAAGTGTAATGTAATGGTCTGGGAAACATACAGGTTCTATACATTTTCCTCAGCTGTGGAAACATAAGGACTTGGTTCAAAGAATGAAGAGTTAATTTCTGCCTTATTATTGCAAAAATTCTCTTAAACGTACTACTTTGTCTTTCCTGAAATTAAAGTACAGATTCTTCCGGAGACCGTGAAACCTACCCAACCCTCACTATGCTGTTCAAAAAGGATATTTCCCTTGACATGAAGACATTGTCGCAAAGTGAAATAGACTTCAAAGGTTTGCGCAGTAAACAGCAAGGACCAAATGGGGATTTTGCTGTAGAGGATGACCTGTCCCTAAAGGACACTAGTACAGAAGGCTGTCAAAGAGCTACCTACCTCATTCAAATATCTTAAGTTCTATTAAGATGGCCGGTAATAGCTGAGAGATATTGTTGCAAGTGTAAACTAGATAGGTCATGAAAGTCCAGACAGCATCTGAGTAAAAGGGTTAGGGTAATTTATATTTCAAGGGGAAAGCACTCCACATAATATATTTAAGAAACTAGGCTATCAAGTTAAAAAATGGTGGGAGGAGGCCTTCAAAATCAACCCGTCTTGCTGGTTCAGGAAAAGTTGGGCCCGAAGAAGAACTAAGAAGTAGTTGGAGGGCAACAAATAAAATCTATCAAGTACAGAGTTTGGCTAACAAAATCTCAAATGTGCTGGAAGCCTTCATGTGTTAAAAATCCCAGTGAACCAGGGATGTTGCCATATAGGTTTGAAGAATAATCTACATGAAGAGCAATAGGAACTCTTCATCTGCTCCCCGATGAGATGTAAGGATGGAATGTTGATGATGGAATTTCACTACAAACAGATAGATCCAACAAAACACCTTCTTGCTGATCTCAGATTGATTCATATGCTTTTTGTGACAAGACTGACAAAATTATCTTAATATGTTTACATTACTAGAAAGAGGGGGTAACAGAGAGAAGGTCTGAGATCACTGGGCCGCTGATTGCCCAGAGGAGTTGACAACATTTGACTGGAGGAAGGCAAGCAAGTTAAAAATATATACCTTAATGCTTGATTCAAGCTGATACAGTTTCATAATTTACATAAAAAATACTTCACACCAAATAAAGTGGTTTTGTTATACCCATGTAGACCACCTACATGTGGTGCTGCGTCTGAGGCTGATTTTCTGCACATGATGTGTTCCAATGGTGGAAAGTTTCTGGATTGAAGTGGTGAACTGAATGAGAGATATGTCTGGCATGGCGGGGGAGTGTCCATAAAAACATGTCTACTTGGTGTAATGCTGGTATGCAACCACTGTAAAATGAGATTACAGATGTGGGCACTGGGGACAGAATTGGCCAAAAGAAGAATTGCTATAACTTTGGTGTCCTCCTGTGCCCCGGGGTGACACGCTGGAAGAAAGACTTGCTAGAATGGGCCTTGGGGGATGAACGGCTTGTGAAGGAACCACAGTGATGATACAGTTACAGATCATCTTGCTAACTGGGCAGAAATAGTAACCAACTTGATTGACCCTCCAAATAATATGCCTCCTGGAAGGGGGGAGAGCGTAAGGACATAGTATGCTCTGCTTAGAAGGTTTATTAGCTATGTTGTGGTAATTGCTTAGGGAAATGCTGTGGATGTGATGTGTTCTTATAGTGGTGGTGGTAAAAATACAATAATAATGTGATGAGTTTGGTCAAGCTCTTGTGATAATGTAATGTGTAGGAAAATGGCTCCTTGTTTGCAGTACCCCCACGTTTTGCCTGATATTGATGCTAACTTGACTGAAAGTGTGCTGGGATCCTGCTAACCAGGCACAGCACCAGTGTTCTTTCCCTAAAAATTTACCATTGTTTCCACAATTGGCACACAGGTAAGTCCCTTGTAAAAGGTACCAGTGGTACCAAGGGCCCTGTGACTAGGGAGGGTCCCTAAGGGCTGCAGCATGTGTTGTGCCACCCTAAGGAACTCCTCACCTAACACATTTACACTGCCATAGTAGATTGTGTGTGTTGGTGGGGAGAAAAAGGCAAAGTCAACATGACACCCTCAGAGTGACATGCCCATAAGACACTGCCTGTGGCATAGATAAGTCACCCCTCTAGCAGGCCTTACAACCCTAAGGCAGGGTGCACTATGAGGGCATAGCTGCATAAGCAATATGCCCATACGGTGTCTAAGTCTATTCTTAGACACTGTAAGTGCAGTGTGGCCATATTAAGTATATGGTCTGGGAGTTTGCATTACAAATTCCACAGTTCCATCATGGCTTCACTGAGTACTGGGAAGTTTGATATCAAACGTCTCAGCACAATAAACTCCCACTGATACCAGTGTGGGATTTATTAAAAAATGCACACAGAGGGCATCTTAAAGATATCCCCTGTTTTTTACCCAATCCTTCAGTGCAGGACTGACTGGTCTGTGCCAGCCTGCCACTGAAAGATGAGTTTCTGACCCCCTGGGGTGAGAGCCTTTGTACCTCCCCCCAGCAGGAATTTAACACCTAGCGGTGAGCCTCAAAGGCTCAGGCTTCGTGTTACAATGCCCCAGGGCACTCCAGTTGGTAGAGATGCCCAGCCCCCGGATACAGCCCCACTTTTAGCTGCAAGTTCCGCAGGAAAATTAGGGAAAGCAGGGAGGAGTGACCCCCCAGCTAGGACCACCCCTAAGGTGTTCAGAGCTGAGGTGACCCACTCCCTGCAGAACCCTCCATCTTGGTTTGGAGGATCAGGGCCTATAAGGTTAGGGATGTGCCCCTCTCCCGAAAGGGAGTGAGCACAAAGAGGGTGCAGCCACCCTCAGGGAAAGTAGCCACTGGCTACTGCCCTCTGGTCCCTAAAAGAGCCCCTAAATATTGTATTAAAGGGTTCCCTGAACCCAGCTCGTCAGATTCCGGACGACCTCACAAGAAGAAGAAGGACTGCTTAGCTAAAACCTCAGCAGAGAAGAAAAGGAGACAACAACTGACTTGCCCCAGACCTACCGGCCTGTCTTCTGCTTCAGAGAACCTGCAAAAGAAACGCAACGCATCCTGCAGCTCCAGCAACCTCTGAAAAACCTCCCTGCATCACAGAGGATCAAGAACTCCCGGGGACACCGGCTGTAAGGAGATGCCTCCTTGGCATGGTTACCCCCTGACTTTTTGCCTTTGCTGATGCTAAGTTATGATTTGAAAGTGTGCTGGGACCCTGCTAACCAGGCCCCAGCACCAGTGTTCTTTCCCTAAACTGTACCTTTGTCTCCACAATTGGCACAACCCTGGCACCCAGGTAAGTCCCTTGTAACTGGTACCCCTGGTACCAAGAGCCCTGATGCCAGGGAAGGTCTCTAAGGGCTGCAGCATGTCTTTTGCCACCCCGGGGACCCCTCACTCAGCACATACACACTGATTGCCAGCTTGTGTGTGCTGGTGGGGAGAAAATGACTAAGTCGACATGGCACTCCCCTCAGAGTGCCATGCCAACCTCACACTGCCTGTGGCATAGGTAAGTCACCCCTCTAGCAGGCCTTACAGCCCTAAGGCAGGGTGCACTATACCACAGGTGAGGGCATATGTGCATGAGCACTATGCCCCTACAGTGTCTAAGCAAAACCTTAGACATTGTAAGTGCAGGGTAGCCATAAGAGTATATGGTCTGGGAGTCTGTCAAACATGAACTCCACAGCACCATAATGGCTACACTGAAAACTGGGAAGTTTGGTATCAAACGTCTCAGCACAATAAATGCACACTGATGCCAGTGTACACTTTATTGTAAAATACACCCAGAGGGCATCTTAGAGATGCACCCTGAAAACATACCCGACTTCCAGTGTGGGCTGACTAGTTTCTGCCAGCCTGCCACACACCAGACAGGTTGCTGGCCACATGGGGAGAGTGCCTTTGTCCCTCTGTGGCCAGGAACAAAGCCTGTACTGGGTGGAGGTGCTTCTCACCTCCCCCTGCAGAAACTGGAACACCTGGCGGAGTCAAGGAGGACTAAGGTGTCCTGAGCTGAGGTGACTCTTACTTTTAGAAATCATCCATCTTGTAGAAGGAGGATTCCCCCAATAGGATTAGGGATGTGCCACCTCCCCACAGGGAGGAGGCATAAAGAGGGTGTAGCCACCCTCAAGGACAGTAGTCATTGGCTACTGCCCTCCCAGACCTAAACACACCCCTAAATTCAGTATTTAGGGGCCCCCAGAACCGAGGAAGATAGATTCCTGCAACCTAAAGAAGAAGGAGGACTGCTGACCTGAAGCCCTGCAGTGAAGACGGAGACAACAACTGATTTGGCCCCAGCCCCAATCGGCCTCTCTCCCTACTTCAAAGAAAACTGCAACAGCGACGCATCCAACAGGGTCCAGCGACCTCTAAGCCTCAGAGGACTACCCTGCATCTAAAGGACCAAGAAGCTCCCGAGAACAGCGGTCCTGTTCAACAAACTGCAACTTTCTGCAACAAAGAAGCAACTTTTAAAGACCACACGTTTCCCGCCGGAAGCGTGAGACTTTCCACTCTGCACCCGACGCCCCCGGCTCGACCTGCGGAAAACTAACACTACAGGGAGGACTCTCCGGTGACTGCGAGCCAGTGAGTAGCCAGAGTCGACCCCCCTGAGCCCCCACAGCGACGCCTGCAGAGCAAATCCAGAGGCTCCCCCTGACCGCGACTGCCTGTAACAAGGAACCCGACGACTGGAACCAGCACTGCACCCGCAGCCCCCAGGACCTGAAGGAACCGAACTCCAGTGCAGGAGTGACCCCCAGACGTCCCTCTGCCTAGCCCAGGTGGTGGCTACCCCGAGGAGCCCCCCTGTGCCTGCCTGCATCGTTGAAGAGACCCCGGGTCTCCCCATTGATTCCTATCAGAAACCCGACGCCTGTTTGCCGTCTGCACCCGGCCACCCCTGTGCCGCTGAGGGTGTACTTTCTGTGCCTGCCTGTGTCCGCCCCGGTGCCCTACAAAACCCCCCTGGTCTGCCCCCCGAGGACGCGGGTACTTACCTGTTGGCAGACTGGAACCGGGGCACCACTATTTCCATTGAAGCCTACGTGTTTTGGGCACCACTTTGACCTCTGCACCTGACAGGCCCTGAGCTGCTGGTGTTGTAACTTTGGGGTTGCCTTGAACCCCCAACGGTGGGCTACCTTGGACCCAACTTTGAACCCTGTAAGTGTTTTACTAACCTGTGAACTTAACATTTACTTACCTCCCCCAGGAACTGTTGATTGTTGCACTGTGCCCACTTTTAAAATAGCTTATTGCCATTTTTGTCAAAACTGTACATGCTATTGTGATTATTCAAAGTTCCTAGAATACCTGAGTGAAATACCTTTCATTTGAGTATTACTTGTAAATCTTGAACCTGTGGTTCTTAAAATAAACTAAGAAAATATATTTTTCTATATAAAAACCTATTGGCCTGGAATCAGTCTTTGAGTGTGTGTTCCTCATTTATTGCCTGTGTGTGTACAACAAATGCTTAACACCACCCTCTGATAAGCCTACTGCTTGACAAAATAGAGCATTAGAATTATCTATTTTTGCCACTGTCTTACCTCTAAGGGGAACCCTTGGACTCTGTGCGCACTATTTCTTACTTTGAATTAGTATATACAGAGCCAACTTCCTACACCGGCTCTGTCCAAAAGAGATAAGAAAAAAAAACAACAACCAGGGACTCTCACCTCACTCCAGAAGCGTGAGTCCTGACCCCTGTGCACCCGACGTCCACGGGTCGTGTCCAGGTGGTCCATTGAACAAGAGAGAGTCCCCAAGGCGATTGCCAGCAAGTGCTCTGCCTTTGTTGACCTCTCCACCTCTCCATGATGATGCCTGCAGATGGAATCCCGAGGACCCCCCTGACCGCGACTGTCCCGGAAGAAGATAACCTATGCCTAAGGACCCACTGCACCCGCAGCCCCCAGGCCTTGAAGACTCCGACCTCTGGTGCAGCATCATCCCACAGTAGGCCCTCTTCCCTGTCCAGCGGGTGGTTTTCCTGAAGAGACCCCCTGGACCTCACCTGCGGCATCTGAGTAACCCAGGGTCCCTACACAGAGAACCAATGGAGATCCGACATCCTGTTTGCACCCTGCACCCAGCCGCCCCAGTGCCACTGAGGGTGCGTGTTTGGTGCCTACTTGGGACCCCTCCAGTGTTCTCCGAATCCTTCCCAGGTCTGCCCTCCGAGCCACTAGTAATTACCTGCTGGTGGACCAAATTCCAAGTGCCCCCAGTCTCCATAGGAGCCCAAGTTAATTTGGCTCCTCTTTCACCTCTGCACCCGACCGGCCCGTGTTGCTGGGGGTGGGTGTTCGGGGTTAACTGGATCCCCCCAATGGTGGACTACCTAAAACCCAGAGACAAGAACTGTAAGTTTGATACTTACTTCTAAAACTGTACTATCTTTTCTTCCCTCAGGAACTGTTGAAAAATGCAGTGTCCACTTTTGAAATGGGTTTTTGCCATTTTAAGAAAAACTGTGTTCATTGTTGATTCCATTCAAAGTCTTGATTATTCCTATGCAAAGTAACTTTCAGTTTATGTACTTACCTGCAAACTGAATCTTGGGGTTCTAGAAATAAATTAACAAAACATATTTTTCTATTGGTCTGGAGTTAAGTCACTTAGTGTGTGTTCCTTCTATTGCTTCTGTGTGTACAACAAATGCTTAACACTACCCTCTGATAAGTCTAACTGCTCGACCACATTACCACAAATAGAGCATTAGTATTATCTATTTTTGCCTCTGCCAAGCTTCTGGGGAACCCCTGGACTCTGTGCACACCATATCTCATTTTGATATAGTATACACCGAGACAGCTTCCTACACAATGTTTATGCTAAAACAAAATACAAATTAATTACAAAAAATGGTGTTTGGTTTGATATTGCTTTTCTCCTTTAGAAACAAATCAGCGCTCTGAGCTGCCCAGCTACACTGAAAGGAGACTGACTAGTGGCTGAAAGGTTTGACTTTTGAGAGTTTTGCCTCCTGAAACTACTACAAGCTCTCAAACTGTGATACCAATGAAAGGTCAGAGCAGGTTGCAAGAATCTCATTCTAGAAGGTTGCATGATTCTGATTTCCAGACTGCCAAGAAGAAATACATGGATACCAGAGCCAATGACGTCTAGCAACCACAGGAACAACCACACTGATAAAGTGACATGAAACTGCCACCACTTTCTCTAGTTGAGGATAGGGCACTTCTAGGAAAGTGTCAAGCACAGCGATTATAAAGTTTATGAGAAATCTTTAGTTTGCAGGATGTTATACAAAGAGTGCCTGATTCACTAAGGTAAACTTACACTTTTGTTTAAGCTTAAGATTGTTATGTATTCACAAAAAGGTTTTACGAGTAGTACCTGGTATCATGTGACTAGGCACTTTCCCACAAAATGACACTCATAAATGCCCTCACAAGGAAGGTATACCCCCCTAACGTGTATGAATGTCCAGGAATGCAAAGGTATCCACTCTCACCAGTGGTGGGTCCCAAGTCATCGAGCACTAAGGAGAGCAGGTGGCATTCTTTAACAAAGTCAATGTTTTCCAGCATTATTAGTTCTTCATTTGGCACTGATAGAAGGCTTGGCGTCAGTAATATTAAATATGCCACTTTCAGGGAGAGGATATATATAAAATGGGGTCAGTGCCCAAAACTTTGGGTCATGAGGAGCAGGAGAAGCTGTTCTCTGTATGCTGCTGATAGGTAAAAACAGAAGCAAAGAAAATGGACGGGGTAAATGGGAATGAGTAAATGTGGGCATAGTGACCATCGAGGGGACTGTCACAGTGGATCGTTTTACAAAACCATTAAAGTGACAGCCTAATTTGGAGAACTGTTTTTCTAGGCTACCTGTGGTGCGGGCTGTCTAAACCATTTGTGGACGATGAAAAACCTCAGATTAATTTACATATCTCATTTTATTAATCAAATGAATCCCCAGTCAGAGTGCACTTACAGTTCCTGCCTGAGTCTTCTTATCTTTGCCTTTGCATCTGCCAGTTCTACTGAAAGGTGCTGCCTGCTTTCTGTGCGTCTCATGCCCGGAGATCCAGAAGGAGATTGCACTGCTGAGGTATGAGAAGGATAATGAAGGCAGTCCCGTTCTTCTGAAAGTTCTACAATTGTCTGAGAAAACAAAAATACATATTTGCAACCTCTGACTTTGCTTAAAGAATCTCTTTTACTATCACATTACTTAACACCTCAATATTTGCAAAAGCAATGAACACATGCAAAGTGACAAGCTGTGTGGTTGAATGGCCTGTTAAAAACATATCTTTCAAGGTTAATAGGAGAAATTTGTGAAGGTGCCAGTATATATTCAGAACAAATAAAACAAAACAAACTTGAACAATAATTCTCAATGAGGGGTGCATTAAGGTTCTGAGGAGAAAGCTAGATATTTGAGAATATAATTAATCAAAAAAGTATAAAGATTTGTTCAAAGCATATTTATTCACGGCAAACTCTGATAAGTGAGATACACTCATGTTTGCATTCGAATACTGCAAAGATTAAGAACAAATATAATTCTTTGGACAAATAAGATATATTTGTTCACAGTATGAAACCCCTTTATTTACACTATTTCTTATAATTGCAGGACAAGGCTGACAAAAGTGATTGATTTATTTAAAAAAATGATACATTTCAGGCTACTAAAAGGATGGTCAACTCGATATAAAATCAGTTCAGAGCCGAATGGATTATTTAAAAAGAGGTAAGTGGAGAACAGTAGAGCATTTGCATAGCTGGTCTGAGGATACAATTTCTTTAAAAGACTAAAAGCCCAAAACATTAATGGTCGTGGTATGTCTTCAGAACTACAATAAGATCTGAACGACAATGTCTGCAGTTAAACTTCTCAGAGCCTTCACAACTTAATGGCAATGGATATTATGTTAGCAAACTTTCCAAAGTGTGCCAAGTTCATGGGGAAGTGATTGTCATTCAGATATCTAGTGCGTCTTTGCAAGTAAAGATCCCGTTATTTAAAAACACTGATTTTAATAAAGTGAGCACTTCGCTTAAAAACTCTGGGCAGCAGCTGGGCAAAGGGAGCATGGACACTATTCTGTAATCACAGTATCTGCAACGGCAAAGGCCTGCTGTTGTTGCCTAATCAGAGTGAAAATCATTGAATGGACCTACCATGTGTCTTCCTTGACGGATGCAAAGCCTTGTTTCCTCACTTACTGCTGCCTTTAAATAGGATTGTATTTTCGTTTCTCAATATGATTTTAGAATCAGGGCGGCATAACTGATTGCATGAGCACTTGCTAGGTGAGCCTTCCTTGAAAGGGCTGCAGACTATTTCTTCAAGATGATGATTTTTATGCCTAAGTATGGGACTCTTGGAGCTGTCGCCTGCCTTTCCCAGGTACCAAGATCATGGATCAGGCTGGTAAAGATTTCCTGAACGGCCTTTTTTAGAGTATCTAGTTTGGCTTGCTAAACTGAATGATAATATTTGAGGAAGAAGGCCTTGTGTTCGAATTCTTGCCCAGTCAAACCAAGCTCCAAGCATTGCAGTGAGCGACAACATTATTTCGGTAGATGGAACAGTCTTCTCTAGGCACTACACTGTAGTTTATCCTGTAGGTGCAAAATGTTCCCGGATAGGCATGTTTACCTTATGAAAGATTTGAAAGCATCTTAGCTCATGTGACTCGAATAACAGCCTCCGCTGATGGCGAGTATAGTTGAGAAAATGTAATTTACATAGAGTAAATGTGACTGCCAAGGCCATCCTGGTGAAATGTTTTGAGTGTAAGCTGGATCTCCCCATATCATTGAATCATACTCCTAGATAGTTGTATTTGTCTGTTTCTGAGGTTTTTAAATATACCAGACATGTTCTTATATCTGTCAAAGGTCATGACTTTTGTTTTCTCTGTGTTGGCCATCAGCTTACACTCTTTATAATACTTATTTAGCTCAATAAGGGCATGCAGCAAGCCCATTTTGTGTGATTTCTCCATATCATTGAATCATACGCCTAGGTAGTTGTATTTGGGTGTTTGAGAGGAATTTAAATGTCCCAGCCTCCATCTTAATTTTGACTTGTTCTCATATCTGCCAAAGATCATCACTTTTTTTTCTCTGCATTGGCCATCAGCTTACACTCTTTATTATACTTGTTTAGCTCAATAAGGGTACACTGCAAGCCCATTTTCGTATGATTAAGATTAAGCAGGTCATCAGCATATTGGATCAGAGATCACAGCTGATCTTGAGTGGAATAGTATTTGCCTTAATAACAGTGAAACCTACATCGGAAGTATCAAGATTTAACAGCATAGCAGCTAAGATGCACCCTTGTTATAATCCCCTAGAAGTCGGGATTTAATTAACGGCAGAGTTCTTTGTGCTTGTCTTAACACAATCCTGTGTGTCTGAATAAAGAAAGATGATTGACCTAAGTAAGGTGGAGGGGATTCCCCACTTTCTTAGTAGTGCCCAAAGTTTATTTCAGTCAGCTACATCGAAGGTTGCTGAATAATCCCCCAAACACTGGAAGTGGGGCCTTGGAGAAGGGAGGGAGGTGCAATATGCCAAATATAACACAGCAACAAACAGTGAAGGAATATAGTCCGAATTCTGTTTGATAAAACAGTATTATGTTTGCTTCAACAGCCCATGTTTTAAGTTCTTGTAATAAAATGCTTGCATAGGCTTTAGCCTCAACATCTAATAACACAATTAGACGATAATTACCAGGGATTGCATTACTCCTATTACTCTCTTTTTTATACACTGGATAAAGGACTAACCCTTTCCAAGACTGTGGGACCTCAGCAGATTGAAAGCAGTCCCCACACAACGAAGTAAGCAGGTGAGGCCCAAAGTCTGTGTCTGCTTTAAACAATGAGCCAGCTAAGCCATTGGTTCGGGCGTCCCATTCACTCTCATGGAATTAATTGCCTGGTGGACAGTTACCCTATTGAAAACCTCAAAGCAGTGTTTTTCCTTCTTTCAGTGTTGCCACGTATAATCACCTTTGTGACTGTCCTACGAATATGCATCTCCATAAAGCAGCTGGGCACGTTCGGCCACTTTCCCCATTGGTACGCCCATTTTCTTTGGTGGTAGATTTAATATTTAAAGTGTTAATGTTTGACCAAAATTTATCCTGTGGACTATTGCTCCTTTACCCCCCAAGCTGCAATACACTGAGTCTGTTATTAGGGCCCAGTCCTATTCCAAACTGGAATGGCATGACGAGCAAAAAAAAAACCTGATGGATTAAACCCAAATCTGTGACTGGGGATAAATGTTTGATTTGTTCCACATTCCGTCCATCATCTGTTGTTTTCGCATTTGTCACTCTAAGTGGAAAGGGTATGCCCAGAAGTGGGTCCCGTGTTAGCTGTGCCACCAGATTGAAGCTAGTCTTGCTGATGATGGGTGATAATCTGAAAATGGTCCCAGGATGCTTGTTTGCGGTACAGGGAGGACCTGGCCTGGCAGTTTGGGCTGGACTGTTCCTATGGGGAGCAGGGTTATGAATGATATGCATAGGGCTGGGTCCAAACGGGAATGGCCTGGCAGGCAAAACAACTGATAGATTAATCCAAGATCTGTGACTGGGGGTGAATGTTTGATTTGTTCCACATTCTGTCCATCATCTGTTGGTTTTCCAAACAAAGTCAGACACTCATTTTAACGTTTGGCTTGCTTGTGCTTTATATTTTTACACTACATAAAAGTTGCAAGTTGGCTGTGACTCAAGAGTCAAAGACAATAAGGTGGCCGATTCCAGCACTTAATAGGCTGCATGTCAAAAAAGGCTTTTTACCCCTCAGGCGTCCCATATATTTTTCCACACATCTAAGTACCCCTCAATACTGCCATGGGGTCTGCCACCTTTACGACTGGCCTCCCATGGGTGTGGTAATTTTTTCTGTCACATTGTGAAACTCTTTAGTCAGAGCTGAATCACAAATTAAATTTCAAGATGGCCAGAAAGCAAATGTTCAGGCCTATCCCAGCTAATCACTCTGTGTAAAAAAAAAACAATCACATTTTGTTTCGCAGAACTGGTTTCAGATTTTAACCAACAGATATATACAAAACTGTTGACCCTTCAAATACAGCCCAACACCTTTTTGAATGTGAATGTCTCAAAAACCACTAAACAGAGCTGCACCAAATCATAAAAGCATACTTTCAAGTTCTATTTTCATGCCAAGTTTGATGTAAATTGGTTCAGTGTTTTTTGGTCTATCTTCTGGAAAAAATTGCCTATGGGAACTAAAACGGGAAATGATACACTTTTTCACCCCCTTAACATTTTTCCCATTGCCAGATCATTACGAAACTCAGCATGCCGAAACTTAGCTGAGGTGTCATATTCCTAGGTTTCGTGCAAACCTGTCCACAGGATCAAATGTTATAAGCAAATCAAGAAAAGGATTCAACTACACTCTTGAGACTGGTCTCAGTCTGTACACAAGGTGTTAGTTTAGGAGGGTCACCCACCAAACCACGAGTGGATACTTTTTTGGAAATATATAGTGATGCAGATGAATGTTTGCTCTGCGTAACTTATAAGACTTGTACCTAACCTTTACTTTAAGGAAATGACGTATTGAAATCTAGTTCAGCACATATAAGTCATGACTCTAATGTGGTTTCAGGCAATTTATATCAGCATTATATTGATTTGTGGGTGCCCCTGTTAGCGCCATTTTCTAATAAAGGTTTGGTCAATGCACCACATTCTGAGCAGCTGACAAGACTGAGCATCACTCAAAATTTTAATCCACGGTCCTTATGACAAGATAGCCCTAAAACTAGTATACACTTTCATTTTTTTAGTTCAGTTTTTCAAAATCCCTAGAGAGAAATGTACTAGTGCATTTCTGAGGGTTTTGAGTTTTAAACCATGCTAATCAGCCTTCTTATATTTACAAATGTTGAGGTCACCTCTTGGGTGTTACACTGAAGTAAAGTCAGATGTAGAGTGATAAGGCTGATGTCAGAGTAGGGGATTCCTCTTATCAGTAAGGGGAATCATGATTCAACAAGGATGTTATCTGACTTTGGATTTATATCCTATTATCAATGCTTACAAACTGTTGTCTTTACATATGATTTTATTATATTTTGCAAACAGAATTAATTATTTGATGCTAATGCGTTAAAAAAGACAAACTACGCAAAGGATGTGTTCATCTTCCCAGGCGTCTTAGTGCCACAGGAAGGATACATCACAGAGAACCAGTATAGTTGTGAAGAAGGCAATTGAAAGGATTCTCACCTGCTCGTAAAAAATGATAAAACAGCAAGTTAGGCAGCTGACATCTTTCAACACTGAAGGAATCAGACATGTCTTCATCAGTGATCCTTGCTCCACAAAGCAAAATAAATGAACTGACTTGACTGGTATTGCTATGTACTCTTGGATGGACCTGCTATAATCATCATGAGAGCTGTGTCAACATTCTTCTATGTGAAGGATGATTCGATGTGCCCCCTTTCTTTTCTTCTCTGGAAAGGGGAATAAAGTGAGCCCTTTATTTAGCAAAATATATTTTATAGACTCCAATTTGAATGAAAAGAGCTCGGAGCATATTGAACAACAAATCATTTTAATCTGTGAAAATGGGCTTGTAACCCCTAAAAGGCAGAGATTATTTAATATTTATGGATGCCAAAGATGACCCTATGAAGGGGAAGGAATTCTTTCTCTGTGGTACACCTAATGTGTGTGTGATTCAAGTAGTCCTGAAAGATATCAGTAATGTTGAACTATAAACCTATTCACTAACAATGCAAGATCAAAATGAACAAAATAGAAGACACAGTCAGCTATTCACTTACCTCTTCATCAGAAATTCATGATTGATAGAAAATCCAAAGTTAATAATTCACATTTCTGATGCCATAGATGCAATGATCATAGCTTGCAAAGAAAAGAGAGAGTCCAATTCCTAAATGGAAATACTCCTGTAATTATTAAACGCCTACCAGCTTCATGAAAATAAATTGATGATTAAATAACATACCTCAGAATATTCATCTCTCTCATCTACAAGTCGTTTTAGGTTAAAAGCAGTGTTTTTTAACAGTGACTCAATATCGTCTGGAGACAGATCAATCACCTCTATTGACTGAAGGTCAAACACATTTTCTGGATTATGGGTTACCTGTGGAAGATACAGAATGACATGAAAAAGGAACATACAATAGACAATAACACGATCTAAAAGCACTCCCATACTGAAATTAACATGAAGATCAATGCTATTTTTAACGACTTCATTACATAAACTAAGATATCCCACACAGAGGTCACACTTTCAATACACATTGTTCAAGCTTTTGAAATTTCTTAAATAAAATGGCACACCTCACAAAAGAGGCGGGTTCTTTAGAGACAGAGGGCCTTATTACGATTTCAATGGATGGAAAAGCCTGTCTGCCCGAAATCCCAATGGGGAGGTTGCTACCACTGTGGCTGCCTCCCTACCGAGCTCATTGAGAGTTTCCCGCTGGGTCAGCAGGCAGAAACCTCAGTTTCCACCTGCTGGCCCAGAGGGAAACGGCCTACAGCATTGTCTCCGGCTCGTAATAGAGCTGGCGACAATGGTGTAGCGCACGGGTGCACCAGCACATTTGCAATGTTCACTGTCTGCAAAGCAGACAGTGTACACTGCGATGGTGCTGGCCAGTGGGGGCCCTGCACTGCCCATGCTACGTACATGGGCAGTGCAGAGGCCCCCCTGGGGCCCCCTCCACTTGTTCTCTGCCAGCCTTTTCATGCTGGTGCCACTGTCATGAAATAGCTGGTGGAGAACGAAGTCATAATCCCCCAG
This sequence comes from Pleurodeles waltl, assembly GCF_031143425.1. Classification (NCBI taxonomy): domain Eukaryota; kingdom Metazoa; phylum Chordata; class Amphibia; order Caudata; family Salamandridae; genus Pleurodeles; species Pleurodeles waltl. Next base: position 419,979,701 of record NC_090444.1, on the reverse strand, counting down.
GCACCGCTGCCCTGGTGGATTAGGACCGCCGCGACCGCCAGACCTTTGGGATGACTAATCCTGGCAGTGCTGGCGGTCCGACTGTGGCACAACTGCCGCAGTCGTAATGGGGTGCTCGGACCGCCGCATTAGCGGCAGTCCGACCGCCAACGTGAACCTGGTGGTCATGATACCGCCAGGTTCGTAATCCAGCCCAGAATCTGCAATAGACTATCTCTTTATGTAGTGATTCAGGAAAGGAAAGCTACACAAAATTTCACTTCATGGTCTCAAAGTCGGGAATGTTTGCATGATTATAATTGCAGCTGACACGTCATCCAATGTAAGCACATCTGAAATTCCACAGCACCTCATTAAAGTTGCTAGCAAAGCAGCTAAAAAGTACAGCTCTTCTGATCACTTAAAAGAGGCATTAGTGCTGCTGCGTTGGGTACAACACTCAAGTAGATGATTCAGAGACACCCTTACTTTCCCAGTCCTTGAAAAGTACAAGGTATTTGGACTCAAACAGGCATTTGAAGCTGCCCCCCCCAAGCAATGTAGGAAGCTAATCATTTGAAGGTATATTACATTTTTTTTTTTTTAAAGTCCCCAAAATAAACAGGCAATACCAAAGTACTTCATATAAAATAGGTTCTTGTAAAGCCACATATAATACCTGTTACATCATCAAATCAAAGTTACTGAACAGTCAAAAGTGTGCCTTTCTCAAAAATATAGTGTTTGCGACTGAAAATTACCTTTGTGCACTGTACAAACAAGTTACTTACCTTCGGTAATGCCTTTTCTGGTGGATACAATAGCTACCTGTGGATTCCTCACCTAATGAATTTTCCCCATGCGCCAGCATCCAACGTAAATTTTCTTCTAGCTCTGCATGCCGACGATGACGTCACAATTGTCCGACTCCCACTCGACACCGGATGACGTCATCCAGGCAATAAGAGGTCCTCGTCGGCGTGCAGACGTCAGTTATCACCATTTTTACGCGCCTTTGAGGCGAACAAGTGAACACTGATACTACGTATTTGACATGAACACATCAATCAAAACTTATATCCCATCATTTAATTCAACCAATAGAAAAACATAACGAGAAGAAATAAACATCCTACTATACACAGTTCCACAATATCAAATATATGGAAAATGTCACTTACCCAGTGTACATCTGTTTGTGGCATTAGTCGCTGCAGATTCACATGCTGTGCACATCCCGCCATCTGGTGTTGGGCTCGGAGTGTTACAAGTTGTTTTTCTTCGAAGAAGTCTTTTCGAGTCACAAGATCGAGGGACTCCTCCCATTTCGGCTCCATTGCGCATGGGCGTCGACTCCATCTTAGATTGTTTTCCCCCGCAGAGGGTGAGGTAGGAGTTGTATATGCTAGTAATAGTGCCCATGCAATGGAGTGAATACGTATGTACATAATGTAGTCTAAAGTAATATATATATTTACAAATATACAGATGTTCAAGATCAACTTCTAAACGGCTACAGGCTCCCGGGGAGGCGGGTGGGCGCATGTGAATCTGCAGCGACTAATGCCACGAACAGATGTACACTGGGTAAGTGACATTTTCCGTTCGGTGGCATGTGTAGCTGCAGATACACATGCTGTGCATAGACTAGTAAGCAGTTATCTCACCAAAAGCGGTGGTTCAGCCTGTAGGAGTTGAAGTTGTCTGAAACAATGTTCGTAGTACTGCTTGGCCTACTGTGGCTTGCTGTGTTGTTAGCACGTCTACACAGTAGTGTTTGCTAAATGTATGAGGCGTAGACCATGTAGCTGCCTTACATATTTCTGTCATTGGAATATTTCCTAGAAAGGCCATGGTAGCACCTTTCTTTCTAGTTGAGTGTGCCTTTGGTGTAATAGGCAGTTCTCTTTTAGCTTTAAGATAACAGGTTTGAATGCACTTAACTATCCATCTAGCAATGCCTTGCTTAGAAATTGGATTTCCTGTATGAGGTTTTTGGAAAGCAATAAATAATTGTTTTGTTTTGCGAATTAGTTTTGTTCTGTCAATGTAGTACATTAACGCTCTTTTGATGTCCAATGTATGTAGTGCTCTTTCAGCTACAGAGTCTGGCTGTGGGAAGAACACTGGTAATTCTACTGTTTGATTTAAGTGGAACGGTGATATGACTTTTGGTAAAAATTTTGGATTTGTTCGCAGAACTACCTTATGCTTGTGTATCTGAATAAATGGTTCTTGTATGGTAAATGCTTGAATCTCACTTACTCTTCTTAGAGATGTGATGGCAATTAAAAATGCAGCTTTCCATGTTAAGTATTGCATTTCACAAGAGTGCATGGGCTCAAAAGGTGGACCCATGAGTCGTGTTAAGACAATGTTGAGGTTCCATGAAGGAACTGGTGGTGTTCTTGGTGGTATAATTCTCTTTAGACCTTCCATAAATGCTTTTATGACTGGTATTCTAAATAGAGAAGTTGAGTGCGTAATTTGCAGGTAAGCTGAAATTGCTGTAAGATGTATTTTAATGGAAGAAAAAGCTAGTTTTGATTTTTGCAAATGTAGTAAGTATCCTACGATGTCTTTGGCAGATGCGTGTAAGGGTTGAATTTGATTATTGTGGCAGTAATAGACAAATCTTTTCCACTTATTTGCATAGCAATGTCTAGTGGTAGGTTTCCTAGCTTGTTTTATGATCTCCATACATTCCTGTGTAAGGTCTAAATGTCCGAACTCTAGGACTTCAGGAGCCAGATTGCTAGATTCAGCGATGCTGGATTTGGGTGTCTTATCTGTTGTTTGTGTTGCGTTAACAGATCTGGTATGTTTGGTAGTTTGACATGAGGCACTACTGAGAGGTCTAGTAGTGTTGTGTACCAAGGTTGCCTTGCCCATGTCGGTGCTATTAGCATGAGTTTGAGTTTGTTTTGACTCAGCTTGTTTACTAGATATGGAAGGAGTGGGAGAGGGGGAAAAGCGTAAGCAAATATCCCTGACCAACTCATCCATAACGCATTGCCCTGAGACTGATCTTGTGGGTACCTGGATGCGAAGTTTTGGCATTTTGCATTTTCCTTTGTTGCAGATAGATCTATTTGTGGCGTTCCCCAAGTCTGGAAGTAAGTTTTTCTGTATTTGGGGGTGAATCTCCCATTCGTGGATCTGTTGGTGATCCCGAGAAAGATTGTCCGCTAGCCGGTTCTGAATTCCTGGAATAAATTGTGCTATTAGGCGAATGTGGTTGTGAATCGCCCAATGCCATATTTTCTGTGCCAGGAGACACAACTGTGTTGAGTGTGTGCCTCCCTGTTTGTTTAGGTAATACATCGTTGTCATGTTGTCTGTTTTGACAAGAATGTGTTTGTAGCTTATTATGGGTTGAAATGCTTTCAGCGCTAGAAATACTGCCAATAGTTCTAAGTGATTTATGTGAAACTGTTTTTGGTGAGTGTCCCATTGTCCTTGGATGCTGTATTGATTGAGGTGTGCTCCCCACCCTATCATGGAGGCATCTGTTGCTATTATGTATTGTGGCACTGGGTCTTGGAAAGGCCGCCCTTGGTTTAAATTTATACTGTTCCACCATTGAAGCGAGGTGTATGTTTGGCGGTCTACCAACACCAGATCTAGAATTTGACCCTGTGCCTGTGACCACTGTGATGCTAGGCACTGTTGTAAGGGCCGCATGTGCAACCTTGCGTTTGGGACAATGGCTATGCATGAGGACATCATGCCTAGGAGTTTCATCAACTTTTTGACTTGTATTTTTTGATTTGGATACATGGCCTGTATTACATTGTGAAATGCCTGAACCCTTTGTGGACTTGGAGTGGCAATCCCTTTTGCTGTGTTGATTGTCGCCCCTAAGTATTGCTGTGTTTGACACGGCAGAAGGTGTGACTTTGTGTAGTTGATTGAGAAACCTAGTTTGTGTAGGGTTTCTATGACATACTTTGTGTGTTGTGAACACCTTTCTAGAGTGTTGGTTTTGATTAACCAATCGTCTAGGTACGGGAACACATGTATTTGCTGCCTTCTGATATGTGCAGCTATGACTGCTAGGCACTTTGTAAAAACTCTTGGCGCAGTTGTTATTCCGAATGGCAACACCTTGAATTGGTAATGTGTTCCTTGGAATACAAACCTTAAGTACTTTCTGTGTGAAGGATGTATCGGTATATGGAAATATGCATCCTTTAGGTCTAGTGTTGTCATGTAGTCTTGTTGTTTGAGTAGTGGGATTACGTCCTGTAATGTCACCATGTGAAAGTGATCTGATTTGATGTAGGTATTTAATGTTCGGAGATCTAATATAGGTCTCAGAGTCTTGTCTTTTTTGGGTATGAGAAAGTACAGAGAGTAAACTCCTGTTCCTTTCTGGTGTTCTGGTACTAATTCTATTGCTTCTTTTAGTAGTAATGCCTGAACTTCTAGTCCTAGAAGATCTATATGTTGTTTTGACATATTGTGTGTTTTCGGTGGCACGTTTGGAGGGAATTTGAGAAATTCTATGCAATAGCCATGCTGGATAATTGCCAGTACCCAAGTGTCTGTTGTTATCTCCTCCCAATGTTTGTAAAATTGTCTTAGTCTCCCCCCCACAGGTGTTATGTGTTGGGGATGTGTGACTTGGAAGTCACTGTTTGTTTTGAGGGGTTTTGGGGCTTTGGAACTTGCCTCTATTTTTTGGGAATTGTACCCCTCTATATTGCCCCCGAAAACTTCCCCGCTGGTATTGGCTTTGATAAGTGGGCCTTGCTTGTGAGGTTGTGGCCTCTGTAGGTTGACCTCGAAACCCTCCCCTAAATGGTGTTTTGCGAAATGTGCCTCTGCTTTGTGGGGAGTAGAGTGCGCCCATGGCTTTTGCGGTATCAGTATCTTTTTTTAGTTTTTCAATAGCAGTGTCGACTTCCGGCCCAAACAACTGCTGTTCATTAAAGGGCATATTCAGCACGGCTTGTTGTATTTCCGGCTTGAATCCTGACGTACGCAACCATGCGTGTCTCCTTATTGTTATTGCAGTATTTACTGTCCTTGCAGCTGTATCTGCTGCGTCCATTGATGACCGTATCTGATTATTGGAGATACTTTGTCCTTCTTCTACCACTTGTTGTGCCCTTTTCTGGAACTCTTTGGGTAAGTGTTCTATGAAATGCTGCATTTCGTCCCAATGAGCTCTATCGTATCTTGCCAAAAGTGCTTGTGAATTGGCAATACGCCATTGGTTTGCTGCTTGTGCTGCAACTCTTTTACCCGCAGCATCGAATTTGCGACTCTTTGTCTGGAGGTGGTGCATCTCCCGAGGTATGAGAGTTTGATCTCTTGCGAGCTGCCCCAACAACCACAGAATCTGGTGTTAATTGCTGCGTAATATAAACAGGGTCTGTTGGTGGTGGCTTATACTTTTTTTCCACCCTTGGAGTTATGGCTCTGCGTGAACAGGCTCCTGAAATATTTGTTTTGAATGTTTTAGCATTCCTGGGAGCATAGGTAAGCTTTGGTATTGGCTATGAGTGGAGGAGAGTGTATTAAATAAAAAGTCATCCTCAATTGGTCCTGAATGCAAGGTGACGTTATGAAACGCAGCTGCCCTTGAGACCACCTGCGTGTAGGATGTACTGTCTTCAGGTGGCGACGGCCTTGTAGGGTAACAGTCGGGGCTGTTATCTGATACAGGAGCATCATAAAGGTCCCATGCATCAGGATCATCTTGACTCATTGCAGTATGAGTCGGAGATTGCATCAGTGGTGGAGTGGCTACCGGTGATGTGTGCATTGATGGTGGTGGAGATGGTGGTGGAGTTGTTTGTCTTGCCACCTTTGCCTGTGGCTGCTTGTCCTTTTCTTGAAAGGCAAGTCTTCTTTTCATCTTAATTGGGGGAAGAGTGCTTATCTTCCCTGTGTCTTTTTTAATGTGGAGCTTTCTTTGAGTGTAGTCTGGCTCAACAGATTGAAGTTCCTCTCCGAACTTATGTCCTTGCATCTGGGAGGACAATCCCTGTTCCTCTGTGTAGGAACCTGTTTTCGGTTCCGATGCTGGATGTTTCGGAATCAAAATCTTTTCGGTCGCCTTTTTGGGCTCCGAGGCAACCTTCTTTATTTTCGGCGTCGTGGTTTCTCGGTGCCGAACCATTTCGGTGCCACTGTCTCAGTGCTGAATCTGTTCGGGGCCGGTGTCTCGGGCCCGAGATTGCTGTGTGGCTGTATCTCGACCGGAGTCAGATGACTTCGCCACATGCATGCCCTTTTTCGGTGCCGATGATCGGTCACCTATCTTTCGGGTTAAGCCATGGCCTGTTGGCGGTGGCGTCCCCTGGGCTTTTGTTGTCTTCTCGTGAGTTTTATGTTTCGATGTCTTACTCACGGTTTTCGGCGTTTCTTCGGGATCGAGCTCGTCCGAGTCAGATTCATGGATGGAGAAGCTTTCTTCTTCCTCCTCGAAACGCCCTTGTCCTGTCGGCACCGACGCCATCTGCAGTCTTCTTGCTCTTCGGTCTCTTAATGTCTTCCTCGACCGAAACGCTCGACAGGCTTAACAGGTATCCTCCTTGTGCTCTGGAGACAGACACAAGTTACAGACCTGATGCTGATCTGTATATGGATACTTGTTATGGCATTTTGGGCAGAAGCGGAATGGGGTCCGTTCCATCAGCCTTGAAGAGACACGTGGCCGGGCCGACCAGGCCCCGACGGGGGGATCGAAAAAACCCCGAAGGGCCACCGGAGCTCTTCAAAAGTCGGTGTCGATCTGTTATAACTAACCCGATACCGAACGTAAACAATACCGATGATTTTTCCGAGATTCTAACTAACTTTCCGACCCGAAACACGGAGCGAAAAGGAACACGTCCGAACCCGATGGCGGAAAAAAAACAATCTAAGATGGGGTCGACGCCCATGCGCAATGGAGCAGAAATGGGAGGAGTCCCTCGATCTTGTGACTCGAAAAGACTTCTTCGAAGAAAAACAACTTGTAACACTCCGAGCCCAACACCAGATGGCGGGATGTGCACAGAATGTGTATCTGCAGCTACACATGCCACCGAACATATATATATATCTACATATAAATATATATACAAACATATACACATATATAAATATTTGCAACAGTATATACATATCACCAACATACAGATGCTCACCCAAGGAAATCTTGATAAGAATAGCCAGGCAATGGGGAGGAGGGTGGGACCATGAGGAATCCACAGGTAGCTACTGTATCCACCAGAAAAGGCGTTACCGAAGGTAAGTAACTTGTTCTTCTAATGGATACAACTACCTGTGGACTCCTCACCTAATGAATAGAGTCCCAAAGCAGTACCGCACTCGGTGGTGGGTGCCTAAATGGTCAAACCAAGAAATCCTGCAGCACGGTCCGTGCAAAATGGCCATCCCTTCAGACTTCAGAATCCAAACAACAATATTTAGCAAACGTGTGGGGATATGCCCAAGTTGCGGTCTTGCAGATGTCAACCACAGAAACACCTCTAGCTGAGGCCGGGGAGGCCGCCTTAGCCCTGATGGAATGGGCTCTTAACCCAACAGGAGGTTCCTTCTTTGCTAAAGAATAACACAATTTGATGCAAAGAATGACCCATCTGGAAAGCGTTCTCTTGTGGACAACTTTGCCTTTCCTCTTCCCCACATAACCGACGAAGAGCTGATCCTCCTGTCTGAACACTCTCGTCCTGTCGACGAAGAAGCTCAATGCTCTTCTTGGATCTAGTGGTGTAGCCTCTCTTCCTCCTTTGATGGATGAGGTGGAGGATAGAAGGAGGAAAGTGTGATAGACTGTCCTAAATGAAAGGGTGTAACAACCTTCGGTAAGAAAGCTGCCTTGGTCCTTAACACCACCTTGTCCCTATAAAAGGAAGTATATGGGGGTTCCACACTAAGAACCTGGAGCTCACTCACTCTCCTAGCTGGCGTAATGGCAACCAGGAAAACAGTTTTTAAAACTAAAAACCTTAAGGAACATGAATGCATTGGTTCAAACGGTGAACCCATCAGAAATGGTAAAACTAAGTTCAAATCCCACTGCGGCATAACGAATGGAGTGGGCGGAAACTTGTTAGTGAGACCCTTAATGAACCTCAAAACTATTGAGGACTTAAACAAGAAGGGTTGGTCTGGAAGACACAGAAAGGCTGACAGCACGGACAAGTAACCCTTAACAGTCACAACTGCACAACCCCTCTGCGCTAAGGAGAGCGCAAATGACTAAATGTCCGATAAGTGGGCACGTAAGGGATCAATTTGATTCTCTCCACACCAAGGGTCATATGTACGAACACATTTTCCCATTGACACAGAATGAGAAAAACACTTTGATACATCTGGCCCTAAGTCACAAATTTAGCCCACCTGCTTGCATAGATAGATTTGGTGGAGTGTCGCCGGACCGATAATATAACGTCCACCACTTCTGGTGGGAGAGAAAAAGTACTCAGATTGCCCTGTTCAATCTCCAGGCATGTAGGTGCAGGCTCTAGTGGTGGGGGTGTAGAACCTGCCCCTGCGACTGTGAGAGGAGGTCTACCCTGTGAGGGAGACAGAGCGGAGAGCACAGAGAGAGTTGGAGAGGTCTGAATACTACACCATTCTTGGCCAATCCGGAGCTATTAAGATGACTTGGGCCGGTCTTGGTGAATCTTCCTCAGAACCCGAGGAATCAAAGGTATGGGGGAAACGAACGAGTTACTTACCTTCGGTAACGACTTTTCTGGTGGATACATTAGCTACCTGTGGATTCCTCACCTAATGAATACTCCCATGGCGCCAGCATTCAACGGAAATCTTCTTCCTAGTCTCTGCACGTCGACGAGGACGTCACTCTAGCCCACGCGACGCCGTCTGACGTCATACAGGTAATAAGAGGTCCTCGACGACGTGCAGACGTCAGTACCAACATTTTTTACGTGCATGAGAACAACAACCCAATGCAATGAAAGAGCAAGGCAACATCACATAACATTGTAAAATACACAACATTGCAATAAAATGGCTGTAAATTTAATATAACTCTCTTTTTTTTTTTTTTTAAACAAATATATGCAAATCATGTATATACACAAAGATATATACATATATATATACATATAAATATACACAAGTATCCATATATACAACATCTATTGCAATCTTGAATACCAAGAGGAGCGCACTCAAGGATTACTTGGTAAGACCAGAAAGGCAACGGGGAGGCGGGTGGGACCGTGAGGAATCCACAGGTAGCTAATGTATCCACCAGAAAAGTCGTTACCGAAGGTAAGTAACTCGTTCTTCTGATGGATACAACTACCTGTGGATTCCTCACCTAATGAATAGAGTCCCAAAGCAGTACCACTCCCAGTGGAGGGTGCCTGTATGGTCAAACCAAGAAATCCTGCAGCACTGACCGTGCAAAATGGCCATCCCTTCTGACCTCAGAGTCCAAACAGTAATGTTTCGCAAAAGTGTGAAGGGACGACCAAGTTGCGGCCTTGCAGATGTCGACCACAGGAACACCTCTGGCCAAGGCCGTAGTGGCCGACTTAGCTCTGGTGGAATGAGCTCTAATGCCATCAGGAGGATCCTTCTTTGCCAAAGAGTAACAGATTTTAATGCAAAGAACAACCCACCTGGAGAGTGTTCTCTTGTGGACTGCCTTTCCTCTCCTCTTGCCCACGTATCCGATGAACAGCTGATCCTCCAGCCTGAAATCCTTCGTTCTATCAATGAAGAAGCTCAACGCCCTCTTTGGGTCCAATCGATGTAGTCTCTCTTCCTCCTTTGAAGGATGAGGCGGAGGATAGAACGTGGACAAAGTAATTGTCTGGGCCAAATGGAAGGGTGAAACAACCTTCGGGAGGAAAGCAGCCTTGGTCCTCAACACCACCTTATCCCCATAAAAAGTTGTATAAGGGGGTTTTACTGATAAGGCCTGCAACTCACTCACTCTCCTTGCAGATGTTATAGCCACCAGGAAGACTGTTTTAATAACCAAATACCTTAATGGGCAAGAATGCATAGGCTCAAAAGGGGACCCCATAAGGAAAGTGAGGACCAAGGACAAATCCCATTGAGGCATCACGAATGGTTTTGGAGGATATTTATTTAGAAGACCTTTCAAGAATCTGAGAACAATAGGGGATTTAAATAACGATGGTTGATCTGGAAGACAAATGAAGGCTGACAGGGCAGACAAATAACCTTTAATGGTAGCCACTGCACAACCTTTCTGCGCTAGAGACAGAGCAAAAGACAAAACATCTGACAGATGAGCATGTAAGGGATCAATCTGTCTCTCTCCACACCAGATAACAAATTTAGACCACCTATTAGCGTAGATAGATTTAGTGGAGTGTCGCCTGGCCGCTAATATAACATCCACTACATCAGGCGGGAGAGAGAAGGAACTCAGGTTGCCCCGTTCAATCTCCAGGCATGTAGGTGTAGACTCTGGAGGTTGGGGTGTAAAACCTGCCCCTGCGACTGCGAGAGGAGGTCTGCCCTGAGAGGGAGACGGAGCGGAGGGCACAGCGAGAGTTGAAGAAGGTCGGAGTACCACACCCTTCCTTGGCCAATCCGGAGCTATTAAGATGACTTGAGCCTAGTCTTGGCGAATCTTCCTCAACACTCGAAGAATCAAGGGTATGGGGGGAAACGCGTAAAGCAACTGGTCGCACCAGGTTATCAGAAACGCGTCCCCGAATGCTCCCTGCACCGGATACTGGAGGCTGCAGAATAACGGACAATGCGCGTTCTCCTGAGTGGCAAACAGATCTATCCGAGGAAACCCCACATCTAGAAGATTAAACGGACTTGATCTGGATGGAGACGCCACTCGTGGTCGGCCGAGAATTGGCGACTGAGACTGTCCGCACGTACATTCAAGACCCCGGCCAGATGATTTGCTACCAAGCAAATCTGATGGTCCTTTGTCCAGGACCATAGTCAAAGAGCTTCTCTGCAGAGAAGGTACGACCCTACTCCTCCCTGTTTGTTTATGTACCACATCGTGGTAGTATTGTCCGTCAGGACCTGTACCGACTGACCACGAAGGGAAGGGAGGAAGGCCTTGAGAGCCAGACGTACAGCCCGTAACTCTAACAGATTGATATGAAACCTCTGTTCCTCTGGAGACCAAAGTCCTTTGATCTCCAGATCCCCCAGATGAGCTCCCCACCCTAGAGTGGAAGCATCCGTTATGACCGTGGCCACTGGTGGCGACTGCGCGAACGGCTTTCCTTGTGAAAGATTGTTGCTCGCAATCCACCACTTCAAGTCCACAGCAGCATCTCTGGAGATCTTGACCGCACCTTCTAGATCTCCCTTGTGTTGAGACCACTGCCTTCGGAGGCACCACTGAAGAGCCCTCATGTGCCAGCGAGGATGCGTGACCAACAGTACGCAGGAGGCAAACAGACAGAGCAGACGAAGGACCTTGAGGACTGGAACTACCGCTCCATTTCGAAACATTGGAACCAATTCCTGAATATCTTGAACCCGCTGAGGCGGAGGAAAGGCTCTATTCAATGTTGTATCCAGTACTGCCCCTATGAACAGGAGGCGCTGAGAGGGCTCCAGGTGAGATTTGGGCACGTTCACCGAAAAGCCCAGGTCGAACAACAACTGGGTTGTTGACTGCAGATGATACGACACAAGCTCCGGGGACTTGGCTTTGATCAACCAGTCGTCCAAGTAAGGGAATACTGCTATCCCCTTCCTTCTGAGCTCTGCCGCAACCACTGACATCACCTTCGTGAAGACTCGAGGTGCTGAAGTAAGACCAAACGGGAGGACCGCAAACTGATAGTGCGGCGACCCTACCACAAACCGGAGATACTTCCTGTGCGACTTGAGTATCGGGATATGAAAATAAGCATCCTGCAAGTCGACAGACACCATCCAATCTTCTTTGTTCAACGCCAAAAGCACCTGTGCTAGGGTCAGCATCTTGAACTTTTCCTGATTGAGGAACCAATTCAAGATCCTCAGATCCAGGATCGGTCTCAACCGACCATCTTTCTTGGGAATCAGGAAGTACCTTGAGTAACAACCTTGACCCCTTTCCTGCTCTGGAACCAACTCCACTGCACCCTTTCAAAGGAGGACTTGAACCTCCTGTTCTAGCAACAGGAGGTGTTCTTCTGAACAATAAGATGGGCGGGGCGGGAGGGGGGGCGGAAACTCCCGAAAGGGAAGGGTGTAGCCTTTCTCCACAATACTGATAACCCAAGTGTCCGTTGTAATAGTCTCCCACTTGTGGAGAAAATGCCGTAATCTTCCCCCTACAGGAGAGGAGTGAGTGGGAAATGGTGGAAGCCTAAGGCTGCTTTCCCTGCTGCACCCCTCCAGAGGACGAGGAAGAGGCAGAGTGCTGTTGAGAGGCTCCTCTGGTGTGGGCCCTACCTCTCCCTCTAAATGATCTATAGGGGTGGGAAGAGGCGGGTTGCTGGAACCTCCCCCGAAAGGAAGAGGAGGAAGAGCCACGCCCAAATCCACGAAACCTCCTGAAAAATCTGGAAGAGGCAGAGGAAGAAGGAGCTTGCAGCCCTAACGATTTGGCTGTGGCCCTGCTCTCCTTAAATCGCTCCAAGGCCGAATCTGCCTTTGCTCCAAACAGTTTGTCCCCATCAAACGGGAGGTCTAATAGGGTCGACTGTACATCCGCAGAAAACTCTGAATTACGGAGCCAGGCCTGTCTCCTTGCCACCACAGCCGTGCCCATCGCCCTAGCCACCGAGTCGGTCGTGTCCAGTCCAGACTGGATAATCTGGGTTGCGGCAGCCTGGGCGTCTGAGACAAAATCCAAGAGTCCCTGGGGACGCTCCGTAAAAGAAGATGAAATATCATCCATAAGAGCATGGACATATCTCCCCAGAATGCAAGTTGCATTGGTGGCCTTCAACGCCAAACTGCAAGAAGAAAATATCTTCTTGGATTGCGCATCCAGTTTTTTGGAGTCCCTGTCTCCTGGCACCGTCCGGAAGGATCCAGGCGCTGATTTTGAAGAACAGGAGGCTTGTACCACCAAGCTCTCCGGCGTAGGGTGTCTTGAAAGAAAGCCAGGGTCAGATGGTGCAGTCCGATATCTCCTGGCCACAGCCCTATGAACTGCCGAGGAAGATACAGGCTTCTTCCACACCTCCAACACCGGATCAAGCAAAGCCTCATTAAACGGCAAGAGAGGCTCCGCTGCAGCAGAGGCCGGATGCAGCACCTCCGTCAATAAATTCTGCTTCGCCTCTGCCACCGGCAAAGGCAGGCCCAGAAAATTAGCCGCCTTCCTCACCACCGCGTGAATGGAAGCAGCCTCCTCCGTATACTCCCCTGGAGATGAAAGGTCCCACTCAGGGGAAGTATCCAGCCCACTGGCCGTATCCAGACCATGCAGTCCATCACCCGAGTCCTCAACCTCTCCTTCCTCCAGGACTCGCTGGTACTCCTGCTCTTCCAACAGACGGAGAGCACGCCTCCTTGAATGTAGTCTCTGCTCAATGTGCGGAGTCGACATGGCCTCTGCCGAAGTCGAAGATCGGCGCCGATCTCCAGAAGCATCCGACGCCGCATCCGGCGCCGCAGACAGCTTCGCCGATGAAGGAGCAGGACAAAGGGATCTTGGAGCCGATGGACCCACCGGAGTCACAGGATGAAATCCCGACGTCGACGGGATGGAAACATCCGGAGCCAATCCCTCTGAAGCCACCGGAGCGGCCACCGGCGCCGAGCCCACATTCCCAAAAGGGAGAAAGGGCATAAAGGGTGCCGGCCGAAGAGGCGCAGGATCACCCAATGAAAAGGCCAAAGGCCCCGAAGGACCAGCCGGAGCACCTCCTGGAGCCATCTGCTGAAAGATGGTATACATCGCATTCAGAAATGCAGTACTATCGGCTCCAGGGGCTGGAAAAGCCGGATACTGGGGTGCCTGGATCGAAGGTGACCCCGACGCCGGCCTCAACGCCGGAGACATCAAAAGAGGCTGCATCACCTCAACCACAGACGCTTGTCCAGGCGAAGTCGGTGACGCCGGAGAGGGCAACGGCGTCGATAGATGCGGCGTGACCGTGGGACTGACCTCCCAAGTCCTCCGACGTCGAGCCGAAGGCGACCTCGAACGAGTCTCCTTGCTTGAATGACGCCGTGAATCACTACGGCGCCGGGAGTCTCGATGACGCCGATGAGACCTTGGCGAGGAAGACTTCTTGTGATGTTTTTCCTTTCTCTTCGACTTCGCCAGGAATAATTTAGCCTCACGTTCCTTGAGGGCCTTCGGATTCATGTGCTGACATGAATTCAAGTCACAACGTCGTGATCGGAGCTCAAGCACCAGAGACAGTCGGAGTGAGGATCCGTAACGGACATCTTGCCCCCACACTCTCGACAGGGCTTGAAACCCGACTTTCTCTGAGACATTGTTACCGCAGAGAAGAACTACGCAGCAGAAAACACACTGTAACCACTAAAGTAACAGTAGCTCCCTCGAAGATAACCGTTTCGAATGCACGGAAAAAAGGGAACTGACGTCTGCACGTCGTCGAGGACCTCTTATTGCCTGTATGACGTCAGACGGCGTTGCGTGGGCTAGAGTGACGTCCTCGTCGACGTGCAGAGACTAGGAAGAAGATTTCCGTCGAATGCTGGCGCCATGGGAGTATTCATTAGGTGAGGAATCCACAGGTAGTTGTATCCATCAGAAGCATAAAGCAGCTGGCCGAATCAGGCCACCATCGAAAATCCGCTGCAGCGCCTCTGGAGATCCTTGTTGATTCCTCAAGGCCCCCTTTTGTTGAAACCACTGCCTGCGGAGGCACCACTGAAGAGCCCTCATGTGCCAGCGTGCATGAGTGACCAACAGAATGCAAGAAGCGAACAGACCGAGCAGACGAAGGTCCTTGAGGACTGGACCGACCGCTCCATTCTGGAATATTGGAATCAACGCCTGAATGACCTGAATCCGCTGTGGCGGAGGAAAGGCCTGATTCAATGTTCTGTCTAGTACTGCCCCTTTGAACAGGAGGCGTTGAGAGGGCTCCAAGTGAGATTTGGGCACGTTTACCGAAAAGCCCAGATCGAACAACAACTGGGTTGTCGACTGCAGGTGACGCAGCAGAAGCTCCGGAGACTTGGCTTTGATCAACCAATCGTCTAGATAAGGGAATACTGCTATCCCCCTCCTTCTGAGCTCTGCTGCAACCACCGCCATCACCTTCATGAAGACGCAAAGTTCTGAAGTAAGACCAAACAAAAGGACAGCAAACTGATAGTGTTGCGATCCAACCACAAACTGGAGATACTTCCTCTGCGACTTGAGAATCGGGATATGAAAGTAGGCGTCCTGCAAGTCGACAGACGCCATCCAATCCCCTTCGTTCAATGCCAAAAGCACCTGTGCTAGGGTCAGCATTTTGAACTTTTCCTGCTTGAGGAACCAATTCAAAATCCCGGGGTCCAGGATTGGCCTCAACCGACCATCCTTTTTGGGAATCAGGAAATATCTTGAATAACAGCCCTTACCCCTCTCCTGCTCTGGACCCAACTCTACTGCACCTTTCGACAAAAGAACTAGAACCTCCTTGTAAGGAAATGGCTCCCTTTTGCAGTTACTCCCCACTTTTTGCCTGATACTGATGCTGACTTGACTGATAAGTGTGCTGGGACCCTGCTAACCAGGCCCCAGCACCAGTGTTCTTTCACCTAAAATGTACCATTGTTTCCACAATTGGCACACCCCTGGCACACAGATAAGTCCCTTGTAAAAGGTACCAGTGGTACCAAGGGCCCTGTGACCAGGGAAGGTCCCTAAGGGCTGCAGCATATGTTGTGCCACCCTAAGGGACCCCTCACCTAACACATGGACACCGCCATTGCAGATTGTGTGTGTTGGTGGGGAGAAAAAGGCAAAGTCGACATGGCATCCCCCACAGGATGCCATGCACACAAAATGCTGCCTGTGGCATAGGTAAGTCACCCCTTTAGCAGGCCTTACAGCCCTAATGCAGGGTGCACTATACCACAGGTGAGGGCATAGCTGCATGAGCAATATGCCCCTACAGTGTCTACTCTTAGACATTGTAAGTACAGTTGTGGCCATATTAAGTATATGATCTGGGAGTTTGTCAAAAACGAACTCCACAGCTCCATAATGGCTACACTGAATACTGGGAAGTTTGGTATCAAACTTCTCAGAATAATAAACCCACACTGATGCCAGTGTTGGATTTATAAAAAATGCACACAGAGGGCATCTTAGAGATGCCCCCTGTATTTTACCCAATTTTTCAGTGCAGGACTGACTGGTCTGTGCCAGCCTGCTGCTGAGAGACGAGTTTCTGACCCCATGTGGTGAGGGCCTTTGTGCTCTCCGAGGACAGAAACAAAAGCCTGCTCTGGGTGGAGGTGCTTCACACCTCCCTCCTGCAGGAACTGTAACACCTAGCAGTGAGCCTCAAAGGCTCAGGCTTCGTGTTACAATGACCCAGGGCACTCAAGCTAGTTGAGATGCCCGACCCTGGACACAGCCCCCACTTTTGGCGGCAAGTCCAGGGGAGATAATGAGAAAAACAAGGAGGAGTCACCTCCCAGTCAGGACAGCCCCTAAGGTGTCCTGAGCTGAGGTGACTCTTACTTTTAGAAATCCTCCATCTTGTAGAAGGAGGATTCCCCCAATAGGATTAGGGATGTGCCCCCCTCCCCACAGGGAGGAGGCACAAAGAGGGTGTAGCCACCCTCAAGGACAGTAGCCATTGGCTACTGCCCTCCCAGACCTAAACACACCCCTAAATTCAGTATTTAGGGGCTCCCAAGAACCTAGGAAACTAGATTCCTGCAACCTGAAGATAAAGAAGGACTGCTGACCTGAAGCCCTGCAGAGAAGACGGAGACACCAACTGCTTTAGCCCCAGCCCTACCGGCCTGTCTCCCCACTTCGAGAAAAACTGCAACAGCGACGCGTCCCCCAGGGTCCAGCGACCTCTGAAGCCTCAGAGGACTACCCTGCATCTAAAAGGACCTAGAAACTCCTGAGGACAGCGGCCCTTTTCAACCAACTTGCAACTTTGCAACAAAGAAACAACTTTTAAAGACCACAAGTTTCCCGCCGGAAGCGTGAGACTCTCCACTCGGCACCTGACGCCCCCGGCTCGACCTGCGGAAAACTAACTCTACAGGGAGGACTCCCCGGCGACTGCGAGCCCGTGAGTAGCCAGAGTTGACCCCCCTGAGCCCCCACAGCGACGCCTGCAAAGGGAATCCAGAGGCTTCCCCTGACCGCGACTGCCTGCTTCAAGGAACCCGACGCCTGGAAAACACACTGCACCCGCAGCCCCCAGGACCTGAAGGAACCGAACTCCAGCGCAGGAGTGACCCCCAGGCGGCCCTCTTCCTAGCCCAGGTGGTGGCTACCCAGAGGAGCCCCCCCCTTTGCCTGCCTGCATCGTTGAAGAGACCCCCGGGTCTCCCCATTGAATCCTATTACAAACCCGACGCCTGTTTGCACTCTGCACCCGGCCGCCCCTGTGCCGCTGAGGGTGTACTTTTTGTGCCTGCTTGTGTCCCCCCCGATGCCCTACAAAACCCCCCTGGTCTGCCCTCCAAAGTCGCGGGTACTTACCTGCTGGCAGACTGGAACCGGGGCACACCTATTTCCATTGAAGCCTATGCGTTTTGGGCACCACTTTGACCTCTGCACCTGACCGGCCCATAGCTGCTGGTGTGGTAACTTTGGGGTTGCCTTGAACCCCCAACGGTGGGCTACCTTGGACCCAACTTTGAACTCTGTAAGTGTTGTAGTTACCTGTGAACTTAACATTTACTTACCTCCCCCAGGAACTGTTGATTTTTGCACTGTGTCCATTTTCAAAATAGCTTATTGCCATTTTTGCCACAAACTGTACATGCTATTGTGATGATTCAAAGTTCCTAAGATACCTGAGTGAAATACCTTTCATTTAAAGTATTGTTTGTAAATCTTGAACCTGTGGTTCTTAAAATAAACTAAGAAAATATATTTTTCTATATAAAAACCTATTGGCCTGGAATTGTCTTTGAGTGTGTGTTCCTCATTTATTGCCTGTGTGTGTACAACAAATGCTTAACCCTACCCTCTGATAAGCCTACTGCTCGACCACACTACCACAAAATAGAGCATTAGAATGATCTCTTTTTGCCACTATCTTACCTCTAAGGGGAACCCTTGGACTCTGTGCATGCTATTTCTTACTTTGAAATAGTACATACAAAGAGAAGGATAGGCGGGGAGGGATGAGAGGGGGAAACTCCAGAAAGGGAAGAGTATAGCCTTTCCCCACAATATCAGTGACCCAGGAGTCCGATGTTATTGACTCCCACATGTGGAGAAACTGAGACATCTCCCCCCCCTTAAAGGAGATGCATGTGAAGGGATCGATGGAGGACTAAGGCTGCTTTCCCTGCTGCACCCCTCTGGAGGAAGAGGAAGAGGCAGAGTGCTGCTTTGTGGCCCCTCTGGTACGAACCCTACCCCTTCCCCTATATGATCTATGGGGGTGAGTAGAGGCAGCCTGCTGGCCTGTCTGCTGAAATATCCCTTGAAAGGAAGAGGCACGCCCAAATCCCCTGGACCTCCTGAATACTAGTGAAGGAGTGGAGACGGAGGCCTGCAAGCCTAATGACTTTGCCGTTGCCCTACTCTCCTTGAACCGTTCCAAAGGAGAGTCAGCCTTTGTCCAAAAGAGTTTATCTCCTTCAAAGGGTAAGTCAAGTAGGGTTGACTGCACATCGGGAGAGAATCCTGAAGATCGTAGCCAGGCATGCCTTCTTGTTGCTATGGACGTGCCCATAGCACTGGCCACGGAATCAGATGAGTCAAGTACTGATTGAATAACCTGAGTTGCCGCTGCCTGAGCGCCCGTCAAAAGATTCAGAACCTCCTGAGGCAATCCAGGATGTGTCGTCTTGGCCTCGTCCATCAGGGCATAGATGCACCTGCCCAAGATACAGGTTGCATTCATTGATTTCAGGGCCATGCTGCATGAAGAGAACGCCTTTTTTGCAGATTGGTCCATTCACTTGGATTCCCTGTCCGAAGGAACCCCTGGAAAAGATCCTGGAGCTGTGCGGGAGGAACATGATGCCTGCACCACCAAGCTCTCTGGAGTTGGATATTTTGACAAGAAAGCTGGATCTCCAGGAGCCACCCGATACCTCCTTGCAACCGACCTATTCCCTGCTGTCGAAGTCACAGGCTTCTTCCACACCTCCATTATCGGGTCTACAAGTGCCTCATTAAATGGAAGAACTGGCTCCGCCACAGCTGAAGAAGGGTGCAACACTTCAGTGAGAATGTTAGTTTTTATTTCAGCAGCTGGAAAAGGAATGTCAAGACAATCCGCTGCCTTCCTCACCACTGAATGGAAAGAAGCAGCCTCCCCCAGGGATGCTAAGTCCCACTCCGGGGAAGTGTCCAACCCACTGGCAGTGTCCAAGCCCTGTAAGTCTCTCAGGGGCTCTGTTTCTCGTATTACTGCTCCTCAAGCAGCGTCAGAGCCAATCTCCTGGAGCACAGCCTGGCCTCAATTCTCGGCGTCGATAAGGCGTCTGCTGACGCCGAAGACCTCGATCGGTGTCGCCCATCGGATTCATCCGACGCTGGATCCATCATCGCCATAGGCTTCTTCAGCGTTGATTGAGGATGTGGTGAACTGATCGGCGCCGGGGCAGCAACGTCGTCGTGTCACAGGCCTTCTAGGTGACGCCATTGGTCCCGGTGCCGAACCAGCACCTCCTGTGGGAAGGAAAGGCATGAAGGGCGTCAATTTGTACGGAGCTGGAACACCCATGTCATATGCCAAAGGACCTGAAGGTCCAGACGGGCCACCTCCCGGAGCCATGCTGGCAAAGATGTTAAACATCGCATTTAGAAATGAGACAGGGTCTGTACCTGGCGCCGGAAATGCCGGATATCCATGTGGGGTCGGTGCCTGAGGTGACACCGGCGTCGGTTCGGGCATCTCCGTCTGCGCCGGTGAAACCGACGGATCCTGATGAGGATCGACCTCAAAGACAGATAGTGCTTTCGGATTCATACGCTGGCATGAACTGCACGCCTCGACTTCATGGTCAGAACTCAAACACCACAAGCAATTTTCATGTGGGTCTGTCACCGACATTCAGCCACTGCACTCCCTACAGGGTTTAAGACCCGATTTGCGTGGCTGAGACATAGTAACACTCAAAGTGAAACAGTAGCTCCCTGGAGCCTCAAAGAAAAAAACGTTACTCGAAGGCACGGAAAAAAGGGAACTGACATCTGCACGCCGACGAGGACGTCTTATTGCCTGGATGATGTCATATGGCGTCACGTGGGAGTCGGGCAATTGTGACGTCATCGCCGACGTGCAGAGCTAGAACAAAATTTCCACTGGATGCTGGTGCATGGGGAACATTCATTAGGTGAGGAATCCACAGGTAGTTGTATCCATCAGAAAAAAGTAATTTTATAAGTCAAAAAGTCTCCTAACGCTTTTGAGACCTATTCTGAATGATTAATTAATGTTTTGTGTCCTTTTAATGGACATGGAAGGTTTAAAAATAAAGAATTACTGTTCCCTGCATGCCCCTGTCGTTGCATTCAAAGCAATTTTTAAGTGGTTGCAAAACGTATAGTTGTGGCTGAAAGAGACGTGGTTGCTGGCTGAGAAGATGGGGTCGAGTGTGTGGCCTGCGGAGTGGGTGGGTGTAGTGACGAGTTGTTTGAAGCCGAAGTTGGCGAGGTTGTCGATTAGGTTGGTGGTGTTGATATCGTTGTTATTTTCTAGGTGAAAGTTTAGGTCACCGAGGAGGACGTAGTCGGTTGAGGCGAGGGCTTGGGAGCTGATGGTGTCGGCAATGTCGTCGCAGAACTGCGGTCTGGGTCCAGGGAGTCTGTAGACCAGTGTTCCTCTGAGTGTGTTGTTGCCGTTGATGTGGATTTTGAAGTGGAGGTGCTCAGCGGAGTTGATGGTGTCGTGGGAGGAGGTGTTTTTGTGGACTATGGCGATTCCTCCTCCTGGTCTGTTGATTCGGTCTCTTCTGGTGATCTTGTAGTTTTCTGGTATGGCTATGGCTACGTCTGGTTCTGAGGCCGAATTCATCCAGGTTTCGATGAGGAATGCGACGTCTGGCGCGTATGTGGTCAGGAGGTCCCAGAGTTCAATTGCATGTTTGTGAACGGAGCGGGTGTTAAGTAGGACGCATCTTAGGCGGTTGTCTGTTTTGATTTGGAGTTTGGAGGTTAGGTTGCAGGTGAAATTGCAGGCTTTGCAGGAGAAGGGCCCTTTGGTGCGCGTCGGTGTGGACTGGAAGCAGATGGAGGAGCGTCCTGGATTAAGGGCGTGGAGTTCGTTGGCAGTGTAAAGGTGTTCGGTGGCGCGGGAGGTGTGTTGGCCAGGGGGTCTGGCGCTAGGCGATGTCTTGGCACGGATGGGCGCAGACTGGCTTGCCTTTGGCGCACCTTTGGTGCGCCAGCAGGACACCCGGCGTGCGTGTCCGCGCTGCGGCCAGTATAAGAGGGGAGGTGGGAGGGAGTGGCAGCTGGGAGGAGGGGGGGAACCTCCAATGGGAGTGCAGGGGGGTGGGGGCAGCAAGGGTCAGGAGCGGGAAGAACTCCAAGAAGGAGGGAGGGTGGCGGCGCCTTCTGGGAGAGGAGAAGCCAAGAAGCCCAAACAAGCCCAGACAAGCCCAAACAAGCCCAAAACAATGGCAGCATTTACCGGAGCAGTGGTGAGCAGGAAGCGATCTGTCTGCAAGGATGCAGGGTCAGAGATCAAACTTCACAGGGGGGGTGCGAGGGGCAAGGTGTCCCATGCTGGAAACTGGATTGCAGATGGGTGTTGTGTAGGATTTCCACCAAGAAGCCTTGGCAAATGCAAATTTGCAGTTGGAGGACAAGAGGTGCTGCTGGGGACCAGCAAGGTCCAGAACGACTCTACCCAGGAGGGGGAGTCACCGGGGAGCCTCCATGTCATAGAAGGCCCACAGGAGCAGAGGCAGCACCCACAGATGTTGCACAGGACAGGGACATAGAAGTTGTTGAAGCAGCCCACGCAGCACGACAGAAGTTGCTACCATGTTGTCATCGGACCAAGCAGAGGCCCAGGAGTTGCAGAAGGGAGTGCTGGGGGCTGGAGCTACACGTTGCCTGAAATTCCTCTTGGAGGTGCAGCAAACAAGCCTTGGCAGCTACAAAGGACGTGGTGAAAGGGGGTGCCATCTTGCTTGGAGTGGAAAGTACTTACCACCACCAAAGTGCGACAGCTGGTAGAGAGGATCAAGGGAGACTCTCCGGACCACCACCCATGATGCAGGACCCACACCACTCAGGATGAGGGGAGATCCAAGCAGCCGGTCGTCATTGTAACCAGGTTACCCTTATGTAGCTGGACATAGGAAGTGACCTATGTCCAGTACATATATAAAACGGTGTCCCCGCACTCATGAAGTCCAGTAAAATGGAGCTGGAGTTCGTGGGGGAACCTCTGCTAGTGCAGGAGTGCCCTCACACGCAGGTACCTGCACCCTGCCCTCTGGGCTGAGAGGGTCTACCATAGGGGTGACTTACAGTGACCTGGTGCAATGATCTGTAGTTCACACAGACTGCAATGGCAGGCCTGCAGAACCCTTTGCATGGGCTCCCCATGGGTGGCAGAATAACTGCTGCAGTCCATAGGGATTCCCGGGAACCCCAATGCCCTGGGTACCTACGTACCATATACTAGGGACTTACATGGGGGGCACCAGTATGCCAATTGTGTGGATAAAAAGTTACCCGCACCTAAATTTAGAGGAGAGAGCACAGTCACTGGGGTCCTGGTTAGCAGGATACCAGTGTACACAGGCCAAAAGTGGTGGTAACCAAGCTAGAAAGAGGCTAATTTCCTACAATAGCCCACTGGGAGGAGTCTGCAATGAGTAAGCCTTTAACAGTCTCCGCCTGCTTTTAAACTTCCATCTGAAAGGATTGGTGATGGAGGCTCAAGGGACGAACCGCTGTGCAGCCTCTACCCATATACCTAGTAGGATGAGCCTGCAGCGAGTAAGCACTGAGCAGTCTCTGCCCAACGGAAAAGGTGATTTAGGAAGCAGTCTCCATCCGAAGGTAATGAAGGTTCAAACGACTAGTCAGTTGTGTGTACGATGCCTTCTTCTCTCAAGTGACTGTAATCAGTCAGGATCAGATGCGCTTGTTCAGCTGCTTCCTTCAATTGAGGTAACATTGAAGTTGTCCTTGTGGTAGTGTGAAGTTAAAGCTTATTCACACATCTTTCAGCAAAGAATAATTCAATTTCCGCCACCTGTAGCTAAATACGTATAGGACAATGGTTGTAATTACACACATGTAATTCATTTTACATATGCGTATCCAAAGCGCCTCTTATGTACTTTATTGCTGCAAGTTCTCTAATCAGCCTTCATCCAGAGTTTTACCAATCAATATACTTTTGAAGGAACTGTACTTTATTGTGTTATATCCCTTATAATCTTCAAGTGTCTTCTACTCATGTTAGGATTATACACATCTTATTTAGTACTTTTCCTCACATATTAATATTAGTAGACAATTGGATTTGTAGCTCACCACTATTTAGTTAATTTTAATTGTCTTTGCATTAGCCCAGAAAACTTAAAATATTGGTGTTGAATTTAAATGAACAAAGTATTGTAAAATTGAATTCTCTTGTTTATTCACAGTCACAACATTTAGTTGGGATTTAATTGGTGTACATAAGAAATGGCATAATTTGCTATGTCCCAACCGCCGTCTTTCCTAAATGAACTAGGAGCACTAGTAATTCCATGGAAGAGGTGGGTGAAGTTGTTTGAGTCTTTTCAGTGAGAAAATAGCACATCTTGGGCCAGATGTAGCAAGATATGCTTTTGCGATTCTGAAATTGCGAGTCGGTGCGACTCGCAATTTCAGAATCGAAAAAGCATATGCAGAATGGTGTCTCAGACACCTTCTGCGAATCGCTATGGGGTTGCAAAGACGCACCTCATTAATATTAATGAGGTGGGTCGCATTTTGCGACCCCATAGCGATTCCCTGCACTCATAGGGATGGTGGCCTGCTGAAGTCAGCAGACCTCCATGTCTGTGACTGCTTTTTAAATAAAGCAGTTTTTTTTTTCATTTTGCAGCCCGTTTTCCTTAAAGGAAAACGAGTTGCAAAATGAAAAATCTTCCGAAACCATTTGGTTTCGTTTTTTCAGAGTAGGCAGTGGTCCATAGGACCACTGCCTGCTCTGAAAAAATATTTTTGGTGACATTCACAAAGGGGAAGGGGTCCCATGGGGACCCTTTCACTTTTGCGAATGTGTTACCACCAGTGTGACACTGGTGGTAACTACGAGTTGCTTTGCGAACACCCCTTCCTATTTGCGAGTCGCATTCACAAATTGCGAGTCGGTACCAATGGTGCAATTTGTGATTTTCGCAGTTTGCACCATGCAAACGGCTTGCTACATCTGGCCCCTTGTTACATAATTTAGGGATTTATGCAGGGGAAACTTTTGATGACCTACCTGACATAAACCCCGATGGATAAGGAGAAGAGGATGATGCTCAAAGGGATGTGCAGTTAAGATGCCTATAGCATTACATAAAAAACTAGAGGAACAGTTTGGAGAAAAAAATCAATGTTGTATTAGAAAGACATACATTTTTCTCTGGAATTCAGGGAAAAAATAAGGAAGTACAAATGACATTGCTGCCTTAAGAGGTTTATCTGCCACATGTGATTTTGGGCTTTTGACTGACTCATTAAATAATAAGAGACCAGCTTGTGAGATGCACAAGTAATAACAAAGTTCAAGAAAGACTTCGGGCAGAAAACCCAGATTTCATTCAAGCTGTAAACACAGCTAAAATTATTGAACATGCTGCATTTTGCATGAGAGAGATTAAAGAGTCACTAGAAACAAAGATGGAAGACAACACCACAGATGAGGGGTGTGTAAATAAGATAGCAGAGAAGAGTGACCCACATAAAAGGAGAAACTTTGAGACACTTAAATAGAAGTCAGAGAGTAGGAAACTAAGATGTGTCAGATGCAGTAATGTAAACCATCCGGCAAGTTACCCTAAGTCTACAGCAAAAGGGGTGACCTGTAGAAAATGCAACAAAAAGGGTAACTTTGCGAAGGTGTGTAGAGGCATAGGAAATAAAGTCACTCATATGGTCAGTGAAGAAGATTCAGAAGAAAAACAATGTATCCCAAGTTTCTGGTGCACTATTAACTTCAGATACGACGTATCCTACATGTGATTCTTCTTTGGATAGGGTTCAATTCAAAGTTTTTGCAGATTCTTGCTCTCCACACTCTAATAAATGAAGCAACATTTAAAGAGAATTTTCAAGATAAGACATATACCATGCTAACTACTGATATAAGCCCGGGGAGTACAATATGGAGCCTATTCAATTAACTGATATGTTACTCATGCATATTCATTTTAAGGACAGGACCATGGAACAAGTAAGATCCTGACCTTATTTCTCCTATAAATTTGCCTAATGTATCCAACAGGTACAAGTTTGTAGTAACTGATTACCATTCATATCGGGTCACTACCAAATCAGTGAACAACATTAACACTTCGAGATTAACTGGATATTTATCTGATACATTTTCCAGGGAGGGTATTCCTAGCACTATAATGCTATTTTTAAAAAATGTGTCCATCAAACACATAAGGACTCCCCTGTATTGTCGAAAGGCCAATGGGCTAGTGGAAAGGGCAAACAGGATAATTAAAGCCATACAACTAGCTCATACCACACGGGAGCAAATTGATAAGGCAGTGAAAAAATGTTTATGGTTATATCACACCACGCCCACTGCTATCTCAGGAATATCTCCCTTTGTATCTCTAAAGGGAAGAAATCCAGGTTCTAAGCTCACTACGAATTGGCTCAATGTGGGTAATCCTGTATTGGTAGATAGGGATGTGGACAAGGTGAAAGTAAGAAAACATCAGAAAAAATACATAAACTGGTATGTCAATAAACAGAGAGCGATTAAACGTGATTGGAGAGAAGGACAGTGGATAGTAATCAAACAATCCCACAATACCTGTAACAAGTTCACTTCATTCTCCAAGCCTGAGAAGATCAAATATGTCAAACATAATACTGTGGTACTAGAGAATGTTCTTATTTGGACTACGGATAACCTAGCTCACTGTTCTGAAGCCCTTGTCCCTAAAATTAAAGTGCCTGATGGCAACATATAAAGATCACTCTATAACACAGGAATATAAAGAGGTCAGGAATCGCCGATCTCCCTTTGGCAATCAGATTACAAAATGAATTGAATACAGAAATCTTTTTTCTGCTTTTGCATGTATTTTGACTCAATTGAACTTTAAAATTTCTGATAAACAGAGATGTGCTGTAATGTATCTAAGTGCTATATTTCCCCCTTCTCCCATGTTCATCCCATCGGTTTCCTCCTAAAGTATTTCGCTATATGCCAGTTTAGAATGCTGACATGAAGCTTGCCTTTGAATGTTGGTGTGAGACAGAAGGTAGTTGATGCAGCTCAGAAGATGACTCTTAAGAATAGAGGATCTTTATATTTCTAATATGCATGTATTTTCATCAAGGAGCTTCCACAGGTCTTTCTGCCTGAGTGGGGCTAGAAGTGAAGCATCCGGTGTAGGCGCTAAAGGAGCTGGAGGATGCAGTGGTAAAGGTTGTGGGGAATCTGGAATGAGGACTGGCGATGATGGAGAGTATACCCGGGAGTATTCTGTATCAGAAGTTGATGTTTATCTTCTTGCTCTTGTTTTTTTGACCCAATCCACAGATCTGGCTTCTCAATGTCTAGTTTCTTTCATTATCTAGATGTCATGGATACTCTCGACGTCAAACATCTCCTGTGTCTCGACGCCATGGAATCCTACGACATCAACTTTCTGTGTCTCAACATTGTCTCCTCCTCTACATTGACCCAGCCTTCAATGGCGAGCATGTTGCCACTGTACCTCAACTTGACATTGATTTCTTCAACGTCGACCAAAAAGAACATTGTTTTTGTGGATTTCTCCTTATTTCTGATCTCTCTCTCATGGAGTCCTCAGAGGGACGAGGAAGAGCCCTTTCTCCTCTCTCATGTGAAGTCACGCTTTCAGATTGCGCCTCTTGCTGTCTGCACTGCTCATGAGCTCCATGAGAGCGAATCTTCTCTCTGTTCCTCAGGGTAAATCTAGAGAGGGGCTTACAGTAATGACATCGGTCAGGAATGTGACTGCCAGTAAGACAGAGAATACAGAGATCATGAGGATCTGATTTGGCCTTCTTTCTGACACAGATAGGACATATGACAAATAAAGATGGGATTTTATTTGCCTGGAAAAATATTAATTCTGCCAGAAAATGACAAGAAAGCAAACTAAATATTCAAAGACATTGAGTATAGTTGTTGACAAATAGTCTGGAAAAGATTTTATGAAGTAAAAAAGCCAAAAAAGGCTCAGCTCAGTGCTCCAAGACCCTGTCACCAGGAGCCAGAAAAAATAATTGAGGTAACTGCCACCTGATGGGCATGATGGAAACTGGAGGGCTGGGAGCCCTGAAAGGAGCTTTTAGGACTACAGTACTGCAGCCTATATGTCTATATTGCCCCATTCCCTCCTCTCCATTACCTTTAAAAAACATTTATGAAGGATGTTTATAAGAAAATATTATTCAGCTTCTGGAAAAGTTTCCAATTTTACTACTGATATTTTGACCTTTTTCAAATAAAAATTAAAGTTACTGTCCAATATATAGCTTTCTTCAGAGGTTGCAAAGGGTTTTAACAAAGTTATGTCTTAGGCTTGGTCTTCCTGAAGTAAGTTGAACGTCTATACATAAGACGATGTATTTTAGAGAAGTGCTCCAGGATCCTCACACATGGCTGGGGTTATTCAGTGCCTATGATCATCAATGGTGATCCCCTGATAGAGAAATAAAGATATT
Organism: Pleurodeles waltl; assembly: GCF_031143425.1. Lineage (NCBI taxonomy): Eukaryota > Metazoa > Chordata > Amphibia > Caudata > Salamandridae > Pleurodeles > Pleurodeles waltl. The sequence goes on along the minus strand of NC_090444.1, from coordinate 419,951,764 downwards.
TCTCCTTGCTACGCCTCTCTGTAGTAGGCATACTATTTTAGGTCAATCCCAGGTTTACTGCCTTTTGTAAATCTGGGATTGCGTCAAATTACATGGTTGCACGCAGGCAAACGTTAATGTTCTACCCATGGAATGTCTACCACAACAAAATGGAATGCAACGCAGTGCAAGCTGCTGCACTGCATTATATGTCTTAATACAGTCATGCAAGACGGCACAAATAGTCCCATGCATAGCTTTGTAAACCCCATTCAAGAGCTTGCTTTGCCGTGAAATGACTTGATTCAGGTAAGTGCAAAGCAGGTCCTTAGAGAATCTTCCTTCAACTTTGCAAGTCAAGGGATGTGGGAACCTGGAACAGATTGCAACATACCTCTATGCTCGGTCTCCAAATCAAGTCTTATTTGATTTAAAGGTAATGCAATAATGAAGGAAAGTATTCTAGCACTGCAGGTCCGACCTTATGATCATCAATAATATACTTTACTTAACCTCTTCTGCGCCATGGACGAGCTGGTCTCGCGCTCGGGTGCAGCGATGCTGTGCCGATGATGAGACCAACTCGTCCTGCACCTGGCCCACAGGGGAAGCGCTAGCGCCCCTCTCGAGTGCATCCCACCCCCCTTCCTGGGGCAGGGATGGAAGGGGAATTGCTTCCCCTTCCACTCCCATTCCCCCCCAGTGACATCTGATGACGTCAGCATGCAATCGCGCGCTGACCTCATCAGAGTTTGCCCCCATCAGAAATGAAAGCATTTCTCTTCTGATCGGGGTTGGGGGCAGGCAGTGAAACATGAAAGGAAAGGCCTTTCCATTCCTTTCATGTCTTTCTGAGCATTTCTGCAGCCTGATCATAAAGTGATCGGGCTGCAAAAATACCCACTAGTCACCAGAGAGTTTTTATTTTTAATTTTTTATAGATGAAGAAGGGAAGGACAAAGGTCACACCCCTGAAGGGCAATTATTTATTAGGCCTTACTGTGAGGAATACACAGGTAGCTATTGTATCCACCAGAAAAAACGTTACCGAAGGTAAGTAACTTGTTCTTCTGATGGATACAAACTACCTGTGGATTTCTCACCTTATGAATAGAGTCCCAAAGCAGTACCGCACTCAGTAGTGGGTGCCCGTCTGATTACACCACGAAATCCTGTAAGACAGATCGTGCAAAATGGCCGTCCCTCCGAACCTCAGAATCAAAGCAGTAATGCTTTGCAAAGGTATGGAGGGACGCCCAAGTTGCCACCTTGCAAATGTCCACCACCGGAACCCCCCCTTGCCAGGGCCGAAGTGGCCGACTTAGCCCTGGTGGAGTGGGCCCTGATACCCACAGGAGGAACTTTCTTTGCCAGTGAGTAGCAAACTTTTATACAAAGAATGACCCACCTGGAGATTGTTCTTTTATGGACTGCTCTGCCCTTTCGCTGACCAACATACCCCACGAACAGCTGATCCTCCAGGCAAAAGTCTTTCGGCCTCTCAATATAAAAACTGAGAGCCCTTCTAAGGTCCAATCGATGGAGTCTCTCTTCCTCTTTTGAGGGATGGGGAGGAGGGTAGAAAGAGGGAATGGTAATAGTTTGCCCTATATGAAAAGGAATGACAACTTTTGGCAGGAAAGCCACCCTCATTTTCAGTACCACTTTATCAGGGAAAAACAAGGTAAAGGGGCGCTTTATGGAAAGGGCTTGAAGCTCCCCAACCCTCCTAGCAGAGGTTATAGCGATTGGGAAAACAGTCTTAAGGACCAAATACCTTAAAGGACATGAATGCATGGGCTTAAACGGTGAACCCATCAGAAATGTTAAAACAAGATTTAAATCCCACTGAGGCATATGAAAGGGTGTGGGAGGAAACTTATTAGGCAAGCCCTTAATAAATCTATTTACAATCAGAGATTTAAATAAAGAGGACTGGTCCGGGAGGCAAAGAAAAGCCGACAGAGCAGCCAAATAACCTTTAAGTGTAGCCACTGCACAGCCTTTCTTTGCTAAATCAAGAGCAAATAACAAAACATCGGAAAGGTGGGCATTCAAGGGATCTTTCTGTTTCTCGCCACACCAAATCACAAATTTAGCCTACCTACTGGCATAAATGGACTTAGTGGAGTGTCGTCTGGACGATAGAATAACATCCACGACATCCGGTGGGAGAGAAAAGGAACTCAGGTTGCCCCGTTCAATCTCCAGGCATGAAGGTGCAGGCTCTGGAGGTGGTGGTGTAGAACCTGCCCCTGCGACTGCGAGAGGAGTTCTACCCTGAGCGGGAGACGGAGCAGAGGGCACTTTGAGAGTTGCAGAAGGTCTGTGTACCACACCCTTCTCTGCCAATCCGGTGCCACCAAGATGACTTGCGCCCTGTCTTGGCAAATCTTCCTCAGGACCCGAGGAATCAAGGGTATGGGGGGGGAATGCATAAAGCAACTGGCCGTCCCCGGGTATTTGAAAAGCGTCCCCCAACGATCCTTGCATCGGATATTGGAGACTGCAGAACGACGGGCAGTGTGCGTTCTCCCGAGTGGCGAATAGATCTACCTGCGGAAATCCCCACATCTCGAAGATGTACAGGACCAGGGCTGGATGGAGATGCCACTCATGATCGGCTGAGAAGTGCTGACTGAGACTGTCCGCACACACGTTCAGAACCCCAGCCAAATGATTTGCTATCGAGCAAACCTGATGGTCCTGACCCCAGGACCAGAGCCGCAGAGCTTCTCTGCAGAGAAGGTACGACCCTACTCCTACCTGCTTGTTTACGTACCACATCGCGGTAGTGTTGTCCGTGAGGACTTGAACTGACTGACCGCAAAGGGAAGAGAGGAAGGCCTTGAGAGCCAGACGTATCGCCCGCAGTTCCAACAGATTGATATGAAACATCTGTTCCACAAGAGACCAATGACCCTTGATCTCCAGATGCCCCAGATGAGCACCCCACCCTAGAGTGGAGGCATCCGTACAACTGTGGCCACTGGAGGTGGTAGTGAGAACGGCCTTCCTTGGGAAAGGTTGCCGTCCACTGCCCACCATTGGAGATCTGCTGCAGTGTCGCTGGAGACCTTTATCGAATCCTCAAGATCTCCTTTGTGCTGAAACCACTGCCTGCGGAAGCATCACTGAAGAGCCCTCATATGCCAGAGCGCATGAGTGACCAACAGAATGCAAGGAGCAAACAGACCAAGCAGGCGTAAGACCTTGAGGACTGGAATAACCGCTCCATTTCAAAACATTGGAATCAGCATCTGAATGTCCCGAATCCGCTGAGGCAGGGGCAGGCCTGATACAATGTTGTGTCCAGTATTGCCCCTCTGAACAGGAGGCATTGAGAGGGCTCCAGGTGAGACTTTGGCACGTTTATCGAAAACCCCAGATCGAACAACAACTGGGTTGTCACCTGCAGGTGATGCAGCACCAGCTCTGGAGACTTGGCTTTGACCAGCCAATCGTCCAGGTAGAGGAATACCGCTATTCCCTTCCTCCTGAAATGTGCTGCAACCACTGCCATCACCTTTGTGAAGACTCGAGGTGCTGAAGTAAGCCCAAATGGAAGGACGGCAAACTGGTAGTGTTGCGACCCCACCACAAACCGGAGATACTTCCTGTGCGATTTGAGTATAGGGATATGAAAGTACGCATCCTACAAGTCCACAGACACCATCCAATCCTCTTTGTTCAATGCCATAAGTACCTGCGCTAGAGTCAGCATTTTTTATTTCTCCTGCTTGAGGAACCAATTAAAAATCCTCAGGTCTAGGATCGGTCTCCGGCGACCGTCCTTCTTGGGGATCAGGAAATATCTTTAATAACAACCCTGACTCCATTCCTGCTCTGGAACCAACTCTACAGCACCTTCGATAACATGGCCAGACCTCCTGTTGCAACAACAGGAGATGGTCTTCTGAACAAAATGAGGGACGGAGGAGGGAGGGAGGAGGGAACTCCTGAAAAGGGAGAGCATATCCTTTTTCCACAATATTCAACACCCAGGAGTCTGTTGTTATCAACTCCCACTCGTGGAGAAAAAGACGAAGCCTTCTCCCTACAGGAGAGGCATGTTTGATAAAGTGGGGAAAACTAGGGCTGCTTCCCCTGCTGTTGTCCACCAGAGGAAGAGGATGATGATGAAGGGTTCTGCTGGGCTGCCCCTCTAGCTGTAGACCTCCCTCGCCCTCTAGAGGATCGATAGGATGGATTGGCAGGTTGTTGGGCCGAGTACTGGGGCCTCCGAAAAACTGCCCCACGACCAAACCCTCTGAACCTGCGAAAAGGCATATAAGGGGCAGCAAGGTTAGCCTGTAAGCCTAAGGACTTTGCTGTAGCCCGGCTGTCCTTCAAACGTTCAAGGGCAGAGTCTGCTTTCTCCCCAAACAGCCTTTCACCATCGAAGGGCAAGTCTAGTAAGGTGGTCTGTACATCCAAGGAGAATCCAGAGGACCTCAGCAGGAGTGTGCCTCCTTGTAGCAACAGATGTCCCCAATGCCCTGGCAACTGAGTCCATTGTTTCAAGGCCAGATTGTATAATCTGCTGTGCTGCAGTCTGCGCGTCCAAAAAGAGTGTTCCAAAAGGCCTCTGTGCATCCTGTGGCAGATCCCGACCATAGCCTTGGTCGAGTCCATAAGGGCGTGGACATACCTGCCCAGCACACAGGTAGCGTTTGCAGCCTTGAGCGCCATGCTGCAAGACGAAAAGATATTTTTCTAAGACTGTTCCATTCGCTTGGACTCTCTATCAGACAGGACTACAGGGAATAAACCAGGAGCAGACTTTGTGGACCAAGACGCTTGAACCACTAACTCCGGGTTTGGATGACGTGAAAGGAACCCAGGATGCTCCCCTATGCCTCCTTGCTACAATCCTATTCACAGCCGGAGACAAAACTGGTTTCCTCCACAAGTCCATAATAGGCTCCATCAATGCCTCGTTGAAGGGCAGCAAAGGATCAGCCAAGGACGTAGAGGGATGCAGCACCTCAGTTAGCAGATTTGTCTTCACCTCTGCTGCAGAGAAAGGCAGGTCTAAATAGTCCACTGCCTTTCTAATGACCGAATGAAATGTCGCTGCCTCCTCCGTAAACTCCCCTGGAGATAAAATGTCCCATTCCGGGGAAGTATTCAGCCCACTGGCTGATCCCAATCTTGGTATTCATCCGAATGCTCTATAAGCTCGCCCTCCTCCAACTGCCGGTATTCTTCCTCTTCAAGGAGACACAAGGCCTTCCTTCGAGATCTCAAGTGGGACTCTAGCTTCGGCGTCGACATCGAATTCACGGAAGACACCGCTTTCGAATCCCGATAGGGCACAGGAGAGGATGGATGAATCAGAGAATCACTCGGATCCGGCGCCGACACGGACTCCAACGGCACCATCTTCGGAGCCAGCTGGCATGAAGGTAACGGGCCGGCTGGCCAGGGGATAGCATCGGCGTCGGCTGACTCGGTGATGGCAACGGCGCCACGGATCTAGATGGTGAAGCCATACCTCATGGAGACATCATCAGCGTCAACCCGGCACCCCCATCTGGGCAAAATGGCATAAACGGCCTCATCTTCTATGGAGGCGGGGAGCCCAGTGAAAATGATAATGGCCCCGTGGGACCCGCCGGTGCACCAGCAGGGGCCATAGACTGGAAAACAGCATACAAAGCATTTAAAAATGCTGCCGGATCTGCTCCTGGAGCCGGGAAGGCAGGATATCTCTGGTCTTGATCCTGCTGCTGCACATCAAGCTCTTGTGGCGCCGGTGAAAACTGAGGGCTATGAGGGGCCACCTCATAGACCGTGTTGGAGATATTTCTGGACTCTGGGGCTGTGGAGTCTCGACGTCGTGCTCAGTGCTAAGACACCAAAGGCAGTCCTCATGTGGATCAGTGACCGACATTCGACCGCCACATTCATTACAAAACTTGAAACCCGATTTTCTCGGGGGAGACACTGTAACTACTAAAGCTACAACTCTATCCAACGAGCCAGGAAAAAGAACCGTTAGCGTAGAACGCACAGAAAAAAGGAAACTGACGTCAGCACGCTGGCAAGGACCTCTTATTAGCACGGTGACGTCAGACAGAGTCGCATGGAGCCGTGCAATTGTGACGTCCTCGTCGACATAGAGAGCTGGGCAGAAGACTTTCCGTCGGATGCTGGTGCAAGGATGAATTCATAAGGTGAGGAATCCACAGGTAGTTTGTATCCATCAGAAATGAGCATCCTGGGACCAGTTTCAAGGTATCACCCTTCATCAGCCAAGCTAGCTAGAATCCAGTGGCACAGTGAGCAAGGGACCCAGGTCTGGGCATACCCCTCCCACTTAGGGCAACTTTAGCAACACAAAAGGATGATGGACGGAGAGTGTTGAACAATGCAAACACTCACCCTCAGTCACACATCTGGGTTTAATCCATCGTTCCTTTGCTCACCATGCCACCCCAGTTTGGACCCAGCAATATGCAAATCAGTCTTGACCCTGTACCTCATGGGAACAGTCCAGCCCGAACTGCCAGGCCAGGTCCTCCCTCGACTGGAAACAAACATCCTGGGACCGGTTTCAGGGTATCACCCTTCATCAGCCAGGCTTGCTTGAATCCAGGGGCACAGTCAGCAAGGGACCCACGTCTGGGCATACCCTTCCCACTTAGGGCAACTTTAGCAACACAAAAGGGTGATGGACGGAGTGTTGAACACTGCAAACACTCACCCCCAGTCACAGATCTGGGTTTAATCCATTGTTCTTTTGCTCACCATGCCATCCCATTTTAGACCCAGCCATATGCAAATCAGTCTTGACCCTGTTCCTCATGAGAACAGTCCAGCCCGAACTGCCAGGCCAGGTCCTCCCTGGACCGTAAACTAGCATCCTGGGACCGGTTTCAGGGTATCACCCTTCATAAGCCAGGCTAGCTTGAATCCAGTGGCACAGTGAGCAAGGGTCCCACGTCTGGGCATACCCTTCCCAATTAGGGAAACTTTAGCAACACAAAGGGATGATGGGTGGAGTGTTGAACAATGCAAACACTCACCTCCAGTCACAGATCTGGGTTTAATCCATTGTTCTTTTGCTCACCACCCCAGTTTGTCCCAGTCATATGCAAATCAGTCTTGCCCCTGTTTCTCATGAGAACAGTCCAGCCCGAACTGCCAGGCCAGGTCCTCCCTGGACCGGAAACTAGCATCCTGGGACCGGCTTCAGGGTATCACCCTTCATCAGCCAAGCTAGCTTGAATCCAGTGGCACAGTGAGCAAGGGACCCACATCTGGGTATACCCTTCCCACTTAGGGCATTTTTATCAACACAAAAGGATGATGGACGGAGTGTTGAACAATGCAAACCCTTTATACAACACTCACCCCAGTCACACATCTGGGTTGAATTCATCGTTCTTTTGCTCACCATGCCACCCTAGTTTGGACCCAGCCATATGCAAATCAGTCTTGACCCTGATCCTCATGGGAACAGTCCAGCCCGAACTGCCAGGCCAGGTCTTCCCTGGACCGGAAACAAGCATTGTGGGACCGGTTTCAAGGTATCACCCTTCATCAGCTAGGCTAGCTTGAATCCAGTTGCACAGTGAGCAAGGGACCCACGTCTGGGCATACCCTTTCCACTTAGGGCAACTTTAGCAGCAAAAAAACGATGGATTTAGGCCCAGATCTTTGTAATGGGGGTGAATGTTTGCCATTGTTCAACATTCAGTCCATCACTAGTTCTTTTTGCATTTGTCGCCCCAAGTGGGAAGGGTATGCCCAGACGTGGTTCCCGTGCTTCCCATGCCACTGGATTCAAGCTAGCCTGGCTGAGGAGGTGTGATTCCCCGAAACCGGTCCCAGGATACTGGTTTCCAGTCCAGGGAAGACCTGGCCTGGCAGTTCGGGCTGGACTGTTCCCAGGGAGAACAGAGTCAAGACTGATTTGCATATGGCTGGGTCCAAACTGGAATGGCATGGGCAGCAAAAAAACAATGGATTTAGGCCCAGATCTTTGTACTGGGGGTGAATGTTTGACATTGTTCAACATTCTGTCCATCACTTGTTCTTTTGGCAAATTGTTTTAGGCCATTTCTGCCCTCCTTGGGGGCAGATCGGCCTATTTTTCCTAGGCCAATCTGCCCCCATACGGGGCAGAAACCCACTAGACACCAGGGATTTTTTTTATTTTTTACGTCAGTTTCACACAAGGGTCGCTCCCCTGGGGGACAAATTTATTTTAGGCCATCTCTACCCGGCCTATTTTAATTAGTCAGATCTGCCTCCAAGGGGGGCAGAAACCACTAGGCACCAGGGATTTTTTTTAATTATTATTTTTTACAGATGGGTCGCATCCCCTCAGGCAAGGGTTGCTCCCCTGGGGGTCAAATTTATTTTAGGCCATTTCTGCCTCCCTGGGGGCATATCGGCCTACTTCTATTAGGCCAATCTGCCCCCAGGGGGTGCAGAAACCACTTAGGCACCAGGGATTGATGTGTGTGTGTGGTTTGTTTGGGGGGGCAGCCCCTTGGACAAGGGTCACTCCCCATTGGGGCACATTACTGTTGGCCATTTCTGCCCTCTTGGGGGGCAGATCAGCCTATTTTTGTAAGGCCCACCAGACACCAAGGAAGAATTTATTTTAAAAAAAGAGGGTGGGGGTATGGCCATACTCCCACGCCCACCCAAACAAATGGGGACAAAGTTGTTCTGCTGGCCGGTGGGCAGGTGGGGCAATTACCCCCGATCCACTCCCCAAGGGGGCAGAAAGCCTACTAAATTCAAGGCAATTAAAAAAAAAATAATGGGGTGGTGGCTACCAACCACTATGGGCATTGTTATGCCCCCACCCCAACTGAAGGGTGTAACAGTCTTTCAGCTCTCCCCTGCTCACTAAAAGATCTTATCAGCAAGCAAGAGGACATTTTATTATTTTGGGTTTTGGTTTTACATTTAGACCATGAGAGCTTGTCTAACTCTCAAAATCCCTCACTTGGAATGGTGAGGGCTGCACTTTTTGGACTTTGGGAGGTTACCATGTAGAAAAATCTACAAGACCTAGAAACATCTGAAAAAAAATCATCTGGGTGAGTCCAAGGTTGTGTGCTTCACATGCACCCAGCACCATTTTCTTACCCACAATGCCCTGCAAACCCCCAACTTTGCTGAAATCACACACTTTCCTCACATTTTTGTGATGGAACATTTTGGAATCTGCAGTAATCCACAAAATTCCTACCACCCAGCATTGTCGCATCTATACCAATCAAAATTCTGCCCCACGTGTCAGCCTAAAAACTTTTTTTTCCAAACTGCCCTTTTGGACCCGCTTTGGTTCCCCCTCACTTTCAACATGTTTTTTGCTCTTCCCTGTCACAGGCACTTGGCCCACCTACACAAGTCAAGTGTTATTTTTATCAGGAGACTGAGGGAAAAGTTGGGTGGTAGGATATTTGTGCCAGTGCTGTGATCCCATACAGAAATATTGGGAAAATGTGATTTTTTTAGATAAATTTGAGGTTTGATGAGCATTCTGGGTACGAAACCACTGGGGGATCCACGCAAGTCACACCTTCCTGGACTCCCTTGGGTGTCTTGTTTTAAAAAATGCCTGGGTTTGGTAGGTTTCCCTAGATGGCTGATGAGCCCAGGACCAAAAACGCAGGTGCTTCCTACCCCCCTAAAAACAGGTCGTTTTGCATTTGATAATTTTGATGTGTCCAAGTAGTGTTTTGGGGCATTTCCTGTCACGGGCACTAGACCTAGCCACACAAGTGAGGTACCATTTTTATCGGGAGATGTGGGGTAATGGTGGGTAGAAGAAGTTTGTGGCTCCCCTTAGATTCCAGAACTTTGCAGCACCGAAATGTGAGGAAAAAGTGTTTTTTTGCCACATTTTAAGGTTTGCTAAGGATTCTGGGTAACAGAACCTGGTGAGAGCGCCACAAGTTACCCCATCCTGGGTTCCCCTAGGTGTCTAGTTTGCTAAGTTTTCCTAGGTGCCAGATGAGCTAGAGGCCAAAATCCACAGCTAGGCACTTCACAAAAAACATGTCAGTTTTCTTTGGGAAAATGTGATGGGTCTATGTTGTGTTTTGGGGCACTTCCTGTTGCGGGTACTGAGCCTACCAAAACAAGTGAGGTACCATTTTTATCAGGAGTCTTGGGGGAATGCTGGGTGGGAGGAAATGTGTGGCTTCTCTCAGATTCTAGAACTTTCTATCACTGAAACGTGAGGAAAAAGTGTTTTTTGCCAAGTTTTGAGGTTTGCAAAGGATTCTGAGTAACAGAACCTGGTGAGAGCCCCACAAGTGATCCCATCCTGGATTCTCCTAGCTGTCTAGTTTTGAAGAAATGCACAGGTGTGGTAGATACCGGCTGAGCTAGAGCCCAAAATCCACAGCTAGGCACTTTGCAAAAAACAGGTTGGTTGCCTTTAGGTAAATGTGATGTGTCCACGGTGTGTTTTGGGACATTTTGTGTCACAGACATTAGGCCTAACCACACAAGTGAGGTACCACTTTTATCAGGAGACTTGGAGGGATGCTGGGTGGAAGGACATTGTGATTTCAGAACTTTCCATAACCTAAATGTGAGGAAAAAGTGTTTGTTTGCCAAATGTTGAGGTTTGGAAAGGATTCTGGGTAACGAAACCTGGTGAGAGCCCCACAAGTCACCCCACCCTGGATTCCCCTACGTGTCTAGTTTTGAAAAATGCATAGGTTTGGTAGGTTTCCCTAGGTGCCGGCTGGGCTAGAGGCCAAAATCCACAGCTAGGTACTTTCCAAAAAACACGTCAGATTTCAATACAAGAATGTGATGTGTCCATGTTGCGTTTCCTGTCGCGGGCATTAGACCTACCCACACAAGTGAGGTACCATTTTTATCGGGAGACTCTCGGGGAAGACAGAATAGAAGAACTAGTGTTATTGCTCTTTGTCTTTCTCTACATTTTTCCATCCAAATGTAAGACAGTGTGTAAAAAAGACGTCTATTTGAGAAATGCCGTGTAATTCACATGCTAGTATGGGGACCCCAGAATTCAGAGACATGCAAATAACCACTGCTTCTCAACACCTTATCTTGTGCCCATTTTGGAAATACAAAGGCTTTCCTTGATACCTATTTTTCACTCTTTATATTTCACCAAATGAATTTCTGTATACCCAGTATATACAGGGAGTGCAGAATTATTAGGCAAATGAGTATTTTGACCACATCATCCTCTTTATGCATGTTGTCTTACTCCAAGCTGTATAGGCTCGAAAGCCTACTACCAATTAAGCATATTAGGTGATGTGCATCTCTGTAATGAGAAGGGGTGTGGTCTAATGACATCAACACCCTATATCAGGTGTGCATAATTATTAGGCAACTTCTTTTCCTTTGGCAAAATGGGTCAAAAGAAGGACTTGACAGGCTCAGAAAAGTCAAAAATAGTGAGATATCTTGCAGAGGGATGCAGCACTCTTAAAATTGCAAAGCTTCAGAAGCGTGATCATCGAACAATCAAGCGTTTCATTCAAAATAGTCAACAGGGTCGCAAGAAGCGTGTGGAAAAACCAAGGCGCAAAATAACTGCCCATGAACTGAGAAAAGTCAAGCGTGCAGCTGCCACGATGCCACTTGCCACCAGTTTGGCCATATTTCAGAGCTGCAACATCACTGGAGTGCCCAAAAGCACAAGGTGTGCAATACTCAGAGACATGGCCAAGGTAAGAAAGGCTGAAAGACGACCACCACTGAACAAGACACACAAGCTGAAACGTCAAGACTGGGCCAAGAAATATCTCAAGACTGATTTTTCTAAGGTTTTATGGACTGATGAAATGAGAGTGAGTCTTGATGGGCCAGATGGATGGGCCCGTGGCTGGATTGGTAAAGGGCAGAGAGCTCCAGTCCGACTCAGACGCCAGCAAGGTGGAGGTGGAGTACTGGTTTGGGCTGGTATCATCAAAGATGAGCTGTGGGGCCTTTTCGGGTTGAGGATGGAGTCAAGCTCAACTCCCAGTCCTACTGCCAGTTCCTGGAAGACACCTTCTTCAAGCAGTGGTACAGGAAGAAGTCTGCATCCTTCAAGAAAAACATGATTTTCATGCAGGACAATGCTCCATCACATGCGTCCAAGTACTCCACAGCGTGGCTTGCAAGAAAGGGTATAAAAGAAGGAAATCTAATGACATGGCCTCCTTGTTCACCTGATCTGAACCCCATTGAGAACCTGTGGTCCATCATCAAATGTGAGATTTACAAGGAGGGAAAACAGTACACCTCTCTGAACAGTGTCTGGGAGGCTGTGGTTGCTGCTGCACGCAATGTTGATGGTGAACAGATCAAAACACTGACAGAATCCATGGATGGCAGGCTTTTGAGTGTCCTTGCAAAGAAAGGTGGCTATATTGGTCACTGATTTGTTTTTGTTTTGTTTTTGAATGTCAGAAATGTATATTTGTGAATGTTGAGATGTTATATTGGTTTCACTGGTAATAATAAATAATTGAAATGGGTATATATTTTTTTTTGTTAAGTTGCCTAATAATTATGCACAGTGATAGTCACCTGCACACACAGATATCCCCCTAACATAGCTAAAACTAAAAACAAACTAAAAACTACTTCCAAAAATATTCAGCTTTGATATTAATGAGTTTTTTGGGTTCATTGAGAACATGGTTGTTGTTCAATAATAAAATTAATCCTCAAAAATACAACTTGCCTAATAATTCTGCACTCCCTGTAATGAAAACCCATTGCAAGGTGCATCTCCTTTAATGGCTTTGGGTACCTAGGGTTCATTATGAACCTACAAGCCATATATATCCCAGCAACCAGAAGAGTCCAGCAGATGTAACAATAATTTGCTTTCAAAATCTGCCATAGCTTGAAAAAGTCATAAAAGAAAACATGGACAGAAATGGCTTTTCACCTCAATTTCAATATTTTTATTTTATTTCAGCTGTTATTCCTTTAAGAAAACCTTGAAGGATCTATGCAAATGACCCCTTGCTGAATTCAGAATGTTGTCTAATTTTTAGCTGTCCAGGATCCAGCATTGGTTTCACACCCATTTCTGTCACTAACTGGAAGGAGGCTGAAAGCACAAAAAATAGAAAAAATGGGGTATGTCCCAGTAAAATGCGAAAATTGTGTTAAAAATGTGGTTTTCTCATTCAAGTCTGCCTGTTCCTGAAAGCTGGGAAGATGGTGATTTTAGCACCGCAAACTCTTTCTTGATTCCATTTTCAGGGAAAAAACCACAAGCTTTTTTCTGAAGCCCTTTTTCCCTTTTTAAAAAAAATATCAGATTTTACCTGCATTTTGGCTAATTTCTTGGTCTCCTCCAAGGGACCCCACAAACTGTGGTTACCTCTACAATCCCTAGGATGCTGGAAAATAAGGACTTCAATTTGGGGTGGCTAGCTTATGTGGACAAAAAGTTATGAGGGCCTAAGCGCGAGCCGCCCCAAATAGCCAAAAAAAGGCTCAGCACCTGAGGGGAAAAGGCCTGGCAGCGAAGGGGTTAAAGCACAGTTTTTGTTTACCTACATCTACATAAAACACTCAGGGTTTCATTACGAGTCTGGCTGTCACTAGACCGTCAGACTCATAAATGGCGGTCGGACCGCTGCCAATGTGGTGGTCTGACCACCACATTACAACCCTGGCAGTCGGGCCACCATGGAACCGCCAGCTCCGCTAAGATTGGAGATCCCAGCAGTCTGGAGGTGGCGGCGGTCATAATCCGCCAGGGCAGCACTGCCCTGGGGATTACGACATCCTTCTCTGCCACCGGTTTACTGGTGGCACCACCGCCATGAACATTCTGGCGGAGAACGTGTGCAAGTGGCCCCAGGAGGGGCCCTTCAATGCCATGCACTTGGCACTTGGCATGAGCAGTGCAGGGAACCCTTGGCCAGCACCACTGCTTTGCAGACAGTGAACATTGCGAGGGTGCTGGTGCACCCTGCGCTCTACAGCTCTGCTGCTGGCTCGATTATGAGCCGCAGACAGTGCTGTAGGCTGTTTCCCGCTAGGCCAGCAGGTAGAAACTCAGCATTCCTCCCGCTGACTTAGCCGGAAACTCTTAATGGGGCCGGAGGGGAGTAGCTTGTATGGCAGCAACCTCTCTGTCAGAAGTTCGCCCACCGAACTCATAATCAACCCTTCAGTCTGCCTCTAGGATGCTGAAAAAGTCAACAAAGCATTGGATATTTTGCCTATATTTTCTCAATAATTGGTCTAAATATTTTAATTCTGGTTACTGCATTTCACAAGATATTTCCAGCCACCCTACTTTTGAGTGTACTGAAAAATGATAGAAGGTACCAGCCTTTCAATCCCACAGCTGCAGATGGTGGGGCACATGTGATTCCCACAGCAAGATGCTATCATGCTCAGTATCTGGGGCGTGAAGTAGGTTTCCAACACCGCTAAGATAAATACATCTATCACACACTCAGCAGAGTTTAAAATGTAGAGCTTTCTTGAGCTGTCTAATAGCCACAGATGACAGTTTGCAATGATGTCAGCATACCTGGCTAGATGGCTCTGTTGCAGTTACATCATGAAAACTACCTGAAAAATAATATTCCTACATCTAGTTACACATCACTTAATAGCAGCTGTATACTACTTAAAACATGTTTCTTGCTCAAACACACTGCGATCTCCCTATTTACCATGATCTCAATATTTCTTTTGTTACTGAAACATGGTTGAAAGAGCACTCTATTCTTGACATTTCTCTCACAGTTCTACCATGGCTACTATATCAAACAAATGAATCAAACCAGGCCATGTAGAAGAGGAGTTACAGTAATTTTTAAAGCTCTCTTCACAGTGTCAAGTTTCACTCCCGATTCTGTGAAAAACTCTGCATCTCACAGGGTTGAGTTCCACACCAGACTTTGTGAAAGAAATTGAGGGCCAGATTTAATTCTTGGCAGAGAGGGAAGGCCATCATAAAGCAACAGAGTTCCCCCCTGCCAAGACTATGGTCAGCCCGCATTTAAATCTTTGATGACAGCAGAGACTACTCTGTTTCTGACTTGATCAAACTTCTCTGACGACCTGACGAAGTAAAGACCATCACAGATTTGGCTATAGGACTGTCCACCTAATTTAGACGAGTGGACAGATTTTTCAATGCCTTTCACTGCTTCGAAAAACCTGGTGGTAAGGGGCACTGAAAAGTGCTTAATGCCCCCCTCGCCATGGGAAGAAACTCCCATGCAAGGTGGGACACTGTGTTTTTTTTTTTTTTTTAAATAAAATGACGCTTTGGGATTTTCTTTTTGAAGATCAAAAAAAATATGCAACTTTGCTATGTGGCTCCGTCATATTTGACAAAACTGTCCGTGAAAGTTAAAATGCACTAGCAGGAACTGCCTTGGTGGCAGTTCCTGTAATTGTTTTTAATGTCTGTCAGGCCGAAAGACATTTAACAATTTGGCAGTCGGCACCTCCCTCAAAGTGGTGGAATAATTTACTATGTCACCCTGGGGGCGGATGGGCTAACCGCCAAGGTCTAACTGATGCCCTGAATCTTTATCTGTGATGCAATCAATAACAAACTTTATTTAAAGATTCCAATAATCAGACATCCTAGTCCTGTAAAATGCTTTACAACTTCATTGCTTAAAGTAATTTCTACCAGTAGCTTGGATACTCACTGGCTAATAGTCCTGTTTATGCTACTGGAGTTTGGTCTTATCATCCCCCTGCAATTGCAGCTAGCTCGGGCAGGGCTTGGGGTTGGCTACTTACATTGGTGTCAGTTTCCTTTCCTGGAAAGGTTTCTTGATATTTTTCAAATCACCTGCACTTTCAATTACTTCTTTTAGCAGCCTTCAATACCATTCCTTCTGATACCACAATAAACAAAATTGACCTTCTTGGCATTAAGGGCACTGTCTATAGGTGGCTCTTGACCTTTCTACAAGAAAACTCTTAAGCTCTGTCATTGGCTTATTTCCAGTATGATTTTAAACCAATCAAGCTTGTCACTGAACCCACCCAATCCATCACTCTTGGAAAGCTACGTGACCCCCCTCTCTACTCTTATCTGTTAAGTCAGCCTTCACATTTACGCATACGCTATCAACACTCAGTTGATTATCCATCTTGACAGAGACTTTGAAGAACCAACCAGATGTCTTCGGACTCTTTCGTGTAATTTGGGGAAGGTTCTTGTATCTGGCAAATCTGTTTCTCCACTTGGTGGCCTGACGTCCTTCGTAATGCTCCAATCCCGTCTTTCAGTGCTCAGTATTTTGGCATACCATTTAGATGATAGTAATAAACTCTCAAAAACCTACTTCTTTTTGCTGATGGGTACCAGTGGAATCCTCCCACAATTCCCCAGCTCCTCTAGGAATAATATGATTGAAGCAATGATCATCTATAGGTTGACTTTGTGCACTGCTTTGGACAAAGGTATGCCCAAATATCTTCTTTACAAGCTACAGTTTATTCAAAATCTGACAGCCTGCCTTATCCTAGGGTCAAGCAGGAAAGTCATTGTCAATGTCTATCTTTCTGTCCTTCACTTGCTTCCCACAGGCAAACAGTGTCTTTTTAAGGTCCTCTGTTTGTGTCAGAAGGTGTTATACAGCTGGCTTACCTTCATTCAGCTACTTGGCTCTTCTCTTCTCTTTCTATGCTCCTGTACAAAGCCTCCACTCCCATACTAAGCACCTCATCAACATTCCAAAATTCATGAAAGGTTGCATTAGTGGCCTTTCATTCATTGTGATCACCTCGCAAGAATGGAATACTCTTCCGCCGGCCATCATTACAAAGAACAGTCTTCTCTCATTCTAGAAAACTCATCAAAACTCTTTCATTCTCCTCATACCTCTGTTGCAGTACTATTCTTTAGTGCCAGGACACCCCTTGTTGGGGCATTTGCACCCTTTATAAATCAAATCAAAATTGAAGAAAGGTAAATGTGTTGTATGAAACGTCTGCTAGGTTGGTCTAGCTACACACTACCTGGATAGCACTGCACACAGTGAGTTCATTTGTGACTGTTCCACACCCTACACCAACATTATGCAGAGTCCTTCATCCTGAACACCCTAGTTTAATCAATGTCTCTCAACTCACTCACTCACTTAAAAGAATATGTTATTCTAATGTCATATGTCCCCTCTGTAAATAGGGAAAGTAGAAACTTATGAGTGATGAGGAAGTGATGAAACCCAACCCATTTGTTTTTAAATATCCTATAGATTCACAAAATAAAATCCATTATTCACAGAGTTTATTTATTTGCCAATTCGCCCGTTGCAACATTCATTTAAATTCCTTGAAAATTTGTGTTTTAAAGTGATATTTTAACCATATACACAGTGCTTCAAAAACTGATCCGTAAACCCAAAGTGATCAAAAATAGCATTTCACTGAAATACATTTGTGAACCACATACCTCTTGAATGTGTGCTGCAACAGCAGCTTTGGTATCAAAATCTAAGCCTTGGATTCTTTCAATAAATTCTTCTTTTTTCTCACACTGAAATTAAAATAGATTAATCATTAAAAAGACTTCAACATGTCCCTTAATTTTAATAGTTATGCAACACAGCTACTATAGAACAATGAGAATATCAACCATCACATGGTCACTATTCTACATTATATCTCAAAGCATAACTATGTAATATCAGTTTCACCAAACCCATACAGTTTCAGCTCTTCATGTCATAAAGACAAAAACAGGAAAAAGTAGCACTGCAGTTACCACTGCTATGTGCTTATGATGCTCTTTACCATTGCTCTCCCTCTTTCACAACTGGCTCAGTATTGGGTTCCGCAGGACAAGAAAAAGCTTCTAAACAAAGAATGGGATGACTTTAAAAGAATGTGAAGCCCTCAATGTGTGTGCTTCCATTCACGTGCATTAGCTCCACCCCTCACCTGTGCATTACTGATTACAGAAACCACACATGTTTTGTCAATGTGCACGTTTGTAGCATAATTCATGCTTTGGACAGAGGTACAGAGTATGAGTACCTGAATTATCACATAGGAAATAATTCCTTACTCTGTCATCCTCTTCTTTCTCTTTCCTAACTGGTTCCCAGCTTCAAATGTTGAAATGGGGTGAATAAAGCACTAGCAAGCAGGCTGCACAAAACTTCCAAACCTAAAGTTGTATTTTTTCTGAAGGAAAAACATGCCCAGCAGCCACTGGTAAAGGGGGAGGAGTATTTAGTTCATACTTCTTTTTTATGTTCTTATAATAGCATAGGTGAAAGACAGTATTATTCTATTTTACACCTCAACCTCTTAACTCTCACTATGGCTTTTTTGTCCTGTTTCAGCTGTGTGGCCTATTATTCCCAACTGGCCACATGCATCTAGTGTTAATTTCAAGGTCTTATCCTGTTTCACAGCATTGCATACCCTTTTATAAGACCCTGCATTATTCTTCTGTTGTTCTTATCTGTCATCAACCTTGGCTGATTCAGTGTCTCTCGCTTTCTCTTATTTCAGTATCTCCATGCTTCTATGTTTCTCTACAGAAACAAGCCACCCTTTCGGGGATCTCCTGTAATTGAAAAATCAGGAGAAACTAAATTGCTATAAACTTTAATTTCCTATTGACAATTTATTTATTCTCATGCCACCTTTACTGTGTTGAGTAAAAGTGGCAAATAAGCGTAACATACTGTAATGATTCTTGTGCCACTCGTGTATGATCCATGACCTTTCTCCAACTTTTAAGGAAAGAAGGCAGATCTCATTATCATGAAGATTGTTCTTTTGTCTACTGCACTAGTAAGTAGTAAGATCATAAATGGTTGAGGGTATTAGTCCTCAGCGTAGACCTGTATGCAATCTTTTAACGGTATAGCCATTTCTTTCTTTCCTTTAGATTTAAATACTTTATGTTATTTCAGCCACAGAATGTTTTTCTATTTGAATGTTTTTCATGAGATGCCTACTTCCTCAGTACAAGCTCTGGACATTTTCCGGAGGGAATACTACTTGGTCACAAATGTTGCTGGGTATGTACTAATCCTCTCAACGGCAGAAAAGAACGAGTTACTTACCTTCGGTAACGACTTTTCTGGTGGATACATTAGCTACCTGTGGATTCCTCACCTAATGAATACTCCCATGGCGCCAGCATTCGACGGAAATCTTCTTCCTAGTCTCTGCACTTCGACGAGGACGTCACTCTAGCCCACGCGACGCCGTCTGACGTCATACAGGCAATAAGAGGTCCTTGACGACTTGCCGACGTCAGTACCAACATTTTTTACGTGCATGAGAACAACAACCCAATGCAATGAAAGAGCAAGGCAATATCCCATAACATTGTAAAATACACAACATTGCAATAAAATGGTTGTAGATTTAATATAACTCTTTTTTTTTTTTTTTTAAACAACAAATATATGTAAATCATGTATATACCCAAAACTATATACATATAAATATATATACATATAAATATATACAAGTGTCCATATATACATCATCTATTGCAATCCTGAAGACCAAGAGGAGCGCACTCAAGGATTACTTGGTAAGACCAGAAAGGCAACGGGGAGGCGGGTGGGACCGTGAGGAATCCACAGGTAGCTAATGTATCCACCAGAAAAGTCGTTACCGAAGGTAAGTAACTCGTTCTTCTGATGGATACAACTACCTGTGGATTCCTCACCTAATGAATAGAGTCCCAAAGCAGTACCACTCCCGGTGGTGGGTGCCGAAATGGTCAAACCAAGAAATCCTGCAGCACTGACCGTGCAAAATGGCCGTCCCTTCTGACCTCAGAGTCCAAACAGTAATGTTTCGCAAAAGTGTGAAGGGACGACCAAGTTGCGGCCTTGCAGATGTCGACCACAGGAACACCTCTGGCCAAGGCCGAAGTGGCCGACTTAGCTCTGGTGGAATGAGCTCTAATGCCATCAGGAGGATCCTTCTTTGCCAAAGAGTAACAGATTTTAATGCAAAGAACAACCCACCTGGAGAGTGTTCTCTTGTGGACTGCCTTTCCTCTCCTCTTGCTCACGTATCCGATGAACAGCTGATCCTCCAGCCTGAAATCCTTTGTTCTATCAATGAAGAAGCTTAACGCCCTCTTTGGGTCCAAGCGATGTAGTCTCTCTTCCTCCTTTGAAGGATGAGGCGGAGGATAGAACGTGGACAAAGTAATTGTCTGGGCCAAATGGAAGGGTGAAACAACCTTCGGAAGGAAAGCAGCCTTGGTCCTCAACACCACCTTATCCCCATAAAAAGTTGTATAAGGGGGTTTTACCGATAAGGCTTGCAACTCACTCACTCTCCTTGCAGATGTTATAGCCACCAGGAAGACTGTTTTAATAACCAAATACCTTAAGGGGCAAGAATGCATAGGCTCAAAAGGGGACCCCATAAGGAAAGTGAGGACCAAGGACAAATCCCATTGAGGCATAACGAATGGTTTTGGCGGATATTTATTTAGAAGACCTTTCAAGAATCTGAGAACAATAGGGGATTTAAATAACGATGGTTGATCTGGAAGACAAATGAAGGCTGACAAAGCTGACAAATAACCCTTAATGGTAGCCACTGCACAACCCTTCTGCGCTAGAGACAGAGCAAAAGACAAGACATCCGACAGATGAGCATGTAAGGGATCAATCGGTCTCTCCCCACACCACGTAACAAATTTAGACCACCTATTAGCGTAGATAGATTTAGTGGAGTGTCGCCTGGCCGCTAATATAACATCCACTACATCAGGCGGGAGAGAGAAGGAACTCAGGTTGCCCCGTTCAATCTCCAGGCATGTAGGTGTAGACTCTGGAGGTTGGGGTGTAAAACCTGCCCCTGCGACTGCGAGAGAGTAGGTCTGCCCTGAGAGGGAGACGGAGCGGAGGGCACAGCGAGAGTTGGAGAAGGTCGGAGTACCACACCCTCCTTGGCCAATCCGGAGCTATTAAGATGACTTGGGCCCGGTCTTGGCGAATCTTCCTCAACACTCGAGGAATCAAGGGTATGGGGGGAAACGCGTAAAGCAACTGGTCGCACAAGGTTATCAGAAACGCGTCCCCCAATGCTCCCTGCACCGGATACTGGAGGCTGCAGAATAACGGACAATGCGCGTTCTCCCGAGTGGCAAACAGATCTATCCGAGGAAACCCCCACATCTGGAAGATTAAACGAACTTGATCTGGATGGAGACGCCACTCGTGGTCGGCCGAGAATTGGGGACTGAGACTGTCCGCACGTACATTCAAGACCCCGGCCAAATGATTTGCTACCAAGCAAATCTGATGGTCCTTTGCCCAGGACCATAGTCGAAGAGCTTCTCTGCAGAGAAGGTACGACCCTACTCCTCCCTGTTTGTTTATATACCACATCGTGGTAGTATTGTCCGTCAGGACCTGTACCGACTGACCACGAAGGGAAGGGAGGAAGGCCTTGAGAGCCAGACGTACAGCCCGTAACTCTAACAGATTGATATGAAACATATGTTCCTCTGGAGACCAAAGTCCTTTGATCTCCAGATCCCCCAGATGAGCTCCCCACCCTAGAGTGGAAGCATCCGATATGACCATGGCCACTGGTGGCGACTGCGCGAACGGCTTTCCTTGCGAAAGATTGTTGCTCGCAGTCAACCACTTCAAGTCCACAGCAGCATCTCTGGAGATCTTGACCGCACCTTCTAGATCTCCCTTGTGTTGAGACCACTGCCTTCGGAGGCACCACTGAAGAGCCCTCATGTGCCAGCGAGCATGCGTGACCAACAGTATGCAGGAGGCAAACAGACCGAGCAGACGAAGGACCTTGAGGACTGGACCTACCGCTCCATTTCGAAACATTGGAACCAATTCCTGAATATCTTGAACCCGCTGAGGCGGAGGAAAGGCTCGATTCAATGTTGTATCCAGTACTGCCCCTATGAACAGGATGCGCTGAGAGGGCTCCAAGTGAGATTTGGGCACGTTCACCGAAAAGCCCAGGTCGAACAACAACTGGGTTGTTGACTGCAGATGATACGACACAAGCTCCGGGGACTTGGCTTTGATCAACCAGTCGTCCAAGTAAGGGAATACTGCTATCCCCTTCCTTCTGAGCTCTGCCGCAACCACTGACATCACCTTCGTGAAGACTCGAGGTGCTGAAGTAAGACCAAACGGGAGGACCGCAAACTGATAGTGCTGCGACCCTACCACAAACCGGAGATACTTCCTGTGCGACTTGAGTATCGGGATATGAAAATAAGCATCCTGCAAGTCGACAGACACCATCCAATCTTCTTTGTTCAACGCCAAAAGCACCTGTGCTAGGGTCAGCATCTTGAACTTTTCCTGATTGAGGAACCAATTCAAGATCCTCAGATCCAGGATCGGTCTCAACCGACCATCTTTCTTGGGAATCAGGAAGTACCTTGAGTAACAACCTTGACCCCTTTCCTGCTCTGGAACCAACTCCACCGCACCCTTTGAAAGGAGGACTTGAACCTCCTGTTCTAGCAACAGGAGGTGTTCTTCTGAACAATAAGATGGGCCGGGCGGGAGGGGGGGCGGAAACTCCCGAAAGGGAAGGGTGTAGCCTTTCTCCACAATACTGATAACCCAAGTGTCCGTTGTAATAGTCTCCCACTTGTGGAGAAAATGCCGTAATCTTCCCCCTACAGGAGAGGAGTGAGTGGGAAATGGTGGAAGCCTAAGGCTGCTTTCCCTGCTGCACCCCTCCAGAGGACGAGGAAGAGGCAGAGTGCTGTTGAGAGGCTCCTCTGGTGCGGGCCCTACCTCTCCCTCTAAATGATCTATAGGGGTGAGAAGAGGCGGCTTGCTGGAACCTCCCCCGAAAGGAAGAGGAGGAAGAGCCACGCCCAAAACAACGAAACCTCCTGAAAAACCTGGAAGAGGCAGAGGAAGAAGGAGCTTGCAGCCCTAACGATTTGGCTGTGGCCCTGCTCTCTTTAAATCGCTCCAAGGCCGAATCTGCCTTTGCTCCAAACAGTTTGTCCCCATCAAACGGGAGGTCTAATAGGGTCGACTGTACATCCGCAGAAAACCCTGAATTACGGAGCCAGGCCTGTCTCCTTGCCACCACAGCCGTGCCCATCGCCCTAGCCACCGAGTCGGTCGTGTCCAGTCCAGACTGGATAATCTGGGTTGCGGCAGCCTGGGCGTCTGAGACAACATCCAAGAGTCCCTGGGGAAGCTCCGTAAAAAAAGATTTAATATCATCCATAAGAGCATGGACATATCTCCCCAGAATGCAAGTTGCGTTGGTGGCCTTCAACGGCAAACTGCAAGAAGAAAATATTTTCTTGGATTGCGCATCCAGTTTTTTGAGTCCCTGTCTCCTGGCACCGTCGGGAAGGATCCAGGCGCTGATTTTGATGAACAGGAGGCTTGCACCACCAAGCTCTCCGGCGTAGGGTGTCTTGAAAGAAAGCCAGGGTCAGATGGTGCAGCCCGATATCTCCTGGCCACAGCCCTATGAACTGCCGAGGAAGATACAGGCTTCTTCCACACCTCCAACACCGGATCAAGCAAAGCCTCATTAAACGGCAAGAGAGGCTCCGCTGCAGCAGAGGCCGGACGCAGCACCTCCGTCAATAAATTCTGCTTCGCCTCTGCCACCGGCAAAGGCAGGTCCATAAAATTAGCCGCCTTCCTCACCACCGCGTGAAAGGTAGCAGCCTCCTCCGTATACTCCCCTGGAGATGAAAGGTCCCACTCAGGGGAAGTATCCAGCCCACTGGCCGTATCCAGACCATGCAGTCCATCACCGAGTCCTCAACCTCTCCTTCCTCCAGGACTCGCTGGTACTCCTGCTCTTCCAACAGACGGAGAGCACGCCTCCTTGAATGTAGTCTCTGCTCAATGCGCGGAGTCGACATGGCCTCTGCCGAAGTCGAAGATCGGCGGCGATCTCCAGAAGCATCCAACGCCACATCCGGCGCCGCAGGCAGCTTCGGCACGATGAAGGAGCAGGACAAAGAGATCTTGGAGCCGATGGACCCACCGGAGTCACAGGATGAAATCCCGACGTCGACGGGATGGAAACATCCGGAGCCAATCCCTCTGAAGCCACCGGAGCGGCCACCGGCGCCGACACCGGCGCCGAGCCCACATTCCCAAAAGGGAGAAAGGGCATAAAGGGTGCCGGCCGAAGAGGCGCAGGATCACCCAATGAAAAGGCCAAAGGCCCCGAAGGACCAGCCGGAGCACCTCCTGGAGCCATCTGCTGAAAGATGGTATACATCGCATTCAGAAATGCGGTACTATCGGCTCCAGGGGCTGGAAAAGCCGGATACTGAGGTGCCTGGATCGAAGGCGACCCCAACGCCGGCCTCGACGTCTGCGACGCCGGAGACATCACAAGAGGCTGCATCACCTCAACCACAGACGCTTGTCCAGGCGAAGTCAGTGACGCCGGAGAGGGCAACGGCGTCGATGGATGCGGCGTGACCGTCGGACTGACCTCCCAAGTCCTCCGACGCCGAGCCGAAGGCGACCTCGAACGAGTCTCCTTGCTTGAATGACGCCGTGAATCTCTACGGCGCCGGGAGTCTCGATGACGCCGATGAGACCTTGGCGAGGAAGACTTCTTGTGATGTTTTTCCTTTCTCTTCAACTTCGCCAGGAATAGTTTAGCCTCACATTCCTTGAGGGCCTTCGGATTCATGTACTGACATGAATCGCAAGTCACAACGTCGTGATCGGAGCTCAAGCACCAGAGACAGTCGGAGTGAGGATCTGTAACGGACATCTTGCCCCCACACTCTCGACAGGGCTTGAAAACCGACTTTCTCTGAGACATTGTTACCGCAGAGAAGAACTACGCAGCAGAAAACACACTGTAACCACTAAAGTAACAGTAGCTCCCTCGAAGATAACCGTTTCGAATGCACGGAAAAAAGGGAACTGACGTCGGCACGTCGTCGAGCACCTCTTATTGCCTGTATGACGTCAGACGGCGTCGCGTGGGCTAGAGTGACGTCCTCGTCGACGTGCAGAGACTAGGAAGAAGATTTCCGTCGAATGCTGGCGCCATGGGAGTATTCATTAGGTGAGGAATCCACAGGTAGTTGTATCCATCAGAAAAAAGACATCATCCACTTCTAGCATAACTCTGGTGTACCTTTAGCTAACAACAGGAACTGCCTTCAGATACTTTTCTCCATATACTTAACCTTTCTGATAGTTTTGCTATGAATCCACAAGTATGTGACTCTACATTTTTGCTTTGGTATTTTCTTTCTTTAGTATTTGTTCCTAACAGGGTGATCAGTAACATTCACTATTCATTGTTAACCCCCAGCAGATGGTGGATTCATCCCTTCCAAGATCTGTTCATTAATTTTAAAATCTTAGTTATTTATTTTCCTTTTGGTATTCCCTGCCATCATTATCTTCAAAATGCTTTTACTGGCGATCTGCCTCCATCATTTAAAACTCTTACCTGCAGCTTCTAAAAGATGCTACAGTGCTGTAGAGGTTCTGGTTTCAAGCACAGAAGCATCTTTAGTTAGCGAGGTGTGAATTGCCACTCCACTTATTAACTTCAGTGGCTGGAATTGGGGCAGCGTGGATGATCATGCTTGAGCTAGCAGTCCGCCCTGTGCGACACATTTGGTGAAATCGTTACTTCATTTGTCCTCCAGCTCTGTTCTTACATTCAGTAATGTGCTCTTATACAGTTATTAAATTATGTTTTCCAGAAGAGCATTTATTTTCAACGTATCCAGTTTTCCTCACAGTATGACCCAAAGCATGAACTCAAATGCCAGGGAATAATTTAGGAAAGCAAAGTCAAACAGTGAATTCACTGTATTTCTCAATTACTTTAGCTTGGCGATCATCACATGATCCCTTCCAGTTGCGGTCATGCCAGCATTCTTTGACCCACCCCCAAATGCATTCCCTTCTTTGTGTTTTGGTATTGTACTAAATCACAGTTGCATGAGCATGACACCTTCTTGGTATGCCTACAAACACGTTTTTCTAGTTTCAGGCATTAGATTTGTTTTTATTGAACTCTGATGCTATTCTCTTTCAGCCGTTCTTAAATGCCTTGACTCACTTCTTGAACCCACAATTTCTTGGGGTTTCTGTTACCATAACATAATGGATTTCGATTCCATACACGCATCTTCAATTCAACTGAAATTTTAAGCGTTGCAAATACTTTCTACACTTTTCTAGTACTTCCACTCCTCACACTTTTTACCGTTATCGAGGATGGAATTAACAACCAGCTCCCAATCCTGGGTGAATAGGTACAGGTACTAAAAGCTAATGTTAACTCTTATTTTTCATTAATGAATCCCTTTATTACCCCAGGTCTGTTCAAGAATGAAAGGTTGTAAGCTTTTCTTTTTTTCTTGATAAATATCATGCTCTCCTGCAAGCTCTCCTATTTGTATTCAAATTTCTCTTAAGGATGAACTGATTTTTTTTACCCCATGCTTGGCTTGAGACAAAATATCATCTGTCAAACACAGTTGTGACAGATCTGAAGTTTGTTTCAGTGGGACGGATGGGTTTAATGCATTAAGAACTTGACTTACATTTGGTCATCAACAGAATAGTGTTTTGTGAAGGTATGTGGGTTATTCCATGTAGCTTCCTTATAAATATCTGCTTTTGAATAGTTACCTGGGAAAGCCATAGAGGCGCCTTTTTTATGTGTGGAATGAGCTCTTAGAGCTGCAGGTAGCGACCGCTTAGGTTTGTGGTAGCAAGTTTGAATGCATTTTACTATCCACCTTGTGATTCCTGCTTTAGATATGGGTGAACCTTTGTGTGGGTCTAAGAAGGCTACGAAAAGTTGTTGAGTTTGTCGAAAAGGTTTTGTCCTCTCGATGTAGTATATTACTGCTCTTTAAACATTGAGCGTATGTAGCACTCTTTCAGCCACCAGGTCTGGTTTGGGAAAGAACACTGGAAGCTCGATGGTCTGGTTTACGTGAAAAGAAGAAACTACTTTAGAAAGAAATTTAGGATTTGTTTTAAGACCTAATTTCTCTGGATACTTCTTCAAGGGTGATCGCTTGAAGTTCACTTATCCATCTGAAGGATGTTATAGACAGTAAGAAAGCTACTTTCCATGTGAGGAACTGCAGATCACATAAATCTAGAGGTTCAAAAGGAGGGCCCATACGCCTGGTGAGGCTACTATCAAGATTCCAGGCGGGTGCTGGTGGGAAAAAGTGAGGAATCGCCCTTTTTCAGTCCTGCCATAAATTATTTAATAACTTAGCAAATAAGATCTTGTGCCACAGGGGAAAGTGATTGGATTTGTTTTGCTAAACAGTAATGCACAAATATTTTCCAATTCGCTGCGTAACATGCTTGTGTGGTTGTTTTGTGAGCGTGTTCATACAATCTTGTGGAATATTGAGGTACCCAAAAGTTAGGACTTCAGGATCCAAATCGCTAGATTTAACTGTTTCTGGTTGGGGTTTGTGACCCCTTCCCACTCCTGAGTTAGAAGATGTGGCCAGATCGGCAGTTTCTCATGTGGTACAACTCATAGCTGTTGTAGGGTTGATAACCAAGCTTGTTGAGTCCATGTTGAGGCAATTAGAAAAGGGAGAGGAGGAAAAGCCAAGGCAAATAACCCAGACCATCTGATCCATAGGTCATTGCCTTTGGAGTGTGGATTAGGAAACCTGGAGATGTTTTGGCATTTTGCATTCTGGTGTGTGAAAGGAATAGGTCTATTTCTGGTGTTCCCCACTGTTGGAAATATGAACGAAACAGTGTTCAATCAATCTCCCACTTGTGTACCTGTTGGTGCATTCTGCTGAGCATACCTACTTAGTTGTTGTCTACTCCTGTTAGGCATTCTTCTAAGAGGTGGATATCGTGATGTATCGCCCAGTATCATATACGCTCTGCTATGCAGGAGAGCTGTATGGAATGCGTGCCCCCTGGTTTTGGATGTAATACATGGCGGTCATGTTGTCAGTACAGTGGAGATGTTGAAAAGCTTTGAGAGCTAATGGAATTACTAGATGCTCTAGGTGAGTGATATGTAGATATTTCAGCTCTGCAGGCGGCTGGTCGCATACTGTGAGATCTTGCATATGTGCCCCCCATCCCTGTAAGGATGCATCAGTTGTCATGATGACCTGTGGAACTGGGGCTTTGAAGGGCTGACCTTTCAGCAGATTGTTGCTGTTCCCTGTCGACACTGGATCTTGCATATGTCCATCTTCTTGGGGCCACTGCGACTGGAGGCATTGTAGGGGGCGCATGTGTAGATGCAAGTGTGGTACTATAAAGATGCACGAGGCTGTCATGCCTAGAAGGCTTATCACTGTTTTGACAGTTGTGTGATGATGTAGGTGAAAAAGAGGCAAAGCAACCTGGAACTTTGGAGGACTGGGATATGCGTTTCCTTGTGTAGAGATTAGAGTTGCCCCTAAAAACGATTGCAATTGTGAGGGTTCTCGGTAGAATTTTTAAGTATTGAGCATGAAACCCAGCTTGTGTAAAAGGTTGATAAGTCCTTGTTTGCTTGCACTCTCTCTTTCAGAGATGACCTGCTACTACTGCAAAGGCACTTTGCAAATGTCCTTTGTGCAGTAGTTACTCCGAATGACAACACTTTGAGCTGATAACTTTGGCCAATTATTTGAAAACAGAGGTAGTGCCGATGGGCTGGATGTATTGGAATGTGAAAATATGTATCTTTGAGATCTATGACTGTCATGAAGTCTCATTGCTGTAATAATGGTATGACTTCCTGGAGTGTAAACATGTGGAAGTGCTCCGATAGTATGTATTTAGTATGTATTTGTTCACAGGGCTGAGGTCTAGTATTGTCTCTGAAGTCCCATCTTTCTTTGCAATGAGGAAGTATGGTGGGTACACCCTGTGTCCCTGGTGTTGGATTCGGATGGGCTTTATGGCTTCCTTTTGAAGCAGAGCTTGAACATCATGCTGTAAAAGTGAGAGGTGTTCTGTTGACATAATTCGTGTTTGAGGAGGGACACTGGGAGGATCAGACGTAAGTTTGAGACAATATCCATCTTTTATTATAGAAAGGATCCAATGCTCTGATTTCATATGTTCCCATTGTGTAAAGTAGTCGTCCTGTAGTCATCCCCCTAATGGTGTTAAGTGTGGAGGGGGAGTCAAAGAGAGTCACTGCTTGTTGGAAGTGGTCCCCGTGGAAGGGGATCCCCTCCTTCGTCCTTTGTTACCCCTTTGTTACCACTGTAGCGATATCTATAATAAGGCCCTCTTCTGCAATGTGAGTAATGGGGCTTTGTGTTTTTTGGGTGTTAGATGTGCCGGTGAAAGAGGCTGTTTTGGATGCTCCTCAGG
The DNA here is from genome assembly GCF_031143425.1 of Pleurodeles waltl. Taxonomy (NCBI): domain Eukaryota; kingdom Metazoa; phylum Chordata; class Amphibia; order Caudata; family Salamandridae; genus Pleurodeles; species Pleurodeles waltl. The sequence continues at coordinate 419,922,515 of NC_090444.1, read as the reverse complement.
ATTAGCTCTTCTGATAGGTGCTCCAATGTTAGTAGGTTTGAAGGGCACCCATGGCTTTTGCGCTGTCATGGTCCTTTTTTACTTTCTTGAGCATTTCATCTAGTTGGGGTCCATATAGATGTTCCCCATAAATTGGTAGGCTCTGTAGAGATTGCTGCACATCTGGTTTAAAGCATGATACTCTCAGCCAAGCCTTGTGGATCAGGAAAATAAGATGCTTCATAGGGGTTAATATGGTAAGTTGAACTGTATTCCCCTAAAGATTGTATTGTGGGTGAACTTTGTGGGTGAGGGTAGCACCATGGTGATGTTGGTGGTACTAAAGGAGGTGGTAATAGTGGAAGGGAATGAGGGGGAGGAGAGGGTAAAGGTAGTGGAGGAAGGGTTGGAGGGGGTGGTAGTTCTGGAGGAATCTGTATGGGGCTAGTACTCCATCCCTTGGAGGCTTTGGTAAGTGAGTCCTGATGATCTACTCTTCAAAAGTCTTTTTCTTCTTTGGAAGTGTTTCTGTCGGTGGGATAGGTGGTTCGGTAATGACTCTTCCTGTGTCACTGTTAATGAATAGAAGTTGTTTGGGTGCCGAAGATGTTTTTAAGGCTGAACATGATTTGGCATGATGAGATGTTGTGGGCCCTGAGGGAGTTTGTGGCTCTGAGAGCAAAACATGTTTTTGTGACATTGATTTTGACTCCAAGGTATAGAAGGCTTTTCAGGTGTTGTATGCGTCTTCAACACAGGCTCTGAAAAGTGCCTTCATCTTTGTAGTGGTCAGTGCCTTCGACTTTTCGGTGCCTTTACAAGTTTGTTTAGGTAGGGGGAAATCTGTCTGCTCCTTTGCCTTCCTGGATATCTCCATTGCCCAAGGGCAGTGAGATTCCAGGAGCCAGTGTGCAGGTTATTGTTTGGGCGTGGGAGGCTTTTGATAATGTACTCACGTGCACCATGGAATGTTCGGGTTCGTAGTCCAATTCTGAACCATGCCCACTGCTAGCAAGAAGAATGGAAGCATTCCAATAGGTGCTCCCTGGGCTTAAGCTTCCTCCCAACAGTCCTCCTCAGCATGGAGGCTTTGTGGTTGATCTCAGCTGTCAGGTGCATCATTGGGTCCAGGTGTCTGCATTGCAGTATGTGCCCAGCGCCGTCAGCTATGCTCGCAAAGTATTTTACTTGACCGAAATGCCAAGCAGGGTTCACAAGATGCTTCATCGTGTTCTGAAGACAGGCAGAGCTTGCAGACTGGGTGTTGATCCTGCCTGGAGTATTTGGCACAGCACTTGGGGCAAAACCTGAAGGGAATCTTTTACATGACTCCATGCACGCCGAGTGAAATAAAATGGGGATGAAGTGTGTAAGTCAAAGTTGGAAACCGGGCAGAAAAGACCAGTAGGTGTTGTTTTCCCTTGCTATCCATCAAAGGTTAGTAAGTTGCCTGCTGAAGGAAGCCGCACGAACATGTCAAAGCTTCGATTCTGGAGCTCCGAGATAGACATCCAAGCCTGATGGCAGCAAAAAGCAATCTAACAATGGAGTCAATCACCACGTATAATCCAGTCTACAGGAGGAGTTACCATACCTTGTGACTTCAAAGACTTCTTCAACGAATAACAAGTTGCAAACGTCTGGGCCCAACACTAGATGGCAGTAGAATGTTAAGCATGTGTATCTACAGGCAACACATGCTGTGACTATACCTTTTTTAGTCTGGCAGTGAAATTCGCTTAGAAAAAAATAAAATCCACCTCACAATCTCAGACAGAAAATCTGCTCTAGCTGCCCATGACCTCATGAACTGCAAAACATGGTCAAGGAAGAAGTGTGCTATATACAGTTGGTCTGACTGGTTTCTAAATGCTAAATCAATGGTCATAACACATGGACCTATTCTGATTAGCTGACAAGGTGATCAAACAGAATTTATAAAACAGTATGCAGCTTCAGCCTTTTTGAATGGCAGCCCTTTAAGCCACACAGAATAGGACCCTGTATAAGGAACTTTTTAAATGGCTCTATGCAGCCAATCATAATAGCTCTGGGATGAACTGCTCGTGACGTGTTTGAGCTGACACAATGGGGTAAAAGAATACTATTTCTGTTCACCATTTACGTTCACCTTTTATGTTTAGGGTGTAGTAAGTGAAAGTAAATTGCCCATAAAGACAAATTTGAACTGGGGCTCACTTCTGCTTACCTCAGACTGTTACAAAATGCTCTCCGTGATTTAGTAATTTTCATTGCTACACAGTTGCTTATTCATCACTTCATTAAATCTCTTAAAATATGTGTCCGCTTGTTATTTGTCTACTAAATTCAATGTTGGGTTGTTGATACACCTGTTAAAGGGATTATTAGTATTGTAAACTATTTCCTTTTTACTATTTACCTATTCGTTCCACAGTGTTTACATTTTTGACATTTGGGTTACTTTGACAGGTTTTAACTCCTTTTTGCTTGGGCCACAGACAACTGCACTTTCCAAGACCTGAAATGTCGCTCTTCCTCCTTTGTATTCTTATTCATCTAAGTTTTGTGGAGTGGCATAATTTACTTTTCTTTCTTCCTCTCCTGTACTGTCTTCCAAATCTGGCAAAAATATTTTTAGAAGACTTCCTAGCTTCCCACAGTTTAAGATATCAGACTCATATGAAACAATTAACTGGAGATTGTATTAAATTCCATGTCTGACACCATTAGGTCTTAAACAATTCTTACAACCAATTAAACTTACTGCATTCCAAAGATCATCCACAAGGTGATTTATCATCTCTTTCTTGCTTATCATTTTTAATATACACATTTTACACTAAAAATATTTTTTAAATCATTTCATTAAAATACAATTTATCATTATGTCATTTTGTGTGTGCATCCACTTCAGTCAAACACTAATTTTATTTAAACATCAAACATACGTCTTTCTTAGCATTATATCTTTCATAATATCCTGGACCACTCCATCAAATTAAATAACAGTTTTGTATTTATTATCTGGATATATGGAGTCATAAACATGGGATGACATCACAAACTCCAAAAACGTTCACATATTTTTAGTTATCCTGTATTTCAGCAAATATGCTGCCTTCTGTACGACCTTCACCCTTATAAAATTGTACAATGAATAACAGAGATATCTGACATGGGATTTAATATTCATCTTCCATGAGAATTTTTCATACTCAAAAGATACGTAATTTCTTTTTGTTTCACTTTAGCTTCACCAATTTTTAGGATAACCCATTTACCTATTTAAAGACTCCAATCTCAGTTTATTCGGGTGAGTGGGAAATCAGATCAGTCTCTCCTAAAAAACAACCTCATTGGCCCTGGGTATCATTAAAGCTACAGGCAAATCTCTGATTCACCTCATAAGGGCCTTTTAAAGTAGCTCCTTAGATCACTTTTTATATGAAGGAGCATTATTTGGCTGTCCATTGGAGATAGGTCACAGCTATTCTAATTTTATGTAATGACCCCTGCTGTCACTGATTTAAATGAAGAATAGGCTCAGGGGATCCTTTCCAAAGAGTCAGAGACTCTGATCTATTTGTCTTGCCCTGAAGAGCACTAAACTTAAAGCCTCAGATGTCATTTAATGTTAGCACTATTTTCTTTCATGTACTGGTGAGCTATCTTTTAGAGTTATCCATAACCTTTGCCCCAGTATGCTTTGTTCATGATGCACAGTGTTTTAAATTTTATTCTGGGATCCACTGGGAGCCGGTGGAGTGATTCCAAGGCTGGCTTGGTATGACTGTTTGGCAGTACAGTAAGTGTAGGTAGATTATGGCTACTTGGCTTTGCACTCTCTGGAAACTAGTGATTCTTGTGTGGGAATGAAGGAGCCCATTACAAGTATCATGGGGTTAGGTTAGCTCTATTTGAGGATTAGTTTGTAGGAGGTTAAAGATTTTTCACTGCGGAAGCAGCCGAAAGTGAGGTCTCTGGATTAGTTGAGGAATGCAGCTGAGGTCATAATCAAATTAGACACCTACATATCTGAGCTGTAAAGAGGGGGTCAGCAGGAAAACAAGTACTAGCCCATGACCTTAATTTTTTACATACAATTTTTCAATGTTTCAAAACCTATTCTACTTTGATGTTGTTCTGTACATTTTATACGATTTTCCGTGACAATTACATTCCATTGAGCTGTATTTATTATGCATTTCTTCAGTCTGCTCTTTGTTTCTGAAAGGGTTCTTCATTTCACATTCTCTTTTCATCTCATTCTTCTTTCATCCTGATGTTCTGCTTAACACCAGCAATGGCTGCCAGTTTTCCTCAATCTTGTCTTTTTTTCAAATCTTATTTAGTTGCCCTATGTGATTCATTCATTCCATTGCTAAATCTGCAACCACCTTTTATTTGTGTCTCAAATGATCCCTGGTATTATTTTGGCATTCTGAATCTTTTGCAGGCTTCTGTGTATCTTTTTGCCAGCCTCTTGTTTTCTTTATCGCTAATGAATCTCCTACCTTTCACTCATGGGAATTACTCATGACAACTGCTAAGTTAACATTAACATTGTGAATAATTTTCAAGGCTACTGTTGTTAAAAAGTACATCCCCACTAACCTCATATTCTACAACTTTGGAATGTCTGCCACTGATGTCTGTAGTGGCTGGATCTTGCTAGCCCAGCTCTTCCTCCCATCTCACTTACCTTTATCTGTACCTGTTATAAATGGGCTCTCAGCTTTTTCAGCATTTTCCCTTACTGGACTTTAGGAAAAATGTAAATCCTCAATGTTTTGTTCTGCAGGTGTGTTGGAAATGGCCCTCTTTGCAGAGTCACCCCCAAACCTTTTGACTTTACCCTCGTTTTTTTTTGATGAATTATGTTTTGTTGGCCTTAGGACTCTGTGCACTTTACCACTGCTAACCAGTGTTATGGTGTTAGTGTGCTCTCCCTGAAACATGGTGGTCAAATTAGCTTATACCCAATAGACATATTTAAATTACTTGTAAGTTGCTTGCAGAGTCGTATACCATATACTCATGGCCTGTAAATTAAATGCTACCAGTGGGCCTGCAGCACTTATTGTGCCACCCACCTAAGTAGCACTCTAAAACTTCTCCCAGGCCTGTCATTGCAGCCTCAATGTAGTCTACTGCCATGTCGACTTAGCATTTAAACCCTCTTGTCATAATTTGGCCATAAAGTGCTCTGAGAATCAGTAGGAGACTGGGACCAACCTGCTCGCCTATCTGCCTGGGGTGTGTCGCCAGTCGGATTGACTATGCGGCTTCTCCTGCTACGCATTTCTCCGAAACAACAAATTTGTTTCAGTGGTCCTTTACCAAAGGGGTGTCCAACCTTGTTGAACTGTCATCGGCTACAGCCTTCTTCTTTGTCCCGCTGTAAAGTTTAGACTTCTATCTTGATGATTAAGTCCAAAGGTAAAAATGTTCACCACTGCAACCGCTCCATGACTATCCGACGATGAAGATCTCTCCTCAGACACTCATGCAGCCTTGTCTGGCAAACTTCTACCTTCTCAGACATTTTCTACTCAAACGTTTTCTAAGTCCGAAGTTAAGCGCTGACAGGACCCAATCCCATTTTTGTATCCGAACCATGCTCCTTCGCTGTCGGCCTTAACGTTTCACTTTGCCCTGGACTAGCATGAGCAAATGTCTGTGTTTGGCGCGTTTCTCTTTTAGGCACTATTTTTAACCTAATTTTTTTTTTTAAATCATAACTCGGGTTCTACTGATTGGATTTTGTTGTTTTGTTGTCAAATAATTTATTAAAATATACTCTATTCGTCTAAATTGCTTTGGAACTTTTACTGTGTTGTGTTTTCACTTTCTTATGGTTTGTGTACTGCATAAATACTTTACACATTGCCTCTAACGTAAGCCTGGCTGCTTTTTGTGCCTAGCTACCCAGGCACAGGTTAATTCAGCAAGTTTTTTCGGTTCACCCTGCAAGGGATTTGTCTGTTGCTTGAACAGGGCTCATACCTCAGTCATCAAAAACCCAAATTCTCACATTGGTGTTCAGTGGTGGGGATCAGGACCTGTGTTTGTGCAGTACCATAAAGTGATTTGTAGTACACAAAAATACCTGAAAAATCACAGACCTCTTTTTAAATTTACATTTTCCTTTTTCTCTCAATTGGTTACTGGTCAATTGGTCATTTGGCTCCTGCTTAAGCTTCGCTTCACCAGCGTGGTTCTCTTTTGCTGTTGCACCAGAGATAACTTGCCAGAATGAGAATAGCCCTGGATCTCAACTACCTATCATTCTACAATATGAAGGAGCTGAAGGATTTCTTCAAGGAGACGGGACTGACTGTGAGGAGGAGATCCACGAAGTAGAGTCTTTCGGCAGCCATCTATGCAGTGGTGGAGGCACGCTGGGGAAGGATTCAACAGAGGCCCGGAGGGTGATGACCCTGCAAAAGACCCTGAGGAGGACTACTTTGCAGCTCTAGGGCTAGAGAATGCAGAGCCCTGGTTACTCCTGGACAGACTCAAAATCAGAGGATCAAGAGGGTGATGGCCCTGTGAAGGATGAGTAGAAGGAAAATTACTTGGCAAAGACTCCAGAGGAGAAGGGGGAGCCCACAGAGAGGGAATCTCCTGCCGAATCTAATTCAAGAATCAGTGTCATCTCATAAACCTTGTCTCCTGAGAAGTTGAATTAAAGACAAGCTGAGAAGGGCCTGTGCTGCACCTGGCCCAACTGGCTGCAGAGGAGAGAAAGTCTGAGAGAGTCTTGGAGGAAAAGAGACTAGCTAGCCATGGAGGAGAAGAGGATGGCCATGAGCTCAGTTTCAAGGAGCTGGACTTGAAGGCCCAACATCTGTCAGAGTCCAGAAGAAATGGTGGCAGCGATACCCCGGTGTCTTCAGGAGAGCAACAAGTCTACATATCGAAGGACCTAAAGCCTGACTTTAAGGTGGGCGATGACACAGGCATATAAGGTAGCTCTAGAGGTACAGAAAATTGCTGAGAAGGATTGGGGAGCTGACTTTTGGAGACATATTCCTGGTAATGATAGGGACGCCCTACTAGCCCTACAGAAAAGGGACAGGTTGAGGTATTCCACCATGAAAAAAAACACCTTGGCAAGAAATATGGATTCACCCCAGAAGAGTACAAGTTGAGGTTCAGGGACATTTGGAAATTGCCTCACCAGTCCTGGGGGATTTTTGGGGCTATTCTTCCAAGGCTCTGGATTGTTGGGTGAAGGGTAGCAAGGTAAACATTTGATTGCCAGATGGCGCATGTTCAGTCACTGTTTTACAGAGCTTCACCAACATCTGGTTGACTGAGAGCTCACTCACTACAGGGAGCTTGCAATGCAAAGGAGGCAGACCTGTGGGTAAGTACCAGAGCATCTGAGAAGGCCCTGGGGAGTGATCCAAAGGAAGGTGGCTGAGGTTCCCCCATCATAGTGAGGGGGAGGTACACAGTGACCCAGACAGGTCCGACAGGTCCCAGAACAGTGTGTGTGTGTGTGTGTGTGTGTGTGTGTCTGTGTTGAGGAGGAGGGGTCCCATGGCCCTTCCAAGGGTAGGAAAGGAGGTTATGGTAGGCTGAGACTCAAGATACCCGATTTCCGACCCCAGTGCTCGGGCTGCACCCAGAGGGATGGCAAGCAAGGGGACCTGGTCTGTATCAAGGGACCATCCGTTGACAAGATCTTTGCAGAGTCAGGAGAGCTGAGTGGGACGGCCACCACAGGTGCCCTACCAGTTCAGTTTTCTGGGGATACCACTCTACAGTGGATAGTACGGAGGCCCAGGTGGAGGGGCAGGAGGAGGAATGACTCACCCCTGACTCCTGCTCAATCTCAGGGTACAGATCCTGCACTGAGTGACCAGTTTCAGATTATCACCCCTGAACTGGTAGGGTACAGAGCGTAAAAAGGGTGCCTATCACCTGGGGCTGTGCCCCCCACTCTGAGAATCCTCAGAGGTCAGAGACCCCAGGGGGAACTGGGGCCTGGATCTTGACACCGACAGCTGTCAGTGGCCTCTGTTAATTGTTATTCTTATGAACAGAGTTTTCCTTATGTTGGGGACAGAAATCTGATCCAAGGGATAAAACGGACTAAGTCATTTTTTTGGCCATGCTGGTACTATCTGCCAACTGGAATGCATCTGTGAGCAAATGAGGGTTAGATGCTGCACAGATGGGTCCACAGAAGAGGAGAAGGGTTACCCCCGCAGTAGAAGGCCATTGTCCATGTTCTATCGCTAAAGCAAGGAAATCCATCAAGATATCGATTAGTCTCCCCTGGCTTTAGGCTGGAGTGGTTTATGTTGGAAATGACCCTTTCTGCAGGGTCACCCCTAAATCTTTTGCCTGTACTCTTTTTTTTGCTGAATTAGTTTTGGTTGGCTACAGGACTTTACCACTGCTAACCAGTGCTAATAGGGTGCGTGAGCTCTCGCCCTAAAACATGGTCAAATTGGCTTCTACCCAATTGGCATATTGACAAATTTACTTGTAAGTTCCTTGAACAGCAGTATACCATATAACCAGGGCCAGTAAATTAAGTCCCACCAGTGGGCTTGCAGCACTTATTGTGCCACGCACCTACGTAGCAAAATTTGTCTTAGGCTTGCCATTGTAACCTGAATGCAGTGTCATACTGGCTTGTTGTCCTGGCATTTAAAAACCCTATCCAAGCCTTAAACTCCCCTTTTATTACGTAGAGGTCAATCCCTAGGGTAGACCCTAGGTAGCCCATAGGGCAGGGTGCTATGTAATTAAAAGGTTGGACATGTATTTTTAAGTTTTACATGTCATGGTGGCGAAAAACTCCTACATTTATTTTTGACTACTGTGAGGCCTACCCCTCACATATGACAACATTGGGGATTCCTTATTAAATCCTAAATGGGAGGAGGTAGATATGTCATGATTGGTACTCATGGAATGATAATGGTAAACCCTCTTTAATGTAAAGTCGGATTTATCAATACAATTTTACAAATGCCATTTTTAGAAAGTTGGCATTTGCCTGCCTTTAGCCCTTTGTGCCTGCAGCCTGTCTTAGATCACATGGCTGGGTGTAGCCGACAGTTAGGATGTTGTGAATTCCTCCCACACAGTCACATAATAGTGGGATTAGCAGAGCCTGAATGGCCCGTCAACTGGCAGGGTGGGGATGCAGAGCTCAGCACAGCCCCACTTGCACCTGAATAGGCTGTACCCTGTCTCCTCACAATAGGCTTAACAATCCTGTATTGTCAGTTCAGCCAGGTTTTAGCCAGTGCAGAGGATGAAGGAAACTCCTAGAGCTTCAAAGAACATTTCTAGAATCTTCTCTCACCTTCTAAGAGAAGGGCACCAGGGTATACAAATAGGACTCTTAAAACCACTGCTGCTGTACCCGGAAGGACTGATTTGCTGCCTGGAGCCTGCCTTGAATCCTCAGAAGCCAGCCCTCCTGTTGAGCCCTACATCTTCACCTGCACCCAGGACTTCCAGGTGTAACTCCAAGGGCTAGTTTACTGGCCTCCTGTTCACAGCCACAAGGACATAACAGGCTCCCACTATCTTGAAAACGCACCTGGACCCAGTCTGAGTGAGTCCTGAACCCTGAAGAAGTCTCGAGCCACTCTTAGACCCTTGGTTGTGGTGCTGAAGGTGCCCAGATAGACATTTTCTAAAACTGAAGACTTAAGACAAAATTTGGCCAAAAAGTGCTCAGAGAACCAGGAGAAAACTGGGACCAACCTGCATGCCTATCTGCCCGAAGTGCATCACAGATCAGATTGACTTTGCAACTTCTCCCACTGCATTCTTCTCCGCAGCAACAAATATGTTTCATCAGTCCCTCACCGAAGGGGTATCCAACCTTGTGAAACTGTCTTCAGATACTGCCTTCTGCTTCGTTCTGCTGGAGATTTTTTACTTCCATCTCAATGACTAAGGAGCTGCTTTAGAACATGGTCGACGGGTTACTCCGTCACAGGGTGACTGATATCCCGTCCACCGAAAAAATTCTATGCGGTTTAGAATTCAGCGGACAGGATATCTGTCATCATTGTGGCGGAGTAACCCATCCGCTGAGTTCTAAATCAGGCCTTAAGTCCGAAGTTAAAATTCTTCACAGAGGCTTCGCTCCACAGCTATCTGACGACAAAGCTCTCTCATCTATCTCTCCTGCAGCCATGCCCCGTGGAACTTCTACCTTCTCAGACATTTTCTCTTCACAATGTTTTTAAGTCTGAAGTCTGACCAGGCCCAATCCACTTCTTGTATCAGAACTGCGCTCCATCGCAGTCAGACTAAACCTATTACGTTGCCCTGGTCTAGGGCAAGAAGATGTCCGCAGTTGCCGCTTTTCTCTTTTAAGCGCTATTTGGAATTTAAAACTTAAAAATTCACTATTCTGGTTCTACTAATTGGACGTTTGTCATTTGGGTGTGAAATGATGTATTAAAATGTAATCTATTTTTCTAAATTGGTTTGAGATTTTTAGTGTGTTGTTTTTTCCCATTTACTACTGTTTGTGTGCTGCATAAATACTTTACACATTGCCTCTAAGTTAAGCCTGACTGCCTTTTTGTGCCAAGCTACCCAGGTTTAGGCTCGGGTTAATTTAGTGGCTTTTTGTGGTTCACCCTGCAAGGAATTGTAGCTGTTGCCTAACCAGGGCTCACACCCCATCCTTCCAACAACTCACAATGTGCTGCTATGTTAGCTTGCTATAATGTAGTGATTGACATATCAGGGATATACTTCCTTGGGTTATGTAGGTGGAGGTCAAGGTGTGCTTTTTGTTCTTTATTTTATTTCAACATTTGTACAAACTTCTCATAAATGTGGGCGTCTAGAGCAATGATAGGCACGTCTCTCTGAATTAGAGGCATTCCAGTCGGTGCTCAAATTAATGAGTCTAGATACACAGGTTGCCTGGCTGACATTTTACAACTTGCACTTTTTTATTACTGGGTGCTTCAAGTAAATATTATTCAAGATAGTTGAAGGTAGTGGATTCTAGCACAGAAGAAATAGTAGAGTATAGGCTATGCACAGAAGTCTAGAGTCAGGATTTCAAGAAAGGTTCTGAAGGGGCTCCTGTGGCCTGATTCTTCCAAGAGATAACTTAAATCCAGTAATTCTTTCCTCATCTGAGCCACAAATGTATAATGTACTTTCTTTCACCTGGGGCTCATGCTTCTAGTTTGCTTGTAAAGACGGTTAATGCGGAACAACACATGAGGACAGGTGGTGAGCTTGATTCTGATTTCAGTATTTGACTAAAGGCTAAAATAGATAGCACATTGGTGTGAAGTACAAGGTGGGAAGGTCATCCATTTTCCTTATTGGACTAATCACAGTCCTCTCACCCCTACTTAGGGCTTCTTACAATATTAAAGGAGAATAATTAAAGGCGAATAATAGGCTACAGAAATGGCTAATGGGCTGACAGTGGAACATAATACTGTCAAACAAAACTTTTTGCTGAAACTGTTTCACACGCTGAGGCTAGGCAGGACTAGGCTTCAATATGCCAACCAGTACTTCACCTACCTCCAGCTTGACACTGACACCTGTTGAATCTCAAAAACCCCTCTGCTCTCTGGTGCTTCTCACCCCTGTACTCCTCTTCCAACATAATGGCAGCAAAACCAAACACTGTCAGACTATCTACCATACTAAAGTAGAAACAACGGCACCAACAAGACGACCCACCAGGCCTTCTGTTCAGAATGTGGCGATGACCATCAGGCTACCCACCCCAGATAGCATCTCCACTGCCCAGGCCTCATTGGTGCCATCTGCTCATTTCCCACCAAGAACTGATTCGCTGGCAGCATACTCCTAGTAAGCTCCCAGTACTTGTAGGATGTGAACTTGGTTATAGAAGTGATAGGGTTCCTTCAAATAATGTAAAAAAAGTAAATAATATATAAATGCAATATAAGATTTTAAACAACAGGTGTCAGGTGCAACAGGTAGGAACTGATTAAACAGAGTAATGTAAAAGAAATACTGGGTGAGAGACATGCTGAATATGTATTTTTTAAGGTATGTGAATGGAAGCCAGACAGAACTCAAAACTGAGAGGAGGACAACTTTCTACAACACATTTTCCTCAGAAGGAAAGGTTTGACGTTAGCCAATAGTTTGAAAGATGATTAACCTTGAGTCCTGATTTCTCAAGAAACATTTAAGGTGTGCTTTGTAGGCCAGAGGAAGGCACACTTTCTGAAAGTAGATTATTAGAATGCCCAGCTAATTCTGTAACAATGAAACAATGTGCCTCACTATCCACGATGGAAAAGGGCCTATGTAGTAGACAATTATTCCCAACCAAATCTATTTGAGATCATAACAGAAGGTGCAAAAACACAAATCTTGGCTTATCCTGGAAACTCTGTCTCAAATACTCTATACGTATTCTGTTTATACAATTATCTGAGTATATCATTTTAATAAGTCATTCAGCAAAGAATAAGGTGGTAGAGTAGCAAAAGGTAAATTGACAAACCTCACAACAATCCCTATTGGAAAGTAGGCTAGAGGATGTGGCTTAATGGCTACAGCTGCCAGCTTTGGAGCTGGGGAACCACGTTTGAGTGTCGGCTCAACATCCTGTGATTATGGGCAAATCATTTAATCTCCCTATGCCCACCAAAATGAATGTGTTCTTGTGTAATGTGACTGGTGCAACTGTAAAGCGCTCCAATACCTTCGGGTCGAGTTTGCAGTATATAAAACTGCAATAAAAAAGTGTTGTAAAAATCACTTTGGAGTCTGTGTGATATTAACAGTGACAGATCTTGGACACTGATTTTCAGTGAAGACAATGTGTGTCAGGCGAGTCTGGCCAAACAATGGCTAATGATTTAGAAACAATGATAACCAAGGATTGGTAAAAGGGGATTTGTTTGCATGCAAATTATATTGAGGTGGTGTAGGACGGCCTTATAACTGTGAATGGAATTAATTTATAGAAAACAAGAGATGCAGCCTCTCAGAAGTGGCCTGACCTTCATCCTACATCCATGTCTTAGATGACAAAACAATAACTGGATGTTGAAGGACCCTCCAGATCTCGTGTACGAGCTGTCTCTAAGTGTAAGTAGAATTCATTGTGTGTGTTTGGCTTATTACTAGCAGTCATGCTGGGTCTGGCCAGTGGAGTTAGACACCTTTTGGACCATTTGTTAAAATGTGGTCTCTTAGAGAATAGGCAAATGATCAGCTTAATAAGGGTGGTATTTATATTTGTATTGCTTAAACATATGCTTAGACATTTTCCAATGGGGCAACATTTGGAGCTACTTATACATTAATGTCAGCCCTGACACCCTAAATGGAATTAGTCTGAGACTTTAAAGGCAGAGATGCAGTTGATATTCTGCAGGATCTTTCATTGGCTACAGCCAAAGTCTGAAAGACGTGACTGCAAATCTGTCCTGGACACTGAAGCTTTGTTGCCCCAGAGTCCTCTGTGGGATATACAAAATGTTTGATTGTAAATAGAGACTTTGGTACACAGGATGTACACTGTCGAAAGTCAGCTCTTTAATTTGAAATAGATGTAAGGAGCATGTAATAAATGGCTTGTTTTTGGTTTTCCAGATGAGCTATCAACCCCCACACAGGCCCACAAAACATGGAAGAAGGAACGCAAAAAGTCTAAACCACTGGCAATCACTCTGGGTAGCATTCCAACTTGCTTTTCCTCTACTGTGCCACTCTAACCATCTGACTGGAAAGTCATTGCCCATGGTTAATTGTTGCCAAAGTCTGCTGGCATAGCACTGGCATTCCCTGTTGCTCTAGGAGAATGACAAATCCAGACTAAGAAGACCAACTCTTAGAAGATTTAGTTGATTTGCTCTTGGCGAAGCTCCCACTTGTGGCAGTCTGACAGTGTTTGCTGAGTGCGTCCCTCAAACTGTTGCCAAGCCCTAGTAAATGGTCTACAGCAATTTCAACATAGTGAGTAATGACCCTTGTCCCATAGCAGATGTGCCTCATCTATGATCACACTCTGCTGCTTGGTGGTGTAAAACATTGAAGCTGTATCATTGGTCCTTATGAGGGCTACCTGAGTTGCCAATCTTGCGAGAAAAGATTCTAGGTTCAGTCTTATGGCTAAGCTCCAGGACACTGATATGGACCATCTTTTCTGTATTTGACGAGAGACCTCTGGTTTACAGTTCCTGCATGTAAGCTTCCCAGCCATCCACGGCTGCATCTGGTATTAGCAATATTCTGTCTGACGACGGATCGAAAGAGAGGCCCACAGGGAGATTTGCAGAAGAACAAGTTACTTACCTTCGGTAACGCTTTTTTCTGGTGGATACAATAGCTACCTGTGGATTCCACACCTTATGAATTCTCCCATGCACCAGCATCCGACAGAAAATCATCCCAGCTCTCCACGTCGACGAGGACGTCACAATTGCACGGCTCCACGCGACTCCGTCTGATTTCACTGTGCCAATAAGAGGTCCTCACCGGCGTGCTGATGTTGGTTTCACCCATTTTTTACTTGCCTTTGAGGCAAACAGGTGAAAATCGACCACACAATAGCTCCAATAAATACATATATACATAAAACCACCATGATGCAATATAGTCAAAACCATTATTTATACATACAGAAAAACATCCATATGTATATACACCTATAAAACCACATAACTTAGTGTAACCAGACAGGCAACTGGGAGGCGGGTGGGACTGTGAGGAATCCACAGGTAGCTATTGTATCCACCAGAAAAAGCGTTACCAAAGGTAAGTAACTTGTTCTTCTGATGGATACAACTACCTGTGGATTCCTCACCTTATGAATAGAGTCCCAAAGCAGTACCACACTCGGAGGTGGGTGCCTGACTGGTTACACCAAGAAGTCCTGCAATACAGATTGTGCAAAATGGCCATCCCTCCTAACCTCCGAGTCCAAGCAGTAATGCTTTGCGAAGGTGTGGAGGGACGTCCAAGTTGCTGCCTTGCAAATATCCACCACTAGAAACCCTCTTGCCAGGGCCGAAGTAGCAGACTTAGCCCTGGTGGAATGGGCTCTGATACCCTCAGGGAGAACTTTCCTTGCCAACGAGTAGCAAATCTTGACACAAAGAATGACCCACCTGGAGATTGTTCTTTTATGGACTGCTCTGCCCTTCCTCTGTCCAATATACCCCACGAACAGCTGATCCTCCAGGCGAAAGTCTTCCGTCCTTTCAATATAAAAACTAAGAGGCCTTTTAGGGTCCAAACGGTGAAGTCTCTCTTCCTCCTTCGAGGGGTGAGGAGGAGGGTAGAAAGATGGAAGGGTAATGGTCTGCCCTATATGAAAAGGAGTGACAACTTTTGGTAGGAAAGCCGCCCTGGTTTTCAACACCACTTTATCCGGAAAGAATAAGGTAAAGGGGGGTTTAACAGAAAGAGCTTGTAGCTCACCAACCCGCCTAGCCGAGGTTATAGCAATGAGAAATGAAGCACCAGAAACCTTAGAGGGCAAGAGTGCATGGGTTCGAAAGGTGACCCCATTAAAAAGGTCAAAACAAGATTCAGGTCCCACTGAGGCATATGAAAAGGAGTGGGAAGAAACCTATTAACTAAACCTTTCAAGAACCTAATCACAATAGGCGATTTAAACAAGGAGGTCGTATCCAGGAGGAAAAGAAAGGCTGACAGAGCCGCCAAATAACCTTTAACAGTAGCCACTGCACAACCCTTCTTTGCTAAATCTAAAGCAAATAACAAAATATCGGAGAGGTGGGCCCTCAAGGGATCAATTTGCTTTTCTCCACACCAAGCCACAAATTTAGCCCACCTGCCAGCATAAACGGTCTTAGTGGATTGTCGCCTGGCTGGTAAAATAACATCCACTAAATCTGGTGGGAGAGAAAAAGAACTCAGATTTCCCCGTTGAATCTCATGGCATGAAGGTGCAGGCTCTGGATGTGGGGGTGTAGAACCTGCCCCTGAGAGAGGAGATCTGCCTGAGAGGGAGATGGAGCGGAGGGCACAGCGAGAGTTGGAGAAGGTCCATGTACCACATCCTTCTTGGCCACTCCAGAGCTATTAAAATGACCTGAGCCCGATCTTGGCGAATCTTCCTCAGAACCCGAGGAAGTAAGGGTATGGGGGAAATGCGTAAAGCAACTGGTCGCACCAAGAGAACTGAAGAACGAGTTACTTACCTTCGGTAACGACTTTTCTGGTGGATACATTAGCTACCTGTGGATTCCTCACCTCATGAATACTCCCATGGCGCCAGCATTCGACGGAAATCTTCTTACTAGTCTCTGCACGTCGACGAGGACGTCACTCTAGCCCACGTGACGCCGTCTGACGTCATACAGGCAATAAGAGGTCCTCGACGACGTGCGGACGTCAGTACCAATCATTTTTTACGTGCATGAGAACAACCAGGCAATGCAATGAAAGAGCAAGGCAACATCCCATTATATTGCAAAAACACACAACATTGTATGAATAACTGTAAATCTTTTTATATAAATATATATATAAAACTTTCTCTTTTAAAATATATACACACACCAAGTATATACACAAAGATATATACATATATATAAATATATATTATATACACATCCATGGCACCCTCAAAGACCAAGAGGAGCGCACTCAAGGATTACTTGGCAAGACCAGAAAGGCAACGGGGAGGCGGGTGGGACCGTGAGGAATCCACAGGTAGCTAATGTATCCACCAGAAAAGTCGTTACCGAGGGTAAGTAACTCGTTCTTCTGATGGATACAACTACCTGTGGATTCCTCACCTCATGAATAGAGTCCCAAAGCAGTACCACGCCCGGCGGTGGGTGCCTAAATGGTCAAACCAAGAAATCCTGCAGCACTGACCGTGCAAAATGGCCGTCCCTTCTAACCTCAGAATCCAAACAGTAATGTTTTGCAAAAGTGTGAAGGGACGACCAAGTTGCGGCCTTGCAGATGTCGACCACAGGAACACCTCTGGCCAAGGCCGAAGTGGCCGACTTAGCTCTGGTGGAATGAGCTCTAATGCCCTCAGGAGGATCCTTCTTCGCCAAAGAGTAACATATTTTAATGCAAAGAACAACCCACCTGGATAGTGTTCTCTTGTGGACTGCCTTTCCTCTCCTCTTGCCCACGTATCCAATAAACAGCTGATCCTCCAGCCTGAAATCCTTTGTTCTATGGATAAAGAAGCTCAACGCTCTCTTTGGGTCTAGACGGTGCAGTCTTTCTTCCTCTTTGGAAGGATGAGGCGGAGGATAGAACGTGGACAAAGTAATTGCCTGAGCCAAATGGAAGGGTGAAACAACCTTCGGGAGGAAAGCAGCCTTGGTCCTCAACACCACCTTATCCCCATAAAAAGTTGTATAAGGGGGTTTTACTGATAAGGCCTGCAACTCACTCACTCTCCTTGCTGATGTTATAGCTATCAGGAAGACTGTTTTTAAAACCAAATACCTCAAGGGGCAAGAATGCATAGGTTCAAAAGGGGACCCCATAAGGAAAGTCAGGACTAAGGACAAATCCCATTGCGGCATAACGAATGGCTTTGGAGGATATTGATTTAGAAGACCTTTCAAGAATCTGATAACAATAGGGGATTTAAATAAAGATGGTTGGTCTGGAAGACATAAGAAGGCTGACAAGGCCGATAAATAACCTTTAATGGTAGCCACTGCACAACCTTTCTGCGCCAGAGAAAGAGCAAAAGACAAAACGTCCGATAGATGAGCATGCAAAGGATCAATCTGCCTCTCTCCACACCACGCAACAAATTTAGACCACCTATTAGCGTAGATAGATTTAGTGGAGTGTCGCCTGGCCGCTAATATAACATCCACTACCTCAGGCGGGAGAGAGAAGGAACTCAGGTTGCCCCGTTCAATCTCCAGGCATGTAGGTGCAGACTCTGGAGGTTGGGGTGTAGAACCTGCCCCTGCGACTGCGAGAGGAGGTCTGCCCTGAAAGGGAGACGGAGCGGCGGGCACATTGAGAGTTGGAGAAGGTCGGAGTACCACACCCTCCTTGGCCAATCCGGAGCTATTAAGATTACTAGAGCCCGGTCTTGGCGAATCTTCCTCAATACTCGAGGAATCAAGGGTATGGGAGGAAACGCGTAAAGCAACTGGCCGCACCAGGTCATTTGAAACGCGTCCCCCAACGCTTCCTGCATCGGATACTGAAGGCTGCAGAACAACGGACAATGCGCGTTCTCTCGAGTGGCGAACAGATCTACCCGAGGAAACCCCCACCTCTGGAAGATTAAACGGACTTGATCTGGATGGAGACGCCACTCGTGGTCTGCCGAGAAGTGGCGACTGAGACTGTCCGCACGCACGTTCAAAACTCCGGCCAGATGGTTTGCTATCAAGCAAGTCCAATGGTCCTTTGCCCAGGACCATAGTCGAAGAGCTTCTCTGCAGAGAAGGTACGACCCCACTCCTCCCTGCTTGTTTATGTACCACATCGTGGTAGTATTGTCCGTTAGGACCTGTACCGACTGACCACGAAGGGAAGGGAGGAAGGCCTTGAGAGCCAGACGTACAGCCCGTAATTCTAACAGATTGATGTGAAAAATCTGTTCCTCTGGAGACCAAAGACCTTTGATCTCCAGATCCCCCAGATGAGCTCCCCACCCTAGAGTGGAAGCATCCGTTATGACTGTGGCCACTGGTGGCGACTGCTGGAACGGCTTTCCTTGCGAAAGATTGTTGCTTACAATCCACCACTTCAAATCCACAGCAGCATCTCTGGAGATCTTGACAGTACCCTCTAGATCCCCTCTGTGTTGAGACCACTGCCTTCGGAGGCACCACTGAAGAGCCCTCATGTGCCAGCGAGCATGCGTGACCAACAGAATGCAGGAGGCAAAAAGACCGAGCAGACGAAGGACCTTGAGGACTGGAACTACCGCTCCATTTCAAAACATTGGAACCAAATCCTGAATATCTTGAATCCGCTGAGGCGGAGGAAAGGCCCGACCCAATGTTGTATCCAGTACTGCCCCTATGAACAGGAGGCGCTGAGAGGGCTCTAGGTGAGATTTGGGCTCGTTCACCGAAAAACCCAGGTCGAACAACTGGGTTGTTGACTGCAGATGACGCAACACAAGCTCCGGGGACTTGGCTTTGATCAACCAGTCGTCCAAGTAAGGGAATACTGCTATCCCCTTCCTTCTGAGCTCTGCCGCAACCACCGACATCACCTTCGTGAAGACTCGAGGTGCTGAAGTAAGACCAAACGGAAGGACCGCAAACTGATAGTGTTGCGATCCCACCACAAACCGGAGATACTTCCTGTGTGACTTGAGTATCGGGATATGAAAGTAAGCATCCTGCAAGTCGACAGACACCATCCAGTCTTCCATGTTCAACGCCAAAAGCACCTGTGCTAGGGTCAGCATCTTGAACTTTTCCTGCTTGAGGAACCAATTCAAGATCCTCAGGTCCAGAATTGGTCTCAAACGACCATCCTTCTTGGGAATCAGGAAATACCTTGAGTAAACTCCTTGACCCCTTTCCTGCTCCGGGACCAACTCCACCGCGCCCTTTAAAAGGAGGACTTCTACCTCCTGTTCTAGCAACAGGAGGTGTTCTTGTGAACAATACGAAGGGCGGGGCGGGATGAGGGGCGGAAACTCCCGAAAAGGAAGGGTGTAGCCTTCTCCCACAACACTGAGAACCCAATTGTCCGACGTAACAGTCTCCCATTTGGTGAGAAAATGCTGTAATCTTCCCCCTACAGGAGAGGCGTGAGTTGGAAATGGTGGAAGCCTAAGGCTGCTTCCCCTGCTGCACCCCGCCAGAGGATGAGGAAGAGGCAGAGTGCTGCTGAGAGGCTCCTCTGGTGCGGACCCTACCTCTCCCCCTAAAAGATCTATAGGGATGGGAAGAGGCAGGTTGCTGATATCTTCCCCGAAAGGAAGAGGAGGAAGAGCCACGCCCAAATCCACGAAACCTCCTGAAAAATCTGGAAGAGGCCGTGGAAGAAGGAGCTTGGAGCCCTAACGACTTAGCCGTGGCCCTGCTTTCCTTAAAACGTTCCAAGGCCGAATAAGCCTTAGCCCCAAACAGTTTGTCCCCATCAAACGGGAGATCCAACAATGTGGACTGTACATCTGCCGAAAAGCCCGAGTTACGGAGCCAGGCCTGTCTCCTTGCCACCACAGTTGTGCCCATTGCTCTGGCAACCGAGTCGGTGGTATCCAGTCCCGTCTGGATAATTTGGGTCGCAGCAGCCTGGGCATTTGAGACAAGATCCAAAAGACCCTGGGGAAGCTCTGTAAACGAAGAGGAGATGTCATCCATCAGAGCATGAATATACCTCCCCAGGATACAGGTTGCATTGGTGGCTTTTAACGCCAGACTGCAGGACGAAAAAATCTTCTTCGACTGCGCCTCTAGCTTCTTTGAATCTCTGTCCCCAGGCACTGTCGGAAAAGAACCAGGCGCTGACTTGGACGAACAGGAGGCCTGCACCACCAAGCTCTCCGGCGTAGGGTGCCTGGACAGAAAACCAGGGTCAGTTGGAGCCGCCCGATACCTCCTGGCCGCGGCTCTGTGAACTGCTGGGGAAGATGCCGGCCTCTTCCACACCTCTAAAACTGGATCCAGCAGAGCGTCATTAAAAGGTAACAGAGGCTCCGCCGCGGCTGAGGCCGGATGTAACACCTCTGTCAAAAGGTTTTGTTTCGCCTCCACCACCGGCAAAGGCAGGTCCAAAAAACTAGCTGCCTTCCGTACCACTGCATGAAAGGAAGCAGCCTCCTCAGTATATTCCCCCGGGGACGAAAAGTCCCACTCAGGGGAAGTGTCCAGCCCACTGGCCGACTCCAGTCCACGCAGCCCATCACCCGAGTCCTCTAGCTCTCCTTCCTCTAGGGCTCGTTGGTACTCCTGCTCTTCTAGTACCCGGAGAGCACGTCTCCTTGAATGCAGTCGTTGCTCAATCCGCGGAGTCGACAATGCCTCCGCCGAAGTCGGAGATCGGCGCCGATCTTCCGAAGCCACCGACGCCGCATCCGGCGCCACAGGTAACTTCGGCGCCGACTGAAGAGCAGTTGAAACGGATGGACCCACCGGAGTCACAGGCCGAAATCTCGACGTCGATGGGATGGAAATCCCTGGGGCCAATCCTTCCGAAGCCACCGGAGCGGCCACCGGCGCCGACACTGGCGCCGAGCCCACGTTCCCAAACGGGAGAAAGGGCATAAAGGGTGCCGGCCGAAGAGGCGCAGGATCACCCAAAGAAAAGGCCAAAGGCCCAGCCGGAGCACCCCCTGGAGCCATCTGTTGGAAGATGGCATACATCGCATTCAAGAATGCGGAACTATCGGCTCCAGGGGTGGGAAAAGCCGGATACTGGGGTGCCTGTCTCGGAGGCGACCCCGACGCCGGCCTCGGCGTCTGCGCCGGAGAAAACACTTGAGGCTCCAATACCTCAATCACCGACGCCTGACCAGGTGAAGTTGGAGACGCCGGAGAAGGCAACGGCGTCGAAGGATGCGGCGTAACCGTGGGGCTGACCTCCCATGTTCTTCGGCGCCGATCCGGAGACCTGGAACGAGCCTCCCTTGAATGACGCCGAGATTCTCTACGGCGCCGGGAGTCTCGATGACGCCGATGTCTTGGAGAAGACTTCTTGTGATGCTTCTCCTTTGACTTGGCCATAAACAGCTTCGCCTCACGTTCTTTAAGAGCCTTTGGATTCATGTGCTAACATGAATCACAAGTCGAGACGTCGTGGTCGGAGCTCAAACACCAAAGGCAATCGGAATGAGGATCCGTCACCGACATCTTGCCTCCACACTCACGACAAGGCTTAAATCCAGACTTTCTCTGCGACATTATTTCCACAGCGAAAGACTACGCAGCAAGATATACACTGTAACCGCAAGAGTAACAGTTGCTCCCTCGAAGATAACCGTTTCGAATGCACGGAAAAAAGGGAACTGACGTCCGCACGTCGTCGAGGACCTCTTATTGCCTGTATGACGTCAGACGGCGTCGCGTGGGCTAGAGTGACGTCCTCGTCGACGTGCAGAGACTAGTAAGAAGATTTCCGTTGAATGCTGGCGCCATGGGAGTATTCATGAGGTGAGGAATCCACAGGTAGTTGTATCCATCAGAAACACATCCCCCAAAGCTCCTTGCACCGGATACTGGAGGCTGCAGAATGACGGGCAGTGCGTTTTCTCCAGAGTGGCAAACAGATCTATCCTTGGAGAACCCCACATCTGAAAGATGTGTAGGAACAGATTCGGATGGAGATGTCACTTGTGATCGGTCGAAAAATGTTGACTGAGAGTGTCCGCACGTACATTGAGCACTCCGGGCAGATGATTTCCTACAAAGCAAATCCAATGGTCCCGAAGCCAGGACCAGAGATGCAGAGCTTCTCTGCAGAGAAGATACGACCCTACTCCTCCCTGCTTGTGTATATACCACATCGCAGTAGTGTTGTCTGTCAGGATCTGAACTGACTGACCGCGAAGGAACAAGAGGAAGGCCTTGAGAGCCAGACGAATCACCTGCAATTCAAACAGATTTATATGAAAAGTCTGTTCCACTGGAAACCAACGACTCTTGAGCTCCAGGTCCCCCAGATGAGCTCCCCACCCTAGAGTGGAAGCCACCGTGGCCACCGGAGGCAGTAGTGAAAACGGTCTTCCTTGAGAAAAGTTGCCGTCCACAGCCCACCATCGTAGATCCGCTGCAGCGTCTCTGGAGATTGTTATCGACTCCTCGAGATACCCTTTGTGTTGAAACCACTGCTTGCGGAGGCACCATTGGAGAGCCCTCATGTGCCAACGTGCATGAGTGACAAACAGAATGCAAGAAGCGAACAGACCGAGCAGGCGTAAGACCTTGAGGACTGGAACAACCACTCCATTTTGAAACATTGGAATCAATGCCTGAATGTCCTGAATCCGCTGGGGCGGGGATGGGCCCGATTCAATGTAGTATCCAGTACTGCCCCTATGAACAGGAGGCGTTGAGAGGGCTCCAGGTGAGACTTGGTACATTTATCGTAAAACCCAGACTGAACAACAACTGAGTTGTCATCTGCAAGTGACGCAACACAAGCTCTGGAGACCTGGCTTTGATCAACCAATCATTCAGGTAAGGGAATACCGATATCCCCTTCCTTCTGAGACTTGCTGCCACCACTGCCACCACCTTCGTGAAGACTTGAGGTGCTGAAGTAAGACCAAACGGAAGAACCACAAACTGGTAGTGTTGCGACCCCACCACAAACCGGAGATACTTCCTGTGCGACTTGAGTAAAGGGATATGAAAGTAAGCATCCAATCTTCTTTGTTCAACGCCAGAAGTACCTGTGCCAGAATCAGCATCTTGAATTTTTTCTGTTTGAGGAACCAATTCAAAATCCTCAGGTCTAGAATTGGTCTCAAATGACCGTCCTGCTTGGGGATCAGGAAGTATCTTGAATAACAACCCTGACCCCCTTCCTGCTCTGGAACCAACTCCACTGCACCTTTTGACAACAGGATCTGACCTCCTGCTGCAATAACAGGAGATGGTCTTCTGAACAAAACGAGGGATGAGGAGGGATGGGAAGGGAAAACTCCTGAAAAGGGAGGGCATATCCTTTCCTCACCATGTTCAGAACCCAGGAGTCTGATGTAATTAACTCCCACTGGTGGAGAACAAAACGTAATCTTCCCCCTACAGGAGAAGTGTGGTCCAAAATGGGGAGAAAACTAGGGCTGCTTCCCTTGTTGTTGTCCTCCAGAGGAAGAGGATGATGCAGGGTGCTGCTGGGTGGCCCCTCTTGTCCGAACCCTCCCCCACCCTCTAAAGGATCTATATGGGAGGCTGGCAGGCTGTTGGACTGTGGACTGGGGTCTCCAATGGTAGACGGCTCCACGCCCAAACCCCCTGAACCTCCGAAAGGACCTGAAAGGAGTAGCAGAGGAGGCTTGCAGACCCAACGACTTCGCCGTGGCTCGACTATCTTTAAAGTGCTCTAGGACAGAGTCTGCTTTATCACCAAAACGTTTCTCTCCATCAAAGGGCAAATCCAATAAAGTAGTCTGCACATCAGAAGAAAACTCAGAGGACCTCAACCAAGCGTGTCTCCTGGTAGCAATAGAGGTACCCATTGCCCTGGCCACGGAGTCTGTGGAATGCAGAACAGACTGGATTATCTGTTTTGCTGCAGCCCGAGAATCAGATAGAAGTTCACCAAATTGACCCTGCACATCCTGCGGCAGGTCAGGAACCATAGCCCTAGCCGAGTCCATCAGGGCGTGGACATATCTACCAAGAACACAGGTAGCATTCGCAGCCTTGAGAGCCATGCTGCAAGAAGAGAAAGTTTTCTTTGCCGATTGCTCCATCCTTTTGGATTCCCTGTCCGATGCAATCACAGGGAAGGAGCCTGGTGCAGATCGTGTGGAGCAAGAGGCCTGAACAACCAGACTCACCGGGGTAGGATGTTTTGATAAGAACCCTGGATCTCCAGGCACCACTCTGTACCTCCTTGGCACAGACCTATTCACAGCAGGTGACGAAACAGGCTTCCTCCAAAGTTCTAAGAAGGCCTCCATAAGAGCATCGTTAAATGGAAGCAAAGGATCCGCAGAGGATGAAGTATGGTGTAGGACCTCCGTCAACATGTTTGTTTTAATGTCTGCAGCAGGCAACGGAAGATCTAAAAAGTTTGCCGCCTTCCTAATCACCGTGTGGAAGGAGGCCGCCTCCTCCGTTAACTCCCCAGGAAAAGAAAGGTCCCATTCCGGGGAAGTGTCAAGCCCACTGGCCGAATCCAGCCCTTGATATTACCCCAAGGGCTCCACAATCTCCCCTTCTTCCAACAACTGCCGTTGGTACTCTTCCTCTTCCTCTTCCAAAAGTCTCAAGGCCTTTCTACGTGACCTCAGTCTGGCCTCTAACCTCGGCGTCGACATAGAATTGTCTGACGCCGATGACACTGGCTTCAAAACTTGAAGACGTGGAACGGGAGAGGAAGTTTGGCTTCGGTCCAATCCATCATTCAGATCTGGTGCCGGAGTTGATCCCAACGGCGCTGAGGACACTTGAGGCTCCACCATTGGCGCTGACTGACTGGGCAATAAGATCAGCACCATAGGTCTGGAAGGCGCTATCATCGGAACCACAGGACCTCGAGGCGACGTCATCGGCGCCGAACCGGCACACTCATCCGGATAGAAGGGCATAAATGGTGCTGCCTTGTAAGGAGCCGGAGAGCCCAACGAAAATACTAACGGACCCGTGGGACCAGCCGGTGTACATCAAGAACATGGCATTTGAAAATGCCGCCGGATCTGCTCCCGGAGACGGGAAGGCAGGATACTGCTGGTCTCCATGTTGCACCTCTGCTTGCTGAACATCGGAATCATTAGCAGCAGGTGAAAATCGTGGACTCTCCGCAGGTGACACTACCTCAAAGATCGACGGCGCCGGAGAAGCCTGAGGGCTCTGAGGTTCTGGAGTCACCGTCGGACTAACCTCCCACGTTGTACGGCGCCAATGAGATGGAGACCTTGATCTTGACCGGCTCCGGGCCGAATGACGCCAAGACTCATGACAATGTCATTTCTTGTGTCTCTTCGACGAAGTGTGGGAAGAGGACCTGCGATGACTCTTATGCCCCTTCTTCGCCTTAGCCAAAAAGAGTTTGGCCTCTCTCTCTTTCGAAGCCTTAGGATTCATGCTCTGGCAGGAAACACACTCCTCGACATCATGCTCAGAGCTCATCACCAAAGGCAATCGTCATGAGGGTCAGTAACCGACATGCGACACCCGCACTCTTGACATGGCTTAAGTCCCAACTTCCTAGGAGGAGACATTGTAACTAGAAACCGGAATGAAACTAGTAACAAGATGGGACACCTCCAACAGTAGCAAGAGCTAGGAGAAAACCGTTAGCGTTGAAGGCACGCAAAAAAGGGAAATGACGTCAGCACGCCGGCGAGGACCTTTTATTGGAACGGTGACGTCAGATGGAGTTGCGTGGAGCCGTGCAATTTGTACGTCCTCGTCGACGTGGAGAGCTGGGAAGAAGATTTTCCGTTGGATGCTGGCGCAATGGAGAATTTATAAGGTGAGGAATTCACAGGTAGTTGTATCCATCAGGAAATCTCCATAACAGCGCTTGCTTCAGCCACATCGTGGCTTTAGCCATGTTGTCCCATTAGCTTTCTTTTTGTTTTCATTGAAGTTCCTTTTGTGGTTGGATGGGTCTCATTCAGAGTGAGTCTGTAAAAGGGTGTAAGTCCTATACAGGATGGCATCAGGCCCAGCACAAATTTATACTTCCTGACTGTAACTGATTGCCTGATAGAGAAGCTCTTTAACATGGCCTGAAGGTTCATTAGTCTTTCTGGGGAAGGGACTGCCTTTCCCAAGTGCGAGTCCAGTTTTGCTCACAAGAACTGAATTTTCATGTGTGGTTCACTCAGATTTTTTTTAGGTTTATAGCGAATCCTAATCTGTGAGAGAGATCAATGTAAGTGCCATATAATCCTTTGCCTCTTACCTTGATGGAGTTTTGACGAGCCAGTCATCCAAGTACAGCTACACTTGGTGACCATGTCCTGTAAAGAAGGCAGCAACTGGCAGTAGGCTCTTGGTAAATAAACTAGGGGGGGGGGGGGCTTTCCTGAGTAGGATGCGAGAATATGCATCTTAAAAGTCCCAGGAGGTCAGGTATTCTGTTTCGTGGATCTTCATGAGGATCTCTTAGAGCATAACCATAAGAAAATACTTTTTCCAAAAACTTGTTGAGTTCCCTGAAGTTTAGAATCGGTCTTGAACGGCCCATTTTCTTCATTATCAGGAAACAACTGGAATAAAATCCCTTTTTTATTTGGGGCCATTTCTTTAGCTCCTTTGAGGAGGAGGAGGAGGAGAAGAATTTCCTGCTTGACAATGATGTTCCTTCTTGGGTGGGTGAACAGGTAGTCTTTGTATGAAATCTAATATATGTCCTGTTTGTACAATCTGCCTCACCCATAGGCCTGATACTATGGACTCTCATGCCAGGGCAAAAAGAGAAATCCCCCCCCTCTTCAACTGGTGAGGTTGGGATGGAAGAGTTGGTGGGGCAGGTACGGGAAAAGTTAAGCTCTTTTGTCATTGTCACTGAAGCTCTACTGAGAGGTGCTCTTCTTTCATGTGGTCAACCTGCCATATCCTTGACTCTGGATGCAGTTGAAATTATATCCTTGGTTATATCAGGGTTGTCCTAGGGGGTAATATTGTCAGATTTGGCATCCATAATAATTGAAAGTTCCCTTGCGAGCTTAGGATCTGCTGGAGACACGATAAATAGCTGACCCTGGGCATCGATATTTTAATACTCCTAGAGATTCTGCTGTACCTGTGTGTCTTGATGTTTTGTAGGACATTTCCAAACAGAGTTAGCCCATCAAATGGCATATTGAGGATCTTTGCTTGGACCTCTGGACTGAAAGCAGTAAACCTCAGCCATCCCTGCCTCTTAAAGTCTGGTTTTGGATGTCTGGTAAGGCAGGTAAGGGCGGATCCCAGGGCCCTGTACTTTTTCTCCACTTGTGACACCACTGCTGGAACTGTATATGTCATTTTCATCAATATTAGGCCTTCAGACCGACCAGGTAAGGCCAGTACTATTATAGACTGAATGGTGTTGCATGGTTGCTCTTTTAAGTCATGAAGCATTGCTGCTCCACCAAATCCATAGGTATATTTAATTTCTTGGTATGAATCCCGGCTATGTTCTCTCGGGCTGAATCTTGTTGGGTGGTGAGTTATCTCCATTCTTGGGTATGATGCAGACATCCCATCACATATTATCTTTGTCCTCTTCCTATGCATGTTCACCTTCCTCTTCCTCCAAATCTGAATACACAGAATCAGATAAGTCTTCCTCGCCCATGTACTTAGACGATGGCAGAACAAGCAGCTAGTTAACAAATCTGGAATGTATATCATTTGGTGGTAGAGATGGTGGAGAGGCATAGATGGTAAGGGCAGCAGTGAAGGTAAAGTAGGCACAGCAGGAGCTTCGAATCCAGAATCTGGAGGCAGACTAGTTGTCACTTTGAAGGGTGAAAAGGTAGCTATGACAAAGTCCATCATCAACAGTGTTGTCATTGATGGCTGTTGACAACAAAGGTGTTGATGTCAAATGTGTTGTCATCAATGGAAGAGGGACATCTTTGGAGCTACCGTCAACAGTGTTGTCGCCCTTGACAGTCTCACTGACAATGACATTGTTGTAATTGACGATGATCTCCTCACCGCCCTCATCAAGACTTGAGACACCGGAGAGTTCCACTGACAACATAGATGTTTTATTCATCACTGTTCAGGATAATTAACTGCCAATGGTAAGGATCCAGATAGGATACCACAGGAATTAGATTTCCACACAACTTTTTGTGCAGGGTTATGCTCTTCCTTTCTGGAGTTTTTTACAGAGGAAACCTCAGATTTTTTCCTGCTAGATGGTAGCTGCAGACACTTTAGACAATATGTCCAGATCTGGAGATTGTATGTGTTTTTTATGCACAGCCTTTGTGAAAGCGATTGGTGAATCACTTTTTTACAGAATAATCCCCAGACAACGTGGCATCCCCCTTAGGAAGGGGGCTTTTACTTTGCCCCTGAAAGACAAAGAGTGACATCCTCCTCTCCTTGTCCCTCAGTTTTAGATAGAAAAGTCTTACAAATGTCACAGCATGACGCTTTGCGAATTGGATACAGGCAATAAATACATTGTTCATGGAGATCATCAAGAACAGATCTTTTTCTGTCCACAGGTAGAACATTTGAAAAGATACTTTTTTCTCTCTTTCAGTCATGTTGACAGTTGGTGACAGAAGACAGGGTTCCCTGGCCCAGGATCAGAGTTTACACTAAAACAACTTACAGTTCTGTGAAAGTAGGGTTGGTTCAGGCTCTCTTTCTGGAGTGTTGTACAGAGGAAACCTATGTTTTTTCCTGCAAGGAGGTGGCTGCAGACGCTTTAGACAATAGGTCCAGATCTGGAAGTTCTACATGTTTTTATGTACAGCCTTTGTGAAAGTTTTTGGTGAAGCAGACAAAAGGCAATTCCCCCTTTAGAAAGGGGGCTTTTCCTCTGCCCCTGAAAGACATATAGGGGGTCATTCTGAGCTTGGCGGGCGGCGGGAGCCACCCGCCAAGCGGGAACCACCAGAATACTGCTGTGCGGTCAAAAGACCGCCGCGGTTATTCTGAGTTTCCCGCTGGGCGGGCGGGCGACCGCCAGAAGGCCGCCCGCCCGCCCAGCGGGAAACCCCTTCCCACGAGGATGCCGGCTCCGAATGGAGCTGGCGGAGTGGGAAGGGTGCGACGGGTGCAGTTGCACCCGTCGCGATTTTCAGTGTCTGCTATGCAGACACTGAAAATCTTAGTGGGGCCCTGTTAGGGGGCCCCTGCAGTGCCCATGCCATTGGCATGGGCACTGCAGGGAACCCCAGGGGCCCCACGACACCCGTTACCGCCATCCTGTTCCTGGCGGTGAAAACCGCCAGGAACAGGATGGCGGTAAGGGGGTCGGAATCCCCATGGCGGCGCTGCTTGCAGCGCCGCCGTGGAGGATTCCCTAGGGCAGCGGGAAACCGGCGGGACACCGCCGGTTTCCCGTTTCTGACCGCGGCTGTACCGCCGCGGTCAGAATGCCCATGGGAGCACCGCCAGCCTGTTGGCGGTGCTCCCGTCGTTTTAGCCCTGGCGGTCGTCGACCGCCAGGGTTAGAATGACCCCCATAGTGCCACCTTCCTCTCCTTATCTCTTTGATGGAAAAGTCTCACAAATGTTCACAGCGTGACACTTTGCGAGTAGGATACAGGCAATAAATACACTGGGAATGGAAACTATCAGAACAGATCTTTTTCTGTCCACGGCTAGAACAACATTTGAAATTAGATTTTTTTTTCTCTGTCAGTCATGTTGATAGCTGGTAACAGAGGAGAGGGTCCCCTGGCACAGGAAGATAGTTTACACTAAAACAAACTTACAGTTCTCTGAAAGCAGAGTTGGTTCAGTCTCAGAGTAAACCAGAATAAGTAACAGGATAAGGTCAACGAGGGGCTACAGCGGAGATCTCCTTGGAGATTCCCTCACACACACTGTATGGTAGAAATCTGAGGTATGTGGCCTCTATGGAGAGTAGAAGAACTATCACTTTCACCTCATTGGTTCAGATGATTTCAAATGAGGTGGATGCCTTCACTGCAGAACTTACCACACACAAATGCCCAGAAACAATAACCCATGTGCTACAAACACGGAAAACCGACAGTTTGATCCAAAAGATGAGGAAATGTAATGTAGTCCTAATTTAAGCATTTACAACCTACAGAGCAGGCACAATAACCTTGAGAAGTCACAGAAAACATATGCAACTCTAGGAATAGCTTTCAACATTTTGGTATTATTATAAGAGTCTTAGCTACTTAGGCTTAAATGCCAAAGACTTAGTGAGAATGTTTAAAATGATAGACTTGCCAAATGTTTTACTAATAAATAAGACACAAATGGATACTAAATATCACAGCATTCAACCCCCTTTCAAAACTCTTTGGTTTAACTCTGAAATATGTGAATAATAAGAATCAATACTGTAGACAACTCAAGGTTTCAATGTTATCTGCATTTGTGTTTTTTACCCAACTACAAATCATTTGTGACCACTGAGGATTGCTTTTGCTATTAACACTGGAAACGAAAGAAACATTGGTGACTGAAACTGAATACTACATCTGTAAGTGCTCTAATACTCACTTGAACTGCACAGCCCAGTAAAAGTAAGAGCAGCTTTTGTACTTCTTCAGTTCCTTGTTCTAGAACAAAATTTAGAAACAGATACAGTTATTTGTTTAATTATGACTTATTTTACCTTTTGTGTGGCCAGGATATTAAAATGATACCCTGGCTTTTTTCTACTGTTATGTATGTATCAATGTGAATGTTTGTATAAATGACGTTTATGTAGATTGAACCTTGCTATAATGCTGTACAAGGGAGGGATAATTCAATGAAGACCGAAACGGGTGGGTAGTAAGGAGATGGGGAAGGAATGTTACACCAGGTTGGAAGGAACTGGGATAGCTCTAGACTAGGGAACATTAACATTAGAGAAGGGAGGAAAGAGGATGTGTGTCACTTAGAAGTTGGGGGCTGAGGGAGAAAGAAACAGGGATCAAGTTGATCACAAGGGTTACTATGTGAAGGGGAAGAGAGAGGGACGAATGCAAGAATAAAGTCATTTATTTCTGGCCCAGGAGCCTTAGTGATTGCATGTGACACACTTTTGGTTGAATGCATAAAATGGTATGGGGCTAGAGAAGGAGGAGTGTGATGGGCTGTTTCTTCAGATTTTTCTTTGCACACACAAGCTCAGCCAATTATATAGTTTAAATTAAAGTTCCACTGTGAATTATCTTCACTCTTAATCCATAATTACATAAACAGTCTAATAATCTGCCAAGAAGTAGTTCTGTGACTTTGAAATTATAGTCATACAAAAGAAATATGTTACATACCTTTACCTGTAGATTTCCAGCTTTTGTATCCTACTCTAGCTACCACTATTTAGTATTGCCCACTATCTCCTGTGGAACTCAATCCTTGCCCACATTTTCACTGTTAGAGGTCAAGACCATATTCCTAGTCCATCCTTGCTAGCCAACTGGAAAAATGGCTGATTCTAATCAGCAAAAACAAAAGGACATTGAAACTAGTTTTGCCGATACAGTCATTGTTTGTTGCAAACTATGCGACAAGGGAAAGGATGAGACTACTGTGGGAACACAAACAATGTGGTTGTACAGATATCAGTGGTTGCATCCACTGCCCCTTCCCAACCATATATATTAACTTTTCCAGTACTAAATGAACGAGTTACTTACCTTCGGTAACGACTTTTCTGGTGGATACATTAGCTACCTGTGGATTCCTCACCTCATGAATACTCCCATGGCGCCAGCATTCGACGGAAATCTTCTTACTAGTCTCTGCACGTCGACGAGGACGTCACTGTCTCGCACGCGACGCCGTCTGACGTCATACAGGCAATAAGAGGTCCTCGACGCCGTGCGGACGTCAGTACCAATCATTTTTTACGTGCATGAGAACAACCAGGCAATGCAATGAAAGAACAAAGCAACATCCATTATATTGTAAAAATACACCACATTGTATGAATAACTGTAAATCTTTTTATGTACATATATATATATATATATATATATATAAAACTCTCTCTTTTAAAATATATACACACACCAAGTATATACATAAAGATATATACACATATACCTATATATATATAAATATATTATATATATATATACATCTATTGCACCCTCAAAGACCAAGAGGAGCGCACTCAAGGATTACTTGGCAAGACCATAAAGGCAACGGGGAGGCGGGTGGGACCGTGAGGAATCCACAGGTAGCTAATGTATCCACCAGAAAAGTCGTTACCGAAGGTAAGTAACTCGTTCTTCTGATGGATACAACTACCTGTGGATTCCTCACCTCATGAATAGAGTCCCAAAGCAGTACCACGCCCGGCGGTGGGTGCCTAAATGGTCAAACCAAGAAATCCTGCAGCACTGACCGTGCAAAATGGCCGTCCCTTCTAACCTCAGAATCTAAACAGTAATGTTTTGCAAAAGTGTGAAGGGACGACCAAGTTGCGGCCTTGCAGATGTCGACCACAGGAACACCTCTGGCTAAGGCCGAAGTGGCCGACTTAGCTCTGGTGGAATGAGCTCTAATGCCCTCAGGAGGATCCTTCTTTGCCAAAGAGTAACATATTTTAATGCAAAGAACAACCCACCTGGATAGTGTTCTCTTGTGGACTGCCTTTCCTCTCCTCTTGCCCACGTATCCAATAAACAGCTGATCCTCCAGCCTGAAATCCTTTGTTCTATCGATAAAGAAGCTCAACGCTCTCTTTGGGTCCAGACGGTGCAGTCTTTCTTCCTCTTTGGAAGGATGAGGCGGAGGATAGAACGTGGACAAAGTAATTGCCTGAGCCAAATGGAAGGGTGAAACAACCTTCGGGAGGAAAGCAGCCTTGGTCCTCAACACCACCTTATCCCCATAAAAAGTTGTATAAGGGGGTTTTACTGATAAGGCCTGCAACTCACTCACTCTCCTTGCTGATGTTATAGCTATCAGGAAGACTGTTTTTAAAACCAAATACCTCAAGGGGCAAGAATGCATAGGTTCAAAAGGGGACCCCATAAGGAAAGTCAGGACTAAGGACAAATCCCATTGCGGCATAACGAATGGCTTTGGAGGATATTGATTTAGAAGACCTTTCAAGAATCTGATAACAATAGGGGATTTAAATAAAGATGGTTGGTCTGGAAGACATATGAAGGCTGACAAGGCCGATAAATAACCTTTAATGGTAGCCACTGCACAACCTTTCTGCGCCAGAGATAGAGCAAAAGACAAAACGTCCGATAGATGAGCATGTAAAGGATCAATCTGCCTCTCTCCACACCACGCAACAAATTTAGACCACCTATTAGCGTAGATAGATTTAGTGGAGTGTCGCCTGGCCGCTAATATAACATCCACTACCTCAGGCGGGAGAGAGAAGGAACTCAGGTTGCCCCGTTCAATCTCCAGGCATGTAGGTGCAGACTCTGGAGGTTGGGGTGTAGAACCTGCCCCTGCGACTGTGAGAGGAGGTCTGCCCTGAAAGGGAGACGGAGCGGCGGGCACGTTGAGAGTTGGAGAAGGTCGGAGTACCACACCCTCCTTGGCCAATCCGGAGCTATTAAGATTACTAGAGCCCGGTCTTGGCGAATCTTCCTCAATACTCGAGGAATCAAGGGTATGGGAGGAAACGCGTAAAGCAACTGGCCGCACCAGGTCATTTGAAACGCGTCCCCCAACGCTTCCTGCATCGGATACTGAAGGCTGCAGAACAACGGACAATGCGCGTTCTCTCGAGTGGCGAACAGATCTACCCGAGGAAACCCCCACTTCTGGAAGATTAAACGGACTTGATCTGGATGGAGACGCCACTCGTGGTCTGCCGAGAAGTGGCGACTGAGACTGTCCGCACGCACGTTCAAAACTCCGGCCAGATGGTTTGCTATCAAGCAAATCCGATGGTCCTTTGCCCAGGACCATAGTCGAAGAGCTTCTCTGCAGAGAAGGTACGACCCCACTCCTCCCTGCTTGTTTATGTACCACATCGTGGTAGTATTGTCCGTTAGGACCTGTACCGACTGACCACGAAGGGAAGGGAGGAAGGCCTTGAGAGCCAGACGTACAGCCCGTAACTCTAACAGATTGAAGTGAAAAATCTGTTCCTCTGGAGACCAAAGACCTTTGATCTCCAGATCCCCCAGATGAGCTCCCCACCCTAGAGTGGAAGCATCCGTTATGACTGTTGTCACTGGTGGCGACTGCTGGAACGGCTTTCCTTGTGAAAGATTGTTGCTTGCAATCCACCACTTCAAATCCACAGCAGCATCTCTGGAGATCTTGACAGTACCCTCTAGATCCCCTCTGTGTTGAGACCACTGCCTTCGGAGGCACCACTGAAGAGCCCTCATGTGCCAGCGAGCATGCGTGACCAACAGAATGCAGGAGGCAAAAAGACCGAGCAGACGAAGGACCTTGAGGACTGGAACTACCGCTCCATTTCGAAACATTGGAACCAAATCCTGAATATCTTGAATCCGCTGAGGCGGAGGAAAGGCCCGACCCAATGTTGTATCCAGTACTGCCCCTATGAACAGGAGGCGCTGAGAGGGCTCTAGGTGAGATTTGGGCTCGTTCACCGAAAAGCCCAGGTCGAACAACAACTGGGTTGTTGACTGCAGATGACGCAACACAAGCTCCGGGGACTTGGCTTTGATTAACCAATCGTCCAAGTAAGGGAATACTGCTATCCCCTTCCTTCTGAGCTCTGCCGCAACCACCGACATCACCTTCGTGAAGACTCGAGGTGCTGAAGTAAGACCAAACGGAAGGACCGCAAACTGGTAGTGTTGCGATCCCACCACAAACCGGAGATACTTCCTGTGTGACTTGAGTATCGGGATATGAAAGTAAGCATCCTGCAAGTCGACAGACACCATCCAGTCTTCCATGTTCAACGCCAAAAGCACCTGTGCTAGGGTCAGCATCTTGAACTTTTCCTGCTTGAGGAACCAATTCAAGATCCTCAGGTCCAGAATTGGTCTCAAACGACCATCCTTCTTGGGAATCAGGAAATACCTTGAGTAAACTCCTTGACCCCTTTCCTGCTCCGGGACCAACTCCACCGCGCCCTTTAAAAGGAGGACTTCTACCTCCTGTTCTAGCAACAGGAGGTGTTCTTGTGAACAATACGAAGGGCGGGGCGGGATGAGGGGCGGAAACTCCCGAAAGGGAAGGGTGTAGCCTTTTCCCACAACACTGAGAACCCAAGTGTCCGACGTAACAGTCTCCCATTTGGTGAGAAAATGCTGTAATCTTCCCCCTACAGGAGAGGAGTGAGTGGGAAATGGTGGAAGCCTAAGGCTGCTTCCCCTGCTGCACCCCGCCAGAGGATGAGGAAGAGGCAGAGTGCTGCTGAGAAGCTCCCCTGGTGCGGACCCTACCCCTCCCCCTAAAAGATCTATAGGGATGGGAAGAGGCAGGTTGCTGATATCTTCCCCGAAAGGAAGAGGAGGAAGAGCCACGCCCAAATCCACGAAACCTCCTGAAGAATCTGGAAGAGGCCGTGGAAGAAGGAGCTTGGAGTCCCAGCGACTTAGCCGTGGCCCTGCTCTCCTTA
Organism: Pleurodeles waltl; assembly: GCF_031143425.1. NCBI lineage: Eukaryota > Metazoa > Chordata > Amphibia > Caudata > Salamandridae > Pleurodeles > Pleurodeles waltl. Next base: position 419,886,776 of record NC_090444.1, on the reverse strand, counting down.
AACCGTTCCAAGGCCGAATCAGCCTTAGCCCCAAACAGTTTGTCCCCATCAAACGGGAGATCCAACAATGTGGACTGTACATCTGCCGAAAAGCCCGAGTTACGGAGCCAGGCCTGTCTCCTTTCCACCACAGTTGTGCCCATTGCTCTGGCTACCGAGTCGGTGGTATCCAGTCCCGTCTGGATAATTTGGGTCGCAGCAGCCTGAGCATCAGAGACAAGATCCAAAAGGCCCTGGGGAAGCTCTGTAAACGAAGAGGAGATGTCATCCATCAGAGCATGAATATACCTCCCCAGGATACAGGTTGCATTGGTGGCTTTTAAAGCCAGACTGCAGGACGAAAAAATCTTCTTCGACTGCGCCTCCAGCTTTTTTGAATCTCTGTCCCCCGGCACCGTCGGAAAAGAACCAGGCGCTGACTTGGACGAACAGGAGGCCTGCACAACCAAGCTTTCCGGCGTAGGGTGCCTAGATAGGAAACCAGGATCAGTTGGAGCCGTCCGATACCTCCTGGCCACGGCTCTGTGAACTGCTGGGGAAGATGCCGGCTTCTTCCACACCTCTAAAACCGGATCCAGCAGAGCGTCATTAAAAGGTAATAGAGGCTCCGCCGCGGCTGAGGCCGGATGCAACACCTCTGTCAAAAGGTTTTGTTTCGCCTCCACCACCGGCAAAGGCAGGTCCAAAAAACTAGCTGCCTTCCGTACCACTGTATGAAAGGAAGCAGCTTCCTCGGTATATTCCCCCGGGGACGAAAGGTCCCACTCAGGGGAAGTGTCCAGCCCACTGGCCGACTCCAGTCCACGCAGCCCATCACCCGAGTCCTCTAGCTCTCCTTCCTCTAGGGCTCGTTGGTACTCCTGCTCCTCCAGTACCCGGAGAGCACGCCTCCTTGAATGCAGTCGTTGCTCAATCCGCGGAGTCGACAATACCTCCGCCGAAGTCGGAGATCGGCGCCGATCTTCCGAAGCCACCGACGCCGCATCCGGCGCCACAGGTAACTTCGGCGCCGACTGAAGAGCAGATGAAACGGATGGACCCACCGGAGTCACAGGCCGAAATCTCGACGTCGACGGGATGGAAATCCCTGGGGCCAATCCCTCCGAAGCCATCGGAGCGGCCACCGGCGCCGACACTGGCGCCGAGCCCACGTTCCCAAACGGGAGAAAGGGCATAAAGGGTGCCGGCCGAAGAGGCGCAGGATCACCCAAAGAAAAGGCCAAAGGCCCAGCCGGAGCACCCCCTGGAGCCATCTGTTGGAAGATGGCATACATCGCATTCAAGAATGCGGAACTATCGGCTCCAGGGGTGGGAAAAGCCGGATACTGGGGTGCCTGACTCGGAGGCGACCCCGACGCCGGCCTCGGCGTCTGCGCCGGAGAAAACACTTGAGGCTCCAATACCTCAATCACCGACGCCTGTCCAGGCGAAGTTGGAGACGCCGGAGAGAGCAACGGCGTCGAAGGATGCAGCGTCACCGTGGGGCTGACCTCCCATGTCCTCCGGCGCCGATCCGGAGACCTGGAACGAGCCTCCCTTGAATGACGCCGAGATTCTCTACGGCGCCGGGAGTCTCGATGACGCCGATGTCTTGGAGAAGACTTTTTCTTGTGATGCTTCTCCTTTGACTTGGCCATAAACAGCTTTGCCTCGCGTTCTTTAAGGGCCTTCGGATTCATGTGCTGACACGAATCACAAGTCGAGACGTCGTGGTCGGAGCTCAAACACCAAAGGCAATCGGAATGAGGATCCGTCACCGACATCTTGCCTCCACACTCACGACAAGGCTTAAATCCAGACTTTCTCTGCGACATTATTTCCACAGAGAAAGAGTACGCAGCAAGATATACACTGTAACCGCAAGAGTAAAAGTTGCTCCCTCGAAGATAACCGTTTCGAATGCACGGAAAAAAGGGAACTGACGTCCGCACGTCGTCGAGGACCTCTTATTGCCTGTATGACGTCAGACGGCGTCGCGTGCGAGACAGTGACGTCCTCGTCGACGTGCAGAGACTAGTAAGAAGATTTCCGTCGAATGCTGGCGCCATGGGAGTATTCATGAGGTGAGGAATCCACAGGTAGTTGTATCCATCAGAAATACTCTGGAAGATATGCTTAGTTTCATAAACAAAATCCTGCTGTAATGCTGTTCTGTCCTACTCACCAAGTTTTGCCTGGATAGGTACTGTACAACTGCAATGATGTAATGTGTTCCTGTTAATTTTAATAAATTAAAATAATAGTAATAATAAAAAGATATGCACACAGATCAAGATGATAAGCGTCATGGTGGATTAAAACAAAATGGTGTCTAGATCACTTCCAGACCAAACCTGGCAACAATCTTGGAAGCAGAATGTATGTAGTAACAGGCACAGAACGCCAGAGAGTCAATTTAACAGGTTCAACAGGAATGGCTCGATTTGCTGTGTCTTCTCTACAAATGTCACTAATAGAATACTTCCAGAAAGGAGAGACAGTAGCTATTCTTCCTATGGCTGAATGTGCTTTTGGACTGTCTGGAAGGGAAGTGATGATCCTGTGACTGTCTGTTGTGAAATCTGACATTAGTAATCTCAATGCAAATAGCTTGGAGGTTGCTAATATTGCACAGCTAATGTGTAGTAAGACCCATTACATTTCCAAGATGTGAGAAGAGACCTCTATAAGAGGGAGGATTAGAAACAAGCGTTTGCAGTGCAATGGGTTTCGGTTTTGCTCAAGTTAGAGTTATTAGCATTGTAAATTTCTAACTGGTCTTTTCTTGCCACATAAATTGAAAATAAAAAGTAAAACAGTTGACATAAGCGAGACAATTCAAAGCCCATGGCTGTCATGAGCATGAGCGCAAAGGAGAGATACAAAAGGAAAGGAAGTACGCTGGCAGTCAAACGTATCAGAAATCGTGCAATTTTTCATGTAAAGGGGCGATGGCCAAGGCGGTAAAAAAAACTCGCCTAAGGAGGGATAAACGTAAATCATTTTCCAAAAATGATAATGGGGCCTCAGGGGGGGAAGAGTAGGAACGAGGAGTTCCCCCCCCCGGGGTTTTTGGGACAGGTGGCACGACCCGCGACGTGGTTGAACGTCCGGGGTGCCATGTAAGGTGGGTGGGATTCGATATTTAACCGGCCATTTCGGGTGAACGGGCACCATTTTGAAAGGTGACCTGGTGGCCAGGGTGTAGTCGGTGGGGCGCTAGTTTTCTTTCACGTGGTTGGCGGTTTTTTGTGAGTGGGAAAAAAGATTAGCGTATTAAGCAGTCTTGGTAGGTTGTTTAGATGTCTTACCTAGATTGTTGGTAGCAGTTTGATTCTTCGAGCAAGATGGATGTGGATCCCAAGGTGTTAGAGGCCGTCGCGCTGCTACGGCAGGCCGGCCGAATGGACTTCCTGAGGGAAGGGGCCCTGGAGCCGGGTCGCCCGGCGCGGAGGGCCTCCGCGGGGGTAGCGGCGGTGGTCGCCGCCTGCTCCCCACCACATGCTGCCACGAAGGTGAGCGGTGTGTCTCGGGGGGCGGGGGCGAGGGGCGGGCCCAGCGAAAGGAAAGGGAGGGCTGCGCGGCCTGAGCGTAGGCCGGCAGCCCCGAGGGCTTCCCCGGAGGCGGGGCCTGGCTTTACACAGCCGGGCTGGAGGCCGACTCGGGGGGCAGGGCGAGGCCGTGGATGGTGTTGTGGCCTCAGGGGAGCCGCATTGGGAAAACCGGAGCACTCGAGGCGAGCGCTGCCGGCGGAAACGGAAGTCCAGGGAAATCCGGCGCGCTTCACACACGCGCGACAGGGCCGGTAAAGAGGCGGCAAAAAACAGCGGGGAATAGGGGCCCTGGGGCAGCGCTAAGTCGGAGCGGGGTGAAGGTGTCGACTTTGGGCACGGTGTCAGGGGGTGGGGTGCAGGCAGGGGCACAAGTGTCTGTGGAAGGGGGGGGCCCGGGGCACAGAGAGATGAAGGAGGGGAGGCAGAAAGGGACCCCAGGGTCCCAATATCAAAGAAATGGCCAACAATGCTACAGTGGAGTAGTGAGGAGGAAGGTGAGGGAGCGGTGGGGGGTGTTTGGCATGACATAGAAGGACCCGTAGGGGACAGTTTTAAGGGCGCCCCCAAAAGAACATACGGCTCTGGGATTTTTAGGGGTGCAGTGGTGGAGGAGGATGAGGTGGTTGAGGAAGAGGACCCGGATGGGGGGGTTACAGGGCGCTTATATCAGTGGGATGTTGAGTTTTCACCAGGTACACCAGACCTTGTTTGGCAGGGGCCGTTGGACTACGAAGAGGACGACCCAGGCGAGCAGGAGGCGGCTCGGTTGCACTGGGAAGAAGAGAAGGCTGGCCCTTGGGCGGCTAGCCGGATGGCGTCAACAGAACGGAGCAGACGGCGGGTTGGGGCTGCAGAAGCTTCTTCTAGGCTGTCCTGAGGAGTGGGTTTTGCGCCCCCTGACGCCGCGGCCTGGGAGGAGCAACGTCCGGGCTCGTCCAGGAGGACAGCGACCAATAGAGGGGAGTATAGTGGTGTTATAAGGTCCTGTGGTGCGGGTGCGGATGCAAGGAAACGGGATGAAGGGGTGTCGGATGAAAGCTTGGAAGAGGGTGAATTGCGTAGCGGTAGTGAGCATAATTGGTGGGAGAAGAAGGGGCGGGGAACGTCTAACCCTGTCCTTCAGTCTTTTCAGGTGCAGCGGGCGGTTATGTGGCCCTGGGAAAGCCGCAAAGAGCGCAAGGGAGGAGAGGCACGGACGGTTCAGGAGCGGCCCCCGGTGCTATCTCCAGGTAAGGTTTCATCATGCTCAATGATATCCGTGGCGTCGGAGGCGAAAGAAGAGGCGGTGCGCTTAGTAAGGGGTGTGTATATGCAAGACGCGGGGGTCTCCACGGAGGGCGACGGGAAAGTGCAGAAAGAGGTGCAGAAGGCGAGTTCGGGGTCAGGGGGGAAGGTGCAGATGGGAAGGAGGCGGAAAAATGCAGCAAGGTTGAAAAGGATGGGGAGCCGTCGTCCAAGAAGGTGAAGCTGCCCTACATGGGCACGGCAAAACCTTTGGGGGCACACTTAATGGCGGCAACGAAGGATAAAATTTGGAAAGGGGAGTATGTGGACATATTAAAATTGTTACATCTGGAGGTAAGAGCAAAAGAGAGCTCCAAGGAAGAAGAATGGGAGCTTTCAAAGCGGCCAAAAGTGCCAGTCACGATAGAAAATTGGACGGCGGCTTTCTTGATATTCGCTAGCGTTTATTGCGAGCATTTCCCGGAGCGGTCCATTTCATTGTTTAAATATATGGACATCCTAAGGAAGGCGCAGCTCAATTACGGGGGTATACGTGGCGCCAATATGATGAAGAATTTAGAGCGCGCATGGCGGCGGATTCGGAAGTGCAATGGGGGGAAATTGATACGGACCTGTGGCAACATACCATGGGCCCAGCGAAATTCGGGAAAACGGGGTTTACAGCCAGTGGTTTGCCCATAATATATCGGCCCTTTCGGGAGCGCCCCACCCAAGGGGTGGGGTCGGGGGGCTCCAGCCCCAGTAGATCGAGCGGGGCAGGGACCGGAAGGTCAGGGGCGTGCTGGGATTATAACAAAGGAATGTGTACCAGAGAGTACTGTAAGTTCCGGCACGAATGTTCAAAATGCCCGGGTCGACATTCGGTTACAGCGTGTGGTGGACAGCAGAACGCGGTCAGCACAGGGGGAACTACAAGTGGGAGTCAAGGGGCCACTTTTGGAGGAATGGAGCGTCAGCATCAGCGGACAGGCGTTACAGGAAAAGGCTATTACGCCGGTTAAGGTCGATCAGCTACAAATTTGGCTGGAAGGGTATGACAAGCAGAGCGAGGCCGATTTGTTGGTTCAGGGTTTTCGGGATGGGTTTAGATTGGGATACCAGGGTCCGCTGGAGCGTCGGTGGGCGGAGAATCTTCGATCAGTGCGCGGGAAAGAGGAGTTGGTCCAAGAAAAACTGATGAAGGAGGTAAAAGAGGGTTGCATGGCGGGTCCTTTTTCCTGTTGGCCATTGCCAATCCTTATCGTGTCGCCAATTGGCGTCGTTCCAAAGAAAGAGGAAGGGCAGTTTCGGCTAATACATAATTTGTCATGGCCGGAAGGGGCCTCCGTTAATGACTTCATACCGGAGGAATTCACAAAGGTGTTGTATGCGTCGGTTGACGTAGCGGTCCAGATAGTGGATCAGCTGGGGCCGGGGGCTTTGATGGCTAAGATTGATGTCAAGTCAGCTTTTCGGTTACTTCCGGTTCACCCGGATGACTTTGAGTTGTTGGGTATCCAGTTTCGGGGCAACTGGTACGTGGACAAGGCACTGCCTATGGGGTGCTCCAGCTCGTGTGCGCTGTTTGAGCGATTCAGTACGGCCCTGAAGTGGATTTTTGTGAGGCTTACGGGTCACCAAGAGATAACACACTACTTGGATGACTTCTTTTTTGCGGCACCTGCGGACAGCCCGCGTTGTGCGGCGGTGCTGAGCTGGTTTAAGGAAATCATGGGAGACCTGCGTGTGCCCCTGGCTCCCGAAAAGGCAGTGGGGCCAGCTACGGCGCTGTCGTTTTTGGGGATCGAATTGGATACGGTTGCCGGTATAGCCAGATTACCTGCTGACAAAAAGGAGAACATGGTCAGTCGAATTTACGGAATGTTGCGTAAGCACAAGGTCACAGTGAGGGAGATTCAGGTGTTACTGGGGCACTTGAACTTTGCGTGTAGAGTGGTGCGAGCGGGTAGGGCGTTTTTCAGAAGGCTTTCGTTGGCGCTGGCGGGGCACGCGCTTCCACATCATCATGTGTGGTTAAAAGTGGGAGTGCGGGAGGATTTACGCATGTGGGTAAAGTTCCTAGAATCCTTCAATGGCATTCCCCTAAAGGTATGGCGGGAGTGGGAATGGGATGCGCAGCTTTTTTCGGATGCGGCGGGTTCAGCGGGCTTTGGGCTATACTGGGAGGGGTGGTGGTGTGCGGAAGAATGGCCAGGGGAGTGGAAGCAAGGAGGTCGCAGCATTGCTTTTTTGGATTTTTTTCCGCTGATCGTAGCAGTGTGCTTGTGGGGTGGAGAACTGAGTCATTCGCGGTTTCTGTTTCGAGTAGATAATTTGGCGGTGGTGCAGATGGTGAATCGCCAGTCGGCACGGGAGGCAGGATTATTGCAGCTACTACGCGTTTTTGTCCTTCAATGCCTGCGTAATGACATACAATTTAGTGCAAAGCACGTTCCGGGGGTGTATAATGACATCGCAGATGCTTTGTCTCGTTCTCAGTGGGAGCGTTTCCATGGATTAACCACGGGCGTGGCCCTGAGAAGAATTCGTATGCCGAAGGCTTTGTGGAGAGTAGGCGAACCCGGATGCTTTGACTGGTTTTGAGCTCTTTGGCTCCGTCTACACGGAGGGCGTACGCGAAGGCGTGGGAGGAGTTCTTGGTATCTGGGGCTCGGCGACGGGTGAGACAGGAAGAAATCGTGGAAGACGTGGTTCAATTCATTATGGATTTAATTGGTAAGGGCCAATCTAGAGTCACGATCTCGGGTAAGTTGGCGGCTCTCGGGTTTATGGGTAAGCTTTTTTGGGGTTACCCTCCGTCGGCGGGGGAATTGGGAATGAGAATTCTGCATGGTTGGGAGAAATCTTTGGGGCATAGAGGTCGGGCGCGCCACCCGATAACGCTGGCAATTCTAAAGAATTTGATACCGGCTCTCGGGGAACTTTGTTATGACGGTTATGAGGTCATCCTTTTTAGGACATTGATGTCTTGGATGTTCTTCGGCGCTTTCCGAGTATCAGAGTTGCTGGGTCTGGCTGGAAGACCAGGAATTTTATGGAGGGAGGTTCAGGAGGGCAGAGAAGGGTTGGAATTGTGGGTCCGTCAATCAAAAACAGATCAAAAAGGGGTTGGGGTCACGGTCGTGCTTCGTCGCTATCCATATAAGGGCATTTGCCCAGTGAAGTTAGGTATACAGCTGCGTGCGAAGGCGGCGGGTTTAGACGGACCGGTTTTTTGCCATGCGGACGGTCGTAAGGTAACTGCGGTACAGCTTATGGCGGTAATGCGAAAAGGGCTGTCGGGGTTGGGTTTAGAGGCGGCGAGCTTTGGGACGCATTCATTTCGGATCGGGGTGGCTACGGAGGCAGGATGCAAGGGTTGGGCGTAGGGAGGAGATGATGGCTTTGGGGCGATGGCGGTCTGAGTGTTTCAGGCTGTATGTGCGGAGTGTGCCTTGTTAAGGTGATGGGGGAAGGAAAGAAGTGGGGTATTTTCATGTTTTTTCTCTTTTTCAGGTGTGGTCCTGGGGCCAGAAGCGGCCTACCTGGAGATATGGGTGATTGGGCACTCATTTGTTAAGTGGGCACAACGACAGGCACGAAGGACTGCTGCGGGGGATAATCTGGGTCTGGATGCGGAACGTTATCGGGTGAAGTGGATCGGAAGAGGGGGAATGAAATGGGACGAGTTGGTGCCCAGTCTTCAGAGATCGCGCGGGAGAGGGCATTGTCCAGATTTACTGGTAGTGCATTTGGGGGAGAACGACCTGGTAAGGACCACAGGGTTGAATTTGTTGAAGGTCATGAAAAGGGATCTGCAGATGGTGATCGAGCAGTGGAAGGGTTGCCATGTGGTTTTCACGGCGTTTATACCGCGTCGGAAGTAGAGAGGGGCTAGAAAATCAGGGGCGATTGAGAGGGCTAGACGTAAGGTGAATAAGGAAATTAAGGGTTTTTGTGCGGAGCGCGGGATATCTTTTTTGGAGCATGCCGACATAAGGTTTGTGGACGCAGAGTTCTTTCGTGACGACGGGGTGCACCTATCCTTTGTAGGGATGGAGTTATACCTGTTACAGCTCAGGGAGGAGCTAGGAGGATTGCTAAGGGAGCCCTGGGGGGGGTGGCAGAAAAAGTGGTACCCCTCTTTTTCTGGTGGCGGGGACAGCTGCAGGGCAGCTATTAAAAGGTGATTCGATGTCTAGTGAGGTATTAGTTTTGTAAGGCAAAGGCCAAGGGGGTAGGTTTAGGGGCACCTGTTCCAATAAAGCAGCCTTTTACACACACAAGCGAGTCTCGGTTTGGTCAATCTGTCCCAATGGGGCCTCGGGGGGGAAGAGGAGGAACGAGGAGTTCCCCCCCCCAGGGTTTTTGGGACAGGTGGCACGACCCGCGACGTGGTTGGACGTCCGGGGTGCCATGTAAGGTGGGTGGGATTCGATATTTAACCGGCCATTTCGGGTGAACGGGCACCATTTTGAAAGGTGACCTGGTGGCCAGGGTGTAGTCGGTGGGGCGCTAGTTTTCTTTCCCCTCCCTCCCTCCTGTTGGTTACGCTGGTTTGGATGGGTTTTCTTGGAACAGGTGTCCGTTTTGTCGTAAGTTAGGTGTCGCTTGGACAGGTGCTTGCCGAGGCGGGGACAGCTGCAGGGCAGCTATTAAAAGCTCGGTGGGAGGACGGAGCTGGCAGGGAAAGTCAGGTATTAGGACGGGGGGGAACAGTAATTAGACAAGCACAGGCAGGAGACTGCTCAGTAGCGGACAGGTTCAAAGAAGCGGGTAGGTCGGGAGAATGTAAAGGAGACAAGAGGAAAGAAAAGACAGGTCGAGGGTAAAGGGGGGAGGGACCGGGGGAGGGGGAGGGGCGGGGTAGGTGATTCGATGTCTAGTGAGGTATTAGTTTTGTAAGGCCAAGGGGGTAGGTTTAGGGGCACCTGTTCCAATAAAGCGGCCTTTTACACACACAAACGAGTCTCGGTTTGGTCACTCTGTCCCAAAGGGTTTTTGAAAGGCAAGCCCATGAACAAGTTACAGTGATAGGCATGGTGTTGTCGTGGTTGAAAGCCCACCGATAGATTACAGGATGTCAGAGCGATTTCGCGCTCAACCTAAAAAGGGAGGGGACATAAATTATCTGCTGTGCAGAATTATTTTAATTTCCATTTACACCAAAATGGTTTTATGAGCTCACAGATCAATGAGGTGCCCTGTTTGCAAGTGCCTTTCCAGTGTAGAGAAACAGGAAACAACTGTTGTAAGTCATAAAAGTATCGGATCCATACCAGAACTTTCTTATATTCCTCACAAAAATAAATCTGTTGCACGGCACGCACTCACTCTTATTTGTGTTATATAAAACCTAAACAATATGCACGTGTGAAAAAACACTCTGAAACACTGATGTGTTTTAAATGTATTTATTCAGGTTCAGAGTTACAAACGCCTCAACCACTTAACTTCTTCTCCTTTTGACAACTCCTTCTGTCCCTTCCAACCGCCTTTCTCAGAACCCATGGAACCGACCTGGACCCCACATTCTACATTGTGCCCTAGATACTATTGCACAATTATAAAAAAAATTTTTTTTAAAGTGTCCAGTTATGAAGGTGTTAACAGATACCGCCACTGATTAAAAATCACTGTGTAGCTACACCTCTTACATAAAGCTTGACAAACAATTCAATCACGCGCACCAAAAAAAAACAAAAAAAAACTGTCAGTGCTATTTGTCAATTTGTCAGATATGAGAGGCATTTCGACCCTGTCTTTCATTAAGCACACCATGGAAATGTGTGGATTTCATAGATTTATTACTCAGAAGACGTGAAAAAATTATATAAAAAGCCCACTCAGGAAACATTTTATAATGCTGAAAATGTTTCATCCTGCAGTAAATTGCGCCAGAATTTATCAAAAATGTTTCTTAAACTTGATATTCGAAACAAAGACAAAATCACACACAAGAATTGTCAAAGTCAATGGGTCTTGTTTCTAACAGATGTTAGCCAGCCTTTAGCCAATTCTTGTTGCTGATGTTGTTTAGCATCCGCAAACAGCGAAACAAAGCTTGCTGCCAATGCTGAACAGAGCCTGAGCCAAAATCCAGCTGCAGTGTGATTACGTAAGCGTGCGTTAATGTCTTGCTATGGAAGCCATATTGCTTCCTGGTCCCAGGCTAATGACATATGCACACATGTATTTCTCCATGCATGCGTGTCATAAGTCATGATGCAATTTTCATTTAATATACATTTCCAAGATGCTGGACTAACATCTTAGAATGGTAAACTAAGACAAATCTTATTTAGTGAACGAGGTAGCTAGAAAAATGCTACTGTAATATATCCAAGACTTTTTTGTTATGAAGCTGCCAGACCTTCTTAAAAAGTAAAAAGAATTTAAAATAAAAAAGCGGCAAGAGTGCAACAGAAAAGCTGGGGGTCAGGGTATAAAAAATAAGTCTAGCCGAGCCGAGAGGGGTGGGGGAAGCAATGAAAGTGTTGGGGGGAAGAGAGGCGAGCAGCACCGAGGGCACGGGGAAGGAATGTGAACACAGGGGAGAAAGCAAAAAAACAGATGCACAAAAGTAGTTGCCTGAAAGTAAGCAGAGAGAAGATCAAAGCAATTCAAATAAAAAAATGATAAAGAAGTTATGCTCCAGAGGAGGAACATGCACAATAAGATTAAGGAACAGCACAGAATAAAGAGCAAGAAAGTGAGCTTGACAAGAAAGCATAGATATTGTACAAATTAGGCCTGTTGACTACATACATCTCAAACAGGAGGCCAGCGAGACCTTAAAAGTAGTATATCTTACGTTTAGGAACCAAATACAGATTCAAAATGTAGTGATGTCAACAACGAACATTTTTTTATAAACATATTTTATTGAATTTTTCTAAGTATCCAGGCCATATCGACCAGAAGGATAGCAAGGACATGATACAAAATAAAACAACAAACAACAACCTAAAACAGGCACATAAAAATACCACCCACCCAGTCCCGATGTCCACTTCTTGAAGTTTATTCGATATAGGGTGCAGAGCTGGATGACATATCAAAGGTTAGATGTTCCGTAGGTTCTAATCTTGTCCTCCAAGCAAGATGTATACATTCAGGCAGGCTTTAGGGTGATACCTCTGTAATCCGCCCACCTCTGGAAAAATCTTGGGGTGCTTCTGGGGGCATCCCCTTGCGTGAAACAGGGCTGTCTCCAGCTCCATGCAATAATCTAAGCCTTGTTTCCACACTGTTAGGGAGGGGGGATGGTCCACCATCCATTCTTTTGCTATGTCTCATTTAGCTAAGACCTGTCTTCAGACTGACACTGCAAGCATTGTGAGGAGACCACTAGGCCAATCCGCCAAAAATATTGTCATGCGTAATATGCCCTATGCAGATATTTTAGTTGGATAAGGTGTAGGTGGCCCGAATGACCATCTCGTAGGGGGCGTGTAGTGTGTCTGACCAGTCATCATCTTCTAATGAGTTTGAATCTGCCTCCCAGGAGCTCTTACGGTCCGAGAGGGTTGTGTGCCATGTAGCACTAGGAAACAATACATCTGAGATATTTTGTGGGCCTACGGGGGGTCGGAAAGAAGGTTACCCTCCAGTGGGTTGCATTTGGGGAGTGAGTCTCAGTATTTAATGTAGGGGATAATGGTGTGTCGAAGTTGTAGGTATAGTTGAAATTGGCTAATTGGTCTTGGAAAGATTTCAGCACTATGTCGCACATGACATCACCCAAGGATGAGATACCTATGAGATCCCACTTTCTGAAACCCTCCTGCCGGGTGACCTGAGGCAGCGCTGTGCGATGCCATAGCGGGGTCCCTTTTCATCAATCTACACCACCATCCCATGCATCATAAGGTGGTACATCACAACCAAAGGGCTACACCTGTTTCCCACAGAGGTAGTCCAACAAGTGAGTATTGCCCATCACCCAGGTTTCTACCATATATGCCTTATCTCGGTGGTGATCATGCCACCACTCGTTTATGATCATCAGATGTGAGGCTGAGTAGTGAAAGTACAGCTCTGCAGCCAGAATGCCCCCGATAAGTGGATTGCAAGCATGTGGCTAACGCAATTCGGGAGGCGCTGCCATTCCAGAACCCTGACAGAATGGATTTGATCTTATTAAACCAGTTTTGGGGAATCACGTATGAATAGTTTTGTTGTTGTTACAGAAGCTGGGAAGGGAGACCATCTTGAAAATGGCTGACCTGCTTGTCAAGGACAGCGGGAGAAGCCATCACACCTTCATCTGACCCCTCATCCAAGTTAACAGTGGTTCTATATTCCGTAACCAGGGCCACTCCATATCTGTTGATATATACTCTCCCAGGTATTTAAAGCCACTCTCAGTCATTTGCACACCCGTTGCCCAGATGGGAGGCCCGGCATATACGTTGAAGGGAAAGAACACAAATTTGATGGTATTCAGAGTCAAACTAGATGTTTCGCTTAATATGTGCATAATTTGAAGGATGCCTGCGCCAGAAGTGTAAGGCTGATTTGAAATGATTTGATTTTAGTTTTGTAACACGCTCAGCTACCCGTTTAGGGTTTCCCAGCGCTAAGCCGAAAAGACAGTGACAGGACAACCCCGAAGCTAAAGGAGCCACATCACCAAGTTCTTACAGAAGAAAGAAAGAGTGGAACAGTTTCTCAAAGAATTTGGGAGAGAGTTCCAAAGTTTAGAGCCCAGAAAAGAAAAGGACTGTCCTCCCATAAGAGTCCGGCGAAAACTGAGAACTGTGCAAAAGACCAGGTGTTGAGATCTCAGAAAGCATGCCGGAAGATCAGGCTGTATTACTTCTGTATATAGCGTGGGGCGACTTGCACTTTGTCCTTAAAGACATAACACAATACCTTGAACAGTATAAGTTTTGGAATTATGAGCCAATGAAGTTCTTGCAGGAGCTAGGAAGTTGGGCAGACTGTGGGAGACAAAACAGAAGATGAGCTGCCACATCCTGAACCATCTGAAGATGGCGAATAGAAGTATGATCAATGCCTGGACCAGCTGAGAGCTCACTGAGAGATTTGAGTGGGAAGGGGACCCAGAGAAGAGGGCCAGTGTTGTGAGCCCCAAAGCTGAAGATTCTTACCCAGGCTCATCACCTCTGCCTTGTCCCCATTCAGCTTGAGCATGGTTCAATCAAGAAGAATAAGTTGTCATCAGTGTATAATACTATATGGTCTAAACAGTCTGGGCTTCATTCATAAACCTGTATCTGGGAATCTATCCGAACCCTGTACCGCCGGCAGTTCAACCACTAGGGCGAGCAATTATGGAGAGAGTAGGCAACCCTGATGGGTTACTCTCTGTATTGAGAATTCTTCAGCTGTGTGGCTTGCTACCCTCAGCAACTGGTGCGTATACACCAGACCTGCAAAGGATGTGAATCGAGGGCCGAAGCTCAATCTGTGGAGCAGGGCGAACAAATAGTCTTAGCATACAGAATCAAGCGCTTTGTTCATGTCATCCAGGAACACTGCTGCTGGCCCCTCCAGGCGACCAGACATAGCAAGGGCGTTGGAAATGTAGCAAATATTGTGGCATGCGGCCCGCCTGGCATGAAGCCCACCTGGTCCGGATGGTTTAGTTCGGGAAGATATGGAAGCAGTCTGTTGGCAAGGGCTTTGACTTCTATATTCAGAAGGGAGATCGGGAAAAACGACAAGATGGTGTAGGGAGGGCAGCCCGGTTTGGGGAAGACTATTATCTCAGCATGGCACCACTCTTGCGAGTCTTGCGAGTTGGCAGTCCGGACCACTTGTATATAATGTTTTACTAGCTTGGGCATAAAGGTTTTAAAGAACTTTGCTGGGAGGAGTCCATTAGGACCTGTAGACTTTCCTGACTGGAGTCCAACCAGGGCCAAGGTCACCTCAGCCTCTGTAATCTCCTCATCGAGAGGAGTCAGTGTGTCGCAGGACTGCACCTGGATGGGCAGAGCATCTACAAAGTCAAAAATTTGGTCTAGGGGTAGGGTGTCATGTCGGGTGTATTGTGTCCAGAAATATGTCACAAGTTTGTGAGCGATTTCGCTGGGATCAATTATCAGAGTTCCCTGCTCATCAGGGATTAGTGGTAGGGGAAGTGTCTGATATGTGGCCTGACATAGCCTGTGAAGAATTTTACTGAATTTGTCATCCCATCGATAAATGCAACTTTGTGCAGCTTGCCATGTAAGTTTGGCTTTATCCATCAACTGCTGACAATACCACAACTAGACCAGCCCCAATTGTTTCCCCTCCGCCCACCCAGTCGCCACTCTCTCCCAATTCATGAATATGTAACTCAAGGTCAGCTATGTCTTGCAGATTACGTCGTTTTTCACCTGATCAGTAGCTAATGTTAATGCCTCAAAGGAACGGTTTGAATGCTTCCCATAACATCATCGCCGATGTAACTGAACCTGCGTTAAGTGTAAAGTATATGTTAATGTGACAGGTAAGATGTGCTCTATAGGTGGGGAGATGTAAGTTCCATGGCAATAGGTACCATCTAAAGGGCGGCCTCTCAGGTCCCAGACAGAGTCCCACAACCACCGGAGAATGATGTGATAACCCTCTGGCCAGCACCTCAATATCTGAAATCATATGTAAGTATACAACCAGGATGAAGAAATAATCTAATCTGGAGAAGAAATTGTGTGTTGTGGAGAGACAAGCGTAACCTCTTTCCAATGGATTGTGTGATCTCAATCATCTACCCACCCTAAGGCAGTCATCATAGCAGAGAGTTTGGACACACTGGGCTCAGAAGGGTCCCCACGTGTGTGGCACCTGTCAACCCAAGCATCCATAACATTGTTCCAGTCCCGACCTAGCACCGAGAGGCCCTGAAGATGGTCCCCCCATAGGCGCACCACCCCACTGACATCAACAAGGGACTGTTCCAGAATAAGGGTGTAAAAACAACCAAGGGTAATAGTCTCACCATAAAGCGTACCCATGACCACAGTATGTTGTCCCAAATGGTGCGTCCACAGACCAGTCTGTTGGAAGGGCAGGGACTCCTGTATAAGGATATATGTACCTTGGGACCCTCATGTAAAACCTAATGGAAGACCTGGTTTTACCCAAAGCGGGCCAGACAGGGAGCTCTATTGCCCACGCAATGGGTCTCTTGAAGCATCAAAATATGGACACCCGATCTTTTGGCATATTTCAGCACCGTCTGATCTTATAAAGGATTCCTCAGATATTCCAGGACATGACACAAACATGTCCCACTGGGTCATTCTCCATGCACTCAGGGTGATGTAGGGCGTGTATCATGTGTGGTTGGACATAAGCTAACCTGGCTGATGAGGGGTGATACCCTGAATGCGGTCAAGCTGCCTTTATGTGAAGGTCCACGACGCGGACCCGGCCTGCTTTGCACTATTTCCTGAAAGTGACCTGAAAACAGGTGCTCCATGCACGGCACTCTTTGATTTCATTGCACTGACACCCATTATATGGCTGACCACAGGGCTTAATCTCAAGGCTAGCATCCTTGGCACTCAGTCTTTTTAGTCTGCGTCAATTTTTAGCTTGTCTAAATGTACCAGTTGTTGTCCAGGGGGTGGAGCCAAGTTTCCTTGTGCGCTGGTTCGAGACACGGATGCGGCCTGCTTAGTACTATTTCCTGAAACTCAACTAAACATAGGTGCACTGTGCGAGGCACTCTGTGTTTTCATTGCACAAACATCCACTATATTGATGACTACACAGCATAATCTCAAGGCTAGCATCCTTAGCGTGCAGTCTTTTTAATTGGCTCCGATTTTTAACTTGTATAAACATACTAGTTGTTCTCCAGGGGGCGGGGCCAAGCTGCCTTTAAGTGCAGGTTCGTGACATGGATGAGGCCTGCTTAGTACTATTTCCTGAAACTGACCTAAACATAGGTGCTCCATGCGATGCACTCTGTTATTTCATTGCACTGACACCCATTACAATGCTGACCACACAGCTTAATCTCAAAGCTAGCATCATTAGTGCTCAGTCTTTTTAATTTGCGCTGATTTTTAACTTGTCTAAACAAACTAGTTGTTCTCCAGGGGGTGGGGTCAAACTGCCTTTATGTGCAGGTCTGCAGCGTGGATGTGCAGCGGACGCGTGCAGCGGGTGTGCCGAAGGTGCGTCAAAGGCAAGCCCATCTGCTCCTGTCCACATCCATTTTGCAGCCAGCCATTATGTTGGTTTTCCCACAGGTAAAACTTTCACATATGATTATCTGACCCAATTGTTATACCTTGGACTTTAGCCAGTTTTGGGTCCACCTACTTGCTACAAATGTTGTATGAAGTTTTAGACACCCCTTGATCATGGTTATCCAGCTCCTCGTCAGGTACATGGAGGCCTTATTAAAGCCTGCTTGTGAAGCAAACATGCCCAGGAAGTACACAATTTAATCAATGACAACCAATTGGATGTTCTATTTGTTACAGAAACGTGGCTAAAGTCTTGGGCCAACCCTGCCATTGCAACATCCCTTCCTTTGGCGTTCACAATGACGAGACGCGATAGAGAGAAAAGTCGGGGGCTGCGTTACTATTTTCTAACGGGATTCTTGAGAATGCAGTTCCTTTGATCTTGTTTCCCTTGTGGGAGCTGAAAATATTGGCTTCTGTTTCATAGTCAGCCCCTTGGATAGCAGGCTGCCTACTTCATCATCTCCTGGGTGCTGGAATGTTATTTTTCTCAAGTATTGGAGATTCCTTCTCCTCCTCCTCCTTAATCCAATACTTTACCTTTTCTGTTCTAGGAGACTTCAATTTTCATTTTGATGACGCGCCTAATCTGGATGTTATCAATCTGCTAGAGACACGTAAAATACTGTGCCTCTCACAAACGGTACCTATGCCCACCCATACATTTGGCTATATCCTAGACGGGATTCTCACAAACCACCCGGAGCTTCAAGTAAATGATCTGGTCCCTCAATCGTGGTCAGACGATAGTCTAATACAGTTTAATTTGGTTGATACTGACCAAAATCTTGTTTGGGCTTAAATCAATAAGAACTTTAAGACTCGCAAGTGGAGCACAATAAAGTCTCACCCCAATTTTATTCCTGTGTTTATTAATACCACACACCCCCTCACTGGCAATTTTTATGAGGACCTGGATCTATTCAATGAATGGATGTCTAACTCTGCCTTTGAACTAGCCCCACTTGTTTATTCTAAGAAATGTCATCAAAAAGTCTCAGCGCCCTGGTTCTCTCCTACACTAGCCCAGGCAAAAGTGCACTTTAAACAACTAGAACGGAAATGGCGCCAGACTTATACACGAGCTGATCTTGGTCAATATAGGACCACCCAAAATAAATACCACAAGTCCATCAAAGAAACAAAAAAAGCCTACTATACTTCGAAAATCGAAGAGGCCCAATTTGACTCCAAAGTAATTTTCAAGGAGGTAAAATAATTTCTACAACCAAAGGTTTTACCTTGGGAAATTCTGCCCTCCCAGGTTCTTTGTACTAAAATCTCAGTCTTTTTTATAGACAAATTTTCAGCCATCCAACAAGGCTTCAGTCGAGCTTCCTGTTCTTCCTCATAAAAAGGTCTCCTTCGAATGTATGCAGCAGACTATGCTGACATGCAAATCAGGTTTGCCACTTGATCCCTGTCAACTATCAATATTACATGATGCTATTGATGTAGTAAATCCCATTATCAACACAATCTTGAACACTTCACGAGAGGAAGCAATAGTGTGGGCGGAAGGGAAACTGCCAATTGCCGAGCCACTACTGAAGAAACTGTTAGCAGATCAGACCATCCTGTCCAGTTTGAGACCCATTTCCCTCCTACCAAGGCTAAGCAAAGTTTTGAAAAAGATTGTCCATCAACAACTCATGACCTTTTTCGGAGGCATTCTGGTTTCAGGCCTACGTTTTCTACAGAAACAGCCTTTCTTGAGGTCTTGGAAACCACCAAAATACTTAGATTCTGGGAATAATGCGGTGCTGATTCTTTTGGACTTATCCGCTGCATTTGATACCATCTCCCATATTAGTTTGCATCGGATCCAGAATATTGGCATTTCACACACTGCCCTAATGTGGTTGGAGGCCTTTCTGACCAACAGAAAGCAACTGGTCTCTTTTGGACAATTTGCCTCACAAGAAAGAACAATGGAAGTGCCACAGGGCTCCTCACTGAGCCCTGCTCTTTATCAAATGTACATGTCCCCCTTTGATTTCTTCCTTTAGGATCACCACCGCATTGTATGCCAACGATACCCAAATAATTTTGTCCCCAGACAAAAATTCCTCTAAGTCAGAAATCAATTTTCAGCATTGCCTGATGGAGATTTTTCAATGGATGCAAGATAACCATCTTAAATGTAATTCCGACAAGACAGAAATACTCCTCTTTGGAAAATCCCACTGCTTCTCTGCCATGAAATGATGGCCAGATTCCGCACCACCCCCAATCCCCCCACCCCACATAACCCTCTTGGCCATGCTGCCAGAATCTTCAGGTAAAATTCGATATAGAGCTATCTTTTTTCCCGCGAGCATCAACAGTTACTGGCATGTGCTTTAATCTCATAAAACCATTGAAATGTTTTTTTACTTGTTGCCTTTGGATGCCAGGAAAACCTTGGTGCGGCATTGATACTGTCAAGATTGGACTATTGTGATAGCCTATATTTTGGCAAACTACAGATTATGCAGCTAGACTAGTGCTACAACTGCCAAGGGCAAGCCCTGCATCAGCAGCGCAAACATTTTTACACTGGCTTCTGATCCACAAGAGTGTTTTCTTTAAGTCACTTTTGTTGATGTTCAGAGCTTTCAAACGATCTGGCCCAAAATATCTAACTGATAGGTTCTGCTCTTATCTGCCTAAATGTACTTTGTGATCCTCTACAGAGAATTTCTACTAGACACACTCATCTCCAAGGAGAGAAAAAAGGGTTAACCAAGTAAGACTTATTGACTCCAACCACTAGATGGTAGAATATGCACAGCAGAATCTAGAAATGAATCTAGAAGAGATTCCTTCCCGCAAAACCACAGCTGCAATATCTGTTATGAAAGGATTTTATTCATAAAAGTGCTAAAATTATCACTATGATTTAAAGTCAAAGAGGAAGAGTCAGAAGTCACAAAAACATGTTACAGGTAATGTCAAACTACAATCGTACAACTCCTATTTGTATGTAAATAAATGTGATGTGTGTACAGTGGTGTAGCAAGAGTAACACAAAAAACTCAATAAGGTTTGTTTGGCCTGGCTGCCCGTAGCGGCTGCTGTTGGGGAGTAGCTACCTCTCCGCCTGATCTGCGCAGCTGCTCACCCTGGGCAAGAGTACACGAAAGCGTGACACAGGTGTCCACCCGCAACCAGATCTGGGACCAGACCTGCTTGGAAATATGACCCCACACGACACTAGGAACCCAGCTATAACTCCCACATTACAAGACATTTTGCAAGCAATTAGTGTCGCGTGAGGCTCTGGAAATGAAAATAGATACACTGGGCAAAGACCTAGGCCTCTTTCAGGATGATCACAGGTGGATGGCCGACCGGATTACCACTGTTGAGAGAGAGGACTCTTGGACACAACCCCCACTATAGCCACAGTTGGAGGCCGCCCGTCTGCCATGGAATCCCGCTTGAAAATTCTGGAGAACAGGGCTGAGAATTCTGAAAATAGAGCACACCGTAATATTAGAATTGTGGGACTTCCTGAGAGAGTTGAAGGGACAGATATGGTGAAGTACTTAGAGAGCTGGCTCCATACTGCTGTATTTCCGGAAGGCCTAGCCTCCTTTTTTGCTTTGGTGTATGCCCACCGGGTAACGTCACAACCCTTCCCTCCTGGGGTCCCTCCGAGACCCGTAGTGAAGCAACTGCTCTTCTTTAAAGATCTGGACCATATCTTGTGACAGGACAGACAGAAAGAACACCTCATTGTAGTAAGCAACAAAGTAATTATATTTCTGGATTTCTCACATGTGGTCCAGCGGCAATGCACTGCCTTCACTGAGGCAAAGCAGAAACTCTGAGTGCTAGGCATCACATACTCAATGCAATGCCCCAGGCACCTCAGAGTAGTAACACTTGAGGGTGTCCAATTTTTTCACTCACAGGAAGCATGGACGTGGCTAAAGCAACAGCCCAGATTCGGACCAAGTGGGGTATCCCCGTCAAAAATGAAGGGTTGTCTCCCAAGCTCTTGCTTTTCGAGGAAGCTGAATACATCCATAGCCCCCACTGAGGCACAATGTGAACGGCAGACAGTGGTGAAGGTGTTGCCAGTTCTCAGCGGCTCGGGCTCTGGCCCCCCTCCATCCCAAGAAATGTGTGGTGGGGGAAGGGGGCAGGGAGGGTATCGGACTCTGATTGTGATTCGTCTGACTCTGACCACTTTAGCACCATTTTATCAGTCGTATCACCCATAACCACAGATAAACTTATTTAAATGTTGCCATTTGACTGAGAGGCTAAGGGGAGCGGGAGAGATCAGTAGTTATTTAAAAAGCAAGGAAAGACCTTGTTGTTCTCTCTTCAAATTATTATATTGATATATTTACATTGGTCGGATGGGTGCCTATTTCTAAGTGCACACAGTTCAATTTGCAGTTTGGATGGGTGGGTTTCTACTACCTGTCCTTTGAGTGTGGGAGTTGGGAAATGTTTTTTTTGGTTTGTTAGGGACATAGGGGATTTCCCCCGAGTTGGAAACTCTTAGCTATACCCTTCACATTGCATGACTACATGGTCCCAGGACCACCTTGGCCCCTGCTTAGCGGGGCTGTCCCCAAACGGCCTCCCTGCTTGTAGCTACAGTACGCATGACTGATTATAAGCTAATATCTTGGAATGTCCAGGGCATTTATACCATGACTAAGTGCTACAAGGTGTTTTCTTATTCACTTAGAACGGGTGTCAATATAGAGCTATTAGGAGAAACACATCTGATGGCGAAAGAAGGAGCCACCCTCCAATGACGCTGGAGGGGCTAAGTCTATTATACAACTTACTCTGCCTTTGCTCAGGAAACCCTAATATGGATCAGAGCTAGGGCAACCCCTTCCAACACATGAAATCAATCAGAAATGCCGAGGGCAGATCTGTAGCTAAAGCCGATAGACTAAATGGGAAAGGTATCACTATCATTAACATTTATGGCCCAAACACAGATAATATTGGATTCCTAGAATGGCTCTTATCACAGCGGACTCCTCTTCTAACCCCAAATTTTATACTTGGGGGAGGGGGGACTTTTATTGTATTGCAAACCCTGACCTGGATCACTCCCACCCTCATTGCACGACTCCCCAATACACTGCTCAGTCCGAGCATTCTGGGATTGGCAGGAAAACTGGGACCTCTGAGATTTCTGGGGCTGCAAACACCCCTACACCAGGGATTACTCCTTTTTTCCCCACTTCATGAGCTTCATGTTCACCTTGACACCTTCCTGTGCTCCACTGATATTCATTCCCATATACAAAAGGTAGAGTACCTTCCCCGCACCTTCTCAGGCCACAACCTAGTCCTACTACATCCGAATTGGCACAGGTCATCCTCCCAGAGCCGTACTTGGAGACTAAAGCCCGAATCTTTAGAAGATCCCCTGTTTTGGGAGGCCATTCAGAAAAATGGAACCTAATTTACTGAAAATGAAGAATCAGCCTCCTCTCCACAAGTGGAGTGGGACGCATTTAAAGTGGTTATCCGAGGCCACTGGTTAACCTAACCGATGGTGGTTCGCTCCACCCTACTTTGAGAACTTGGTGCTGTGGAGTCACTCCTCAGGGCTGTGGAGTTGATAGGCCCAGGAAACCCAGATTTGCAACAGAACCTAATGGTGCCAAAGAGCTTCTCTTCCTCGCATCACAGTAGAGGATGAGGAGGGGTTAAGAGCTGTAATTTCCCTACCAGAGATCCTTGAGGCGATTAAGGGCCTGGCACGTAGTAAAGCTCTGGGCTCTGATGGCCTGCCGGTTGAGTTCTATGTTACATATGCTGCAGAATTGACCCAGATACTAGTGGAGCTTTATAACGGGTGAAAGTCGCTGGAAGTTTGCCACCGTCACCAGGGAGGCTCTAGTCATCCCCTTATTAAAACATGATGTAAAGGCATATAGGCCACTCTCAATGTTACATGTCCAGGACAAAATATTAAGCAAAATATTAGTCGCCTGGCTGCTTCCATTTATGAAAAGGTTAATACATCCAAAACAGGCAGTTTTCATCCCAGGACGTAATACTGCCATCAATGTGATACGATTGTTGACACCCCTAGAGGCACCTATGACAGAGAGAGAGCAACCGTATTGGCTGTCGACACTGAGAAGGCATCTGACAGCCTAGAGTGGAACTACCTATACAACGTCATGTCGCACATGGGAATGGGGACTGGCTTTGTGAATTGGATGCACTTGTTCTATACTAATCCCACTGCCCGATTACGCACAGGGCATACCATTTCTGATAACTATCATATTGTTGTAGAATTGGCCTAGTCGCCTACAAACAAAAGTACTGTCATCCCTAAACCAGGAGTCTCGCCTAGGAGTGAGAGTCCAACTACGACAGAGGGGCACATGCCAAGACTGCCCACTCTCACCTCTGCTTTCGTATCGCTGTGGAACCACTTGCAATGCTGGTCCATTCAGGATCCCATTATAGTGGAATCCGGATATAAGGAACAAGGCAGCAGATAGTGTTGTATGCTGACGATCTCCTCCTGTTCCTTAGAAATACAAGGGAGGATCTCATAGATGCCAGAGCACTCCTGGAGACTTTTGGCACCTTTTTGGGACTGAAGGTCAACTGGAAAAAAAACAGACTCTTACCCACTGGAAGGAATGCCGCAAACCTGGATCATCTAGGTGATCTCATTTGGGAACCCCAATGTCTCTCCTACCTGGGAGTAAAAATCTACCACACTCAAGCAGACATTCTGGATGGAAATTTCAGCCTTGTGGTGTGCAACCTGAAATCCCATATTGAATTCTGGAAAACACTGCAGTTGTTTTTTGCAGGGTGCTGCTATCTTCAAGATGGTGGTATTGCCCCACCGTTTTTATACCTATTGGGAATGCTCCCAATTTGTCTTCCCAGATCCTTTTTTGCAGACCTTAACACTATCATAACAGCCTTCATTTGGGCACAGGACCCAAACCAGTAGCCCTTTCTACTTAGTAACGTCCGACTTCCCGGGAGGGCTGGCTGTCCCTGACTTTGAATCATACTATCTGGTGACCCAGCTCCAGTGGGTCACTCAGTGACTGGCTAGCAGACAGACGCCGGAGGATACTGTGGATCTCTTTGTCCCCCCATATAAGGCCTTGATTAAAACACTCCTTAAAGTAAGCCATACGCCAGCAGCGGACTCAAGGGAATACATGACCATCCAGAAGTGTTTGGACCGATGCCTGCGGAAGACAGGCACCAGGGTCCTATACTCTCCGGACTTACCTATAAAAACACTATCATTGCTCCCACATGGGGGGAACTGGGTGGGGATACAGGCTTGGATGGCAGCAGGGGTTACCAAGGTAGGGACCTATTTCTTGCTTCAACTTTGCTCCCATTTGCAGACTTCCGGGAGGAATTTTGATTAGCCCCAGGGCCATTTCTTGTTGCACGGGTTGGTATTGGCCACTGCCCACAGACTGTTATGCCATTAATTGTGTTTGACCAATGCCTTTGTGTTTCACCACTGCGCATATTGTTCAATGTTCATCAGTAGCACATTACATGTTGTATTCAGTTTAGCTGCCTATTGGCTTTAACGTGGCATTAGACATTACATTCTGTATTCAGTTTAGCTGCCTAGTGGCTTTAACATGGCATTAGACATTACATTCTGTATTCAGTTTAGCTGTCTATTGGCTTTAACGTGGAATTAGACATTACATTCTGTATTCAGTTTAGCTGCCTATTGGCGTTATCGTGGGGTTAGACATTGCAGTTGAGACATTGCAGAAGAACTGTGTTTTTCCACATGATAGACCAAGCTGTGTTTTTCGTATTGCGTTCACACCGAACCCTAGCGTGATAAGAGAGCGTATATTTTGTGTTTTCCTCTCTATCCAACCTGGGAACGAGCGAGGTTTGGAGACTTGGCCACTCTCCAACTCTTGTTCTGTTCCCACTCTGAGCCAGCATGCTTTGACTAATGGGCCTGTTAGCAGGCTTTTTATGGTGTCCCTGGGCAGCGGCAAGGGGGAATTTTCCAGGACTTCAGTCAGGAGCGGACGTCAACTGCCTGACCTCCCGTTTCGGTGGAAAATCTCTTTCTCGGTGTTGAACAGGAGTCATCAATTTGCAGGCATGTGAAAGATGACGAGCAGTGATAGGCCCTCCGGTTATGAATTTTGACATTTATTCTTTGCTTTGAAGTTATACTACAATATAATCACATGTATTTGCTGTGCACATTGCAATTGAGAAGTACTTTGATATATTTTGCTTTCATTGCCGTGACTTCTTTTAAACGTGTGCTTCCAACCTACTAATCTCGTCTCTCAGGAACCTTGTGGTGAAGTAATAATAATAAATGTCTTCTTTAAACTAAGAAGTGCATTCCAGAGAAGTTTTGTCAGCTCGGTCATAAGATAAGGAAAGCAAAACACAGACACTGGAGGGCAGGGAACTCTGAGCCTAAGGGGCACCTCTGCTGTCATTATGTGGTGCTATCTGCGGGCACGCACAAAGCTGTCACCTGCCTACACCACTCACTGGTGGCCAATACCCTACGACCCCTGGGGGCACTTTGGGTCTGCTGGGACATGAACCTGGGAACTCCGATTTCAGAGCAAGCTTGGGAGACCATTTTTTAGCATACCTCCTCAGTATCCAGCAATGCAAGATTTAAATGAATCAGCTTTCACATATTGCATAGAGCCTACCCAACTCTAGAGAGAATTTACAGATATCTTGTCCTAGACGTAGGGAGGTGGGCGCTAATTTCATTCACATGATATGGGCATGCACTCACCTGACATCAAATTGGACAGAAGTCACCCGCTTACTATTAACATATGGGACACATTATTCCAGAGGGAAGCACGGCAGGGGATAGGGCAAATGGAAGCGGCCCAGGCTTGGGGAGTAATTGTCCATAACCTGAAGAACCCAGAACCTCAATCACAGGAGGCGTCACATACAGCCTCTCCTAGATAAACTGATGCTCCACTCAAACTGGGAAGCAGCCCAGCGTAAACCCTAATGTGGCCACAAGGACGCCATGATCTGTTTGGTTAACTACACATTCTTCCAAAGATCAACAAGAAGTCTCCATAGTGCCTGGGATCCATATATCAACACCCTTTCCACTCAGTGAGGCTAGTTTACTGGCTCGGGCAGCTGCAGGAAGGAGGCCTTGGGAAAACGATATTGAGAACATGGTATTTTCTGCATAATATGAAATATTTTTGCCAATCTTGATAATTTGAGACATCTTCTTGTATCGTGTTGCACTGCAATATGTGTTTTTGTCAACCAATAATCAATAAAATGTGTTTACAAAAAAATAAATCAAGTAAATGAGTAACAAAGAACGGAAAGAGACTAACTCTGAAGATGTAGACAATGGTCATTAAGACATTAACAGGAGTATATGGTGACGAATCTGGCAACCTGAGCCAAGAAGGTGATGAAGATTTTGCATGTGGTATTAGACCATCAATTGTTGTGTATTTTAGAAAATAAATATTCTCCACTAGTCCTGGTGCTGAAAAAGAACTGTCAGTGTTCCAATTTTACAAAGGTGGCGAGAAGTTCTGGAACACTTTGGCTCCTGTCTTTGTTCATTTATCTTAATTATGCATTTAAGCAAGGCCACAGAATGAGAAGCTAGAGATACAGAGGGAGACACTAAAGTCAGGGGCTCTGTTGTTATCACTTCTCATCATTAAGTCATCAGAAATTATGAAACACATTTTGAAGAATTTGACATGTCCCTAAGGA
Source organism: Pleurodeles waltl (assembly GCF_031143425.1). NCBI lineage: Eukaryota > Metazoa > Chordata > Amphibia > Caudata > Salamandridae > Pleurodeles > Pleurodeles waltl. Next base: position 419,860,069 of record NC_090444.1, on the reverse strand, counting down.
ACTTTAGGAGCAAGCTCAATAAAAACAACAGTGAATCTAGGAAAGTATCATGAGCAGACACTGGTCAAATCATAACTAAGATTGACACTGACCTTGGAACCAGGGCTTAGTTATGGTGACCAACATTTTTGGAGGATTTCTGGAAGCTGTGATAAAATTCTGGATGGCTCAGCCTGTGTCTAAACAGCTGATACACTTTCCTAGGCAACAAGTTAACTGAATTGGAAAGGAACTCATCCTTCAGCACTGGACCAAGCAGTTACACCATTATTACAACTTTATGTAAATAGAAATGTCTACAAGATATGTAGGTATTTTCATTTTAATAAAGGGGTCTTCACGGAGAAAACTTAAATTTTTATGTCTATAGGTCAACTTGCAGACAAGAAACTATTTGTGAATTGGCCCTTAATCTAAAATCTAGTCACTGCTGAAATATTTAGAAAATGTATATTGTTCTCTTTTTCAGGATCCCATCAGACACCTACTTTCTGAATTTCATGCAATCAAGGTGCTGCTTGATTTGTCATGATCATTTGATCATAGAATTAAACAAAACTATGCATTCTGGTTAGAAAATCTAAATCACTATCATGTGACCACTCCAAGTTATTTTAGCATATTTGTCAAATCTTTCTACAACCCATTAAAATAAGATAACGGCTATCAATAAGAAGCTTACCAGAAAAAGGATTTTTCCCAATGATTAAGACATTTGGTAATGGCATCATGATCAGCTGCTGCAAGGTCTCCTAGGAAAAAAAATATATATTATGTTTCAGCAGAACAAACTGCATGAAGCCCTAAGTGGAGCTTTAAGAAACTATCAAGCCACAGTTTCGTAAGTTTAGGCAGTAGGTCTCACCTTTGGGAGTGACTGGCTTTAGCAATGCCTTTTATGGATGCTGTACAGTATCTGGCTTTATCATGATGCTGTGCAGCATCGTTAAAATAAATTCAAAATTGAATGATGCTGATGGTGGATGTGATCGTTTCAAGGGCGCGCACGGAGTGCTGACACATGCATTTTGTGATGATGCATGTGTGCATCAGAGGAATAATGTGAGCGCCATTTGATTTTTCAAGATAGTGGACACCACTTTAATGCAGTAAATGAAAACAGTTTTTGCAAGAAAGGACACATTTTAAAAAGAAGGGGAGGAGTTAGTGGGCTATGGAAGACCGAACAGGGGAGCAGATGGGGCAAGGAGGAGAAAAGTATTGCACGAGGACAACAGCAACATGGGGGCAGGAAAGAAGCACACAATAAGAAGTACACAGAGCACAGCGGGACAGAGGGGAGAAGCACACAAGAGCACTAGAAGCACACTTAAGTGACAGCAAATTGGGACTGTGAAGAAGCACACAAAGGTGAAAACATGGAGTGCAAGGGGGGCGGGTAAGGAGTACAAAAAAGAGAAATATGGAGCACTTGAGTGGAGCACACAGAAGAGAGGAGAGATATGAAAAACACATACATTCTCATGGAGTGCTTAAATAAAAAAGCTTTGGCAAAGCCAACGGTTTTCACATATGCAAGGTATTGACTTTATAAATGTGTTAAGTCATGTTCTGCAGTAGCACAGCTGCTTTGCATCTTGGCTGAAATTAGTTTTAAAAGAGTTATCACGTGACCAGCGCTGGCTGCGTCATTGCCCTTTGCTTTACTTTGCTATGACGGGCAGGTAGAGAAGGAACAGGGTATGGGTTGGGAAACGTAAAAGCATCAGGAGGGAGCGAGGGATAGGTGGATCGATGAAATCTTTTTAATAAAATGTTATGACATGGCCAGCATGAGCCACGCCATAGTGCAACTTTCTTGTTACGTCAGCGGGAGGGGTCAACACAGGCAACAGAAGTAGGGTCGGAGTGGGACAAGCAACAACATTGAGAGGGTAAGGAGAAAAGTCTACCCGCATTAACAAATCAGAATCAGGCACATGCGAAGATGAGGCCAACCAATGGTAAGCAATGGGCAGGCCCTACGTCAATTGCAAGATAACAAAATGTCTCACAAGTGATAGCGAACGTGCCATCTCAGACGAGACCTGAAAAGAAAAACAGTTCCCTAAAAGTGAGTAGTGGAAGGTAAAAAGAGAGATAGTAAAGAGGCTAAGCTCTAGGGCGGGGAAAATACAAGAGAGGCAAGTTGAGAGAAGGAAAAAACATCAAATAAGAAGCAAGCAAATGAGAGTGCTAATAAAGTCAAACAATTATAAGCAACAGGCGGGCTGTTTAAGCCCACAACAGGTCTTTTGTAACCAGACAGCTGTGCTCTCGGTAAGTTCAACCTAAAAATCATTTTAAAATCCTTGTAACTTTCTATTGGGGGCTTCTTAGGTACAGAAAATGGGGTACCCCTATATTATGGAGATTTTCAATACCCACATCAGTCTTTATTTCTAATATTTAGCAAGAAAATATATATATATATATATGAAATATTTCACTTACCCAGTATACATCTGTTTGTGGCATGTAGTGCTGCAGATTCACATGCTTTGTCATAAGTTTGCCATCTAGATTTGAGCTTGGAGTGTTACAAGTTGTTTTTCCTCAAACAAGCTTTTTCAAGTCACGAGGTTGTGTGACTCCTCCTCTCAGTGATAGTGCGCATGGGCATCGAGCCTTTTGTTAGATTGTTTTCCCGCAGGAGGGTGAAGTAAAGATTGAAGAAATGTGTCTGTACATATGTATAGTAAGAAAAGAAGGTGTCCACGCAATGTATATACATATTTACATAAAGAAAGTACTACAACGGATACAGGCTTCCGGGGAGGAGAGAGGGCGCATGTGAATCTGCAGCACTACATGCCACAAACAGATGTTTACTGGGTAAGTAACATTTTCCGTTCAATGGCATGGGTAGCTGCAGATACACATGCTTTGCATAGACTGTAAAGCAGACCCCTCCCAAAAAATAGCGGTGGCTAGCCTGTAGGAGTTGAAGTTGTTTGAAATAGTGTTCTTAATACAGCCTGGCCTACAGTAGCCTGTTGCTATGAGAAAACATCAACACAATAGTGTTTTGTAAATGTATGAGGAGTTGACCATGTGGTGGCTTTACATATATCAGCCATTGGTATGTTTCCTAAAAATGCTATTGATGCACCTTTCTTTCTTGTAGAATGTGCTTTGGGAGTGAGTTTTCTGTTTGCTTTGATGTAGCATGTTTGGATGCATCTAACAATCGATCTTGCTAAGCCTTGTTTAGATATAGGATTACCTTTATGTGGATGTTGAAAGGCAACAAAAAGTTTTGTTTTTTTCCTAAAATCTTTAGTTCTGTCAATGTAGCACATAAGAGCTCTTTTGAGATCTAAGGTATGAAGAGCTCTTTCAACCACAGAGTCTGGCTGTGGAAAGAAGACTGGAAAGTCCACTGTTTGGTTGATGTGAAAAGGAGATACTACTTTCTGTAGAAATTTGGGATTTGTCTTAAGTACAACTTTATGTTTGTGTACTTGAAAGAAAGGTTCTTCAAGAGTGAACGCCTGTATTTCACTAACACTTCGTAAATAAGTAATAGCTACAAGGAAGGCAACTTTCCATGTTAAAAATGTAATTTGACAAGAGTGCATGGGTTCAAAAGGTGGGCCCATAAGTCTGGTAAGTACTGTATTTAAATTCCAGGAAGGAACAGGTGGTGTTCTCGGTGGAATATTGCATTTTAATCCTTCCACAAAGGCATTAATAACAGGAACTCTGAATAGAGAAGTGTAATGAATAGTTTGTAAATAAGCAGATATTGCAGTAAGGTGGATTTTGATGGACGAGAAAGCTAAATTTGATTTCTGCAAATGAAATAAATAGCATAGAATATCTTGTATAAATGCTGTAAGTGGCCCGGTGTTTTTAGATTGACAGTAGTAGACAAATCTTTTCCACTTGTTTGCATAACATTGTCTAGTAGTAGGTTTCCGTGCTTGTTTAATTACTTCCATACATTCTGATGGAAGCTTTAGGTAACCAAATTCTACGACTCCAGGAGCCAAATTGCCAGGTTGAGAGCATTGGGTTTGGGTGCCTTATTTGACCTTTGTTCTGTGTTAACAAGTCTGGCCGGTTTGGGAGTTTGGAATAAGGGACTACAGACAGATCTAGGAGCGTTGTGTACCAATGCTGATGTGCCCATGTTGGGGCTATGAGTATCATTGTGAGTGATGTTTGATGTAGTTTGCTGACCAGAAAGGGAAGGAGTGGGAGAGGGGAAAAAGCATAAACACATATAGCTGACCAATTGATCCACAGGGCATTGCCCTTGGATAGGGGATGTGGGTGTCTGGATGCGCAGTTTTGGCATTTTGCATTTTCGTTTGTTGCAAATAGCTCTATTTATGGTGTCCCCCACTTTTGATAGTACTTTTGAAGTACTTGGGGGCGAATCTCCCTTTCGTGAGTTTGTTGGTGATTCCTGCTTAGGAGATCTACCAGCTGATTGTCTATCTCTGGAATGTATTGTGCTAACAGATTAATGTGATTGTGAATTGCCCATTTCCATATTCTTTGGGCTAGTAGGGACAGTTGAGATGAATGTGTCCCATCCTGTTTGTTGAGGGAATACACGGTTGTGATGTTGTCTGTTTTTATTAGAACAGTCTTCTTTTTGAGAAGAGGTTGAAACGCTTTCAGGGCAAGAAATACAGCTAATAATTCTAGGTGGTTTATGTGAAACTGTTTCTGTTTGGCATCCCATTCTCCTTGAATCGAATGATTGTTGAGATGAGCTCCCCAACCTATCATGGATGCATCTGCTGTGATTACGGTCTGAGGCACAGGGTCTTAAAAATGACCGACCCTTCATTTGATTGCTGAGATTCCACCATTGAAGGGGCATATGTGTTTACCGGTCCATCAACACTAGATCTTGAAGTTGACCATGTGCCTGAGACCATTGTTGTGAGAGGCACTGCTGTAAGAGCCTCATGTTTAGTCTTGCATGCAGAACTATAGCTATTCAAGATGCCATCATCATATGGTATGAGATTTTGGAAAGCTTGTATACTTTGTGTATTTGGATATGCTAGGGCTTTCTGAGTATTTAGAATAGCACCTAGGTAAGGTTGTACTTGTGCTGGTTGAAGGTGTGATTTTAGGTAATTTAGAGTGAACTCTAGTGTATGTAGGGTTTGTATCACATATTGAGTGTGTTCTTGGCATTGTGTAAAATTGCTTGCTTTTATTAGCCAATCATGAATGTGTTGTCTTCTTATGTAAGCCGCTACTACTGCTAGACATTTTGTGAACACTCTTGGAGCTGTTGTTACACCGAATGGCAAAACTTTGAATTGGTAATATTTTACTGCTATGGCGAACCTGAGGTATTTTCTGTGAGCTGGATGGATGGGTATGTGGAAATACGCATCTTTGAGGTCTAAAGCAGTCATGTAATCCTGTTGTAGTAGTGAAATGACATCCTGCAGAGTTACCATGTGAAAATGTTCTGACAGGATGTATAGATTAAGAGGCCTGAGGTCCAAGATGGGCCTGAAGGTGAAATCTTTTTGGGGAATGAGGAAGCATAATGAATATACTCCTGTTCCCTGTTGAGAATGTGGAACCAATTCTATTGTTTGTTTTAATAGAACTACAACTTTAACACTACTGGTTGATTAATGTGAAAATCCGAAGGAACTTTGGGTATGGACTTTGGATTTGTTTGCAGGACTACCTTGTTCTATTTAAACTGCAAAAAAGAGTCTTGAATAGAAAATGCTTGGATTTGGCTAACCCTTCAATCTGAGGTCAGGGCAAGAAGAAGAGCAACTTTCCATGACACGAACTTTAAGTCCACCTTGTGTATAGGCTCGAATGGATCTTTCATTAACTGGGACAAAACTATTTTAAGCTGCCAAGACGGTGGTGGTGGTCTGACTGGTGGGAAAGAACAAAAAAGTCCTTTAAGAAACTGTTTGATAACCCTAGTCAACCGCAAAGATGGCGAGTTCTCCTTCAACCTATAATGGGAAATTGCAGCCAAGTGGACTCTAATTGGAGCATTCGCCAAACCTTATTTAGCTAAGTGGAGAAGATAAGGTAATATCTGCGCTGGCAATGAAGAGAATGGGTGCACCTGAACTTGTTTGCACCATATGCAAAACCTTTTCCATTTAAGGCGATAAGATCTGTTGGTACTGTCCGCTGCAGCCTTGGCGAGAATGGCTCTACAGTCCGAGGAAATGTTTAAGTGTGCAAATTCATGGTGTTCAGGCGTCAGGCTGTCAAATGAAGCGACGCTGGATCTGGGTGCAGAACTTGACCGCTGATCATTGTTAGCAGTCATGGTGTTAATGATAGAGGGATGCTGTGGCTTTCTGAAAGGAGAAGCAGGTCATTATACCAATGCTGCCGAGACCATGCCGGGGAAATCAGAAGAATTTTAGCAGCGTTCGTTCTTGATCTTTGCTAGAACTCTTGGCATGAGGGGTTTGGGAGTAAAAGCGTAAGCATAATTTCCTGACCATGCCATAGAAAACGCATTCCCCTGAGAGCCCGGATGCGGATCCCGACTTGCAAAGAATTGGCATTTTGCATTTTGGGGAGTGGCAAAAATGTCCAGGTTTGGATCTACCACCCTCTGATCCAGTTCCCATTTTGGTTGGATGTTGTCAACCTGCTGAGAGAGTCACCTATGACATTCTGAGTGCCTGGTACGTGCTCTGCCCGAAGATGCACTCCTTGTAGGATAGACCAGTTCCAAATACGTTGAGATTCTCGTGATAAGAGCAGAGATCTGGTCCCCCCCCACTTCTTGCTGATACCGTGCATAGTTGTAGTGTTGTCCATATGGATCAGCATCAATGAGTTCCTTATCTTTGGAAGGAAAGCTCGAAGTGCTAGGCTAACTGCTTTCAATTCTAAATAACTGATATGGAAATATCTCTGATGTGGCTTCCATCTGCCCCTGACTCGTAAGTCTTGGAAGAAGGCTCCCCAACCTTCCAGAGACGCGTCAGTAGTGATCACCCGCAGGGCTGTTTGAAAAAGAAAAGAGAGACCAACTGACAGGTGAGATTCCTGGGTCCACCAAGACAGAGATGTTATCATGGATTTTGTTACTTTGATTGTATCATCGAAAGACCGCTTGTGCTGAGTCCACTGATTGTCCAGTTGCTCTTGAAGGGGTCACATTTTGAGAGGACAGAAAGGCACCAGTGGGATGGAGGATGACATCATTCCTACTTGGGACTTGAAGAGGCAAACTGAAACAGACTTTCTTTTTTTTAACCAGTCTGGCCAAGGAAATTAGTTGTTTCTGTCTCTCCCTTGTAGGAGTTGCCTTATTGTTGGATGCGTCCAGAACTACCCCAGAAATGTTATTCTTTTCAAGGGCTAAAAAGCTGATTTGCTGCGGTGGATAGTTAGGCCTAATTTTCCACAGCTCCACACAGGCCTCTGTCATTCTCTGCGCCTGCGACCTGGACTTGGCTTTGATGAGCCAGTCATTCAGATACGGAAACACTTGATGTTTGTGTCCACTGAGGAAAGCTGCAACTGGAGGTAGGCATTTAGTCAACATTCTGGGGGCCAATTTCAGACCGAAAGGAAGAATTTTGACCTGGAAATGATCTCCGGCTACTGTGAATCTGTGATTTTTCCTGTGGGATGGATGTATAGGAATGTGGAATTATGGGTCCTGGAGATTGAGAGTGGACATATAACCTCCAGGATTGACAAGGGAAAGAATATTGTTTAAAGTAATCATATGGAATTACTGTTTTTTGAGGTAAGTATTCAGGTCTCTGAGATCCAAGATTGGACGCCATTCCTTCCCTCTTCTTCTGAACCAAGAAGAAATGTGAAAAACCCCTTCCTTTTGTCCTGATCTAGAACTCTTTCTATAGCCCCTTTCCAGACAATCGTCTTGACTTCTCTCTTGAGAAGATTTAGGTGTTTTAAATTGCACGGAGGAGGAGTTCTTGCTGGTGGGATTTGCAGGAATAATATGGCCAAATTGGATAAGGTTTAACACCCATTGGTGTGAAGTAATTTCTTGCCAATTGTGAAAATATTGGGAAATCCTTCCTGCTATTTTTGCATCTGAGGGAAGACATGTAGCCAGAGTTAGTGGGAATTCACTGCCTGCGCCTTGTATCCTTTGCTTGCCTCCCTGCTCTTGCCCTTTTCACAGTCCTAGTATATGTGGCCTGTGGAGGCTGCCTCTGTTGGTATTGAGGATAAAAGGATGGTTAAGCCAAGGAGAAAGAAGGATATCTATAGTGGTGGAATCCACGTCTGTAGGATGGATATCCCCACCCTCTGGCACCCAGAAAGGGCTGGTTTCTAAATTTTAGGGTTCCAAGGAGCTGGCTGTGTCCGCATCCGTTTTTATAGCCTGTAGGGCCTCATCAATATATTTTCCGAAAAGGGCTTCTCCACCAAAAGGTAAGTCGAAAATTTAGTTTGGAACTTTAGTCAGGTCTAAAAGAAGTCGCACGTAACCAACCCTGCCTTCTTAAAACAGCAGCAACTGCCATCTGCAGAAACGCTGTGGTAGCAATGTCCATCACACAGTCGATAACGTCAGTGGAAGACCTTTCCTCTTCTTCCAAAATTTTACTTGCTTCTGTCTTTGACTCTTCCGGGAGTTGGTCCAGGTAGGGAGCAATGTCTGCCCATAGCTGCCTTTCGTATCTGCCAATTATCGCTACGCTCTTACCATAAGAGAAGACATCAAGGAGAAGCGTTTTCCTATATTATCAAATCTCCTCTCCTCCTTGTCAGGCGGAACAGGAATTGGTGCAGGATTCCTAGATCTGCGCTGTGCTGCCTGAGTAATAACTGAGTTCGGTTTGGGGTGTCCGGTTAGGCAGGCTGGGGAATCGTCTGGTGCCCTATACTTCTTATCCAGGCGAGGCAAGACTGTAGTAACAGTAGCAGGATTACCTTGAGCCCTTCATCCCATATATAGTCCACTATGGGCATTGATTTCACACTTTTTTGGTAGGGTTCCTTAAAATCATAAAGAAAGCAGTCCATCTGCTTTGTTAGCATATGTAGTACAAAACTCTTTGTGGCCACTCTAATAAACTGTGAAATCTCCCGATGTCACTTAGAGGGGAGTCTACTGGGACAGGGGAAGGCGAAGAGGGAGTAGATATTCAATAATCATCCCACTCCACCACTGTGTCTGGCAACTCCCCCTCTTCTCTGTCATCATCGGATGTTCACAGATCTTGTGCTGGAACTGATATAGGTGTATGCAGAGGTACTTCTGATGGCAGAACTCGCTACCTCACAGGTGCGGAAGGAGATGGTGTTGATGAAGGTAGAGATGCCTGCTGTGCCTCAGTCTTGACTGGTGGAAATCTCTTTCTGCAGTCCTCTGGCATTAATTGCAAGTCTGAGATAAGGGATCAAGGCATAGGAAACATTTACTCGTTGTAGGAATACTGTTCCCTAGGTAAGTAGTAGGATTGAGGATCATACTGATTATTATCATCCAAGTCCTGCCACTTTACATGCAACTCTGAAGGGCTGTGCGCAGCTCCAAATGGCCCTTCTTCTTCAGAGTCGTCCTCTTCCAAAAGGTGCTTAGGGACTAGTGGTGTACCTTACTTGGAGATGTGTGTGATGGTGACAGTAATTTAGATTTTTTATGTTTTTTTTTTTTTTCCGTCGTTGACGGTACCGTTGACAATGTCGTCGGTGGTGTCAGCTGTAACAACGGTATGATCCTCATCGACGAGGTGGTCGGCAGCGATAGAGATGTAGCCTTCGCCGACCGTTTCGTTGTCACTTTCGTTAACGGAGGACAGGAGATGGATATTTCCAGCGTTGACAATGTGACAGAAAGGGCCGTCAACGATGGCGTCATCGTCGTGTGCACATTGGAAGTACTGCATGCCGTGTAAATTGTCATTGTTGTAGAGGTATTTGATGATGTTCTACACACTTTTCTCGACACTGCCGTCGACTACGTCATCGTCGAAAATGTTGTTGTAAAAAATGTCATTGTCGTTGTAGTTTTGCCTCGTGGTTTCTTGAACTGCCCGAACTGTAGAAGGTGGTGTAGGAGGCTCAGAAGAAGCTTTTTTATGATGTTCTGACAATACAAAACACTCTTTTCTCTCTCTCTGGGAGGATGCAGATCTCCTGTGAGGAGAACTTAGAAGGACTGTGAGCTTTATAAGACCCTGGTTTAGCCTTTTTTAAAGATTTCTTAGGCTGATCCTCAGAACGATGAGCTTGAGGTGATCTGTCCCTTTTATGAGTTTTCCTTGAGGATATAGATGACGCCTCACTATCAGAAACAGGGTTTGACCTCGATTTTAACTTCTGGAGCCAAATGGGCAGCCTGCCCTCCCTGTTCTTAAGGGTTTTGTTATCAAATGTCCTGCATACCTTACAATCCTTTGCAGAATGGTCTGGATAAAGGCAATATTTGCAGTCCCTGTGTGGATCCTCAAAATGAAACCTCTTCTTAACACAGGTCTTGCAGGCTCTGAAGAGACTTTCCTTCTCTTTGTCAGGCATGGTGATTGCCTGAGAAAATAGATTTCCTCTACACCAGAAAAGAGGTTTTAAATCTTTCAACTGGTAGAAGCAATATTCTGAGGAAAAAGATACTAGAAAATACTTTTTGAAAGGTGTGACTGAGTAGATCTCAGTGGAGACTCCCTAGCACGACATGCAGTAGAAAATATGAAGGAATGGAGCTTCTCACAGGAGTGTTCTACATGAAGGGCAGCCTGATTGGCTGAAACCTAAGTTTGGTCTCTTGTCTCAAATCGACATGGATAGATTACTAAAGTGGGAGGCCTTAGTCCTTCATACACTATAGTTATCATTACATTGCTATTATAATGTACCAGAGACTCCCATCACAACGACGGGAATGATTCAAGCATGTGAATCTATGAAAGTTCAAATACTGGAGTAAGCTATTTACGCCACTGCAACCCAGGTATGCAACCATTAAATTAAATGACTGACAATCACCTATGTCACAGAAATTGTTTACATTTTTCTGCCATTGAAACTGATATATCTGAGCTATGACTTCAATCTCTATTTTGTGCAAAAGACTGTTCTGTGCTATTTTGTATTATTAAAATATCCTATCCATTTTATATACCGCGCAAGCTTCATTAAACCGTTAGATGAGTAAAGTGTGTGCCAAAGACTGATCACTGGTGCTGTGGATAGGACTGACACAAAGTTAAGCTTGGCCCACTAGGATAAAGTAAGCCACAACATTTCCCCAGTCCTGTCAACCTGGGTCTAGCATTGGCCTTCATTATAGCTCAACAATTTACTATTTAAATTTACAATTTAAACCACAGCATTGTTTTGCTGAAACCAAACTTCAAAACAGGGTCTTGTTACCAATGTGAATTTAAGCTAACATATTATGGCATTTATAAAGAGAGATATGGAAAATAGAAAGTTACTGCTTAAAAACACTTGTGATCTGAAAAGGCAAAGCTATGCCATTTTAATTGTACCTATCACACTTACTGAATAGTAAGTCTTTTACGGGAACCCCACGCTTAATTTGAGCTGGTGGTTGCTGGTGGGGGGCACAGGCACTTATTTTTGAGGCCCAGAACTTATTTTAGTGCATCAGGCAATTACTGCGAGCAAAAGACACATATGAGAAAGACGGGGAAAGCAAGACGGAAAAGCGTCACAAAGGGAGAAAGCAGAAAGCTGCACGAGTGAGCTGAAGGGGCAGGGAGTGCCTGCAGATAGATTAAAGAGGCTTGAGATGGCTTTAGGATAAACTGTCTCAGTAGTCAGTGTTCGCACATTTAAATGCAGCAGCCGCATGTTTTAGAGGCGAGTTTTCAGCACTGGCACGTTTTTATTTACAAATTAACAACTGGGGGAACCTATGTATTATTAAATCAATGGTTAAAATAAATTGTAAAGATTTTGCTTAATCTCTTCTTTGGGACAGAAACAGTAACTATCACCGAACCCCAGATTGAAATTGGTCTTTAAATATAAATAGAATTCAGTCAAAACAGTTCACCCACAACATTACTGCAGTGAGCATACTTACACATACCTAACAACTCATTCTTGTACATAATTTTCTTTTCTTATTCCACCCGTTTGGAGGTTAGGATGCTGTCTAACATAAAGAAACCATGAGATATACAACATGGATTATAATCAGATTGACTTGATCAGTCAAAACAGTCCAATGATTCCTTAAAATCGATGTCACATCAGTCGACTGACAGAGAAATCTTGCATAATAGTGCATTCTACCCAGCCACCAGCAAGCCCTTAATACTAGTTACCTAGAGTGATATCCTGGGGGTAAACTGCTCTGGTCATTTACAGATTTTTAGGTGTCTCCATGCCATAAATTACCTGGCCGACAAATACAGGACATGACTGGGCAGAGGAACTGCTCAGCCTTGTTCCCACACTTCTCCTGCAAGCTGGGAGGAGCAAATGTCTGTTCTACTCAGACGATACCCCTTAACTGCTTGAAATATTGGTGATAATATGGTTCAATTTAGAAAGCAGGGCCTAATTTAGAATTTGATGGACAGAGTACTCTGTCAAAAATGCGACGGAATACCCTGCCCGCAAGACACTTGGTCAACCGACCTCATTAGGGACAGGCATACCTCAAGCTTTTTTGTCAACAGAGTCCCCGCTGACTCAGTCAAAGAAAGCTTCCTCCAATGGGCGGGCAAAGAAGGGGCCATCAAAGTTAGTGCATTACATCACTTGCTCTATTTAGTGTGACAGTATAATGTCCATATCCAAAAGTTCTCTGGTTCAGGGATCATTAAGATTTTGTTTTTTGAAAACAAACTCTCACTTTGAGAATTTGTTGCTGAAAAACAAACATTTTAATAGGTACATCAAATCGATAGCGGCTGTTCACTAAACCTTTTGTACCTTGAAGGGAACTGATTACAGCAGTTGTTTTCAGCACTGAAATAAGCAGTCCCAACTGCGTCCTCAATAGAATTGACATGCTGATAGAGGAATGTACTGACATTATTAATTCCTCGCCACCAAGCGGTATTAGTCCACAGCACCCCGCACCTCCCATCTCCCCACCTCCCATGATATGAGTACGAAAAGGTGTTTGGTAAATCACTAGTGCAAACAGCAGTGGCATCCCAGCCTAGAATTGCTAGGAAGCCACATGCGCATACTGTTGGAAGTGCCTTTAATACTGAGCAGTCTATCCTGGGAGTGGAATGCCACAATTGATAAGGAATGATCACCATTCTTGACACATGTAGTGTTATGGTCTAGCTTAGCCTATGAAGCTACCACAAGAGTGATAAGAATATCACTTATCACAAGAGTTATAACAATATCTCTATGCATGTCAAGTATGTCTTTCTTTTTATCTCAGTCAACACATATACATATACATTTTAGCCTAGAACATGCCATGATATCCACTGGTGTGATGATGCAATAATTTTTCTCAGAGAACTTTGATTGAAAAAACATTATCATGTTATGTTGCATGTGAACTCTTCATCCCACAGGTACCGGGCCAGTACACCGAGGAACAATGTAAGTCAGTGACTTGCCCAAATTATGAGGTTCCCTTTCCACACTTACATTTTAGTAATAGTAGTCTTTGAACACACATTACAGATAGCGTGCTTTGTATTTTGATAAATAGAGATTCAAAGTAAGGTCCTGAGGAAAGCCACAATACAGGATCTGGGCCCATGTGGCTGACACTTGTAGACCATAATCACACATCCGGTTGGTAAGGGTCTCTTAAGAAACCTTATAGGGCAATCCACTCCCCTTAGATTTTAGCAGTAGACTAGCCCACTCCCTTTCGATTTGTTTCCATAACTGTCTCTAGACCAGACCTAAAAAAGATGAAAGAAGTTAGGCCACAAAGGCAGAAATAAGAGGAAACAACACTGTGGAAAGCACAACCAATCCAGGAAAAGGGAACAACTTGGACTAGCCCAGATGGACATTACAGAGAGACTGGAAAACCAAGGAGGCCAAATATAGAATTTCAAAAGTCCCTAGACACCTTAGTGACATTAACAGAATTACAGAGGCAACTCAGATATTTAAAACCAGGAAAAACATCCGGAACAGGCAAAATACTTAACAAAAACGTTAAATACACCGTATAGCAATGTCACATTACAATCTACAATGGTGAAGCCATTAAGTCACGCGCTCATGTCAGTTCTTCATTGGAGACTGTCAGTCACCACTAACTAGTAATGGTTCAGATGCCCTTTCCAATGAAAATGCATTTTTGATATGCTTACAACTTTGCCTCCTGCAATCAGGTCTGCATGAGATTTGGGGTTTAAACAATGAACGTCCGGCATGCCAAATTTTGTGCACCTCTGAGCAGGTTAAAAAAGTTAAGGGGCATTAAAAAAGATGTGCTTTCCCATCTGAGCTTCCATAGGAACTTTTGCTAGTACCTACAAAAAACATTGCTACAAATTGCTGTAATATTTTTTTTTTGCCATATTGCAAAGCAGTGCATCTGCTGTGCAGCATGAAGGAAAGTTAAGGGAAAAAAACTCTATGACGTGGTCAATGCTGGCCCTGTAACATCGTTTTTTTATTATTTTCAGCAGTGCTGCAAAGCAGCTACACTGCTTTGTAACATGGATAAAACAGTGCCAAAGCCAATAGATGTAGCATAAGTGACATCTACTGGCTTTGCCAATGCTTGTTTTGCACATGGGCCACCCTTCCTGGACCAGCAAAAGAGTAATTGTAAACAATGATGAATCGTACCCCAAGGCTTACTCCCACGATTCAGCATCCATTGTTCTCTCGCTAAGTCTGCTCTCTACGTAAAACATTACATACACATGTACAGCGCCTAGTACCACACAAGCTTGAAATATGGCAGAGCTGTCAAGATAATCCTTTACTTATTATTACTTCACACAATTATCTTTGTTTTATTGACTAGGAAGGATTACCAAATGATTAGGTCCAAACAATAATTAAAAAACAAGTTACTTACCTTCGGTAACCCATTATCTGGGAAAGACAGGAACTAGCTGCAGATTCCTTATTTTAGAACAGTGGTTCCCAACCTTTTGACTTCTGTGAACCTCCACTTTATCATTACCGGAGTCTGGCGACCCCCACTGAAACTTTCTTGGAAGCCGGGGACTCCTCTTCTGAGTCATTACTGAAAGCTGGGCACCTAATCTGTTCATAATATTTAATTTTCTAAGCAGTCACGGACCCCCTGAGGAGGCTTCGCAGACCTCAGGTTTAGAACTACTGCTTTAGAATCTTCCTTGGCTGCGAGCCTGGATCTGTAAAGTTTTTTCCATAGCACATCTGCACGTCAGAAGAGGGCATCACTTGACTCCATATAGACGATGTCCTGCAGACTCTTTTTTTAAAGCTCAATAAAACAGCAAGTGCGAAAAGGGACCTTGATAGTGTGTCAGAAACCAAGGTGAGTTTGTGACTCTTATAATGAATGTGACTCATCAACAGATGAACTAAAAAAAGGTGTCAATGAAGTAACAACTGAAAATGTACAAGATTCTGAAATAAAAAGAATATGTCCAATTTTGTATATTCCAGCTTACGACAACACTTCTCAAAGTGTCAACCCAATCTACAACTGGAGTCAGGTAAACAATGAAAACAGTTTACCTAGAGGAGGCGTTAACATATAACCTCCTGAAGCACAACAGATATAAATATCTTCATAGAGAAAAAGAACCCCTGAAGCGGGTAAAACCCTTCAGAAAAGAATAAAGCCTTGAATGCAAATGCCCAAGGGCAGAACAACTTCTAAAGAGTCAACAATATTTATTATTCTATACACTAGATTGAATAGAATCTACAGAGAGATGTGTCCCAATGAAGACCCATGATAAACTGACATAAGCCAGGAAAAGAAAAGAATAATGTTCCAAGAACATGTAGACACTATACAAATGTCTACACCAAAGTGTGGAAAATCTGCCAAACTGTGGCTATTTTATGTAAAAACTTTAATACCTAAAGAAGGAAAGTCTTAAAGTCCCCAAGATGATACTTTCTAGCTTCTAAAGTATCCAATCTACCAAAAGTAGCAAAACTGGTAGTACCAAAAAAGTAGGACATACACCACAATTAGTGTAGAAAACAGCTACCTTATTTGACAGTACAAGAAGGACTTAGTCAACAAGCACCCTTAGTGCTGTAGAATCCTTATAAAGAAACCTCTTTGAATGGAGACTAATCAACATACTGCCACTCCCAAAGAGCTATTAATATTATAAGTTCCCTCTAAGGAATATTAGTATAATTCCATAATCTCACAAGTTAGAAAAACTAATTCTCTATCAAGGGAGCAACTCTGTACCTTCAAATGAAGGTGATAGCTAACAAGTTAGTGAATACCGACTGTGCACATATATATAAATGCTCACCAGAATATAAGCAAATACTCAAATACTCCACTTCGAGTATGGTATATACCATGAAGGTAGCAACTCTTAAGCACAAACTTTTCTTCAGAGTAAAGTAAATGATATCACCTTTATATCAGGCATATTAAAAAGTGATAACTCTCTAAGAGGCTGTTATTGACAAGCTTGAGGTGAAAAGTCATCATTTACACCAAGTAATGAGGATAATGAAAGTAGCCTTGAACATCAGACATGAAAAGCCCCCTAGAGTTCCTGGGCACTATACACTCCAATAACAATTTAAGGAAAAATAGAACCTGACAAAAGCAGGAGCACCAACTGGGAGCCACAATTAGGCTGTAGCAAATATATAACTGAAAAAGCCTCATGGCCCTGCCAAAGTACCAATAACACCCTACTAGTCAGCAGTTATGAACTAGGCCAAATGGTAGAGAGGAACCAAGCTAACATGCTGTTCCACCCCTAATGTCACAAAAACAAAGTAAAGCTGAGTCTGTCTGTGCACCAAATAAATGGGCACCATCAAATGGCATGTCAGTCAATGTGGATTGGACTAGCTCTGAAAACTCTGAAGTATGCAACCAGGCCTGGCGACATAGTGCAATTAAGGAAGCCATAGCTTGACACACAGAATCAGTAGTATCTGTACCGCAGTGAATGATTAGTTTAGTTGCTTGCTGGCCATCTTGAACCAAAGGAGTAAAAGTACTCCTGATTTCTTCCGGAAGTGTAGGCAAGATGTTCCAAGAACACAAGTTGTATTCACAGAGCGTAAAGCAGAACTTGTGGAGGATAAAATGTGCCTGGCACAGACGTCTAAATTCCTGGACTCTCTATCAGATGGGACAATATCATGGAAGGCCAAAGCGGCATGTGCCACCAAACTTCAATGAGTAGTATGTATTATTATACAAGCCAGATCACCAGGGGCAGGTCTGTGCCTGTGGGATATAGCCGGGTCAACAGGGGCCCCTGTAACAGGCTTAGCCTAAGCCCCTAACAAAACATCATGTAGGTCGTTGCTGTAAGAAATCAACCCTGTTTGGCTTTGATCAAGGATGCCAATTTGGGGATCTGAAGTTAATTCTACTGAAGGAAGTGTCAGATCCAACACTACCAGAACCATTTTCAGCATGTCTGCAAAAGAGGAGTTTGCCTCCATAGCAAGACCGGGGGGGGAAGTAGGCCTGAGGCTGGAGAAGAATCCAAACCACTAGCCACCGCTAGGTCAGCTAGCCAGCTGTCCTCTCTATGAGGTTACAACTCCTCTACCGCCTCTCCACCATCTTCCTCAGCAGAATAAACATGAGGGGACTCTTGTGGAGGAAGGCCAGGGATAACAGGTATAACTGGTGCCGTTCCTGACGTCGAACGACATTGAGAAGGCGATTCCTCAACGTCGATTTCAACTTCAGATGGAGAGAGGGATTTGACTTCGATCAGCGCCGCCAGTGGAGTCGCCAGAGTCGGCTTGTTGGATACCGGCACCGAAGATGGAAACCCCAAAGGGGTGTGCACCGGCCCTGTAACAGCTTTGTTAACTGACACTGTAGGCCTAACTGAAGCTGAAGGCGAACCCCCCGGTGTGGACATTGTCAACGCACTTTGCGCCTCCGCGGGACCCACAGGCGCTCCAGAGGAAGGTGAGTCACCAAAGACAGCATGAACAAAAGCATAATATTCATGCATCTGGTTAAGAGTCACCCTGTCACCTGGAAAGGGAGGGAGACGTGGGGTAGACTACGATCTTGACTCCTCAACTGAGGAATGATGGGAGGTCATATGCGGTGAAGTCGGCAACTTTCATGACTTCGACCACTTGCGTCAAGAATTACTTCTTGATGTCGATAGAGAATGTCGTCCATGAAAACGACTCCTTGAATGGGTCCACGAATGGTCAGTTCGAGAAGGAGAACTTGGTTGACGGGAAGACCGGGACAGCTCTGACATTCGTGCAGACAGAAGCTTTATACAACATTCCAGCAGAGCGTTAGGCTGGAGTTAATGACAAGAGTTGCACTCTTTGGCATCATGGGACTCGCCCAGGGCCCACATACAAATCGAGTCGGGGTCAGTAGCCGACACTTGTCGTCCACAGTATCCATAGGGTTTGAACCCCCGAAGACATGAAAAAAGGGCACTGTTCCAAACAATGAAAAAGTTGAAGTTGGCCACAAACGGCGCAATTAATCGTTACTGGATCCGTGTTGCAAGCACAAAAAAGAAGGAACTTACATTGTTGCATCAGCAAGGGGTTATACGGGCCCAATGACATCACATTCGGTGGAAGACATTGATACAGAGTTGCACGATGCACAATTGTGCTATAGGAAAAACAATTCCAGATCCAGTCTCGCGTCTAGGGAAGATTCTAAAGTAAGGAAGCTGCGGCTAGATGTCTCTATCAGATAAATGACCTACAAGTTATGCATTCTGAGATCTCTGCAGTTACTCCATTAATCCACTGTGGGATGTCAGGGGGAGCGAGAGCTCTATTACTCCAATAAATCCCGTTACAACTGCTTTCCTAACTAGTGTAGGTACCATAGATATGATCTATAACACGTTATGTAACCTATCGAGGCACAATGACAGACTGACAGACATTGCTTCTAATTATTATTATTTTTTTTCAAGAGAAAACCCTACTTCCATTCCAGCCTGAAAATGTACTGTCTTGCAAAGATACTCTTACTGTTGTACAGGGGGCGGGCCACTAATGGGAAATAAAGTCACAAAAAGTTACTGCAATAAAAAGCCTACATAACTCAGTTGAGCTACTTGAAGTTTCCATCCTCCATCCACCCCTATTGGTCACACTCTAGAAGCTTTGAAAGACACCCCCTCACTTTCTTTAAGCGGTAAATAGCTTAGAGGGTTAATGCATCTGCAGTCTATGCTCTACATTTATCAAGAACAAGATATTAAAAACCTGCAGGTATGGTTCATGACCCCCTGGGACTTTTATTGAACAGTAAAAGACACCATAAATAAGGCACAATGGACTCTCCATATTTGATAACCACCCGGATATACTAACCGAGAACTAAGGGATAAGCATGACAGCGACCTACCTGAGGGTGGACTTCAAAATCTTTCGCTGTTTGTATCCGTAGAAAGGAGGTGGTTGACAGAGGGTCTGGAAAGGGGCCTGTAGGGATGTCTGTATGAGGGTGAGAAAAGCTCCAGTAGAGACGTTGCGGGGGAGAAACAGGATGAGGTAGGGTCAGGAAAGAGTACTGGTTGTTGTCTGAGCGAGGAACAGGGGCAAAGAGAGGCCTAGAAAAAATAAGTGTAGCTTGTGTATGAGTATCTTGTTTGGGAATTACATACACAGGGCCTCATTACGACTTTGGCGGTCTTTTTTGAAGACCGCTGAAGTCGCTGCAGGCAACAGACCGCCATATTAGTCTTTCGCCCATTTCTGGGTGGAAGTCTGACTCCAAAAAGGCGGTTGCATCACCAGCACCATCATGGCAGCAGGACTCCGCCTGCCGTATTAAAAGCCATGGTGCTGCTGGCGATGCAAGACCGCCAGGACCATCCCCTTCCGGATGACCTCCTCGACGGAGAAGGTAAGTGGTCATCTGAAAGGGTGGGGAGGGTGTGTGTGTGTGTGTGTTTGTGTGTGCATGTGTACGTGTATGCGGAAGAGGGAGGGGGATGTAGTGTGAGCGCGTGTATGCGGAAGAGGAGGGGACTGCAATGTGAGTGCATGTGTGTATGTGAATGAATGTGGATGTTTGTGTGTGTGTATGTGCGTGTGAATGGGGGGTGTCTGCATGTGTACGAGTGAGTGGGGGTGTGTGTCTGCATGTGTGTGAGTGGGGGTGTGTGCCTGCATGTATGCAAGTGAGTGGGGGTGTCTGCGTTAATGAATGCGTATGCTGAGGGGTGTGTATGTGAATGCATGCATGCTTGAAGGGGTGGGGGGCTGTTTGTAAGTGTGTTGACGGGTTGAGGGGTGAGCATGTGTGCGGACATGTGGGGGTACGTGTGCTGGCGACAGGAATGGGGATTCCTTTCACTGAGTGTGTAACTGCCAGGGTTTTCATGGCGGGTTGACTGCCACAGAAAGCCAGGCGGTCTGTAGTCTTGTAATCCAGCCGGCAGGCTGAGGCCTGGATCGAGGTGCACACTGCCAGCCGCGTCGGTGTGACCACACCAACGGGCAAGGCAGCATTGTGGATGTTGGGCGGCAGGCCTCAGCCTGCCGGCCATAATGTGGCAGTCTTTACCGCACGGTCTGCGGTGGTAAGACCACCACGGTGAGGCTGGCGGTCCGATGACCACCAGCCTCATAATGAGGGCCATGGTGTCTGTGTATCTGTGGGTGGGTGTGGGTGTCACAATGCCATGAAAACAGTCATCACCTCTGTCCAGTGCGCTCACTGCCTGCCTTCATACATCCTGGCCTTTATCCACGTGTCTCGGCCAACTCTGGTGTTTCCCCATGGGCAGATCAGCTGCCCAGCCTCCTGAAGCAGATGGATCATGAGAGATTTGTCCCTACACCACTGTGGGAGGACAGCAGCTCATAGGTACATCTGGTGATATGCAAGGCCAGGTGGGCAGAGGCAGGTCAGCTAGCATTCTCCCATCACTGGACACAGGTAAAGCAAAAAGTGTGGGAGTCAACTGCAGACAGAATTCCCAGAAGCAAATGTTACTGATCCCAACAGGGAGGTTGATCTGCTTGAGTGTTCAGGATATAAACCTGGCCTCTGTAGCCTGAGGAGCAGAATCAAACTGCCAGACATTGGCTTCTCAAAGAAGTCTGTAAGAAAAGGCACAGCTGATAAAAAACACATACAGGCTGTGCGCTTACAGCAACATGAGACAATTAAACACCTCTGTTTGTAATAAGTGCATAATCTCTCTGATACCTTCGGGTATGGTCGAGTTTGTACTAATAAAAATGTTAAAAAAAGAAGAAATAGTATCTCAATCACAGCACGAGCATTGTATGGACACTTATGAAGCTTAATCAATCTGTACTTGGTCCATACTCCACACAGAGCAGGAAGTGATTCAGGAAGTGACGTGTCTAGAGTGCTGCAAATTAGAAGGCAGCAAAGAAGAGTGATTATGATGACAATGAATGGTAAGTAATGGGTGGGCTAAAAGCCCCTTTTAGTAGAGTGTTTTTATAACAACACCTTATTAGTTTTGATAAAGGCACAGAACAATCACTTACATGGCAGACCTACGCAGAGAATCATTTCATATGGTCACCCTCTCAAACGTTGCCCAGCTGGGAGATCTCAATGTTCTCTCACCCTCTGAAGCCCTCGAGGTGCATCACACTGTCCAGCTATCTGCCCCCCACCCATAGGGGAGTTTCCAGCGTCACCTGCCTGACCCACCCACTCCAGTGCAACACCGCTCTTCAAGAAAGGAAGACAGTGTTGGTGCTCTCTGGGAGCAAGCGCGGGGGCGGTCACCGTATAGCATACCTATAACATTGTCTTGGCCGATCAGTGATAGTCCCACCCTAAAGGCCTGATCCATCCAATCCCCGCTCGGCCTTTCATCTACTACTAGAATGTGCACTGCCTAGTAGTACAGGTGGATGTCGGTCATAGCTAAACCCCCATTGTAGGTAGATGAAACACATTTATCATAGGAGATCCGTGGAGGTTTGTCAGTCCACAGGAATTTCTGCATCTAGAAGGTTATGGCGGCAAACCAGTGGCTGGGATGGAGGATGGGAAAGTTCTACAGGACATAAAGGAGCCATGAGAGGACCATCACTTCATAGAAGGTTACCCTGCCCAGCACACTGAGGGCCAATTTAGCTCATCTATTGAACTTGGCTTGAATTGTGCGGGTGAGGAGGCAGAGATTGAGGGTCCAGGTAAGGGCCAGCTCCCAGGTCATGTGATTCTAAGGTACCAAAAGCTTAGGGGACAGATCGGCAGGGCAGGATGCCAACCCTCATTGTCCCCATCACCTCTTAGTGGGATCAAAAGTGATTTGGGCCAATTAATCTTCAGTCCTGATGCCTCCTCATATACATCAAGGATAGAGACAAGGCAGGGCCCAGGCAAGCCAGCAAGAGGAGTGTGTGTTGTAATGCCATGGATCTGAGCTTTTGTTGAACTTGGTAAAAATACTTGCATTAGGTGTGGACCTGTCTGGTATAGTAATGGAACACCTGTACTCGGTCAGATTGGTATGTGAGTTGCCCTTGTTCTTCTCATCCCGCAGAATTGTGTCTCTGTCGCAGTAATTGAGGATCGAGTTGTGTCTCCCGGAGGAGGCTTTTGGGCAAGAGATCTATGGGCTTGTTTGACTATGAAGCATTTCCGCAGCCAGCCAGGGTCAATCCAGGATGTGAGGCAGCATTGTATAAATGCCTCCACAGCTGATCTTTCTGCCCCTTGTGGAAACTGATGAAGCTGAGGTTGTTCCTACGGCTCCTGTTTTCACCATCCTCTGCTTTGGTGGTGAGGGTTGCATAGGTCAAAGTCAAGTAGCACACCTCTGTTTTGAGCTTGCAAATGTCATATTCCTGGTCTGAGGTGTGCCGCTCAGCCTCGGAAATCCTGACTATGGCATTGGGGAGATTTTGGTTAAGCGGACAACATCTACCCAAACCTTCCCCATCTTAGACTCAAGGGCTGTGCACAAGTCCTGGATTGTTTGGAGGAATACAGTGGTATCTCTCCCATGCTGCATCTGTGCAGTCTGGACCTCTCCTCTATTCCTGCCTTGATGTCTGCTCAGAGTGGCAGTGAATTTGTCAATTTTTGATTTGGCTATGGCTGTCAGAGGTTTGTTGCATCCCATGATGTTGTGTAGGGTCTCGTTGTGCCAAGCAGGTGGCTTTCAGGCAGCCCGAGGGGTTCGGCAATGTGCAAGAGGCATGCACTCCAGCCTGCCTGCCCGCACTGGTCAAAGTCAGATGGCCTGAGCAGCCAGAGTCCACAGTTGGCAGGCTTTGCAGCGAAGGCTGGGGTCGACAACTTCTTCATCCTCGCCACCCACTCTGGGTCCTCCCAACCATCTTGTGCTCCATGGTGTCAGGCACTCCACGCCTTTTCTAGTCGGGATCCTAGTTGAGGCCTCACTATGTTCACTGCTGCTCCCACTGCCCCAGCACGTTCCCCAGGGATTACCGGCTCTAACAGTAACGCCGGGGGCAAGTCATGGGATGAACAGCCCACCACGTGGGGGAGGTAGCAGGACTCTCCTTGCTGTTCTCCTCACAGCCACTGATAGTGGGAAGAGGGAGTCCCAAGCCCTGGGACTTAGGGCCGTACCCTGTTGGTCAGGCCGTCATCAAGGTCCAGGAAGATGCAGCAGTGCAGAGCTGTCTTCTCGCTGTGTCAGGGGGCCTACCAGCTTCTGCGGTGACACCGGTGACAAGCCTGGGAAGGGCGGGACCACCACATGGGCAAGGCAGCAGGACTCTCATTGCTGTTCCCCTCATGGCCACTATAATTGGGAAGGGCCTGATCCTGAGGGCTGGGCCCCATCGGTTTGGCCATTTGCCACTCCTGCCTCTGCCCACCTCCATCCCCACAGGTTGCCCTGGCTCACCCCCACTCCTTCACACTCCGGGCTTCATGGGGTGCTCAGCATCAGCTAGATAATGCTGGTTGCTGGCTGGGTCCCAAGTAGAAGCTCAAGGACGAGTGATCGCCATCTTGGGCATCCTGGCTCCACCTCCAGAGTTTTTTAAAAAACATATCAGATCATTGTCATATCGACAGCGCATGTATGCTGTCTGCAGGCTAGACCTAAAAAGCATGCTTTGGTTGGTTGGTGAAAAATCCCTTGGCAGTTTTTGAGATGAGTTTGTGAAGGTGCTGGTGGGCTTGAATGTGTTCACACATTTGTATATGTATGCCCTTTATAGTCGCAATTCAGCGACTCATGGATCCTATCAATCACATTAGATTTTTTCGGAAAAATGACTGACGAAGATTACTGTAGAATTATTTTAACCTACTTGTAATTGACTAAAGTTGTAATTGACTAAAGTTTGTGACTTCTGCACTTTGGGAAAACACAGTCAAAGGGACACACTATAACGTGTGTATGATCCAAGGGCAATGGCAGAGGGACCCAGAGGCATGAAAAACTCAAGCGAGAGACCAGGAAAAAAACACATAGAAAACAGTAATTTGAGACTCAATACTCATCTCAACAGCCACTATTTTAAGTTGTTTACTCATACACCATTTTGTGAAAAAAACAGGCAGATTGAGTATAATTCACGACTTTCACCATGTGTTAAAAACACAGAGGAGATGTAAAGCAGAGAGATACAGGGAAAGGGAGGCAGAGAAAAAATGACTTAGACGTTGAGAGGTAACGCTGTGTACTGTGGGGGTTTTGAGCAGTGGGTGTTGGGCACCAGTGGCAGGTTGGGTGAGGGGGCAGGCTGTGCAGCTAATTCCTGTGGTAGGTTGAATGTGGGGCCTGGCCAGAGGCCCTGCAAACAACCACAGCTGGGCACGGCTAAAGTGCATTAAAAGAAAATGCACTGAAAAAACAAAGTTAATAAAAAATAAGTTTTGTTTCTGGATTTGGAAAATAAAGCATGAGTCAAATGCCTAAAGGCAATAGAGGAAGTGGAGGGAACATCTACCGAAGGCCCATGTCCCATCACAGTCAGAATACATCTCCTAATTACCTTCTTTAAGGAAACAGTGCGCAGTTGTTTTGATACTAAGCATTCTGATAAAGGTGTACAGATCTAACCAGGGCATGCGCCACTGATGAAAATGTAATTTGACACCTCAAGATGGATATGCCACTCATGATCTACCAGCCGACATCTGCTCAACATGTCAGCTCTGCCATTCAGAAATCCTGGTAGATATTTGGCTATGGAAAGATATTCTGCTGGTCCCGCCACCATACAGGGTCAGACATGTCTTTTATTCCACCAGGCAGTTCCCATGTGAGCTGGAGCACCACGGAAGGCGGTTTTTAGGACACTGGCTGCTCCTGATGCGTATGTCACATCCCCCAGCTTCCCGAGATAAATTGCAGGAGGCACAGGGAGGTTTCAAGAGAGAGATCAGAAAGGGAGAAGAGAGAGAGGAGAGAAACAGAATGGATGGATGGAAAGACAGAGAGATTGAGCTAGGAGGTGAAGGGAGCAAGACAGGTTTGAAATTTTTTACCAGCGCTTTGGTTCCCCAGTCTAGCCTTCTAGACATAGGGTTTAATGGCCTAGACTTAGGACAGCACCTGTTTGTTGCAATTTCACATGGCGATCATGTTATTCATGATGACCTGCACCAATCTCTACTTTATGCTTAGCAGTATGGCTTTCAAGGCCAGACAGATTGCCTGGATCTCCAGAAGGCTGGTATGGTGCTTACTCTCCACTGGAGATTAGAGGCCTACTATCACCACCTCCCCAATTTGACACCCTCCAACCTACCAGTGATATATCTGTCATAAACATGAAGTCTGCGTGGGGAAGTTAGAGGTCTGCCACAGGTCAGGATGGTGTCTCTCAATCACCACAGAAGATCCTGAGTTGTATGTTGGGAGATCTAGATGTAGTTTGAGAGGCAGCTGGGCCATCTAAAACCTTAGGTTCCAGTACAGGGCCCGCACATGCCATCTGGCATCTGGGACAAGAAGGATGCCTGAGGCTTGGGACCAAGAAGCCTAAGAGCCATTGTCGTTGAGCCCCTGGATTGAACCCAACACATTTGTGATAATGTCCTGAATGCCCCAGACGCACTGCAGTGGTGGAAAGGCATTCAATGATACTACATCTAGGACAACCCCAATGATGGAGAAAGTCTGCATGGCACTTAGATGATGGAAATACCCAAAGATGTCAGACGTTCATCGGGCATTTTAAGGTGACCCATTAATGACCGAGATAATTCCACCTTGAGCATCCAGTTATCAAGGTACGTTGTCACATGTATCCCAAAACTTCGAACATGGGTAGTGACCACCAGCATCATGTTTTTGAATGCCTGAAGGGCCAAGGTAAGGCTGAAGGAAAACACTACAAACTGGAAGTATTCTGACCCTACCGTGAACTGTAGATATGACCCGTGGGAGTGTAGTATTGAGTATATGAAAATACACATCCTGCAAGTTTAGAGCCACCTTTCAGTCTCCTGAGTCCAGAGCCGAAAGAATGTGAGACACGTGAGCATTTTGAAGTCCCTCAAGAGGCATTCAGTGGGTGCAGTTTCCATATAGACCTGACACCTCCATCCTTCTTCAGTATGAGGAAGTACTGTGAATAACAACCCTCTCTTGTCTCTGATGGATGGCACCCTCAGTCCGAAAAAGTTCGACTTTTTCCAACTAGACTACAGAGCCACTCTAACTTGGGGGGAAACAGGGCAAGAAGGAAATTAAAGGCAATGCGTAGCCTCTTTGAATAATTTGCAAGAACCATCTGTCTGATGTAATGCGCCCCCAGCTAGGGAGGAAATGTTATATGCTATCTCCCACAGAGTGTGGTACTGTGAGAATAAGTTAAAGTGGCTTGGCAGTCACAAGGGAAGTGGAAAATTAAGAGGTGGGCTTTTCCTACTAGTGCAAAAAGCCTTAACTATTACCACCACATCTACACTGAAAGACTAGTAGGTTGGGAGGGCTGCATTGTCTGTAAACTAGCCCCCTGCAATAATCCCTTAATATTCATTACTGTTGCTGGAACTGCATAGCAGGAGACAAAATCCCTTGGTTTGACTGTCCTTAAATCGTTTGAGTACTGAATCAGCCTTCCATTCATCTAAAGTCATCACAGGGCATGCCCATCAAGGACATTTGGATGTCTCCTGAAAACCTGACTGATCTCAGCCTTCCAAGCGCAACAATGGTGTCTATAGCTATGTATAAAGAGCGAAATGCTTCTCCGTATGCATTTCTGAAATCTTTACTGTAGATTACACATAAATCTATTTTATTATGTAATAAACTTCACAATCATATTTCTGCATTTTTCTGTTTTTATATCCATTTCATTTACATAGATCAAAGGATGTTTCATGATTTTATCAATTTATCATGTTCTACATTATTACCATTCAAGATGCCACTTTTAAGTGCTCCCAACAAAGACAGCAGTGAAAACCATCAGTAGTGAAATAAGTCATTAAATGTGGGAAATGTGTACAAAAGGAAAAGGATCCGGATTATAAAACTCAATATCAGAAAGTCAGTCTCAAAATTTTAACAATGGATAGCCTAACAGGGAACCATTTTTTGAAGAGCCATTTCTAGACACCAGTCCAATGTTTAAAGAATGATGCATGGCATGTTCAGGGTTATTTTATGCCCCATTTCTCATGTGTTTTAGCAAGATTGTGGACCAAGTCCACTCTACGGCCTCTCGTGACTTATAATGATGGCCACAGAATTTAGTTTCTTTCTTGGTCGTAAAGGTACAATTGTGCTTGATCAATGTTGCTGATGCATTTTGACCTCTTGTTGTTTCAAATTATGCTCAGGACAGTGGCTGGTGTAGACAATATTTACTCTACGGGTATTTGCCTTATTCGGTAAAGAACACCTTAAAAGATGCAGAATTTTGAGGCTTAATTGATATAGTCAGTTGATCTTTTCACAGAGGTTATTTCATAGAGATTATTTATCTTATAGCCTATCAATGGCAGATTTAACTGGGACCGGTGACTGGTAGCTAAGAATTGACCAAGTCTCAGAGATTTCAGAGAGTGCAATTACTCGTGTCTCCAGTAACCTGAAGCATTGATTCACCATCCTGTATCATTTGAGCCAATGAGGCTCTGAAGTCTTTGGGTTGTCTAACAATATCTCACTGGAATGGGGGTACCTGCCCAAAAGGCACACTGTGTTTAAGGATCAAAAAGGCAAAATCAGCCAAAGGAAACACTCTCTCTTTGAGGACATCAATACGTTTCGACTCTACATCCAGAGTACTGGTCGGAAAGGCTTTAGGACTGACCTGTCGAAGCCCATACCACCAGAACGGCACCAGAAAGCAGCCAGCAGCAGGATGACAGAGAATTCAGGATTTGGTGCAGGAGCGCAGATACAGTGTGTCCACCAGTTTGGCCTGTCAGGCCATGCCCAATGTTGTAATAATTTAAACAGTGCTCACACATGTTTAGTTTGGGATTCCTTTAAAAGAAGTCATCAGACCTAACATACAAGTTACGGTTTGGGGAAATTGCATGAAAAGCAACAAAAAACACATATTTAAGCTTGCTTTGTCATGCAAACTTAAGGACCTATATGTCAAAGTGATGGTAGCTGGGCAGCCTACTGTTTAGAATTAAGTTATTTATTAAAATGTGCTATGAAAATGTCTATCTAGAATGAAGCTCCTAGGATCTCCCAGACCGATTGGCAATAATGAAGGACACAAGCTTAATAAAGAATCAATATGTAGGTCCAAGAGACTATGGTCAAACACAACACAGCACAGACTGCATGATGAATGTTTTTACAACTACTGTACTGAAATATGTACCAGGCGCAAGAGACACATAATGATGCAGGCGCCAATACCAAATTACCTAGTTTTAAGGGTCCCCCAAGTCAATAAATCACAATAGGAATTCTTACACCTTCCAAATACTATGGAGAAGCTGACAGGAGCTGTCTCTAGATTATCCAATAATAAAGTAACTAAAGAGATTCCACTACCAATCAAATTTAATTAAATATAGTAGAAAAGGTTACTCTCCCTATTTATTTTTGGTATTCAGGATTGTATTGAAGAAAATAGAATTCTTGCCATCTGGAGCACACTAATTTGCACTTTTGGGGACAAATGAAAGATTTAACATAATATGCATTGTCAAATTTCTTCCATGAAAGTAGATAATAGGCCTATCCCACTGTTCTGTGATGTGATTCCTTCAACTGTATAAGTTCATTCCTAAAGTGCAACAAAACAGACTACAAGAACTTGGGCCCAATTGGAAGTGTCACATCCTTCGTGATGTCATCTCTTGATTACTCTGCTTGATGTAGAGAAAAGTTTTCAGTATGTGTTAATCAGACCCAGTCAGAGAACATCAAAGTCTATCTAGCACACGGGGATTACTCCTAAACAACATCCTCAAAGAGTATAAAGTAGGAGGCATTCAATTTTTTATGTTTCATTTGGTGACACTACTATTTAATATCTTGGAATTACATTTGTACTTTTTTGTGTAATTTTTAGCCACCTCCCTGGTTTGCTCTGACCCTGCTCCTGTCTGCCATAACTAATATTACACTGAATGATAGCTCATACTGTTACACTGTATTCACACAATGTAAATGAGAATAAAGGTATTAAATATATATTTATACATCTATACATGTATATGGTTAGATGTAATTTTCCCAAAATGTCCATAATTAGAGAATAAACTCTCCAACTTCTAAATGTTATATGGAGTCCTGAGTGGCAGTATACGTGGGAAGATCAATATGGATCCAGTGTGTTGATCCAATATTTACCATGCAATAATGCTGCAAGAATGGTGTACCTGAGTGAGTGGCAAATCCAAATGCATGTACTGTTGGGTAATATTAGTTCATAAGGTAGATTCATCCACACATTTAGAGAGGCTGTGAGGAAAGGAGTGTGCGGTTTGGGCCAAACGTGGTGAATGGGAGGTAGGGGTCAAAGTGATATTTGTTGGAAGTAAGAGCTAAGTGATGAAGTCACACTTGTTTAAGAGGTCATTGGGATATTGAAGGAAAGTTGGCAAAAGAAACGAGGACGTTAGAAGAAGAGATATACATAGGGTTTCATATCTCAAGCAGATTTGGAAACGTTACTATTTCCTCAGAATATTATGGCCAATAAAAGTTCTTATACATTGCTGATTCAAACAATTAATCAGATGATTTCCCTAATATTTCCAAAAATAAATAGGTGCTTGAAGGCACAGATTGCATGTCAACTCTGTGAAACAGATGAAAAGGCTGTACCATGAACCTTAAGTGAATGAATAATGCTTTGTGAGAGAAGAAAGAACTTCAGAATCACCTGTGCAGGTACAACCATAATGGGAGCTCCGGAAGGACCATTCTAAGGTCTACTCATGGTAACTCCTCTGAGAATGCTGAAGAACTCTTGAGTACACTAACATGAATTTCAGAACTCAAGCGATAGATCAGCTTTGATTTCCTGCTTGTGGACGTGTTTTTAAAGGTAAACTACCAGCCTGTCCTTCGCTAGATGTGCTCTTCCATTTTGTGGAGTTGATATTTGATCTATTTCAAACATTGCAGGGTGAACGAGTAAGCTTTCTTGACTCAGAAATGACAAGGTAGACTCTTCTTGGTAGTTTCAAAGACAGTATTTACTAACTGTCGTGACAGGGAGCAAAACACTGAGGACTGTACCTCAGCCCTGCACGACCTGCCTTTCTATTTTTTCTCAAATGCCTGTTCACAGACAGGCTCTTATATACAAATCAGTAAAATACTTTATTATACATGATTAACAACTGATAGCTTGCAAGTTTACAGATTAACATGGAAAACACTTGAAACCATGTGACAGCATAACCCCGAATTCCTAGGTTAAGACATTACATGCTTTTTATTATACATTCGATAAAGGTTTATGACCGAGCATTCTTTGACCTATGAATGTATACATGCTCTTTAGTAAATGTTATTTATTTGAAGTGTGACAGCATTGTGGGTCCGAGACTCCAGAGCGTTTGGAATTTGGTATCTTCCTTGCACCCACTGTAAATCATGCACCTGTCTGCTTATGTGCCCAGTATCTAATAAGTCTGCAATCTGTTTGTGGGCACTGGGAGTGTACCAGGGACTCGTGCTAAAATTATATATACTTACAGGTTGATCAGACATGAGTTGGCCTTTAACAGATGACATGTTCGTTTTTCTGACTCCACTACATCCTTGAATGAACCTTTCACCTTACTCGTGTCCGTGTAAGCACAAACTGCTTTTTGATTGTCAACAGCGTGTAGCCTCTATTGATGCTTGATGTTTTCACGTTTCATATTCATGGTAATGCGTTTATTTTTCACATTTCCTACAACACGAATCACCAGTATACCAGTTCAGTGAAGATTAAGCTTTTTTTCAGAGGGGGGGGGCGTGGCCAACCACACCAACATGGCGGACGCATAATCCAGAGGCTCTGTCAGGGCCTAACAGAATCCTGCTTGAATCTACTCCCCCTTTGAGTCAGTAGGCTGGGCCGTGCAGAGGGATACTGAGGCGCCGGTGAGGAGCGGGCGGCTAGCGCCTGAGAACTCGGAGGCGCCCGCGGACAAATTCAGGAGTGGACCTGGGCGTGGCTGGAGGCCTAGCCTGGATGGGCCTGCGGGGCGCAGCGGCGCCT
This sequence comes from Pleurodeles waltl, assembly GCF_031143425.1. Classification (NCBI taxonomy): domain Eukaryota; kingdom Metazoa; phylum Chordata; class Amphibia; order Caudata; family Salamandridae; genus Pleurodeles; species Pleurodeles waltl. The sequence continues at coordinate 419,828,404 of NC_090444.1, read as the reverse complement.
AGCTGAGCCGCAGAAGTGGGACGCTGATGCGAGGAGCGGCTCGCGCTCCAGGAGGGCTTCCATCACGCCCATGCCTGTAGGGCTGGCTGGAGTGCTTCCCCTGGCCCGTGGCGATTGGAGTGCTGCCACGGCGGTGGCGGCCTGGGGCCGGGACCTCCCGGCTGTCTCAATCTGCAGGCCCAGCGAGAGGAACGGATCGGGGGCCGGGGCCCGCAGAGGACTGCCGACTTTGACCGGTGCGCTGGATGAGGCTACGGGCTTATAGTGGTGATCCCTAGTGCGGCACCGGGGTGAGGAGTGGAGCAGCGGCACTGTGTAGGGGCGCCGGCGACAGGGCCTAATCTTGGGCCCGACCTGCCGTTGGATACCTGCGGAGCCACAGAGGAACCTCAATAGCTGCATTTTGGTGGTTTAAAACAAGACCCCTGGAGGCACAACTGGACGGATGTTGCGGCCCGGGGGAGCGCTATCATTTCTGGTAAGCCGGAGGCCTATACTGGAGAGGACAGACTGGGCTGCTGGGGCAGAGCCGACGCAGCGGCAACGAGGGAGGATCAGACTAGACCCATATCCTTGAGGCAAGCCGACCACAGTCCTAGGGGAAACCAGGGGAGTGCACACTGAGTGGCAAATTGGCAGCCTGTCCTGGGCCGCGGTAGTGAGTTAGAACGCTCCCGTAGGTGAAAGACGGAGGCCCGCGGAACTGAGCGCACAGGAGCACAATTCCGATTTGAACAAGGCCTTGCCTAGACGGCGCGGAGTAGAGGTACCTGGCCTAGGGGCAGACAGCAGAACCATACATCGCCACAACCGCTGGGGTCATACACATAGACAAACCTTGGAAACAGTGCCTGCGGGCGTAAGACGACTGGTTTGTTGTCACGTCCTCCTGAGGGGCGCTCAGGCCGGAGGCCTATACTGGAGAGGACAGACTGGGCTGCGGTGGTGAGTCAGAACGTGCCCGTAGGCGAGACATAGGCCCACGGAACTGAGCGCACAATCCTAACTTGATTAAGGTCCTGCCTTGACAACGCGGAGCGGGGGTGCCTGGCCTGGGGCGGAGCGCAGTACCATACAGCGCCACAACAGCTGGGGTCATACACATAGACAAGCCTTAGAAACAGTGCCTGTTCGTGGAAGGCGACTGGCTTGGTGTCACGATCTCCTGAGGGGCACTCATCCCACTTCACTGACGAAAGACAGTACCGGGAAAACGCCTGATTTGTGCTGCTGATTGGTGCACCCCTAGTCAGCGCCATTGCAAAGAAAAGCATTATCAATGCCGTGGAGAACAGCTGGAGGTGATCTTATAAGCCTAGAGACGAGGCACTGAGTAATCTCCCACCTGCCTGACAATTGAAGTATGAGCTACATGTCCCGGATGACCACCAGGCACAGGGAAAGAGGCAAAAATCAGGGCCGTAACACCACCAGAGACTACGACAAAGAGAAGATGGAGGACCCCGCACAATCCACGATACAGACCACCCTTGACAAAATCCTAGGTGCAATAGAAGACACAAAATCCACTCTGAGACATGACATCAACCAGGTATTGGTCGAACTGGGTCTGCTGAGAGCCAACCACCAAATTAGCGGACAGAGTGAAAGACACTGAAACTACACTGACAGAGCTCGCACCGAAACAAGATAACCTCGCCGCCACAGTCCTACACCTAACTGAACGAGTGCAACAACTAGAACGCAGAGTAGAGGATGCAGAGGGGAGAAGCCGCAGAAATAATATACGTATCGTGGGTCTTCCTGAGGACGTCAAGAAACCAAACATGGTAGAGTTTCTTGAGGAATGGCTACGCACGGTCGTGGCCACGGAGCTTCTTTCGCCTTTCTTCTCCCTGGAGCGGGCACACAGAGTCCCCTCGCGCCCAATGCCACCAGGAAGGCCACCAAGGGTGGTGATAGCCAAACTAATGCACTACAGGGACAGACATACCCTACTCCAAAGGGCCAGAGAGACTGGACCATTCAAAGTTGAAAATGCTACAGTAATGCGGTTTCCCGATTTCACTATGGAAGTGCAGATGAAACGGGCCTCATACATGTCGGTGAAGAGGACACTCCGAGAAGCTGGGATACAATACTCTCTTCTCTTCCCGACCAAGCAAAAGATAATCCTGGACGGCAAAACCATGTTCTTTCAAACACCGGAGGAGGCATGGGAATGGCTGGAATCGAAGGGAATGGCGGAGGGACCACGTGGCCAGAGCAAGTGCATGGCCCGCACGGGTCAAAGGGGTCAGAAGAAACAGTGAAACAGAAACAGATCGCGGAAAAGACCAACCACAGCCCAAAAGGAACTGGCCAGGATGGATGCACTGAACGCAGCAGCCTCCGTTTGTGGAGGCACTCCATTGGTTGATAGTGGAGACTCGGATCGTGCATCCATGTCCTTTGATGGGGGCTCCGGCGGCCCAGGTGATGCGCCTAAGGTAACCCCACAGACGGCGGACGAGCTAGGTTAAATGGTCCACAACCTGAACATGAGGTGAGGAGTGTCAGGCGAATGAGGCCCCGATGGACACGCATCCACCCCCCCCCCCCACTAGTTTCTCGGCCACAAGACAGGATGGCAAGAACTTTAATTAACTTGCTGTTATTGCTTCGTTTTTGCAATGTGTTATGGGCAACCTACATTTTGAGAGGTGCCCCGGGGTCTGGGAGTTGGGGTTTATGTTTGCACTTTTTTGATGGTGATGAAAACACTATGAACGTAGTACACAGTCATCCACAATGAGAAGTGGAGGAGGGGACACATAGGGGCGCGACAGAACTCAGTTTCACCCTAATTAATCTAGTATGGCTGAATACAACTTTCTGACCTGGAATATCAGGGGAATGAGATCGCCATCTAAAAGGTACAGTGTTATCGTACTTGAAACGGCGGGGATGCACATTGCAATGCTGCAGGAGACTCACCTTACCACCTCCGAAGTAGACAAACCCCGGCGTAGATGGAAGGGACAGATATTTGCTACTAAATACTCGGCCTACGCTAGGGGAGCACTGATATGGATAAGAGCAGGGGTCCCCTTTGAGGCCAAAGCTGTGGACGTAGACCAGGAAGGCAGGTTTGTGGTTGTGGAAGGTATACTACATGGAGTTACAATTACCATTAGCAGTATCTATGCGCCCAACCAGGACCAGATACCCTTCATGCAGCGCTTATCGAGTCACCTCACGCGCCAGAGGGGGGGAGGAGGCTACTATTAGCAGGGGATTTTAACTGTGTATTAGATACTGAGCTGGACCGCTCCACCCCACCACTGGCTGGAGCAACAATGTATAAGATAGCTAAACACTTGGAGGAATGGGTTCGGGCTGGGGTTTGGTGTATGTATGGCGAGCGCAGCATCCGCAAGATAGGGACTACTCCTACTTCTCACACTTACACCAGTTACACACCAGAATTGACAGGGTGATTTGCTCGGCAGCATTAGCACAGAACATGAGCCACACTGAATATCTGGGGTGCACTCTGTCTGATCATAACCCACTACTTTGCGCATGGCGAGCAACTAGAGACAGACCCCCTATACCAATATGGAGATTGGACCCAGCCGCACTGGAGGACCAAGCATATAGGGAGACATTGCGTTCCTTTCTCACAGATCATATCACCACCAACTCTGACTCAGCGTCAACTAGAGGAGTGGAATGGGAAACGCTAAAGGTAGCGGTAAGAGGGCATTGCATGAGCCAGACTGTTGGGATTACGCGCACTCTCGAGCATGAGCTAATAGGTTTAGAGAAAACCATCCATGAAGAAGAAAAGAAAGAGAGCAGAACTGCCTTACCTCCCTGGTGCTGGTCACGACCAGTGGACGACACCGGGGAGGGGGTTTGAAAATCCTCAGGTGAGTCGCACCCGATGATTTTCTTTATTTTTTTTTTATCCCTGAAGACACAGAAGAGCATCCGTGTCTCCCCCGCCCCCCACCCGCCCCTTTGTGACGTCACTGTTGTTTTCCACATTGGAGCAGGAAGCGGCCATAGGGCCTTCCTGAACACGTTTCCTGGCCCTGCGATCGGGGGCCAGGAAACGCCACTAGATGCTAAGGATTTCACTTGGGGGGGGGTCGGCCCCCCTAGGAAAACGGGCTGCCCCACCCCGGGGGCCATATTTTTAAAATTTAATGTTGGGGCCCCCTGGAAGGGGTGCGATCGCGCGCGATCGTGCCACCCCCAGGAGCTAATTTAAAAAAATAAAAATAAGGACATTGACAGGGGGTGGCCCATAGGCAGGGCGACCCCCTGTGGGGCCATATCTTTCAATTTTGATGTTGGGGCCCCCTGGGGGGGACGCGATCGTGCCACCCCCAGGGGCTAATTTAAAAAAACAAAATAAAAAAACAAACGAAATTGACAGGGGGTCGCCCATAGGCAGGGCGACCCCCTGTGGGGGCCATTTTTTTTTGTAGTTGTAGGGTTTCTTTGGGGGTTTTTGGCCCCAAGGAAACCCTACAACTACCACAAAAAAAATACACACATATATATATATATATATATATATATATATATATATATATAGATATAGATATAGATATATAGATATATAGATATATCAATCCATGTAGATAGATTATGTCTATCTACATGGATATATCTATAGATAGATCTATGTATATATATATATATATATATATACACACACACACACACACACACACATACATATATATATATATATATATATATCCATGTAGATAGATATATCTATATAGAGATCTATATATATCACTTTTGTCAGTGCATGTGTGGTTTCCCTGGGGGCTGCAATCGGCCCCCAGGAAAACCAGACCCACATATAAAAGTGATCTATATATATATATTTTCCACCAGTTGTCTTGCGGTTGCAGCTTGCGTCTTCAAAGCAGTGCACATACTTCAACTGATGCATTTCAACTCTAGCTTTTAGGCAGCAATGAAGAAGTCAAGTAAGTCTTGTGATTATGTTTCTGCTACTAAAGGATCAGACTTTTGTCTAGTGGCAGTTTTAGTGCCATAAAGAAGCGCAGAAGGTTTATATGACTACTGCAAAGAGCGAATCTGTATTTTAAGTAAATAGCTGAGTATGTTAGTAAAGTCAACCACTACCTGTGCTATAATACAAATGAAATGTATGTGCGGGGTGGGGGGTGGCTATGGAGAGATGAAGAGCACATTTGCTGGGTGGTAATGAGGGAATCTGAGGAGGAGGACATGGGAGTGGGAGCACCAATAATGATTGTTGGACTGGGCGCAGGAGGTGCTAAAGACTGTGACAAATGGTATGTGACAAGGTGTTTGAGTGTCCTGAAAGAATGTGCTGATTGAGGGAAGAAGCGCAGATAAGGTGGCCTCTACTGTTGCACGTATCACACACAGACACCAGCAATTCTGTGACTGTCTATGTAGGCTAGTGTTTTAGAGCAACAGTTTAGCCAATAGCAGAGATGGCATCTTGATGGATGACTGCTGCTGACGTCACTCTGGTTATAGAGGACAGCTCTAACATAGGATCAGAGACTGAGACAGCAGATACTGAGACAGCATTTGAGTGATAGGACAATGGCGCAGACTCTGGGAGTGATTTTTCAGTTGGAGGAGCCCCATTGGATAACTCCTTCCAGTAAATTGTGAGGGAGGTGATGAGGGCAGTCCTGTTGTCCCTTCTCAAGCACAGTCTGTGCAACAGGGCAATAGTGGGTTAGCCCAACCCGGGGAGCAGGTGAATGCGGGGGCAAGCACAGAGAGGGTGCTCTCTTGGGAGCTCCCCAATTTAGTTCAGCCCCGAATTCCACTGCCCAAATTGTATTGTGGAGACATCAAAATTATCTATCTAAAAACAAACTGGTTTTGTAAGGCAGGCAACTGTGTTTTTGGTCCTGGGTTCGGCGGCTATATAGGGAAACATACTAAACCCAAACAATGCTGGAAACTAGACATCCTGGGGAGTCCACAGAGGTGTGACTTGTGTGGATTCCCCAAAGTTTTCTTACGCAGAATACCCTGCAAAGCTGAAATGTTGAATAAAAACTCTATTTTTCTTGCATTTATGTCACACAAACTACAGGAATATGCTGCGATCCACAAAATTCTTACCACCCAGTGATTCCTCATCTGTCCTGATAAAAACACTACCCCACTTGAGTGCCTATACCTAGTGCCTGCATAAGGAATGGATCGCCCCAGGGTCAACAGTTGCCTCATGTAAGTACCAACATTGACCGTTGTGTGATCTATTCCTGTCGCAGGCACTAGGCCTACCCACACAAGTAAGGTACCATTTTTATCGAGAGACTTGGGGGAATGCTGGGTGGAAGGACATTTGTGGCTCCTCTCAGATTCCAGAACTTTCTGTCACCGAAATGTGAGGGAAAAGTGTTTTTTGGCCACATATTGAGGTTTGCAAAGGATTCTGGGTAAGACTGAGGAGCAGTTAAGATACCACAACACACAAAGGTACCTAACCTCAATACAAGCGGAGGAGGGCAGGTTGGGGAGGATGCTAGCATGGTTGGTGAGACCTGGTGAAAAGGGGATGCCTATAGTGAGCGCAAAAGATCCGAAGGGACTACATAAACATACACCTAGTGAGGTCAATGGAGCCTTTAGGGAGTACTACACCTACCTGTACAGGCAACCAGAGAACCTAAAAATCGAAAGGTTCAGTGATTACCTGGGGGCATTACCATTGACCACTCTGACGGAACAAGACGGGGATAGCCTAGGGGGATGAGTGACATTAGAAGAGGTAAAAGAGGCCATAGAACAGCTGGCGGCGGGGAAGTCCCCGGGTACGGATGGTCTCCCAATAGACTTCTACAAGAAGTATTCCGCACTGCTGGCTCCCAGGCTAGTTTCGATCGCTGTCAATGTTAAACTGTGACTTTAAAATTTTGAGTAAACTATTAGCCAACAGACTCCTCAGCTACATCCCCAATTTAATACATGAAGATCAAAATGGATTTATCCCAGCGTGAAGCACCTCCCTAAATTTGAGACGCCTGTTTAATCTTTTACATATGCCGCAAGCTGCAAAGCCCGATGGGTCGACAATGTTGGCAATAGATTTTGAATAAGCCTTTGACTCGACACAATGGGATTTCCTGTGCTCAGTGATGCTCCAGATGGGCATGGTGAGGGCTGGGTGCATTGGGTGGATCTGCTATACACGACTCCCCTGGCGCGAGTGAGAATGGGTGAAATGATTTCTGAGACTTATCCTGTACACAGGGGGACTAGACAAGGATGCCCATTATCCTCCTTGTTGTTTGCCCTGGCAATCGAACCACTAGCGGCCCGGTTCCGGATAGAGAGAAGGGGGCACGGAGTGGAGTGGGGACAAACTGAACACATCATCTCACTCTATGCGGACGATGTATTAATTTATCTGAGAAATGGCGAGACTGGTTTACCAAGGGCACTGAGAATATTAGATGACTTTGGTGCTGACTCTGGACTCCGTCTTAATCGTGGTAAGACCTTTGTCTTTCCCATGGTAGAGGACAGTGAGCAACCCTCCTCTTGCCCCGGGGATGTGGTGTGGGCTCCGCGCACCTTTTAAGTACCTCGGAATACAGGTGTTTCACGACTTAAAAGACCTCCGCAAGGGTAATTTGGGCAAGGCGTTGCGTTCTCTCCGGTCCTCGGTGAGATTCTGGAGATCACTCAGACTAACCATATCAGCTAGGGTGTCCCTTTCTAAGTTGATCATGCTCCCGCGCCTTCTCTACTTCTTTGCCGACCTCCCGGTGCTCGTGCCTTCGACATGGTTTCACAAATTAAAACACTTCTCAGGGATCTGGTGTGGGATGGAGGCCGGAGGCGCACATCCCTATCGGCCCTGACTAGACCAGTACTCATGGGGGGTCTGGGAGTACCGGACTTTGAGCTATACTACCTGGCCTGTCAACTCCAGTGGACAGCAGGAGGCTAAGGGGAAGAGGCCAACTGGACAGATGCATCGACACTGGAGTGCAGGATATAGGCAAGATACTAGCACACATGATTGCTCGAGGTGGAGCTCGGGGGGAGGAAAGTGTCCTAATGAAGGTTGCGGCAACCTGCTGGAAACGCTGCTCGAGATGAATAGGGGTGGGAGTAGCTTATTCACTAGCCTTTCCGTTAACAGTACTGGTGCAAACCTCGCCAGATAAACCACTAATTAGCCACGGGCTGGGAGTCTTGGAGCGGGCCGGGGTACAGACAGTTGGAGATTTCTTCCAGGACGGGATAATGAGAACTTTCACAGACATGACTGATAAAAATAATGTCCCGGGCGGGAGGTTCCTGTCGTATCAATACCTAACACACCGCATAAAATCACTCTGGGACACTGTCAACACGGAACCCGAGGTTCATAAGGTCCTTCATTACCTCCTAACACAGGGTGATGAATCCCACTTGGTAGCTCAATTATATAAGGCCCAAATGGAATGCTCCAAGATGCCGTTACAGGCATTAAGAGAACGTTGGGAAAAAACTCTAGGGGAAGATTTAACGGATTCGGCCTGGAGGAGAGCACTGTCCTACCCCAAGATGGTATCACGAAACACACGACTGCGCTATATCCAATACAACCACCTACACAGGACGTACCTCACCCCACATAGACTAAATATCATTTACGGAGGCGAAACTAGAGCATGCCCCAGGTGTGGGGAACTAGATGCGGACCTGGACCATATGCTGTGGCAGTGCTCCGAGATCCGACATGCCTGGGGAGAGGTGCTAGACAAGCTGGGGTCGCTGCTGGAAAGGGAACTGGATCAATCCCCATCGCCATGTCTGATGGGACTGTATGCCGGAGCAGCGGCTAGATCGGTAAAAATAAGATTCTTATCTGATCTGGTACTTTCTAGGAGACAGATTGCCATTAGATGGAAATCTTCTGAAAGCCCCCCTCTAAAAATCTGGAGAAGAGATGTCTCGAGGTGGGCGAGAGCTGAACTTCAAGCACTGAGGCGAGAAGAGATGAAGGGGCTACGCCTGAAAACCATTGCTCCTGACTGGGAGGAAATCTTAGATAAAAGGGAGCAGGAAATTCAGGAAAGGGGAACTAATGGAGAGACAACGGATCCTCCTCCTTAGAATAGAAATTAGGAGCAAGGAGCACACAGTGGCAAGCTAGCTAGATAGGGGAAGAGAAGGCAGGTCTAGTAGCAACATAGTAGGCACAAGAAGAAAGAGTCAGACTGCACCACAACATAACAGACCCGGTAGAGGAGTGAGCATAATGGCATCAGCACATTGCATGCACATGTAGAGACCTTCCACCCTACATTACTAGATTCAGTAATTAAGGATTCACTCAGAACTGAATAAACTAATATCATTGGACCCCCCTCAACACAGCACCGTACTAGCACTGCATACCACCATTGTGTACATAGTTCTGAATGGAATCAGACAGGTAACTACTACATAAATGACTATGAAAAATCACTACCTATATGCATGAGAAATATCTCAACCACGAATGATTTGTTACCAAGAACTAGTCTGATATTGATGCATAACCCAAAATGTATGACGAAGCAATAAATGTGAACATAGAAACAAGTAATGTAAACAGTACTGAGATTATGTCTGTTTGTAAGTAAAATGTTAATAAAAATATATATATAAAAAAAAAGCTTTTTTTCAGAGGGGTAAGGCCATCACAAATAGAGTTGAATAACTGTAGCCAGTCGAGTCCTAGCCTGAGAGAGACACAGAGACAGAGGGGAAAAGAGACAGAGAGAGATAGAGAGAGAGAGAGACAAAGAAGAGAGAGAGAGAGAGAGAGAGAGAGAGAGAGAGAGAGAGAGAGAGAGAGAGAGAGAGAGAGAGAGAGAGAGAGAGAGAGAAAGTGTGTGCTTCTGTCTCTGCATTTTTCTAGGTACCCCAATTACTTTTCTAATCTTTGCTTTGCAATTGAACATACACTTAAGAGCATGATTGGTCCAGATGAAGACTGAGACAAAATATTAGGATGATGGAAAATAGGTGATATTTGCATCCAGTCAAGAGTCTGCTTATCTCATAGGTGAGGACTCCCACCCATTGTATAGCATAAGATAGTTAAAAGACAAGAATATTCTTAACTACCTTCTTGATCCATCCAGATATTAAAATCCCCAAGCAGGGTTCAGCATCTCCATAAATTAATCCTCAAATGAGGATAACTCTTCTAGGGATTTATGCACACTGAGAACCAGCCAGGAGGGCACTGGAGGCAGCATACTCTAGCCACTACTTTGAATGGAGGAATTTGGCTAAGAGAATCTGGTGAGTGTTCATCTTGTTGAATATTAGGGCACCATCACATATGCAAATGTTATAGCAGAATCCTATAAAGATCCACCTGCAAAATGATCTTACAACCGATTTCCAAGAACGTTAATAGTTCTAATTTCTTGGTCAGTACAACTGAAAGCAGATGAAAGTGATCAGCACCTGCAGAGTTGACTTTTAAATGAGCTGGTGTAATCAGGTCTTAACTGTCGGCTACACATTAGATATTACTATTCCCAGAGGTCCAGAGTTCCGGTCATCTCTCACTCTCTCTCTCAACACTGACTATAAGTTATCTTCAGATTGCTTGATCCTGTCTTGATCAGGTTTGGAGACCCACATACCTCCACTATCACACAAAATAAAAAGTTGCATTGTAGTGAGTGAGACAATGTGTGGATGATACATGCATTATTCAGGAGACACAACCTATAAAAACAATATTAATAGATGTGTGAAAGCACACTGTAATTCACAATATAGGGTACCTCATCAGAAACAATCTAGGCATGAGGTACTGATCCTGACAGCAACATAATGATAGTTAACCATTCTTAAGCCTGCTAAAGAAGTCTCAGGGAGATGTAACATTTGGTGAATTCCCCAATTTCACATGCTGTTGCAAGATACTCTGACCTCTGCACTGATTCGGTCCTGCACATGGCATCTAGATGTATAAGGTAAAAGAATCATGGTAGGTTGAAAAAAAACTTCTTAAGCACATGTAAGATATATTTTCAAATAGACCTTTTCTCTTGGCTAAGACACTGAGGCCTACAATAGTTGGACGAGCACAAATAGGCAGCCATTTCTCTGATGATAGTCCAAAATCATTAGGATTAAAATGAACAGATCCGGTGGATGAATCATTTGTCAGGAAGCTACTGAGAGGGGCCACAGGCCCCTCAAATGTATCCATGAACGGATGTGGACAGACCTTAGTATGGGTTCATTCTAAGCAGACCTAAACAAGCATTTTCAAAGCAATGGGTCTCGCATTTGCTCGAGTTAGAGCTATTAGAGCTGTAAAGAAAAAAAATGCAGCGCAATCACACTGTGTAAAATGCAGCGCGTTCTCGCTGTGTGGAAAATAAACAGATAAAGTAGTCCGGACCCCAGGCTGAAAACATCGAGCCTTGCATGTTTTTTAGTAGTTTACCAGTGCTATGTAGGTGGGATAAACACCGGAAAAGCATGACGTACGCATGCCTTTCACAAATGAAAGCAAGTGGATTTTAAAAGGCAAGCCCACAAACCAATGTAAGTAACTGACGTGCCATGGGCGTGGTTTGAAGCCCAAAGAGAGGTTACAGAATGGACGGAGCGCTTTGCGCTCACCCATAAAAATGTGGCTTGTGCAGCATGTTAGAGAAAACCTTTTTTCGCTCCACTGCTTGGCACTACCTCTGTCCAACCCATTTCCTACACACTGCTTCTCTGCCAGGTTGTTTTTCTCTAGCTTGGGTTTTGCAGTATCAATACACAAAACTAGGCACTCAGCAGAGATATCCCCTTTGTTCCATGTAGAAATTGTAAAGGTGTTTTTTAAACAAATGTAGTCAACTCCCTTTCCATAGTGACAAATGAAGCAGAAGCAGGGCTGCGACCTCCACTTCCCCAGAAATCTCCCCCTCTAGTTGTGCGCTGAATGGAATAAGGCAGTTACTATCCAATAAATGGATCACTTAGTTTACGGTTTTTAAATACATATTTAACCAATTAGTATTGTTAGGTTTCCTTCTCCGTTACATAAAGACCCACAAAAACACCATCGGACAGAAGTACTATTGTTAATGGTCACAAAAACTGGTTGCAATTTGCAACTAGTATGAAATGTTGTGAATCAAACAATGAACTAATAGGTTGGTTCAAACATTTCTGAACCACATTGAGTCGCGACCCAACCAACCAAATTATTATGCATTAGGTAGGTCACAAAGTGCAATTCAATCCCACCACCATGCCTGAAATTGTTTTGAAATAAATCAAGATCATTTTTAAAGCAGTCAGTTCTGTTTTCCTGAAAGGAAATGGGGCTGCTTTTAAGGAAAAAGTGTTTTTTGTTTTAAACTGACCACTTTGCCTCTGTTAACTACAATGGCCCTTTTGTTCACAATGTACAGAGGGCAAGGGGTTCTAAGTGAACCCTTTCCCTTTTGCAAATGAGTTACCACCCCAACTTGGGAGTTGATTTCTTTTCAGCGGTTTGTGACAGGAACACCTACACACACTTCTTACAAATTGCACATCAGTATCCATCCACAGTCCCATTTTTGGAGTCGGTAAAAGTTTACTGACTCCTAAAATGGGTTTCATATGTAGCAAAAACTTTTTTGCAAATGGGAATGTATGCGACTGCAAAATAAGCTAGTACAATAGGCCCCTACATTTGCTAACAGCACTCCTCACTCAATTTGGGGCAGGCAACCAAGGGTTAAGACATGTTGTTTGTAGTTTATTTACATCCACTTGAAAGAGATATAGGAGTTGAGCCATAAAGTGACATTAAATGGCAATTAGGGAAACTTGTGAGATAAGGTGTCTGTTTCAACATACTGAATGTGAAGCTGCAGTGAATGTGCAACTGTTAACATTCACAATCAGAATTTGAAATGTTCGAGTTGCACGCCTGTCAAATTCACTATGTAACAAAATGCTAGAATGATCTCAGTTAATCCACTTGTGAATACACATATATCACAACGGGCGTGCCAAATTTTCACAAAAGTATTTACTATGTAGGTTGGCTGCTGTCTGTAGCACTCATTCATGCTCAACCTACCAAAATCAAGGAAATGAAAAGAAAGTGACTTACCTGATAGTAGGATTTGATTTGTTTCACTAAAATAGCTATATTTTGTACTCTAAGAGATGTATCATTGTTCACTTTCATATTCAGTCTTTGATTTGCTAATTTAGGGTTTCTGTAAGAAAAAAATAAGAAGTTTATAGAACAAAGAATAAATTGCTTTGCTAGCACCTAGGCATGCCTTAGTTATAGACATATAAAATAAATTAAAATATAATCTCATTTTTATTCACATGAAATTACAGAGAGTTATAGAGACCGTTTGCCTTTTTATTTACAAAAAACACTTTGGACCTGATTCACAACGGCAAACTTACACTTCTGTGCACATTTAGGTTTGTCTTGGAATTGACAATTTTCCGTTTAATAGTAAGTTTATGACTGGTAGGCCCTGCAGTCGGGGCGGAGAACTCCACATATAAAAATACAGAGGCAGGTATATCTTTTTTATGTGCGGAGTTCTCCGCTCCGACTGCACAGGCTCCAGAGTCGTAAACTTACTAAAAAGATCAGTTTGCAAATTTCAAAACAAATGTAAACCTGCACAAAATTATAAGTTTACCTTTGAGAATCAGGCCACTAATGTAATCACAATTTGCAAAAAAGGTATTTTTTTCATTGTAAGCAGAACTTTAACTCTGACATTTTTCAGAATGTGAACTAGGATGTAAATCGCCACCTTTTAAAGGGTTTGTTTTCACAGTGTCTTCCCCTCCAGGGATCTGTATACGTCAACAGGAATCAGGATACTGTTACCAGCTGTCAATCAAAACATATGTCGTGGAGTAAGGACGATGAAGTGAGGGAAGTACTTAAACAGGCATTATAAGGTAAGGCATACATGATTCCTACCTGGACTGAAATATTGCATACTGGGTAACCCAAGCTGTTGAGCAGGTGCTTGCTTTAGTGTGTTCCTCTGAAGCACTACACTCTTTACATCGCCAGAAGAGACTGCATGTCCATTCTAACAAACTGGATCAGCTTTAATTCTGGCAATGTGGGGTAGTCCCTGATGTCACCCACCCTCATAAGTGTTTGGCCCTCCCCTGGCTTTGAAGAGGCCAAAAGACTGTGTACAGCCCGATGATACAGAGCCAGACCCCTGCAACAGCCTCCCTCACTGCAAAAGAACCCCATCTTTGCTTTAGGACGTATGAGCAAGGCTCTTGGGAAGTAAGGCGCAAGAAACCATTTGTGCCCTTCACCTAAGTCCTCATGGATGGTGAACATTCTACACCTCTCTTGGGGTTGCATGCACTTTGACACATGTTCTGTCGTAAAGCATACGGTTCATTGATGCACATGAGCAAATGATCTTGAAATTGTATACATTGCGATCAAAAATAAAAATAAATGAGTGTATGCCTCATTTACCATCAGTTCAGAAAGTCTAGGTTTATCAAAGCCCATTATATGCTGAAATGATTGTGTACAGGCAGTACACTTACTGGTAAAATATGTATGTACATAGACATATTTTCATGTTTCATTTCCCCATTAAAACATCTTGTTAACCTTTCACAAATATTAGCGAGACATTTAAGAAATTAACTTGCAAATCAGGTGCACATGAGCTTTCCTCTGGTAGGAAAAAAGTAATAGAAGGAAATGTGTCTAATCCTCTGGGTACCACTTCAATTTATCATTTTTAACTTATTTTTGTCATTTCAGATGAAGAATAACTATAGGCAAGAAAAGGTGCATCTTAACTCACTGTGGCACAGGGATATGGGACCATCATCTGCTCTGGACACATTTCACATTTAGATATGTTTTCTGTTCCATGCCAGTACCCAGTACCACACACATATATGTATGTATTTAGGTGTGTGTGTATATATACACACACACACACACACATATATATATATATACACACACACACACACAACTATATAAATATGTATATATGTATGTATGGATATATATATATATATATATATATATATATATATATATATATATATATATATATATATATATATATATATATATATACACGCACACACACACACATATATATATATATATATATACATATATATAGCAGCAATAGTGCCAGAGTAGTTATAATATTGGGCATTTTCTGTTTTCTTATCAACTCTGGCACCATTCGACAAATCTGAACACAACTTCAACGCATCTCAAAAGAAGCATACATTCAGTTTTGGTCCTACATGGAATATTTTGTGCTGATCTGTTGAGCAGGAGCCAAGACAAAGGGGGGTCCTAACAGTGCCATTTCCATTTTAAATGCAAGAGGATTCTTTGCTTTTCCATACAGAAACAAATAGCTTAAAGGACACACCAATTCTGGCATGAAGGTAGAACTTTTCTGAAGTGTTGAGACTTTCATTGGCTTGGTGTAAATCAGTTCAGCAGATTTCAAGAAACTAATCTTTCAAACAGTGCTTAGTTGGGCATGAAGAGGTTACATATTAGACATATAAGAACCCTTAATTTGCCAATTGTGCATGGTGCTTGTATCACGGACCTCTGGAGCGCCAAAATTCAAAAGATATCAGGTTGAGCCAGCTTTTCCTTCCATCAGCCTTTTTGGTGCCGCAGATCCAAAGATGGATATTTGATATCGGACAAAATGATTTGCTTGCCGCACATTAGGAGAAAATGTTGTGACCACCGTTACAAAACACAGGGACTTGGTCCTCACGTCCCCAAAAGTTCAAACAAAAGGGCAGATATGGGGGCAGGGCGAGCACACCTGGACGTCTGGGTCTATGTGGGGGGATTTGGAGAAAGAAACCTGCTGATATGCTCACAGTATACGTGAATCCTCACTGCTTACATCCCAACACGCTGGTGCAGCAGAACCAGTCTTGGTTCCACCGTACCTGCAAGCTTCCTGTACTTAGTCACGCAAAACCAGGGCTAGCTTCTTGAACCCATGTTAACCTACTGTAGAATCCAATGCTACCAGTTAAGAGGCTTCAACCCAAGCAAGAACACAAAAGCAACCAACACCTTCCCACTAAATTATGGAACGGAGAAAGAAAGAAAAAGCATACTAAAATATAACAGTACAAAAATAGTGTATGTCCTGAAATGTCCCTTGAAACTAAAACATGGAGAAAGCACCACAAGTACACCACACATACTTGAAATTGAGAATTTTGGAACATATAGGGGATACCAAGAGAAATTATCATACATATAAAATAGCCAAACACTACGACAAAGGCCATGAAAATAACATCAAAGTATTTTAATTTTATGCAAAAGATGAAGCCACAAATCAAGTAAGACGTGGAAACACAACAGAAGGCTGAAATAATTAAAACCAGGCTGCTTTGTATGATTGGGGACAATGGAAACATCCAGGTTGAACAACGACTAGGAGCTACATATCTTTCTAGAAGAATCAAGCACAATAATGAAGTCAAAAAGTAAAAAATATGAAAAGGTTAGGTTAACAGCAATTCAGTGATAAATCTCAAAATAATAAACACATACAATTAGCCAACCCACTTGGGAGAAATATACAGGTAACTGAGATAATTGACCTAAAGTAATGTTTCTGCAACCCCAGTGATGAAGGTTTTGAGAAAAAAAAGAAAAATATTTACTTGATAAACCTTAGATTGAACACAAGGGGACTAAATTGGTGGAAATATAAGTGAGTTAATTATCCATGCAACTAGTCTCTTGTGAACTCAAAGCAAATATTATATTTTTCCACTTCAACTACCCCAATATACTTGGGTAAGGTCATAACAAATATGGTCAAGGGACACTTCTTAAGGTGAAAGTGAAAAGGGATTGGTAAATGTTAAAATGTTCTTGTGGTTGAACGCACCAGAACCTATCTCAGCCGTTTGCAATATTTAAAATAAAGCAGTCAAGTGTCTTCAGAGTGCTGTGTTTTTGTAAAAGGGGTTTTTGGAAGATACTTAGGCCGACTGGCCCATGTGACAGCACCAACAGATTAACGTTTAGTGCTGTAACGAAAATATCCTTTCTGCATCTAACATATAGACATACATATTGTATTCCGCTATTACACTTACCTTTCAATGTAGTTATATGAGTATGTTGTGGCTAGGTAGGTCAATGCAGTGGATGTGATATCATTTTAGGGATAAGTAGTGCATGCTATATATTGGAGGTAAGCTCTGGTACAGTAAAGAGAGCAGCAGTGCAGACTTCATGCACAACAGGGCTCAATGCAACAATCACTTGATTGTGCTACGGGTGACATGCTAAGGGAAGCTGCTTCCCGCACAGAAGGCATGAGGTAAATAAAGGGGGTGGGCAGTAAGATACAGGCAGATTCTCGTGGGAGGGCCATGAGGAGTGAGAGAGGAAAAGGGTTTGATCAGAGAAGCCCAGGGATATGAGCTTGGAAAGGGGAGAAGTGGGGAGGAATGGTAAGGGAATGAGCAAGGGAGGTGTAGAAGAAATCACATAAGGACTCCCAGTGCCTAATCTCTCAACATTTTACATTTACCCTAGAACCTAGAAACCCTTTCATTCTAAAAATGTAGAACCCTGAAGTAAACTTTCTTGAAAATGCTCTAAGAATTTGTAACACCATTCCCCTGCCATTAGAACACATCCTGCTCATGAGAACTGCACAAGGAAGATGAAGAGCTTACGGTTCCAGCAGCTTCTCCCACTGAGACTGGGACCACCCTTCCTCTAAAAAGATTCTAAAAAGATTCTTGATCCACTTGAATAGGTGGATTCTGCTAATATTGGCACAATGACTATTACAGTTCATATGCTGTAGATCACCCTATACTTTATCGTCTAGCTGCTGCTATACTATACAATGTAATCCTATGTAAAGAGCTCTGCTGCGCTGGTGGGTCTGAATTGCACTATGTGCAACTGCTCAATAAATAAATACTGTGCTTGCAGAAGACAGTATTTTAACCTGTCAAAAGCACTAAAGAAATATAGAAGGTAAGATGTGACTTTGTGAGAGATTCTTGGTGATTTTAACTAAAATACAGATTACAGTGTCAGCCTGCCTTGCTTTACACTATTTAATGTCTCCGAAGCCCAGCAAGCAATATACAGATGATCACTGTGGGGGTTCTAGTTGAGTACAGTTACCAGTAAATTTTTCTAATAAATCAGTTAAGATGGTGCACCGGGTGCATGTCATTACACTTGCACTCCGATCCACTTTGGGAATTGTAAACTTGCTTATAAGTGTCCAGAGACATCATATGAAAACAGAGCTTTAATGGAAACACCCCAACCGGATGAACAACAGTAAGCCAACTGCAGGATCACTTCAAAGCCCCAGATCAACATTCTATATACACAAAGGCATGCACTAAGCACTCCTTTCCTATAATGATCATGATAAGAAGCATAGCCACTAGTAGGACATCAAACGTATCCGTCCTACGGTTGTCGTTTGTACCACCAAAACAATGCACTTACAAAGAAGACAAGAAAACTAAAGAAACACAATATCAGCACAATAAGTAAAATATGTGATAATTAATTACACAAGAAGTGAAAAATTGACTTCAACGTCTACATATATTAAGATATACTAACTCATAGTGTTTTAAGTAACTTCGGGACAGATATATGAAACCTTTTTGCAATCACAATTTGCCCAATTTGCACATTACCAAATCGCAATTTGGATTTCTGAGCTAATAAGGATTCAGTATTTGCAAGGGGCATGTTTAGGGTATCCCTTCCAAATACCATATTTGTAGTACTACGTGCTAATGTTTTACGACCAAAATTTGGTTCCAAAACATTCATAGTTTACCACCAATTGAAAGTTGGTATCACCTATTCGCAAATGGGTGGGAGTCCCCTTAGGACCCCTTCCCCTTTAAAATGGTTAAAAATATTTTTAAGAGCAGTCAGTGGTCTTATGAACCACTGCCAATAACAAATCAACATTATATTTTTATTTTTAAACGCATCCCATTTTCCTTTAAGTAAAACAGCTGCACTGATAAAAAAAATGATTGCTTTATTTAAAAGCAATCACAGACATGGTGGTCTGCTGACTCGAGCAGACCACCATCAATGTGAAGACAGCGAATCCTAGTGAGTCACAAATTGAGCCCTACCTCATTATTAATCATGAGCTAGGTCTATTTGAGACCCACTATGAATTACTATTTAGAGAATAAAGGCTCAATAATACCTTTGTAATAGTGATAACCCAAATAGCGATTCACAAAATTTGGTAATCGCTATTATTATTGTTCATACATCTAGCCCTCGGACGTTTATGCATCCTAAAACTCTTTTGCTGTCCAGTATAAAATACATCACCCTTCTTTGAAAAATGAGACATACCATTGTCCTCAAATGTGTCATGAACTTCCCCTTTCTAATCTTTTTGACATGTTATATCCAGAATTAGCTCTCAGAGCTCTACTTAAGTTCCAAATCCTGCAATCATGTTTTTGTGGCATTTTTGAAGTGCTTTATTAATGACACGAACGTCCTCTTTCTTATCTTTTTGACATGTTAGATACAGAATTACCTCTCACGTATAATGAAGTTCCAAATTTTACTCTCATAGTTTTATGGCTTTTTTGAAGTGCTTTATTACTTTGTAAATTTGAGTAAACCTGGAACATAGTGCACAGCCCCCTGGCGCCTTAATTATTACCAAATCACCAACCGTAACAACTCCATCCTTTATATTTTCCATACTGTCAAAAAAACTTTTCCTTTTCTTTGGTACTTCTAATTCTTTCTCACACCACTCACTCACACCATTGAATTTTAAACCCTTATACCATCTCATCCAGCTACGACATAATATTGTACTAGGAACCCGACCCATTAAGAGTTCAAAGAGAATCTTCCCAGTGGAGAGATGCGATAAGCAGTGATTCTATCTTGCAAAAATGTGCTCCAATCACAACCATTATATTCAGCCAACTCAGTGCTTTCTTTCACAGTTTTATTTAACCTCTCAACAGCACAGTTGGTTTCAGAATGATAAATGAAACTCTTTTTGTGAGTAATACCACAATTCTTCAGAAAAACCTCAAACTTAGCAGAACAGATCTGCGGTCCGGTGACAGTGAGCATGAAATTAGGATAACTCTCTCTTTTAATTTTACATTTAATTATACTGAAAGAATACATATCAAGAACACAAGTAACTTCAATCATAGCATCCTTGTAGAGGCCCAGCAATATGCATAGCAACGTCATCCCATGGGTGAGTTGGAAGCTTCCTACACACACCATAAGATCCTAGCTTATGAACAAAACTTTATTACTGTTGTTACATTTGACACAATCTCTCTCTCACTCATCTGTCTGTCTCAGTGTCCATTCCAGGCCACAAAAAACTCAATCGTAATCTCTCTTTGTTTTTAATTACCTCCATGTGAACCTCATGAACCAGAGAAATAAGTCTTCTTAAAGGGTCAAAGGGAAGTGCCTCTCAGCAGAAAACCATCATCCACGACCAGTTCATCCATCACCATTGACCAGGTTTTGTTCAGAGAACCTGTATTTCCTGTTTTTATAGCATCCACAACCTTGCATAACTCTTAATAATCCAGCATTTCCCTTCCTTATTCAGCCTCAAACACCTGATGTGACTTAACAAACACTGGGCCCGATTCACAAAGTGACATTCAACTCGTAAAGTTACAAGTGCGGACTCTCCACATTTGTGGAGGAATCTCCATACAACACCCTGGAGGGAGTTGTAGGTCCCTTTGTGAATCAGGCTCATGTACTCCATCTCAAATGAATTCATCATTCTCACCACAAAGTGGAACTTTAAGATCAATAATCCCAACTAAATATGAAAGAGAAATTCAATATTGAACTCATGAACAGGAATAATATGCACTCACCTGATGGTGCTCCATTTGGTTTGTGTACAGTACACAAGCAAATCTTTACAAATGTGCTCCCAATGCACCTACTCATGTCCCCCTCCCTTAGTCTACATTCATGTGCATGGCTGCACACAGTCTGCCTTTGGGTTGTGGAGCTCTATCCATGTTGGCATGGAAGCTAACCTTGGGTGTCTGGAAGGATTGCCTATTTTGGAGTGGGTAGCCCATAACTGTCTCAGTAGTGTTGAGTAGCTGTATCCTTTAGCTCATGGGAACCTTATTCTTTACAGGAGCTGTTCTCGGAAGGCAGGTGAGACCACTCCTTAAGAATCCTTAAGAATTGACTTCTCTGGGTTTGTTCTTGGGTTGGAGTCCAGGAGCCCTCTCCTTGGAGATTCAACAATACAGCGCTATAGGTCACTGCCGAGGGCTACACTGATTGTTAAACACCCAAAACCATAATTAAATGCCTGAGCCGCAGGTGAAGGCTTATAACTAGGGAGAGGGTGTTTAACAACTAGTGTAGCCTGTGACAGAAGGGTTATAAGGCTATCAAAACATTTCACCCACTGAGAATAGAATGGTATAGTTTAGAAATGTAGAAACAGCAAGACAACACGTTCGAATGTTGGAGCTGAAGGCTTGTACCACCCATTATCAGCCCTGAGCCATGTCATTGTCTTGAATGGAGTTTCCAACATTCCAAAGTTCTAATTGTTTTTAATGCACCTCATTCCTTCAGTAATTCCGTAAATTTGTCTTATTTGCCACCCAGAAATTTCACCAGCTTCCATCTGGAGAATGGCAAGAAAATACAGGGCCATTTGCAGCATACGAGAGGCATGCACCAGCGACTATCTGGCACAGATCCTATAGGACAGCAGCATCCATGCCTGTGGAAGCTGAGGCATGTGTGCCTCCCACAATCAATCTAGCAATCTACTGGTTTCTTTTTTTTTCCTTAGCTCGGGGTACAGTACAAAAGAAAAATACCACCCCGAGACACACACAATCAGAAGAGATAAACAGCACACTACAGTACAGCTATAATCAATCAAAACCCTATAAAAAAAATGGTAGGGCAACGTAGTGAACAGTATAAAGTGACAGGGCAAAAAAACAAACACAATGCGAACTTCTTTTCCATCTTACCTGATGTTCAACAATAAAATGACAGTGCTAATACAGTACTATTATGATCTAACAGGCAAAGTATTAACTCAATACCGGCCACTAAGTAAAAATGAGCCTTAGATCTTAAACTAAGTCTATATCCATTCCTTTAAACCTCATTTCCACAAAGGAAGAGCCCCGGATCTTCTTGTAACGTTGTAAATTATTTACACAGACGAAATTCAAATATGTCCTTGTGCTAGTTTTCCCCATCTTCTTCAACCATTCCTCAAATGTGGGCTTCCGCGGGTACTTCCAAAGGCTATTAGAACACTGGAATGCTGGGGGCTCCATTGAAAACAATGGAGTGCTGCGGGCTTTTACTGGCCGGTAAAAGCCCGCAGCGCCAACATTCCAATGTTCGCTTTGTTCACAGCAACAGCTGTGAACAAAGCCTCACGGAGCCCGAGGGGATTTAAATCCCCTGGGGCTCCGTGAACATTTTTTTTTTTAATGGAACATTCTGCCCTGTGTGGCAGAATGTTCTAATAGCCTTAGAACCCGCCGTAGCGGGCTCTACCGGCTATTAAAGTCCCTCTCCCTTGTTAAATGCCCTCGCCTTCGGCTCAGGCATTTAACGCGGGGAGCGGGCCTTTAATAGCCGGTAGAGCCCGCTACGGCGGATTCTAAGGCTATAGTAATCATGGGATGCGCCACTAAAGTCAGGATAAAAATAAATTGAGCATATTGCTCCCCCATCTGTGAAGGAATAGTGAAACCGAACAAGATATTACTTGCTGAAGGTTTAATCTCACGACCAACCTTAAGAGCAATGTGCTAAAAAATCTGAGACCAAAATTCAGAGACAGCCTCGCATGTCATAAATGTGCCCCCAGTCTCCCACTCCCTCACACCTGGCATGTGCTGATGGAGGTGCGGAACATTTTGTTAAGCCTTTCTGGAGTGTAATAAACTATCCAGGCATTAAAAAACATCATCCTATGAAAATGTCCCCCCTCTCATGACACGTGAATCCATACTCAAAATACTTCGAGCAAGTCTCCTCATAAATCTCTACCTCTGCGATCTTTCCTTAATGTTGGAGGTAACTGAGGAGATGTCAGGTCAAAGTTTCTTATCCAAAAGCCAGAGAATCTTTCATTTTATCAGGTTTGAACAGCTTCCCGACTAACCCAGCCGATCTGTAAACCTCATATAGAGAGAGGCTACTAGGAATGGAGGCTATTTGTCTATGAGAAAAGCTAAGTGAAATTTCCTGCAAGGTATTCCCAGAACAGCTCTCTACCACTGACTTAATTCTATCCTGATCCAGGACGTCTCCAATCTAAGAAATATGAATCTTTGCCCACTTCCTAATAGCAGATTTCGAGAGACAGGTAAAGAGATGGGAACAGCATGCCAAGAGGTTTCAACATGAATCGCAGGTATTTTAAATTTGTGAAAACCTTGTCGCTTTGCATCAAAAATATTCAACAGGGTCTTTTACCTCATTTTCTTAGGCATTTTGGATTTATGGATAGCTCTTGACAAACCAGCTATACCATAGCGGTCAAGCATATATAGTATATAAAAGTTGTTGAACTGAGACCCCTGCATGGCAAAGCAGCGTAACTGTACTGCAGAGTAATAGATCCTGAGACAGGGAAGTGCCAGACCACCCTCGATCTCAGGCAGCTGGACAATCTTTAAACTAACCCAGGGCGATTTATTACCCCATATGAATGTTGAAAAACTGCTCGACAACTTGCAAAATCCCAGCTTCCAATCTACATGGAACATTTATTAAGAGAAATAATATAAGAGGAAGGATCAACATCTTTATTAAACAACAAGGACTCAGTCTTAGATTCACTCATTTTACACCCCCCTAGTCTCGTATACCTCTGGATCGCTTGCAACACTGTCTCAGTATTCTGCTTTTCCAGAAGTAAATACAGAACAATGTCATCAGCATAAAATGTTATTTTAGCAGCACCCGATAGGGGGGATCAGTTACCATTATGCAATAGAATATATTGCGCTAAGGGCTCTTTAAACAGGGTGAATAAAGTTGGTGTAGGGGACAGCCCTGGCGTGTCCCCTGCTTGGGAACAGTGTCTCAGCGCTTATTATTTGAGCCCATGTGTTCTCATACAATCTGGCTAATAACCTTGTGTGTTGGGGTGGGAATTTAAACTTCTCTAAGATTTTTAACAGGAAATCCCAACTCACAAGGTCAAACACCTTTTCTGCATCCATAAAAAAATAGAGCAGCAGGGATGTTGTCAGTGGTGACCAGATCAATACATCTGGCCAAACAATAAGTATCAGCTTTGAGCTGCAGCCTTTAATAAAACCGTTTTTGTCAGGGTGAATAAATGACCCCTGCACAACATTAATACAATTGGATAGACTTTTTGTGAAAAGTTTATAATCTGTATTTAAAAGTGTCATAGGCCTATATGACGCTGCAGCTGTCTCATCCTTCCCTTTCTTTAAAAAGTTCACTAAAACTCCTTTCTTAAAGGAGGGTGAGACTGGGCCCCCAGTCAAGATTGAATTAAACAAATCTGAGCTGGGGTTTGCTAATAATGCACAAAATCACTTACAAAACTCTCCCCCTAAACCATATTCACCTGTGGCCTTTGACCCAAGTAGCTCTCTCATAGCCCGTTTAACCTCCACCGGGCGGAATGGGTGTATCAAAAGGACTGCAGCCTCACTACTCAGCCCTGGAAGGTGCGTTTCATGTGAAAAAGTATCCATAAGGGCCGAATCCCACATTCTGATGTCCCCCTTATAAAGAGAGCCATAATAACTTAAAAACACTTGCCCTGTCTTCGAATTGTCTCTGACTATCTCTCCCATTTCCGGATCTTTAATCACGATTACCTGTTTCAAGATAGTGGCACCTACCATTACTGGTGCATCTGTTCACTTCTATCCAAGATGTGGTTCAGACCCTTTTGGAAGCACTTTCATGTTATGATCATCAACAGATAGGATAGAGAGAGCAGAGACCAGAAACACATAGCTGTACACAGTGGGTTTCCAACTGTGGGCGTGTAGCTCACACTAGGCCCTTTGCCCATCAGCACTTTTGCTGTATTTTGACATTTTCCTCTGGTTTCCGATAATTAAGACCTTCGATACTTACGTTGTAATGCTCCTCTCTGCATGATCTTGGTGCTTTTTCATTCCATCCAGTTCGTGCCGTTTGGAATCGGCCTTAATATTCATCCTGTCACTGTGACCTACAGTGGTGAGTGTACATTTTATTGTATACTGCCTTCTTGCATAATAAGTGGCCTCAAAAGCTTCCATGCACTTATTGTTACAATCACATGTACTACTCATTTCAGATGGTGGAGCTGCCATAAACGGTATTAAAACATTCTAAACGCAAGTGTTCATACCCTACCATTCTTGCAATTCTCCTGGATTTGGTTATAATTGTTTTTCTATATAGGCAGGTTCTGAGCATCTGAGGATCTAGAAAGGTACTGGGACTTTTTGCTCCCATCCACCACAGCACTGTCAGTCTTGTGAGAGGAATGTGTAAGTGGGAAACACCAGGATTGGAGTATTCCAGGGCTTCCTATAGTTCCCTTTTCCATCAGTAACAGACCAAACCAGAGACTATTTTTCAATCAACTTATCTCCTTTGGTGTGCCTGACCAGTACCTTTTTTTGCCACAATGTGGACCTTGCTGGAACATTAAGCATCAAATAAACTTGAGTCACAATAACATTTTGTGAAGTGCCAATGACCTCCTGGCTGCAGTTGTGCTCGTCCTTTTTATATTGCCTGACTTTGAGGAATGCATTTTAAGGACTGGAGGACAGGAGACGGATTAGGTTGTTGATTCTCCACTCTGCCACTCTGAAACATTTACAATGGTCTGTTTACTTAAAGTGTCAACTCTAGCACTCTGAGCCGGTGAATGTGCAATCGAGTAATTAACCTGTGCATGCATGTTATGGACACAATTTCAACAAGCATTTGCAATCAAATTGGTCTTCCGTTTGCTCGAGGTAGAGCTATTAGCGTTGTACATTCCTAACTGGACTTTTCTTGCCACAGAAACTGAAGTAAAAAGTGAAACAGTTGACTTAAGCGAGCAACTTCCGTGAGCGCAAAGAGAGAGACAAAAGGAAAAAGGAAAAAAGAAGTTTGCTCGCAGTCAAAGTTATCGGCAAAAGAGCAATTATCCATGTAACAGGGGCGAAGGCCGAGGTTGTAACCAAACCGCCCTAAGGAGGGACAAATGTAAAGCAGTTACCAACGAAAACGAAGGCTTTTTGAAAGGCAAACCCATGAATGAGTGATAGTGATGAGCGTGCAGTGGGCGTGCTTAAAGCCCAGATACATACCAACACGTCGGAAAAGCAGCGCTTACGCGCTGCTATGCTCAACCTAAAATTTAGTTCAGTCTTTTCAGCTGCCCACCTACGTTCCTCCATGTATATTGAAAATAGACCTGGTCATTTGCATGCTGGTCTGTCTGTGCGCTGCCTGAGTGACATGTTCTCTACTCCTTGTTTGTGAGAGACATTAAAGGCACTGACTGTTCAAGATTTTGGCCTCGTTTTCTTTTGTATGGTACAATTCTTTTGGATGAATGTTCTCTCCTGCTTCTAAGTAGGATCAGTGCCACTAACTGCCCACCACTGGCAGCCCAGTGAACATTTGCTACTTGTACTCCACTCTGCTGCATCTGCAAATGCTTAAATACAGGAACAGGAAGGAGGACTTTTATGAACTTGTGTGGCATGCAGAGAAATAAGTACTGTATGGGATCAGTGCCTGGTACGTTTTACGACTGACTGTCCAATGACACACACCCTCCACACATTTCTTAACAATATTTCCCATGTCTAGAAAAATAAACAAGATGTAAGACTTTTTTTTATAAAAGTAATAAGTGTAATTTTGGACCACAATGATGTTCATAATTGATGTAGTCCAATATATATATACAAGATTTACGAGCGATCAGAGAGTTCATGTTTATGGCTGTTTCTACTGAAGGGATACAAAAAAATGAATAGAATACATGTACTAAAAAGCATTGTAAATAAGACAATCTGGGCTACTTATGTCTCTACTTTAAACCTGTTGGAAAACTCAATAAACAAACGTGTTAAAAAAAGAATTATAAGACATACCCTAGCTAGCAGATGGGCAAGTCAGGATTGAAATCCAGTGGTTTTTGGCACCGTGCACTTGTACAGCCTGTGCAGTATGGCACAGGACTTCGATAAATAGGCATATGCAAAGCTACCTGTAAAATGCCTATTTCTTGCACTCGGTCAACATTGAAGGTAGATAGTTACATAGGGGAGCATTTAAGCTCAGAGTGAGTGAAACTACCGCAAGATTTTGCAATAATTTTGCTCCCTCGGAAGTCTTTTCACATGTGGCGAAATCGCATGCCGAAATACGGGTCAGTAAAATCGCATGTGATTCCTTCGCATGTGCAAAAAGCAATCAATAAAATTGCATGCAAACAAATTGAATGTAACCACATCCGGATTACTGAGCAGTAAAATAGCATGTGGAAAATAGAAAATTGCTATTATGAGATGAATGGTAACCATTTCCCCATGAGCAACTAACCCCAAAGTACTCCTCCTGCCAACAGCAGGTGTAAAAAATGACTAAAGAGCACAAAACTAGTGAAATACAAAATCTTGAACCAGGTGCAACCAAATGTGAAACTAACCAAGGAACTAACCAAGAAAAAAAGAGCAAAATATGTAATTCCTGGGGGAGATTCTTTCTTTTTTTACCAGGAACAGCAACAAGACACAAATGCAATTTGAATCAGAGACCACATCATATGCAATTTCTCACTTGTGCACTTGTTTAATATTTCATAAAACAGCATATTCATACAATGTCAATGGACAGTGAGTTTTAATGAAGCAAAGATGTGCCAAGCATAAAAAAAAACTAATTCTTCCTACTTATAAAATACACCCATACAACAAACCCAGACTAATACACTATACTAACACACAATTCCAATCACACCTCCCTGCCACCCCCAACCTGCCCTATGATTATGCCCAGTCACCATTATCCCTCCTCACTTACATCACACACCCCTTATTGACACCCCTACAAAACCTAATCAGTGGCAGCTACACAGCAGCCTTCATGCCCACCCACCTAAACCACTAATGCCCTTCTCCTACCCACGCTCCAAGACACACCTTATCATATAAACATGAATGATGTGCATGAATTTTATTAGGCTTATAGTGCATTTCTATGGGAAGATGTGAAACAATGTGAGGAATGGCTCCTGGAGCTGCTGCTTGGAGCACCCATCTGTGTGCTGGGCATCTGCCAGAGCTTTCCCTGTTGCAGGGCAATGGGCACAGATGTGTGCCTCCAGTTACTGCAATATGTTAAGTCCATTTGAAATTAGGCTTGTAAATTTACGTATAGCATGAGTCATGTTGCAAAAGGCCAGTATATTTCATTTTCGGTTGCAATGTGTACCACATATTGCCTTAATGTAGACTTTATTGCTTCCCACAACTGAATGCAAACGCTTGTTGCAAATCTATGCCTCTGTTGCTACACCACCACCAGATGACTGATGTTGCCACTTAGACCCTGCATGCGATTATTCACTGTCAGAGGCATCAGTGGGGTCATGTGTGTAAGCTTGCAGCTCCATATGACTAACCTTTATGGCATCAATCCATCTGGAACAATACCTGACCCACAGTGCTGGTGATGGTTACCACGCATATATGTACTTCAGTTGCCACTGGCTGCCCACTTCCTTTGCAAGTGGGTCCAGTCTATGTCTGCCCCTTGATGATGCCCAAAAACTTGGGCAGTATTGACAATGGGGGGAGCAGACTGAGTGCTGCTTGTGCAGTGACAGTGCTGCCAGGTGTAGGCATAGCCACCGTCTGTGCTGTGGACCGGTTGGTGCCACCAGCTTAGTGGGCTGTTTTACCTTTCACTCATCTTGCAGAGGGTGGTGCATAGCTTGTAGAGACCTGTATTTAGTTCTCCTGTGCTGTGTCGCCTGCAGTGACAATGGTGGTGGATTGACTAATGAGTTAACAATCTCATTTTAGAACATGCAAAAACAGTGACTTAACAACATGAGTCAAGTTTGACCATTTGGATATATCTGAGCAATAGCCAAACTGTTAGAACTCTGATATGAAATACTTATATTTTTCTTATGCTGTCACCCATAGGGTTAGCATAACCTATTTGCCATGGGTGATGTCTTACCAGTTGACTCTTAAATGCCACATGGTCCTATCATTCAAGCAATTCACTATCATGGCAGGTAGAACATCAATACATTTATGTGACAAAGGTGCATGGACATGAACCGTGTAATGGTGTATGTCACTCACTAGGATCCTCAACTCCTCTATAGCTTTTATTCCCTTGATGCAGGTAAGACAGACAATATTCCAGATCTGCTACCCCCAGGGGATCAACTTGAGCTCTGGTGCAGATCCTGACCCCATGTTAAGGGTCTCACATATGTGTCAGTTGTTCCCTTACAAGACATTTCACGTGTTGAAACCTTTCCATGCCGTCTTGACTGTATAGGGGTGTACATTGACTGCTTTCACCTTTTGGGTGATATGGTGCCAGACATTTGCACTAGTGTTGTTACTGGTCTTGGTTACTAAATGGCCCATTAGCCAGAGCTCTCCAGACACCTGTAATGCAGGTTCACTAAAATTGAATTTGCTGCTCGCTCAGGGGCCTTGTTTGGAAATTGGCAGGTCTGATGATGTGGGTGGAGAACAATGCTTAATTTGTAAAAATAAAATAAGTGCCAGGGCTCTTGGTATGAGGCATTGAAGCTTGCACCATTTATTACCACTGTCGGCTTTGCCAGAGACAATATCTACACAACTGCTAACCAACACACTGCTGCAAGTATGACAGTTCAGATTATTCCAGGCCCCGAAAGCTATAAAAATGGCTTAGGCGGCAGGTATTGTTTTAATGTATACTGAATTAATGAACAATTTTGTTCCTCTCTAAATTGAACAAAGAGCGCCACTATGTGGCAGTTGTCATAAGTGCAGGTTTTGACAATGAAGTGTCGGTGCTGAGCACCGGAAACCACCGGCTCAAATTAAGCACTGGTGGAGAATTTATTGGGTGGATTGCAATGGATTGTCAATCCAGAAGATGACTACTAACATGTTTAAGGAATGAAGTTGGCTCCCAGAAACAACGTTTTGCCTGGGTTGGCTGCTCAAAAATCACACAGGTGTTGTCAGCTTCGATCCTCTAAACTGACTAAGGATGTGGCACCAGGAAGTGACATACCTCCTGCTGTTTTATGTAATTTCCTGTAAACTGTTTTTTTTCACTCATGCACAGTAGGACCAGTCATTAAAACGTTTATGTGAGGAAAATTATAACTGGTAATCCCGATTCTACAAGACCCAGTGAATACTTGTAAAGGAATGGATTTACAATCAATTTCATGTGTGATTTTTTCCTCACCCATTTGTCACCTCATTCTTAATGAAGGCCACAGTTTACTGATTACATTCCACAAATATCTTCACAGCAGTAATATGCAAAACGCGCCTTAAGCCATAGAGGGTCAAAGCCAAGGCATGAGGGACTAAGGAATGTATTGTTTTGGATTAAAACAATTAACTATATATTTAAGTGGGAAATTATTTGTACAGAACACATTAAATACAACACCATTTGCATCATTCAGGTTAGTGAGCAAACATCTGGTAATAGTAATGTTCATGAAATGACTCCAATCAATCAGATCATTCAGTAGGTCTCATTCTTTCAAAGGTGAGTTATTTGTGCCTCTTTCACAGTGAGCTCTCAGAAACATCAAGGGATTCTCACACAAGGGTAAAACAATGCCAATCCTGATGCGAAGAATTAGGTTTTTCTGTTTTGCTGTCGAAAAAAGATTTATATGAATATAAAGGATGACCTTGAACGTGTAGGCACCTTTGGCCGTAATAGTAGAAAGGCGCTACAAACGTGGGAACAAGTTTGCAGCGCTTTACATATGATCGATGTGATGTTTTTCGATCAACACCTGGTCCCTGGTGAAGGGCATTCACGACAAGCATTGGGCCCTTAGATCATCACTGTATAAATTAAATATAGAATACTGAAAATAAGAAATACAATAAAATAATTTCTATACATACTGGGATCAACAGAATAGTTTGATGACAAATGTCAGGCATGAGGTGCGCTAATTAACACTGCATGCCTGTTAGTCCATGTGCTAACGTCCGTGTATGCTGGACTGTGCGCAAGGTGTCTGTTTTGATCTCTGTGTATGATTTTTTTAGGCGTGCAACTGTGTCTAGACGTGCCAATGTGTGCGTGTGTCTGCGCAATCATCTTTGCTGTTTGTGTAAAATTATTATACAACAGGCAGACTAACTGCCTTTGACAGAGTCTTATTTACACTGCTGGTTCCCTACATTTCTCTATCCTTCATGTGACCCCTTCCAAACGACGCCTGTCATGCTACGGTGGCTCACTGTATACGCCCTCCTAGCACTCTTCTCCTGTCGGTTTCAACTCTCTTTCAGTTCTTTTCAGAGGAGCGTCTGGCAGCGTGCTCCCTTTGTTGAATTTCTAGTCAGATGAAGGTATGACCTTTTGATCATGCACATGCGGACAAAGTCACACTTAGGCAGCCTGAGGGTGACTGGGAAGGCGAAAATCCAGATACGACATAACAAGCACTGGTATTGCCAATAGGTCTCGCCTTTGGGACCTTATTAGTATTTAGCCATGCAGTACATTATGGCAGACGGAACAAACTCTAGCTGACATTGTCAGTGGTGGCTGGTAGGATTTTAAAAATTGAGGGGGGACGCTTTTAAAATGCGGGAGTGTTTCACTTTAGTACATCTGTTGTTATCACCACACTGAGAGGCATTTAACAGTTTTAATAAATTAGGGTGACCAGATTTTGAGGAGCAAAAACCGGGACAGGTCAGACATAAAAGAAGGACTAATGACTTTACTCTCACTTTTATATCTGACGTGTCCCTTTTTTTCCATAACTTTGTGAATGTGTGCCTATACATGTGTGTGTTTATATATATATATATATTTATATACAAACACATACATACACACATTTACAAGACTACATATATAAAATTGGCTATGGTATGGCTTGACCTCCCACCCTGCACCCCTAACCCACCCCCAACAACCTCTCTCTGCTCCCCACTCCGTCTCTCTGCTGGGAGTAGGCAGGAGACTGTGTTGCCTGACAGTAACAGATACACTACTTTAATTATTTCATACTTTGTAGGCCTCTTTAACTTATGCTTCCCTAGATTATCTAACCTTTGCCCAAAAAACAGGGACATTTATTTAATAACCTGACCTTTGTCCCAAAAACCGGGACATTTATTTAAAATTAAGAGAAGCGTCGGACACTGGGACAGTCCTCTAAAAACCAGGACTGTCCGGGAAAATCCAGGACATCTGGTCACCCTATAAAACATGCCTCTCAATATAGTAATACAAACTGATGTACTAAAGTGAAACAACCCTGCGTATTTAAAGCTTACAAGACGCTTCAAGTATATCAGTTCAGGATGCACATATCCAGAACTGGCATTTTTTAAAGTGCCCATCCAAGTGTATTTCACTTTAGTACATCCGTACATATCACTCTTATGAGAGGCATTTATTAACCATTTTAATAAATGCCTCTCAGTATAGTGATCTAAACTGATGTACTAAAGCAAAACGCTCCCTCATATTGAAAGCATTCCGGAGGCTTTTAACATATCGAGAACTAGCATATTTAAAAGTGCTCCCTTTGTGTGCTTTTAACATGCAGGAGTGTTTCGCTCTATTCATCAGTTAATATCATTATACTGAGAGGCATTTATTAAAACTTTTAATAAATACCTGTAAGTGCAGCGATATGAATGGATGTACTAAATAAAGTGAAACGCTCCTGCAAGTTAAAATAACATATAGGAAGCACTTTCAATACCAAACATTAGATGCTCTAAACAGATACTCTGTGCATGCTAAAGCATGCGCAGTGTATCTGTTTACAGCATACATGTGGCTCGAGGTCACAGTCTCATGACTTTGTGACCTCGAGTCACATGCCCTCAGTCCTTCACAGACTGCAAGCATCATCCTTTACCAACAAGTCCAGGTGACGAGTTTTGAAAAGGTGTTGCCTGTAGCCTGTGAAATGATTGATAGGCAGTCCTGTGAATACAGGACTTGTGCCCTAGACGCCCTGGAGGGCTTGCAAATATGACACTGCTGGCGTCATAAATAGGAGATCTCTTCAGACCTCCAAAAGTTGCAGGCCAGGGCTGGCACTAGGGCAGCCCTTAGCCTGCTTAAGGATTGCAGTAAAAACAAGCTGTGCTGCACATGCTCACTAGAGCATGTGTCCCTCACAGTAGTGCCTGGCAGACTGACTCTTGTCTCAGCAAGAACGAGAGGCAGCCAGACACGGAGGGCAGCTCATGGCATTGACTTGTTGAAGCAGATATGCTAATTAGAAATGATTAATGTTGATGTGTTGTGATTAACAAAAAGCACCCTGAGAAACTAATTGTAGAAAAATTAATGTGCATGTTTGAAGATGTGCCCACAGAGAATGGCAGCGACTTATACAAACTTGTATTAAAATGACTAAAAAATGTGTGAAATAATAGAAATGTGTAATAAAATTGTAGTAATGTGCCATAATGAGATGTATAACCTATGTTTTGCATTATATCATAGAAGCTAACTTAACTGAAGTCGCGGCCTACTTGCCAGGCCTCATGCAGAAGCAGAATTAATAAACGCACGAAGTAGAAGTTCCTGATGCCTATGAACTGACCATGAACTGTGTGCTTA
Source organism: Pleurodeles waltl (assembly GCF_031143425.1). NCBI lineage: Eukaryota > Metazoa > Chordata > Amphibia > Caudata > Salamandridae > Pleurodeles > Pleurodeles waltl. The sequence goes on along the minus strand of NC_090444.1, from coordinate 419,794,497 downwards.
GCTAGAATGTTCTGCAATGTACTGACGGACAGGAGATGATGAAGTCAATTTGATACAATTATGTGCAGAGTAGGTTAAATGTACTTTCCCAAGACTTGAACAATAGAGACTCTGACTGAAGAGGAACATGCAACATTTTCGATACCTGAAGAGCCAGATGATGAGGACATTGAACAGTGGACCAATCCATGAACTGGAAACGACGAAATATTAGAGCTTATAGATTTGTAAAATAAACGTTATTGGTTACGGTCATAACTGCTGATTAGTGAACCAATTAGGAATTAGGGGTATGGACTGAAAAACTCTAATAAAAAGTCATGACAAGGGGCTAAAACTTCAGATTAAATATGAGAGATGCGAGGGGAGAGTTGATGACGTCAGGAGACGCGATTCAATATGCTGTCATTGGGTTCATGTTCGTGAGAGCCTGATGCGTCGCTGATCTATTGATGACCTGAAGACGAAGACTGACTTTGTTGCTGATCCATGTGACTGATTAGCTTTGTGCCTTTTCTTCTAGGTACCAAAAGCGCTGTCTTATAATTTCCCTCCTAGCTAGATGTTTTTCCAAATTCATGTTTCCTAAATTGTTTTCGCATGAAATCCCATATACTGATGTTAATCAGGGTTAGGTAGGATCCCTAGGGGTAACGTTAACAGTGATAAATGATTGACCAACTGATTGCTGAACTCTGCTATTGATGCTGTTATATTCATCTTTGTTGGCTTACGCTAAGGCTTTTGATCACATGTTTTCTCAAGTTCTGATTAGAGTGTGCTATTGGTGGTCGCTAATAAACTAATTCTGAGCTGATTAAATAAAGTTTGAGTTAACCAATGCATTAGAATTGTAATTAATAGGAAAATAAAAATTGTTAAATGCTTTATTGAGTTGTGGTCCTTAATGGATGGTTGATGAAACTAACAGTTAATTAATGTTTCTTCATAGTATAAAATTGATTATTATTGATTATTGATATACTTTAGTGACTACATGGCTAGGATACTCCATGCGATTCAAAAGGTTCATCGGTCTATACGCGTCCCAATGAAAGTTTACTACGGACCAGGCACGCTAGCAGTTTTTGGTAGCAGCTTGATGGTTAGTTTCCTTCGAGAACTAGTTATGTGGTGATTAATGGTTATGGTGGTAGTTTAAGTTAGGGTTAGCTGCTCAATTTATAAGGTTTGAATTTTGTTTTTCTGAAATGGCAATTGTAGCAAAGATGATGTCCCCTTAAGCCCAGAAATGATTTACCCGGATCCCGCTAGTAAAGTTGGGTATGTTCCCGCGCTGTTTTGTGGGATAGCATGAAAGTGGTAGGTTGCGCTTGAAAAGGCTTATGCAGCCCGCAGGCGAGTTGTGATGAACAAGATGTAAAGTAGGAAGTTTGCGTACTCCAGATAAGGTTTAGTAGGAGAGTGCATACTCCGCAGTATGAGAGTAGGGAAGTCGCCGAACTTCATATGTGTGTGGCGCTTTGTGCTCAAAAATTGTCCACGTGGTTGTTGGTGATGCACGGACCCTGCGTGGTCTAAGACTCCGGAGTATATTGACAAGTGTAGGAGACACTTGGTTACATGTTATAATCTGTCTGGTTTAGTAGGTTGATCGGGCGTGGTCAACAAGTCGGTGTGTGAGTTAAGTGAGTAAGAGAAAATTTCGACTGAGATTTGGTGAGTCCTATGTGCACCAGGACAGACCCACTGATCAGCTGAGAGCAAAATTTACGGGTTGAATTTTGGTTGCGAATGTGGGAGATTGAGAAAGAGGAATAGCTGCATAAGCGAAAGTGTCATCAATGAAAATCCGGAAGGTCTCTGAAGCGATCGTTTACCTTCCTGTAGTAAACCAGCAGGTTTGTTTTTGGTTATTGTTTTTTGATTAGTGCTCGCAATAATTTTCCATTAGTTCCATGTGAGTCGTAGATTAGGAGGACAAGCCGCAAGACTTTGTCAGCCGCAGTGTGTGAGTGTGACGTCAGAGTGAGCTGCGCTGGGATAGGTTGGTTAGTAAGAAGAGTCGTGAGCGGATTGGCAGCCGTCCGTAAGAGGCAATTGGTTGAGTAAGTGGGTGAAAGGAATCTTGGAGTAAAAGTCATTTCCTTATTGAATTGAATACACAAAAGATAGCGAAAATTAAGTTTTTGAAAGCGTTCAGGAGTGCCATGAAGGGTGATTCTTACATTAAGGCGACAGTTGGGGAGCCTACTCCAAGGGAAAATTCTCCAGCATATATTGTGATGGAGGAGTGAGGTGTCGTGCCATGTCTTTGGTTGAAGCAGTGGTGCAAACTGACAGAGAAACAGGAAGCTTTAGAGTTCCCAGACCATGGAACGTTTAATTTGAGAATTTTGGATCAGTTGCGAATGACATTATATGAGATGAAGCCACTTCTGAGACCAGCACAGAATGAGGCATTAGTGGTTTGGGAGCTTGTAGCCAGACAGCAGCAAGAGATGAAATTCCAGAGGAGAATAAGAAAGTTAAAAAAGTCCTTGGCAGAGGCAAGATGGGATTGGGAACAGAAAAAGTGGAGAACGGAGACGTTACAGGGTGTTGGGTTGTTTCCTGTTATCACAGAGGAAGATGAGTCCGAAAAAGATGTTGATGAAAGTAATAAGAGTTCAGGGAGTAAGAAGAAGAAAAAGACCTATGTAGAAGAATAAAATTCAGACGTTGAGGATCTCATTACACAATTGTTGAGGGACCGACCTCCGCCATATGGTGCGCATGTAGGGGGTCCAAGTACTAGTTCTGCCCCAACTGCTCCAGCACAAGTGTCGGGGACAGTGGGACCAGTGCAGACAAGGTAATAGACAAGTACAAGGGGTAGTGCGGAGTACTCCTAATGCAGTGACTACTTCAGTGGTCCAAGCACAGATCCACTCACCACTGATACAGAGAATTTATCCAGATGTACCAATTCTTGAGACAACTTCAAACTTGGTGATGTCATCGGAGCAAGTGTTTTCGAGGCCAGTGCTAGTTCAGACTGAGCTGACTCCAATGTTGTTGCCTCAGGCACAGCCACAGAGTTTGCCGAAGCTTACGCCAATGACAGGGACACAGTCGGATGTAACACCAGTGATGAACCAGAGTATGGGAGTAGCCCTTCCATAAAAGTCAGGTGTTAGGACAGCAAAAGGTGCAATATCGTTACCGATTACGGTTGGTCCAGCGGTACCATTGTTTGCGCAGAAGAAATCAAATGCAGAAGAACAGGGTGAAATGTCACAGAGCCTCGTGAGGAGGGGAGTGAGTGTTCATGTGCAGGTGATATCATCTATGGGTCAGACCTTTAATAGAGATAGACCATTAATGGATCTTAGTCCACTTGTTGCGCTCCCAGATGCGGTAAATGGCCTGAGTGCAAGTCAGAGCTTGAAGCTTTTGACACCGCAGACTCCAAGTGCTGTGGTAGAGCAGGTACCATTGCCGAATGCAAGTAACATCTCGTTACAAGGATTAACAGCACAGCAACTGAGTGAATGGTTGGATAGTTTGAATACTCCTCGAAATACATCTAAGAGTGAACAGCAGATAAATCGTGTAAGATTAGCTACAGAAATAACGGAGCTAGTTGAGGGAAAAATGGATGTGAACAGATTAGGGGCCAGATGTACGATGCTGTTTGCGCCATGCAAAAAGCACATCGCGATGCTCATTCCCATTTTGCAAGTCGGTAACCTGGTTACCGACTCGCAAAATGGGAATGCGACTCGCAAATAGGAAGGGGTGTTCCCCTTCCTATTTGCGATTCACATCGCAATGTAGATTTGCTTTGTGACCACAAACGCGGTCGCAAAGCAATTCGCAGTAAGCACCCATTTCAAATGGGTGCTAACCCATTCACAACATAGGACCCCTTCCCCTTTGTGAATGGCCCTGAAAAAATGAAACACAAACGTTTCATTTTTTCGTTTGTGTTGCAACTCCTTTTCCTTTAAGGAAAACGGGCTGCAATACACAAAAAAAAAAAACCTGCTTTAATAAAAAGCAGTCACAGACATGGTGGTCTGCTGTCTCCAGCAGGCCACCATCCCTGTGAGTGCTGCGAATCAGAAGGGGGTCACAAATTGCGACCCACCTCATTAATATTAATGAGGTGGGTCTTTGCGACCCCCTTCCGATTTGCAGATGTTGTCAGGGACACTATCCAGCATCAGGGTTTGCGACTCTCAAATTGCGAGTCGCTCAGACTCCCAATTTCAGAGTCGCAAATTCGTTTTTTGCTACATCTGGCCCTAGAATCCTACACAGAAGAAGAGCTGAGGTACTTGTGTCCAAGGATTACAAGGGAAGTGAGAAAGATACATCAGAAATTGGCAGATCTGGCAGACAAACATGACATAGAGATCAAGAGAACAAAACATTTGAAAATAAGTTACAGGTTAGATTTTGAGGCTAAAGACATGAGGTCAGCAAGGATGAAGGTGCATCTAAAATAATTATTGCAAGGTGCTCAGATTTGGGGAGCTTTAAAGAAATGGGAAGGCAGATGGGCAAAGAAGAAGGATAAACAGAAAAAGATTCACAAGAAGGGTCTGAAAGTGCTCAGAAAGAAAAAGTTCCAGTAAAGACTTTACAGATGAGGGAAATTCCAGGAGGGCAGTTTGTTCATGTTTCATGGCACAAGAGTGATATACTGTCATTCACAAATGATTACCCAAAATTGAGAGAAGAACCGGTTGAGTGGTACCAGCAGACAGATAGATTTGTGAAGCTTTCTAAATGTCTGTGGGAAAACCTTAATACCCTGTTGGAAATAGTGATTCCAGCTGATTTGTGGGTTGAGTGTAAGAGAGCCGTAGATTGGCCGACGAGTGAACCAAAGAGGGATAGAGTTACAGGTGCACCATCACCTGAAGTGATGAAACATTATTATAAGGTGATTGAGTTCCTGAAAACAAGAATTTCACCTACAAATATTGACTGGCAGAGGATTGACAAGACAGTGCAGGAGGCGAAATAGTCAATACATACCTATTATGAGAGATTGCTGAAGCCGTTCAAGGAGTACAGTGGTAAAGAAGCAATTGAGCCAAGAGACATTTTGCACTTTATGTTCAGGTTCGTTGAAGGATTGAGACCTGAAATAGGGCAGATGATTAAGAGTATTTGATTTGCTGGCAAGCGAAGCCGATTGATGAGGTGTTGCAGTATGCGAAATACTGTAGTGATGAGATTGAGTTGAAGCAGAAAAAAGTGAAGGAAAAAGCAATGGTGATGCAGATTAAGGCAGCTCAGACAGGAGTGCAAGGAGCTTTAGTGCAATAGATGCCGCAGCAGCAGGGAAACGTTACGTTCCAACGTCAGATGAGAGGTAGGGGTCGTGAAGTCAATATGACTCGTGGTCCGGATTGGAGTACTGTGGTGGTTCCGAATGATATGCAGGGGATGAAAAGGATGTTACCATGTCATCTATGTGGAAACGTGGGACACTGAAAGCGGGAGTGTCCGTTGATGGTGCAGGATGGTGTTGTTCAGCAAAGTGGTGATGTCAACACATTTCAAACTGTGAAGGTCCCTAGAATGAGAGGATCTAATCCGAATTTTCAGAATCAAGTTCAGAATTTCCAACCCATGCAGCAGGTGCAAGTGCTGCGTGCAAAAATGACATAGTTGCAACCAATGCACCAGCAGATTCCCATGGTACCTAGACAGCAAATGCAGATACCTCAAGCCCCAATGGAATAGCAACAGATGATGCTTACTCAGCAGGTCACAGGTCAGAGGCAAGACAGAAGTAATGACACAGTGCACCAATACCCATTACATAGTGAGATTGAAATAACGTTAAATGGATGAGTATTAGTTCGGATGCAGACCCATACATGCTTGCAGCATCATTAGAGGTAGATCAGAGAGGACCTTTTGTGAAGGGGAAGGTGATGGAACACAGAGTTTCATTCTTAGTGGACACAGGAGCTACACACTCTACAGAGAGAAGTGCCGAAGTTCAGAATTTACCTCTTTCAGGCAGAACAGTTCAGGTTGTGGGAGTAGCAAACAGACATTTGACAAATCTGATCACAGATCCAGTACATGTTGAGATTGGCAATTTCCAGGGACTGCATAAGTTTGTAGTTTGTGACTCGAGTCCACTATCTTTACTAGGAGGGGATTTGTTGTGCAAGACCTAATGTTCCATTAGTTGTTCAAATGCAGGAATAGAGGTCCAGACAAATAGCGTAGATGAGGAAGAACAGACATCTGAAACTGCAATTGATAATGTTAATGAAGAGTAACCGTTGATTGAGTTTTTCCCAATGTTTACTGTGAAAGAATTGCATGTGAATTTGCAGGGAACAGTACAGGAAAATGTGTGGGACCTGACAGATAAAGAAGTGGGTTTAATCAAGGGAGTGGATCCGATTAAGATGACTTTGAAACCGAATGTAGTGTTCCGCAGCTTCCACAGTGTGTCATGGCATAAGATGTTCTGATGAAAGTGGACAGATAATTGGAGATTTTCTGAAACAAGGGATTTTGAAAGAAGTGTTGAGCAGTCCATGTAATTCACCGATAATGGGCTTGAAGAAACCGTGTGGGAAAGTACGCATTGTGTAAGACTTGCGAAAAGTGAATGGCATGGTGGTCAAGTGTTGTCCTGTAGTGCCAAATCCAGCAGTAATACTGTTTCAGATTCCATGCGATGCCGAGTGGTTCACAATGGTTGACTTGTCACAAGCTTTCTTTTCTGTGCCTCGTCATGAGGATAGTCAGTTTCTTTTTAGTTTCAACTTCCCAGACAGAGTCTACAGCTGGTGCAGACTTCCACAAGGGTATACGGAGTCACCATCTCTGTTCAATCAGATCTTGAAAAAGAATTTGGAGTCATTGGAGTTACCGTACCAGTCGCCTCTAGTGCAGTACATTGATGATTTGCTGTTTGCATCCAGAACAAGGGACGAGTGTAAGTATGACTCGATTGCCCTGCTGAATCACTTGGGAAGTTCGGACATAAGGTGTCACCTTTGAAATTGCAGTACTGTCAGAAATCAGTGAAATACTTGGGACTTCAGATTGAGAAAGATTCATGGAGAATCTCTAGGGAGAGGATTACAACGATTTTGCAGAGAAGTCCACCGACTTCACAGAGAGATGTCAGAATGTTTCTGGGAATGGTAGGTCATTGCCGACAGTGGATTCCAAATTTTGCTGAAATTGCCAAACCGTTGCAGCAACTGACACATAAGGAAGTTACTGACCCCATTACTTTAGATGAGGATCAGATGAAGGCGCTTACTGAGTTGAGAGAGAGTTTGTGCAGAGCTTCAGCATTGGGAATGCCTGATTACACTAAGCCATTCACATTGTTTTGTCATGAGCGTGATGCTTGTTCTTTGTCTGTTTTGGACACAGGTCCATGGATGTGCTTATCGCCCAGTAGCCTATTTTCCAGCTACCTTAGACCCAGTCGCAGCAGCTTTACCAGGTTGTTTGCGTGCTGTTGCCGCAGTTGGTCAAATTCTTTCTCAATGTGAGGGAGTAGTGATGGCATACCCTTTGACGGTAATGGTTCCTCAATCTGTTGAGGTTTTACTGACAAGAACAAAACACAGTTTTGACTGGTGCGAGACTGACAAGGTATGAGACGAGCATATTAGGTGCTCCAAATGTAACATTGAAAATATGTGCAGTGTTAAATCCAGCAACATTACTTCCAAGTGATACTGTTGAAACTGAAAAAGAGACATCGAGATGATTGTCTTGAGGTAACTGAACTGTGTACAAAACCAAGGCCTGATATCAGAGATACCCGATTGGAAGAAGATGATCAAATTGTCTTTGTCGATGGCTCATGTCTCAGAGATGCTACAGGGACATTGAGAGCAGGATATGCTGTATGCACAATCACAGGTACATTAGAAGCTTCTTGGCCTCGAGGTGCATATTCTGCACAAACAGCAGAATTGGTAGCTCTTACTAGAGCATGCCATGTTTCTGCGAGATTGAGAGTCACAATCTATACTGAGAGCCAATATGGTTTCAGAATTATTCATGATTTTGGTCAATTGTGGTCGCAAAGGGGTTTCCTGACCTCTACTGGTACACTGGTAAGAAATGGCGACAAAATAAAGGAGTATTGTATGCAATACAGTTACCTGAAGAAATTGCCGTGGTAAAATGCAGTGCACATCAAAAGGCCCCAGATTCCATCTCCTCGGGAAATGGATATGCGGATCAAGATGCAAGATTTTGCACATTGAACTGTATATCGTTCAAGGACAAGTGGGAATTAATGCCAGAAGAAGACAACACATGTACATGTTTTGCATTAAAGGTGATTGATACTCTGGAAGAATTGAAAACATTGCAAAGTAATGTTGATAAGGAAGAGAAACGTCTCTGGGCTAAACTAAAATGTGTACAACGTCCTGATGAGATTTGGGTTTCTGAAGAGGGTCAGATGGTCCTGCCCGATAGTTTATTGTCGCAAATGGCCCGTTATTACCACGGCCAGGCGCACATTGGAAGGAATGCCATAGTTAGATTGTTCAAGATTGACTGGTTCAACCCTAAGTTGAGACAGGCAGCAGATGCAGTATGTCATTGCTGTATAGTTTGTCAGCAGCTAAATGTGGGAAAAGGGACAGTGGTGAATTTGAGCCACATTGGAAGAGCAGGAGGACCATTCAGAAGAATGCAATTGGATTTCATTGAGATGCCTGCGTATGGAGGTTTTAAGTGCGTGCTGGTGATTGTGTGTGTCTTTAGTCACTGGATTGAAGCATACCCTACAAGAAGGAATGACAGTCTCACAATAGCAAGAATGTTGCATAGGGAGTTGATACCACGTTTCGGGTTTCCAATCTCTTTAGAATCAGATAGGGGAGCTCACTTCAGTAACAGCATTGAACATCGAGCAGAAGTTGCATTGTAGCTATCGCCCTGAAGCATCAGGACTGGTGGAACAGATGAATGGTACTTTGAAATCAAGAATTGCCACGATGTGTGCAGCTACAAATCTGAAATGGCCAGATGCATTGCCTTTGGTGTTGATGTCAATGAGAAACACACCTGGCTGGAAGACAGGGCTGTCGCCCCATGAAATCCTCATGGGTAGAGCAATAAGATTACCAGCAGTTCCAGCCAATGGACACATTACGGATGATATGGTGTTGGACTACTGCAAGGGTCTGGCTGACGTGGTTCGCTCTTTCTCTCAGCAGGTGCAGGCCACCACCCTGCCACCCATCCACGGTCCAGGGCACAATCTGAGAGCCGGTGACTTGGTTGTTGTCCGAAAACACGTTTGCAAGACATGTTTGGAGCCATGGTGGAGAGGTCCTTACCAGGTGGTGTTAACAACTACGACAGCAGTGAAGTGTGCAGGACTTCCGAACTGGATACACGCGAGCCATACAAAGAGAGTGGTATGTCCACCAGACCATGAAGAAGCGTTGTTGAGAGCACCAACAACAGCAAAACAGGTTGCCACACCTGAACCAGAAAAGGTGCTAAGAGAGCCTGAAGTCGAACCAGAACTCGTGGAAGATGGTTACATTACCCCTGTAAGAGACGAGAGCAAAGAATTACAGGAGGTTGTGCAAGAACCAAACTCAACGGATACAGCAGGAGAGCCTAGCTCAGCAGAGGTTCTCTGAGAAGCAGACGGTGCTGAAAAACATACAGAGCAAGTGCCAGACAAGAGGGGGAAAGAGTTGAGATGGGTCAAAGTCAAAGTGATCAGACTCTTCCTGAGCCCATTGCAGGTCCATCAAGAGAAAACACCATAGAGAAAGAGAAGGAGAAAAGAAGTAACAAGAAAAGGAGATAATTGGGGAAGAAAAAGGAACTGATCATAAATGAAACAATAGAAGAAGATGTGGGCACTACGAGAAAGGAAGAATTGAGTGATGGAGAATTAAGTGGTGATCGAATGTTGAAAAGAAAGAGAATAGCAAGTTGATGATATGCAGGTCCTGAATGGGCGTATGCAACTACCAATGAATGCCAACACAAGTTTATGTCTTTTTGTTTTGATAGAGATGTTCTGAGTCAGTACTTTGGTGTAACCTGAAGGTGATCGGAAGCTGAATTGTTGGGCTGATCTGGAAAACTTAGAAGAAATTGCTGAAAATAATACTGGAAGAGACAGTGATAACCTGATTTGACACTGAAAACTGGATGTCACAAGCTGCTAATCGATTTTGACAAGGGAAAAGGGTTCCTGGATGTGAAACTGAACTGCAAGAGAATTTTTCCTCATTTTGATTTTGATTGCACTTTATCTAAGAGTTACTTCTGCTTTCTGATTCCTTAAAGATCATAGCTTAGCTAAATAATCAAGATAGAAATATTAGGCGCTGTATATATATGAGTGTTGGATTGGCAATAATGTGTGAAATCTTGTTTATAATAATGATTGTGGGAATGTCTGTTTATAATATGAAAAGAGCTATTATTACTTCTACTCCTGAGCCTACTACACTAACAGCTTTAGAGAAGTTTAAGTTAGATGAGAAATATTTGCATGACTATACTAATGCGCAAGGAGAGCTTTCTTCTAATGTCTTCTATCGCTTGTAGAGTGAGTATGTTGAAACGATGAATGTGAGGAATTGTATTGTATGCAAATTCCTTCATCAGTAGAAGAAGGGGTTACGTACCATAGTCTTCCATTAACATATGGAATAAGCTGTAGCTTGCTTCTAACAAGATTCTATAAACAAGAGCACATAAAGTATTTTTATTCCAATCATGATGTAGTGTTTTCGTTTGTTCCTATTATTAGGTAACTAAGTAAAGCAGCTAAAGAGCATATAGTATTAGTTAGGGATTCTTCGAGCCCACACTAACATTCGGAACAGCCTACGCGTATAAGAACAATTTGACATGCTTGCTTACACCTTTAGAAAAAAGCTTTAGGGCACACTGATGACAGGAGAAAAGCATTAAAAGAAAAATTAGAAAAAGGTTTAGAGGAAAGGACTTACAAGAATGATTATGCTTACACTGCTATTAAAACGCAAGGGAAATTAGCATTAGATGCACTACATGTATGGAAACTTTGTGTATATAGGCCAAAATCACGCACTGACAATTTATTTGTGGGAACGAGTGAATGTAGGCATGTATTTTTGTTTCGGAGTAAGTGGACGTTTATGTTGAATGGTCAGGACCCTGCTATTCCTGGGATCTATTATCTATGTGGACTTAATGCTTATTACCGTCTTCCAGGAGGATGGTTTTGGACATGTTATTTGGGGATAGTTTTCTCTAAAATTTAATAGATAGATGACTTAAAGAGATCTCCAAAATTGACTGAATTACATCATAAGCAACAGAGGAGGGAAACCTCTTCTGCAATGGTGGGAGATTTCTTTGGAGCAGTGATTCCTTCAGTGGGAGTCATTCTGAATTCGATCAAGATACGAAAGTTGACTACTATTGTGGATAACATGCTGACACATTTTACAGGGGCAATACTCTTGTTAGATACTGAATTAGCCACGGATAGAGCTATGACGCTTCAAAATAGGCTTGCTTTAGACATTCTTTTAGCGAAAGATGGCGGATTCTGTAAAATGATTAACTCTAGGCATAGCTGTTCTTACATACCTAACAATAGTAAGGAGATAAGAGACTTAGGGCCAGATGTAGCAAAGGTTTTTACCCATTCTGTGTCTATGGGAAAAAGTGTTCGTACATATGGCCCTTACTTACTAATTTGGCTAACTCAGTAAGGATTTGAAGGAATTGAAAGAACCAGGCATTTGGGAAAAGGTTGGAAAAGGATTTGCTTCAGTGAGAAATTGGCTTGATCAAATTTGGAATGGCGTATTATTAAAGATTAGGAAAACAAAAAGATGATGGACGGAGTGCTGAACAATGCAAACACTCACCCCCAGTCACAGATCTGTGTTTAATCCATCGTTCTTTTGCTCACCGTGCCACCCCAGTTTGGACCCAGCCATATGCAAATCAGTCTTGACCCTGTTCCTCATGGGAACAGTCCAGCCCGAACTGCCAAGCCAGGTCCTCCCTGGACCGGAAACAAGCATCCTGGGACCGGTTTCAGGGTTTCACCCTTCATCAACCAGGCTAGCTTGAATCCAGTGGCACAGTGAGCAAGGGACGCACGTCTGGGCATACCCTTCCCACTTAGGGAAACTTTAGGAAAACAAAAAGATGATTGACGGAGTGCTGAACAATGCAAACACTCACCCCCAGTCACAGATCTAGGTTGAATCCATCGTTCTTTTGCTCACCATGCCACCCCAGTTTGGACCCAGCCATATGCAAATCAGTCTTGACCCTGTTCCTCATGTTTTCTCAAGTTCTGATTAGAGTGTGTTATTGGTGGTCGCTAATAAACTAATTCTGAGCTGATTAAATAAAGTTTGAGTTAACCAATGCATTAGAATTGTAATTAATAGGGAAATAAAAATTGTTAAATGCTTTATTGAGTTGTGGTCTTTAATGGATGGTTGATGAAACTAACAGTTAATTAATGTTTCTTCATTGTAGAATAGTGATGATGTATTCATTATTGATATACATTAGTCACTACATGGCTAGGATACTCCATGCGATTCAAAAGGTTCATCGGCCTATACGTGTCCCCTTGTAAGTTTACTTACTAAGGACCAGGCGCGCTAGCAGACTTAAAGCCTTGTTTTTTAAAAATTACAAAACAACTTATGTGGATGGTAATTGTTCTTGACAACTACTACGAAATCAATGTGGGTGGCGCCCTAGTGCCCACAAGTGGCAGCCGCTGTTGGACATTGTGACACCACTGGTGACCTCTGCAGAGTACCTGAGCTAAATTGCTATAACATTTTAGTTCTTTAGATCTATGTTGCTAGTAATTATTTGAAGATAATTTACATTTTTATTTTACATTAAAAAAATTCAAATATTATTAAATAAATATTACATATTACTTCCATTTACTTTACCATAGGAAAATCTCCTTCCCAGTGGGGGAGACCTCAGCCTGAATGTGAAAAGTTACTGGTAGCAACTTTACACTCGTAAATCTTATTCTAGCTGGCTCCTCACCCAGTTTTGACACAGTGGAGATGTGTAAGTCTGCACTTAGCAGTAAATGTACACTTGGAGAATAGCAAAATAATGTAAAGTTAATATTTAATACTGTGCAAATTTACACATGTAAATTTATCTCTGTAAATAGGGATCATTACATTTTGGTATAACACCTCTAATGCATCACAAGTGAGGCAGAGTTCCAGAATTATTTGTGTTTCCCCATTGCCCTCACTCTTAATGTCTACTAGTGTTTGGTGAGTCCTCAGTATCTCAATCACCCACTAGTAATCTACAGTACAGAATATAACATGATCAGTTTGGAAAGTGTAACAAAAACAAAGCTGCCTAAGGCACAACTTCAAATTCCAGGAAAGAAATCAGGACGTAAAATACACATCACCTACTACTTCCAGATCTATTTTGATGGTGTAAAGCTATCTGTATTCAACCACCGACTCCATCTTCACCACTGACTCCATTTCGTGCTTACCTTCAAATGCCATCACATCGGTGGCGCAGGTATTTTTCCATGCACAGATTGTTTTGTATACTGAATGTGTTTTCACTCTTCTCACCAGATCAGGGAACATATTGTGGGGGATACGGAGGTGATAAGAGTGTACCAGGATGAGAATATTTACAGCAGAGAAAGGTATGGTTCTGTCACGGGAATGCGCATTGTGGCTTGGTCAGTCCTTTTGCATGTTTTTGACACAGACCGAGGACAGCCAGCGCTTGAATTTCACAACTTATTCGAAGGGAGGGAGAAGGTTACCAGAACCTTCCTCTTGGGTTTATTTAAGGTATATGAGGTGGGGACACTTGGTGTTGAGGCGAAAATAACTAAATTTTGAGGGTGGACGCACTGCTCAAACACTGTCCCACTGGGGAGTGTTTCTCGGCTCTCAGCTGTCCAGGGTCCCACAGCTTGACGTTGGCAAGGACAGGGATGATGTTGGATTCGATCCCCATGGTGATGTATGTTAATTCTTAATTATCTAGCTTTTGCTGTGTGCATACATATATATATATATGTATATATATATATATATATATATATATATATATTCACTGCATATTCATTGTTGATGTATTACATTTTTTTGCCTACCTTTGTTTAACTGCTGTGGTTATTTTGGTATCTATACGTGTTTTAGTGCATTCAAGTTAAATTCTCAAGTTAATATTTTTGTGTGGCTTCGTTTGAGATCTGGGAAGTGCCTTAACAAACTCATTACTCAGATTAAGAGTGCTGCATTCTTTAGTTTTGTTCCCTCTGAGTTTGAAGCTAAGCAGTACAGATGGCACACTCGTTCTCCTTAGTGCTATATGTAATTACACTAACTGAACCATTGCAATTGCCATAACAGTGCTTAAACCAGCACAATGGCAAATAATAACTGGACAGTTATTTCACACATCTGGCGTAAATGATTGTGGGTGCTGCCAAATTTCAAAGGATAATTATGCAACACTGCTAGATATTTCCTGTAACAGGAAAAGAGCAAACACAATATTATGCCCTTAAATCTTATGTGCCCTCATAGTGCAAAAGCCTCTCCTGGAAGCTTTTTAAAACACTCAGTCAAACCTCAAAAAGCTTTCTTTTTAAAGATATCAGACCAAATATTGCTTTGTCGTTAGACAATACAATTGTTTCATAGATGACCTCAACATACGTAGGCTTTCTTTTTACCAGCTCCCAAAAAAATGCAAAAATATTTTGCTTTGTTTAAATACACAAACACTAAACAGGTACAGATTAAACTTAAGTTTCACAGGTCTAAAATTGCATCTATGCTGCTTTGAGAAACAGGCATACATAAAAAATATAATTTTTCTTAAGTATATCATCACTTCTGTAACTGATGGTCAGTGTCAAATTGTTTGACAGTATACGCCTCTAACTATTTAGTGAGAATGTCAAAATACTAAACTAAACTAATTTAAACACATTTTAAATGAACTTGGGACAGGCTAACTTCTTGTTAGTAATTTTCACTCAAAAGGTCCTTGCTCATAACTGAAAAGAAATCCAGTCACTATGTACGGATACATTTTGTTTTTAACGCCTACACCTAAAACGTAATTACATCAGAAGCTATCTACTCTAGCAAAATATTTCCATTTTTCCTCTCGTTTGATTGGAACAAGATGATATTTCTGAGTCTAAGCACATCTGGGCAGGAGATCTGATGCAGAAGTACTGAATCAGTATCAAAGAATTTCATGGGTGCTCGTTTCACCCTAACCTGTTATACCTCCTTTGGAACTTGATTGCCCCATATTACCTGTCAGGCACCTGAGACAGGTTGCAAATATTTAGTTCTTCTACCATTTGTAGTCCTTTCTTGCTGATTTATTTCTGATTATTATTGTTGAAAGCTCCCACCATTTGACATATCCACTGTTGTGATAATCAGCGCGAGGAAAAATCCCTTTTATCATACCCACCCCCATTTTTTGCTGACCAGTATTGCTGGCTTTCAAATAGTGCACACTAGGGTACTGCTGTCCACCCCAATCCCTAATTGGCATATTTACCTTTCTAGTAAGGCCATAGTATATGGTGCAGTACAATACACCAGTGGCATAACAAAGTTAAATGTCACTTGTGGACAGCAGCACATGTGCTATCCACTACACTTACGAGTGAAAACATGACTTCAGGTCTACATACGTAGCCTGACTACTACAGTATCAAAACCTGCAGGTGAACCTGCCACAATAACCCTTTTCAAGGGACAAAGCTCTACTTTTAAATATTAAATAAGCCACTCCCTACTGCCTACTACTAAAAAGAACTGCATGCACCAATTTGCTAATGGCATGTACCTACAGTGATTAGCCCCCAAAACTATTTTCACTGTAGAAGGACTGTAGATGTAACTGTAGAAGGGCTTCAGATATCATATAAAAAAAACTAAAGTTCAGAACCAAAACTGTGCTATATTTGGTTTAATGTTCAGTAAAAATCCAATTCACTTGCTAAGTCGGATTTCTAATAATATTTAAGAAAATATTCTTTAGAAAGTCAGACTCTGTCTGCCTAACCCCCAAGAGCCTACTTAGACTGCCAGCAGCGGGCCTTGGTGGTGCTTCCCCTCAATGAGGTGTGAAAATTGCTCCCAGTAAAGAAGCAGTGTATTACGCCTTTTGGATGTGAGGTATGTGACTGCTATCAGCCCAGGAAGGAGGGCAGCAGTGACCAGGGTGAGGCCTTTTCATTTATAGATATGTATAAAGGGAGACCTGGAGAAAAGAAGCCTTTGTTCTAAGGACCATCAATAACCAGCTTGGCACCAGCCCACTGAGAGGGGGAGCTGGTCCCAGAACCAGTTGTGTGTAGTTGAGGAAAAGGGGACTGCTCACTTCCTTAAACACCTCCCTGGCTGGCACATCACCAGCCTTCAAGAGTACAAAGGTGCTGACATTTAGAATAGTGCACTATGGGATAGACTGCAGTAGGGCACACAGGATGTGATGCAAAAGTGGGAAGGGTTCAGTGGGGTTTCCCCTGAGAAGTTATTTTTCATTGATTAGGGAAACGTTCAGTAGTCACTCACATTCAATTGCTAGTAAATCCTACAAAAGTGTCACCTGATCCACAGCTCATCAGAACATATAGGACCCGAGGAAGAACAGAAGAGGACTGGATTTGCTGTCTGTGACCTGTGTGGAGGCCTGAGGGCTGCACCTTCTCCCACTTGTACAAAGGACTGATAAGCAGACTCCAAATGTCAGTTAGCTGACCTCCTGTGTGGCTACAAAGACACAAGCTGCAAGAGGTCTTTTTTATGAAGTGTTGAGCTAACCAGCAGCAACTGCCCCTAGACTAGAGGTTGCTGGTGGCTTGCTGGAACAGTTCCAGACCCTGAGGTCCTGGGAGCCTTAGAAGTGGTCAAGAACAGCTGCTCAAGAAAGTATGAAAAGTGGGGACTTAGGAAACGTTTGGATTTTGAAGACCACAGGAGTGTCAGTGGGACCTGTCAACAAAGGTGTTGGATTTTGAGTGGACTTCATTGGGTATAACTTTGGGATTTCCCTTTGGAGGATTTTGAACTTCAAAAAAAAATCCTAATTCTGAAGTTTGAACTCTTGACCAGGCGAATGAGCAAAAAATATCTGACTGACAGAAGGACTTCAAGAGGTATGAAATTAGAATGTTCCCTCTCTGAGCCCCCTCCCATAACCAACAGCTTTAGCAGGACCTTGTCCAATGGCTGGCCGACTCTGAGTGAACTTCACTGGATACAGCCTGCCGCTTGGTCCTGTTGGAGGATTCTGGCCTCTGTTTCAGAGACTAAAGGCCCGATTATGAGTTTGGCTGTTGGACCGCCAAGGCGGCAGTCCCAAAAAGACCACTGACTCAATGGTCTCCCATTGTATTACAATGTTACTGCTGGCTTAGAGGCAGTGTACCTGACGGCGGGCACGGTCAGCAATACAAGGTATATTTTTACATGTGTTGATGCAGGTGTGTACAGTTTGACCAAAAGTTACACATAAGCATGACACATGTATATAAAATGCAAGTAGCATTCCACTGCTGAAGACTGGGTCATATATGCCCAGTCCAGTCAATGGCAGAAAAATGAAAATTGTACTTACCTGTCTTTGTTTTTTTTTCTGAGGTGAAGTTGCTACTGTGAAGGGGGGACACTGGAAGAAGGGGCCCACATCGGAGACTGAAGGGAAAAGAAGGAAATGAGGGAGCAAGCACTCCATTTCCTTTGATTTAGCCATCTCGAAGCATTCAGTCTCCCTGCCATAGCTGGCTCAACGGAAAAGCACATAGTAATGTGGACAGCAGTATCCTTGTCTATACCGCCCTGTGACAGATGCTTTTCCCCAGCCATCATCAAGGGTGGTCGGTGTATGGCTGGTGACGTTGGCAGGACTCCAGCGGTCTCTAGTTCAGCAAACTGCCAACATTGTAATTCGGCTGGCGGACCACCTAGTCAGCGGCTGGGATCTCTGATGCTGCCGTGAAGATGGTGACAACACCATTAAACTCGTAATCAGGCCCTAAGTCAGAAGGTAAAATTGGTGACTGGGACAACCCGCTTGGGATATGCAACCTCCGCCTAGGAGCAGTGTCTGATTGTTTGTATTAAAAATGTTAAAATTCATATCTCCGGTATCTCTTATTGAATTGTAATCATTTTGGTGTGATTTTTCTTAGTAAAGGTTACTCTATGTTTAGAAATTGGTTGTTGGATTTCTTTGTGTTGAGTTTTTACTTTTTAATTGTTTTGGTACTGACAGATACTTTGCACACTTTTCCTTATATCAAGCTTGTCTACTTTGTGCCATAATTACCAACCTGGGTTTGAACCCAGGTTAAACTTGTGTGTTGGTCCTAACAGTATTTTAGGACTTGTTACGGGGGAACAACTCATATTCTGCACAAATAATAACCTATTTGCTTAAAATTCGATTTCTCCTCTGCCCCTACCAGCGGTCTGAGACAGTTACTTGTGGTTGAAGAGACTTACCAACTCAAATAAAAAAATAGTACACTGGACATTTTTAGCATACCATCTGTTTCAACTCTTCAAAAACAACTTTCTATTTGGTGAAAACAGACACACAGCTGACACAGCGTTACCCCTATAGCTTTTTACACCTGTGACTCTCTAACTTTGCCATTACTCCCAGCCCTATATGCTTGTGCTATCTTGCTCCCTCGTCTTTTCTTCCTCTTTTTCACCTTCCTCCTGCAGTCTTGAAGTAACCTATTCATGCCTCGCTGACACATGTGCTTGTTGCTTTTGCTTGGATGTGTCCCTGCAAGACATGTCACAAATAACGGTGTTGAGTCCTTGAGGTTACAAACACTGTGAGAAGGAGCTGAAGGAGTCCTTTACTAATTCTAGACCTGACCACATGTGTACACATAGTTATAACTTGATATGTAACTATTAAAACGTTATCTCTCGTGTCAAAATGTCGGGATCTTTACTAGCATTGAGAATACATCTCATAAGGTGTCAAGATTCAGGAAGTGAGTATGTATAGCACAATTAAAAAATAATTCCTAAAATGTAAATGAAAGCAAGTAAGGGGATAAATACCAAACACAATAATTCTTAATAAATCACTATAAAATCAGTGGTTTTATTTTTAAAAAGATAAAAACGACTTTTATTTACACACAACTAAATATGAAACAGAAAATTACAAATGTATACAAAGAAGCCCTGTCCTCAGTGGACCTCTCAAACTAGAGATCTGTGCAAAAATGCCTTTCAGTGTTAAACAAGGTAAAGCTCCTTCCTATGGTGGTTGTCAAGTTCACACCTTCGTACTACAGCTGTCACAAAGTTTAACATATAAACACCTATCCGCCTATTTATTGCAGTTGCCAGAATTCACAAACTAAACGTTTCCCATTCATTTCCCAGAGTTCACAACGTAAAATCCCTTCTTACTGTATATGTCAGAGTACACAATGTAAACCTCTCCCTATTCCATTTGTCAGATAGTTCAAAATGGAAAACCCTTCATCTGATATGTTATACTGCATTTATCAAACGGTTATACCATGCACAGCCCTTTCATAGTGCAACTCTCTGAGTGTGTTATGCAAACCCGTTCTAACTGAGTTTGTCAGAGCTCCCAATGCAAACCCCCATCCTATTGCATTTGATAGAGATTTCATAATATAAAGCCCCTCCCTACTGCAGGTAAAGTCCTTCATTTGGTGTTTGTCATGGAGTCAGCAATGTTAAACTCCCTGTTTTATTTGTCACAAAGTTCACAGTTCAAAGCCCCATCCTACCTCATTTGTCAGAGTTCATAATGCAAAATCCCTTCCTGTTGTATGTTTAGAGTGTGTGCAGAGTAAATCCCCATCCCACTGCAGTTGTTAGAGAGTTCAAAATGTAAAGTCCCTCTGTATATTGTTTGACAAGGATTTCAAAACATAAAACCCAACCGTATTGTATTTGTCCCAGACTTCAAAATGTCAATACCCATCCTATTGACTTGGTCACGGGGTAACACCATACAGATCAACATTCAACTGTATTTTACACAGGTTCTATCCTTATCAGTTATGAGCAATGGATCTACTTTTTATTCCCACAGAGGCAACTACTATCGAATCAAATGCTGAAGAGAAGAAGGTCAGATGTTGTGGAGGAGCCAAAGCTCCTTTCTCAGCACTGATTGTTAAAGCTCTTTTTCTGGTTTAACATACATTCTGAAAGACATCTGTGCTGGCAGGCCATACATAAATAGGCATAACACGTTAACACTCTTGAAAGAGGGAGAATTCACAGGTTGAAACTCTCCCCAATGAAAGCAGATCAGGGGTGCAGGAGATGCATGAGAATGGGGCAAGGGCTGCATGTGAGTGATGCACGTGAGTACAGCCTTTGGTTATCAAAATGCTAAGTAATAGATAATGTTTTCTCTCTCCTTCCCTTGTGGTCTGAGATCTCCAACAGAACTTGAAGAAGCTGGAAAAAAAAACAAGATTACAAAACCGTTGCCTTGTGTTTTTTTGTTGTTCGCTATTAATTATGAAGAAACTGCTTCAGCATTGCAAAGAAACGGTCAGTGCAGATAGCAGCACAGGGAGCAGCTCACAGGCTCTTTCCAAGCCAATAATGGAAAATAACAGACTGAAAAGAGAAAGGGCAGTGCATAAAGTAAGGTGTTTTCTTATCTTATCTCTCACATTTGTCTTTATTATTACAAAAACCCAACTTCAAATCGAATAGAATTTAAATTACAATGTTTCAGATAAAGTATACCACCTCTGCTAACAGTGATCGGGTTAGTAGAATGTGTAGCAAAGCAAAACGATAATTGTGAATGTAAAACCCAAGAGCTCAACTTGAAAGTGGTATATGTTCTACAGGAGCACATCAAACAATTTTGAATACTGGAGCTGCTTTTGTGAAGTGGAACATCAGAACGCTTTTCTGAAGAATAGGTCAGCAAAATAGGGCAACTGTGTCTCGAAGTCAATAGCAGCACAGCAGTTAAGCACTGCCTTAAGCAATATTACATTTTAAAGCAACCTACTTATGACAAGTCACATCAATTTCAGTTCAGATAAAGTGAACAGAACACCCAACACTAGAATGTTAGTTTTTAAGAGCTCTGAACAAGGAATATGAAATTAGTAATCTGCCATACTGCGATTGAATTAAAGTCATAAAACTGTCATTTTGGGAAAAACAGAACCAGATTCAAACTGAATTAGTGGCAGACATCTTTTAAAAATAGAAATCTGATACCTTAATGGGTTCATACTAGTATGAACAGACTGCTAACCAGTGGCTTGTCTCGTGCCATCTGTCCATGGATGGTACTTAACAGTCAAACAATCTATTATGGCACCACAGTTAAACCTCACGGATTACGTATTGCTGTAAAATTAATTCAAACAAACATTTATTTAATGAAGTGTAATTATAGGGTGCTATGCCGGCCGCTTAAAGACGATTTTAAAGACGCGTTTATTTTATTTAAAATTAAACCTTTTCCTATTTCCAATCCATATTAGTAGGAAGACATTGTGCTCAATAAAAAATAAAAACAGGAGTTGAGACAGAAATCCCCCAGAGAGCACACGTCTTTTAATGGAGATTTTGAAACAATGGCCAAGATCCCAAACTGTACTGAGCTGACCTTCAAAACTGTATCTCTGGCTATCCCAGACATACTGAAGCAAGAATAAAATGAGGACAGTATTTGCTGCAAAGCCATTCACAGTTGCCAGTTAAGTTTTCTTTCCAAACACATCAGTTTCTCTATTACATAGCATTATATTTTTATGAACTCTGATCTTGTTTTGTATAATACAGATTATATACAGCACAATTTACATCAGTTCAGTATGGTTCAATGACTCTTGTTGACGCTAGAATAAACAGCTCCTTTCTGATTTGCTGTGTGTATAAAACAAATAGAAGAAAATAATTCACCATATGGTTGGCTATATATATATATATATATATATATATATATATATATATATATATATATATATATATATATGTTGGACCTGGCCCTTTTTGCAGGGTTATCCCCAAACATTTTGCCTTCTTCCTCCTATTTGACCTATTGTTGTTCTCTTTAAGATTCTGGGACTCCAGTGCTAAAATACGTATACTCTCTGTCTAAAATGTATTAGTGATTGGTTTCTGCATGACTGGCATATTTGATCTACTTTTCAGTGCACAGTGTGCGCCTAGGACTTGTATATCGTGGGCCTGCAGCACTAATTGTGCCACCCACATGAGTAGCCCTGTAAACATGTCTCAGGCCTGCCACTGCAGTGTCTTTGTGTGGTTTTAAACTGCATTTTATTATCTGCAAGGTACCCATAAGGTAGGCCCAAGGTAGCTCATGGGCAGGGTACATGGTATTTAAAAGGTAGGACATGTTATGGTGTATTTTACATGTCCTGATAGTGAAATACTACTAATTTCGGTTTTCACTATTGCAAGGCTTATCTCTCCCACAGGGTAACTTGGAGATTGCCTTGAATTATCTGTTAAGTGTAAATTCCCATTGGGAGTAGATAAAGATAAGGAGTTTGGGGTCTCTGAACTCACAACTTAAAAATACATATTTTGGTCTAGTTGATTTTTGAACTGCAAGTTTGAAAATGCTACTTTTAAAAAGGGAGCATTTTCTTGCCTAGCCATTCTGTGCCTCTGCCTATCTGCTGAATACACGTCTGGGCCAGGATGACAGTTGGGCTGTTTGTGCATTAACTCTAGACAGTCACAC
Source organism: Pleurodeles waltl (assembly GCF_031143425.1). Taxonomy (NCBI): domain Eukaryota; kingdom Metazoa; phylum Chordata; class Amphibia; order Caudata; family Salamandridae; genus Pleurodeles; species Pleurodeles waltl. The sequence continues at coordinate 419,771,736 of NC_090444.1, read as the reverse complement.
AAAGGAAGCTAAGGTGTGCCCTGCTTATCCTGATGGCCCATCCTCAGGTTGATGGGTCTTCCTGAGCTACAGTGGTGGGAGGAGCTGACACTTGCACCTGAATAGGGCTGTGTCTGTTCTCACACAAAGCAGTCTCCAATCCCCTGGAGTGTGTCTGGGGCCTTGGCAGGGAAAGGCAGGGTCTTGAGCACTAAAATGACTTCTCTTTGAAGTTTGCCTACTTCAAAGACAGAAATGGGTATAAATACTGGACCTCTGACTCCACATAGTTAGAACAATTCTGGGTTGAGATATTCTTCCAGGAAGAAGAGATGGATGGCGTAGGAGGGACTGACACTATGGTGGTCATTACAACCCTGGCGGACGGTGTTAAAGCTGCGGTAATACCGCAAACAGGGCGGCGGAGAAAAAAAGGGAATTATGACCCTGGCGGAAACCGCCAACAAAGACAGACACTTTAACACACCGCCCGCCACGGCGGTACAGACAAGCAGCGCAGCGGTCACCGCCAACAGACAGGCGGGAGACAATGTACCACCCATAGTATAACAACCCGCCAATCCGCCACCTTTTCCGGGGCGGATTCACCGTGGATAAAAACACCTGTGGAAACAGCTTCTGCAATGGGAAAACGCTCACCTGAACACATCCCACGAGGACTCCATGGAGCCCGAACTCCAAATACTCCCTGCGCTTATCTTTCTGCTCCTCAAACGACCACCAACTACATAGGCGCCGAAGACAACGGTGAGTCCTGCACCTACGACATAGGGAAGGGGGGAGGCAAAAGTTAGGGGGACACCCACGAAACACCCCCACCCCCACCATCGCATATTACAACGTACACACCAATGCATCCACAAAAATCACAGTAACAACCCACAATCCCCCCGGCAGAATGAAAAGACAAAGCAAAATCCGTTTAAACCTTGTAATGTTGCAATATACATGTTTTGCAAAAATATACAGATATATACGAAATTCAGGCCGAAATATATACATTATGAGAAGTAGTGCAGATATGTACATAACAATGTCCGTGCACCAACAGTCCAAAAATGCATTGGCGAGGCCCACCAAATATACCTGACCACAATTGGAGAGAACACTGCCGGGGCATCAGATCGAAATACTACAGGCACCTCAGGGGGAAGGGAAGGGGGGGCACCTCAGCCGGAGGAGTGCAAAGCCAGATCCACGACGGGGCTCCCTGCCCACTGTGCCATCCTGGGGAGTGCAAAGCCACAGTCTCTCAAGTCGATAACATTCTCCACTGGTTCTGGAGGGGGACTGGTGCCCAGGGTGCTTCATCCTGTGCAGGACTGAGGTAGTGGATGCATGTCTCCACTGGTTCTGGAGGGGGACTCATGCCCAGACTGGATTAGTCTCCCCGTGAAGGTTCCTGTCCTGTCACTGGCCCAGCTGCACATGGGATAAGGACGCTTTATGTGGCGGTCTATTCATTCTTACCCGGTGCATGCCCTGTTCAGCGGTGCTCTGTCCTGGCGGTTCTGGCCTGTTCAGCGGTGCTTTGCCATGGCGGTTCTGGACTGTTTAGCGGTGCTTTGCCATGGCGGTCTTTGCCCTGTTCAGCAGTGCTCTGCCATGGCGGTCTTTGCCCTGTTCAGCGGTGCTTTGCCAGGGCGGTCTTTGCCCTGTTCAGCGGTGCTTTGCCAGGGCGGTCTTTGCCCTGTTCAGCGGTGCTTTGCCATGGCGGTCTTTGCCCTGTTCAGCGGTGCTTTGCCATGGCGGTGCTTGCCCTGTTCAGCGGTCCTCGCCATGGCGGTCTTTGCCCTGTTCAGTGGTCTTCACCATGGCGGTCTTTGCCCTGTTCAGCGGTCTTCACCATGGCGGTCTTTGCCCTGTTCAGCGGTGCTTTGCCATGGCGGTTCTGGACTGTTCAGCGGTGCTTTGCCATGGCAGTTCTGGTACGGATATTGGTGTGTGGCATGACGTTCCCTACAATGGGCATTGGTGTGTGGCATGACGTTCCCTACACTGCGCATTGGTGTGTGGCATGACGTTCCCTCATAGCCCACCTGGGCTGTGGCAGCTGGGGCCCTCCTGGGCACTGACTCCGGCGGTGGCGGTGGTCTCCTGAGCAGTGATGATACTTGGGCCCTCCTGGGCTGTGACTCCGGCGATGGTCTCCTGACCAGTGACGATACTTGGGCCCTCCTGGGCGGTGACTCTGGCGGGGGTCTCTTGACCAGTGACGATACTTGGGCCCTCCTGGCCTGTGAATCCGGCGGTGGTCTCCTGACCAGTGACGATACTTGGGCCCTCCTGGGCTGTGACTCCAGCAGTGGCCTCCTGACCAGTGACGATACTTGGGCCCTCCTGGGCTGTGACTCCGGCGGTGGCAGTGGTCTCCTGACCAGTGACGATACTTGGGCCCTCCTGGGCTGTGACTCCGGCGGTGGTCTCCTGACCAGTGACGATACTTGGGCCCTCCTGGGCTGTGACTCCGGCGGTGGTCTCCTGACCAGTGACGATACTTGGGCCCTCCTGGGCTGTGACTCCGGCGGTGGCGGTGGTCTCCTGACCAGTGACGATACTTGGGCCCTCCTGGGCTATGACTCCGGCAGTGGCGGTGGTCTCCTGACCAGTGACGACGGTGCTGGCGGTTGTGTCTCGACCGCCGGGAATGATGCCGCCCTTCTCCGCTGTGACACTCACAACAGGCTGGGCGGACTTCCTCTGGCCCTTCCCCACCTTTGGTGGAGTCACAGCTGACTCTCCAATCCCCTTGGAACCCATGTCAGTTGTTTTCCCACCAGGAGTCTTCAGACGGTCCCGTCGTCCACTCTCCAATTTCAGAGCCTTGACAGGGGGTGGGCTGCCAGTGCCTTGGCTCCGGGTCATACTGCCTGCCCTGGTGGCCGGTGCACTCCACAAACCTTGAACAGGCACCACTGGTATTGGAGGCTTTTTGGCTGAGGCGCTACGACAGGACTGATGAATTGGAGGAGGGGTGGGGGCAAAAAGGTCAACTTTACAGAGGGACAGTTTCTGACGAACACTGGGATGGGTAGTTGGAGGTGGGGTCTGGGAGTGGAGAAGGAGGAGGTGGTTGTAGGAGGTGTCACTTTAGGTGTTTTGGGTGCAGGTGCAGGTACTGGAGGCTGTCGTGAGGTGGATGGATGTTGGGTGAGTGATTGCCGGCGTTTGTGTACTTTGGGAGGGGGCGTCACAGACACACTGGGAGAGGACACAGGGGACGTGTAAATGGCACTGGAGGTGGTGAGAGCAGGTGAGCGGCTTGGGGTGCTGGGTGTCCTTGTGCGATTCATGGTGCCTGTAGATGTGGTGCATGCAGGTGTGTGTGTAGATGGGACTGGGAGGGAGGAGGGAGAAGAGGAGGAGGGGGACACGGTGGAGCCAGTGGATGTTGCTGTGTCTGTACGTGGGTGAGGCTTGCGTGAGTGCCTGTGGGTTGTGTGGTGCCTATGTTTGCTTGAGCTACTTGTGTGTGCTGACTTGTGTGCATGCTGGTCTGTAGGTGTGCTTGGGATGGGCTGGGGTACAGGGGATTGGGTCTGGGTGGAGGAGGTTGGAGGGGGGAGGCTAGACACAGGGATAATGGCTGCCATCAGTGCTGAGGCCAGAGATTGCAGGGTTCGCTTAAGGACAGCCTGACCAGAATGAATGCCCTCCAGGAATGCATTACCGTGTTGCAACTCTCGTTCTACACCCTGGATGGCATTCACAATGGTAGACTGCCCAACAGTGAGTGACCTGAGAAGGTCAATGGCCTCCTCACTGAGGGCAGCAGGGGTGACTGGGGCAGGGCCTGAGGTGCCTGGGGCGAAGGTGATGCCCACCCTCCTGGGTGAGCGGGCACGGGGCGAACGCTGAGGGGCTGCTGGGAGGGCGGTGCTGGTAGGGGAGGTGGCGGCTGTACCTGTAGAAGTGGGGCGCACAGATGGTGCCGCCACCACAAGGGAGCCCCCATCGGCAGACGAGTCCATGTCGCTGGTTGGTGATCCGGTGGCCGACGTGAAGCTCCCCTCGCCCTCCGTCCCACTGGTGTATTCAGAGTCTGTGGTGTGGCCCTCCATGGCCATGTGGGATGCAGCTCCCTCATGCTCCGGTGCCACATTTTGCTAATTTACTGTACCTCTGCCTGATGATGCTGATGTACAAAAGAACAGAGAGAGCAAAAAAAAGGGGGGGGACACAAGAAAGACAGTTTGAGTGCATGGCATACCGCTACCGTTGGCGGACAAGACAGACACAGCAGCCCCCTGCATTACGCCGTGCTCCTGCCCTCTGCATATGCAATTTCTGGGATATGGCCTACATGGCAATGGTGGACATCTGCACACATGGATGCCACAGGGGCAACTATACCTGTACTTGGCACTCTACTGAGGTGGGGTAGAGTGCCACATGGGCTGCATTACAGAGGGCCCTAGTCTTCGTGTTTCTGGCTGGCCTAGGTACATCCACAGGCCTCCTCCCCCACCCAGACCCCTCTACTGCGTGCCAAGTCCGCAGAATTAGGTTGTACTCACCCCCTTGTGTCTGCTGTGATGTCCTCAAGCGCCCCTCCAACTCCGGGTAGGCCACCGCCAGGATCCGGAACATCAGGGGGTCATGGTGTGACGGGCACCCCTCCCACGTTGGGAGGCCATCCCCAGCTGAGCCTCCGCCGTCTTCTTGCTGCAGCGGCGAATGTCCTCCCATCTTTTACGGCAGTGGGTGCCCCGCCAGATGTCCCTCTTCTGGTGGGTGCTGACCTACATGACATGCACAAGGGAAGTGGAACAGTCATTACCAACTGCACCGTCGATGTGAGTGGCCCCCTCCCTACTCTGGCCATGTGGCCCATTCATTCACATGCATTAATGTTCTATGAACTCTGCCCCCTTCCCTCTTCCAACCAGCCCTCTCCACCCAGGCCTAGCGCATACAACGTGCTCCCTCTGTACTAACCTGTTGGTCTGGAGGACCGTAGAATAGCGTGTACTGGGGGAGGACCCCGTCTACCAGTTTCTCCAACTCCTGAGCAGTGAAGGCAGGGGCCCTTTCCCCAGACGCAGCAGCCATCGTCGCTTCCAGACCGAGGTCACAGCAGCACTTGCAGTGTAGGTCCTCTCCTGTCGAAGGTCAGGTATCTAGGGATGGAACAGATCTAAAATGGCGGTGACGTCCGCGGCGGTGAAGTGCGCGGCGGTGCGCATCATCACCGCCGGCGCACCTGTTCATTGACTCCCTGGACCCATAGGGTCCTATGTTAACCAATGCAGCATTGCGCCGCGATCTACAACCGCCTACAGCGACGGTGTGCAACGCCAACGCAGTTACCCCACAATCCCATTGTCCCAGTTTAGAGGTCAGGCAGCCGCCATTTCAGGGGTCCACATGGCTATATTTACCTCTGCGTCACACATAGCTAGGCCTACACTCAACACACATACAGGAAGGGTTTTGTGAGTGGTGTAGTCTTGTGTGTAAGTGTGGGTACATACCTGGATGAAAAATTACTGATTTGTCGCTGTTGTCCTTCGTAGGCACCGTCAGCTGGGACATGTGAGAAGATGGCGGAATCCTCCGGTGTACCGTCCGCTGGTGGACCTGTTGACAATGGAAGAGCGACATGTCATCGTCACCTACCGGTTTGACCGTGCCACAATCCAGGAACTACGTACCCAGTTGGAGCCAGACCTGATGTCACCAATCCGCCATCTGACTGGAATCCCCCCTGACGTGCAGGTGCTGTCAGTGCTCCATTTCCTTGCTAGTGGGCCTTTTCAGACAACGGTGGCCTTGGCATCAGGGATGTCCCAGCCTATGTTTTCCAACGTTTTGTCCAGAGTGTTGTCTGCCCTGCTGAAACACGTAAGGAGATACATCATTTTCCCTGAGGTGGAAGATTTGCCTACAGTTAAAGGTGACTTCTATGCCCTTGGACATATCCCCAACGTCATAGGTGCCATTGATGGGACCCATGTAGCTCTGGTCCCCCCCCCCACAGGAGATTCTATGAATGTTCAGATGGTCTGTTTGGCAGACCAGTACATTTCCCAGGTAAATGCTATGTTCCCTGGCTCAGTGCATGACGCCTACATCCTGCGGAATAGCAGCATCCCTGATATGATGGCTCAACTCCAGAGGCACCGTGTATGGCTATTGGGGGACTCTGGTTACCCCAACCTGTCATGGCTACTGACCCCAGTGAGGAATCCCAGGACCAGGGCAGAGGAACGGTACAATGAGGCCCATGGGCAGACTAGGAGAGTGATCGAACGCACCTTCGGCCTCCTGAAGGCCAGGTTCAGGTGCCTCCATATGACAGGTGGTTCCCTATTCTACTCACCGAAGAAGGTGTGCGAGATCATCATCGCCTGCTCGATGCTTCATAATTTGGCTTTGCAACGCCAGGTGCCTTTTCTGCAGGAGGATGGTCCAGATGACGGTGTTGTAGCAGCTGTGGTGTCTGTGGAGCCTGTGGACAGTGATGAGGAGGAAGCTGAGGAAGAAGACAACGACAACAGGGAGTCAGTCATACAGCAATATTTCCAGTGAGACACAGGTGAGAACATTTTCATTTTTACCATTTCATTAACTTTCACACGTCTACCTCTGTCCTGTCTGTCGATTTCAACCAGTATTTGGTAACTGAGTTGTACCTTTCCATTACGGTTTCACAGGTGTGGTTACCAACGTGTCATCTGCATGCATCCTTAAAGAACTTGTGATGTGTGACATAGGTATGTTGGCTTTACAATAGGAAACACATTATGACACTGTCATTGATAATACATATTTACAATATCACAGACTGACTCCAGATTGTTTTGTGTTTCAAGGGTGTTTATTGAAGTGCTCAGAAATGGGAGGGGGTTGTGAAATGAGGATGGGTGATGGCAGAGGAATGTCCATGGCAGAGTCCAGTCTATTAGTCTCACAGGTGCACTGCCCATCTGGGCATAGGAAGTGGAGCTGGGGCAGTTTAAGTATGGACAGGGTAACAAAGTGGGACAGTGGGAGGACAATCAGGGTGGTCTCATTTCCTGGCGGGGGTCTTGCCATCTTGCTCTGTCCTGTTCCTGGATCTCAGGGACCGCTTGCGTGGTGGTTGTCCGTCTGCAGGGGGTGGGGTGCTGGTGTGGCGGTCCTGTGGCGGGGCGTCCTGTCCACTAGCGCCGGCGGAGGTGGTGGGCAGTTCATCATCCTGGCTAGTGTCAGGGGCCCCTTGGAGTGCCACGGTGTCCCTCAAGGTCTGCTGTATGTCCTTCAGCACCCCTACGATGGTGCCCAGGGCGGAGCTGATGGTCCTGAGCTCCTCCCTGAACCCCAAATACTGTTCCTCCTGCAGGCGCAGGGTCTCCTGCAACTTGTCCAGGACCGTCGCCATCGTCTCCTGGGAGTGGTGGTATGCTCCCATGATGGAGGATAGGGCCTCGTGGAGAGTGGGTTCCCTTGGCCTGTCCGCCCCCTGTCACACAGCAGCCCTCCCAGTTCCCCTGTGTTCCTGTGCCTCCGTCTCCTGGACTGTGTGCCCACTACCACTGCCCCCAGGTCCCTGTTGTTGTTGGGGTGGTGGGTTACCCTGGGTTCCCTGAAGTGGTGGACACACCGCTGATTGACCTGTCCTGGGTACGGAGGTTTGGGCCCGCTGGGTGGGTGCTGTGCTGGTGTTACCAGAGGGTGGAAGGTCATTGTTGGTCTGTGCCTGTGCAAGGGGAACCAACTGTCCCGAGGCCCACGATGGTCTGGGCTGGTCATCAGGATCCAGTAGGGCAGAGCTGCTATCGTCACTGTGGGCCTCTTCTGGGGGTGGAGTGGTGTTGTCTGGACCCTCTGGTGTGGTGACGGTCCTTCGGGTTCCTGCAGGGGCATAATAGCATGATTAATGCATTTGTGTGTGTGATGGTGTGCAATGGGTGGGTGTCTGTGTACCCCAGTGCAGGCATTCCTGTGTGGGGGCTTGTGTGATGATGGTTGGGGGGTGTTCTGGGTATGTGCAGTGGGCATGCTTTAGTGCTGGGTGTCCATGCTTAGTTGTGTCATGCAGGGCTTGGTGTTGGGATGGGTGGTTTGTGTTATTAGTACATTAGTGAAGATTTGGAGTGATAGGGGGGGTGAGGGTGGGGGTGTGTGATAGCATGCAGGTAGGGTGGGGGATATGTTAGTAAAGATTTGGCTTACCAGTGTCCCATCCTCCACTGACTCCTCCGAGGCCCTCTGGATGCATGATGGTCAAGACTTGCTCCTCCCATGTTGTTAGTTGTGGGGGAGGAGGTGGGGGTCCGCCGCCAGTCCGCTGAACTGCGATGTTGTGCCTGGAGACTGTTGAACGCACCTTCCCCCGTAGGTCGTTCCACCTCTTCCTGATGTCCTCCCTATTTCTTGGGTGCTGTCCCACGGCGTTGACCCTGTCCACGATTCTGCGCCATAGCTCCATCTTCCTGGCTATGGAGGTGTGCTGTACCTGTGAGCCAAATAGCTGTGGCTCTACCCGGATGATTTCCTCCACCATGACCCTGAGCTCCTCCTCGGAGAAGCGGGGGTGTTGTTGGCGTGACATGGGGTGGTGTGTGTGATGTGTGGGGCGGTGTGGGTGTTGATGTGTGTGGTGATGTGTAGTGGTGTGTGGTGTTTTGTGCGTGGATGTGGTGTGGGTGATGGTGTTGTGTGCCTCTGTGTGGTGGGATTGTCTAATCTGTGCTATCTCTCTGGCCTTTGTCTCGGATTTTTGGTCGTAGGGGTTTGTGGGTGTGTGTTTTATATTGTGTTGGGTGTGTGGGAGTGGTGTTTGTATGTGTCTCAGGTGTGTGTATTTTGAATTGTCCAATGTGGCGGTGTTTTGGAGCTGTGTGTGTATTTTGAGCGCGGCGGTGTGTACCGCCAATGGAATAACACGGTTGAAAGACCGCCACGTGGATTCGTGGGTCGTAATAGCATGGGTGTGTTTCTGTTGGCGTGGAGGTGGAGGATTTGTTTCCGCCAGTTTATCACTGACCTTTGGTGTGGTGGTGTTGTGTGGGTGTCTGAATTTCGGCGGATTCCGAGATGTGTGTCATAATAGCTGTGGCAGACTACTGCCGCCGCCGCGGTGTTTTGGCGGTCTTCTGCACGGCGGTAAGCGCCTTTTACCGCCAATGTTGTAATGACCCCCTATGTCTGTTGCTTTGTTGTGCTGGCCTGCTGCTTGCTGCTTCTGTCCTGGGAGTGAGAGGACTGGACTTGGCTTTCTAAATCCTGCTTCCAAAGGTTCTTCAAGGGCTTGGACTGAGCTTTCCTCCTGTAAAGAAGTCTCAGGGACATCAAAGATTTCATTTGCCCGTGTCTGGGCTCTTCTGCTGAGAGTCCTAACTTGCCAAGTGGTGCCAACTCCAGTACCTGAGCCCTTGGAAGTGCAATCTGGTGATCTGAAGGAGAAAATGCATGCATCAACACACCATATCAGAATACTCGATGCAGCGCCTGTCTTGTGACTGAAGAATTGACACAGCACCTGTCCCTCGGCTGGAGCACTTGTCTCATGTCGACAAAATCAACACAGCATGTGTTTCACCCTGGTAGCATCAACATAGCATGTCTGGCTTTTTCATGCATCATCCCTGGGTGCCGATTTTTTGACACCCTGCACCGCAGTAAGGAACCGAGCCCACGTGTTAAGAATCAACGCATTGTCTTTCCTGCAGAGAAAGAATCAAAGCATCACCTCACCAGCCAGTAAGGAACTGATGCATCGTCTCACCTGCCAGGAAAGAATTGACACATCACCTCCCATGCGCAGTAAGGACCTGATGCAACGCTTTGCTTTTCCAGAGCCTCACCTTCCTTATGCCTCCATCGTCTTTGCTTATGAGGCATCCCAGGTACTTTGTGCTAAAGAGATATATCCATTGATTCCTATGAGTTAAGAGTTGCTTAAACTTTTAAAAGGAGATATTTTGACTTCAGTATGATTCTTGTCGTTTTGGTCTTGTTTTACTCAGATAAATATTGGCTATTTTTCTAAACTGGTGTGGAATCCTTTTCTAGTGTTTTCACTGTGTTACTGTGTGTGTGTTTGTGTACACAAATACATTACACTTTACCTCTGGGAAAAGCCTAACTGCTTGAGAAAAACTACCAAGGGGGTGAGCAGGGGTTATCTTAGCTGTTTGAGTCCCTTACCCAGACTAGAGCGAGGGGCCCTACTTGGACAGGGATTAACCACTGCCAACTAGAGACCCCATCTCTAACAATATATATATATATATCACACACAATTTTAAAATTGGAGCCAGTGCCGGTTCTACGACGCATTATGATTGTGAATCAAGGTTCCATTTCCTGCAAAAAGAGAATATGAATAGCCTGCTCTGCCTATGACGTAATTTTCGAACAGCTGGATAATACTAGAAAGCATGCTACATCTTATCAGAATGAATACTTGTAGTGAGAATTCTAGTGTTGTATTGTCCTCTTTTTATTTTCACAAAACATTAAAAAATTTAAGCAGGGAAAGTAACACAAATAAGGTAGGTAATAAAACCTCTATGCAATTTCTGTTGTTTTAAATTGCAGGTAAGTGAGATGTCTTAATGACCCTTCAATCACATTTTTCCATAATTCCACACAGGTCGTAAATTCTGTACTGACCATCAATAGCTGTGTAACTAGTTCAGGGGTTTGACTTCCCAGAACAACTGACACCACATTTCAAGTGAGTAAATTCAAAATCAAGGAGCTGGGTAAAAGGTGAGACTTCTACAAAACATAAATTATATCCAAGTAATACAACCCTTTTATTAGATACTTTCGAATATGTAAAATTGGTGAAGCAGAATTAGAAACAATGAATGTAGAAGGCAAGAATCAAAACAACGGTCATATCAGGAAAGGTTTAAAACAATATACATCGGACTTCTTAGGTAGTCTGCCTTTTTATAGCACTTCAAGTACAGTTTTTACAGTCTCTAAGTGCTGTAAATAACAGGTATTGCTGCTGCCAACTTTAATGATAAGCAATTTAACATCCCTGGAAGGAAGAGTCGCAATAGATGTCCGAGGCAACATTTAATTCACTGAGACATCCTACTGGTATGGCATTTTTGAAAGTGCAATGACCATCCCAAGGAAGCTGCGGACAGGGCCTGTGTTTCACTAGTTGTCATATTGGACCCGTCAGTGGCACACAGAGGAGGCCAACTGAGTCAATATGCTGTAAACAATAGGCGATATTTCAGAAGCGACAATGAAATGGTTTGAATTATTTTTGAAAAATCATTACACAAGAATGACAATCCAAATCAATGAGACCCGACTAATGAAAATTGTCTGTGGTGCATTACATGCCTCAGTACTAGTCCCATGCCTACTTAATGTGTATAATGAACCTTTACATTAATTAAGTGGGATCTCAGAACGATGTAGGTGACAGTCAGAAATTCTTACACATCACTGAGCCTCTTTTCAATATTCAGACCCTCATGCAACACTATAAAGCAATGAAAACATGGATGGAGAAACCCTGTGAGCCCTAAACACCAACAAAATGAAATGATTTTAATACTCTCCGAGTTAGCCTAAGAAAAACTGCCTCGGACAGGCAGCCTGGCGGTGGCCGGCATCATTATCCGACAGGGCAGCACTGGTGCCCCTTGGATAATGATTCCAATTCCCCCAGCATTTACCTGGCGGGTTTCCCCGCCAGGAAGAGGCTGGCGGAAGGGGTGCTCCGGGGCCCATGCACTTAGCATGGGCAGTGCAGGGGCCCTTGTGCAGTGCCCCATCACGCAGGTCACTGCCGAATTATGGGCAGTGATCTGCGCGACGGGTGCAGCTGCACCCACCGCATAGAGGCATTGACGGCGGCTCCACATGTCCCAGCCAGGCATTCTGCTGGGCCGGCGAGCGGAAACAATGTTTCCGCCCGCTGGCCCAGCAGAATGCTCATAATATGGCTGGCAGGGTTTCAGGGGGGCTGGCGGTCAATAGAAAGACCGCCAACATGAACTCGGCGGTGTTAACCGCCGTGTTCATAATGAGGGCCTAAGTGTGCATCTCACTTACTGCATGAGTGTGTGCCTTAGCTGCTTAGCACTACCCTCTGATATGCCTAACTGCTTGACCACACTACCCAAAAACAGAGCATTTGGAATGCTATTTGTGCCTCTGCGATAGTTCTCGGGATTGCTTGGACTATTTGCACAGTGTACCTCATTTTAGTCCACTACATAAAGAGCCAGCTTCCTGCAAGGTAAATCTTGAGCAGAGTCATAGACCGGTGGGAACTCGTTCATGACTTTGTGGAAGAATGTGGCCTATACAGGCTTTAGAACACCCACATTGGTTTTAAACTGATTCTCCACTATGATCTTTTTAGATACTGGCATACATTAAAAGCAATTAATTGGGTGATGCTTTAGAGAAACGTTTTGTAAAGCTGTGCATAAAAGTGCACTATATTTTGTCTTATCTTTGTCTGATTATTTTCAAGTTACAGATGTTTTAGAGGACATTTTGTTAGGTGTCATCTTATCATATAACTTCTAGCTGTCTTTTATCAAAGACGTATTATGGACAATGTCAATATACTCAACAGTAAGCCTTGAGCCAATCGATTGCTTACCACTGGTTGGATTTCTTGTCAATTTAATTTGCTTGCTTCTTACTCTATGACTTTCCTTCATCTTCTTCTATTTGTCCGTACCCTGGAGCCCAGCTTTATTATCATCTTTTTAATTACATGACTTGAATCTTGCCCCTGCTCACACTCAGGGCTCTACTTTTTTCTTCTTTTTCTTTCAGTACTTAATAGGGGTGCATGTATTTGTTGTTCTCTCCCAAATTTGCTACTTTACACCGGCCTTTCCCCAGCACCCTCGGTGCTGCTCCCTGCCACCCCCAGCTCACCCATTACTTCCCCCAACCCTCCATGTCTGGCTTTATTTCTCCCATATATCAGTATGTTGACTTTGCCACCCACTTGCTGGTCCGTTGCTACCCCACTACTTCATCGTGGTCTTTTTTCTTCTTTAAAAAATATTATTTTTAATCAATGATTGGATGGGATGGCGACTGCAACTTGCCATCTTAGAATGGTAAATGAAAAAACAAAACAGTGAGCACATCATCACGTATAGGCATGTGCAAAGATGTATGCACACCAATACATCATGATGCATATATGCACATACATTATAATGCATAAATGCATACACATCATCACACTTTTTTCTTTGTGCACTGGCAAAACCAATAGGTCGACATTAGCAGCCAAAAGGCGTGACCTATTGACTTTGCTAATGCTTGCTTTGAAAGCAAATAAACTGCACAATAGTTTCGCAACACTGTCTGTAACCTTTGTCTAGTTTTTGAAGTTTGCAAGTATTTTTTGGCACACTGTTTGTATTCACAATAAAATAGCTAGTCATGTTTCATTTTTCTGCATATATTTGAATAGAAAAAAAGAAAAATTTGGGAAGCATTGTTAATAGCCACAACTGTAAAATTCTGTAAACACACATACACGTTTTTTAATACTAAAATCACTGTTTGTAATGCAAGCTGAGCTATGGCTCACTGTAGTTCCTTAGAGCGCTCACACTTCATGAATCATATATACAATTCATCCTGTACATTTGGATGTATATTTTGGTATAACAGCAAACAATCCTGTTCCTCACAACCCTTTTGTCATACTGTAAACTAACATGCAAAGTGTTTCTGCTTCAGGGAGTTAAGATGACTTGTACTGTGGATAAAATAAACATAGAGGCTTGTTGTCCTTGACCCCAAACAATATGTTTTTGGCATCCACCCTCTACTCCTACCATGACTAGATCTAGACACAAAACGTATTCTACAGCACATTAGAACAAGCACCCTACTCACATGCAACACAGCTCTGATGGGCCGTTTTGGTGAGGTGCACCCCGCTCACAACAACAACACATGACTTGCCTGATGCTCCTCCCAAAAAACATAACGTATTACGCCAATTTAACACAGTCCAGATAGACTAGTATACGGATATCAATTTTCCCAACACAAATGCAAACTCCTTATTATTGATGTCATATAACAACATGGCTGTGAAAATAATGCATTTAACTAAGAGAGCAATCAAACACTTTTAACAAGATATCAGGCCACAATCACTAAACTAAATAACTTATCAGTCTATTATTAAAACACAAATTTTACAAACAACTGCACACCCACCAATACACCAGTAACTGCATTAACCTAGACTCCAGTCTAAATCATAATCAGAAAAAGAAACTACTAGACATAGGTCGTGCTGACATAATGCAGGCTATATTGGTACATCTAACACAACAACGTACATTGTACTGCCCTTTTTAAGACGAGCATAGCATACAGCAAACGCTGCTTTTTGACCTGTTGTAATCTATTTATGGGGTTTAACCACACCCATTTCACGCCCATCACGTTAATTCATTCCTGGGCCTGCATTTAAAAAATCCCTTCATGTCACTAGTGAATGCTTTACGTCTGTACCGCCTTGAGGCTGTTTTGTTACGCTCCTGAAGACTAACCCTGTTACATGGATAACTGCACCATTGCTGATATGCTTTTGTGTGGGCAAACTACTTTTTCTTTTGTCTCTCCCCTTCACGCTCCATGGTGCATTTGAAGTTTCATACAGCGCAATCTCGATCTGCAGTATTGACGCACTTTGCATGAGCAGTTACGTCACATTGTTTCCTTTGTCTTTCCTTCGCACTCCATGGTGGTCTTTTTTCTCTTCCCTTCATGCTCCACGGCAGCGGGAGAGCAGAAATGCTTTGGCTTCTTTAATTTAGAGGGGAGTGAGGTTGATTTTAAGACAATTGTTCATATTCTACATTGTTTCTTATTTCAAACCTCTTAAAATTACTCTACTCCATTATAAATTAACAAAAAAATAAAATTCTTGCTTATATTCATTTCCATTCTGAGCTTTTCCAAATGCTGGTATATACATCCTGGTGATGTTTTCAATAATTAATTGTGAACTCTAACTTTATCAGAAGAATCTCTGTTGTTAACAGTTACTTTTGTTTCTCTCAGTAGGCACAGTACACTGAGCGACTCTTACGGGCTCGGTGGCGTTACTAGTGTGTCACTGTCAGCTGTTCCCTATGTTGGTGACAATAGGTGCGCTCCAGTTGGCTAGAGGGGAACTGGGCTAGTGATGCATTTCTGGTTTCCATCTTACTTTCAAAAGTAGTCTTTCTGCAACAAATGAAAACAAAAATAATTCTGAGCTGTCGGTGCCCGCAGAGTGGTGCTGGGGTCTGATGCGAATGGAGGATCCCGGATTCCAGACTATGTACCACCATATGCTGACCAATGAAATGCATGTAAGTGATCAGGTAACTTTACGTGGCCCAGGCAGGGTGGCTTGTGTTCTTGGATTCAGCATGTGATGTGTTCGCAATAAGCAAAACTTTATCTTTCCATGATTTTATAAGCCACTGAATGTCGTTGTTATTTTTATGTGTTCATCTCACACTCAGCGCAATTTTAGTTTGATCCCTTTCATTCTATTTAACAAGCGAGTCCTGGTATCTGAATCTGGAGGTGAGGCCGAATTCTGGAGATAAGCAAGTTTAGGTAGGCACACACACAGTTTTTGTTTCCTTATACAGTAACATTAGCTATTTGTTATTCTAATAATAACTTCTTTTTTTATAGACCAAATTATGAGGCAGGGTTGACCAATTTATGTGGCAAAATAGTCCAGCTATCAATTTCCATTGCTAATTGCTCTAACTCAAGCACATGCAAGAACTATTGCATTGCAAATGCTTGTTTGGGTTTGCTGCTCTGGAAAGCGAGTACAAATGCTTCAAAAGATCCCAAAAGCAGATGCTAGAAATAAGTGATTGACAACATATTACTTCTATTTTCTGTTGACTGCACTGGGGGCTGACTGAAACGAAAACGGAGTTCTTGTAGCAAAATCTGTTAAACGTTTGGAAAAAGACTAAGGGCCTAGTTTAAAGTTTGAAGGACAGGTTACTCTATCACAAACGAGACGGATATCATGTCTGCCGTTTTACAAGTGCCACTGGATATAATGCACTTGTAAAACAGTAGACAGGATATCCGTGAGGGCATTACCTGTATGCCGAAATCTAAATCAGGCCAGAAGACTAGGCAACCAGGCAGACGGTGGAACAGCTCTTCATTAAGAGGCCAAAGGTTAGATACCAAATGGTTTAAGCACTGTATACGTGATCACTAACATTTTCTAAAATAATAATTGGACAAGATGATCAATAACAGTCAAAATGGAAGATAACTGATACTTAAACCAACCAACCAACCAAACCTGTCTTCACCATCACCCTACACAAACACACTGCCACAAACACACTCACCAAGCCACACAAACAAGAAAAAATAATGCACACACATAAACTTAGATTCACAATCAATCATACAAAAGTCACATAAACAGCCACATCTACAACAAAAATGGGCTAACAATACACACTATGGCATCTAAGCTCTACTTATACCTCTAACTAGGCAGTCCCAAGTTTCAAAGCTTGGTGCACACTCTATATAGTGCCCACTGCCAAGGGTACTTCCACTTGGTAGACAAATACATGACATTAAACATAGTGGTGCATTCACAATAAAGAAAAATAATCCACCATAGTCCAATTATATAATTAAAAGTTCTTATATCTTTTTTGTTTCTTTTTAAATCTTGTTTCTTTTTTCATATAAAATCACACAAAGCCT
This sequence comes from Pleurodeles waltl, assembly GCF_031143425.1. Lineage (NCBI taxonomy): Eukaryota > Metazoa > Chordata > Amphibia > Caudata > Salamandridae > Pleurodeles > Pleurodeles waltl. The sequence continues at coordinate 419,755,029 of NC_090444.1, read as the reverse complement.
CAGCCAACGTGTTTCGTTCAATAATGAACTGCTTTGTGGACAGTTACGTCTTTACTAAATACACCATGTACAGGGTCAGGATTTACAAAATCTTTAGGAAGCATTGGCATTTGTTTTTGGAAGTCCTAGTAATCAAATATGACATCTCAGTAAATCCGAAGAACATTTTTTTAAAAGGCAGAGCTTTGAAAAATCTGCACTGCTTTATTTATGTAGCCCTTATATATAATCTTGGCACTTGGCTACCACCCAAACCATGTGTAAATTAGATAAAGAAGTTCAAATATAACACCAAGCGGGGATTATGTGATCCAACATGTTATTAATTGTAATACCCAGTATGTAATATACATTATTGGCTGTGAATGCAATATAATTTATAATGGTAGTACAATTCATAGTGTGAAGTCTTAAATAAGGAATATGCTAGAGCACTACTAATTGGAGTTAGGAAACTAATACTTAGGCATACTGAATAGAAATGGATCCGTTGTTTAATAACAATAGAAAAGGCCACAATGCAGACAATGAATTTTACTATTTTGTTTATTGAGAATTAAATGATTAAGGAATATCTTTATTCAATCTAAGAAAAGTTATTTTGTTTTTAAAATGGCAGCTGAGAGAGTGTTAGACTGAAATCAAGTTCTATCGCAGATAGAGCCACATTTTGATTAGATTCTGAATTCCTACTTAAAATTTCCTTTGAGAAACCTGATTATCAGAGGAAGCAGGACGTTTATAAATGGCAGTTTTTTATACAAAAATAAAGACCACTGATAATTTCGTCCACATAACTTTGGTGATGGCACCTTTACTATTAAAATATATTTTGTGAGGTAGATTAGATAAGGTCAATGACAAATGGATGATTATGATTTGATGATAGAATTTTGGTTGAGGATGTGTTTGGTGGGGCTGTTTAATAAAACCATCTATTCTGAAAATGACTAAGATGGCTATGCATTATAAAAAATGCTGACCGTTAACAAGATCTTCAGTTGACACATTCATTTTGTGATGAAACAATAATTATTGAAATATATGTATGTGAGGTAGATTAACAATGACTTGATGACAAATGGATTAGTAGTATTTGATAACACATTCTTGGTTGAGGATATGCTTGCTGAGGCTGTTTAATTTTGATATGAAATCAGTGGTTCAAAATTAGTTTAGAAACCACCAAGATGGTGAGAGATTTGCTTTTGGACTATCAGCAACCTGAATTGAGTGATGACCTGATTTCCGTGGTAATCAAGATGGTGCGTGATTTAGTTTTCAGTTGTCATCAATATAATCTGTATGATGTTAGATTTTGTTAATTAATACATCAGAATATTTTTATACATTAGAAATCTTTTATTGATGATTGGAACTTACTGACCCAAACCCTGTAATATTCAAAAGAAGGTAAAACTTTTGCACATGGCGGCCCCTGTAGACGTGTATTCCTTTACTGTGCTCGAGCTTGGAACATGTAGGTGTTGCAAATGGGTAGTCAGGCTATAAAGTATTTAAAGAGGCTAGTGATCCCTTCTAGAAATCATCAGGTGCCTGTCAGAATATGTGACACTGATTCGGGTAAGGAAAACTGTAACGGTTTTGCCATATTTTAGTTTTTGATGGGTTTCCAAATTTGAAGCATTAGAGGGAACCTGCTGAGAACGGGACGTGAAATATTGATTATAGCTGTTTTGTGTCAGTTGCTTTGGAGGTTTTGTTGCTATATAGTATTAGAAGGGAAATATTTACAGCACCTGCAGGAACGTGCTGAAAACAGGTGTAAAATATTAACCTGGGTTGGTCATAGTGTAACGATTTTGTGTTAGGTTATTTGGGGTGTTTTTGTTACTTTATAGCATTTGAGGTAAAATGTTGAGAATCAACCACCATGTGAGTACGTTTTTGATTGTTAATCGGGCTGGGTAGGTCTTTCTCTTAGTATTCTAATAAGCATAGTTGACCTTCTGTATTTTGGAAGTACTTGGTGAAAGAAGAATTTTACTTGCTACAGAGAATTAATACTCACAATATATACCTTTAGTTCCCGTGAAAAAGGGTTTATACGTAGTAATTGGACAATGATGTCTGTTTTTAAGGACACACTGAAAAAAGGAAAAATGTACAGGTTTATACAAATAGTGTATGAGGGGTCAATATGGTGTATGCATACTCCTTATTATGCAGATAAAGTTGGGGAATACAATGCCCCCTGTCACGTTGAATCACTATGAATAATAGATAAACATGAACAAGACTTATCATGAATAAAGATGATTGTGGTTGATAGAAGAAGTTTCCTCCTTTTTGAAGTGATGCAAAAACAATAACAAAACGGTATGTGTAACCAAAATTATAAATATTTTATCACAATTAAGTGCTGATTAAGAGTACAAGATTGCCCCCCTTCTTCTCTGCTTTTAATAATGATTGTGATAGCTGATGGGTTTCAAATTCATTAATATCAGAAATTTGAACTGGAATTTTTTCAAGTCAACATTCCTTTCCTCTCTGCATTCGATCATGATTGTAAAAGAATATTTTACAATGATGGGTTTTAAGTTCATTACTATCTTCAGTTATGATAGAAATTTGAATTGAAAAATGTTTTTCTCTTCTCTTTTTTCTATTTTTGAATTTGTTGGTGGAGCTATACTTATGGGCTATCAGGTCTCTTTTGTACGTCATTTGGAAGATGTACTTATTTGTTTTCTAATATGTGAATCTTTTTTGCAAGGCACTTTTGGGAAAATACTCTTGTCTTTTTTAATGCATATCAATAATGTGTTTTTTTTATATAACATTGTTGGATTGTGGGTGTTTTCAAAGTTATGCCACGCGTATCTATGTTTTTCATATATGTAGATTGTATACATTGTCTTTGTAGCCCTGAACAAGTTAATTATTGAACAAAATATGTTGGTTGAGTCTGTCTTTGTTTTTATATGAAAAAGGAAACAAGATTTGAAAGAAAGAAAAAAAAAATAAGAACTTTTAACAATATAATATGGATTATTGTACTTTATTTTGAGTGGACACTATGTTTAATTTTCTGTGCAACTGAAATGACACTGACTCACTCTCTCACTCACTCGCTAACACTAATCAATGGAACTAACCCTCAACCCTTAACTCTACTTGCCTGGCACAGCAAGTCTTGGCACACTGCAGAGATAGTAGGTTGAGGGACGACCAGGAATAAAAGGTTAAAGTGTCCAATCCATCCAGATACTCCACTCCAGAGCACTTAGACAAGGAGAATCAATTACAGAACTAGGGAGGTCAGTAAGGAGGCAGTTTGTGTCTGCTTGGATAGAGAACAAATTTCGGAAAGTGTACATCAAAGGATAAAGTCTGTGATTGGATTCCGAGACATGGGTTAGTGCTGAACTTTGAGGCAGATGAATGGGTGTTAGGATGATGGAAGGGTTTGAGATCTTGGAATTAGGGAGTCAGTTAAGGAGATTATTAAGTTTAACAAAGTAGCAGTGACAGACCTGGACTTCTGATAGGAGGGACTGAAAGGTCATTATGTGGAAAGGAGAACCAGCTTGACATGTCTGAGCTCAGGTTCTGCCAGTAATCACACACTGGACAGGACCCGTGAGACCCATGTTTCAGTGTACCTGCCTAAATCCACAATGAGAGGAAAGTTCTGGGCAGTTAGTAGGGCTCAGGCAAACAAATTAGGTAAATATGCAAAATTAGAATGGATTGCAGATTTTTGGAAACATCCTAGGAAGTGCTGTGGCATGGCTGGGACAGTGGGACCCGGCAGGAAGGCAAAGTCACAAAGATGGTGACCATGCTCCAGTCGGTGTAGAAGATTTTAAAGCCGCATGTGATCCAGTTCCATCCAACCCTGAGGCCAAAGGATAGTAGGTCTATGATCTCTTTTTAGAACCCTTTGTAACATACGTTGGCAGTTAATCATCCTTTGCACACGTGTAAGAAATACAAAACGTGGTGCCCATACTTCACTTCCATCCAGTGAACAAGCGCATTTAAAGCTCCAAAGAAATGAGAGTTGAGTGAGAGAGATAGAGGCAACAGGCATAGCTTGGCGTAGCAGGAGCAATCAAATTGATAAGTGACTATGACCCACTTTGAGCTATGCTCCTTTTTGTTGGAGGAATCCAACCTACTTGGTAAGGGTCTATCTAAGCTCGAGGGTCCTATACATGATTTTCAAGCAGCCTGGAGCCTGGGCCTAGGAAAAAAGATCTAAGCAGCTGTCAAAAACTGGCCCCGATGATGCTATACCTACAGCTGCATCTACAGAACACACACTAATGAAAAACATATGATTGCTTCATCATCTGTATTACCACCATTTATTTATTTCCTATGCACAATGGTATGCATTAGAATAGGATGGTAATACAATAGGAGCAGACTGGATTAATTCAAGGCATACAGACCACACAGGGCTCCAGCTCCAGGGACAGACAGTAGAAGGAAACCTAACTAAGAGTGTGGGTTTACAAAAGCAGGGCTGAGTGTGCACACAGGTGCATGGGATTATGGTCATCACATGAATAATAACAGATTCAAGTTTAATTCGCTAATTTCTGTACGCTGTACATACAATAGCTTTCCTGAGGAGATGGCTTGCAGGAGTACAAGAGTGTTATGAACTTGATGCTGCTCTCGGTAGAAATAGTAATGTGCCCTTATACATTAGTGCCTGTCTCTTTACACTAGTATAGACACAAGATAAAATGAAGCAATTTGCACCAGTTAAAAACTGCAAGGGTGGATATAACATTCTGTTGTGATGCACAAGCAAAACATGCACCTGTTGGTCACACATGGGCTTCCTACACATAGCTTGTTCTCAGAGTAATAATTGGAACGTTAAATGCCTAGACCACATCACTGTCTGTATCTAGTTCCCAAATAAAACACAAATCCTTCAACACTGGATCAAACGGCATCAGGAGAAAGTAAAGAAACATATTGGAAATTTACATAACCACAATCAAGGTCCAGGTATGATCATCTGAAACTTTCTTGTGAAGCTCAAGACAGTTTTGGCCTTTGCTAGCACAGCTAAAGAAATTAAACGTGGTGTAGTACATAATGGCTAATGAAAAAAGAGTTCTTGCCTTAACAGAGTTTTTTTAAGGGCTGTTCGACCCCTTTCAACAATGTAGTGTATAAGCAGTTGAGGAGGAGAACCAGCATGACACTAGATTATACCCAGTGATATAATCACATTGGTGATGCTTGAAGTGAAGATCTACATGTTAAATAAAAGTTTGTATAAATAATTTACTCTTCTGAACTAAGATAGCAACATATATGAGAAAACAATTGCAAACAAGTCTCTTAAGAGAAATTCCCATAAAAAATAATAATTTGGGGGTTATGTTATGGCTAAGGATAAGATATGTATCTTCCAAATAAGCAAACATAAATATGTTCTTCCTAGCAATTCTACAGAGCGTCTATTTCCGACTGTGGCTAGATTCCATAAGTCAAACTCGCTCACCCCTGTTGTGACATTACTATGTATGGTAAGGTGCCCAGCCGACGTTATGATTGGAGCAGACATGCTAGTGCATATTAGGTTGCTCTTTGGTGACAGCCTCTGGAGAGCTCTCTAGCATCTGCAGTCTCCGGAGACATAAGCAGAACTTTGCTATGAATGACAGCAGTCCTTCACACCTTCTAATATAGGTATTACTGGATCCTAATTCGGTTAAAAACATCTTCCAGAAGGACTCACAGGGCAGAGGATTAACGAGGATTTTGTATAGGGGGTTGAGTTAATCTATTTAAACTGTGGTTAGTCTCACAACAAACATACAATAAACAGGTCTGGATCACTAGCTCCCAAAGCTTTGCCAGAACTAGTTCAACTGAAATTTGCCTGTTTTTAAAAAACGTTAATGTTCATTTCAGGTATTTTGAGTGAACCAAAACTTATCACTCTACATATCACATACATTAACAAAACGATACATTGTTGTATAAATTACAACATTGGGCGTAACTCTACAAGGTGTGCTTTCCCACTCACTGGGCTCATGGTGAACTTGGTTCAATGCACCAACGATGAATGAGAAAGACATGTTATTGTAACCCCGCTAAACACTATTCAATGTGCAACTGACATAGAAGTATTGCTTTTGAGTTACTAACAATCCCATAAAGGGATCAGAGGCACGGTTGAAATAGCAACAACCCTTATTTTGTTATTCATAGTATTACACACAATGTACTAAGAAGAATGAACACTTTTAAGTTAAAAATATTTATGACTACAGGAACGATCAGTTTCTCAGTACATCTAAAACAACTACACAGATTATTACAGCAACAAGACTTGTTATAAATAACAAAAATAAAATTAACATTTAAAGCATTGTTAAAATGTCATTTAAAATGTTATCTAAAACCTAACTACTACTTCTATGCGATAGACTATAAGAGCATGAAAGGCAGAACAACTTGCAGCCTAGAGTTTCTCGGGAAGAGTAGAAGCACTGTATATCTTGTTGAGAGCAAAAGCTGTCTTTATCAACGGAAGCATGAAAACAGTGTTCCTCACGAAGGGCAAACACCCACTGCGGTAGCAGTCAGTCAGTCTTCCTCCAGGACTTGGCTTTATCAGCTTCAGTCGTTAGATGAGATGTGCCATCTGGGAAGTGTGAAGTGTGCTGCCAGCAGGTGAGACCGTATCTGGCAGAATCTCAGGCAATAAATTGGGTGAAGGACCTCTCCTGACAAGGTATCAAGTGGCAACAGTCCTTACATACTAAATCTTATAAGAAAATTTAATGTCTGACATAAGTTTAGGAATGTCTGACATTCACTATTTGCCTCAAGGTACAAGTCCCAGACATTTCCTTATGAACATATAAGGCAAAAGGACGTCAATTCAGACTACATTCTTTTGCTTATATGTCTATATATGTTCTTATTTAACCTTGACATAGTGTGGAGGATACATTTGCCCTAGACGAATGTTGTATCTATGTCGTTAATTGAAGAACTTGATGATATCACAGTTCTTAAAAAGATAACGTCTGGCAACATCTGCGTAAAAGGCAGACATGACAACGATTACGCATAAAATCAGGGAATATGACAGCTTCCGTTGTCTAAGTTATAGAAGATGGTGGCCTACATGGAGTAGGATGGAATCGCGGTCTACATATAATGGAGTCACACCTTAGGGACTTTATGTAAACAGGTTCTGTATTTAGCACATTTATGATCAATCTAATCGCACAGTCAAATACAATGAGACCCCACAGCACCCATGACACTGAATCTCCACTTCATCTTTAAGCCTCTGCATTCATGGAGAGAACTAAAAGGATACACTATGGAATGGCGGGACCCCTATGATCTGCTGTTTCCCTGTTGACCTTGCTAAGCCCAACCTTTCCTAGAGTGACCCCTCCCTTGCCTGTTTGCTTCCAGTCTCTCTCAGGCCCACTCCCTGATGACTCAAAATATTCTTTTCACTGACTCCTCAGTCCCTCAAGATCCAAACTGTCTCTGATGGAATGACCAGTACTTATTTATCACTCTCCTGATCTGACCCTTCTGGTCTACCCCTTTGCAAACTTTAATAGGCCTAATGGTGGATGAGATATAACCAGATGACTCATCAGAGAATTCTATCTCGTGACAAATACTATCTATTTAATCACTTAACTTAACCTTATCCTCTTGCTAAAGGTATGTGCAGTAAAGGGAAAACTGAGGAGACTTGCCTCTTTGTACAGTAACATGGACCAGAACCCATATCCATTCCACTCAAGAACAGCAAGGTTATGTGACAATACTTTATTCTTACAGACAAGTGCTATCATCAGTTGTCACTCTTATACTTTGTTCAACCTCCTCACATTCAGATTTCATCCAAAATGCACACACCTACTTCTATAAATTCCTACACTGACCCGATATTATGGTTATTCTGCTGCAGTGCTGATTTAACCCCTGGGCTATAGCTACAATGTGAATATTATGCTACTACACTCCTGTTGCCTCTAGGTTTACCATGCCCTATGATTATGCTGCTTTAGAGCTTATGCTGCTCATGGGCTGACTCTACATTCTTATTCTGTTATTATGCTCAAAGTGCGCTTCAGTTGATCTGACATTGTAATAGTATTTTGTTGTGCTCATGTCAGAACTTCATTGACTGCATGTTGTGTCTGCCTCGCTCACTTTATACCTAAGTTGATGCAACATTGTGATAATTCAACTATCGCCTCATGTCACACGAGAGCTAACCCTGCAATATTGATTTTCTGCTGCTACAATCAAACTAAACATCAATTTACAAGGAGGGTTTATGATATGCACATATTTATGGATTATCTCTTCACTTCTTTGATCAATTTAATAACAAGTATACTTAGAATATCTTCCAGTGAGTACACATATTGTCAAATTCCTTTTGCAATGCATTTATTATGAGAATTGTATTAGCTGCAGTAAGAGTTTATTGAAATCACAACCACATTTAGTGCCATGCACTATATATTATATTATTTTATGCATTTTAGAGGCACACATTCCGCTTCCTAATGGGCACAATGTTGCTGCTTTTGTATTTTAAACTCAGCAAAAGTCAACTCGAAAGACTATTAAACAATACATTGTAGTGGATCCTATTTAGGTTTAATGGGAATCAGGAGTTTAGCTTAGTCTTTGGCTTGCAGGCCTGTGCCCCGTCACCTAGTGACTTTTAACCTACTTAGTTTGCTCTGTTTTAGCACATTTATTTGTTTATTCCAGGATGGCTGCCATTTTTATAGTTAGGAAGATGTTTTAGTTTCACATTATCAGTGCCATTCTGTAAAGGCGTTACTATCAGCGTCAAAGATAAATGAGATACGTAGGTATTCACATCATGTACTTTTCCACTTTCGTGCAACAGTAACATAATGTACCTTTTCAGGGAATTTTTTATATAATTGCCACCCCAAGCATGCCTTCAAATCTATTGTTTGGGATAATACCTGCGTCAGGGGTCCAACAAGATCTGTATAAATACATCTCACACAGACAAGATAATCAGAGGGATTCCTACCAGATGCCATTGATGCTATCTATGCTGCACGTCGCCTCAATGCTGACCCAGTCTTCGTGTCACCACAGAGTCTGATCTAGAGACCTCATTGCAAGGTACGAGGGTTGGGGGGCTCTTCTCTTGGTACTGGCAGATTAGGTTTAACAAACCTAGCTCTCTTTAGGTTAGAGATTAGGTTCATCATGCAAAGGTATTAGGTCCTATTTCACATCTATTCCATATTACATGTTATTGCAAGATGGCGGGGGTCTTTGTATTTATGACTCTCGTTTTTACCATACTGTTTCTTGGATTTTTCATTATCCTAATCATTGCAGCCCATGCAATTTTTCGTAGATTGCAGTCTTGTTAATAAAACCCACTGAAAACTTTACAGCATCTCCTTCATTGCCTGTGTAGGACTGAGACAGGTTGCTCAGGTGAGAAAAGTTTAACAACGACCTTCCTGAGATGTTGTACTCTTGAGTCCATGTGTAAAGACTGCCACAAATCACCTTTTACTGTTTGTGTTTTTCGTGAGGGAGGTACTGTTTGTGAGCTACGAGGGTTGGGCCGACAGTTGCAACTTGTTGTAGGATTGGCCTAGTCACCTACAAACAAACAAAAGTGCTGTCATCCCTAAGCCAGCAGTCTTGCCTAGAGCAAGAGTCAAATTACGACAAAATAAACAGCAATTGTTTATACAAGTTTGAGGTGGTGGTGAAGTAGTTTAGATAACATAATTATAAAATACATATTAGTAAATGTCTGTGTGTGCTTTATCTTTTAAAGTTCTTTTCTTCTTCCCACCTTTCTTCTTAAAGTCTAAGGTATTTTTTTCCAACTGTGCTTTTATAATTTTCATATCTGTCTCTGACTTTTTCTTAGTAAAGTTTCACGATTAATACTGAGTATGTGGTTTCTCTCTAAACTGCTATTACACAAGCAATTCCACATTTTCCGATAGGTGCTCTAAGCAGAACAGGTGGAGTACCTCATGGCACTTTTCCTACTTGAGATTCCAACAGGAACTATTATGCTCATTATATTCAACATATTCAGGGGCTTCTGCCAGACCTCCCTTTCCTAAACAGCCTAATTGATTTCTTATACAACAGATTTTGAAGACCTAGAGAAGACTATTAATTGTTGTTCTCAGCCTCACAGAGAGGTAGAGCATCCTTTTGGCCCCATATATGTTTGTGACTCGAGTGCTCCCTGTGCCCTAGATTGCAGCCTCCTCAGACGTAAGTTTGATTTCAACTTTCCAGTTCTCAGGTCTGGTGAGCATTAGACTCGGTTAAACACAGAGTCCAATGGTCCGCCAATGGTCATCTTGGAACTCGTGCATATTATTTCTTGTTGACATGTTTAATGGAACCAGGCCACGATTTTAAAAACTGCTTTGCTGACCTTCATTTTGTTTTCTTCATAGTAGATTTCCATCTTTCTCACTATCTTCTGCAGTAATAAAACTATTTGGACTAGTAACAGTAGCATCATTGTAGAAGAGCAGGGCAAACTGTAATTTTTTTGGTACTGTCCCATTTCAATCTGAAGACAAAGGGGAGGGCTAGCATGTTACTGATGGAGATGGATGAGGGCAGCTAGTGAACACCCTTTTTATACTCCGGAAATGGTGCTAAACCTTTCTTTGGATTTTCCTGTTGTTTCCAAATCAAACTTAAATCGGCAACATAACATGCAGCTCTAAGGTCAGCCTAACGAAGCAGGAGCTAATGTCTATTTTGTATGATTTTACTACAGCACCATCAGGTCTACCAAATCAAGCACAGAAAAGTCATGAACATTGCAAAAAGACCTTTTTTCATTTCCATATATTTTATTATTATGAAAGCTTGATCAACTGTCAACTGACTTTGGTGGAAATCTTCAAAGCAGACGGTCAGCATTTTCCCCTTTACTTGCTCTCACTGCAAATAATTACATTTTATTTTTCTATAAATGTTGAGCTCTGACACTTTAATGATTATAAGAATGAGAGGCTCTTGGTCATCTGCGGAATCATCTTTGTAGAGTGGAACCATGACGCTGTAATGCCACGACTGGAGAAGGTTTCTTTTTTAATGTTGAAACTTACAGCTGGACTTGGAGCACCCCTTGAGTAACCTGTTTAAATACTACATTTAAGACTGTGTTTGTCCAGGGTGTGTTCCAATTTTCAACTGTCACAATAGATACTATTATTAGTGTTAAGGAAAATCATTTAATGATCTCTTTGTTTTCGGGGATGTGATACTCTTTAGTCAACACCTCTATGAATACCACTTCTGTATGTCAGTGTGTAAAGATACTCTTTAAGAGCTGTACCAATGTTTCCGGTGGAATGCATTCTTTTGTGATAAGTGGCTGAAATGTGCCTTCCCAAGAACACTATTTGCAAAATTATTTTTATAATATTCTATTCGGCTCCATCCCTGAACTCTTCAAGTTTGAGTGCTCAATAACCCTCTTTTTTGCCCTGGTCATGTTTGGGTAACAGTTTATTACACTCTGAACCCTTTTCATCTTGGCCCAGATCAGATCCTCCATGATTAAATTCCAGTTGACTACACCTTTCCACAAATCTACACTAAAAAAGCAAAAATCCGTTTTTTCCTGCTTTCGAAACCTCAGTTCTTTGCAGGTCTAGCGTGGTCATTGAGTTATAAATCTTTTGTGTTTCGCTGCCACAATCTTGGTGTTATTTCCAACCTATTCACTTTCTTCTTTTCTCCTCTTTCACACAACCATTCTCCAAGTTATTACCTTTTCATTTTTCTGTATAGAATATTGGTCTTCTATTCTAATTGGCCTCACTGTTTAAGCTGTTATCTAGCATTGCCTCTAGTTGACTTTTTATTTACTCTTCCCTTCACTACTCATGTCTCTCCTCACTTTATTTGATGATTCCTCCTACTGTAAACTGACATAATTGTTCCATCCTTACATCTGAGTTATTGTATGTTATGTACTCTTCCGCAGTGTTTTGGTGAAGGGCTCAACATCACACAGATTTGCCTCTCAATGTGCAGAGATAAATAAATTTAAAAGATTCTCAGTCATAAGCCTCTCTAATACCAGAAAGTGGCTTATTTAACCTAGAGAGTTGCCTGCTAGTCCACCAGGTCATCTGCAACTATAGCCTTCACTCCCCTGGTGCAGGAGCACCATATTTAAAGATCCCATTAAAGTATCTATATGCTTACAGTGGGTACTCTGATCCTTTGCTAAATGGGCACTATGTTTGACACACCAGCTCAATAAAGTAGTTCTTGTTCTGAAAACAAACTCCTAAAAGAAGTGTTTGTTTTTAGAATTAAAAAAAAATGGGTCTGACGTACAAAGAGTTTTTCTCTGAATGAGGAGGTCATTTTGAGTTTTCCCTTATTCTTCTAATGGCGGCCCCTAGCAGGGAGATCTAGTAACAGTCACCCGCCTTACAAAGGGTAGAGTGACTGTGACAAGACAGCATATTGGCGCACTGTCATCAAGTCAAGGGTTTAGACCAGCAAAGGCAGCTGAAACTCTGCCTGTTTAAACTCAGTTACTCCAACTCGAGAGAAAAACCATTAATATAGTGGGTAAGGAACACTGATGATGAAGAAAATTGCTCAGAAGCTGTGCAAATGGGAGGAATTCTCTTAAAAACTCTGAATCCAGTCTGCAAGACGGAGGGAGCCAGGTGGACCAAATTAGTTTCAGACTCTAGAATTATCCGAGCCATGGTTCATGAATTATATTGGCTGCTCGAATAGGCTGAACAGTATTATTAGAGTGATAAAATTCAGATCCATTTCGATTCATGAATATTCCAATCATGTAGAGTGCCACTTTTGTCATGGGACCCAGCTCTCAATGACAAGTAACTGTTTTCTAACATACTTGGCAATAAATGTTAATTAAATACACTGTTAACATAATTTAGTAAAAAAAAAAAGAAAACTAAAGCCCAAACTACGACAGTGGAAGTAAGCTGCAAAATTGTGTCTTAACTACAAGAAAACACATCTGATTATGTCAGGCTGTGACTTAATCTACACAGGCTACTTGTGGAACCGTGTCCTCAAGGTTTTATTAACTAAAGACTCCTGTGGAAAAGATCAAAATACATACAAAACACAGCAGTGCGTTAAGCACCAGCAACAAGCCTAATACCAGTCCTAATTCCATCAACTGAGAAGCAAAACTTAGGGCTTCACAGAAGTTCTCAAGTTTACCTTTTTGTCGTACCAATACTTACTTAAATGAGGTGCCTGGTAGAGGTTGAACACCTCATTTAAGTAAGCACTGGTACGAGATAAAGGTTGAGGAGGTAACGAAGCACTACGGACCTCAACTGGGTGCCCAAATGAGCTACCTTATGGCCAGGAACATATGTAAAAATATATATACATATTTGAAAAACATGCATTTGGCGCCATAGTCAACCTCCACCCTCAAAGTAAAGCAGTCTGAAGAATAACTCCTGGTTTCAGTCAAAATGTATTCCTGTCTTCAGTATGCAGCTACCACGTTTGCCTATACATGTTTTAAAATTGACATTAAGCTAAAAAAAATATGATTCACTAGTAGTATGTGTGTTTTTTAAATGGCCAGCAATCTTTAAAAAAATCTTGTGTGAGAAACTAAAAAGAACATTTAGGGCATTATATGACTTTTGGAATGTGATACCTTGAGACGTCAAACACATTAATAGCTTCCACTGAGAGTCATATACAACACAACCGTCCATGCAGTGTGCAGTGCATAATCCTTTTGAAACAGAGTCATAGTCTTATGTAAAGTACAAACACTCAACAACTTTTATCGTGAAAATGTGAATTGTTGCTCTCAATAAAATAAGATGCATGACCTTCTATCTGTGACTAGCATATTGTTTTATTGCCTTCCCGTCAATCACCTGGCCAAAGTTCTGGACAAAGGTTTATAAACTGGAGTAGCAACCCTTCCTTTGTTGCCCTTGTCTATGCAACTGGGATATTCTTTCATTACATTGTCCTTCTTCTGTCTCTTGACCTCCATCTAATGGAGGTGTGCCTCCAGTATTTGTACTACAATTTTGTGGCCTGATTTCATGCACACTGACTTTTCTTTATATAATGTTAAGGCTTCTTGCACAAACCCTACTTTTTGTATGTGACAAAACCATGCCTTGTGGCAATCATAGTTATGGGTAATGGTCTTTTGTTTGAAGCTATCAGTATTTTATATGCCTGGGTGTGTGTGGATACTCATATCCTTTGCTCATGGGCTGTCTTCTGAAAACTCCTGCTCTTATCACTCTCGATCCTGAAATCCTATTGCTTCCTGGTTTGCTTCAAGTGAACATGCAGGGCTCGGAGGTTACAACAATGGTTACCATGTAGGACGGGGACTCTAAACAAATGCATGACTACACAGCCCACCCTCCTCCTGAGACCTTATGGAGCCTTTTAACTGGGCAGTCCAAACAAAGGGAAATTCCAACTTATGATTTGTACATGTATGTTTCTGTGTGTGTGACAATTCTGCATCACTATACTGTAATGTGGTGAAATATCATTGTGAATTAAGGGATTACAAATAATAGGGGTCCAGAAGAAAGCCCAATGACCCGTATGGGTAGTGAATAGGGCTGAAACATGTCAACCTGTGATGTTTGGGTCATAATACACTCTAACAAAGCCACCTTTTAAACCTGGTAATAATCATTTCAAAGGCGCTCATAATAAAGAAAAGATCAGAGGGACCCCCAAGCAATTTTAATTAACAGATCCCTGAGGATTAATTGCTCATCTTACAACTGTGTTAAGCCCATCACACTGGGTGTAGTGGGTAAATTCCGATGTTGAAGCATGGGTGACAACTGTTGCTGCAGATCCTTAAAAATAATCTAAGAGACTCCCAGGGTCCCTTACATAACCACCCATCAGTGGACATATATGATAGGAGCACCCTCTCGTGATAGGATTCATATACATTGGAAAGCCAAGGACATCCTAAATCGAATTGCTTCTCTCCCTCTTAGAAAAATGTTGGTGGAAGTGAGCTAAAAATTCATGACTTCCTCCTAATCCTCCAAGATTACGCAAATTCCCTATTACCTAGGATCACTGAGTTCACCATTACAATGTTTTGCTTTTCTGCCCACTCCTTTCCACACTGTCCTATGTCCAACTATTTGGCCTGGGATCGTCTACCTTCATTCTTCAAGCATCACCCCTTTAGCAACTATCACCCTGCTAGCTGTTTTGGCACTACTCCCGCATTCGCTGCAAAAATCCCTCTAAATTCTTAAAACCTTTTAAATGAGAAGTGTAAAATGGTGTTAATACCATGTTTGCTTACTTATTTTCTGGCCACATTGTATTAGTGATGATGTGCTCAGGTTTACCTGGACACCCAGCAAGACCACCAAGTATTTCACTCTTGCGCAACGCATTGCAGCAGCAGACTTTATATCCCCATTAACTTTTTCTGCCTAAACCCTATTCACTGCCCTGGCCTCCTGTGATTTGCTGGTGGTTGTTCCTGTGTCACAGGGCCACCTTGCCTGACTTTAATAAACTATGTCCCACACTAGTGCTTCTTCTCTTTCTTCCTTAAACTTACTAGGGAGTATCTGACAACATGGTTCCAGCACCATGCTCCTAACTACTATACTTCTGCATGACCATACAACACGCTGAGGCACTCTGTCTCTCATCTGCTTCCGCCAAGAGACCACCTCTGTCAGAGGACTTTATCTCTTGTTAGAATGTATTAGAATGTATGACTTTATCTCTTGTAGAATGTACTACTCAAGATTGGTATATAATATACATAATGGCATACCAATGCAATAGGGCTCCTCAGCTCCCTCTTTGTCTGCATACATTCATGGGCAGGTACAGGGAAACAGGTAAATGGGGACTGGATCATGCAGATGTGGATAAATCTGCCTCCACATAATCCTCGCGCTCTCTAAAGAAAGTGCTTTTTACAGTGGAAAAATTCCAGAAAAACAATGAAAACTCAAATTATTTCCATGAATATTAAACTGAACATAGTATGTATAGATATTAAAAAATTGTGGGACTAATAGAGTGCCCCAGGGAAGTTAATGGAGTAATGAAACAAGTAAAGGGGTATGCGACCACATTATTGTGGGTTCAATATCATTTGACAAAAATATTGTGTTCTAAATACTATTTACAAAACTATCACCATATTGCAGCTAATAATTTGAAATCTACACCCAATGGGACAATATTTTTGGAGACTATATTTAGGACCTGATATTTTTGTCAGGCAATACTTTTGTCAACTGTATTCTGACATACAACCAACTCAATGAGACTTCGTAGACACCCACAGAGAACCCAGAGGGCCGAGGACACAGCCACATAATGTATGAATTATGTCAAAAGATCCGGAGTGGGGCTGTTTACTGAGTACTGGGTTAAGACACGATTTTGAAGAGTAAGGGGCCATCAGCCTTTATATACCTGAATGAGCACACAAAGTGTGCTCCTCACTTACCCTATCCCTAAGGTCCCTTTCAGGCCTACCTTAGCCAGCCATCACAAACACCATTCAAAAACAGTGGATGAGGTTTTTACATATTGAGACGAAATACATGAGGCACTTCCAGGCTACCCTCAGCTTGTCAGTCGAGGTCTTGACACATCCAGCAACCTGATGAGGGTTGGGCTGGTTAAGCTGAAGAAAGTGAATAAAATAGGATAAGTGGACTGTAGACAAAACCCCCAGATGAAGGGAAAGGCCTGGACTGTATAATGAAACCCCCCTTGGAAAAATGGTAGCGACATCAGCACCACAGAATCTAATTCAAAGCTCTTCTCTGCAGATCTACAAGGAACTGTGCTGATCGGGCAGATGAGGATCCTGGTTATTAGTTCTATGCCCACATATTGGTGCAGGGTGGGAAGTGTTTGGGGTGAGCAGCAGGGAGCTGTTGCAAGACTGTGGATAGTAGTATTCACCAGCCTGACAAATGCTGCCCGACTGATTGGGCATGTGTGGCAGACTGGAAAGCCACATGGCACAAGAGCATACAGGGTTGATGGAGTCTAAGATTCTTGCATTACTCCACTGACACACTGCGTTATGACCTGGAGTGGTAATGGACTGAGGAACAAAATAAAATGGAATGTGGTCACTCAGTTTCTGCACAGGCACAACCCTGATCTGGCCATGTTTCAAGAGACCCATCTTCTGGAAAATGAGTGCCAATCCATTAATATAAATATTTGCTTTTGATACACATTGGCATTACGAAGGGGTCTTGCGAAGTGGGATATATGCCCAAAACGCAACCTATGGTTTTGCCTCACCCATGCTCCAAATCAAGTTTATTGCTAAATTGAGTAGTGTAGTGGATGAAACCTCTGATTCTTCCGCATATTCCAAGATCATTTTTATGATGTCATAAACGGTGAGCAAAACAAGACACTAATACATGGCTACACTGGTTGTGGACCCATGCGAGTGATGATATTTGAGCGTGCTCTAGGCCTGACCGACGTATAGTGACTGAGATATAAATCTGTCCTACTGCAACAAGCAATGTCATACTTCACCTATCAAGCCAAGCATCAATCCCTTAAGATGTGGGATTTGGAAATGCCCATCGTTCACTGCTGTGATGGAACTGAGGAAACCTGTCAATGGGATTGTACACCATGATGGAATTGAGAAGGAATAGAAGGAGGCAATGTCGCAAAAAGCCAAAATGCATTTCCTGGGGAAGAGGAAAAACTATCTGAGAGAGGGAACACAGTGAACTTAATAGCAGGACCTAGCCGTCACGAGGAAACATTCGGATGGATAGCCACAGTTGAGCAATCATGAGGAAGCATTCAGATGGATCGGCAAAGTTAATAATGTGGGACGTGCTGCCATTCATGAGAAGGGCAGGATGGCTCATGTGCCTATGCAATACCACAAAAACCTATACAGCTCTCCTCTGTCTGTAGATAATTCCACTGTTTATTAATTCCTTCAGAAGGCTATTGTCCCATAACTACCTGAGGGGCCTCGTACATGCAGTAGCACGTCTCTTTCACGGGCTTAACAAATTTGATCACATCACCCCCTACCTGATGAAACTCAATTGGCTCTCCTTGTCAGCCCGCACCATCTTCAATACCAGCTGCATCATTTAAAAGGCCATCACGGCCAGACAAGTCTGCCACCTATGGTGGCTCTCAGCACACCCGCAGCCAGGACACCATCAAACTGCAGACTAAGAAGTGTAAAAAATAAACCTTTTCAATCCATGCACCCAGGACCTGGAAAAACACCTCGGTATCCATCAGGCCTGCCCCATCTTTGTTACAATTTAGGAAAGAGTTGAAGGCTCACCTCTTTAAATGACACTACATCACAATGTATTAAACATCCACAACCCAGCTTCCTCTCATATTACGGGTTGGATTTGTGCTTGTCTTTGACCATACATAGCATCCTTACAGATGATTTGAGGCCTTCTGAATGTATTTTAGTACATGAACAGGGTAAACCCATAATTTTCTGTCACTCCTATTGGCCTATCCCCCTTCTGAGGAGACTGAGCTTCTTGACTAAGTACTTTCAAACAGAATGCAGACCCACATTTCTTCTATGCTCCAGCCAATCTTTCAGGATCAAAGCCTCACAGATCGACAAAACTGAACCGGTGCAGCCTCTGTAATTTTCTGGACAGAGTGGACTCTTTGAAGAGTCCAGTAACAATTTGGTCCTTTGACATGGAGAAGTAGGATTCTATCAAATGCCCCCTTTAAAGATCTTTAGTTCTGTCATTACTGTTCTGGGTTACCATGCAGCAGTTTGAGTGAATGGAACACTGACTTTTCCAACGGAGGTGAGATACAAGACAAGGCTGCTCTTGTCTCCGATGTTCATTGTCTTTGAAATACAATTGCTGGCACTGTAAGTCAGGCGGACCCACTGTTAATAGGTTCAGTTGCCTGGGTGGCACTGTATATCTTATATGGTGATAATATCCTTCTATTCCTAACAGGTTCATGACAACCATACTACTGTACATTTCCTGAAAGTTTGAACTACATTCTGGGTTTTATATTTTTTGTTTTAAACCTTTATTTTTCAGTTTTATAGAACAACAGACAGCATTATACGTAACACTCAACATAATTCTAGACCGGTTAAGTTGGTAAGACTTACTGTCTGAATAACAAACACTTGGATGGACTATCTCTATCACATCCAGGTACAGGACCACACACCCTACAGGCATAGGGGGTACCCTAACTATAATGTGGGTGGATCTCTACCCCAAATCAGAGGCACATCATCCCCCGCACTCGCACTCCTGTCATTGCCTGGGTTTTATATTAACTGGTCCAAATCCACCTTGTTCCCATTCAAGATTGGTCTGAAGGACATTTTGCACAGCATCAGCTCTGTCTGAATGTGACTTAGTTTAGAAACGCAGATATAGAAATTGCTAGAGACAAGGATTTTTTTTTTAGCATAACCTCAATCCTGGTTAGATTCCCAGATGATATAGGTCCACAGAATGACGTACCCTTGTCCCTCCTGAATAGAGAGGCTTTGTTTATAATAATTTCTCTTACTTGTTTTCTATATCTATTACAGAACACCCCATAAGGGATACTAGAAATATACTTTTTGAAGGTTAATGCCACTTCACAGATCCTCCTCGAAGGGGCAAAAGCTTTCAGGAATATCATAAATCTCCACCAATCGACCTATGAGGGGCATACCATTGCAATACCTAAAGAGATATGGCTCAGCACCCTGCTTAGAAGTCAATAATGACTAAGCATACTCTACTCTGAAGGGAACCAATGTCTGTCTTTATTCGTTATGGGTGATATGACACTTCTTTTATACAGAACATGTGCGAAGACTTTGTCACGTTTTACTGTTTTTTGGGCTTGAGCCATAGTATTGAGACTAGTGGGAAGGAAAGGAAAGCTCATGAAAGGGACCTCGCTGTGGTGGTGGTGTCATGCTTGGAGGGGTAGCGGTTTTAGGGGAACACACAAATATATATAACCAGCATGATCAGCTACACCAGCCCAACTCCCTGATAGAAACCGAAGTTCTAATGGAGGAATGCACAAATAGTACGGTTTCCCAAATATATCAAATATAATAAAACATTTTAGACAATGTGCCCAATGCAATGCAGGGTTTCAGGGAAAGGTAGATGTCTGATCTAGGATTGATTTAATACGAAGATTGAGATGAGACCCTTGTGCATAATAGGAAGCTGATATCCGATCCAATTTGAGGCCAGTACATTTTAAGATTGAATGTTGACTGTTTGACAGTCCTGAGGGACGATATACCATTGGCACTACAGATATCTGCTTTAGAATTAAAGAGTGATACTGCTTAAACCAAATATATGCCGACCCCGTAAATAATGAGTCTGATACTAGCCCAAAGGGACCTAGTGTGTGAATGGGGTAGCAACCAGGTTCCTGATTTGGAGAAAGGGAGTAGGGCGATAGACTGATGTATGGCCATAGGAAAGTCAAACTATGAGGGATGTAGGCCTCTGAAAAAATAAATAATTTCTGGACACTTAGAGACAATTGTAATTGGAGTGATGAAAGGTGAATGGGTCTACGAATGGCTTTTGGGGCACTGAACCGAGACAGAATGTTATTTGATCTAAGGAGATTATTTGCAATTTTCCAAAACTGACATTGTCTTTGCTCCACTACGAGAAATACATTTAATGCCCACAATATGTCAGAAAGGGAAATCTTATTTTAGGGGTACCATTGTACCAAAAAAGCCACAATTACTTTTGGAATAACCTTGATATTTCAAAGATGGGCACCATTAGGCCGGGGACAGACAGAATTTTGACAAGAATGCCCACAATATAATAGGGATGGGTTCTTATTATGTCAAGGGTAGCCAAAGAGCCAGACAACAACAGAGTCACAAAATTCCAGAGGTACCACTTAGTCACTACCGCACCCTCCAGATTCTCCCCAGGCAACTGCACACACATGGGCAGACACTTGCAAGCAGGAACACACACACATGGATGTGCTCACTCATACACAGACACAATGATACAGGCTCATTAAAAAATGCTAGCACAAGCATTCAGACATGAACACACACACACAGCTTGATTCCCAAAGGTAAACTTACACTTTTGTGTAAATTTACTATTTTTTGGTATTCACAAACTGCGAGTTTAATTTTACTCATAGTAATTTTACAACTGTGGAGACTCAGCACATAAAAAGATAGGATTGTCAAGGCACAACCACAATTATGACTAATGACGAGAGGAAATGGGCCTGCTAGTAGTGGGCATGAGCAGCATCACAGTGCCCATCAATGGGCTTCTACTGGTGGCCACCATGAACCTGGCCAATATTACTTAGAACTAGAATAGTTTCCTCATGACGCCATCATGCCGAGTTACAGTCACCACCATTCTTCTGTGCTACTTTTCAGCCCTTAGAGGGTCTGGTGACAATAAAATTAAAGTAACCAAACCTGTGTAGGTTTAAGAGCTCGAGATGAAATTGAAAGAGTGAAACCAACAGGCAGAAGAGCCAGAACAGTAGTTCAAAGTCACATAATCACAGCTCATTCATTTACACATAAAGCTGTGATTTGAAAAAACAATCACATTCATATCACGGGGAAAAGATCACCTGAAGGGTTTCCTTAACATAAAGGCCCTCAATACAACTTTGTTGGCCGCCCGCCAAGTTGTATCCGCCGGGCAGCCGCCAATGCGGCCGCACTCCTGCGGTGGCCATTTCGAGAACCCCGCTGGGCCGGTGGGCGGAAACCTAGTTTCCGCCCGCCAGCCCAGCGGGGATGTCGCCGCAACATGGGAGCCGGCTCCAAATGGAGCCGGCAGTGTTGCGGCGGTGCGACGGGTGCAGTTGCACCTATCACGCTGCTCCATGGCGCCGTGGCAGGGGCCCCGCGACTCCCCTTTCCACCAGCCTTTTCATGGCGGTTCATACCACCATGAAAAGGCTGGCGGGAGGGGGAATCGTAATCCCCTGGGCAGCACTGCCAGCAGTGCTGCCCTGGGGGATTACAACCGCCGGTACCAAAGTGGCGGGAAAACGCCGGTCCCGACGGTGCGACCGTGGCGATTTCGCCGCTGTCGTAATTCGATGGGAAGCATCGCCAGCCTGTTGGCGCTGCTTCCAATGAAGACCGCCACGGTTGTAATGAGGGCCATAGTATCTATATACTATGAAATGGTCTGGTTATTCTGTGAAACTTAGCCTGTGCCTTTCATCGCTCTAAAACATGTTCACGTTACACATTAACTGTAAAAAATAACTGGAGACCTTTCCATTTGTTCTGAAACTCGCGCATTGTTTTCATGAAAAGCTTGGGAGTTGACTGACTTATAAGAAGACCAAGAAACACAGCAATTCAATTAAAACGGCACTCAGATGTCATTCACATTCATTAGAGCTGCCGTAGGGATTGTCAAAGCAGCAGGGACAATATAGGTCAAGAAACAGGGCAAGCTTCCTGAAGAGCGAGGGAGTGACTAAACACCACCTGTCCACTGTGGCAAACTCTTGAAAACCTATATTTAACTTCGGGTTTTCAACTGTATAAAATTGTGTAAAGAACATCCCACAGAGGTCTTCGACCAAAAAATATAACAGTGTTTCTTATAAGCTGCATCAGTGAAATAGGCTTCACTCTTTATATGCAGTAGTGCTCTTTGTCTATGAGTACCTAATAAACAGAGTAAGTCTGATACTGAAAAGGAGCCAGGCTTTTGGTCCTTACCCAAACAGAATAATATTCATGGTGCCACGGGTGTGGATGCAAGTACAGATAAAAGAAGCACACATACACTTTTCTGAGCTCTTCTGTTATAGAACCAGCAGGCGTCAAAACCACTGGATACATTCTACAAATAGACACACACTGGCAAAACCAATAGATCTCACACAGGAAAACTAGTGTGAGAGATTTATTTTTGTCATGACAAGCATATCCTATAAAAGTAAAAAGAAGAAAAAAAGAAAATATGCTGCTGCCTAAACTCGGAGACCATATATTTGAAACACAAATTGTAAACAACAATGATGCCTTCTAGCTAGATGACAGGTGTATTTAGAAACGTTATTGTTGTTAAGGATATCATAAGAAAATATAACTCATATTGTCACAAGGGAAAAGTAAAAGTGTTTTTTTAAGAACTGTGAACTGAAAGGTAGTTTATTCTTACAAAGGATGGCTAAAGATTAAAAAATAATATGGAATGGAAAGAAAATAACATGAGCAAAGTAGAGCCTTGGCTCACTAGCACTGGCACCGCAGTGCACTTCTCTTTAGGTGGATGTGCACCTGTGGTCAGAAGAATGCTGTCGTTCACAGTACAACAATGTCAATAGCTTAAGTGGGCTATTCCATTTACCACGGTGATCGCTGTGGTGGCAGGAAACAACCCCGAATGACAACTGAACAGACCAATCGATGAAGAGGCTGTCCCAAAGCCCCTCTATAGTTGTGTATATTTTTTATTTATATAAGTTTTGATTACGTGAGGCCGGCAACAATTCTAAAGCTGTATCTACACTAAAGCTAAACACTAAGGACATAACTAAAGAACTAAATAAAACACGGAGAAACTACCAGCCTCTGAGCTACTCACATCCAGCTCGTGGTGACAACCTTTCTTCCACCTGCTCTTTTTATGACATTTATCCTGTAAAAACCTGTTTTTAATTCCTTTTAGTAATCACAGATTCCAACTTATGCTCATAATATGTAAATGTAGCCCAAAAGGTTGTTTCGCTGCAATGGATGTGCAATCTCTTGTAACTGAAATGAAAGGTGAATAGCATTATTATATTGTTACATTTATTCCTTTGATTTGAATGAGTAATCCTCCACTAACTCAGAAGCTCTCAGCAGGGTGGATATTATTTGGCAAATCTACGTTTTACTATTTTTTACAACAAAATAAATAACGGATTTCCTAATAACTATACTTTGTCAGTACAGGATAGGAGGAAGGAACGAAAAAGGTGTCAAATTCTCAAACACCATTAAAAATGCAAATGCTTAAAATGATTCAAAACCACTTCATGAAAATCTGTCACAAAATAGCAGATCAATAATCGAGTCTTCTCCCAGAGGTGGCTGATGTGCATTTCCATTTTCTCAAAATAAATTTCACAGCTAACAGTAAATCTCTAGATAAAAACTTCCCCTCAAAAAGGCGATAGAACCATTTTTTGGGGGGACATCTTACAGAATTGGTAGCAAAGGTGATCGCTGTACTCCCTGAATCAAAACAAGGTCCATTTCATCAAAAACCTTTAAACAATATGCTGAAACCACGAAGCAGAACCAAACAATATGACGCAAAGTACAAATTGACAATTTTCAGGCCCAACATAAGGAAGAATATTTTAATCCAACTTTATCGTTTTTGCTACCGTCTAGCAAACCATACACATCAATTTTTTACAGGATCAAGAGGAAATTGAGAAGCTTCTGGAACGTTTACTGTAGATAAAATGTTTGTTATTTCTGCAGACTGCCATATTCCTATAATACCACGCAGTGCTTGCCATGTGGAAGGATCAGCCCTGGATCGCCATAGGAGAGATAAAAGAAAGCAAGGGGCTACAGCTGAAAATGTTACTCCTGTTGCGTGTTGGGGAGGTACAGCCCAGCCTGAAGCAGAAGGCATGGCCATGGTGCCAGCCCTGCTTTCCTCTGCCTTCATCCACGTTGTCACAAGCTAACCCCACCGCAGCTTGTGACGTTGTGGGAGAAGGTGGAGCCGAAGGAGTCTTCAGCTTCATCCTTCTTGTTTGAGATTAGATAACCCACATAGTGCCTAAGGCTGGATCTATCGGACCCACAATTTTAAACCACGCTTGCAAGGTTCCGATCTCTACCCTGCCTTGCCTGCTTAGCACCACAGCCCTCTTTTGCCTCCTCCCACTTACAGCTACTGTTGCCTGAGGGAGGCTGGAGAATAACGTGACTGGGAGACATGGGGTGCCCTAGGGAGCATGAATTGTCTGCTAGACTGCATCATGTGTATAAGTGCACAGGTGGGTGACAGCTGTATGATTTTAACAACAGAGCATACAGAATCCCTTCACTGGTGGTCTAGGGATGAAAAACTGGGCTTTCTCCAGAGTCCTACTGATGAAAGGCACAGAGCAACTGGTGGTGGCCTGGTGGTATTTCTGTTAAGTGCCTGTGCCATGGTTGTAACAAGAATCCATATTTCCTTACAGGTTAGCAGGCAACCTTTGATGAAGGAAGCCCATTTCCATATATAGTACAGTAGGTGTAGTGGCACTGGGGTCTAGAGATCTTAGGGGTCCACTCCACTGAAATGAAGGATGGTTTTTATAACCAAACTGTAAGAGAGGGACCCATTTTCCTTGCTTGGCTTATGGCCTATAGTATCCTTCATAGGCCAGTGTAAAGGGATTATTACACACTCTCTTGCAAGAGTGATATACATTTTAGTATTGTGTTTATACTTTTGAATAGTGTCGTCCAAATCTCTGTTTCAAGCTATTCTTGTAATAGCATTTTATTGTGATTAATACTGAATATCTTTTTAGATCACAAAGCCCAAGCACTTTTGGACTTGTTGCTGTGAATGTGAGCATCTTAGATAATAAAAGCACCTCCTGCGGCGCTGAAGAGGCACATAATTTGTAATGGATGCACCACCCCTTTCCTTTATGCAGAAACCCTCACATAGCCCGAAAACCCTTCTATCAGCTGAAGACATTTCCCCTGAAGTTCTTGGGGGCCACAGTGCGTGATGTAGTTGTCACGGCTCCACAGTGGACAGGAAAATAACTTTCAAGCGCCTCCTAGCATGAGAAAGGAGAATGTTAAGGACTCAAACCCCCTGACCAAACCTTTAGAATAGTACCTTGGCTGGGATGCAACACTATCCTTACAACATTCCCAGGGTTAACATCTGCCTGCTTTGTGCTTATTTTTAAACTCTAGCTCACTTGCAAAGTCAGTGTTCTGTGTTCCCTTATGTGTGTTAACATGTATTTTAGGCAGGTACTAAAATGTGCACAAACGTCAGGCAGATGGTAATGTTGAGAGGGAATGTCAGATTTTTTGACTGAATTAACAGAGAGGAGCTCGGTGCCCTTACAGTGTGATTTATCATCGCTTCATAGACAACAACCTGTCCTATCGAACCAGGATTGAAAGCTTTCTAAGTGATAAGTTTATACTGAACAGTTCTTGGTATGAATACCTCCCGATTGTTCACCCTGTGAATATGCCATACTTTGACAAAATAGAAAGATGTAGGTTTTAAACACACACTGTTGCACCACAAATAGCACTAGACGCCTCAGGCAACCATCACCGCATTTAAACCTCACTCGACACGTCCCATAAAGGCCACACTACAAACAGTGCACTTTAAAAAATTGTCTACAAATGGCGCTCATAACTTGATGCAGATCATCACCCAGAAAGCACAGTCAGACTCAAAAGGTTATGGAAGTCGCTATATAATTAAAAATACAATTTAAGACGTGTGAGTGACTATTGCTTTAGCATGTATATAGGAGGGAGACGCATCCTGTTACCTCTTTACCCCACACACTGCCCTCTAGACAGTCATGCTCGCTAGACCACTCAAATTCAGGATAGGTGTTATACACCATCACCTTTAACGTGCTCCTGCCACCCCTGCCAGTTAAGGCAAATTGCATATAAATCTTTGTTAAAATCTTTAAATCTAAGTTAAATAAGTCAATTGACCGATAATTCTCACAACTGATATTATCTACTCGGTGTTTTCGAACAACGCCAATCAAGGCAGATGTCATGGCATTAGGAAAATTGTTTTCAACAGAAGGATTATGAAATCATATAAAACTGATGTGAGCGTATTTGAGAAGCTTGCATAGAAGTTGGAAGTAAAACCAACCAATCATGGTGCCTTATTTTTCCGGAGATGGTATATTTCCCAACTTATGCTTAATAGTTTCTCCAAAGGTACAAATGTAAATAAGGAACTGATTCTACGGGCCAGTTTTAATCTACTTCAGAGTGCCCTGCTCAAATTCCAGCTGTGATGAAACAGCACAAAGCCAATTCATCTTTACATTTACAGGAAAGATTGGAGGGGGTAGGCATCAAAAGGTCTAGAGAATGTGTATTCCCCAAGCAGCAATTAAGGTTTTTTTTAGCAGTCTCCACTGTTTGAAACAAACCAGCATGTAAGGAGGAGGCTACAGATGGCCTAATGGATGTATACTGGGAAGTGATGTGTCAGATAGTCTACGCCATGCTAAGCTATATTTGTGTGGAGATCAGTGAACAGAGTTGCCTTGAAAGTCAAGAGGTTTGGGTTAAGTCCCTTTTTTGTCAAGTGGAGCTCGAACTTGGCAGGTTGTCTCCCTGGATTTCCTAAACCCTCACAGGCGTGTTGTAGGGCATGCAGTGAGAAAGCTGCATAGGTGCCATCTCCACAAATGCTACATTTAGGGGAAACAAACTCTTGTGTTGGACTTCCTGTGTCCTCACTCAGGACACTACGCTCATAGCACATGGACCCATGAGCATTTAGCATGCAACCACAGTTACACCACATAAGCTGAGATTACTTGTAACCCAACTTCAAGGATAAACACATAGTCATGGGGGTACACATCACTAATGCTAGATTAGAGGCACCTTGTGATTCACACAGTTGCTCATGACGTCATAAACATTTATTTAGAAAGGACACTGTACAAGCATCTAAATCATGGATGTTCCGTAATTAAGTCCATCTCACTGGAGAGATAACAGCAAGTCTCAAACATATCTTATTATCGTAAAACTCTACCTGTAGGCCAAGATGAATGGTGGGCCACCTTTCCCTTCCCATGAAAAGAAGAAGCTAAAAGTAGATAGTTAATAGGGAAAAGAAATTTGTAATTTCTTCAGGAGAGTTAATCTAAAGTTTATATCAGGGCAAGGAAAAGAGAGTTTGTATTGAATCAGTTGCTGTCTAATGTAAAGACTAAAGGAGATATCCTGAAAGGTAGGGATAGCAGCTAAGATACAGTGGCTTGTGGGCAGGCTCTTTCCTTACTGTTGTGAACTGACAAGCTGCCACAGAAGACATATGAGACCAGGATCTATTTACAGTCAGCCAGAGTCCCAGAGCTCCTGTTTAGTATGCCTTCTATTTGTTTGCACATACAAGAGGGAAAAAGAAAGGCTTATTGATGAGTGTTAGACCATGTTCAAGGGGAGCGCAGGACAAGGGCAACTGATCCCAACATGGGTGGTTGAAGTTGTTTGCTACTCAGTCCTGGAACCTGTCTTACTATGCCTCTGTAAATTGGGCCAAGTACAACCATGTCCACACTTGACTCTCAGGGTAGAGAAGGTGTGCTGTCACAGACTTCTCAGGAAGGTAGTGTGGAGCTGCATTAGCTCAGAACTTAACATTTAACCAACAGGCATATACATTTCAGGGTTGGGCTTTTAGGGAAAATAAAGTTCTTTTTAATCACACATCAGTATTAGATACTACATAACTGAACTCAGAACACAAGCCAATGACCCTGGTGGCAATTCTCTGATGTGGTGCTATCATCTGCTGAGCACTCTGTGGCTAAACACACTCAGGGTGAGTTCTAGGTAGCCAATATTCTGCTGTAGTTATGGCACAGGCATAAATCAGCCAAAGGCACAGTCTCAAAGGTCCCCCACAAATCAAATGCATACTCACAACACATTGTTTTAAGTCTGTTACTCCCGGTTTCGTACTAAATAAAGCATTAGTTCACGAGGTTTCTCTGCCCCAGGTTGTATTAGGCAGCCATGTATTCTTTCCTATGGACGGGCCCAATGCGAGCGAGGCCAGCATGCATAACCACAACATAGCTGTGTCTCTGTACAGGCAGCTGCATAACTCTGACTCTCTAGTGCACCGGCCCTGGAGCATGAAGCCTAGATGCAAAGTGTAAAGTGATGCTTCTTATAGTAGGTAGCTCTAAGGTTGTCTCCAGATTAGATCATTCACAACACAGGCACAATGAAGTGTGAGGTGTCTGCACCATGCTGTCATAAGCCTCTTTGAAGCACTAGCTGAGGATACACAAAAGGGCAGGCCTCACATAGCAGAACAGAAACTGTAGTACCAACTCTCACCCCTATGATCAACTACAAGTTAGTGCCCAGGAATAACTATTCAGCAATACCTTGTTAACAACATTTGTTGTGTAATATCTTAAGGTTGCCCTATCTCCATCATCCTTGCTTTGGCAATACACCTACACTATTTGGGGAAGCGGTCCTCATCCTTCATTTTGTGCCATGCCAAACCTACGGCATCCCACTGGTTTTAGTACTCAGACTCATTCACACAAAGAGACCCACTACTGCACATGTGTTACACACACACTAAATACGTACTTAAAATCAACATACACATCGGATGCCATCACAAGGTTCTGGACATACACGTAATAGTGCAATTATACAATAGAGGGACCTGTAGGCCGCACTCATACATAAAAATATCTGCTTACACTATCAATCTCAAAAACATAATATGCTGGCACCTCTTCTTTATTTGCTATACCCAGGCCAGGGAGAGTAGTCCTCTGTCTACATATGAGGTCACACTTGCTGTGCCCCTCCAGGTCACAGGAAAGGTACAGACAGGGACTGATTTAGGCATCTGTTGATTGGCCCCTAAATTAGCCCCTAGTACAACCTCTTTATGTGCTACACCCAGGCCAGGGAGAGTAGTTCTCTGTCTACATATGAGGTCACACTTACTGTGCCCCTCCAGGTGATAGGAGAGGTAAAGGCATCACAAAGATGGGGACATATTTAGGCACCTGTTGATTGGCCCCTAGATTAGCCCCTAGCATAACTTCTGTATGTGCTATACCCAGGCCATGGAGAGTAGTCCTCTGTCTACATATGAGGTCACACTTGCGGTGCCCCTTCGGTCACAGGAGAGGTACAGGCCTGTCAGGGACAGATTTAGGCATCTGTTGATTGGTCCCTAGATTAGTCCCTAGCATGGTGTGATGCTAAGGTCAAAATACAAGTCAGGGTGGTGCACAAACATACAGTTGGTCGCTTAAAACAGGGGAACACACTCATAACATGTAGGGAAAAAGTCAAACATTTTATTCTTACAGTGGGGAAGGTCTTTCCTGATGTACTGAGTAGCTCTGTTACCATGAGCACCTCTTAATCATACAGAGGCCAGAGTTTACAGTGGAATGTATCCTCACTATAAAGCTTCAGGCAAACCCTGTATACAAGATGGCTATTTTGAACTTCAATGGAAGTGTAGGGCAACTGCATCACAGCTTGATAAGCAATAGAATGTGCTCAAAACATGCAAAACATGGGTAATACGTCCCAGCAGTCTCTTTCTATCCACTTTTTCCCTTTAATGTTGAGGTCCTTGATTGGACTTATTAACTCTGCTGGGTTAACAAGACATCTTTTGACCTGATCATCTATGGCTCACCTATTGACCAGTGCTTATAATGGGTTCAGTGTTCTCACAGATGAGCAACATATCTTGATCTGAACTTCCCTGCCAACTTCATGACAAGAAATATAAAGACACTTGGTATATCTGTGGCAGAGAGTATCATATGGCACCAACACAAAAACATTTTTACTCATGCTCATGTTATTGACTGAAGAGTGGTATTAAATTAAAGGATTGCTGTAGGATTTGTTTTACTCTTTAGTGTATGCCTTGCACTGTTTCTGCTTTACTCTCTATAGACTTAGGGCCTGATTTATACTTTGATGGATGGGATACTCTGTCACAAACGTGACAGATGTCTTGTCCGTCGTATTACAGCTACATTACATCCCATGACATTTGTAATATGGTGGACAGGATAGCCGTCACATTTGCAACGGACTATCCCATCTGCCAAAGTCTAAATCAGGCCTTTAATATCAACCCAACCCAATACCCAATAGGACATGTTAGACAAAACACTCCAAACATCCAGTTCAGAACAGGTATGCCGCATTGTTAGGAATCACAGTGCTCAAGACTGAGCTATTTTCAAATATATACCACACCACCAACAACCAACAGTATACTAAGAAAAGAAAAGAAGGTAAGATATGATTACCAAAATCATTACATATCAATAGGCAAAACTAGACAATCAAGAGTACTAAAATCCAACATAAAACATATACTTTTGTGTCAATCTAGCACTTCCATAAAGAATAAAATTAACTTGAACAAACTTTTCACAAATGCAGTACAATTAAACATTCAGGTCATATAATCACTAGGACTTCTAAACCATAGAAATCAGAACCATTAAGTAATTAAATATACCCATAACTATATGTTAGACTAAATCAGAAATAGCCATCTGGCGTAAAGGGAGCCTTCATTTAAGTGCATATTGTACAGCTGAAATAAAATGGTGTTTAAACAGAGGCTCTGTAAATGCTTAGAATCCTAAAACACTGAAAGATTAGGCCCTAAAACGTAATGACACAGTATTAATAATTTCCACAAGTCTACTTGTTAGACGAAAAGACAATTGCCCAAGCAATAACAAATTGCAGTTTTATGTTATTCCAATGTCTTCTTTCAGTTTTCAAAGCTGATAGGTGCACAAAATATGGCCAAAAGATGCCAACCTAAAATTACAATTAATTATGACATGGGGCATGAGACATTCTCAGTCAATTGTTGTTTCTGATACTTCTCAAAAATTAAAATACATACATGTGTTGTTTAGATTGTGGTGCATATAAATAATTATGACAATTCTGTAAGAGTATCATTAAAGTCATGAAAGTATGATAGTGGTAAGATATATAAAAAAAAAATCTCTGAAGTGAAGTGCAGTAAACCATTGCTGAATAACAGACCTAAAATGGGTGTAGGAGTTATTGACTTTGAGGTAATAAGTTACAATATCATCTCCATATAATCGGCCTGCACTGCATCATCAATGTAAGTAGATGTGGTGTTAGAATAATCAATCTATACGGTTTTCCCCCTGAATATCAAGCCTAAAATACTGAGGTATACAACTAGTGACGACAAAATATTAAATCCAATGTATTGAAAAGTAACTAGGTGTACATTTTCTATACCTAAGTCCACATAAATGCACTTTGACAATATATATGTTCAAGGTATGTAGATGTAGAAAAAGGACCAGTAAATTTATACTTCCTCTATATGCACTTATATTAGAGATCTTGGTAATTGATATTTTGCCCACATTATTCTTGTATCTCGATATTCTTATCCTCGATATTTAGTAGTAAATCAATCTACACATCCATGTGTAAGCTTACTTCAACTATATTGTGCAAGTCAATATTGTAGAGTTCGATATTTGTATAGGTTGATATCCTGGCAGTCAATATTGTGACATGCAACAGGAATTTTCATTTTTCTGACACCTCAAGACTGTTAAAGTAGTCTAACCATGGATTGCTATGACTTGCAACAGTTGGAAAATCGGGATTCCTGAGAAATATTTTTTTAGGGAACCATCAGGTGCACGATTTCACATATTGATGTTCAGTAGTAAAAGACTGCTTCAGAATTTGTAATTTAAGACACAGTTCCTGTGAGGTTGATTGTGAAAGCCCAAAAGAATGCAAAACAGTACTTTGAACCAAATCAAATCACAATTCAAACTGAACAGGAAAGGCACCTGTGCTGTACGTCAGACAAATAAACAATTTAGCCCATTGAACAGCCATAAAAGCACACAGAGTTGGACTAATGCAAATTGCAGTTTTCTAAATGCAAATCTGAAAGGTAACAGATTGCTTTTGGGATACTTAAAATGTCATTTGAAGCTCTTAAGCCCTGTACATCTGTAAGACTAAAAACATTTAACTGAGAATTGCATAGGAGTCATGTGCCCACAATGTATTTGTTACGGCCAAATACAAGAATTTTGTTTTTTGTGATAGTCACTACTAACCTTGTAATATCTCCCCACCGCCAAGAGTGATTCAGTGTCCCAGATTGATTGTAGATCCGTCTAAATCAACTGAACCATCTGCACTTATATCTCAGTTTAGGATGAAATGCAGAAGCCTTTATGGAAAACGTTTTGTACTAATTTACTGCAGATCCAGGTGTCTGTGTAGACTCTAAATGGCGCCCACACCCATAAATATAAGATTTCCCACCTCAAACGTTAGTGCTATAAGCCCACTCCAAACAGTCAAAAGCTGCTCTGCACCCTATGAAACAAATGAAGGACAGGATCTTTGTAAGGTGGACAATTGCTCTACTGAAGAGAAAGCAAATACATTATCCATTGTGTTACATTTATAACAAAATGCCTGTCTGATACAAAGGAATGAGGATAGCTCCAGAGGCCAAATCCCTTCAGTATGCAAGGCTGATACAAGAGGATACAAGAGTAGGCTGCTTAAACCATTATTGCTTGGCAAGGCAGGATCTTCTTTTATATGATAGACTGAAGTATTGAACACCTTCACAAATTAGGAATGATGGGAGTTTACAAACTGTACAATTAAAGTGGTCCCAATAGCAAAGATACATTTTAAAAGTCATAACTTGGGACTGAGGGATTCTGATACAGAAGAAAAAAAAGACATCTGACTTCTATGGAGGTCCCGTCCTCCCTCGCTCTGCTGGCGAATTTGTGAACAAAACTGGGGCTCATCACTCATGAAGAAAAAAATAATATGGAAGATCCATGTTTCATCTGAAACTATACTACCATGATTCACAGGCATGGGTTTATCTAACTTTTTAACAAACATGCAGAATGTATGTTGATCATTCTGCTTGCAGACATCATGGCTCATATTTTATTGTTTGTTCCTAAGGTAGTCTCACAAATAGTCTTTTTTTAAATGTAATTTGTTATGCTGGGCTTTAGCTCAGCCCAGGTGGTAAGAATCTTAAATCCAAGGGGGAACAGAGATTGAAAAACTTTGTAAACGTTTTTGATGTTTAATGGTCCATTCCAGAGGAGTTATATAAGACTGACTGGAGATAAGTGATTGAGTCAACAGGCTATTGGGTGGCACTGCATCAGCATTTCAAAATATCTGTGCTCTGAGCTGCTGTGTCAACAGGCACAATTGGGAAGATTTAATCAGGATCACGATGTAGAACAGAGCTTTACTCTTTTCATCTGTAAAGTTACTCTACATTCAACAACATTTTCCAGCAATTGCCATTGTTGCTTGAAGTCGGGGTGCAGGGGCATTGCAACTCCACCAAAATAATGATACTAGAGTTCAGAAGATGAATGAACAATAAAGATGCATTTTTTATCTTAGCACGTTTTCTGTACTTTAAAGATGGGGATCTAATGCCAGGCTGTGTCTTGTGATAAATTGCTTCATAGTCTTTTAACTTGGAGATTGGTGCTTACTTTCTCTGACAGTAAAGTGAAAGGATTTTGTAAAGTGAACTATATGAAACTGTTTGTGGAGTACAGGAAGTGTGAAAGGAAAGGATGCAGAATGCCATTTTGTCTAACACACAACAAAATCTAAATACCTGTAAATGAAGTGCACAAACATTTTAGAATTTATCAGCAGTTAGGAAAACAAAAATAAAACTTTTTTTGTAATTCTGAAGTGTAAAGGAAACAAAGATTTTGAATTTACTTGGTGATGCACAAATTATTATAAATATTAGCTGAAACTCGATTTCCACCCATTATCGTGTGTGCAATATTATAATTCTATCAATAAAACTGTACATTTGTTCAAATGTAGTGGCTATTTTAATTAAATGTGTGCAGTCTGCAAATGACAATGCGCTACCATGCCATGCTTTGGTAATATAGTTGTGACAGGGTGCTCCAAAATGCATCACCACCTACATGCTACACACTGTCTTGTTGAATATATATGCCACACGGCATTTGGATCTTTCACTATCCCCGTGACTTCAGTGATGAAACATTGATGGAAATACCCCCACCTTGCAAATTGTTCCATCACCACTGGCACATGTACTCTGTTGGATACTCTTGAAAAAAATAATGCGGTGAAAGGTCACTTTCAGTTCTAGGTGATCTGCCAAAATCACAAAATTTTTGAAAAAGTGCCGAAGACAAATGTATTATTAAGAAAAGCTTTTCTATAAACTGAGTAGGGGGCATATTTTATAGAAGTGTCTAAGGGGAAGCATCCATTCATCACTTGAAAATGTAAATGGTACAGTGAACACAGGAGATTCTGCTAACTTGTCCCTCTATGATCCAGGATAGAGTCCAAAGGAATATTTATTTGACAGTTACGCCATTCAATAAATCCATCACTGCAGCGAGTACAAGTTAAATATAAATTAAAATCCCAGAATAACATTAGTTTTGAATCACTCTCGCTGCATAGCAGAAATAGCAAGGTACTGAGCAAACCATCAATAGACCTTTTACACCAAAGAATAGTTTTAACTTACACACTGACTATCACAAAACTCACGTAGATCAATAACCCACATGATGCTCTCCCTTGATTGTGTAGCTTAAAAGCTGCAATGAGGAAATTCTGAAACCCATATAAACATATTTTAAGTTTCCCTCCAGCATGCATGGCACATCAAAACAAAATATTAACTTGGGTGTACTCACTTCATATAGTAATCGTGGGCACTGCTTTAACCCCCTTGTACCAGGCTCATAGCTGTCGTACTGCCCTATAGAGGGAACTTGGACAAGCATTCAGTAATCACAGATGTGTAATTTGGTTGGGCACCACCAAACTCAAGTCATGGCTCTTCACCACACTTTTAGACAGAGCAAACGGATCACAGCTAACATAGCCCAAATTTCTCATTACTAGGCTAATTCAGTACAGCAACATTAGCTACAATCCAGTTACCATGCATGCTTAAACATGTCAGCCAACGAACATGGTATCGTCCTAGAAAATAGAATGGTGTCTTACTCATCGGTCTCTGAGAACACTCACCGCTGACCCACTGGGTTTGGCACACTCGGAGCTGAGGAACTTAATTTTGAAAACTACAGTTGATTGGCTCCCCACAGATTGCCTGTGATGCTTCCAAGCCATGCAGTGAAAGGTTGTGCCCCTGGCAAATGCCAACAATATAACATATATTCTATTTTCCTTTAAAGCAAAGTACCAAAATGTGTTCCCTATCACATCAGCAGAATTATAACTAACAACTAATGACATTTTTTATTCCGGACCCTGTGTTCATAGTAACCACTAAGAAATGTATTGTGTTGCCACTGGCTGGAACGAGCCACCTTATTATCCATCATGCAGACTAACAGACTAGATTGAACACTGAGCATTCATCCAACAAGCCATATAAGAGGGTATCAACATGCCCATAACACTAACAACTAAAAAAACAAAACAATCCCCAGCAGAATGGGCTTAGACTCTCTAAATAATAAGACCACTGTGATCGTGAATGAGGACTATATGACCGGGGAAGGGATCCCCTTATGTTCATGAAAGGTGATGTCACTACTCTTAGGCAGCATGAGCGATGTACAACAGGACCTATGCAGGTGTATTGCTGATTGTAAAGTGAAATGCCTAACTAATGTAAATACTGCGCAAATCTTAAGCAGGATGGGACTTTCTTTGGCCGATTTTGTACTGTTAATGTTGAAAAAACACACTCAAAACATCCAACACAACACTTTAGACAGCAGACATCACTCACATCCAACACAACATAGGTGTGCCTATGTAGGTGGGTCACAACAACCTACACCCACTCAATTCTCCACACCTCTAAAAACAAAGTGAAAGTTTTGTTTTTTAAATTATATTAAATACTTATCCAAGACCAACTAAAGAGCAACTGCATCTGTCCAGGCCACAGTGTGCTGCATGATAAATAGGACCATCTGGATGTCTTTTCTCTGGTAAATTGGATTCCTAGCATGCCGCAGAAATAGCACACAGAACTGGATGTGGGGAGCAAAAACCACAGGCTCCTTGCACTAACTGCCAGACCCAGTTGCCTCTCCACTGGATAGGGCAAGCGCTTGATTACTACTGTGGAGCTCTAGTATTTGCATGTTCAAACCAGGAAAAATCTGAGTCAAAAAGACTGCTGGTTGTGCAAAATTAGTTTGTAAGCGAGATAAAAAGTTAAAATAATGTGTTTTTATTTTTGGTGCTCCAAGTTGGGGTGTAATGCTACCTCACGCGACAGCAACTCAAAAAGAAGTGGGGAGAAACTTAACACTATGGATGCTCACAATAAATACTTGGATGTTCGATTGCTAGTTTACAAATTAAGGTTCTAGAAATATCTCGGCCTCGTCTCATTGGTTAGTAGGAACAGTAGATCGTTACATTTATTTAGAAGCCTGTCCTCTGAGATGACAAGAATACCAGGCTGCACGTGTGTCAGAAACACAGACAGCTCTTGTGTAAACTTTACTTTCTTGCAAACATAAGGTAACAAAAATGAATTCAAGCAAAACATAGTTTGCAATGAGCCCCCACCTGCCCGGAGACTTTCAGAAAGTTAAATCAAACCGCATGAATGGA
The DNA here is from genome assembly GCF_031143425.1 of Pleurodeles waltl. Classification (NCBI taxonomy): domain Eukaryota; kingdom Metazoa; phylum Chordata; class Amphibia; order Caudata; family Salamandridae; genus Pleurodeles; species Pleurodeles waltl. The sequence continues at coordinate 419,717,477 of NC_090444.1, read as the reverse complement.
AATGGAATGTACAAAACCTTTGAGAAATCCGCAAAAATATTCTTGGAATCTGTTCGACATTTGGTTAGGCTACCAAAGGTGAACACTGTCCAGACTGGTGCCCCTTTCATCACTTCCGAAAACCAGCAGGGATGGCAGTGTGGAAGTAAAAGACATGACTGACAGGAAGTCTGCAGCCAAGTTTCTTTTCAGTGGCTGGATTCCGTGAGCACATCGAATGCTGACGGCTTGCTTTTCGAAAGCGCACAGGCCTCTGTAATTATCCAGTTGTCTGCACACACACAGTTTTATAAGAAATCTGTTTCAGCGCCAACAGGAATACGCGCCACTGCATCCCCTTGTAGGCCAAGACATAAGCACTGCTATCGAGTTACACAGCACAGATACCAGCACCTGGGACAATTCAGAGAGGACTGGCTAGTTTCAAATATCTCTTGCAAATTACTTCTGTATTACGAGCCTCTGAAAATAATGTAGGCGCAGAATGGGAGCCTCCTCCGCCGCCCATTTATCGACTTTCTCTGCTGAACAATTCCCATGACTTCTAATCGCGGCTTGTGAACACCCAACTCATTACCATGGAGAGGACATTTATGCACTGACTCAGACAAAGAATACCGAATGCAGTAGTGCAGATTAACCAATCTGTTCTCACCGTGAATCCATCCGATGGCCAGTAATCGTAACAAACGTTTATTTTGACAGTTCACTTCCATCAGGATGCACAGGATTCCTTGTCGATGGAACGATGGCAGGACACTTTTTGAAAAACATGTGCCCCTCACTTCATTCAGAACGGTGAGACCACAGACGGATGCATGTTTGTTTAGAAGAACCCCACAAACACTGTCTGCTCGTGCTTTCTCCACATCCCCTGCGTGTTCCCACCTGAGCCTTCTGTGGAACGACGGGGGTCCCTGACTCCCGATCCACAAACAAAATGAGACCCGCCGTATGATTACTAACTGGACTCAAGACGCCTCTAAACTCAAACTTGGCACGTGGAGCCCACAAGCTCCCCAGACACAACATGCTTCATTTAGGGCCAGATGTAGCAAAGGGTTTTTCCCATTCTGTGTCAATGGGAAAATGTATTGTACATATGGCCCTTAGTGCAGCAGGAGTCCAGCATTGGGGGTTCTTAGAGAAAAAAAAAAATGGGGGGAAGAATTACCAAACACTTTTTATTTATGTGGGAGTGCAAGCACTCACTCGCACACACACAAATACACATGCGAAGTCTGTCTCCGAGCATCTCGGTTGAATGATGGTCCTGGCTCAGGTGGACCAGACACTAATGATCAATAAATACTGAAAATGCTTCTGTAATGAAATGAAAAGAAATCGAATTTATAATCAGACGCCCCCGCAGTACTTCCTACTGAATCCCTTTTCCAGGATATCAAAGGTCAAGGAAACGAGGACGAATCATTTTTAAAAAATCTCTAGACAGTTCCTCCGTTGGGGCGTCAGGAAGTACTGTGCTTCCAACTGTTCTTTTTAGAAAAGGGCGGAGTAATCAGTTATATCCGAGATAGGAACTACATGTATTGCCACCAATGTTAACAATCCAATATTACATCCTCCAAATGTCATTTTTAAGCCCAATTATTTAAATCCACTATAAATACAGGAAACGCATTGTGGAACCTCCGTAAAATAGCATGGTACCAAACAGTAGAGGCCACGTGGAGGTCTGCTTTGACAAAATTGCAAAAATTCTGCTGGAGCCACAGAATGCTTAGAAATGGTTTGGGGAATTTTTTGCAAAGAAGCCTTGGTAGGAAGCATGTAAAAATCCGTTTGAAGAAAGCTACGGAAGTGATATATCCTCGAATAAGATGGGCATTGAGAACTTCGGACAAAGGTTCCCAGCAGCTAGAAGCATTTTAATAAACTGACACTATCCGTGACTACCTTCATTTTGTCCTGATATTCCTTTATCCAGGATTTATTCAGGAATCCAGCAACCCTGTGTGGATTTGATCCTGAGTCTAAAATAATGATTAGGTTTTAACAGTTAAACTTCGCTCATACTCCCAGTAGTATATCTTGGCAAAAAATCTTACTGGTTTTGCCCAAATATAGAAAATAACATATTTTTAGAAAAGGTTTTGAGAAACTCACTAAACCGGGAGGAGGGGTATTTAATTTTTACAGGAAGGTTGTTTCAAAGAACAGATCCCAGAGAACCTTTGTCTTCTCTTGCACTGCCTGGGATCAAATTAGGCAAATCTGTTTATCAGACAAACAAGAGGAAGGCCAAAAAATGCAACAAGTGATATTGAAGATTTCAAAATCCAGTGTGCCAGTAACCAGGATCCAGTGAAAGGGCTACAAAGGTGTTGTATAAGAGGGAAATTTGCAGGTACAGATCCAAAAATAGAGCTGCATTTTGAACCATCTGCAGGTGCTGTAGATAATTCCCAGGGATGCCCAGACCCATAGAAAGGCGGTAATGAAGTCTCCATTCCCCCATGGCTATGACAGGAGACAAATATCACAAAGCGATATAGCTGGTCAAGCAACCCACAAGTACCACTGCACTCAGCTGTGTAATTAAAAAGACAGAGTCCCACAGCTCACCACAAACATTTCACCACGCTTTTTATCAATTCAGCTGTACAAAAATATATGGAAACACTTCACATAATTTTTGCGCCTACGTTGTCTCTCAAATAACAACTCAATCACCAATTCATACTTAAAGCTTAACGTGAAATGTTGCCCACCTATATAGGCCAAAACCACATACCCTTGGAAACACATAGGCGCTTATTCTCTTTCATTCAGACTGAAGACACAGCCCACGGTTGGCCTAAGTTTTGATCCTCCACAATACTTTTTAAATAGTTCCCAATAACTAACAAACCACAATCCCCTTTTCTCCTCACTGATGAGTTAACATTTCTCTCTAATTTATATCTAATGTATGAGTTTATATAAATTATTTTATAGCAGATTTCACCTCAGATTATTTTCAGTTTTGCAGATATTAACATCTGACGATTCATTTCTATTTTCATTTTCCCCAGTTTACTGTTGCCAATAAAGTGCAAAATTCCAAATTTAAACAAGGGAAGGGAGCAATCATTAGTAACACAATTGATAAAACGGACACGAATTTTTTATATTGACAGTGGTGCCTGATGTGCAAAATCTTCGTGGCAGTGATGAAATAATAATAATTTTCGAGGATATACTATTTTTTTTTGTCCAGTCAATAGATAACGCGATGTACGAGTTTGAATTATGTTCACTGTAGCTGATGAGTCAAGTGGAATTTCTTAACAGATCTCCAGATTATTTGTTAATGTTAATCTGGGAAGTGTGCAATTAGTTTCCTTGCTATTACCTCGCAAAAGGGTCCTTATCCCGTTTCGGATAGTTACGATTGTAGCATATCTTTTAACCTTTTTTGTTGCAGTGAATTCGAAAACTAATAGGTACTTCTCATTAGATTTGTCTAAGTTGCATTCCTCAATGTTCCCCAAAGACGTGGAGGTTTTGTAAGAAATATACAATTCTTTCTTGCACATTTAAGGAAGCTAAACTAAAGGTCTGGGGCCATGGGAAAAGGTCATCCTCATTCAAATTCAGAACCAGGTCAGAGGACTGAAACATCATTTCACGATGTACGGAGTATCACTTTGGAGGTCAACATTGGACACAAACACTTCTCTACTTATTTAGTTCTGTCAAGGCTAGTATGTGTGCCACTGTGTTATACAGAGCAATTGGCTCGTTACATAACTTGTCAGGTTGCTTCTAGCACATCCAGCTTGAACCTTTCAGTCAAGATCTGTACCCTTCTCTTGTGGGTGTATGGCAGGGCTCCCCACTCTTACTGCTCCATTCTAACATTTATCATCATCCCTCTTCGAAGTTCTTTCAAAACAGGCAAAGAAGACACACAGCTCTCAGGCCGCCTCGCTTGTTCTGCAAACCAACTGCTTGTACTTTAGCAATGAATCTAAGATATTAAACCCTGCATGATGCACAGTATCTTCTAACCGAATCAAAGCATGACCAAGCTGCTACTGAGAGGTATTAAAAGGGAAATGTTCTGTGTCTTCTTCTGCAAGCTTTCCTGCTTATCACTACCTCGTTGCACAACATGATTTGAAATTCATGTGACCTATTTGACTCTGTACTAACGATCATCCTACAGATTAAGGCTGTTACCATGGCCTTGGCTATACTTTTATCTATGCTACTAACCATCCATCCACCTATTCCAGAAATTTGTCATTTAGTCATGGGGGCACCAATTAATTTCCACTTTGATTATGCTAAATCTTTCCATGCCAGTTTGTCTCAATTTCTTCTGAATAGACTCCAGTCTGTACAGAATGCACCTGCTGATTAATCTAAAAGAAACTGTACTTGTTAGTAGCAGGAAGGTCCCTGCAGCTGCTGCACGTGGCAGCTCCAGTGAAATCTTAAGGTCTTCTATCTCCTTCAGAAGGATCTCAAAAACAACTTGCTCTCTAATCCAGCCTATATGTTCAAGCAGTACAAATCCTCAAGGACTCTTTGCTTCTTTGCTTGCAATTTATTTGTTTATTTGAAAGCTGTACAGGATTTAAGCACAGTGAACTATTGGAGCCCCGTACAATCTACCATAAACAGTGATACACATATCATACACAGAACATTGATATGAAGGTTTTGCTAAGAACAACGAACTATAAGAACACCAAGAATCACTGCTGATGGACAGGAGGTAACGTTTTATTAATCATGTTATAGTTAATTAAAACCTTTACATGATATAAAACACAGTGTTAAACAATATACAATAAGATTGAAAAGAACAAGGGCATGCTAAAACATAAGGCCACTTCAGTAAATGACCTAATTAATACAAGTCTACACAAGGTGAAGTGCTAGTGCATGGACTCTTCAGTAATTATCCTTGATGCTATCTACAAATGCACAGCAGATAAACTGAAGAATAGGACGCATTTTACCAAAGTAAAACAGTTTTAAAAAGAGCAAATGCGTGCTAATTACTGACGGAGTCATCATTGAGTCTCCTTTGCTGAGACAGACAGACACACAGTAAAGTGCCAATCCACAGAAAGCCCAACTGAGAAGGGGAAAGGACATGGTTCCTCCATTTGATTGTTTGACCACTTTAAGTTGTTGTTACACAGTGATAGTAAATTTTACCAGGCAAGATATTACTTGGGAGCTCCGGCCTTGCAAGCAGAACAGAAAGACTTGGCGGCACGTTCTTACTGTGTTAGCATTAAAGAGGTTGCATAAAAACTTTCTGCACGCCGGTTGCAAAATAGAGCATTTGCATAATTTGGACAAGAAAGATTCGTCTGGCCCTTGACACAGGCTGCAAGACAGTGAAGTTGGTTCTGGGGCCCATGGAGGCATTGCATCCTTTGTTGACAACAGGCTGAGTCTTAATACAAACAAATCTAGCCTTTGATGGTTTCAAAGAGATAGCTATATGGCGTTGACGATTTGTATGTAGTGATACATAGCCACAAGTGTCTAAACTTGTAGAAGCGTTCTTTGTCTTGTGCCCAGGATAAATTCCTTGTTTGTTCATTGTGAAGGGCAGGAGGAATAACTAAAATGAAAAAAGGCTAAGTGGACTACAAGGGCTGAAAGAAGGGTAGTGATAAGTGCAACAAGACGAAATAGCATGAGCGATGATTCAAAGTTGCATGAGAAGTGACGATGTGTGGAAAGTCGAGGCAGGTAAAGTGAAGAAGAAAATCAGCAAGGTACCATTAAAGAAGAGTAAGGCAGAAATAGAGAAAAAATAATTAGGATGGGAAAGAGGGCCACGTAATTAGAGAAGGGGCTCGGAGGAGCAAAGAAGAGGGGGAAAGATGAATCTACTAGGGGAAGAGGGAGCGACAGATGGACAGCGGGGGTTTGGTAGGAAGCAAGGAACCAAGAAGAGATCAGATTAATGGAAAGAATGGGGAATAAGCGAATAAGCTGTGGGGGAGTGGGAGAGAAGGAAGGAGGAGCAAGATGGGAAGAGCCTAGGAGGAAGAAGAGGGAGAAGGGAAGAAGTTCAGGGTAAAGCAAGTAGGGAAGCAGGGGGGAATAACAGATGTGTAGGATGGAGTGAAGTAGGCAAGGAGATGGGAAGTGAACTAAAGATAAGGAGGAAGGAAGGGAGACTGTGCGCGGAACCAAGTGAAGGAGGAAGTCAGAACTGAATAGTCAGAGGGAAGGAGCTGTCTAAGTGCCAAAGATAGCTTCATATAACTGGAGATAGAGCAAATATACACACAAAGGCAAATGTATTTAGGAGGCTTACATCAGTATAGGCTGAAGAGGTGCGTCTTCAGATATTGGTAGAAAGACTACAGAATGGGCTTAGTTCTGGGATCCTCAGGGAGAGAGTTCCCGGTAGAGTAACAGCTCCCAAAAAGGAATGGTGCTGTGCATGAGAGGTTTTCAAAATAGGTGTCTCCAGAAAATGTAAAATGTTATCCTAGCCTGAACAGAAAATCAATTCGACTCGATGAGGACTGGATTACTGTGATAACATTTTCTCGAGGGTGCTAGCCTTGTGGCTGTGGCACGTAGGACGGTTTTGAGTGACAAGAGGAAGGCTTGGAAGACACCCTCAAGGACAACATTCCTAAACTCAATTTTTGTCAGTGCTAAGGCGTATACTGTCGTTCTTAGAAGAGAAGAATGCTGGAGCAGACTTACTGTTTCAGGGACCAGAGGTGATAGTTTGATGATTTAGAGAATTTATTTATAAGGGGGATGTTCACAGATGAGGAGTCAAATGTGGGTGAGATTGACTTGGAGACGTCAGCAACAATTTATGTTTCAGAAGCTACAGGTTAAAGGAATTTTTGTGCTTGGAAAGAATTGGATGAATGCAGGTTTTTGGGGGACTGGGAGAAAGGAAGTTCTCAGACATCCAAGTTTGAATGTTTATAAGTACAGTTCGGAGCTTGAGGATGTAATGCAGTCAAGTGTTATAAGGTAGATTTGGATGGCATCTGCTTATAAAAGGAGATAGATAGAGACAGTACAGAACATGTAGGGATTGATGAGTGTTGGGGCCAGAACAGATTCTTTAGTACAGTTTAGTTGATTCCAAAGAGGTGTTTAAGCAGAGATGGCATTAGCTTATGGTCGACTGTGATGAATGCTGCTGTGACGTTCAGCAAAAAGAACAGGCAGAAATCGCCACCACTTAGGACCCTGTAGATATCACCCAGAATTGTAATGAGGCAGTCTTGATGCTGTGACCCACTCAGAACAGAGGCTGATGAACAATGAGAGATTTCCCAGCACTGATGCAGCCTTTTATAAATTATGAGGTGTATTTTCCCCCAGTCTGAAAAAGTGGAGTGATTTAACCATGTTTTAGAGAGTCCTGAAAAGCTCCTTGGCTAAGGGATGCGTTGATGATTTTGCACCAGGCCTTTGTAAAGTTTGCCTTGATGTTGCCTTGGTTTTAAGGCACTGTAGTAGGAAGTGGTTTTTAGATACTAAATGATAGTGGAGATGTCATCCCTATTTTAAAGAGATTTCAAGTGTTTGTCTCCTTTGGCGCTAGCAGTACAGGGTTACGAATGGAAAGGATTTTTGCTGTTTAAGTAATCCAGGACTATTTTGCACTTATTACAAAAGAGGCTGGCTGACGTTTTGGCAGCTTGGGACATCTTGTCAAGGATGAACCGGAATAGTTATGTAGGGTTTATGGACTGCTGTAATTGGAACAGAAGATAATTTGATAAACCCAGTAGGAAGCTTTGTTTGTAGTTTCTTTTTTCTAACAGCTTTGAATTTTGAGCAGAGAATAGGGGATTTAGATAAGCTCCATTCCTTATCAAGCTTCTGCATTTCTTATTTTTTTAAATTTAAATCGAGGCGAAACTATGGCAGTGAGGGCCTTATATATTGCCACTTTAGCTTCAGGGGCACAATTCTGTCCATTGCCTGTGAGACGATTATAATTTATGTGTAACTCATTGTGTTAATATTGTCATTTTGGAGGACAGAGTGCATTTTTGAGTGATGAGTACATCAAGCGTAGTAGCAGTAAGACTCCAGTATGATCATTTATAGAATTTCTGAGGTTGTTTTTATGGGGTGGCAGTCGGATGAAGAAAGGGTATGCAGTAATCGTGAGATCAGTCAATCTCAATTGAGGTGCTGCAATGAATCGTGGTGGGATTGGCAGTGATGAGATCAAGGATTCAACCTTTGTTGAGGTTGCAGGTCATGCAGATGAATACAGGAGTTGAGAGATTTGAAGAGTTTGCATTTTTCATTACCTTAATCACAGTTAAAGTCTCCAAAGTAAGTGTTATTTTGCAAGGATAAACACAGATTTGTGATTAAAGCTCTGCTTTGATGGAGTGGTGATAAATGATGTGCAAAAAAACAGTGATTAGTGAGATCTTGGTTGCAACTTTGAGGCACTCAACCATTGGCATGGATAACGTTGAGACATTGAGCACCAGAGAAATGTTTTGTAAATGCCCGTGGTACCCATGTCAAATTTGGACTGTCTGTCCTTGCAGGTTATCATATAGGTTTGGAGGGACTATGGAGTCTAGAATAAAGTGGAAGAATTTGATAATTTGAGATTCGGTGAAGCAAAAGAGATTCAAGTGATATCAGCGTGATAGGCGGTAGTAGACCTGAGGTTGTGAAGTATGCAGAATAGATTCAAGTGCTAGAGTGTTTGGGGGAGAGTAAGGTAAAAGTTGGGCATGAATCAGGTAGGCAACAATCAATCTTGTCTTATGGGCTTGCTAGGGACAAGGGAAGTAACTGATAGCTTGTATCATTCATTGCCCTGGAAAAATACACGTTACTGAGGTGGTTGGTGGAAGGAGTGGTAGAGGGTAGGGAGTAGAATAGGGGGTTAGAGTGAGTGGAGATTGCTAAATTGTTGTGCTAGAGAGACTTGATACTCTGCCCATAAGAGCAATAATGTGCCAAAATTACCAGGCCTGATAATGTACCAGAGAGAGCATATATATAGCAAAACAGGAGGAAGAAGAGAAAACTATAGTACAGTACTTGAGTGTGCATTAATAAAGGCAATTTAATAAGGTCCCAATAGGAAGATTGCTTAAAGTGCAGTGCAATGTAGGGTGTGTACCTGCCCGTCTTATACTAAATCATCACTAAATACCCTTTGAAGCGAGCTTAGAGAACCTAGAAGACATGAGGTATGTTGTACAATCATTGTTCTTGTAGCCATTACATTTGCAAAATTAATAAGCTAGCTAAATGCTGTCTCTGCCCAAGAGTCTTCCACGGGGTTTAATCACAAGGGCATTGTATTGTGCCTGAGAATTTTCTGGTTATCATTTAACCAGGAGTTAATGTTGTTTGTTTATTTTCCTATTCCTTGTGCAACTATGTTTGATCTAGGCCAAAAAACCTCTGAAGCTATATATTTCTTATACTGAGAGGCAGCTTCACAATTGTTTGTTATTGAGGGTAACAGGAGCTCCAGCTCTGACATCCCAACCACCACAATCCTCCATTGGCTTCTAACTTGCTTTGTAATGCATTTGGCTAATTAGTAGGATTCCAGGTGGCTACCTGCAAATCACACATTCTCACTACAAGTTTTGTAGGAAAACAGTCTTCCGCATATACATGTCTTATGAACTGGTTAGTTTGTAAGCTAAAATTCAATGTGGATGATGGGCAATGTTGGAAAGTGGCTCAATGAAAACTGGACCATAACTTCATTGAGCAGGATATAATATACAGCACGTATAGCTTTAAAATTTCTGAACTTGAAAATAGGTAACCTGTGCTGAATGGCGAAAGCTCTTGTAATCTCATCTCGCAGATGCCTTTTGGACAAGTCGTAAAGGTGTGATGGATAATCCCAATAGAGGATGCTCATCTGGTCAAAACTTAGTGACATCAGAACTCACTCTCTATGAATGTGTTTATATTTTCCGCAGGATAAAGAGAGAGAGAATTTGAATAACAAAAATCAGAATTGGAGGTGGAACTTCGAACACATGTTTATGAATATCTGATGTAAATGAAGGAATAGACATTCAATGGGATAATATCAAATAACCTGCTGTGTCCTCACTAATGAACTGCATGCAGTTTACGAGAGGTTTGTGGTTACCCTATCAAAAGGCATGAAGAGACCTTATAAAACAAGAGCTATGATGGGGTGTCTGCCATTTTTCCTATGGCATCAAGGTATCTTTGGTACCTACAGATGGTCAGGAAATCCAAACTGGAGTAAGATTTACCAAGTATTAGAACCTACTAGCTCTTTGGGAATTTTAGGCTGTTTAAGTAAGGTGGGCATCACCTTTTTTAACGTCATAGGGATGATTCTAGAACTTAAGCTGCAATTTATGCCCTCATGGAGAATATTTGTCATGCAAGGAAGGAGCAGATGAATTCATTTTCAGAGGATGATAGGAAGTATTCTTGAGGGGCAAAAAATAATGTGTTTGTTTCAAAATGTGATTAAGCCACACTAAGTGAGAGGGTAGAAGGAAAACATTATGGATACACGTAGTATAATAGTTTAGGTTATGGGGTGTTATGGTGTCAGAAAGAGTATCTTGCTTTCTAGAGCAACTGTATCTTTCTTTTGTTTTTCATTTTGGCCACATATGCCTGACAGCCACCAATGTTACTCTAATTGGGCAATATGTCATTGGAGGGGGTGCTTCTAAGAGACAGCCTAAAAGGTGGGACCCAAGCGCACATCAAATTATTTTTTGACCGAATCTTATATTTCCTAAAGGAATCCAATGTTATGTGAAGTAAAGATTTCATATTTAGCACTTTTCACACCTAATCTTCAGTATGAGACATGCATTCTATTTTACTTCTTAAATTATTACTCACAAATGAATTTAAAATACTACAAGTGAGACAGTTTCCATTTAGTCCACACTGGTCACCCACATGCGTCTATACAGCAGCACTCTCTACATCCTGACCCTCATTTTCTATCCATTCTAACACTCCAGCTTCCACCATTTTCCACCCGCCTCACCATTCATGAAGCATTTTTGAAATGCTGTCAAAGGCTTACTGTAATCCATTCTGAATAATTCAATGTTATACTACAAAAGATAAATCATATGAGTTGCCATGATCCTCCTCGGAAGAACCCATTTAAGAGTCGAACTTCAAATAACATGAGGTAAAGAAGGTCCAACACAATGTATTTAGTTGCCCACACTGTAAGGCTTACATGTGCCTACTTCTGCTTGTATAGACTCTCAGTTAACTGAATCAAACTTGGAAGCCAAATCTGGAATGGGCAAAGGAGGAAAACACAATGTTTAACTCACCACTGAAATGCTGAGTACATGATTAAAGTGCTCTTGAATTTCCAACAACCAAGTCAAAATTTGCTTTGGCATTGGTGGAAAGGCTGCTAATTTTCAACATATTTCATTCCCTCAAATAAATTTCCCAAGGGAAGATGGTGGCTTTTATGCCACGTGTTAGAGAAAATATTTGTACCTTTGAAGACTGCTGAGCTGCTGATTTCATTACATGCTTTATCTGGCACTCCTTAATGGGTTTAATATTCACCTTAGTTTGGAGAGGAGAAATCAATGTTTTGTTTTTAAAATGTGGCGTTTTACAGTTTGCTGTAATGTTTTCTTTTTAGACTAATTTGAATTAGATAAGCCGGTTTTCTTGTGTTCTCAAGTTTTTATATAACATAATAAAGGTTCTCTATTCTAGACCCTCTATTCGTGCTTTCTCTAATTTAGCTTTATGCTTCGTCTCTACAAGTAGGCATTCATAGTATTTTATTATGCCTTGTGTTTTATTATTACTTCAGGCAGCTTTCTTGTCTCAATGCTTGGCAGTCTTGTCTTTCCAAATCGAATGTTTTGTCATCTTCATTTTTAAAGGTTTCTCTACTTATTGTTCTTTTTAATTGTTTTCCTCTAGTTCGTGTAGTCTTTCATCCATTTTTGTATTTTGACCTCGTTACCCTCTACTTACGTGTATGCATTTGATACATATGTGTTGCCCATACTCTGTAGAGCCTTTTAGCTCCCACTGAGTCAAAAACACTTGCCAATGCAAAGAGGATGTAAAGAATAAATGCTCCTCAGTTATCTGAGCAAGGATAAATGCCAACCATGCAGTGTCACCAAATTGAAAGGGTCCCCAATGTAAAAGAATACTGTGTGATTGAGAAAGCCCTTGATTGAGAAACCAAATCACTTCTACTTCTGCTCCTTTGCAGGCTGCTTGGGATTTCAAATGCAATTTAAAAATGACCCCAAAATTGGATGGATGGACATGTCACTCATCCAAGACATATGTGTACTTCCCAAATTACAGTGTACAATACACGTTTTGCAGTATGACAGATGAGTTGCTGGTTAGATTGCTGTGGTAAGCAAGCACTTTGATGACTGCACTAAAACACTGTACAAACCAATGTTACAGGAACAACGGTTTAGTATACAGAAATGCTAGCAGATTTCTCTGTAGGTGGGAGAGAGTTGAAACCATACTGAGATCGGAAGAGCGGTCTCTGTGGACTGCTTAATGAAGAATTCTCCAGTATATAATGAAATTGTGGGATAGAACAATCAACATAACAAAATAAATGGCACATTGATAGAAATTATAAAACAAGCTGGAAAAAACAAAATAACTACCATTTGGGGATGGAATCAGTTAAAGCATTTAATAAGGCGACCGGCAATCCACAGTGGGAAAACAAGAGGATTAGGCCACTAAGAGATGTGTGTTTTAACAAGAGGTTTATTTCTTTCACGGCACTTCAAAAGGAATGATGTGCTCTTAAGAAGGAATTGTACATACTAACAACTAAGGCATGACATGGGAGCAGAAGTGCGTCAAAAAAATTGGATGGTGTGTCTAATGGAGAACTACACATAAAGGAATGAGTTTGAACCCAATGAAATATCTACTCTATATGGCTGTTGGCATTGTTCATTCACAAAGCCTAACCAAAACTAGAATACAACAGTGGAAGCTGGTCTTCGCCCACTGAAAGAAGAAAAGCTACTGAAGGCTTTGAAAGTGCTCACAGAGGTAGTTATTGGTGCACAACTGAGGATAGCGGTGCACAAATAACTGAACAGTAATGGCTAGTTTTGCACTAGTTTATTCAAATGGAGAAAAAGGAAATCGGTAAGTGCCAAAAAGGCAAGACAGAGAACCATCAGATGTAGTGATTAGAGTGGCAAAGGTACTAGATACAGCAGCTTAAATTAGTCCAAAAGGATGTCTCCTCGGACAGCTGTGAGATATGGGACTGTCAAACTTCAACTCCATCTTTCTGGTAGAATTAGTAGCAGACAGTGGATGCATTAGCAAATCTTGGATGGAGTAGCAACCACAAAATCACATTGGAGTGGGTATGTATGTGGTAAAAATACATGACCACTTGTTCTATAACACAGCCCATGTGCTCATAAACATTAAAATATATGCTGGGAAGGAAGGTTAATAAGCTAAACCATCCTCTGATGAATGGAAGTATGAAACGTCTATTAAAAGTAAATTGCACAGGACGACCGAGAGATCAAGGAGATATATATCCTTGTTCAAAAGCCTGATTTAGGTAAGTGAAATCTAACTTGGTGAAGTCCGATCCACTGTGGGCAAACACAAACTGGGAACAAGGAGATGTACTGGAAGATGTGGCTGTGAAGGGGGAATGAGCTCAAAACAATGTTTATAAAGTTTACTTATTGTGATCTAGCTAAAAATATATGTATTGGTCTAGATACGAGGGCTAATATTTTACAAAGATTTTTCTTATAAACTTAGATGTTTATTTTTCTATAACATACACCAGTTCATCTTACAGCATGAAAGACTGCTTTATAGATTTTCATCATGATTAGTAAAGTGTGCATTTCTTTTCCTTCTGGATACTATTTTTACACCTGTGCGTAGTTTCCAGATAACATTCTGTAAACATACTTTCTGCTCTTACTTGCCTCCTGTCCTTTCCCCCACCCATAATCTATATGATGAAGGTAGTTATACTATGCTAGGTCACAGCAGACCCCCTGGGATTATGCTATTAGCTCCCATTCTGCTTTCCCCCTCATAGCTGGCCTTGCTGGGTCCCGTACTAGCTGTCTTCCTAGGGTATTTCTGTTATTGAATTTACATTTCTGCCCTACTCTGTAGATCCTCTACCACTTTCTCATCCCTTCAGACCTTTATTATTCGTGTCTTCTCAGCTAGTGACTACTGTGACATATCGTTTTCCAATCTTTTTATTGGGGGGGGGGCATCTAGGAGATGTCTATCTACTAGCTATGCTGCATTTGCAAGTAAAAAGCTCAGTGCCTCAAGCATACACTCCATCTTTCGTGTTTTAGGGTTAGGGATAAGCACCAGTAAGCAATAAGCCATTGTTGTCTCTATTTGTATTACCTACAAGTCCATACCTCTGTGTGAGAACTTGCCCTCCCCCCTCCACCCCTGACAATCTCCGCACTTCAGACAGGTCGACGCTCTGTCTTCTTATATGTTATAAAATTCGGAGGGAGTGGGATATGTTTGATGAAGGTAGTGAAAAAGTGTTAGTTTAAACCTAGTGTGGCTCGCAACGTATTGTGCATTTGTGCATATTTTCTCCCATTCCTTTTCAGTAACGGATCTAGTAAGTCACTGTCCTAAAACTGTCTCACTTTCCTGGGGGGGGAGGTTTCCTATCTGATTTAACATCTTGTAAATGCAAGAGATCAGTGAGCGCCCCTATTCTTCCTGTAATACCCCCTTCAGTGTTCCCAAGACTGTAGGTCAGTCTGGGATTCCCATTCAGAATTATCTTGCTGTTTTGTGAGTTTTGCAAATTTCAGGAAGTCTCCAGGTGCAACTCCAAATTCCTCCTCATCCTTTTCAAAAGGGTACAGATCCCTAAATATTTGACATTTCATCTCACTTGTTATTTTTTTTAACTTTTTTGTTGTCTAAAGGTTTGAGGCCACGAAGTAGCAATCTGCTGAACGGGGGTTGTCTTGACTTCCACTCTCCAGGTCAATGCCAGCTGGTGCACCACACAGGAGGAATCCTCCTGTTGGTAATCGCCTTTCATCAGGCAGATCGGTACCATTCGTCTTCAATTGTACCCCGGAGGAATCTTATTTTCATAGATATTTAATAGAGAGCAATAGCAACACTACATCATCTGCCTCGATATGTCTCATGTTCATTTAATTATTGCCACATACTGAAAGATAAATTAGATTTCTAATACGTTTGGGCCTACAAGCACAATGCGTTTTTACTGCCGTTCAGCTGACACTACAGTTTCTATTGAAACAAATAATATTTCCATCTACTATGTAATTATGCTACTGACACATCAGCGTATATTTCTGCTACCAACCTGTACTTTGAAAGTATAAAAATGAGGCCACGTTCACAAGTATGGGTGATCTAACCAAGAAAGCGATCAATACATGTTCCATATGCCCAATTCTTCCATCTGGAAAGCCGAGTTACTAAGCAACAGAATTAAACACTCAAGGAGGTGAAAGGCAAGGGTTGCAAATGGTTGGCTTGTGTGGTGATGTAAACGCCCGAGCCGGTGACTGCTGAATGTATTACAACCAGTACCTTTAACTCATGCACAAACATATGAAATCACAAACGTAAAGATGAGACTGAGACAAGACTGGCCATGCCATAGCATGGTTTGCCTCACTGTCCACAAGAGAACTATATTAATTATTCATTTACACTCAATTTCAGGCCTTCGTTAATGTACCTTTCTCCTTTATCACCCCAGGACTACTCTGCACATCTCTTAAGGATAGTCACTTCAATGTGAGCAACTTATTTCACTAAACATTTTGCTCTGCACACATTGTTATCACCATTCAGTTTCTCTACTCCATACACCTAGTTGCCCATTTCAATTAACTCTTGCATCAAAAGTGCTCTATCCCAAAGCCTCTCCTGCACACACGTAATATGTGACAACTCAGGCCTTTTAAATGCAGTCTTTCATTTCTCCCTTCCTTAATAATCACTTTAGACTCCGGCCTCCATGTCCACTGGTGCTCTATCAGATATTACATATCAGACCTTGGGAAATCCGGCGCCTATGAAACGTCTAACATCTTAAATACCAGCTGGATTTCACTATAGTTTCACTACTTGCCAAAGCCTTAATTCATCTGCAGCCACTGTGACACCTTGCATCAGCCTACATTACAATGCATCACCCCTCAAAAGTCAAAGTGTAACAGAAAAGTAGTGGAACATTCTAACCCGAGGATTGGACTTCGTGGCATGAAGAAAAGTAGTAGAACCAACTGTTATAAATAGTGGTTATATTTTTTATTCAAAATTATAGTGCAACTCTGCTTCCACTCTCTTCGACCTCTGGGTCCACCTCAGGCAACCCAGTGATGATGTATGGGTGGCACCATCCCACTAACACACTGGCCCCTCTTAAGGTTGACTGACATGGGGCACCATGCTTCATTAAGGGCCTGAAGACATATGACTAATAAAACCAATTTTCCCCTTGTGAAATCTTTAAATATTCAAACATCCACCACTACACCCAATACCACATATCTACAATCATGAATAATACCACAGGAACATCTAGCTTGCACCGGACTTTAATCTCATAAAAACTAGCATCCGTTATACACAATCATAATAACTCATGCATAATGTGCACATACGTTTTGTGCATAAAAGCAATATCAATGCACACTTAAACTTTATGTGAGTAGATAAAACAAAGCAATATTCACAAATTTCTGGATATCCACATTCACATATATCTGTATACAAATTGCTCCTATCACACAATATAGCATGGCATCTTGGCTTAGTTAGAAAAACGAATTAGATGTTTTGAGGGGGATGTCTTTTGTATTGATTTATTTTGAGAAAATAAAATGAATGGTGAGTGTCTCTCCCCGAAGATGTATCATGGAATAGAGTGTGATGAGTAGAGAAGGCCTAGGGAAGGAGTTTATTGTTGAAAAAAATGATGAGCGCACAGAATCTTGGCATAATTGTAAAAATTAATGGAAGTTTTCAGTGGAACACTATTTATTTTTTTACAACACGAGATGAATGGTGTGTCTCCCTCCTTGAAGAAGGGAGGGGTTTAGAATCAGGAGTGAAAGCATGATAGTATGAATGGTGTTATGATGGTTCGATTGAAATACCACGATGATACTCTTTGCACTGAAATTTGATGTCAAGTAAAAGGCTATTGGAGTTATTGTGAATATCTTTTGGTGCAGGTTTTTAAATCAACTTTTTTAAGGTAAGCTTTTTGTGGAAGAGTGTATTCTTGTCTTTTATCCTTAAGAAGGTGGCAATATACCAGACAATCCACCGAAACACGATGCACAGTTTCTGCATGCAGGATCCATTTGAGATGGGAGGTGATCACCTATATGAGGAAACACGTGTCCTTAAATTATCTTAGTGGACCAGCACTTTTGGAATAAGACTTATGTGTAGTGTTCTATGTTTTATCCCTATTTTTAATAATTTGATTTGAATTTTGTTTTAGGTTTTTAAATTGTTAAATATATCTTTGTGTGCTGGGGTGGGGTGGGAGAAATATGCATAGAAATATATCTGAATGTGGATATTCAATAATTTGTGAATATTGCTTTCCTTCATTTATTCATATAAAGTTTAAGTGTACGCTGATATTGCTTTTATACACAAAGTATAGTGAAGTGTGTTTACTGCACATTATGTATGAGTTATTGTGGTTATGTATAATGGATGCTAATATTTATGACATCAAAGTCCGGCACAAATTAGATGTTCACGAGATATGATTCATGACTGTAGATTTGTGGTATTTGGTGGAGTGGTGAATGTTTGAAAGTTTAGACATTTCCCAAGGGGAAAATTGGTTTTAATGCTGAAACGGTGCTCCATCCCGTTGGCTTCTGGGGCCCCTCTCCTTTTGTCCTTCTGAAGAAATATGACATCATTGCTCACACCATGAAGGAAGTCCACTGGCTCATCTTGCCAGCCCACACTTCAAAACCTTGTTTTGTCTTCTACAAAACAATCACAACTGACACACCGTCCACCTGGAAGACAAGCTCAACATCTCTGGTGGCTCTCCCATACTTACACCCAGGACACCATCAGATTGGAGAAAAAGAAATGCAAAACAGAAAAAAACAAGGAAATACACTTATCTATGCACCTAGAATCTGGAAACATATCTGGAACAATATCCTTGTATCCATCAGGACTGACTAATCCACGTTCCCCAACTTAGGAAACTAGTATAAAAACAGAGGACTGGTATGCCCAAAACAGAAACAATATAAACCAAAATAACAATCAACATCGGTTCTATGGGATTTCTTTTCACAGGTACAGTACATGTATCTTACCTGCGTGACCTAATAAATCAATTTGAACACATACACATAAAAGTACACAAAAGCCTCACTGTGTAAATGAAATGATTTTGCATTCTTATATCCCAAGGACACAATATAAAATTGACAGAGTATCGTCAACAATGAAGCATAAGCATACTGAGTCAAAAGGGCAGCTGTTAATAACTCTATATTTCAAGTCCAACCGCTAACGGTTTGATACAGTGCATCTGATGGAGGTAATGGAGACAATGCAAAGCGATTAGACTCGAACCTGTGAGTGACTAGACTCAGACTTGTAGAAAGATGAATGAGCCGCCCGTTTGACTCAATATGATTATGCGTCGTTGATGACGCTCTCCTCTGGTGTCAGACACCATTTCCCTCCTGATGAATTAGATAGACAAATGAGGTTGACATAAAGATGGCTCGTGTCCTGGTGAGACCCGCAGATTGACACTATCTGATGAAAACATTTAAAATACATCTTGGTTGTTGTTTTATTATTCCACAAGGAGATCAAAAAAATAATGCTGCTCTTCTTTTGTGGTTAATTGCTGGATAACCCATGACTTACCTGTGTATCTGACTGGAAAATTCATATACTCACAACCTTTTGAGCACTGTGCCGTCTGCGCTATTCTCCATTTTAAATCGGGTCATCAGAATATAAGAATACATAATCTGTTCATTTGCATCGAGGTTTTTGTGTAGATTTATATGTGTTTAAATTGATTGATTAAGTCACAGAGGTCAGATACATTCACAGTACCAGTGTGAAAAGAAATCCCACCGAACCGCTGTGCTTTGTTTCAATTTAGGAAAGTGCTGAAGATTCACAGCTTTAAAGAGCACTACATCATATGCAGTAACAGTCCACAATCCGGCCCCCTCTTCTATCACACTATGACCATGTACTTTGCTTTGCAGTCTTTCAGCCAGGTTTGCACTACAGAAATATCATATACATACCATACAAGCTTTAACTACTTTAATAATTAGTTTACCTTTACACCTGGGACTGGTGTTCCTCTGGCACATATGCATCAAAGGCAACAAATGCAGTTAACAAACAGGCTGCTAAATCATGTTTTTCTTGTAACAGCATTGAGGCACCACAGAAGTTGACCAGCCTGAATCTGAACCCTGCACTCAATGAGGAATTATACTAAAAAAGGAGAGCTCCGCTGCAGGGTCACAAGGCTGGGTCACCCCAAAAAGCTGTCCAGGTCTGAATCTGCATATTGCACTCAATTGGAAACTACAGTCATAAAAGAGATCACACCTGTACAGTGACAGCGTTAAGTTGACGTAAAAGCTAGGTGTTCAAACCTGAATTTATATATCTGACTCAGTGAATACGTCAACAACCAGCCAATCACATACAGGACACAACACAGTAAGGATTTAAGTTGGTACTTTGGGTCTCAGAGCCAGTAGTTATTAAAAACATACATAGTACTGGGTCCCTTTTGGGCACCATAGTCAAGTCCCTAACTTCATAGGCAAAAACAAATATAGATTTTTGGGCAATTAATTAAGTCAATCCATGTTAGTAATTTAGTTCCTGTTTATATTTCAGGTTTTGCTTAATCTTGCATTCCCTAAGAGTGTTTGCTATTTACAGGATGTTGTATCCCTGTATTTATTTTTTGTCATGCAGCATAATTACTCTTGCATAGTGCCTACTTTGAGCTGAATCCCCCCCAGGTGTTTATAAAGGGCCACAACTGAGGGCTCTGGAGATGAGGCTGAAGGCAGTGTGAATTCCTGACAGTGTCTGCCAGTGGGTCAGAAAGGTGTTCAGAACACACTGGCATTCAATTCTGGGCCTCTCTGTAGAGTGGCATTCAATTCTGGGCCTCTCTGTACAGTGCATAGAACAGCTGTCACGTATTCCAGTTTCAACTGTGATTCTGTGCAGGATTCAGAGTATGAAGGAGGTACACTGCTGTCAAAATATTAACAAGGTGAAAGTAAAAGAAAGTGAAGTGCTTACAGGTGAGTGGCTGTGTTATGTGCTTGGTGGTGGTGAGGTGAAGAGATGCGATGAAGTGCATTCAGGAGAGAGTGCAAATGGAGTGCAGGAGATGAGGTGGAAGGTATGTAGATAAGTAGATGGAGAAGTGGGGAGAAAAAGGAAGCACATTTCTAACGTAGAGCGAACATAACAGGAGTGATTGAGGCACTCTGAAAACCACTACCCCTTCCAGAGACCTCAGCAATTGGTAATTCACTGTCCCATAATTTCAAAACGAAAGCATTTTCAATAGGAATTATTCACCACAAAATCAAGGTTGTTACTTATTCATCTTAGGTAGCTAACAGCAACTGACAAAGCACATATTCTTGGCTGGCTTTATGCAGGACCACTGGAATTATGCGATTTTGCAATTGTGACATTTTCTGCATAATTATGGATCCTCTGCTACATAATCTGCATATTTCAACAACAGAATAGTTCCTTGCTCAAATGGACCAAAAATTACTTGAGGTACAGTGACACGTCACACAGCAGATAGCCCTTTGCAAAAGCTGAGTGTGACCCTACCAACACTTCTTTCTGCAATTGGACGCCAAAGTCAAACTACTGATGTGAAACCTTTGCCCAGGTTGTGTAAAAAAAATTAAATAATGAGATATCACTAACTCTAAATGTGCTGCATTAGGCCGCATAACTAGCCTTTTCTTCCTGCAAAACTAAGACAACCCTGCCACATAATTTAGTCCTCCCCTACCGCATAATTCCAGAGGGCCTGGTTTTAGGTATATGTCAGTTGTTGTGTTAAATATCTAGGTGCAAAAGTAGAAAGCTCAGAAGGGCAGCAAAATACTGGTTGTCTGGTACACTATAGTAATCACAAAAACATCCCTAATTGCATTAAGAAGCCTCACATTGTTTTCATTCTCTCTTTAAAACCTGCAAAACACTCACTGACATAAGAGCTTAGAACTGATATCTGTATCCTTCATACTTCTGATGCTTTTGATGTGCCCTCTCCTATGTTCGTTGTGTAAACAGCACACACAGCAATACAGACATGTCCATGGGCATAGGAAGTGTGGTGGATGCGGGGATGTATCCCCCCAGATTTTGGAGGGTGGAGGACAGGGGGGACAAGGTTGGTGGGGACAAGGGACAAAAGAATTCCCCCTCTCACTTATATTACTTCCAGGGCCATTAGCGCTACTTAGAATAGCCCTGCACTGACCTGCCTCCAATCTGATGGTAACAGAACTAAGATGAGTCAGGAGGCCCCCTACGCCCTCTGCTCTTTTGTTTGTCCTGTTTACAGCTGTGGGCATTAAGGGCGCACATGAGAACAAAAAGCATCCAGGAGGAGAAGAGAGTTTTTGATGATTGCTGTCTGCATTACCTGTCACCTTGAAGAGGAGCGCTGCAGGACGCCTTGAAGAGGAGCTGCAGGACAATGAGGAAGATCTAAAGAGGAAACAGAGTCCCACTCAGCCTGACGTCTGCAGACTAGAAAGGAAACTCTGTGAAACACAATATTTGTATTTGACTAAGATCACACCAGTTGGTGAAACAGGGAACTCGAGATTCAGCCCAGATTTTACCTTTTCAAGCTACAAAATTCAGCTATTAGAAGGGTATCTTTTTCTAACATTTATGCTTAATGTTTTTTTATCTAGGTAATGAAGGGTTTCATTAAAGCGTGGCTAACAGAGAGAAGCCATATTTCATTCTGGGTTATTATGCCAAGCGTTATTATTTATGATGATGTTATCGTTCCATACTTAAGCATATTGAAGTATATTATCTTTTCTCTATCTTTTCTTCACTCTACTCTGAAACAATCTACCCCATCCCATTGCACCCTACACCACTTTTCCCCACTCTGTGCTACTCTACGCCTCTGCAATCTATGCTGTACCACTCCACTCTACACTACTCTACTCTGCAGCACTCTATACTACGTCACAGCAATCTATGCTATTCTACTCTAACCAATGTACACTACACCCCTTCTCTCTACGCCAGTGCACTCTTAACCACTTTACTCAAAACCAATGCACTCTATGCCACTGCACTTTATGCCAATCTACTCTGCACCACAGTACTCTATGCCACTGCTTTCTGTGCCACTGTACTCTGCACCACAGCACTCTATACCAATCCACTCTACGCCACTCTACAATGCACCACTGTATTCTACGGCCTCTAATCTGCAACATTGAAATCTCTGCTACTGAAGTCTATGCCACTCTACTCTGCACCACGACACTCAATACCACTGTACTCTGCCCCACTGCACTCTTTTCTGCACCACTGCACTCTAATCTACTCTACACCACTCCACTTTAGGGCACTACACTCTATTTTTAAACGATCTACTCTATGCCACTGCAATCTATGCAACTCCACTCTATGCTACGCCAGTCCAATCTACCCTGCACCACTCCAATATACCCTGCGCCACTCTAATCTGCTCTGCACCACTCTATGCTACTACACTACATCACTATGCTATACTCTGCAACACTCTACTCTTCACCACTATAGTCTACTGTGCAGCAATCGAATCTATGCCACTGCACTCTATGCCACTCTATTCTACTCTGCACCACTGTACTCTATGCCACTCTTCTCCACTCTGCATCACTCTACGTCACTGCACTCTACACCAATGCATTCTATGCCACTCTACTCGGCACCACGGACCTTTATGACAATCTACTCTGCAACACGGCACTCTACTCTGCACCGGTCAACTTTATGCCACTCTACTGCACTCTACACCAATGTACTCTATACCACTACACATTACGCCACTCTACTCTGCAACACTGCACAACACTCCACTTTACCATGCACTGCATCGCTCTATGACATAGCACTGCACCACTGCGATCTATGCTGTGCCACTCCACTCTGTGCCTCTCTACTCTTCACCACTCTACGTTACTGCACTCTAAACCAGTCTACTCTACACGAATGCACTCTGCACCACTCTACTAAAAACCAATGCACTCTACACCACCTTGCTATATGCCAATATACTTCGCACCACTGTACTTTATGCCACTTCACTCTAAACCACTCAGATCCACTCTGACGCTTCACTCTGACATTGCACTCCATGATACTAGACTCTGAAACTCTATTCCATTAACCTCTAACACTTTCTCCACTCTGTAACTCCCTACACATCTCCCTATACGCCACTCCATTCCACTTTACTCCACTCTATGCCACTCCACAGCACTCTATGCCACTTCAATCTGCGATACTCTACTCCAAGACACTCCACAACCCTCTATGCCACTCCACTATACAACAATGTACTATGCTCAACAACACTCTACCCAACTCTCTCTAAGCCACTTCATGTTACTTTATTTCACTCTATGCCACCTCACTCTTCTTTATGCCTTTCCACTTTATGGCACTCTGCCACTCCACTATACGACACTCTACTACACTCTGACACTACTCCACTCCACTACTACTTTATGACATTGGTGTTTGACTAGAGATTCAGATCTCCATTAATTGCCTTCTAGGACACTGTACTTACTCCATGACACTACACCACTTCGAGGTGACTTGTAATATCCTTATGTATGCAGGTGGTATTTTACCCCACATAATACATGATCACACCACCAACGTTTCTACAAACCACTTAAAGCCTTAGTGCATAGCTTCTTTCATTGCAAGCTATTAAAATAGAGCAGGAGAAAGAAAAGCGACATTCTATTTGTTGCTTTAAACAGCAGCACTAATTATGCTCTGTGACCTGATCTGCCTTTCACCTTGGCTGCTAGCTCTGGCAGAAGGCATTGTAATGTCAGAACTCAACTGTACTAACCCTATTTGTAGTCATTTTACGATGTCTTTTTTTATAATCAGTGAATGTCTCTTCTTTCTACTCAGTGACTTCGGGCATCACAAATAGCCAATTCTAAAAAAAATAGTGACTGCAGTTTATACAGGGATTAAAGAATCCATGTTTATATAGCCTGTAACTCCAAGAGCTTCTGCAATTGAAATACTTCCAGTTATGACTGATGTGGAGCTGAGGTGCCCAAGATCACACACAAGAGAAGTTTTTTTAGAGCTATGGTTTCAGAGCACAGTTTACAACTGTTGCACCTAATCACTTTTGATATCTCGAGTGCGGTTCCAATTGGCATGGGGTGAGGGGCATGATGGGTGTGGGGCGCAAAGGGTATGTTCTTCCTTTTTACCCTCCTACCTTTATTTGCTTGGTTCATGAAGATGCAAGGTTAATCAACATGGCATTTTCACATTTGAGCTAATTACTTTGTGAATGTAAATAACAATAAAAGATACTTTCAGGTTGTGACAACATGCCTTCCTTGCTCCCTATTTCACTTCCAATATATATGATTGTGTACAGACAGTATCGGGAGCCTGCAGTTCACAAACAATGTGCGATTTGTAGTGGATCGACTGAAAAGTCCCCAAGGCTGTCCCTGTCCCCCCAGAAATGTATTTTCTCCTACGCCCCTGGACATGTCTGAGGTTCACTCCAACCCGGTCTCGACTCCTGAGCGTCCCCGCGTGACAGGCGCTCAGTGCAATCAACACAGAGTTAAGAGCTAATGAGGGCTCTTCCCAGCAGTGGGTGCCCAGTGAAAGGCACCATGTGTGTGTCGCGGGAGGCACGGCAGCCCTCCCCAACAGGCAGACCTGTAACAGGGACTCTGTGCGGCTTAAGGAGGTGGAACAAAGGCGCGTTTATAAGACACGTGTTCACAGCGTGCGGTGTGGGCCTTTGAATTCCAATGCACCGACATCCACTGCAGTTCGCGCGGAACAGACCCTCGTACGATACCGATGGGTGCGTAATAACTGCAGAGAACATTATCAGAAAAAGCAACCCACTTTGGTTTAGTTCGATGCTTCGTTCTGACTTAATAAGGAGCTAGGACGTGGCTTTTGCTGTGGCCAAAAATATCCCTTGTTTCTGCGTCCTGGTGTACTTTTCCACATATTGCTCCATATCCAAATGTCACCCCTCCCTCCTGCCTGCCACTGAGAAAGCGGTGTCGCCGTCTCTCCGCTCCTTGGAAGGAGAGCCTCTCCTTCCAGCCAGAAATGTTACAATGTCTCCAGTGTTTCCTTCCTAAGGGCCCACCCTCACCCGTCGGCCATGCCAATGGCAGGGCAGGACGGCGCCCCTCCTCCTCGGAGCTTGTTGGCAGGTGTGACAGTGTTTCCGAGGGGGGGGGGGGGGGTTGGGGGGGTGGGTGAGGTCTCCTGGCTGTCTACTGTCACACACGCAGTCCCCACCCCTGGCACGGTGCAGTGCCCTCCAAACCCGCAACCCCCAGAAACAAGAGGTGCACTTACATCTCCAGCATCACCTCGCTCAGGAAGATGCCATCCACAAGGGCCACATACTCGTCAAGAACTGTCTGTCCACTACGGGGCAGGACCCCCAGGGTCTTCACCTGTAGGACGACAAAAAGAAAACCAATCGTCACCAAACGGCAAAACTGGATAGCCGCGCAGGAACGACAAGCAAGGAAATGGGCCACCGTCCCCTAGTTTGGTGGTAACAGAAGCTTTAAATGGAATGAAGTGGGCTCTTCGTACCTCCGGGCTCCGGTGCCACTGTACATGCTGCACTTTTAATAGCAGAGCCCCTTAAGTTACCAATTAGCACCATGCAATGCTCTCAAACAAAGCACATAGAAACTGTATTTACGGAGAAAAGCCTAGGGTTTAACACCACACTGATTCCCCAAAATATGAACGCGCTGTGGCCAAAAATGTCCTCTAAAATAATCGAACTATGGCCAAAGATGTCACCGATAGAAACAAGTTATGTACAAGTGTACCTCCAACTATGAACCCTTGTGGCCGTAGACCCTACCCACAACTATGACGGTAGTGCGCTAACACACGCTAGTATATGTTCACACAGTAAATAGTCAGTCTCCTGTCTATAACTCAAGTATGTGAAAATGTATCACAACATTTAGCCGTGATCTAAATACCATGACCCAAATTCCAAATACGGACTGACAATATGTCACCCTGAGTGCTCCAAAAGCAATCTGGTGTGGCCTCTTCAAACCACACCCTTAAAATATAATCCCATTTAGGACAAAAGGACTTCAGCACAAAAGCCTTTATGTTCAGAGATCTGTACAAATTAATCCCAGCGTGATTAAACATGTTCCATAATAAACCCCACTTGTACGAGCGTGACCCACAATGAGAAGCCTAAAAGCGCCTGGAAAGGATTCCGTTTACCGCGCCCGCTGGACGAAATGAAAAAATAAATAAATCCATTGTATCCAAACATGGCTCAAAATAACCCTGCTGTAACTGAACATGCTCCAAAATGTAGCATGAGACTGGAAGTACGCCAAAGATATTCTCCCTGCCTGCAGTCAAAACATTCGCTGAAATATATCCAATTTAATCCAAGTACATCCCAATTATACACCATATCCCAAAATAAAAACAATCAAGAAAAACGCACAAAACATTGTTACAAAATAACTACCTCACGATGTGAGCATCCTCGCGATACACCCTTACCAGAGGCATATGCATGCGATGTTTTTTCTATATCACTGTGATTGTCTATGCCTCCAAATTTACATCAATAGGATGGGAATTTTCACAAAATACACACCGCTATAAGGAAAAATGCCATCAAATATCCACTGTAATTAAATTAATGCCCCTGCTATGATGAGAAATTACTTAAAACATGCCCCAAAAAGAGGAATGCAGCAAAAGTGAAATGGAAGAAAACCTAACATAGTAATAAAATATGCCTTAAAACAAGTCCCCTATGACGAGACAAAGCGCAAACTATAGCCGACGAGGAAGCTCAAGAACATAAACCACTAAGAAAGGCACATATATTTACTCCACACTGTACTGGGAAATGCCTGTGAGTGTGCCAGGTGTGATGACATATGCCCTATCAGGACGAATGCATCCAAACATAACCCATTTAATTGAGTAGACTCCATAATACATCCACCCTGTCACCAAAATATACCCCACTGTGGCGTGAATTGCCTCAATCATGCTGCAGAGTGAAGCATCAACACTTTCCACTACGAAGGGCCCTCCGTGTATTCCACCGTAATGCCCACAAAATGACCCACATAAACATGGCATGCCCTAAAACGTACACAATACGGTGACATGCCCTAATAAAAGGCACAATGAATGAGTTCATTCCCAGCGCACACCCATTTGAATGACAGTGAGTCTGAAATTAACCTCGTTTTAACGAGATGTGGGATGTGGCCCAAAATATACTCCACTGGAAGAAGGCATTGTAGCCCGGAATCAGGCGTGCCCGAAAATGCCACTGCAAATATGCACTCTTGCTATTCCCGTACAGAAGCGTGTCCTCAAATATATCACCTACAAACTCCCACGTGAGAAAACATTCCCTATAATGTACTGGTCGGGTCAGACAGCGCACCCCAGAAACATGCTTCCCCAGACCCCGGCCTCACCCAGGTCACCAGCGGGCTGCGCATGAACTGCTCCAGCAGCGGGGCGAAGACCTCGCTCTCCATTTTCTGCGCTGTCCTGCTGTAGGCGGACGGGTAGGGAAGGAACGGCCGGGGCACGGGAAGCAGCTACGCGTCCATCCAGCGCACTGTGGGGGAGGGTGGGAGGACCCTTTCCTCGGGGTACGCCGCGCCCCTCCTCCTCCTTCCCAGGATGTGTCGTGCCTTCCCGGCAGGGAGGCAGTATCCCCTCAGAGCGGTGGATGCTACCGATCCAGGGGACGCGTGCGCCCTCTCCCGGCAGCGGGGTCAGCGCGCGTCCGTTAGCGGGTCCTCGCCTGCCCTCTCCGGCCGCGGCTTCCGCAGGCTGTGCCCGCTCCTGGGCTGCTCGAGGGGCAGCCTCCTCCCTCAGACAGCACAGGAAGCGGGATTGGATGTGGGGTGTACACGAAACACGGGGGGAGAGAGCCGCCTCCGGAGCTGCGGAGGAGGAGTGCCCGTGTCGCGGCTCGCTCCTCAGACCCCTCAGCCCCGGGCGTGGGGAGCGGCCGGCCGCAGTCTGCGGGAGACGCATGCAGGGGCCACGGGTCAACGGCTTCCACATTACAAGGGGGGCGGGGGCCTTTGAACAAGCAGGAGGCGCGCAGGTAGCAGAGGCATGTGCAGCCGCATGGAAATAAATGAAACCAGATGTGTGAGAGCTGGGAGCCGCCTCAAAGGCTTTGTGTGCTCCGGGAGATGATGTTTTATTAAGACAAAGGGAGGTGATGTGCTTAACGTCGACTGTGCTTAACAGTTCTGATCAGAGGGTGGCCGGGTGGTTGGCTCCCCGGCTTGTCCTGCACCCTTGCGGGAAGAGGCTGGCATGCCCTGGGCCGCAGGATCACAGAGCGTTCAGGGCTGGCATGGAAGCGAGGCACGTGCCTAACGTCCCTGATGCTGAGGCATCTAAACATAACCGCTGCTGCGCGTGCATGGATCCTCAGCATCCCCCAACCGCCGCCGAACTCCCCCGCACCACCGCTCCTTCGTCGGCACAGTCTGCCCCAAAGCCCCGCCTTGTATCCACGGCTAGACCTCTTAGAGCCCTATAAGTGGCGGCTTGTTCAGGGGAAACCCGCTCTCTTCCAACCCCCATCCTTGCATGTGCACGAGAGGGAGCGAGGGCGGGTCTCCTCCCTGAAAATAAATAAATACAAAATAGTAAAGCCTGTTTTTTTGTGATTTCATTAATTAGGCGTCCAGAGAATTTCCTTATTATTGCATTTAATCAGCGCTTAAGTCCCTAGGCAAGGAGCTATGCAACCGCTAATGTTCGGGCGAATTTACTTCTCGGTGCCACACACCCTTGCACAGACCTACAACCCCCAAGCATTGCAAAGCCCGCATCCCAACGCCGGGTAGTTAAAATGAAGGATATTTCTTGGATAAACCTATTGGTAGATGCCACAGCGGGTGGTTTCCGCTGCCCACCAGACCGCGGTAGATTCCAACAGCTCATTTCAAATAGACTGAGCAGAAGAGTTCTCTATGGAGACCTTGAAACAATGCAAAATTACCTTCCAAAACAACTACAGTCCTTCGTAAAGCTGACGAACTGTGAAGTATTTTTCAGTTCCTGGATCAGTTAGAGCAGCAGCAGCTGTCTGTAACTGAAGACGGGACCTGAGATTATTCCAACGTGCCATGTAGTAAATCTGATTACATTGTCTGCTGTCACTGATTTTATTAAGGAATATGCTGCTGGGTGACAACAACAGTAAATGTTCTCGAATTATCGCCACTTTTATTGTCTAGCCTTACATTTTAGTAATACAACCAGATTCCCTCCTGTAATTCTTCAAAATATTAATGTAGTAGAATGCTTTTCAATAGAAAGATCAAGTTGGTCTATTATTTCCATGCCAGAGAACTATCCTTGCTATTTTTGAGAACTGTAAACAAGTCACTGACTCCTGAACCTATGTCCCAAGTAAAGGCATCTGCATCCCCTGTGCGTGAGTTTGGGGAGTGGTTACTAACATCTCAGGAGATGCCCAACCTTTCCAGGGCCCCCATTCATCATAAGGCCGATGAATACCTCTGGGATTTGTTAAACCCAAGGGCCCCTCAGCACATTTTGCAGGAGGGCCCATCAGTTTGTGTTATGCCAATGATTTAGTTGAACACAGTGTCGCTTTCCGCCTTCAAAAGAGGAAATGGTCCAGGATTACTCCATTTGACCTACAACAATGGAAGATTATAAATCCATAATCCTGTTGACTTCAGGAAATTGTCACTCCATTTCTTTCATTCCTAAGGCAGCCAGTTGCTGATTATTATTTGTTGTGGATATTGTTATTTCTTGTTGTTTTCTTAGGGCCTCATGCATTGGTGCACTTCAGTTGGATAACTTGGTTACCACCTTTGGAGTATAGCAGTAAAAGTTAACGTTGGGGAGAAGTAGTGAACAAGAATATCTGCAAAGGATACTTCCAAGTAACCACTGATTAACCCAGCAATGAGGCTTCACACTGGTGGCCAAACAGTGTAGTTCAATGCAGAGATACATATTTACCCTCAACAAATTCAGTGCATTTGTTAACACTGAATTTTACTAATGAAAATTCATGTGTTCTGAGTGTTGAATTTGCATAGAGGGTGAGTTAACATAGAGAAAATTAATTGCACGTATTTGAAGTTGCGCCCACTTAAGTGGCCGCCAATATTCACAAAGTGTACTTATTAATGGCTTGTTAATATAAAATGTTGAGCAAATGTTTGATTAATGTAGTAATATGCCATATTTAAGGTTATGTATTATGTATTAGTTTTATTAATCGTAGGCCTTAACTTATGGAGGTCTTGGGCCTAGTTCCACGGCCTCATGTCAAGCTGCATTTTCCTGGTGACTTATAAAATGTCTGCTGTTGTGGGGTCAGGAAATGAAAGAACGACACACCTCTGTTTGGAAAATAATATGAGCATTTATGAATAACGTCCGGGAGGGCAGCACAGCTGTGTTACTGATACCGCACTCAACTTTGTCATTACGAACAGCTTGCTCACGATACTTTGAATGCGTCTTTGCTTATTGATTTAAGTGCTTGCTTGGTACATTGTTATCTCTACGTATGTTAGCACAAAGCCACATTTCTCCTTGGGAAAGCATCTAATTACACATTTACAGAAAAGTGAAGGTTACACATCTGTCATGGACACATTTGCTAATAACCACAGTGCCTTTTCATCTCACGTTCTGAAGCCTATCAGTGTGTCCTTCCTCAGCTAACTCCAAGCTTGGAAACATTTCTGTCTATCCTCCCTTGCACAGCTGCTGGCCTTCAAGCATCAAAGCTTATTGTGTTCCCTTTCCAAAACCACCATGGTGTACACTTTCCCTTGTGAACGTGGATCAGAATGTGACACTCCCTGTGCATGTGTTATCAAGTTATGGCTCAAGCTTTCTGTGGCCTTCTACTTCCAGCTGCATCATGAATAAATGTTTCTGCTTGTCCCTGTCCTTGTACCCCTGCATCCTCTCTAACCCGGGCTCTCTATTTGGACATCATGAACATTCTAGGCCTGTATTCCTTTCTGATCATGTACAATTCTGCTCATTTTCCTCCTAATTCATGCATTAGCAAAAGTGGGCCTTCTCGTTTTTCAATATTTTCAGTAACATTCCCCCCTTTAGTTGAACTTTCAACTACTTCCTCACCTTCCCTGCTACATACATTCATTAGTGTGTATATGTTATCCTCGTCCTCCTGCGCTTTCCTGACTGCCCTGATAGTGAACATCCCACTCAACCTCTGGCTAACCCTCTAGCAGAATCCTACCACTACCTGGAAGATACAATACACCAAGAGGATCACCACAAAGATCGAGAATAACCCCTTAAACAGTCCTTTCAACCAGGATGGCATCCATACAAACCACACTGAAAGCCATTTGTCGGGGGCACCCCACTCGTCTGCTATTTTCTTCCGTAGGTTATGTAGAGTCTGTATGGCCTCTGTTATTGTTCCATTGTCTGCATCGTTAGCTGGCACGTATGTACAGCAGGCAGTTTAGGTTTTGGCACAAACCCCACCCAGCATGGCTGTCATCAAGTCTAGCACATACCTATGTTGCATAAGCATACCCTTACAGCCCACATTTCTTCCTTGACTGCATTGAAACCATCTTCAGTCGCGTTAATGGTCTTCATCAGTTCCCATTGGGTTATTTGCAGCCAGCGGGCAGTTGCCTTTGCTTGGACAAATGGGAAGATGCTTCTGAAGATCAACTGGGCATCAATGAACAACCTAACCTGTGCTCTTGTGGAATGTCTTTCCAGATTGTAGTGCCTAAATAATCTGCAGATCTCTTCTGATGGTGTAGCAAAGTGGTCAGACGGCTCATGGGATGGTCATGTAACTTTGAAATGTCCACACCTGAAATCACTAAGGAGGGGGAGTGCACAGTAACTAAAGAACAAAGACCTCCCCATCTGGAAGGAAGTCGCATATACAGCCATCTGTGCTCGCCTTCTACAAAGATACAGGTGTAATAAACATTGAGTAGCATTCGGTGGTACCTCTTTTGAAGACTGCAGCCTGTCTGTCTCACTAGCATGTGGAATCAGGGAACAAACAAAACATGACTTAGTAGTCTGCATGCCTATCTCTGTCATATGCTGGTACCACATGTTGTCGAACAAACTAACATGGATATTATGGGATACATTTTCATACTTATATACTTCTTTCTGCAAGCGGTTAGTATACTGATATATTGCCATGCTTGGGCTAAAATACTATTGAAACGTGATTGCTAGCATAACAAGACATGAACAGAAAAACAAAATTGAAATACATAACTGTCCACTAGCAGTATTGAATAGGAACTCTGCTGGCCTCTTTAAAAGGGACGTTGTCCTTCGTCTTTTTCTTTGCCCTCCTCTAAAAGTTCCTGTGAAGATGACGATGTGTGAAATGAAGCAGGGGCCAATCAAACGTCTGACAGATGTATCCATGGCTTCCTGCCCTCTACTTTAAATGCTGTGGGGGTGCTCTGGATAACTAAGTAGGGGCCCTCGAACTTGCTGTCTCTCCATCGTTGTACGAAATTGCAGATGCACACTTGCTGGCCCACAGAAATTGGACTGGTCTGCTGGGCTGTGGTGGTGCACTTCTCCTGTTGTAACACCTGTTTAGAGAAGAACTTGTCAGACTTCAATAACTGATATAAATAACTACTCATCTCCTGTCCTAAAACCCCAGCTGTCTTCTGTCGAGCTATCGTTAAGGGAGTCAGCATAGGACGTCCAGTCACTATCTGGTGAGGGGTCACGTGATGATCACTTCCCGGTTGTTTTTTTGAGGGCATATAAAACTAGTGGAAGGCAATTTAGCCAGTTTTTCTGCAGTGTGGCACATCATTTACAAATTTTGTTTTTTAAAAGGCTGTTAAGGCGTTCCACTATACCATTACTTTGGGGATGATAAACAATTTATGTTTCATTTCTAGAGAGGGGCAGATGTGCTGAAACATTGCATTGACAAAGTGTGTGCCGTTATCTGAGTGGATCGCTTCTACGATTCCCCACCTAGGTATCAACTCTCTTATCAGAAAATTGGCTGCTGCTTTAGCATCATTATGTACACATGGTCCTGCCTCGATCCACCTTGAAAAAGGGCAGACCACCACAATAAGGTATCTGTAATTGTTACATCTCTCAATCATGGAGACAAAATCTAAATGTACATTTTTAAATGGGCCTGTCGGACGTGGTATTGTTGAGGTAATGACTTTTAGTGTGGGTTTAGGACTGTATTGTTGGCATACTGCACATTCTGCAATGTACATAGTAATCATTTCAGATAATTGTGGAATGAACCAATCTGTCTGTAGCGTAGGAAGAAGATATTCCTTGGCAGTGTACGCAGGGAGGTGTAGTTGCTCTAGGGCTGTATATAACAGGGCTTGCGGCATCACTGGATTACCTGTGCTTTCTTGTCTATAGATAAAATCTGTTGGTGACTGTATACACCCTCGCTGTCCCCACAGCTCCCTTTCATGAGGTAGTGCTTGTTCTTGCAATATGCGTAAATGTAATTGTGCTGTCTCTGTATATGGGGGTGGAAATTCAGTAGCATTCTGTTGTCTGCTCGTCATCATCCCTAATGTGTGTTCATCCTGTTCACTATAATTTAGAGATGTTTTAGCTGCTTCCTTTGCGTCCCAGTTTGCCAAGGATTACCCCTGGAGACAAGGTCTTGCTTATTGGTGTGTGTTGCACATTTTATAACTGCTACCTTGGATGGTAGAGTTAAAGCCTTTATCAATTGCGCCAATACATCTTTATGCATTAAGGGGATCCATCAGATTTAAGAAATCCCCTCCTTTCCCACCTATGAAAGCTAAAATGCACAGTGGTGGTAACATATGCTGAATCTGAATAAATGGTAACCTCTAGTCCTTCGGCTTGCTGCAGCACTTCAATGATGTCCACTAATTCTGCAGCTTGTGCTGAAAAATGGTATGGAAGTGGTATTTGGCTCACTATCTGTAAGGTGTCAGATGATCCCTGCTGTTCGGCTTTTACAACGGCTGCTCCTGAGTGCCTAATCCCAGTCTCCTAATCTATGAAAGAGGGCCCATCAACAAAGAGCATCGTGCTCCCAGGGATGGGGTCTTCTCCCACCTTACTCTCTTTTTCTGGGTTGTAATTGGCACAGTCATGTACTTGTTCATCGTCAGAAACTGGGTGTGCAAAGAACGTTGCTGGATTAACTGTGTGACATCGAACCACTTGCAAGGATGGTATTGAAAGTATTACTTAATATCCAGATACCCTTTGGGTTGTAAGGGTCTACTTACAGTGTTAAAGGTGATCCCATCACTATGGTGGTGCTCTTCTGGGCTGCAAAAGCTGCTGTAGCCAGCGCTTGCTCACATGGATAATGCCCTTTTATGACAGGATCTAGCAGCCCACTGTAGTAGGCAATTGGTTTGTGTCCCATAGATGTCTTTTGAGTTAGTACCGTTGTCATTGTCATTCCATAACAATGACAGAAGAGGTAGAATGTTTTATTATAATCAGGTGTACCTAACACTGGAGCATTTGTGATTGCTCTCTTTAGCTCCAGGAAGGCTGTCTCCCTTTACATCATTCCTGTCGATTTTGTTTGCATTTGGGTGGGACTCCTTTAAGACAGTTAAAAGTGGTGTGGTCACAGTGGCATAATCGAATACCCACTGCCTTACATAATTGCAGAGTCCTAAAAACGTCTTCATTTGTTTTGTGGTTGTGGGCTTAGATATGTTCCTGATGCTCTCTACTCTGTCCGGTGTCACCTTCCTCCCATCTTTAGATATTATCTGTCCCAAAAAGTGGACCTCCGTCTGCACGTATTGCAATTTATTTTGGGCACTTTGTAACCTTTTTCTGCAAGTATGCAGTGAAGACCAATGGTGTTGTCTCTACATATGTCTTCAGTAGCGCTACAAACCATGATATCATCCACGTATTGTAAGAGAGTACTCTTGCATTTTATGTTTGCTAAATCCTTTTTCACTGTTCTGTTGAAAATGCTCGGGGACTCACAGAAGCCTTGGGGAAGACGTCTATAGCGATATTGTGTCTTTCTAAATGTGAATCCAGTCAAATATTGGCTGTCAGAATGCAATGGAATGCTGAAAAACGCATTTTTCAAATTGACAATGGAAAAATAAGTGGCATCTTTAGGAATGTTTGTCAGTATGACTGATGGGTCGGGTACCACTGGAAATTCTGGTATCACTACATTGTTTAGGGAGTGTAAATCCTGAATCATTCTCCAAGTCCCCCCCTTTGCCTTGTGTATCGGAAAAATCAATGTATTGCATGGTGTCGACATCTCATATATTACTCCCCGCTAAAGTAATGCTTGGATTGTAGGTGGGATGCCTTCTTCTGCCTCTTTGGACAAGGGGTACTGGTGTATCCTGGGCAGTATAGCTCCAGGTTTCAATGTAATTTTCACAGGCTCAGCCCCTTTGATCAGTCCCACATCATATGGTCCCTTTGTCCAAAACACTTCTGGGACTTTTGCTGAATCTTTCTCTATTATTGTTCTGTCTTGTGCATTTCAGGACACTGTCCTGTATTGTAACTGTGCTCTAATGGCAATGTCCTTCTCAAACATGACTGTCTTAATTCGTGGGCAATCATCAAATATTTCTTTATCTGATCTATCTCTTAATTTAACCCCGGATCTGTTAATTCTATTGATGCCCTCAACTCCTGTCTTCTGTCAGCTGCCATTAGCACGGCATATGTTGATCTTATTTCAAGGGCGGATATTTCCAATATCAATTCAGGTTCTATTATGGGGTCCACAAGCTTGTAAAGGTCTGAACAGCAGTTCTTTTGGTAATTGCACTGTTTTCCCTCAAAGTGCTGGTGTGTGCGCTATGAAGGCATATATGCCACACAAAAAATCCTCTGTATTGACAGGAACTGTTCTGACCTGCTGTCCTAGCTCCTCATGAGCTATGAGGGACAGTATTCTGCTCAGTGTACACCTGTGTGTAACATACCACTGACCCATCCTCCAGGAAGGAGATGGTCATGTTCAATTTGCTCATCAGTTCTCTCCCAAGAAGATTGACTGGTGACTCTGGGGAGTATAATAGTGGCCCTTCAATTTGTGTATCTCCCGCAATCATGCTTACTGATTTGGTGAATTGAACCCTCCTCTCAGCCACAGAAAACCCTTGTGTGTCCTTTGAGTTACAAGAAAGTGGTAGTGCTTCTTCCTTTATACACAATTTGGTGGCTCCAGTGTCGATTAAAAACCTGTAGGGGTGACCTTCTATGGCTACCGTCACAGTGGGTTCCACATCTGACCTGTGGGTTAACAATAGTATCGGACACATAGTGGCCATCTGCGGGCTCTGTATAATTTTGAGTTGGCGTTCCCCTGAATATTTGGGGTGATGAATGAAAGGGGTTGCCTCCTGGAACTGTTACTCCTCCCACCTGAACCTGTGCTTGTCCTCCCATAGTGTTGCTGACACCTTGGGGACTGCCCTGTGACATTGGCCATTGTGGTGCAACCAACTGAGCTTGAGGGCCCTGTGGGGGCCCCTGCATTGCTTGCTGCTGGGGCACTCATTGAACCTGTTGAAGCCTCACCTGCCCCTGCGGGGTATTCCAAACATGTACTCTCTCATCATTTTTCCTGGCTCTGTATTCTCTTGCAAAATGACCCATCTTACCCCAATAATAGCATTGTTGTCCTGCCCTATAGCTTCCTTGTCTATTCCCTTGTGTCAACCGTAGCTGTCCTATAAAATGTCTCTGACCCTTCCTCGTATCACTTACTGGTTGTCTTCCTGGTGCCTGTACCTGCACTGGCGTTGCAACAGTTCTCGATGGTGCAGTCTCAAGTGCCCCTTCTGTACTCTGCTTCTTAAGTTTTTGTTGCACCAGCTTAGCTGCAGCCCTTTCTGCCTGTTCTGTCCTTTCCTTGTCCTTTTCTTGTTTTCACTTAAAATAATGTATTATGTTGGCCTGTATTTCGGGCCATGGTTTAGCCTTTATTCCCACCACTCCATCTAAGCTTGCTTGTATATCGGTGGGAAGGCCTTGCTATAATACATTGTAAAACAAAATTGCATTTCCTCCCGTGTTTTCCCAGTTACATCCTACCTCCTGCACCCATCGTTCTTTCATTCTAGTAATGAATTCTGCAATATCCTCAGTCGGCTTTATACTTTCTGCCATAAGGCCTGCAATGTCTGGTCTATCTGGATACATCTGATGTTAAAGTCTGGAAGTCCTCGCCAAGAAGGATCAAGGAGCAGATGTGTTCCTTAGCCTCAGCCAAGGCGGCATTTCGTGGTGTGCCCAGTGATGAGTTGCGAACTACTTCCTCCAGGAAGGGCAACTCATAAGCAGCTTCACGCAGCAAACGCAACCTCAACCCGCATGTCCGGTAATGAACCCTCAGCGAGAACATCGACAGATCAGCTTCCAGTGTAGGCAAGCGCTGCCTCGAAAGGCAAACTTCCAGTGCATGTTCAGAAGAGCACCAGAGGCACCGAAACACGGCTGCACACAATGCAAAACCGGTCTGAATGACAAAGACCAGCCACACTCCAATTGCTCCAGGAGTATTGCTCCAAAATACTGCATCATACGTTCACGACACAGCTGCACTGATGGGAGGGCCGTCATTTCTCCTCGTTGCGGCAGGGCTGCCATTGCCCATAATAATCAGCAGCAGCAGGATGCCAGCTAATAAACCCAAAGTTATCGGAAATCCCCCGAAAATACTAGAGGAAATTGAATGGATTGCAGATGGTATCAAACCAAATACAGAGGAGAGGGTGTGAATGAAACCAGAACCAACAGCTTTGAAAAAATGTGCAATTCCAGTTGTACTGGACGCATTAAATATTCATCCCACAAGTTCACCAAAGTGTCTCGGAAAGGTGGTATTTAACAGGGACTGTATTTCTGCCGACGACCTTGCCACCTGAAGTGTTTAGGTCTCGTGCGCAGATGTAAGGGCCACATGCTTTTGAAACAGTAAAGCCTTGAGTCTGCTCAACTTGTCAAAATTCACGTTTGAAGTAGTAATTTGAGCCCAAATATCAGCTACCTCCTTAATTTTAGTGGGGGAAAAAGTACGTTCCCGCAGCATGTAACGACCTT
This sequence comes from Pleurodeles waltl, assembly GCF_031143425.1. Classification (NCBI taxonomy): domain Eukaryota; kingdom Metazoa; phylum Chordata; class Amphibia; order Caudata; family Salamandridae; genus Pleurodeles; species Pleurodeles waltl. The sequence continues at coordinate 419,678,969 of NC_090444.1, read as the reverse complement.
AGAGACCGAAACAACATAAACTATTTCAGCCCGCATGCCACAACAGTCTTCACCATTGAGGAGGACGTAGCTGCCATTTGAAAGCACCTGGAACGTAGGTCTAATCAAGGGGACTGGAACTCCCTTCAGATAACAAGCCAAGTTCGTAGGAGAGGCGTTACACATCCCATGCAAAGACAGCTGTTTACAAACCATTGAATGGCTGACTGAAGTTTCACATTCACTACCGCTAAGAAAGATTTCTTTCATGCCACTGAAGCATTTGTACGAGAAGGGAAGCTCCCACACCTCATGAATGTAACTATCTCCCAGCTTCTCATATCTGCCTACCGGAATGTGTTTTAAACAGGAGGTGAATTGAAGTGTTGAGATAGGCAGATTAATGACCCCATGTATTAACCACTCAGCAGATGGTATTTCGGCCACAGTAAAAGGCAACTTTTCTAATTTCTCGATGTTAAGCATGACATAAGTCGCTTCCTTCTTAGCCATTAATTGTTGTTGTTGCGTTAAATTAAAGGAAGGAAAATTCTCCCTTGCACTGACATGCTGCCAGGGAACGCGACCCGCCTTCAATGTTTGAAGCGATCAACCCAACTGCATTATGGACCGTAGCTGACTCTGCCCATGATGTAGTGTAGACATATCTGTTTGTATAATGTCTATAGCAGAAGAGACCATAGTATTTCATGTATATATCCGGTCGGACAAGGTGTTAATCCCATTATCCACAACAGCTAATGCCTTTTTTAGATTTGCCTGGTCTATTTACCTTAACCGGGCTGCTGCTTCCTTTTGGGAAAGCTTCCAAATTTCATTATGTACTTCATACAAGAAACGTTTCCTACGTTGTGTTCTGGGGCCTAACAGGAAATCCTGTAAATCAGTAGTATTAGACAGGAGACTGAGGTGTTCTCTAACCGTGTCTAGTGAGGATGATTTTAACCATTGCTGGCACAATTTCCCTACACTAAATGTCATAACTAGACCTGCATGTTCTGATGATATATAACGAGGGTCTGGCCTACTAGTTCTAAAACCCGAGGAGTTAATAAAACGTTGATGACACCCATTGGTATCTATTGGCCACAATAACCACCCGCCAGGATGTGTCAGTGAAGCATCAAATGTATGATACTGGACCCATTCGTTGAGCTGATCTTCAGTGGCATTTGTATATTCTTGCCATTTATAAAACTTTGCAGGGCAGGTATACTGGTCTTGTTTAATTCCTTAATTTTAGCTAAGCCTAAACAACTTGTTTGTTTTACTGTTTCATTTAAAAATATCATTTGTACAGGAATAAGGCATGCTCTAAACAAAGCTTCCTTTCCCCTAATTTGCCAATTTTTTGTTCCCCATATACTTTTCAGATCAATCACCTTCAGCCAATATTCATAGCCTTATATAGACAACCGGGAAACAAAGGATTCCGAATATATAAATTTCGTATTGGTCATTAACTTATGTATATCTTTAGTAGGTGGTATCTTAAAATAATATGACTCAGCATTTTTCACATTGTGCCCAGAAAAATATGCAAACTTTTTAGAGTGTGTTTTGGAACTCCCCTATGGTGGAATCAGACAATGTTCCCATTGTGTATAATTAAAAACTGTTTTGGGGCTGCTCGCTCTATGTATGAAATGGTGCCCATAATAATTATTGCAAAACATATTACCATAATTCTCTTTAGATTGATAAACAAAGACAGTATAATATTGCGAATTAGTCATCATAGAATCAACTGTTTTCACATCCCAATCATCAGAAACAATGCCTGGTGTTACTATATCATTCATTGATAATTTGAACACATACGGTATTTGAATAACTTCCGTGGGACCATATATATCAAACATTACTTTGTCCCAAACAATCCCATCAGGAATTGGTACTGCGGAAATGTTTACAAATGACAAGTCTCTTCGGTCCTTATGTGATGAAAAATGTGCTTTTAAAACCTCCTCCACCAGTTCAACTGTTGATTTTTCAGGAAGGAAGTGACCATGTATTAATAACAAAAGGGTAATGACAAAACCAATCCAAATTAGAAAGGCTAGGACAGTCAAAGAGAGCCACAGATAGTTCCATGGAAAAATAAAATGCGTTTCTTTAAGCCAGTTTTTTAGCTTACGTGCACTTGACAAGTCAGCTGTCGAAGAGACGAATGAGCCTGAGAAGTCATCGTTGAAGTCGTCAAAATATCCAGAGGCAGTTCGTGCAAATGATGAAGCCGGTGTCAGTGGTGGAGTTGGTGTTTCCTGTGGTGGCACACTATAGATAGCACCATCCGTCTGTGTTGGAGTTGAGTCAACTTGGTCAAATATTTCTATATTATTTGATGTTAGTGGAACTGATGCAAGATCATCTTCCATCCTACCCAAGCTCGGAGAGGTGTCGGTGTTGGTATAAACAACTTGTAGAGGAACTTCTTCGCCAGTAGTGAGAGGGATTCAGGAGCTACTGGATGTTCCCCTTGGTCGGCTGTGCAGGATCGGCCACATGGTGTAGTTTGACATTGTTGATGGAGACAAAACGATTTTCTTTGGCACCTGCCAAAGGTGGTAGAATTACAGTTCTAGTACCTTGTATCCCTAGTACTGGGACTGGTGCTCGATAGGAAGGGCCAGATTCCTTTTTCACAGCGACCTTCTCACGTACAAGATCCCCCAACTTTGGGAATCCAGACAGTAGATGTTACAGGCAAATCATTGATTCCTGTGGAGGCGGCACTGATAGAAGAATTATCATCACAGAACTGTTGCAATTCCTGTAAGACAATGACACGTTCATTTATGTCAAAGGGTGTTTCTGCTGCCTCCACGCCAGGACCATGAAGATCCGGAACATACATTTGAGTTCCGAACAGGCACTTATATGAAGTACGACACCCCAGGGACATTCTAGGCAGATTATTTAGTGCTCTCTGGATTCCATATAGGTGATTAAGCCAACTACGAACCATACCTAAGACTCTGGCTGTTAAGGATTGCTTTAAATCATGGTTTAATCACTGCACGACTCTATTTCCCTTGGGATGAAATGGAGACGAGAACTGGAGTTGGACCCCCAACAAAGCCATGGCATCCCTGAATGCCCTTGAGGCGAAAGCAGGGCCCTTGTCCGAATGGAAAGCCACAACTGCATATGTACCGTTAAAGACGTGCAAATCTTTAATAACAGTCCAAGCGTCAGCCGAGCGCTGTAGCCCCACCCGTAAAAATCTGGAGCATGAGTCAACAGCGACTAAAATATACTTGTATGCACTATGCGGTGTTAGGGGACCACAGTGGTCTAAGTACACACAATGTAATGGTTTGTTTGAAATCAAGAGGGGTGTCTGCGGGGGGCATTTGGCAGTGGAAACTTTTTTGTTGACAGATGTCACAACAAAGGACATACTGCTTGGTCTCTTTGTGAAGACCTGACCACCAAAAATGGTCCTGCAAGATAGGAATTGTAGCCACCACACCAGCATGGGCAGATGCCACCCCCTCATGCGCTGCTTTAATCAATTGTGATCCTATATCCTTATTTGGAATGTCTCGTACACCTACGCCTGGTATTTTAACCTCAGCATTCAGCATACCTCGATGGTGTTGCCTTTGGAATCTCTGAACCCATTCTGGCGCCAACAATGCAGGTATTCATTAAAGGACTGGACACAATAATATGAATCACAGACAATCAGCGTAGGCTGTGCAGGATCCGCGTGTTCCAGTGCCATCAGCAGAGCCTTTAGTTCTGCCAACTGCGCTGTGCAATCCTGTAGGGTTTGCGTAAAGGTATGTAGAGGACAAAATCTATCGCCCTCCATGTAGCTACTTACGACTGCGCAAGCGGCAGAGTATTGGTGCTTTGTGCCAATTGCAGGTTGTGCTGAGCTATCGGTGTACATGACTCTATGATATTGTTCAATGGGCAATGTATTCGCTGGAACTGGGTATTCTATTCATATTATAAAAATTCTTGAGTTTGTAATTTTGGGTCAAAGATGTAGTCTACATCAGTGGCTGTCAGAGACATAGCCCATTGTATCCAACATGGATGTAATGCTTTTGCATTTGGAACGCTGGCTTTTGTAACAGCCTCTAGGGCTGGGATCGGAGAAACAACAATAATACGTTTTCCTTGGGCAAGAGGTCTTTCTTTAATGACAGCCATCTGTACAGCAGTGAGAATTTTCTCAGTGGGAGCAAAGCGTTGTTCTGCCGCTGAATATAAGTGTGATTTGTATACAATCGGGACTGTCTCACCTTCATTGAATGTCGCATAGGTGAAACCGATGGCCCCAGCTATTACTCTGATGACCAAATGTGTTTTGTTGTCCCTCGTGTGTAAGTGTTTTGCTGCAAGCATGTCTGTTTGCAAATCTCGAAGAATACGTGTATGTTCAATTGTCCAGAATTTACTTGAAAAATCAGAACGTATCAGGTCATATAAAGGTTTTATGCGTGTAGCATAATCTGGAATGTAAGTTCTGCCAAAACCTAGGAAACCCAATAGAGATTGGAGTTTTTTAATCGTATTTGGTGGTTGTAATTGTGCTAATTTTTCTCAAAATTGTGGCGCCAGGCTCTTTCCTTCATTTGACAGCTCATATCCCAAAAACAGGACGCTGAGGAAGGCATTTTTTTTTTTTTAAATTGAATTTGTAGCCAAATTCAGCAAAACCTACAACAATGCAGGCTACCCGTCTTAGATGTTGTAGTAGTTCATCATCCGTGAGATAGATATCATCTACATAGGACAATGCTTCAGGATCAATCTCGTGCAAAATTGCTGTCACACGAGCTGCGAACAGTCCTGGGCTGTTCTTATACCCCTGAGGTAAACAACATAATTTTTTCTGGGAGCCTAGTGCGCTGAAACATGTTAATTCTCTACTCTCAGACGCTATATTCTGGCAGAAAAAAACCATTGGAAATGTCCAGTTTTGTTTTGTATTTTTTTATGCACTATATTGTTCATTAGTGCTCTGCGCTGTGAATTTTGTATAGCATAAATGCGTGTATGACTGTTTAAATGTCTGTAGTCTAAGACTATTCTATACGAATTGTCTGGCTTAGCTACTGAGAATAATGGATTATTCATCGGGGAGACACAGGGTTCAATTACGGCCTGTTACTCTAACTGTGTGAGTATTTCTCTCACTGGTGCTTTTGCTTCATGTTGAATAGGATACTGTGGTTGCGGTTCACTTTTAATTGGAATTACATGGTAGGGGGATTCTTTATCCCATCGTACGTGATTTCGGTATAATGCAGGTGCTTGTACCAAAGCCCATTCAATGGAATAGGATTTGGCGAGTTCCTCTGGAACAAGGGGCGAGAAGGAAGGTTTAATGACATCTTCTCCATATGGGCAGGTACGGACAAATTCAGGTGGCCAATCTTGTTCGGCCAATAAAACATCATATATGTTTAGCACGCGATCCCAAAAGATTGCATCTATTATGCGTTCAATGTCTCCCTCTAACTGTAACGTTACTTTAAACACCCTATCAGGCGTGGAGACACGCATGTCCGCAGTTTCTACTTGTATAAAGTCATCAGTTGCTTTCACCTCCAGATGCTCTAGAAGATTCCGGCAAACTATTGTGACCTCTGCTGCGCTGTCTAGCAGTGCTAGAGCCCATTTCTTGTTCTTCAAGAGGACCCTCTTCCTGAGTGGCATGTCGGACAGCGACTGCTGCCACTTTTTTCTTTTTGAATTGTGGTTTTTGTTGGGTGGGTTTCTCTTCCTTTTTAACAGAAACCTCAGAAGAGCGCTGTGACTCCTTTCTCGGTTTCACGTACTCTGTCCTTCGCTCTGATCGCCCACCTCTCTCATTTCGTTTTTACGATGAGTCCTGAAAGGAACGAGATTGGCGTGTATCAGTATATTGATATCTATCAGGCGTTTTTATATTATCTTTATTTCTGAGATTATATCTATTCTGTGGGGTCTCCAGAAGCAGAGATTCTCCCCTCTCTTTTTTAGGAGTTTGTTGCTTTTTATCCCAGCGTTTCTTATTACCCCCAGGTGCTTGCCTGGGGGAATCTTTACTCGATTTGCCCTGAAATTGTGGTTTAGATGGTCTGGCCCCTAAGCTATCTCGATCGATACTAGAATAGGTCTCTGCGATTATTTTGGGCAGCTCTTGTTCCTGGTCCTGTTGAGGAACGTCTCGGAGCCGCAAGCGCACTGCAAGCACTACCGCTTCCCCTTTAAGATTACTTAAAATAATTGAGGATACTGTGGCAAAATTGCCCATCAATTGCATCCCCAAATCTAGGGCCGGGACAGCCCCATACTCATCTTGAATTTGTTTCAACACTTCCGGTAAATTGGCAAATGTCGGTGTACCATGTGCGGTTGTATAGAGCGCAGCAAATACTGTGCCCCAGGTATTACAGTTATCAACTGTAGGGACCATCCCAAAAGGCAAGCACATCGTTAATATTCTATGTTTATCCTGAGGTCCGGTATGGGGAAATTCTGCCTCCAGCTCATTAATCTTTTGTGCTTACCAAAACGGACTGTCCTCTCGTTTGGCGGGTACTTTACCCATAATCAAATGTACAGTCGCAGGATTTATACCTGGCGTTGCTGCATGTGTATGTGCTGGAGCAGCATGTGCTGGTTTTGTATTTAATGTTTGCATTACAAATTGCACTAATCGTCTGTATATCGCTGTTATTTCAGTATATAAACAACAAACCTCAGCTACCGCTAAATTTGCAACCGCAGGATGTGGTGTATAGGTGGCCAATAAAGGCCAGGTAGGAACATCGTTACTTAGAGGACCTAACCTTACTGGTAAAATTGTGTGGGGTAGGGTGCCATCAAGCCAATTATGATGTTCTTGATAAGATAAAGGTATTTCTAAATATGCATATGCTCTGTATTGTCCAGGCGCATTTGCAGGTTTATAATGGTGAAATGTATTTGTATTCCCATCAACTGCCGGAAATGTGACCCAAGAATAGAAAAGTTCTGTTCTATAAGCTGCATGGGCATCCACCGCAAATGTGACTGGACCCCTCTGGGCCGTTAGGCCATTCGCTACTAAATGTGCAGTTAGAGGTTGTCTCATATTAACCGCTATTTGTACCAGCTGTGGATTCGCCATTGTAGTGACACTATAAGTTCAGAGAAGGCACACCAAATAGGGCTTTCCTTTTAAAGTTCAAGCTTGAACAACCTCCAGCTGCAAATAGGATAGCCTACGCAGCTGGGGTGGAAATCCTCAGTACCACGGACGTCCCCGCATACTGTATTGAGGCGTCATTATATATAATGAGACAGAGATATTCTGGAGGACCCGAAAATTAGAGCCTGACCAAACGTTGGCGGCGCCATGTCACGTAGGCTCTCATTATTCCAATGAGAATACTGGATTTTGAGTGGCAGAATCGCCCGCGGTGTGGGAGACTGAGTCCAACCCGCTGCGGGGGACACCTGTCGCTCCAATCCGGGTTTTGCTCGGCTAACTAGCAGTGCCTCATCTCTACCAAAGGATAGTGATGATTGGGCAGCCGAGCACATGACATACTAGGCTTCTCAGGGAAGTCATGGTCACTCAGGTCACATCTGGTTTTCTCATTTACAATTCAGTCTCATATATAAATGACAATCAGAGGCAGCATATGTTTCAATAATGAGTTTAATAAAACGATTGCATCTTATATAGCAAAGCGTGAGCTGCAATAACCAGGACGACACAACATGACAGTATTAAAATTGTGATGAGAAAAGTGAAGCATAAAAACAACGCTATCATATTATCACTATGATCGAATGACTATTTCCTATCTAGGTTATGATTGAGCACAGCATGTTAAGCTCTAATTCTGCCTTTCAGGTTCCCCTGGGAAGACATCAACCCCCATACCTGAGCAAAGGCCTGTGGTCTGCGTTAGCATCTGTAGCGAAGCATTCAGCAATCAGCATACAGTTGTGGTTCCCTGGCTGGAATCTCCCTCTAATATGTAAGGGACAAGGAAGTGTTTATACAATAACACAGCTGATGTTCTGAGAAAATGTCCCTACGTAAGGATGTGTATTTTCTATGAATATTGGAGGCTAAACTTCTACCACATTCACGCAATGTACCGAGCTGCAGCCTTGAATGAAGCACAGAGTGATCAAGAATGTCTAGTTTAGGAACAGAGTGCTGGCCTAGTCAAAAACAGTTAGATAGATGAAAATACAACAAGATCGTAAAAATGTTTATTGTAATAATAATAAGAACACAAAGAAAAATATATAGTACTCGCACACTCGGGTTTCAGGAACAAAAAAATCTGTTTAATCTACACACAACGCGTTTCGACTGACACAGCAGCCTTGGTCACGTGATAAACATCACCCATAAATTACCCTTTAAATACCCTGTTAGCATAAACATAGAAATAAGACAATTAACATGTGCAACCAGTAACAACACACAATACTTTGCACATATTATCATAATAATACTACTCATACTTAGATCAATTCACGCCCCTGTTTGTTGTTAGATATAATTTGAATATAATTGTTAAATTACAAATCATTTCCCCCAATAATAATAATAAAATTAATAAATTAATAAATTAATACTATAAAAATGTTTTATATAAAAATTCATTATTAAATTAGGAAGGGAAACAACCACATTAAATAACAGTGCTCTATCTCTTAAATTTCATAATTATTAATTCTAGACCATAATGTCTATAAAAATATTATCATTTTTAAAAAAAATAGAGAATTCACCAGATAGTAAAACATATACACTGCAAATATATCATCATAAACTTATTCAAGGCTAAGAAAGATCTACATTAATAATTTTAATATTGATAATCTTATCTGAAAATCTGCAAAGTTAACCACCCCATAATAGCGTGAAAATAATGGAGAATGAATGAACACAAGAAAATAGAATTTTGATAGTTCTTCATCCGACCCAGAGTATCTAAAAGGAATATCCAAAGTAAATAGAATCAAAATTGAATCAATACTTAGAAGTTTAAACAACAGGAAAATATACAATTAACACTCATAATACACTATCAACAAAAGTACCTAATCTAAATCTCATAAATTAATTTTATACCCAATAAAATTAATTCTATGTACAGTAAAATAATTACTCATTGCATATATTTGACTCAAAGATACCTCAATCCGTAAGGGAATTACCTCAATCTATAAAGAGAGGCAAATAATAGAATCTCATCAAGATAACTTAATAGTTGTCATGTAGGTGAGTATTTAATTCCTCCCCCATGTTCAAACCTATCGGAGTCTTAGTCTCTAATTCTAAGATGTATACTGACTCTTTTTTCCTTATTACTAATTCTCTGTTCCCTCCCCTGTGATGTGGAGGAACATGTTCAATACCAAAATATGATAGTTTAGTACAATCAGAATTGTGTTTTTCTTTGAAGTGCCTTGCTACTGGATAATGTTCGTCATTTGATGTAATCGCACGCATATGTTCTAAAATCCATTTGTTAACACCATGTTTGGTACTACCAATATACCATCGCAAGCAAGGACATTCCAAAACATAAATCACAAAGGGGGTACTGCATGTTATAAATTGATTGATCTGTCTGACTTTCCCAGGTTTGCATGTAGCATATTGCTTCCGCATAATGCTATTGCGACAAGCTTTGCAATGGCCACATGGAAAGAAGCCTTGCAAATTAAGTTGCCTCACTTGTGAAGTGGATGTAATATCATTAGACCTCAAAATATCATGTAGACTCCGTCCTCTTCTATAAGTAATCTGTGGTCGCTTTTGTATATTCCCTCCAATAACGGGATCACTTTTCAAAATATTCCAGTTTTTTGAAATGATGTTGTTAATCTGTTTTGTATCTTCATTATATGTCATAATGAGTCTAGTCCCATCATTATCATCTACCTCTTGTTTGGTAATGTTATCAAAGAGGGTATCAGATCTTTTTATCCCCTTAATCTTATCAGTTGCTCTTTTAATTACCCATTGTGGATACCCTCGCTGTTTAAATCTCATGATCATCTCCCTTTGCTCAGCCTCAAAAGCTTCGTCAGTGCTACTGATTCTTTTTGCTCTTAATAGTTCACCGAAGGGGATGCTCCATTTTAAACTGTCTGGATGACCACTTGAGGCATGTAATAAACTATTGCCTGCCGTGTGTTTCCGGAACAATTCAGTAGTCATTTTCTGTTCCCTAATCTTCACCAAGGTATCTAAAAATTCAATGGAGGAGCTACTCACATTGCATGTCAAACCAATATTCAAATAATTTTTGTTCAATTTGTCCACAAACTGTATAGCCTCTTCTTTGGTTCCTTTCCAAATAATGAAAAGGTCATCGATATATCTTAACCAAAGAATAGCCTGATTCGCTTCAGGGTATAACTCATCGTCTTTGAAAATAGTCTCTTCCCACCAACCAAGAAAAAGACAAGCAAAACTTGGGGCAAAGCATGTACCCATAGCAGTCCCAAGGGTCTGTTGGTAAAGCACTCCATTGAACAAGAAAAAATTATTGGTTAAACAATACCTTATCATATCTATTATCATCTCGGTATGGGCCAGATATTTCAATGACCTTGTACATAAAAAGTGTTTGCATGCAATGATACCCTTGTCATGATCTATAATGGTATAAAGGGAGTTGACATCCAACGTCAACAACAAGAAATCCTCTTCCCATGCAATACCCTCCAACTTCCCAAGAAAATCCTTTGTATCACGGACATATGAAGGTAAATTCACAACAAATTCTCTCAAAAAATGATCCACATATTTGGAAACATTTTCAAGTACACTGCCACAGGAAGATACAAGAGGACGTCCCGGAGGATTGATTTCACTTTTATGAATCTTAGGTAGAATGTACAGGACTGGCAATTTGGGGAAGTCTCTCTTTAAAAAACAATACTCCTCCCATACCAATAGACCTTTGTCTTTCCATTCCATCAGTAACTGCCAAATCCCGGTAACACTGTCAATATATGCCTCTTTAGTGGTAACCTTATAAAAATGAGTATTATTTAGTTGACGCATAGCCTCCTCAATATACTTTTGTTTATCCATGAGTACTATATTACCACCTTTATCGGCAGGACAAATGACTGTGTCCTTATCATCCACCAATTTCGTAATAAAAGATCTCTGTGCTGATGTAAAATTCTGGTTAAATCTAGGTTTAAACCATGTTTTGTGACGAAATTTTATTAGATCCTTTACCACCATATCATAAAACGTATCGATGTTATCATGATTCATGGTGGGAAAGAAAGTAGACTTAGGTTTAAAACCAGTTGGAACCGATAGATCATAGGTAATATTCAGTTCATCGAGAATTTGATAAACATTACTGGTTGCATTAAAATCTAAGTCATTTCTTTCTAATTCATACAGTGTTATTAAGGAATCTACATCACTAATACTCAACACATCTTGGTGTTCAGATGTCTGGGAGCTAGTATCCCTTACCTCAGATGGATTCTTTAATTTAAACCACTTTTTCAATTTCAATTTTCTAATGAATTTATAGAAATCAATCCTTGTCTCAGCATAGTTAAAACGTGCGGTAGGGCAAAAAGAAAGACCTAAACATAATGTCAATTTATCATTTTCAGACAAAGCAACATTGGATAAATTAACAATTGTCTTATTCACCGTATTGCTATCCATTATATCTGTGGATTGGAGCTTCTTGTTATTTTTCCCATTTGCCCCATTGTATAGTCTGTTTTCGGTATGCTTTCTGAGTCTTTCCCACCTCTTCTTGGTCCGCCCCGTCTTCCTCTTCGGCCCGATGTCCTTCCCTTGTAGTTCAGGTTCTGTCCTTGTTGGTTCTTGGAAATTTGCCTGCCACGACGCAGCAGGCGATACTCGTCTAAAAAAGTGGCTGGTTTGTTAGTAATTTCCTCAATAGATTTCTCACTTTCAGTAGAACTGGGAGTATCAGATTCCCTTGTACTTTCCACATCGCTTTCAGAAACAGATTGTCCTTCCTGTAATGGGTAATTCAGTGGGGATGACTTGTATAAGTGATCAAATTTCCTACTGAAAGTTAGAATTCTTCCACTCTCATAGTCACCAATATCCCTGTGTAACTATTGTTGTTTTTTAGACTTGATATCATCCTCATATTTTTTTAATCTCAGATTCATAGCTTCCATAAACTTGGATATTAAATCCTTTTCAGGTCTCAACTCAAGTTCATCCCTCATTTTCTTGATATCCTCCAACAAGACTCTCCGATCATGCCAGGCATATTTAATTAGAATTTCAAGCATGTGTCTAGAGCTGAGGGCAGAATTTTCTGCCCATTCCTTCAACATCTCCGGATTAGGAGTCTCATATGAAGGGGTAATAAAAATTCTTAAACCCCTGGGAATTCTCTATTTTTTTTAAAAAATGATAATATTTTTATAGACATTATGGTCTAGAATTAATAATTATGAAATTTAAGAGATAGAGCATTGTTATTTAATGTGGTTGTTTCCCTTCCTAATTTAATAATTAATTTTTATATAAACAAAATTGATTGTATTAATTTATTAATTTATTAATTTTATTATTATTATTGGGGGAAATGATTTGTAATTTAACAATTATATTCAAATTATATCTAACAACAAACAGGGGCGTGAATTGATCTAAGTATGAGTAGTATTATTATGATAATATGTGCAAAGTATTGTGTGTTGTTACTGGTTGCACATGTTAATTGTCTTATTTCTATGTTTATGCTAACAGGGTATTTAAAGGGTAATTTATGGGTGATGTTTGTCACGTGACCAAGGCTGCTGAGTCAGTCGAAACGCGTTGTGTGTAGATTAAACAGATTTTTTTGTTCCTGAAACCCGAGTGTGCGAGTACTATATATTTTTCTTTGTGTTCAATTAACTACCGGCTTGCTCGTACCGGTTCTCGCACCACCCCTTTGGGCTGAATGAGATCTTATCTCGAGCATTCTTTGAAGTTATGTAATAATAATAAATCAAAGATGAATAAAATATATCTAGGTTAAAGTGCACAGCGGCCTAGTGTGTTAAAATAACGTGCATGGAGCTATAACTAAAATGGCTACACAACACTGCTTGCTAGAAGATGTTGTATTAGCTAGGGATACATAGTTTAAGGTAGTATGTGTGAGACTGGCCTTACCACAAGAAGACAATTGATGTACTGACTGGAGTATAAGCTGCAACAATATTGTTAACTGACAAGCGCAATGACGAGAACGGGAGAAGAGGAGCTATGACATTGGAACCATATACTAGCAGAAATTTAGATTTGGGGTATTATTCTCATTGGACTAACTGAAAACATGCAATTCTCTGACCAACAAGGATATGGGATGTAGTTTTAGGAAATCTATCTTAGCCAGACTGCACTGGGAGGAGAGAGCTCTTTCTCCCTATTCTTCTAGACAGTGTAGCCTGCTTTGCGATTATTCATATATTGAACCGCATGAAATGACTTTTACTTTTCTGAACTTTAATGCTGAATCCTGATGCCTTGCTGATTGAACTGATGTCCTATTGATGAAGATTGTCACAGCTTCCTGAACCATATTGCGGACAGGTATAAGACAATGTTACTGATTGTTATGTCTATTTGCTTTTGTTTCTAGGTACCAACCAATATTTTTGATGGAGCCATAGTTAGATGTTTTTCTAAATTAGTGTGACTAAATTGCCTTGCATGAAGGAACATGCTATTCTAATCTGATGATAGTAAGGGTTCTCACTGATGAGTTCCAATACATGTAATAACAGCTGATGTCTTTTCTTTGCTGGAATCTCAATGTATGTTATTTTGTTTGCGCAGTTATTTTTGCTATTGATTTGCACTGTAACCTTAGAATGTGTAGTAGCTCAGGCTTTGATTAGATTGCGATTCTTTCATCCCTTTGGGCAGCCAATATTGTTTCTGTAAGTTTATCATTTGATTTTGAGACTAAGTTACATGACATTAGCATTGTTAATATAGGGAAATAAACATTCTAACTTTTACATAAAGGTGTGGTTATTCATGGCTGAAAGGTCATGGTGTGTGGAAATTACTGAATCCTATTGATTATTGATGTCATTTGATTGTTATTGCTATTGATTTGTGCTGGGACGGAGTTATATGGTGGGAACTACTCTAAGCGCAGTCAAAAGGTCCATCGGCCTATACGTAAGTGTGCTTATTAAGGTGCTAACACTATTTAAGACTAAAAATATCCCTCTTATGAAATTGCAAAAGACCAAACTCCTAGAGAAACCTCTGACTTGACAGTAGATACAGATGTAGAAGTACTTTGCTGAATGATAGTCAGGACTCTCCATTACAGTGTACTTTGACTGTTTCCTCCCTACATTCCCCAATTCTCATCTCCTTACCCTGTCCCATTCAATTCTGTTGGAGTCCAAGCATTTTGAGCTGGAGATGCTTAGAGAGAAAGCAGGGCAAAAGTATAAGGCTAGCGAATGTAAGAAGGAAAAACACAGGCTTTAGAAACAGCAACAGAACAAGGAACAAAAGGCGAGGGCATGTAAAATAGCAGAACAATAAAGGGTTCATAACAAGAGCAAAAGACAACATTATTTGCAACTCATGGAGTTGGAGAGGTAAGGGCAACCCTGCCCTTATCACTAGGCACAGGAGCCCATAAGAAACCCTGAACACTTCAAACTCAGAAAAGGTGGAGAACAGGTCAATGGAAAATACAGACCTGCATAGGAGCTAATGCTTCCAAAGTCTGATCGTTTTAGGGTAACACTCTAGTGTCAGAACACTTTGTTCCCAAAGTAGTCATTTAGCATTCTTAGAAAGGACACTTTCATTCATTCATTGGTATCAGCCTTAGCAGTAACACTTCTGAATCAGCAGAGACAGTGTAAAGACCAACAATTTACAGATGCAGCTGTCTGGCAATAGCCATGTCCCCCCAACTTTACTTACACTTCAGTTTGCACTTGACCTGTTGGTTTCTTCACCTTTGTTGTTTTTGCCCTTCTCAGTTCCCTTGGTGCCTTAGTCTTTACTGTTCCTGTGACTTGCCAGTATCCTTTGTTTCTGAGTTTTGGCTCCTTTCTCCCAGACTTTCTCCTTGGTGCTGCAGTGGTGTTAAATCTCACTTGAGCTCTTGAGTGATAGTCCAGATAGGCTTGAGAACCAGTTACAGCCAGTCTGCACACTGCAATGAGTAAGTCCAGGTCCTAATCCTGTACTAAATCTATTTGCATCCCTTTAGTTTGTTGTTCCTTAATTATTTGCTGTATCTCTCCCCAGTAAATAATTGCAGACCGACTGAAATTTGGTTAAAGACCCTGTGCCATAACAATCCTTTCTAGGTTTTCCAACAACCACCCTTCAAGAGTGTGACTATCTTTCTCCCTCTTCTTATCCCATTTGACCCTTACACTTGTGTCCTCTTCTCAGATTTTGAGATAACCACTAGGATTGCATGGACTCTTTAGGAGAGGAGGAGGGATAGTTCTTGATATCCTCAACACTATCAAAGCGTATGTCATGCCAACTCTTACTGCTTCTGTAGCTAGCTCTCACTCCAGTCTACCCAAGGGATTTGCAAGGACTAATATATTTGAAGGCTAAGTGTTAGCATGGTTATTGAGCTTAGATTTTGTAGAATGCAGAAAGTGATCGAAGAACAGATGACTTTTTCCTTAACTGAGAGCAAGGCCATTCTGAAATTGGAACCAAGGGAAGTATGATGCATGATGGATGCCTTGATTGGAATGGGCTTACTCCAGCCCAGTAGAATAAGAACGTCAAAAATGCAGGTAAAAGTCAAGAAGTGCCTTGGGAGACTTCAATTCATTGATTTACGAGAAACTTTGAAGCCTTGGTGCATGGGAGAAAGTAATGACCTGCGAGGCATTATTTATCATCTTGAGCATCTTTTTGGTGCTTGCACTGCAGATCTGTGATAATAACCATCTTACTCTCAGATTACGTATCTCAAATAGTTCAATATAACAAGGTATTACAGAACGAAAAGAATCAAGTACATACTGCGTCAGGTTGTGAGAAGTACTCCCAGCAGTATGGCCAGCAGCCTTGATTAATGATCTTAGGAAGCTGTCTCCCTATATTGTGAGATAAAAAGAAGTATACTGTGCACAGAGTCCAGTGGATCCTCACTTGGTATTGCAGAGGCAAAAGTATATAGGACTTATGCTCTATTTGTGGTAGTGTGGGCGAGCAGTTAGGCTTATCAGCGGGTAGTGCTAAGCATTTGTTGTACTAAAAGTGGCAATAAATGAGACACACACTCAAAGAATAAATCTGAGGCCAATTTAGAAAAATAATTATTCTTTTTATATATCTTTCCAACCCGAGAACTTTGTAATCAGATAAGTAGACTTTTAAGCATACGTACTTTTGCAGTTTCAAAAATAGACACAGTGCAATTTTCAGAGTTCTCTCAATGCTATCTTATGGAGGAAAAACAATGTTTAGCAAGCAAGGATTAACAATGACTGACAAAGCCAATCTCAGGGAGTTAAGGTTAGTACTAGACATTGATCAGAACCACGCGAACAGGTCACACCGGGGGGCACTGGGGCAGTCGGGTGCAGAGGCACAGTAAGGTGTAGGGTGCCCAATGGTTTCCTATGGGAGTTTAAAACCATGCCAAACAGGCTGTAGGCTCTGGCTGGGAAGCCGGTCAGGGCCAGCAAACAGGTAGGTAGTAGACTTGGGGTGCCCGGGGACGTTGGTCCTCTTCTCCTGTGCCCAGTGGCAATGGGTGCAGGGGTGTCTTCAGGCGATGGGTTTTCATGTCCGGGAGCACTAATGGCCTGTGTGTTGAGGATGTAGGTTTCATGGGGGATTCTGGTAGGGGTGGACCCAGGGTGGACATGCAGTGTTAGGAGCCAGGGGACGACAATGGCACTGGTGACCCACCTCAGGGGTCATGGGTGGTCTCAGGGGTCATGGGTGTTGCTGTATCTGTCGGTTTTTAATTTTCAATTTCTCCACAAGCCTGTGGGAGAGACGGTCTGTGTTCAGAGGCTGAAAGCATCTCGGGAGAGTCCAAGATGGGTGAGACCACACTGGGCTTGGTCTCTGGGCAGCTGTGGACCTGTGTTGGCACAGTACGTTGGCTTCACCTTGGGTCATGGATGTCAGGTGCGGTGGTCACTTTTGGTGTTGGTTTTCCAGGGTTCCCACAACCGCAGAGTCCTTTCTTTGGAGTTTCTTGTTGCAGGGCAAGTCTGCTGCCCACAGGCGACTTGAATCTTTAATGAAGGCTGGATGAGTTGGCTTCTTGTGCAGGAACCTTCAAGATCAGCAGGCAGGCCGGAGGGGATGGTTCCAGGTCAGCTGCTTCTTCTGTTCCTCCTATGCCGGTGCAACTCTTCTTTGTCTGGGTCTTAGGTTGTTGAAATCTGAGTTCTAGGGTTCAGGGGTACCACCTAAATACTCAATCTGGGGTGTTACAGGGAGTGCCAGGTGGTAGCCAATGGGCTGACAACATTAAGGGTGACTCCTCCTACCTTAACTAATTTTCCTGCCTTTGCTGCAGCCAAAAGTGGGGTCTGGACCACCATCTGGAGAGACCTGGGTCACCTTACAAAGGTGGCAAGGCCTTTGAAGTGCCACGCCCTGGAATGTCTATCCTGTCTAGGAGAGGATGTCACACCTCTGCCCAGAGCAGGCCTTTGTTTCAGACCCTTAATAGCGCTGGCTTTCACCTTGAGTGCCCAGAAATGCATCTGTGGTGGCTGAATTGGTCAGGGGCAGTCAGACAGCTCCCTAGTAGCTCGTAGGTTTTCAGGGGACACCTCTAAGTTGTCCTTTGTATACATTTATGAATAAATCCATCCCTGAGGTCAGTGAGGGTTTATTATTCTGAGATGCTTGATACCAAACATCCCATGATTCAGAGAAGCCATCGTGTAGCTGGGGAACTCATAATGACCAGTGTCCAGCACATGCATTTAAAATGGCTTCCCTGTGCACTCACTATGTCTCAGAATCGACAAGGACATAGAAGGGGCATATCTGCTCATGCATATATGCCCTCACATGTGCCTGGATGCACCCTGCCTTATGAGTGACTTACACCTGACACATGAAGTGATAGGAGGCCTGGCACACACAGGTGTGTGACAGGCGTGTTTTCAATTTAGCCTGCACCAACACACGCAGTCCGCAATGGCAGCACTATGTGGGTTAGGTGAGGGGTCCCTGAGGGTGACACAACTGATGCTGCAGCGCCCAGCGACCTTCCTTAATGCCCCAGGCCTTAGGTACCAGGAGTATCATTTATTAGGGACTTACAGTGGTAACTCAAGAGTTTGCCAATTGTGCAAAACAACTGTGCAGTTTTGGGGAAAGAGATCTGGCCTTTGGGAACTGGTTAGCAGGGGCCCAGTGCATTAAAAGTCAATGTCACACCAGAACCAGGCAAAAAGTAGGGGCTACCACGTTACCATGTTAAACCGGTGCTTTTCTACAATGATCATGGTGATTTCCATGGCTATTGGGATGGATGGGGGCCCAGGGAAAATTAATCATCAGAACTAGAGTAAAATGAGGTTAACGATGGTCAAGACAAGCACCAGGATGGCTGCGTTTCCATTTTAACTGTATTAGCAGGACCACAAAAGAGAAGTGGAGAATGCAAACAAGCACCAGGATGGCTGCTGTACTGTTTTAACTGTATTAGCAGGACCACAGAAGAGGAGACAGCCCCAGTCCGAATACACTAACCCAGAGAGCCACCAACCTATTTCACAGGGCCTTTATGAAACTTAGGCTGATGACATTGATTAGTGAGGAGAAGTAAGCAGGAGTTCCTCCCAAGTACTGCTAAAAATTAAGATATTTCATTGAACCTTGTTTGTACATGCTTATCAGCTGTTTGGGTTCCGAGAAATTGCCCTCAACAGGATATTGATTGACCACCTATTTGTGTCCCATTCGAAGTGCCTTGGAAGTGTTATGGACCTAACGAAACATTAGGGCATGGGACGAAGAGGGAAAAGGCACTAGTGGTTTTGGCACTCTTGCAGTTTGGAGGCTAATTGGAGAAGGACATGGTGGCATTGCAAGATTGTTTTCTAAAAGAACGATCTCTTCAAAATGGAAATGGTAGAGGCTGACCTCGTTTCTTGCCAGGTGGCTCACTAGGACTGTCCTGCTGGAAAACTCCCAAGGGCAGAAGCTTGCAACGAGGACAAAGGCATAGAGTGGGTTGGATCTGCCACTGAAGGTCCCACTAACCCTACCCAGTTGCCTGCCCTGGTCATGGAGGACCATGTATTACAATCCCCTGTCTCCAGTGAAATATCTTTCAGAGCTACAATGATTCACTTGCTGGAAACTAAAAGAACAAGGAAATCTTTATATTTCTAAGTGCGAATGCAGAGGGGTGAGAAACGCCTTGGTACAGGGGTCCCTGATGCTAAAGCGGAGGGTCCTGTATCAGCAACAGAGAGGCCAGTTTCAGTTACCCTGGAAGTCATGTGCCTATTGGGAAAATTACCCCTACGGGAGCCACCTCTGAGTGGATGAAGAATATTGGGAGACTGAGCACCTGACAATTAGAGTTCAGGTGCATCCCCAGAGACCACTGTGAGGTCTGAAAGACCTTAGGAGCATCACTAGGTTGTGACCTTG
Organism: Pleurodeles waltl; assembly: GCF_031143425.1. Lineage (NCBI taxonomy): Eukaryota > Metazoa > Chordata > Amphibia > Caudata > Salamandridae > Pleurodeles > Pleurodeles waltl. Next base: position 419,659,345 of record NC_090444.1, on the reverse strand, counting down.
ATATGATTAGAGGTATAGATATCAAATCTGTCTTTTTGAAAACGTCCAAGTATTAAATTTGGTCCCCGGATTCCAAGAGGGAGGAAATGTCTCTTAACTCCTGAGAGCGGAGGGCAAGCAGTCCCTTCCGAGTGGCCATTTCTAAAGAGGACACTCTGCGAGGTAAGGCTTGTTGTACAATCCAGACGACAGCTGTAGATCTCAACACCCCTGGACAGGCAGGGGACCCAAGCCCGAGGATTGGGGGGAATCTGGGGGCACTTTAGCACTTATGCCTTATGGCCTATATCTAAATAAATCTAGAGGACTAATAGCTAAGAGAGAGCAACCCTTCAAACTAAGGGGCAAGGTTAATACATCAGAAACAACAACAAAGCTCCTCTAGGTATTGTTGAAATAAAATGTCCTTTAATTCACAGTAACACTCTGTCACATACCACCTTGAGGTCAATGCAAAAAACTAACATGGATGCCACATATATCGAAAGTATGTTTTATTAAATGTATAGAAAAATATTTTCTTTTTTATATGTAATGTATTAATTAAAATACACATATGCTTAACATAGTAAAGCCTAAACAATAAAACAATAACGTCCCATAATACCCCACTGTACTATTATGAACCATTCGTCATGTAACATTTTTCATTGGAGGTAAATTGTGAAATCTAGGTCGTGGAGGCGTTTTGGTTCGTAAACTATCCACCTTCTTCAGAACATTAAATTACTTTGATCTTCCATTAGTTGTATTAACACATAATATATACAAACTATGCAAAACCTAATACAATAACAATTAGACATTGACCATTGTGTACAACAATTATTTCCCTAATCAAACAACAAACATTATTTTATCTTCTGTTTACTCTCAATGGTATCAATGCAATTATCCACATCTGCTCCTTTAACTCACTCATACAAAAACAAACACACTCCGAAATTATCTTTAAGATAGGTAGAGTATATTTTATTTTTATTGAAAGTAAAGAATCTCCGCACTCTGGATTTTCCAATATTGTACCGAGTGTATGTCACACTTAATCCCACCTTTCCTTTTCATTATTTATTGAGAAAATTTTAACTTGTAGTTTATACTGCTCAAATGTTAAATGGGTTTGCCTCCTTAATCAAATTGGTGGGTCTGACCGTTATGTAAACTAAATTACATCTCAAGCACAGCAGACCTTAATTTATTGTTTAGACCTGTTTTATTTTTAGAGCCAAATTGTAATCCTCTAATATGGTACAGAATTTATTGCATGTCCCTATCATGCACACATATGAAGTAAATACCTCCTCTAACTTTGTCCTCACCTTAGTCATTTTATGAAACATGGCAATCACAAAATGTTATCATAACCCTGTTATCAGGGTATATCCCTAATGGTACATCTTCATCACGCACTATTTTATATTCTTAGGGATGAAAGTAACACTTTCTGCCTAAAGAAAGAAGGATCTCACTAAATATTAGAGCTTGATGTAAATTTAAATGAGATACCCTTACTTCCTTATGTGTGGTATCAGTGTTAGTTTTTACATTGGGCTCAGGTTGATATTTGAAAAAAGGTCATTGTGGATTGAATGTTATTTTGTTTAGTGTAGGAGCACTAACAGGGGAGTCTCATTTCTGCGGAACTGAGGTCTGTCTCTACTGTGTCCTGGTCCCTGTCTCTCTCCCCCTGTAGGGTTCAGATACAGAGACTGAAGTCCACAACCCCTCCCCCAGAAGCTGGTGGATATTCACTGTCCTGTGGCTGGCCATGATCCAGGAATTGCCTATTGTCTTGGCAATTTCTGGAGCATGGCCAGATACAGAAACTCCCTTCCAGCTGGACAGTGTGTCCTTGACATGATTGAAGAGCCTAAAAAGGTGCTGCTGAAAACATACTCAAAACACCTGAAGCTTTGGTGCAGTGGAGAGGAGCGAATGGTTTGCACCCTCGCAATGGTGTTGGATTTTCAGGCAGAGATTTCCTGTTCAGATAACAATGAGCCCTAGATCAAGAGCAGCACGTTCTGTACATCCCGTCTGAGAGGACATGCATTTGACCCACAGTCGTTTCATGGCTGGGAAAGTTGTGCATTTCTGTCTCTTTTCCATTTAGTATAGCATGTTCTGATTTTTATTTTTGTTGATGTTCGACAGCATATTCCTCAGCAGAGCTTCAAATGGCAGAAAAGAGTATTGGGTACTCCAGAAACATTTTGAGGAGGCAGGATTAGAGGATAAAGCTGAGCTGGTAAAGGGTGTGGCTAGGAAGCGAACAATTAATGAAATTGCTTGATTTTCTGCATCATTTCTGTGCATGTAGAGCTTCTTTTATTCTGGAATATATAAAAGAACCAATTTAATATTTCCTTTTAACTTCCTCTCATCAGCATCACAGACATCCATGCCCAGGATTCCTTATGGGCAAGCAGTCTTCCCTTGTGCTCATCAGCAAGTAGGTTTCCATGCCCATAGTTCACCATGTTCTTGCTTACCATGATGCCCACCTCTTCCTCAGTGCAGAGGCTGTCTTTCACAGCATTGTCTAATACCCCAGCCTCCTGTCCACCTCCAGTGTAGAATACCCTGTCTGCCTTCCACTGTCCCAAGCCAGACATTAGTAGCTCGTCCTCACCTCAAATTTCTTTGCATTCTGGTACTTAAAGTTCTGCAAGTAACTGAAATACAAATAATAAGTTCAGAGTGAAACTCAGAACATATTGCTTAATTCCCACCTAATCTTAATTGACCTGTTTATTTAGAAATTCTTTGAAGAGCCCCTTTGCCTCTGACACTCCTCTCTCTCTTGCCCAGCTAAAATGACCCATGCCAGGCGTAGTAAGTTGCTCATCATGAATATTTTGCATTCTGGTACTATTTATTATGGATAAAGCTAAAAAAGTACCAGTATGCATTGGAAAACCGGAACTGGGTATTTTCCTACATCTCTCTAACCTACACCAGTTCTGAGAAATCTGCTAGGTTACCAACAAATTTTATTCTATATTTTTCTCGTGCACTGACCCCAGATATGCTTACATCTTGAGTTCTTAGAAAATACCTCTTTCATGGTCCACTGCATCCATTTGTAAAACAGGCTTGAAGCATCTCAGAGCCATCACAATGCAAACTTAGTGTGGTTCATAACGCTACATTGTATCGCAATATTGGGATATCTGTACATTTTTCAGTGCAACCCCAGTTCTGATTTGCATCATGGCCTTACTATATGCACAAGAGCTCTCTCAAAGCATTCCTGTTCTCACTTACATTGGAACAGGGATCTCAGCATCGACATACTGGCAGCACTCTTAAAAATATATTTCTGCACAACACATTCCATAGGGAGATGACGAAAGTCACTCTTTCTGGTATGACAGTAATGGAATGAACACATCTGCTGCAGAGATTTGCTCAACATCTTTACAGAGAGGCCAACTAAGCTTTTCATCCTCACAAGAGCTTAAAAAATAATACCTCTGAGTAGTAATAATATTCTCAACCCTAAGGCCATACATATACAGAGTGCAATAACAAGTTGTCTTTTTTCATATGTGTACTTGAAGCACTTAGGTGTTTAGGGTAGATTAAGGGCCTGATTCTAACTTTGGAGGACGGTGTTAAACCGTCCCAAAAGTGGCGGATATACCACCTACCGTATTACGAGTCCATTATATCCTCTGGAACTCGTAATACGGTAGGTGGTATATCCGCCACTTTTGGGACGGTTTAACACCGTCCTCCAAAGTTAGAATCAGGCCCTAAATGTCCTATAAAAGCCTTTCAAAATCATATGCAAACATCTTGCTTTCTGTGTATTGTAGAGCAGTAGTTTAATCTATCTGACTTGTGTTTTATTGAGAAGAGAACAGAAAGGAGTGTGTGCTGCAGGTTATACGTTTGAACCCCTGTGAGATGGCTCAGGAGGTGTGCTTTTCTTAAATAAATCTGTATTTAAGAGGAACTACCACCACTTACTACAGTCCACCAGCTGCATAGATGCATAACTTGAAGTTTATGTGTTCTGACCCTGTATGATGTGCAAATGTAATGCATCGGATGCTATCAGCATACACCTGTAGGTTGTACTTCCCTATACCAGTGAGAGGTACCTGGTTTATGAGCCTACTGCAGAATTTTCTACTTGTAACCTTTTAATGGCCAGTTCAAACCCTAGTAAATTAGTTCAGGGAGTGAATGTACTAGCTGCCAAGAAGGAAGTGTAATTATCAGGTAGCATTTCTCCATCAAATTAAGATCGTTCGAGTTGCTGACATGCCTACTTTAATATCAGAGGCGTAGCTGACATCGATGCAGCAGGTACAGTGGCAGCGGAACACATAATACAGAATTCTGTATTTTACTACCTCGACAGCAGTCAAAAAGGCAATTTTCCTCGCTTGCACCAAAGCCCCTGGCATCCTTACTACGTTGCTCTCAAGTTTTATCTATTGTGCACGTTAAAGGTAATACCACTGACGAGCAGAATCTGTTTGCATCTTGCAAGAAACACGCCTTAATATCAGTTGTTCGAAGGCTTAGGTACAGCTCTGCATAACATGTAGATTGCTTTCTTGGAAAACCAACATGACCTACCACCCTTCCAAGGTCAACAAAGTCAACAAAATTAATGAATTGAATTAATAACGGTAACAGTGATAGTTGTTTCTTACATTTGGCATCCTGAACTGAAATTTGGAGTCTCTTTCTGTAACGGTGGTAGTTGCGGGTTAACAACAGATACACGAACTACTCTGGGCACATCACCGACTTCCCAAAAAGTTAACATCTCATTACCACCCTTAACAATAAAAGAAGAGAACTGTGTGAGGGATTTTAACTCCCGCTCACCAAAGAAAGAAACGAAGCTTTTATGAGGACAGAGTGGGAGGTTTTTACATCTGAGATATTACTCTGCTATAGTTGCAAAGTAGCAATATGTTTATCTTATTTCTTGTTTTCCCGGCAGTGCTCAACTCGGCTCCGGGAAGGGGCGAGTTAGGGCTCAGACACACATGTAACGTTCAGGGAGGCACGCACATCTCCAGAGTGGTGCGTGTTCGCGCCGGCTGGCGAGGGAGCAGGGCACACATACATACCTGTCAGTTGCCCACTCACAACTTTTTCTATGATAAGGCAGCAGTACTCTCTTTTAGCAAAGTGAAATTCCGGTATTAAAGATTGGCAACATGGGACGCTCTGGTTGGCAGATTTGGTCAGGAACGGAACATTTAAGGCTCTGGTATAGTCTTTATTGGCCGGAGGGAGTACCCAAAATCAGCATGACTTGGGGGAGCTCAAGATTTCCCAACATTCACTCTTGGGCATCTTGTTAAAACACATTATATTAGAAGCAGGACATGAAGGATGTTTAAAGGGCAGTGGAAAGAGGGAGGAGTATGCATTGTTAGGGGTACTTAAAATGCAATATTTTTCAAACTATTCAAGATTTATAAGACCTTCAAAACATAGAGGAGAGAGAGTGTTTGTTTTTTTGTGAGTGTGGGCAGGTAAAAATCACAAGTGAAATCCAACAGACACTTCACATTACCCAACTGAAAGCACTTACACCCAACTATTTAGTACAGAATAAATTTTTTGGATGAGCATGGTTGTAGTGTCCTTCCCAGCCTGGGTTCCCTACAATGACTACGTCTTACATAGAGCGGTAAATCACACATCTTCACTCCTCTGTGTGTACCCGTGAACTCAAACTTTCTAAACCAAGCTTTCATTACATTCTATTCCGGCCATTACTTCACACTGATATGAAGCCCGTTAGGAGCCAGAAAGGTTCCATCCTATATATTTATATATATATATATATATATATATGTATATATATATATATATATATAAACACACACACACACATACACAAAGGCAGGATGCTGTAACACGTTTGTCGTCTTTAGTTGTTTAATAAATAAACAGCTTTGCCCCACAAGTGCTGATTGAAGTCTATTGCTTTGGAATACGATATATGGAAACATGTACAACTATATCACTTCAATCAGTCTTCGTGGCACTGTGATCATGTGACCTAATCTGGTTACTGGAAGCTGTCATCTTGAGTGGCAGGAGTTGCTGAAGTTGGTAAAGAAGTCAGCAGTAGTCACTGAATTTTCAAAGTCAGATCAATGAAATACAGGCCTAAAGTGAGAAGAGTCTCTAGTAACCGACTTCCCAGGGTGCTGTTCAGTCACTATGTGTCCCTCGCTAGGCATCACTTGGAAAGGTTCAGCATTGTAGGAGCATTAGATTTTCTTTTGTGCACCTGTTGGGTGTTCACCAAATCTCCTTTTCTAAACAAGATGTCCTTTGCATGTCCTTCTTGTAGGCATAAGCTTTCATTTTATGCTTGTTAACCAAGTCCCGTGTAGGAATCAGGGTTTCATGTTTGTCTCTTTTGGTGGTCCATTGAGGTAACTTGGTTGTCGTTGCTCTTCCAAACTTCAAAGTCACACAAATTTCACCTGTGGTTGAGTGAGCTGTTAAATGATAATCTCGTAGATTAGAATTCAATGCTGTTTTCAAATTGAGCTTCTCAGAGTTGCACGCTGTAGTGCTTTCCTTATTGTGCTCATAAAATGCTCAACAAGTCCATTGGGGTACGGCCATAAAGGTGTTCTCTTTTGATGTTTGATGTTTAAATGCTCCAAGAACTCTTTTTGAATATGAAAGGGTGAGCTATTATCAGACTTCACAATGACCGAGGTCGTTAATATGCCATATAGGTTTTCAATAACTGGTTCGTGAGTTGTGGATGAGAGCTCTTCAACCAAAGGAAAGTATGAGTATTCATCTACCATCATCGTTAGATGATGTCTATTATCAAGTGGACCAACGAAAGCAATGGCTATTCTCTCCCTGCATGTCTAGGGAGTTCTGACATGCTCAGAGTATGTTCAGTAACATTGGTTGACACACAAGTTCATATATGACAGGCCTTGAGTTCATTTTCAACTCTTTCATCTAAGTATGGAAACCAAACTCAATCTCGGAGAGCTCTCTTTGTGGCAACAACACCACAATGTCCTTCATGAGCCACTTCAGTGACTTTCTGTTGCAGACTCTCTGGAATCAGGATTCTTGATCCTTGCAGTATAACTCCTTTTTGAGTCGTGGACAATTCATATTTGACTTTTTTGTATTTTTGATATTCACCATCATTTTTGAGAGATCAAATGTGTTTGTTCCATGACTGATGTGTAGTTATGGCCCTCATTACAACCCTGGTGGTCGGTGTTAAAGCGGCGATAATACCGCCAACAGACCGGTGGTGAAAAAAGGGAATCACGACCATGGTGGAAACTGCCAACATAGACAGCCACTTTAACCCTCCGACCTCCATGGCGGTAGAAACAAACACCGCGGCGGTAACCGCCAACAGACAGGTGGAGGACAAAGTACCGCCCATTGTATTACAAGGCACCAATCCGCCAGCTTTTTCGGGGCGGTACCAACGCCATCAAAAGCATGGCGGAAACAGTACTTGGAAGGGAAACCACTCACCTCTCGACACCCAACGAGGAACCAGGACGCCCTGGAGCCCGAGTTACAGGTGCCACCAATGTTGGTTTACCTCCTCTTCTACCAGGAACATCAAAGATGGTGGCGACGACCACGTGAGTACTGCACCTAGCACACAGGGGAGGGGGGAGGAAAAAGAAGTGACACACACACACAACACGCAACACCCCCACCCCCACCCTCACCCACAACACCATACACACAAATACATGCATCAAAATTACATATACACCCCGTAACCCTCTGGAAAAACGCAAGGACAAAATGAAATGATTGTAATGAGTGTAATCATCGAAAATCCAGATAGGGAAACAGGTTTGTAACAGATCATTATATACAAATATGTACAGCAACTACACAAGTCCGGATAGTGTTCCATTCATTGTCTGTGGACCAGTGGTCCCAAAATGCATGGGCGAAGCCCACACATGATACCTGCCTCAAAAACGGAGAGAACACTGCAGGGGCATCAGGTTGAAAAAAAACAGGCACCTCAGGGGGAAGGGGGGCACCTCAGCCGGATGATGGGATGACGCCACTGCTCCAAATGGGGGCTCCATGCCCACTGTTTGCTCCTGGGGAGTGCAAAGCCACAGTCTCACAAGTCTCTCCGGTGGGTGGGTTGCCCACTGATTGGTCCTGGGGAGTGCCAAGCCACAGTCTCACAAGTCTCTCAAGTGGGTGGTTTGCCCACTGATTGGTCCAGGGAGTGCCAAGCCACAGTCTCACAAGTCTCTCAAGTGGGTGGTTTGCCCACTGAGTGGTCCTGGAGAGTACAAAGCCACAGTCCCACAAGTCTCTCAAGTGAGTGATTGCCCACTGATTGGTCCTGGGGAGTGCAAGGACACAGTCGCTCCAGTGGATGTATCTCTCCACTGGTTCTGGAGGGGGCTTGGTGCCCAGAGTGCTTCATCCTGCCAAGGACTAGGGTAGTGGATGTATCTCTCCACTGGTTCTGGAGGGGGCTTTGTGCCTAGAGTGCTTCATCCTGCCAAGGACTGGGGTAGTGGATGTATCTCTCCACAGTTTCTAGAGGGGGCTTGGTGCCCAGAGTGCTTCATCCTGTGCTGCACATGGTGTGTGGCAGTTCCCATTCCCGCACCTGAGTGTCAGAGCCACAAGATTTCCCGGGAACAGGTAGCATGATACTCCATGGAGGCAGAGACACACTCCACCCTGCGCTGACTTAGCCTGCCAACTGCTGGTACTGCCAGTGCTGGTTATGGTGCCTCATGTACTCTGTGCAGGATCCAGGACATCTCCTGCAGCCTCGGACGACTGCCCACTGGGGATGATGCTGGGTTCTGCAGCAGAGGCAGCAGACGTTCAGGTGGGCGTGCAGGAGGCGGTGCTTGTGGCGGTGCAGGTGGCGGTGGTTATGGCGGTGGCCACCGCCGTACAAGTTGCTGTTCTGTCTTGCAGAAGGGTGTCACCAGTCCCTCACCCGGAGGCTCCGTGCCCTGAGCTGACTTCCTTTTAGCCTTGTGTCCCTTCCCCACCTTGGAAGTTGCTGCTGGGACCTTGGCACTGTCCTCTTTTGTCTTGGAGGAGGTCTTGCTGGGTGGTTGGTGCAGCTTTTCCCTACGGCATGTGAACCCCTCCTTCACCTTGGCAGGTGGCAGAATAGGGTGATCCTTGGCCTCACTAGGTGGCACGCAGGCAGCCCTGATGGGTGCGGCCCGCGATGTTACCGGACTTGCAGGGACCACAGCGCTCGAGGATTTCGTGGCTGAGGTGCTGGGCTGGGATCTGGACATCCTGGCCCTAGGGGAAGGATGGGGGAAAGGTGTAGGGAAGAGGTAAATGTTAGCAAGGAAAAATGTTTTAGACATACTGGGACGGGAAGATGGAGGGGGTTGGGAGTGGAGGAAGAGGTAGTGGTTGTAGGAGGTGTACGTCTGCTGAGTTTGGGTGAGGGTGCATGGGCTGGAGGCTGTTGTGAGGTGGGTGACTGTTGAGTGGGTGTGTGCCGCATTTGTGTACTTTGGGAAAAGGGCTCACAGGCACACAGGGGACGTGTGCATGGTAGTGGGGATGGTGATTGCACGTGAGCGGTGTGTGGTGATGGGTGTGCTGATGATGGAGGTAGTGGCTCAGGATGTAGTGCATGCAGGTGTGAGTGGAGACGAGGCTGGGAGGGAGGAGGAGGATGTGGAGGAGGGGGACACAGTGGAGGCAGTGGATGTTGGTGTGTCTGCATGGGGATGGTGCTTGTGTGAGTGCCTGTGGGATGTGTGGTGCTTATGTTTGCCATGTCCACTCTTGTGTGTTGATGAGAGTGTATGCTGGTCTGCTGGTGTGCTTGGGATAGGCTGAGGTATGGGGAATTGGGTCTGGGTAGTGGAAGTTGGAGGGGGGAGGCTGGACACAGGGACAATGGCTGGCATCAGTGCTGAGGCCAGAGCCTGAAATGCTCTCTGTTGGGCCGCCACGCCAGAAGGAATGCCCTCCAGGTATGCATTTGTTTGCTGCAAATGCCTCTCGACACCCTGGATGGCATTCAAAATGGTTGATTGCCCAACAGTGAAGGATGTCAGGAGGTCAATAGCCTCCTCACTGAGGGCAGCAGGGCTGACTGGGGCAGGGCCTGATGTGCCTGGGGCGAAGGAGCTGCCCGCGCTCCTGGGTGAGCGGGCACGGGAAACTCGATGAGGGGCTGCTGGGAGGGTGGTGCTGGTAGGGGGAGTGGCGGCTGTACCTGTTGATGCAGTCGGCACAGAGGTGCCTGCCACTGCAAGGGAGCTCCCTTCAGGCTGTCACTGGTGTCTCCTCCTGTCCCTGTCGTGGAGCTCCCCTCGCCCTCCGTCCCACTGGTGCCTTCAGACTCCGTACATTCACCCTCCTGGGCCATGTGGGTTGCAGCTCCCTCCTGCTCCGGTACCAATGCTCCTCCGCCAGATGATGCTAATGCACACAAGGACAGGGAGACAAAACAAAAAGGGGAAGAAAGACAGAAGAGACACATGGTCAATGCCTGCATCAACACCACAGTTGGCGGACACAACACACAGGGAGCAGCTCTATGCACTAGGCCATGCAATAACAGTTCTGGGGAAAATAACATGCCTATGGGGGACTGTGCCTAGAACCATTTGATGCACACCTGGAACCCACAGGATCCTGACTCGGTGTAGAGGGCCACTACCACTTTTGGGGTTGGACTGGCACTGAGCCTTCCTAAGAATGGATCTACCCTGGCACGTTTGCCCTGGCCTAGGGGAACCCACAGCCCACTTCCCACACCCAGAAACCTCATAAAGCGCTCAGGGTCAGCTGCATGAGACTGTACTCACCCTCTTGTGGCTGCTGTGATGCCCTCAAGCGCCCACATCAGGGGGGGTCATGGTGCGACGGGCACCCCTTCCATGTTGGGAGGCCATCCCCAGGTGGGCCTCTGCTATCTTCTTGGTCCTCCCACCCTGGCCCAAAAACACAAACCCTGACCATCCTCATATGCTGGCCTCTGCCTACCCCCACCTGTATCTTCCATCAACACCACTCCATACATTCATGTCCCATCCATTATGCTCACTGTGTACTCACCTGTTTGTCTGGTGGACCGTAGAGTAGCGTGTACTGGGGGAAGACCCCAGCCACCAGGTTGTTCAACTCCTCCGTGGTGAAGGCAGGGGCCCTTTCCCCAGACACTGTAGCCATTGTCGCTTCCGGATTCAGGTCACAGCAGTACTTGCAGTGTAGGTCCTCTCCTGTTTAAGGTCAGGTATCAAGTGAGTGAGCAAATAGAAAATGGCGGTTACATCTGCGGTGGTGCGTACCATCACCGCCGGTGTACATCATCATTGGCTCCTGAAACCCATAGGGCCCCAATGACAACCAGCTGAATTGCGCCGCGGTCTTCATCCGCCTACCACAACGCTGCACAACACCAGCGCATTTACCTCATTTCCCCTTGTCCCTCCTTACAGGTCAGGCAGCCGCCATTTCAGGGGGCCACATGGCAGGGCACCTAACTGCGTCACAGCACTTTTGAGCAGGAATACGGACATACAGGGCAAAACACAGATTACATCACAATTGTTCTAAACACCTTTGTGAAACCTATGTGGTGTATGACCCTCTGCTCACCCTTCTCCTCCATAGGGCGCGTCAGCTGGGGCAGATGATGAGATGGCGTCATCCTCCGGTATACAGACCCCTGGTGGACCTGTCAACAATGGAAGACAGACACATCATTATCACCTACAGACTTGATCGTGCCACAATCCATGAACTGTGTGCCCTGTTGGAGCCAGACCTGATGTCAGCTATCCGTCATCCCACAGGAATCCCCCCTCTAGTGCAGGTCCTGTCAGTACTCCATTTCCTGGCCAGTGGTTCATTTCAAACATCAGTGGCCATGGCATCAGAGATGTCACAGCCAATGTTCTCTAAAGTGTTGTCCAGAGTGTTGTCTGCCCTGTTGAAATACATGCGTAGCTACATCGTATTCCCACAGGTGGAGGATTTGCCCACAGTGAAAGGTGACTTCTATGCCCTGGGACATATCCCCAACATCATTGGTGCAATTGATGGTACACATGTGGCATTTGTCCCCCGCAGGAATGAACAGGTGTACAGAAACCGCAAAAGCTACCATTCGATGAATGTGTAGATGGTGTGTTTGGCAGACCAGTACATCTCCCATGTGAATGCCAAGTATCCTGGCTCTGTGCATGACGCTTACATTAAAAGTTTCAGCAGCATCCCTTATGTGATGGGGCAACTCCAGAGGCACCGTGTGGGGATAATAGGTGAGCCCAAGGTCCAACACAGTTTACATAGGTGTCTGGGTATGGTAGAGTCCCTAAGGGTTGGTGTATGTCTAACAGTTGTCCCTCGATATTTGCAGGTGACCCTGGCTACCCTAACCTGTCATGGCTACTGACCCCAGTGAGGAATCCCAGGACAAGGGCAGAGGAATGCTACAGTGAGGCACATGGGCGAACTAGGAGGATAATTGAGCGAACTTTTGGCCTCCTGAAAGCCAGGTTCCGGTGCCTCCATCTGACAGGTGGCTCCCTATACTACTCACCAAAGAAGGTGTGCCAGATAATCGTGGCATGTTGTATGTTGCACAACCTGGCTTTGCGATGCCAGGTGCCTTTGCTGCAGGAGGATGGGCCTGATGTTGGTCTTGTGGCAGCTGTGGAGCCTGTGGACAGTGAAGAAGAGGAGGCAGAAGAAGATATAGACAACCGAAGCAACATCATCATGCAATACTTCCAATGAGACACAGGTAAGAGACTGGCACTGCTCCTCTCATATCATACTACTGTAGAACATTGCATGATTCTGCCTTTTTACCTCTGTGTGTGGACCCTGACAGTTCACTTTGGCTTTCCATTTTACAGATCTGGGTACCACTTTCTGCCTTCTGCTATGTTTACTGCTGCCCAACAACTGTCGAACATTGGTATGTGGAAATGAACATTGACATTGCTATTTTTCAGATAGGTTGCAATTACACATTTGTGAACTTACAGACTGACTCCAGATTGATTTGTGATTCAAGGGTGTTTATTTCTGTGCTAATAAGTGGAGGGGGCTGTGCAATGGCTGGGGTGATGGTGGAGGAATATCCATGGTGGAGTCCAGTCTATTTGTATCACAGGTGCATTGTCCAAGGGGGCATAGGAAGTGGAGTAATGGCAGTTCAAGGTGGACAGGGTAACATAGTGGGACAGAAGGGTGACAATCAGGAGAGTCTTATTTCCTGGCAGGGGTCTTGGCAATGTTCTCTGTGTTGTTCCTGGATCTCAGGGACCATTTGCGGGCTGGTTCTCCTTCTGCAAGGGTAGGGTGCTGGTGGCCTGTTGGTCCTGTGGCGGGGCCTCCTGTCCATTAGCGCCGGCGGAGGGCTGTTCATCGTTCAGGCTAGTGTCAGGGGCCTGTTGGTGTGCCACTGTGTCCCTCTTGGTGTTGGCCATGTCTGCCAGCACCCCTGCAATGGTGACCATGGTGTTGTTAATGGACTTCAAGTCCTCCCTGATCCCCAGGTAGTGTTCCTCCTGCAGCCGCTGGGTCTCCTGAAACTTGGCCAGTACTGTGCCCATGGTCTCCTGGGAATGGTGGTATGCTCTCATGATGTTGGAGAGTGCCTCGTGGAGAGTCGGTTCCCTGGGCCTGTCCTCCCCCTGGAGCAGAGCAGTCCTCCCAGCTTCTCTGTTATCCTGTGCCTCTGTCCCCTGAACCGTGTGCCCACTGCCACTGACCCCAGGTCCCTGATTGTCTTGGGTTGGTGGGTTTGCCTGGGGTCTCTGTAGTGGTGGACACACTGCTGATTGATAGGTCCTGGGGACAGAGGGATGGGCCCACTTGGTGGGTGCTGTGGTGGTGTTTCCTGAGGGGGGAGGTTCAGTGGTGGTTTGTGACAGTGGCAGGGGAACCGCCTGTCCCGAGGTCTCAGATGGGCCGGGCTGTCCATCTTGATCCAGGCGTGCGGAGCTGCTGTCGTCACTGTGGGCCTCTTCTGTGGGGGGACTGGATATGTCTGGCACCTCCTGTCCGGTGATGTTGGGTAGGGGTCCTGTTGGGGGGAAAACGCATAGTTATTGTATCTGTGTGTGCCATCTTGTCCAATGGGTGAGTTACCCTCTACTGCTGTGCTTGGCTTATTGTCTTTGGCCTTGTGTGATTGGTGATTTTGGGGCCAGGGTGAGTATCTGTACTGGACATGTTTTGGTGATGGGGGTCCATGCATTGGTGTAACATGCAGGTCTTGGTTTTGGGATGTGTGGATTGTGATAGTGGGTTATCAGTGGGGTGTGGGGGTGATGGGTGTGAGGGTTGGGCTAGGTGTTTGTGGTAGCATGCAGGTAGGGGGGTATAATAGTAAAGATATGCCTCACCATGTCCAGTCCTCCTGCTACTCCTGCGAGGCCCTCAGGATGCATGATCGCCAAGACTTGCTCCTCCCATGTTGTTAGTTGTGGGGGAGGAGGTGGGGTCCACCGCCAGTCCTCTGTACTGCTACCTGGTGTCTGGATACCACGGAACGCACCTTCCCCCGTAGGTCGTTCCACCTCTTCCTGATGTCATCCGGTGTTCTTGGATGCTGTCCCACTGTATTGACCCTGTCGATAATTCTCTGCCATAGCTCCATTTTCCTTGCAATGGATGTCTGCTGCACCTGTGATCCGAATAGCTGTGGCTCTACCCGGATGATTTCCTCCACCATGACCCTGAGCTCCTCCTCAGAAAACCTGGGTTGTCTTTGAGGTGCCATTATGTGGTATTTGTGATGTGTGAGGTGCTGTTTGTTGTGCTGTGTGATGTGTTGTGTCGGTGTGTGTTGTATGAGGTGCGTGGATGTTGTATAAGTGATGATGTTGTGTGCCTGTGGATGCTGGGGTTGTTTTTGCTATTCTCTCTCTCTCTCTGCTTCTTCCAAGAAAATCGTTGTAAGGGGTTGTGGGTAATGTGGATGTGTGTTTTATATTGTTGTGGGTGTGTGTGTGTGGTGTGTGTATATGTAACAGGTGTGTATATTTTTAATTGTCCAATGTGGTTGTGTTTTGTAAATGTGTGTGTATTTTGAGTGCAGCGGTGTGTACCGCCAATGGATTGCCGCCGCTGAATAACCGCGCGTTGATTCGTGGGTCGTGATAGTGTGGGCGTAGTTCTGTTGGCGTGATGGTGTAGGTTTTGCTATCGCCAGTTTATCACTGACCTTTGGTGTGGCGGACTTGTGTGGGTGTTTGTATTGTGGTGAATTACGAGATGTTGGTCGTAATACCTGTAGCGGATTTCCACCGTGGCCACAGTATTTCGACCGACGTCAGCACGGCTGTAAGTGGGATTTACCGCCAGGGTTGTAATGAAGGCCTATGTCTTTTAACTTCAGGTGGTCCCTATCATGGCTTGCGGAAGTGACAATCTAGGATAACAAATAGCAGCTCGTTTACTTGACTTAACAATGAAAATAATGTAGGCCTCAGCCGTTTTGTCTGGAGTACTTTCACTTTGTATAGATACTCCCAAAAATTAGTCAGCAGGATTCTGATCCTTTCTTGGACGATGCACAATTGTATAATCATATTCTTGTAAGTGCAGTCCCCATTGTTCAATGTGAGGAGGCATCTTGTCTCTTGGATTGCAAAAAATGTTCAATAAAGTTTGAAGATCAGTTACCAGCGTGAAAGGCTTTCTGTACAGAAGTACATGGAAATGTTCACAAGCCCATCCCACAGCCAAACTTTCTTTCTGAGGTTGTGAGTAAGCACATTCTGTATGAGACAGCCTTTTAGTAGCATAGGCCACAATATGCAATTGAGCATTTGGGCATCCACTATGCTCAGCAAGGATAGTGCCTAACCCGACCAGGCTAGCACTGACCACGACCTCTGTATAAAGTTTGGACTGAAGTACACCACTTCAGTATCGTACCATTAAAACATGTTGTGGGGGATCAGCATTTGACAGAGCTTGTACGTTTGCAGGATCCGGTGTCATACCCCCATCAAAAAAGATATGGCCAAAGAATTTCAGCTTTGTCTTGGTTGAACTCACAATTGTCTGCATTCAAAGTCAAACCTGCATCTTCCAGTAATTGACATACCTGTGTGAGAGCCTTATCCTGCCCCATCTGTGTAGCTCCAAAAACGAATGTCATTGCTATAGTTATATGCATTCATAACAGGTTGCATGACATATCAACTGACGTCTTGGAAAAGTTCTACAGCCAATGACACACCAAAACCAAGTGTCTTGTATCAGAACACACCAACATGTGCAGAAAAGGTTGTGATATACCTGCAGCTTTCTTCAAGTTCCAACTGATGAAAACCTATATTTAAATCAAGTTGAAAAAATACCTTGGCACCAATTGCGTTATCATGTCAGCAATGTGTGGCCTTCGAAGGTTGCACTTGTTCGATTTTTTTGTTTGCCTGATGCATGTCAACACATATGCGCACAGCTCCTTCACTGTCCTTTTCAGGCAGTATTTCAATGGGAGAAACCCATTGTGTTGGACCTGTGGAACGTTCAATAATGTCATGCTTAAGTAACGAGTCAAGTTATTTTTCAACAGCTTCTTCTAAATGAAAAGCAACTCATTTATGTCCCTAAGCAACAGGATGGACATCCTCATTAATATGCAGTTTTACTTTTATGGTCTTTAATTTTCCTAAACCTTGAAACAACAAAGGGAATTGACTTACTATTTCTTGATGAGCATTCACTTTGTAATTCACAGAAATCAGTCCTGTATCAGCAGCCATGTTGAAACTGAGCAAATAGATACTTAGGTGGTCATTATGAACATTGCGGGAAAGACCGCTGACTGCTGTGTCGGCGGTGAACAGAATCCCGCTGTTGGCGGTGAATGGAAACCCGCCATATAATGAAAGAAAAACCCAACCCCGCCACAAATTCCCAGACCACCACTCCCCGCCAGGACTCTGTCGGAGGGAATACCAGCCCACCCCACCCCAGCACCGCCAAGCACACCCACATCCCGCCCTCCAAATAATGATGCACAAATCACCTCGGCGGACAGTGGAGGTCAGACGACCATTGGCAGCTGCGACTGCCACGGGTGGCAAGTGGACACAACAGCAACAAGTGCACACATTGGACAGGCGTATCACCCACACACCTGACACACATCCAGAACCCCATAAAACACCCCAAGACACACCCCACAATCCCTTGCAACAAAACCAAGCCCAGAAGACGGACAGCACCAGATCCAGACAGCGAACAGCAGCATACAGGAGACGCACATCGACCCACAGAGGAGCACCCTTACCCCGTCCCCAGTCCCGACGCCATCCACCACACTCACCATGTCCCCCCCAAAAATACACGCTTCACTGAAAAGGAGCTAAGGACCATGGTGGATGAGATCCTGGAGGTGGAGCCACAAATATTCGGGTCCGAGGTGCAGCACACACCCATCGCGCGGAAATTGGAGTTGTGGCAGACCATTGTCAACAGGGTGAATGCAGTGGAACACCATCCATGCACCAGGGACGACATCCGGAAGAGATGGAACGACCTGCAGGGGAAGGTCAGGGCCATGGCATCTAGGAACCACATCGCAGTGCAGAAGACTGGGGGAGGACCGCCACCAACACCACCCGACTACACCGACTGGGAGGAGAAGGTCCTCGCCATCCTGCACCCAGAGGGACTCACTGGACTCACTGGAGGAATGGACTTGGGTAAGTCATCTACAATTACCCCATATACAACATATCTGCAATGCATGCACCACCCCACCCCACCCACATCCACCTGGGCCTACAACCCACTAACAGGCCCACATCACAGCCACCCACCCCTGCACGTACCCACAATGGATTAATACCCCCCACCACAATGCAACCCCACCACTGCCACTAAATGCTATGTCATCCTCACAAAGGCACCCTGGAAGGCCACTGAAATTAACACCAGCACAAAATAGCACAGTCCTGTACACCTCTAACCTAAATGTATATGTAACAGACATGTGTATGTCCCCCAACAGGCGCCACCACCCATACAACCCTATTGGACAGGACACGGAGTGCCACTGCCCTCCAGGGAGACAGATCCACCTCAAAAGACCTTGGCAAAGGATCCCTCGACACTGATGAGCAGGCAGGCCCCTCACACAGTCCTAGATTCTCACCATGCAGCAGCCCCACCCAGGAAACCACTGTCACCCCTAGCACCCAGTCAAGACCAGCAGGCCAGGGGAGGTGTACCCACACCAGTGTACCCAGAGCACAGACTGGTGGAACACAACTACTCAGGCCACAGTCTCCCACTCCCAACATGCAGGAAGGCGAGGGCCCTAGTACAAGTGGCACTTCCAGACCTGTGCAGGGGACACAGGCACAGGGGGCTAGGGCAAGTTCAAGTGTCCCAGTGGCCCAGGGGGGAGGCCACCGGATGGATTCAGCAGCCTAGGACGTTATTACAGAGGTATTGGGGGCCTACCAACATACCCAAGACAGGTTGTTACAGATTGTGTCCACCCTGGAGCAAAGATAGAGGATGCAGCAGCAACAACACCAATAGGCCATGGAGCAGTGGAAAGAGCACAATGCCACAATGGCCACCTTTGCTGGAGCACTGCTGCAGATGGTAAAAAACCAGTCTGACACCCACAACGGACAAGAGGCCCCCACAGCAGCCCAGGACAACCAGCATCTGATGATCCAAGCAGCAGAAACATCATAGGAAATACACTCCCAGGAAACCCAAGGGCCAACCATGCCACACCAAGAAGCTCCACAGCAGGTGCCCAAGCGTAGTCTTAGGCCAAGATATGGCACTGAAAACCCAGCTAAGAACAAGTCCCCCTCCAACAATTGACTCTGCTACTAATGCAAAGCAACCATCCCACCCATTCACCAACAACACTTAGCTGAGGGCAATTTGAAGTACTGTTCGACAAAATGGACTCATCTAAAACATCCAACAGGGCTGCCACTAAGTTGGTTTTGAGGACACCCAATCCTTACGACTCCCATCACTGTATATAGCACAATTCACTCAATTCTACCAATAAAACACATTTCACACCCGTAACACTGTCCCCTGTCTTATATTGCGAACAAAGTGGAGCATGGATGCCACTGGCAGAGAACAACTTTATTGTCAATTTGTGCTTCATGGTGGTACTGTGTGCCCAAATTTTGGCAAGGAGGGAATGCATATATTTTTTGTCAGTACCATGCAGAAATGGTCCATGTTTCGCCTGTCATGACCAATCCCCACTATATGACAGAGCACACTGACAGTATTAGTCACTAACCCCAATGACAGGCTTAAGTCCCACACAGTTATTGGAAGTAGAGTTGTATCAGTTGGTTCCTGGAATTGACATCTTCCCCTTCCTCATCCTCACCATCACTCTCCTCACCTCTCTGAGGAAGCTGATCAGGACCTATTGCACCCTCCACCTCCAAAAGGGGGATAGAATGTCTCACTGCCACGTTGTGCACCATGCAGCAGGCCACCACTATTCTACACACCCTATCAGGCCCATAGGCCAGGGAACCCCCAGATATATGTAGACACCGGAATCTAGCCTTCAGGAGACCTGTAGTACGCTCTATGACCCTCCTAGTACACCCATGAGCCTCATTGTATTTCCTCTCTGCATCCATCCTGGGATTCCTCACTGGTGTCAGGAGCCAACGCAAGTTTGGATAGCCAGAATCACCTACGAAATGGTTCAATACAGACTCGTCATTGTTATGTCCCTTAGTCAGACAGGCTGGTTTTCTGCAATGTGTCAGTTAGTGACAGGCAAACTTACCTATGATCCACCCTCTGTCCTCTTGTAGTTGTTCCATCTTCTGTGGCACACTACTGTTCCTCAACACAAATGAATCATGGACTGAACCTGGAAACATGGCATTCACATGGGAAATGTACTGGTCTGCAGTACACACCAATTGGATGTTCATGGAGTGAAAGTTCTTCCTGTTTCTGTACACCTGTTCACTCACTCTTGGGGGGATGATGGGCATGTGTGTGCCATCGATGGCACCTATGACATGGGGAATGTTTACAAAGACATAGAAGTCAGACTTGATGGCAGGGAGGTGAGTACTTTAGGGAAACCGCACATAGGATTGCAGTTGTTGTACAAATGCATTCAGAAATCTTGTCAGTACCTGGCTGAACATTGGCTGTGAGAAACCAGCACCCATGCCCACTGTCACTTGAAATGAGCCTGTGGCCAGGAAATGGAGTGTGGAGAGCCCCTGCACCTCAGTTGGAATGTCATGCTGATTCCGATTTCCCAGAGTTAGTGCAGGATCCAGTAATGCACAAAGGTCCTGAATAGTTGCACCTGTGAGTCTGTAAGTGATTATGATCTGATGCTCCACCATGGTCCTCATATCCACAAGTGGTCTGTACACCGATGGTGCCCTTCCTCGCCACAAGGGTCGGTACCTATGAGGGGTTACAAAAAGGAGTGATGTAGACACGTACATAGGCCCACTTTTCAACATTTCTGCACTGCATTGTTCATTGTAGTGTCTCTACAATAACTGCTACCTGACAGATATAAATGTACATCACTAGGAGCAAAGAGAGTAATTCATGTGTGCTCCTATACGGAATGGATAGAGGCCTAGGTGCTTCATGTGGCTGGTAGGCCCTGGATTGTGAGGAGTAGGAAATTCAAGATGCGTAGGTGATGGAAAAATGTCTGCCTACTGTAGATCTGCCCCTTCATTTTGGAAGTGACCTCATACCGCTAGCGGTTGACATCACAGCGCAAGGCGGTGTTGACCGCTGTTCGCACCCTCATTGGCTAACATGGATGCTGGCGTATCATGATCGCCGCCGGCGGTGACGGTGCATACCGCCGCGGAACGTACGCGCGTTCGTCATCATTTGATCACTTGACTTCCTGATCTCGTGCAAACAGGTACTCCACTCTGTGTACTGCTGTGGCCTGCCTCTGGCTATGGATGTGCCACGTGGTGCAGATGAAGGGCCCAGAACTTCACCCAGGAAGAACTGGAGAAGCTAGTGGACAGGGTCCTACCCCTGTATGGCAAACTCTATAGATGGCCAGAGGTACAGGTGAGTCTGGGTTTGGGGGGCACTGTGTGTGTAATGGATGGTGTGGATTGCACATATGTGTGCTCCTCTGAGCATGCATGGGCCATGGTGCATGGAATGCTGCATGCGACTGTCCTGTATGTCTGAGAGTACTGTCAGTCCAATGTTGGACAATTTGACAGCTGTTCCTATCATGCAAGTGCCTGACCTCTGTGTTCCATTTCTGTGTCGCCCTTCTAGGTCAGCGCTCAACAGAATAGAGCACATTGGCATGCCATCGCCAAGGAGGTGCAGACCCTGGGGGTCTACAACCAGCGGAACACCCACTGTCGAAAGAGGTGGGAGGACCTGCGGCGCTGTGTGCGAAAGATGGGTGAGGCCCATCTGGGGAAGTCCTCCCAACATGGAAGGGGTGCCTGTCGGGCACTGACCCCCCTCATGCAACAGATCCTGGCGGTGGCGTACCCAGATCTGGATGGGCGCTTGAAGGCTGCACAGCAGTCACAAGGGGGTGAGTACTCATTTCACATACTTCCGTCTGGAAGGATGACTGGGTGTGCAATAGGGCTCATGCTGCTTAGAGCAGGGAATTTGACTGGTGTCCATCTACTGTATGTTCCCCAAAGGGTGTAGGGGTGTCCCTGTCAGGTTTCACCTACCTCAGCTCCAAAAGTATTTCAATGGATGGGTGTAGAGCAGTATTCTGGTCAGTAGTCAGGGGCATGGCCATGGGCATAGTGTATGGTGCTGCCTGTTGGGTGTGTTTGCTGGGTGGGTGCATGTCTGGCCATTCTGTATCAGCATTCTCTAATTACAAGTATCTCTCTGTTTTTTCTCCCCATCCCTGTTCTCTTGTGTTGGTTTGATACAGCATCAACATCAGGCGAGGGAGCTGAGGCATCGGCAAGTGGGGAGGCAGTGGCCCACGGATCCTCTGAGGCAGAGACAATGGACGCCCAGGGGACCAGTTGGTGGGAGGGCGAGTGGAGTTCCATGGGGGAGGCTACTACCACAGGAGGTAGACTCTGAGACCTCCTCCGATGGGGGTCCACCGGCGGTGGCAGACCCTAGTGCACACACCACTACAGTGAGATCTTCTCCTACCCCCATACCATCACCGCCCTCGCTTCTGCTCCCCACTGAGTTGCCCGTGCCTGCCCACCCAGAAAGGTGGGCGTCTCCTTCGTCCCAGGCACCTCCTCCCCTGCCCCAGTCAGCCCTGCTGCCCTCACAGAGGAGGCTATTGACCTCCTCAGAACCACCTCTGTAGGGCAAACAACCATCATCAATGCCATCCAGGGGCTAGCATCAGAGGTGCAGCAGACCAATACCTATCTGGATGGCATTCACGGTGCCGTGTCTGCCCTACAGAGATCTTTTCAGGCTCTGGCCTCCTCTTGGACGGCAGCCAGTTTCCCTTGCCATTTCCCGTCGCCCCTCCAACCTCCTCTACCCCCTCCAGCATCCCGCTCCCTTCACCCGTCTAAAGCACACAATCAGACCCGCTGACAGGCACATCAACACACAAGAAGCACACTTCAAAACACAAGCACCACACCTCCCACCACAAGCATTCACACAGCCAACAGACACCTGCACACACAACAACCTCCATTTCCCCCCAATGTGCCCACCTCTTCCGCCTCCCTGTCTGTCCACTCTACATCCACACCCTCATGCACTGCACCTTCACTCACTGTTAATACTCCTCTTCCAGCACTCACCACAATAGCAGACAGCCATACATGCACCCCATACACCACACCTGCACTCACCACCTCTACTGTAGTTGACACATGCAGCGCACTCACCAGACTTGCAGACACCCACCCAACATACATCCACACTAGCTGTCTGTCTTCTCCCACTGTGTTCACCCCCCCATTCCCGTGCCCCTTCCCCAGTGAAGAAGAAGGCTCGGTCAGAGCCTAGGCCATCCAGCTCCACCCGAGCCAAACAGCCCCCACCCCCTTCAAAGGCGAAGCCCACCCCCCTCCACCCTACACAAGAAAGTAAAAGTCCCACCCCCGTCGAAAATCCCCACCCAAAACCACGCCCTGCCCCCCATCAGTGAGGTGTCTGAATCCCCATATGGTGCCCCGTTCTGTGGAGTACCCAGCACTTGTGGGAGTCAGGTGTGGTCCGTTGTTGCCCATGACAATCAGGATTTTAAGGACTGGCCATTGGCCCTGTTTGTACTGTTTGGCTCAGTGAGCTTCTTATTAAAGTTTCTGTGTGGCCTGTGTTTGGGCTGCACGCAGTTACACCCTGGTGTTTGTTTTGATTTTTTATGGGTGTGGGGCTATTGTATATACTATGGTCAAGTTGCATTAGCCTTCAGTCGGGTACGTACCTCTTAGTGTGGGGTGTATGACTTGTGCTGCTGGGAAGGGTTGGGGGCGTTGCAGAGTTGGTGGAGTGGGTGGGTATGTAACTGTGCCCTTTCCTCCCTTGTGTTGTAGGTTGCGGTACTTACCGTCATCATATTCGTCGGCGGTCTCAGTCGTGTAGGTATATGGCAAGGGGCAGGGCTGGCATGATCAGCAGCTCTCTGTCCATGGCTGCTGCTGCACATTCTGTGGAACTCCGGTGAGTGTTCACTTATATTTGGTTCATTTCCACCTGGCTTTGTGTGGCGGTGGTTCCCGCCCCGGAACTGTCGGTGGAATGCTGGTTCATAATTTGATGTGTGGGTTGGTGCCTTCCCGACGGCCTGGGGGCGGACTCTGCTGTCGTCGGCGGGACTCCTCTACTGGCGGTGGGTGGTTCACAGGATGCGTGTGTTTCGTCTGGATCATTATTTGGCGGTCCGGACTGCTCATCTGTTGGGGGTTTCTACCGCCACCGCCGGCGTAGCAGAACGGACCGCCATGTTCGTAATGAGGGCCTTAATGCCATACCTTAGCGCACATGGATTGGTGTTTGTACCTTCGTTTTCTTATGTTTCACTGTCACTACAAATGAACCTTGACTCTTTATGGGGTTCGATGCAGACCAAGTATAAAGTTTGGTCTTCAACAGAGTAAGTTGCGGTTATTGAGACAGTTCCTAGTATTTGTCTTAAGGCATTATATTTATTGGTGCACCCACTGTCGATAATGAAAGGTTTCAAGCACTCATTTATTTACGATGTAATCTTTGGACAATGTTTGTTTTATTTGGTTGCTTTGGCATATCAACTTTTCTTAGACTGATATTTTTCTTCACATGTGACCAGTCCGACATGTGCACATTTTTCTGAGGTAAACATCGAAATGGCACATCCCTTTCTTTCACTTTCACTTATTATTGAGGTGGAAGAACTGCTTGATGATGATTTAAATGGCAATCGACTTCATTTAGTATCCGTTGCCTCAACTGATGTCGCTGCTTGGCCCTGTGGGCATGTGTCAAATGTTTCTTCTGGAATGTTCTGGCAGCCGTTTGTGTTCACGCTGTGATGCATCTACTTTTTCATTCACTTTACACACCAACAGAAAATTGTTCTCTTTCCCACAGCTTTTACATATCTGTCCAATGTCGGGACACCTTCCTTCGCATGGAAACGAAAGTCTGCATTTAAATCACAATTTCTTTTTTACGTGTAGACATCAATTTGTGCCCTTCAGTCTTTAGCTTCGGATTACTTTTCACACTCATGACTGACTAGCTCTGGGCACCTCCAGCCTCCATGTCGGCAGCTTGTCTCTCAGCATGTTCCTTGGCTCTGGCAGCCATCAACAGTTGCTCCAGACTAACAGCCTGATTTAGAGTTTGACAGTTGTGGTTACTCTGTCACAAATGTGACGGATATCCTGTCCACCATATTACAATTCAATTATACCCTATGGCAGGGTTCTTCTAAGTCGGTCCTGGAGAGCCGGGTCCATGCCAGATTTTTAGCATATCCACATTTAGAAAAACGTAGATTTCTGAAACATCTTGTTTCTAAATGTGGATATGCTAAAAATCTGGCATGGACCCGGCTCTTCAGGACCGACTTTGCAGAACCCTGTACTATGGGAATTTTAATACGGTGGATGGAATATATATCACATT
This sequence comes from Pleurodeles waltl, assembly GCF_031143425.1. Lineage (NCBI taxonomy): Eukaryota > Metazoa > Chordata > Amphibia > Caudata > Salamandridae > Pleurodeles > Pleurodeles waltl. The sequence continues at coordinate 419,634,259 of NC_090444.1, read as the reverse complement.
TGTGATGGAGTAACCCATCTGCCAAACTCTAAATCAGGCCCTAAGAGTTTCTCTCAGCTTCATCGTTTGAATGAATTGGACAAGCATCCATTAATAACTCTAAGTTGCATGACTTCTTCATCATTAAATTAATTTAACTTACAGTGTTTGATGGCTGTACAAGTCTTTCAACAAATTAATTGATTGTTTCACTGACTCTTTGATGTTCTTGACTCAAAACGTATTCATTCATAATCATTGTTTGGAACAGGATTGAATTTGAGATTTAATGCATTTTTGATCTGAAGTTACAGGACTTATTTGTCAGTTCTCTGCATTTTCTTTAAGATTTCTTTCACACCATCACCAGCAAGAAATTTGAGATATTTGATAAACTTTGTGTTATCAGTCTTTTCAAGTGCATCAATGAAATCTTTACAGGTCTCAATCCAAGCAATCCATCTATTGCCATTTGTTTGCTTTTTTGCTGGTATCGAAAGGTGGCCGTGGTTTGAGGAAGGTGTGGGGAACTTACTAATGTTGAGGGTAGCATGTTCCCTGACGTTGGTGGATGATCATATTTGTGCGAGCTTTCTCCAAAGGTTTTTTACATGCGAGCCTTAGGATCATCTTTAACATTAATTGGAACAGTGTCCTCTCTTAGCTGCCATATTAAAATTTCACAAATCCAACTGTTGTCTTCAACTGTTTGCTCTTTGAAGACCAGCAACTTGATGAGCAAATACTTCAGATATGGACAGCTCAGTAAGCACACCCCTAAGCACTTCTCCTTGAGCCACTCTCTTTAATGTGCTAGGTAAATTATTTATCTCCTCCTTCCAACACGTCAGTTTGTATTTTCTGACACTTTGTTAATCTCTGCCTTGCAGCGCTTTACAAACCTTGTTGTATCTGCCTTCAGCGTTAATGTTCCATACAATGTATAACTTTATTTTGCGTGGCAGGGTAAAACTCTTTAGTAGGGTCTTGGTCATAGCTTCTAAACTAAAGATTCATAGACTTCTTAGTGAATCTTTCTTTCTTTTACAAATGCTTAACACTGGCAGGAGTTGTGCTTTGACTCCACATACGCCAACTGTCAACTTAGCTCTTCGACAAAGGCACACATGACACGCACAAGCAGTTTCCTTTGGCCAGGGGCAAACGCTCCAGGAGAGCACTTTCTTCTTTGGGTTACTTATCCCCTATCCTGTTGCCAGTTGTAGTGTTCTCCCCAGCCTGGGTACCCACCAATGGCTACACCACACACGTCTTTATTCCTCTTTGTTTCTGTGAACTCCAACATTCTAAACCAAGCTTTCATTACATTCTATTCTAGCGATTACCTCACACTGATACAGAGTCTGTTAGGATCTAGAAAGGTTCTGTCCTAAAACATGCAAAACACTACAGGGTGTAACACCCAAAGATCCCTCCTCCTTGAGCTATGCTCCTGCTCCTACTCATACTCAAAGATGAATTCTGCCCCTAATATTAAGCTGTGTGGATTGTTAGAAATGGGGTCTCTAGATGGCAGTGGTTTGCACCCTGTCCAAGTAGGGACCCTCATTCTAGTCAGGGTAAGGGAGCTACACAACCAAGATAACCCCTGCTGACCCCCTTGGTAGCTTGGCACTAGCAGTCAGGCTCATCTCAGAAGCAATATGTAAAGTATTTGTACACACACACACACATAATAAGACAGTGAAAACACCACAAAAGTACTCCACATCAGTTTAGAAAATAGTCAATATTTATCTGAGTAAAAGAAGACCAAAATGACAAAAATCCAACATACACAAGCAAAATATTAAATCTCAGCAAAGAGCTTAGAAACACATTAGCTCCAACTGGGGATATCACAACGTCTTGACGGAGTCTTTCACAACTGTCCGACACCACTTGCGAGGGAGTGCGGGCCGGTTATTGAGTCGCCTGGACCACAGGCACAGTACCTTAAAAAATGATGAGGAAGCAAAGACGTTGCAGAGTCGGGGAGGTCAGGCGTTGCTGAAGCCGGTACAGCGACAGTTCCTTACTGCTACCAGTAAGGTGAGGCATTGGTTCCTTATGGTTGCAAGGGAGGTGATGCAGCGTCAGTGGCGAGGTGTAAGTTTCTTATGATCCGGTGGGGTCGATGAATCCAGCAGGTCAAGAGGCAAGGCATTGACTTTGCTGGTTCACGATCACACAACAGGGCCACGGGTGCTGCTGCGGAGTCGGTGTCAAGGATGTCAGTGACACGGCACTCTAGACTCATGCTGTGGCGGGACTTCAGAGGTGCTGCAGCGGCATCAGTCCTGCAGCGTCTGTTGCAGTCATTGCACTCTGTGGGGACCATGGCTCTGGTGCAGGCAGCGACACGGAGTTGGACAGCAGAGTTCGGAAGTCGCTCTGGAGTCAAAGTACTTGGTTTCTTCTTGGTTACACCAGAACTCACTCCTAAAGGGCCAGGGACTGGATTTGTCACCACTTGTTGAACCAGGGCTCTCAGTAGGAGAGCTCAGGTGCTGGCAGATGAAGTCTTTGATATCCATGAGACTTCTAACAGGAGGCAAGCTCAGTCCAAGCCCTTAGAGAACCTTTGGAAGCTGGATGTAACAAGCAAAGGCCAGTCCTTTCACTCCCAGGAGAGAAGCAGGCCAGCACAGCAAAGCAACAGGCAGACTGTCAGTCCCTCCTAAAGCATCTAGCTCTTCTTCCTGGCAGAATGTCCTCAGTCCAGAAGGATTCTAAAGTTGTGGTCTCAGAGGTACAATACTAATTTCTGCCTTTAAAAAAGGCAACCTTCAAAGGAAGATCTTTGTAGTGCATAAGACCCTGCCTTTCCTGCCCTGGTCCCAGACACACTCCAGGGGGTTGGAAACTGCTTTGTGTATGGACAAGCACAGCCCTATTTGGGTGCAAGTGTCAGATTCTTCCACCACTATAGCCCAGGAAGTCTCATCAGGATGTGCATGGCACACCTAAGCCCCCTTTGTGTGCCTGTCTAGAGTGAATTCACAAACAGCCCAACTGTCATCCTAAACCAGATGTGTATTCCACAGCCAGCCAGAGGCACAGAATGGTTAAGCAAGAACATGTGCACTTTCTAAAAGTGGCATTTTCAGACTTACAATTTAAAAACCAACATCACCAAAAGATGTATTATGAAATTGTGAGTTCAGAGACCCCAAATTCCTTTCTCTATCTGCTCCCAATGAGAAATTACACTTGTTAGAAATGGGGTCTTTGGTTAGCAGTCAGTTTGCCCCCTGTCCAAGCAAGGACCATCACTCTAGTCAGGGTAAAGGAGAATCACACTCAGTAAAGCCCCACTTACCTCCCTTGGTAGCTTGGCACGAGCAGACAGGCTTAACTCAGAAGCAATGTGTAAAGTGTTTGTATCAACACACACAGTAATACAGTGAACCACTACAAAACAAAGGTTTAGAAAAATAGTAACTATTTTATCTAGATAAACAAGACCAACTGCGATAAAAATCCATAATATTCACTTAAAAATATGATTTTAGTACTTAGAAACACCAAAATAGTGCCTGGAGGCACAGATGCTGCAAGTTGGTATTAAGCGGCAGTGTGACGGAGTTGTTTCCTACATGCGACACCACTGGTGCCATTTATGAAGCCCAGTACCTTTGTAACAAGTACAGAGTCGGAGAGCGAGGCGTCACTGGATCCAATGTAACGTCGGTTCCAGTGCTACAGGGCAGAGGAACAGAGGTGTAGCGAAGCTGCGTTGGGTCCTTACTGCAGCGGCGTTGGGTCCTTACTGCAGAGCGCTGGAGGTGAGGCGGCGTCGGTTGTTAAGTGTTGGTCCCTTGCTTCCAGCAGATACGAAGTCTGGCTAAGTCACAATGCTGCTGGGTGACCTCATGGGGTCATGATGAGGATGAGGTCACATGGCTGCAGGTGCTGCTATGGCATCGGATGTCACAGACATCGGACTTACAACACTTTGATCTCAGAGAGTTTGTGTGGGATCAACAGCTACGGCGCTGCGATGCCTGTGGAATCGTCACGCTTCTGTGAGGTCCACGGCTTCGTGGAAGGTGGCGTCACGGTTTCCGTGCAGTGGCGCACAGTGTTGTCCAGCGTCGTTAGACAGGATTTCATCAGAAATTCACTTTCAGGGGCCCACAAACTCGAATGACACCCTCTGGCAAGCTAGAGTCCACAACATGTAAACTCAAAACTGGATGGTGAAGCCTTTGCTGTCCCTGAGGCTTCAAAACAGGAGGCAAGCTCTACTCCAAGCCCTTGGAGATACCTCTCAAGCAGGAATGCACAGCAAAGTCCATTCTCTGTCTCCTTGCACAGGCAGAGGCAGCAACTGCAGGATAGCCCAACAAAGCACAGTCACAGGCAGGAGCAGCACTTCTCCTCAGCTCCTCAGCTCTTCTCCTTGGCAGAGGTCCCTCTTGATTACAGAAGTGATCTAATTTTCAGGGGGGTTGGGTCCAATACTTATACCCCTTTCTGCCTTTGAAGTTGATAAACTTCAAAGGGAAGTCTCTCTTGTTTGCAAGATCCTGCCTTGCCCAGCCCAGTGCCCCAGACACACACCAGGGGGTTGGAGACTGCATTGTGTGAGGGTAGGTACAGCCCATTCAGGTATAAGGGACCGCTCCTCCCTCCAATCTAGCACAGATGGCTCATCAGGATATGCAGGCTACACCCAGCTCCCTTTGTCTCACTGTTTAGAGGGGTTTCACAAACAGCCCAACTGTCAAACTGACCCAGACAGGTAATCCACAAACAGGCAGAGTCACAGAAAGGTTTAAGCAAGAAAATGCCTACTTCCTAAAAGTGCCATTTTTAAACTAACAATCAAAAAACCAACGTCACTAAAATATGTATTTTTAAATTGTGCGTTCAGAGACACCAAACTCCACATTTCTGTCTGCTCCCAAAGGGAATCTGCACTGTAAAGTTATTTAAAGGCAGCCTCCATGTTAACCTATGAGAGAGATAGGCCTTGCAACAGTGAAAAACACATTTAGCAGCATTTCACTGTTAGGACATGTACAACACATCAGTACATGTCCCACCTTTAACATACATTGCCCCCTGCCCCTGGGGCTATCTAGGCCCTGCCTCAGGAGTGCCTTACATTTATAAAAATGGAAGGTTTAGGTGTAGCAAGTGGGTACACTCGCTAAGTTGAATTGGCAGTGCAAGACTGCGCTCACAGACACTGCAGTGGCAGGTCTGAGACAAGTTTGCAGGGCTACTCATGTGGGTGGCACAGCCAGTGCTGCAGGCCCACTTGTGGCATTTGATTTACAGGCCCTGGACACCTCTAGTGCACTCTCCTAGGGACTTACTACTAAATCAAATGAGCCAATCAGGGATAAACCAATCACCAATACAATTTACACAGAGAGAAATGCACATTAGCACTGGTTAACAGTGGTAAGGTGCCCAGAGTCCTAAAGCCAACAAAAACAGGTCAGAAAAAATAGGATGAAAGAGGCAAAACGTTTAGGGATGACCCTGCAAAAAGAGCCATTTCCAACACAAGCCCCACCAGCCTAAAGCCAGGGGAGACCAATCAATACCTTGATGGGCTTCTCTGATTGGGGCAATAGAACAGGAACCCTGGCAACAACAGCAGGGGCACGTTCCAGTTCTTTGCCTTCCTGACTCCAATTGGATCCCTCTGTCCATACTCTCAGGGCCCACTAAGCTAACCCCTGGTGAACCCATCTCCTCATCTGTAGGTACCATTTGTGCAGCACCTAACCTTACTTTGCTCACAAATGGAACCCAGGGGGCAGACAGTACCACCATGGCCAACACAGTGGTGTGGCCCACTCTACCTCCAGGGTGTGACTCCTTTCCCCTCCAGTGGCAACTCTGTCCACCAGAACAGCAAACCACAGTGGCCAGGGACAGCTGTCAGGGATGATAGCCAGGCCCCAGGCCTTTCAAGGCTCTCCCACCATTGTGACTGTGGAGAGTGGAGGGCAGTAGCCCCAGATGCCTGGCATCCTTTGACCACTCTCCCTTCCACCAGGTCAGGGATGACAGCCTGACACTGGCCCTCCCCTCTGGGGCTCTGTACCCTCCCTCCTGGAGTGGTACCCCCAGAGTCCAGAATTGTCAGGCTGCTTGTGGAAGCAGTCCTGCACAATTCTCCCACCAGTGCAGAGGTGTTAACCTGCAACTGGTATTCCAACCTGGGGTCTGTACCCTTAGGTTGGAACCAGGTCAGCAGTGAGGCTTTGTTCCCCTACCCTTCCTTCTGGGGTTCTACACCCCCCCCCCCACTAGGAGTACCCCCCAGATTCCAACATGTTAGGGGACCTGGCCCTTCAACCCAGCTTGTACGCTTGGATTGAACTTGGGTCAGGGTAGAGTCTCTCCCTTCCTTTCCTCTACTCCCAGGGACCTGCACCCCTCCACTGTGAGAGTACCCCTAGAAGTCACACCAGGGTGGGTGATTGGGCAAACCTTCCCCCCATCAGGTCAGGGTTTACCCCCTGCACCTGAACCTCCAGCCTAGGGTCTGTAACCTCAGACTGGAACATTGCCTGGCAATCCAGGACTTCCTGGGGAGCACCCCCCCCATCAGGTCAGAGCTTACCCCCCGAACCTGACCACCCAACCCAGAGTCCCTACCTTCAGGCTGGACCACTGCCTGGCAAGCCAGGACTTTCAGGAGAGCTCAGCAGATGGCCCTACGGTACAGGCTAGGCTTTCCTCCCCGCGTTCACTCATGGAACCCTCCAGGACCTGGGACTAGATCTCAGTACTCTGGGAGTCAGCAACCCCCATTCCCTCTCTTCTGAGACTGGACATGGGATCCCTCACCCATCCCACTACACTGAGACCTACCTGGGGCACTGCAATGCTTTTCCACCTCACCTGGTTAGGAAATACCTAGACCAATCCCTCCAGGAGAACCCCCAAATGCCTCTTCAGACCCTCTGGTACTCACCCCGAGGTCTGCCTCCAGTGCAAGTTCCCTGGGGTCAGAGAACCCACACTCTCCCTGGTGTTGGCGTAGCTCTGGAAAACAAGAACTGGACATATGCTGTCCAGCAATCACATCACACAGCCCCTCACATGAGCCAACCATCCAGTGATTCAGCCTGGAACAAGTACCCTACATCGCCCTCCTGAGACTTTTGAGACAGTACCTTACTGTCTCTGACACTCAACCCACACTGTTCTGGGGTTTCTCCACACTCCACAACCAGGACCTTTACCTTGGGGGAACCCTTCTCGCTGTCACCCTCACCTAGAGCCAGTAGAGTGTCCCTCCCACTACAAGGAATATGACTCCCCATGCCAGTTCCCCAATCCACCTCAGGGACCCTGGCATCTCTGGAGCTACCTCATACCCATGAACCTCCTGGTGTATGTTAACCCCCTCCTTCAAGTTGGGCACCAAGTCTCTGGGTATGTGCACTTCTTCATCAGTATTGGATGTAACAATTTTGATGCCAGCATCTGAACTGGACTCAGCCCTCATGGTTTCCAGCTTCAGCTCTTCACAGCTCAGTTCATGAGCTACAAACATTTATTTTTCCCAAGTACAAGTACAAGTCCAATCCTCACCACTGGTCACCAATGTTAGAAATGGGGTCTTTGGTTGGCAGTCAGGTTGCCCCCTGTCCAAGCAAAGACCCTCACTCTAGTCAGGGTAAAGGAGAATCACACTCAGTTAACTCCCGCTCACCCCTTTGGTAGCTTGGCACGAGCAGGCAGACTTAACTCAGATGCAATGTGTAAAGTATTTGTACCAACACGCACAGATATATAGTGAACTACTACAAAACGACACAACACAGGTTTAGAAAAATAGTAAATATTTTATCTACATAAAGAAGACCAGATACAATAATAATTCACAATACACACTTAAAAATATGATTTTAGTACTTAAAAACACAAAAATAGTGCCTAAAGGCATGACGTATGAAGCGACGTCATGATAGAGCCATTTCCCACATTGGGACGCCACTAGCGCTGTTTACAGAGCCGTACGGACCCCAGGTAAAGTACCTTTGCAACAAGTAGAAAACAGGCTAGTGCACTGAGTCAGGAAGTGAGGTGTTGCTGGATCCAATGCGGTGTCATTTTGGTGCTATGGGGCAGAGGAGCAGAGGCATCGCGAAGAGGCGTCAGGTACTTATAGCAGAGCAGTGGAGGTGAGGCGGCGTTGGTTGCGAGGTGTCGGTCCCTTGGTTCCAGCAGATATGAAGTCCGGCGAAGTCACAATGCTGCGGGGTGACCTCATGGGGTTGCGATGACATCACCGGGCCGCAGGCGCTGCAATGCTGTCGGATGTCACGGACGTTGGACTTATGACACTCTGATGTCAGTGTGGTCGTGTGGAATCAGCAGCGACATGAGGCATGAGGAGTCGTTTGGGTCATCGCGCTTCTGCGCGGTCCACGGCTTAGGGGCAGGTGGTGTCATGGTTTGCATGCAGCTGTGTCCTTAGCGAAGTCGCACCTGCCGTTTGGCGTCGTTAGACAGAGTTTCACCCGAAATTCACTTCCAGGGACTCAGGAACTGGAATGGCACCCTCTGGCAAGCTAGAGTCCACAGCATGTAGACACAAAACTGGATGGTGAAGCCTTTGCTGTCCCTGAGGATTCAAAACAGGAGGCAAGCTCTACTCCAAGCCCTAGGAGATACCTCTCAAGCAGGAATGCACAACAAAGTCCAGTCTCTGTCCCCTTGCACAAGCAGAGTTAGCAACTGCAGAATAGCCCAACAAAGCACAGGCAGGAGCAGCACGTCTCCTCAGCTCTTCAGCTCTTCTCCTTTGCAGAGGTTTCTCTTGATTCCAGAAGTGATCTCATTTTCAGGGGTTTGGGTCCAATACTTATACCCCTTTCTACCTTTGAAGTTGGTAAACTTCAAAGGGAAGTCTCTCTTGTTTGCAAGATCCTGCCTTGCCCAGGCCGGGCCCCAGACACACACCAAGGGTTTGGAGACCGCATTGTGTGAGGGCAGGCACAGCTGATTCAGGTGTAAGGGACGACTCCTCCCTCCAATCTAGCACAGATGGCTCATCCAGATATGTAGGCTACACCCCATCTCTCTTTGTCTCACTGTCTAGAGGGTTTTCACAAACAGTCCAACTGTCAAACTGACTCAGACAGGGAATCCACAAACAGGCAGAGTCACAGAATGGTTTAAGCAAGAAAATGCCTTAGTGGCATTTTCAAACTAACAATCTAAAAACCAACTTCACCTAAAGATGTATTTTTAAATTGTGAGTTCAGAGACACCAAACTCCAAATTTCTATCTGCTCCCAAAGGAAATCTGCACTTTAAAGTTATTTAAAGGCTACTCCCATATTAACCTATGAGAGAGATAGGCCTTGCAACAGTGAAAAACGAATTTAGCAGTATTTCACTGTTAGGACATGTAAAACACATCAGTACATGTCCCACCTTTAAAATACACTGCACCCTGCCCATGGGGCTACCTAGGGCCTACCTTAAAGGTGCCTTACATGTATAAAAAGGGAAGGTTTAGGCGTGGCAAGTGGGTACACTTGCCAAGTCGAATTGGCAGTGCAAGACTGTACTCACAGACACTGCAGTGGCAGGTCTGAGACCGGTGTGTAGGGCTACTCGTGTAGGTGGCACACTCAGTGCTGCAGGCCACCAGTAGCATTTGATTAACAGGCCCTGGGTACCTCTAGTGCACTCTACTAAGGACTTACTAGTAAATCAAATATGCCAAACAGGGATAAACCAATCACCAATACAATTTACACAGAGAGAATATGCACTTTAGCACTGGTTAACAGTGGTAAAGTGCCCAGAGTCCTAAAGCCAACAAAAACAGGTCAGAAAAAATAGGAGGAACGAGGCAAAAAGTTTAGGGAGGATTCTGCAAAAAGAGCCAGTTCCAACAACACTTAAAAGATATTTCAAGGTAATCCCTATGGTAACCTAGGGAACGATGGGCCTTGCAATATTGAAAAAGAAATGTTGCAGTATTTCACTATCAGGACATCTAAAACACACCAGAACATGTCCTACCTGTTTAATACACTGCACCCTGCCCCTGGAGCTGCCTTGGGCCTACCTTAGGGGTGACGTACATGTATTAAAAGGGACGCTATGGGCCTGGCAAGTGGGTGCACTTGTTAGGTCAAACTGGAAGTTAAAACTGCACACACAGACACTGCAGCAGCAGGTCTGAGATGTGTGCAAGGCTTCTCATGTGGGTGGGACAATCAGTGCTGCAGGCCCACTAGTAGCGTTTAATTTACAGGCCCTGGGCACACACTGTGCACTGTACTAGTAAATCAGATATGCCAATCATAGATAAACCAATCACCAGTACAATTTAGACAAGGAGCACTCGCAGTTTAGCACTGGTTAGCAGGAGTAAAGCACCCAGAGTCCTAAATCTAGCAAAAACAAAATTTAGCACAGGAGGCCAGAAGCCAAAAAGACAGGGGACAGCACCCCAAGAGTTGACAGGCCTAACAAGGATACTGACAGATGGTGACAAATACTTTTTCACAGGGAGAGGGAACCCATTGGCCTGTCACTTTAAAGTAATTCAGTGCTCCCTATAACTGAAATCCTTACTTCTCCACAAAGTACGTATGTAATGTATGGGCATACTGTGTGAGTGTTGCGTGACTGAGAGGCCATATTCAGTGTGAATAGTGTCCTACGGAGGACAGGACGAGAGTCTGAACAAATACTGCTTCTGTTTCAGGTTTAATATTTGCCTTCCCTGTAGCCTAAAAAAATGCATGCTGCTGTTGCAGGGGTTATTGGTTCATTCTCATACACCTTCTTTTGGGATGTGAAAATATTAATCTTCTAGCTTGCTGACCTGTTTCTGCCTGAGCTCCCCTCCCCCTGTTTGCTTTGTCCTCGGCATAGCCTAGGCTGACAAGTGTCCGGATTCAGTTGGAATTGGATCCATACAGCTTGACCAGTTGTTGCCAAACCCTCCTCTGCTTTACCTGAAAGCTGGGAAAGTTGCACTCAGACATGTTGGGAAGAGTGTTTGTAATTTGAGAAAAGCTTTATTTGGTAAAAGTCCTTGTAATGTATGCAAAGTAGGATGGATAGTGGTCGTATGGACCCAATAGTTGAACTTTGTCTGCAGTACAAAGGGAGTTCCTGCAACATCCGAGAAAGGGGTTTGCAGAAACAGGATCCTGTTTCTTGCTCTTTCTGTCAAAGTCAGCCACAAGCCTAGGCCTTTGGACAAGCTCTTTACTGTGATAAGACCTTGAAAGAAGAGGACTCTACACTGCCTGGTGTCTGGAGAGTCACTGGCTCCTGACTAAAAGACCAGAGAACAACGCCCAGCAGACTGAAACTTATATAAAGGTAATTTCAATGGAAAGAGCTTCCAAGGAGCCAGGGGGACCTTGAAGGCCAGCTGATGAGAATTTCAAGAGCATCTGTGTGACCTAGACATATATTACTATGTCATTGACTGCTTTGTTGGTGTTTATTCCATGACCATGTGAATATTGTCTCTAGCCTTTCCATTTCTTGAGATATGATTCAAATAGCAATTGCAGTTTGATGCAATTCTATTTCTACCATCCTCCACAGTCCCACATGGTTAGCCATGTACCCTGTGGGGGCCCCCAGGCATATGTGTGGCCTTACCACCCACACATGTTAACTGAATGAATAGTTTACAAATATGAGCCTTCACATTTTGTGATATACCTGTGTGATATACTTTGAGTGCTCACCCAGCTAATTGTGTGATACACATGTGTGACATACTTTGAGTGCTAACCCATCTAGTACTCCAATAGCTGGCATGCATTGAACTGTGAGTGTAAGACACTGTGGGCTTGGTACCCCCAATAACTGGACACATATACTTTGCAAACAGCTCATTGGCATTCTAGACCTTCATATTAGCTCACAATAGACCTCTGAATATTTTGTGAGATGGATATTTGCGTCACTTGTATTGCTAGGCCAATTTACTGAATGCTAAACCACGTGGGCTCAGACCAACTTACTTTTCCAGGCTTGCACAGTTGTAGTTGGGTCATAGCCAACTCTAAACAGTGAAGCATTGTGTCCGACACCTCTGCTACATCTGATATAGTAAACAGAATCCAAAGTACCCAAAATGAGCAAAATACACCTACACCTTTCCTCGCAGTACAACGTTGGCCATAGAAATATATACTATTTGTTTGTCATGCATAAGAGGTGCATTTGTGTTTAGGACAGGGGTAGCTCCTTGGCAAAGGAGCGTCACCGCCCTGGCTGAGCCAGCAGCAGAAAAGTAAAACAATAGTTCACTATTGTTTTATTTTATGCTGCTGGCTCAGCCAGCATGTGAAGGGAGGGATGGGGCTGGGCCATTGAAGTTGGGAGAGGGGAGGAGGAGAGAGTGTACCTAAGTGCGCGTGTGTCCTTGGTCGGCCGAACACACATGCACACTTAGGTTTCTCCAGTCCGGCTGTTCAACTCTAAACTAAACTAAATGACTACCCCTTTCTGGCTTTAAAACAACATGTGATTCCATTGTTTTTTAAACTAATCTGCTAGCTTCTCCTAACAATCAAGCCTGAACAGGCCATGAAAAGCAATGGCCTGTCTTACACTGTTAAACTTGTGAGCATGCCCTGTTCCAAATGCATCACAAATGTTGTTAAACTTCAAACCTCTCTAGTGAACAAAGTTGTGCATGCTTCCAAGCAGGATTGTACACACAATTCCTTGGGCACATTATATGAGTCTGGCTTCTAATGAGTAATCCAAATGGGTTATGTTAGACCTGGCATCCTTAGTGTGGTTTCCCTAACTTTTTGTTGCCCTCTGACCTCCAGTTTTCTGACTTAATTCTTACTGACTTTTAGGATTCTGAGTACTTTACCACTGCTCACCAGTGCTAAAGTATAGGTGCTTTGTACTCTAAAACATGGTCACATTGGCCTCCCTACAATTGGCATATTTCATTTACATGGAAGCCCCTAGCAAAGAGCACAATATGTGCACAGGGGCTGTAAATTAGCTGCTACTAGGGGGCCTGAAGTATTGAGCAGTACAGTAGCCTTTCAAACATGTCTCAGGTCTGCCACTGCAGAGCCTGTGTGTGCAGTTTAAATTGCCATTTCAGCTTGGCAAGTGTACCCATATGCCAGGCCTAAACCTTCCTTTTTATTACATGTAAGTTACCCCTAAAAAAGGCCCTAGTTAGCACCAAGGGAAAGGTGCAGTATATTAAAAAAGTTGGGCATGTACTTTTAAGTTTAACATGTCCAGATAGTGAAAAATTCTTAACATTGGTTTTCACTATTGCAAGGACTATCTCTCCCATAGGATAGCTTTGGAATTACCTTAACACACCTTTTAAATGTAATTTCCAATTGGGAAGAGATAGAGTTATGGAGATTTTGAGTCTCTGGACTCACAATTTAAAACCATACCTGATGGTGAAGCCAAATCTTAAATTGTAAACCTGAAAATGCCACTTTTAGAAAGATGGCATTTTCTTACCTTAACCCCTTCGCTGCTAGGCCTTTTCCCCTCAGGTGCCATGCCTTTTTTTGGCTATTTGGGGCAGTTCGCAATTAGGCCCTCATAACTTTTTGTCCACATAAGCTACCTTCGCCAAATTTGCGTCCTTTTTTCCAACAGGGAATTCTAGAGGTACCCAGACGTTGTGGGTTCCCCTGAAGGAGACCAAGAAATTAGCCAAAATTCAGCGAAAATTTAATTTTGTAAAAAGAAAATGGGAAAAAAGGGCTGCAGAAGAATGCTTGTGTTTTTTCCCCTGAAAATGGCATCAGCAAAGAGTTTGTGGTGCTAAAATCATGATCTTCCCAGCTTTCAGGGACAGGCAGACTTGAATCTGAAAACCCAATTTTTAAACACAATTGTGGAATTTTACTGGGAAATACCCCAAGTTTAGTATTTTTTGTGCTTTCAGCCTCCTTCCAGTTAGTGACAAAAATGGGTGTGAAACCAATGCTGGATCCCAGAAAGCTAAACGTTTCTGAAAAGTAGACACGATTCTGAATTCAGCAAGGGGTAATTTGTGTAGATCCTACAAGGGTTTCCTACAGAAAATAACAGCTGAAATAAAAAAATATTGAAATTGAGGTAACAAAACAACCATTTTTCTCCACATTTTACTCTGTAACCTTTTCCTGCGATGACAGATTTTTGAAAGCCATATCTGCTGGACTGGTTGCAGGGATATATAGGGCTTATAGGTTCATCAAGAACCCTAGGTACCCAGAGCCAATAAATGAGCAGCACCTTACAATGGGTTCCCATTCTATACCGGATATACAGCAATTCATTTGCTGAAATATAAAGAGTGAAAAATAGGTATCAAGAAAACCTTTGTATTTCCAAAATGGGCACAAGATAAGGTGTTGAGAAGCAGTGGTTGTTTGCACATCTCTGAATTCCGGGGTGCCCATACTAGCATGTGAATTACAGGGCATTTCTCAAATAGATGTCTTTATTATACACTATCTTACATTTGAAAGGAAAAAATTTAAAGAAAGACAAGGGGCAATAACACTTGTTTGGCTATTCTGTGTCCCCCAAGTCTCCTGATAAAAATGATACCTCACTTGCGTGGGTAGGCCTAATGCTCGCAACAGGAAACGCAACATGGGCACATCACATTTTTACATTTAAATCTGGTGTGTCTTTTGCAAAGTGCCTTTTGTTCTCTAGCTCAGTCGGCACCTAGGGAAACCTAGGTGCCGACCTACCAAACCTGCACGTTTTTTAAAACAAAACACCTAGGGGAATCCAGGATGGGATGACTTGTCGGACTCTCATCATGTTCTGTTACCCACAATCCTTTGCAAACCTCAAAATCTGGCCAAGAAAACACTTCTTCCTTACATTCCGGTGACAGAATGTTCTGGAATCTGAGAGGAGCCACAAATTTCCTTCTACTCAGCGTTCCCCCAAGTCTCCTGATAGAAATGGTACCTCACTTGTGTGGGTAGGCCTAGAGCCCGCGAAAGGAAATGCCCCAACACACTATATGGACACATCAAAATTCTCAAATACAAAACTACCTGTTTTTGCGGTGGGGGGCACCTGCGTTTTTGGTCCTGGGCTCAGCAGCCATCTAGGGAAACCTACCAAACCCAGACATTTCTGAAAACTAGACACCCGAGGGAGTCCAGGGAGGTGTGACTTGTGTGGATCCCCCAATGTTTTCTTACCCAGAACCCTCAGCAAATCTCAAATTTAGCTAAAAGAAATCAAATTTTTCTCACATTTCTGTGTGGGATCACCGCACTGGGACAAAGTTCCTACCATCCAACGTTCCCCTCAGTCTCCTAGTAAAAATGATACCTCACTTGTATAGGTAGGCCAAGTGCCTGTGACAGGGAAGAGTCAAAAACATGTAGAAATTGAGGGAGAACCAAAGCGGGTCCAAAAGGGCAGTTTGAAAAAACCCTTTTTAAGCTGACAAGTGCAGCTGAATTTTGTATCGGTAGAGATGAGACAATGCTGGGTGATAGGAATTTTGTGGATTCCTGCTGTTTCTGGAAGGTTCCATCACAAAAATGTGGGAAAAATGTGTGGTTTCCAGCAAAGTTGGAGGATTGCAGGGCATTGTGGGTAAGAAAATGATGCCGGGTGCATGTGAAGCACACCACCCTGGACTCACCCAGATGTTTAGTTTTCAGATGTGTCTAGGTCTTGTGCATTTTTCTACATGACAGCGTCCCAAAGTCCAAAAAGTGCTGCCCTCACCATTCCAAGTGGGATGATTTTGAGAGCTAGGCAAGCTCTCATGGCTCAAGTGTATAACCAAAAGCCAAAATAATCAAATGTCCTCTTGCTTGCCGTGGGATAAGATGTTTTAGTGTGCAGGGGGAGAGCTGAAAGACTGTAACCCCCTTCAGTTGGGGTGGGGGCATAACCAGGCCCATACTGGTTGGTAGCCACCACCCCACTATTTTTTTTTTTTTTTTTTAAATTCCCTGGCATTTAATAAACTTTCTGCCCACTGGTGTGTGGATCGGGGGTAATGTTCCATCTACCCACTAGTGAGCAGAACAACTTTGGCACCCTCTTATTTTGGAAAAAAATCTTCCCTGGTCTCTGGTGGGCTTTATGCCCCTCTTGGGAACAGATGGGCCTTCCAAAATAGGCCGATCTGCCCCCAAGGGGGGCAGATATGGCCAACAGTAATGTACCCCCATGGGGAGCGACCCTTGCCCAAGGGGCTGCCCCCGTAAGCAAAACACACACACCAATCCCTGGTCCCTAAGTAGTCTCTGACCCCCTGGGGGCAGATAGTCCCAATAAAAATAGGCTGATCTGCCTCCAAGGGGGGTAGAAATGGCCTAAAATAAATTTTCCCCCCAGGGAACGACCCTTGCCTAAGGGGTCACTCCCGTTGCCTGAAATTGATGCAAAAAAAGTAAAAATCCCTGGTGTCTAGTGGTCTCTGCCCCCCTTGGGGGCAGATTGGCCTAACAAGAATAGGCTGAACTGCCCCCAAAGGGGGCAGAAATGCCCTACAGACAATTTGTCCCCCAGGGGAGCAACCCTTGCCTAATGGGTCTCTCCCATCACATGAAACTGGCAAAAAATAAAATCACTGGTGTCTAGTGGTTTCTGCCCCCACTGGGGGCAGATTGGCCTGATAAAAATATGCGGTCCTGCCCCCAAGTTGGGCAGAAATGGCCTAAATACAATTTGCCCCCCAGGGGAGCGACCCTTGCCTAAGGGGTCTCTCCCCATATATAACAAAACAAAAGTAAACATAAAAAAATATATCCCTGGTGTCTAGGGGTTCCTGCCCCCGAGGGCAGATCAGCCTAATTATAATAGGCCGGTCTGCCCCGGGGGAGGCAGAAAAGGCCTAAAAATATTTTCACTCCCTGGGGAGCGGCCCTTGTCCAAGGGGCTGCTCCCCTCATTCAATAATATATATAAAATACAAATCCCTGGTGTCTAGTGGTTTGTGCCCCTCTATGGGGCAGATTGGCCTAATAAAAATAGGCCGAACTCCCCCAAGGGGGGCAGAAATGGCCTAAAAGTAATTTTGGCCCCAGAGGAGCGACCCTTGCCTAAGGGGTCACCCCTCACATATATAAAAATAAAATAAAATAAAAATGTATCCCTGGTGTCTAGGGGGTTTCTGCTGCCCATGGGGGCAGATCGGCCTAATTATATTAAACCGATCTGCCCCTGGGCGGAAGAAATGGCCTCAAAATAATTTAGCCCCCTGGAGGGACTGCCACTTAGCTTTTTGCTCTGCCATGCTTGCCTGCTGCTCTGTCCCGCAGTGAGAAGGACTGGACTAGCTTTCTACATCCTTTCACCCAAGAATCTCCAAGGGCTTGCATGCTTGCTCCCTGTTCTTCTACAGTCCCAGGGACATCAAAAACTGCTTGCAACTCTCCTGGTGCTGCTGGACCCTGCCCCTGTGAGTCTTACCTTTCCCCAAGGCGCCCCTTCCAGTTCTGGGCCTCAGAAGTGGGTTTTTGCAGTTACAAACTTTAAAAACTGATGTCTTGCCCCGTGTGGCCGAAGAATCGACATATCGTATCTTTGACACCGATGCAGTGGCGGCCCAATGACAGCTGATCACAGACTGCATGGACCGACGATGATTCTCT
Organism: Pleurodeles waltl; assembly: GCF_031143425.1. Taxonomy (NCBI): domain Eukaryota; kingdom Metazoa; phylum Chordata; class Amphibia; order Caudata; family Salamandridae; genus Pleurodeles; species Pleurodeles waltl. The sequence goes on along the minus strand of NC_090444.1, from coordinate 419,616,692 downwards.
GCGTGACCCGATCATGCTGCATCGCATCCACTTACATGGAGTCTGCCAATGACGCAGTACCCGAATGCAGTAAAACTATTGACACATCATTTCCTCGCTGATGACGCATTGCTGCATTGAAGGTACTGTTCAGTGGGCCCTGGGTGGGTTCTGTGGCAGTCCTACACTCTATCGTGGTCAGCCTAGATTTTGGATTTGCTCTGGTCCCTCAAGCAACCTTTTTGCTACTAGTGACTTCTAAACACTATTTTCACATTTCATCTTTAAAAATTCATATCTAGACTTCCACTTTTTGGATTTTTATTGTTTCGGTCTTGTTTTAATCAGATAAAAGTTAACTATTCTTCTAAACTGGTGACTTTCACAGTATTACTGCAATTAAGTGTTGCACGTATACTTTAACAGTGCTTCTTAAGTTAAGCCTGCCTGCTATGTGCCAAGCTACCAGAGAGTGAGCACAGGTTAATTTAGGGTGTGCATCTGACTTACCCTGACTAGGATTGGGGTCCCTACTTGGACAGGGTGCATACCTCTGCCAACTAGAGAACCAATTTCTAACATTGGTGGCAGCGCTGGGATATGGCTCGTATTTGTGCAGTGCCTTACAGTAATTTGATGTACACTACTACTCACACTTAGGCCAATTCAAATCAATTGTCTCTGATCCCCATCAGCATATTTTTCCTGCTCCCTTCAATTGGCATTTTTAAATTTTCAGCTCTCCATAATTGCCATTTTTGTTTTTTTACTGTAAATTTCACCTCTGGTTGGAGTTTCTGCATCTGCACGTGCAGGGATGGAGTTTGAGCTGACTAAGCTTGAGGATTACACTGTAGCTTAGCTCAAAGAGTTCTGTGAGGGTTTTGGGATACTTGCAAGGAGAAAAAAGGCAGAATTGCAAAAGTCACTGAGAGCCTATTCAGAAGCCCATGCTGGAGCAAATTAGACCTCTGAGGAGACTGAAGATGAAGAGGAGGTGGATGTGGAGGATGACTTGGACCAGGGTCTGAGCAGAGGCCTTAGCCTGTTGTCTGTGAGGGAGGGGGGCAACTTACTCCCAGGAACGAGGGCCCCTTCCAGGGCAGGAAGCAATGTGTCATCTAAGGGTCTGTCCCCGGTGAAGCTGGAGGACAGGCGGGAGGAGAGAAAATTAAAATTGAAGCTGGCCAAGCTATAATTGGAGAAGGCAAAAACCTTGGAGGAAAGGAAGCAGGCCTTGGAGGAGAAAAAGTTGACTATGGAGGATAAAATGTTGATATTGGCTCAGGAGTGGAGCCTGTAGGAGCTGGACATCAAGGTCAGGCAGGTGGAGTCCAGCAAGATTGGTGGTAGCAATTCTACTGTGTCTTTTGAGGTCCACATACTCAAGAATCTGTTGTCTGATTTTGTGGTGGGGGCGACATAGACAGATGGTTGGAGGCCAATGAGATTGCCCTTTGAAATGCACAAGGTCCCTGAAGCAGATTGGGGGTCTGGTTTGTGGGGACACATCCATAGTGAGGGAAGGGACACTCTCTTGGCCCTGGGGGAACGTCCTACCATGAAGAAAGCTCTGATCAGGAAGTTTGGTCTGACCCCAGAAAAATACAGGCAAAATGTCAGGGATAGTCAAAAGGTTTCCAAACAAACCTGGTTGGATTTCCAAAACTGGGTGGTTGAGTGAGAGGCAGTGAGTTAAAAGATTATTAGGGGTTGTACAATTTGTTTGTTTTCAGTCTTTGCTTTACAGATCTGTGTCAACACCTTGTTGACAGCAAGCTCACTGACCCCAGAGAGCTTGGCAAGGAGGCGGGCCACTCGGTTAGCACCCAGGTTCCCAAGAATGTAACTGGGGGGGATCACCCCAAGGGTGGGCATGGTCCTCACCAGAAGGGGGGATGACAAAAAGAATAAGGAGTTCTCCAAAGGGCCCCAAACTAGTTCTTCAGGACAGGGTTCCTCTCCCCTTTCAGAGAAAAAAAGCTATTCCCCGAGAACAAGTCTCCAGGTAAGGCTCCTGTGAAGTGTTGCCAATGCCAACAGGAAGGACACCACAAGGGAGATGCCAAGTGTCCCAAGTGGGTACAGCCCCACACTTGTGTGCTGTCACTGGGGCTGGCTAGTGTAACGGTTGGGGAGGAGGTGTCCCTAGATAGTGCTGTGGAGGAATTGCAGTTAACCCTAGTGTACCTGGGTGATGGAGAGATGGTTCAGAAAACCCACATGCCTGACAATACTAAAATGTACAGTCAGTGGGTGTCCATCAATGAGCAGAGGGTGAAGGCTCTGAGAGACACAGAAGCAGCATGCCAAGTGTCAGGTGTCTTCCTGAGTAGGTAGTCCCTAACACATTCCACCAGGTTCAAAAAATCTGAGGCACTCATGTAAATCAATATGTTAATGTTAGTGTCAATAGTAGTAAATCCAATCTTCTGCTTGTCATGAGAATGTCCCAATATACAACAGTCAGCAGCCAGCAGCTTGGATCAGATCTTCTTGTTATTTATTTAAAGATAAAGCAAACAAAAGTAGCCAAAAGTCAACAGCCAACACGTGTTTCGTTGTGCGAAAATTGTCGCAAATGACTTCATCAGGGCTGTAAATACAATTATTATATAGGTGTATGTAGAAACGAATCATAGCCATAATTTCGCAAATTAAAAATAATTTTTATGTTTTTATAGAACCGATCACCCACATTGAAAAGTGAAAAAACAAAATATCCAATGGGTGGGCTCAAACATTTGATATTGAAAAAATACAACCATTTTCAAAGTGGCTTTGTAGTAGAAAAAATTACTTGCATTGTAATTGTGTCATGCAAGCAATGTGACTAACATCATAGTAAATTTTGATTTGAAAAAAGGGAGAAGAGTTCAGAAAGCGTACCGTCACCACACATTGGTGAAGTCAATAAGGGAAAGCAAAGTACTAGAGAAACTGTTAATGATGTGAACCCCGTTAGTCACTAGAGAGATCAGAATAGGTTTCTGTCTAAATGGGTCCAAATTAAAAAAATGCTTCAAATAAATTGAATGTTCTCAAATCCAGTTGCGGCATATATTCCAATGCCGATTGTCTAGAGAAGTATTAAGATATATCAGTTTCACCAATATCTATAAAGTGGAAGAATAGCTCATAAACGTCTATAAAAGTATATGCTAAATATCACCCACCTCACCAATGCCTGCAAAAAATAACTGAAAATACGACCAAAAGGGGAATTTTCCTGTTTACTCCCTCCACGCGTGTACGCGAGGGCCGGTAAAACCGAGCCGATGCCGAAGCTCGCGTTTAAATGTAAACTAGAAAAATGAAAAGAGGACTAGCAATCCCTGTATACGGGCACCATGTTGAAAGTATTCCTGATCAGCATAGCGTTGACTAGTGTCAACGAACCCAAGTATTGATAGCCTAACAAAAAGTGTTAGCATAGCTGATATACTTTAAATGTTTAAATTTAATGGCCCAGACTTATTAATTAATAATAAATGATGGCTAGATCTTGATGGGATAAGAAACCCAAATGAGAAGAAATAAACCGTCCTGATATTGGACGCCATACTGTGACGCGTACTGAGCCCGATAGCAGCATACTGAGATATTAGTGTCCACAACAAACATCATATGAGCCTTAAGTACGTATATAAACATAATATCAAGGAGCCTGTTGCTTGGTAGGTTTTTAGCAACCTGATTACCGGCATAATTGATTAAACAGTATCCCTAGCGCCAAAACCTGATACTTGTCATGCTAGTAAGAATATGATGTATAGAACAATAGCAGAAGTGACATCTCCAATCAAAAAAGGGAAAAAAAGGGGGTGAAAAAAGGTTGGTTAGTGAGCCATGCTAGCCTGTGACTATACGTTTAAAGTTTCACATAGCGACATAACATCATTAGGTAGTGGCATGTGAATGAACTCAGTCAATACCAAGTGTATACATCGTCATCATCTTAATATGATAATATATAGTATGCTGTGTTGTCAAGGTATATTTTACCTTGCCAGTAGATCATCAACATCATTGTCAAGCATGAAACACTATCAATGATCAAATATGTACATCCAATAGAAATCTTTCCATCACCCATTGATAGGTGATTATACAATTCTGCAATTGTTTACAACTTTTTACAGTCATCGGTCCTAGGGTAAGTTAACACCATAACTTTTTGGGGACAGTCATAAGTGCAAAATATCCCATATTGCAGAAACAACAATCATTGGATCAAACAAACAAAATTATTCCCCCAAGAAATATTCAATTTCGTGATCTGTGTTCAGACCCTCTTCCACTGCTCTAAGTTTCAAGATCCACATTGATTCCCGCTTTCTAAGGAATAGTTCCCTGTAAACACCACGGGGGTCCTTCTGTACATGTTCAAATCTAAAAAAGTCAAAGCTCTTCACCAAACCTTGCTTGGAACATTGTCTCATGTGTACTACAATGGAGTAGCGAAAATCATCCTGTCTCATGGCCCTATCGTGTTCTCTTATTCTAATCTTTAACAGTCTGATTGTGCTGGCCACATAAATGCGTCCACACTTACAGGTAATTATGTAGATAACAAAATTACTGTTACAAGTGATATTGGAAAGAATGTGAAATTCCTCATGAATCGAACTGTAGAAAGTAGAGATACCAGATCTTGCCCATCTGCACATACCACAATGTCCACATTTATAAAAGGCTTTGTTAGGAATGGTAGGCCAATTTTCATTAGGTTTGCTACAGGGATAACTAGGACATAAGATACTCTTTAAGTTTCTACCTCTATAATACGTAAATGAGGGAGTTTCAGAAATGCAACTCTTCAAATTAACATCTGCTAAAAGCACATGCCAGTGTTTTTTCATACACCTGCGTAGCAGGGCAGAGGTCTGTGTATAGTTTACTATGCCGCGAATTTCATCACTGCTCCTTCTGGGCTTGTGACTTAAGGTATCCTTTCTGGATATGTTCATAATCCTGTTACAAGCTTGTTTTAAAATGTGTTGCTGATAGCCACGTTGCCTAAACCGTTTTTCCATATCATCAATACATTTCAGAAATTCCATATTATTACTACAATTACGTCTAGCACGCATCATTTCTCCACATGGGATAGATTCTATCTGATGTCTTGGATGTGCACTGGTGGCATGTAGAATGGAATTGCATGCTTTACTTTTCCTAAATAATCGGCTTTCAATTCCCCCATTATTGATAAATAATTCTACATCCAAAAATGAAATATTTGAAGTGCTATATTGCCATGTGAAATGAATATTTAAATTATTAGAATTCAGATATTCACAGAAGCCGTTCAGTTCCAATATATCACCCGTCCAAATCATTAGGCAATCATCAATATATCTGCCCCAATAGAGAATATTGGAGTTCCAGGGTTTCCCCTCCATGCTTCAAATGATTTTTTGTTCAAAGTATCCCCAAAAAAAGTTTGCATATGCTGGGGAAAATCTGGACCCTATAGCAACCCTCTGTTTTTGTCGATACCAGTTTTAAATAGGAAAAAAATGTTTGACAATATTATCTCAGTCATTTTTAGCAACATAAGGGTGTGTTCATATAGACTAGCTGATCTGTTATCCAAAAAGTGTTTAAGCACCAGGATTCCCAAGTCGTGTTTAATACTAGTATAAAGTGAGGTCACATCCAAGGTCACTAAGATCATCCCTGGTTCCCAGGTAATGTCAGCCAAAATACTTAAGATGTGCTTGGTATCTTTAATAATCCACCAGGTTGTTGCTGGTGACAACCGTGAGAGCCACTACCCAGTGGCTCTGGGTTCCCTTTGAGTGTGGGGGGGGTCTGAAGTACCTTGAGGGTAGCTTTGAGTCCGTCCATGCTTGTGAGCTCTCTGCTGGGCAATGACCTAGAGCATACGATCTGGAAAGAGGTGGAACTCAGGTCACACTTGGAGACAATAGGGTTACTTGAGCGGGTGTGCCTAACCACACAGTCCATGGCAGCTTGTGAGGGTGTCTAGGAGGACCTCGAGCATGAAACTATGGCCCAGGGAACTGTAAAAAAGAGGAAGCGTAAGGGGCGTGGAGAGAGGGAGAGGGGATGCACCGGTACCTACAGGGCAGGACTTAGTGGAACCTACCTGATGTGTCCTACTGGTACCAGGAATAGGGTCCCACCAGGGAGGAGTTCTGCAAGAGCAGAGAGAGTGCCCTACTCTTAGGTCTCTTCAGCAGGAGGCGGAGGCCCAGGCAACTGGTGACACACCTGGCAAGTACCTGATTTATTGGGAGAATGATCTCCTGTACAGTAACACTAAGGATCCCGAGCCTGGTGCAGCACCTGCGTTGGTGGTCTCCCAGTGCTACAGATCCTTCTTACTGGGTCTAGCTTATGATGTCCCACTGGCAGGTTATTTGGGGCAAGACAAGACCTTTGACAGGCTTGTAACCCACTTCTATTGATGCTTGTCAGGTGTGTCATTCTATTGGCCACAAATGAGAAAGAAATCTGCTGCATACTGTAGGCTATGTACTACCTGCCAGGCAAGTGGCAAGTTAGGGAGAAAGTGCAAGGCCCCCTGCAACTTTTACCAGTTATGGGCACCCCTTTTGAATGGGTTTGCACCAATGTTGTGGGGCCTCTGGATCCCAAGACAGCCATGGGCAATATATTTGTTCTGGTCTTGGTGGACCATGCCACCTGGTACCCAGAGGCAATCCCTCTAAGAACAGTGACTGTTCCCATGGTGGCCAGGTTACTAATGGGGATATTTACCCCTGTGGGTTTCCCCAAGGAGGTGGTATCTGATCGGGTACAACTTCATGTCTCATTACATGAAGGCCAAGAGGAAGGAGTGTGGGGTGACTTATAAGTTCAGTACTCCTTACCACCCCCAAACCAATGGGTTGGTTGAAAAGTTCAACTGAACTCTGAAAGGCATGATTATGGGTCTACCTGAACACATGAGTGTGAGAATGTGGTTTCAAAGTTGTTAGTGCTCTGGGCCCCTGCTAACCAGGTTCCCTGGGCCCCAGCTCATTCCCAAAATTGTTGTGATGCATTGGCACAATTGACAACACCTTTAGCTGCCACTATACGTCCCAAGTGAATGGTACATAGGTACCCAGGGCATGGGATACTAAGGGTAGGTCCTTGCAGGCAGCAGCACAGATTGTGGCACCCTCAGGGACCAGGCATCCAAGTGCACCCAGCACTGCCACTGCAGGATGAGTGTCCTGGTGCAATCCTAAAATGCATAACTGACATGGCTCACAGCCTGTGTGTCCTGTCCACTACACACTACATGCAATATAGGTAAGTCACCCCTCTGGCAAGCCTTCCAGCCCTAAGGCAGGGTGCACTATACTGCATATGTGGACATAGATGCATGAGCAATATGCCCTTACTGTGTCCCTGCCAAAACTGGGATATAGTAAGTGAACAGAGCAGCCATTTTACATGCATGTGCTGGACACTGGTCAGTATGAATTTCACAGCTACATGATGGCCACTCTATACCCTGGGTTGTTTGGTATCAAACAACTCAGAATAATAAATCCAAACTGGTACCAGTATTGGATTTATTGCAAAAGGTACCCAGGGGCCACTTTCGAGGTGCACCCTGCAAAAGTTAATTATTCCTGGCATGGTTCCTGACTGTCACAACCAGCCTGCCACCACCAGACAGGAATCTGGAACCCTGGGTTGAGAGCCTGTGCTATCTGGGTCCAAAGAACAAGGTCCTTCCTGCTCCAGAAATGTGCACAACCCTGCCTAAGAGTTTCAAAGATCTTACAATCCTTGAAATTTGACCCCCAGCCCTGCTGCTAGCAGCAGATGGCTGTCCCCATTGCAGACCCCCACTTTTGGCAGGGGCAATGGTGGGAAAATATACGAAGGACAGGAGGAATGGCCACCCCCAGCTTCCACCACCCCTAAGGTGTTCCAAGCGAGGTGACCTCTCCAAAGAAAAAGGCGCCAAACCCTGCCTGCTGCACCCAGGACTCGACAATCACCACTGAGGGGTTACTCGGACATTGGACAGACTCCAAAAATGCCCAGAGGACCTCCACTCTTCTGAAAATCACTAAAGATCTCCCTCCAGAGTGAAGGCATTACTCCTTTGCAACAAGTTCACTGACTGGCTGCTATCCAAGGAACCAGACACCGCATCTGAACCAAATTTTACCCAACAGATTCAGAGGACAAACTCTGCAAGTGTGCATGGTTTGGTGGCACTGTACCTTCCAGTAGCTGAATTAGGCAATAGCCAGGGTTACTGGTCACTCAACATCGGACACCAAGAAGAAAAGACCACACTGGACTCCAAAAGGACCATGAGGAAGCCCCAGTTGAGGGACTTCAGAAACCGCCAGAACCACCCATCAGAGTGGCCCTGATGACATGCAAGTGACCCTCAAAGTGACCTCCTTCCTGCTTACAAGGGCAACTTTGCGCACAGCTCTTGGCTCATCTATCTGCTCTGCACCCAGCCTCCCTGGTCCCTGAACTGGAGAACCAGCTGTGCTCTAAGGGTCCTCCACCCCTTGTGACCTCTACATTCCGAGGGGACCCACCAGACTCACCTTGAAGTCCACCTGTGCATTGCTTTTCCAAGTGGTCCCCTGCAGTGGTCCTATGGCTGCCCCAGAGGACCTTGATGTAAAACCAAAAGGAGACGTTGGTAAATGCATTGCCTGATTTTATATGCATTTTTAAAGTTTTCTCACATTGATTCCTATGGTGTGTAATTACGCACAAAAAGAGTAGTTTTGCTAAGCTTTGAAAAATCATAACTTAAAAAGTACTTACCCGATTTTGATGATCTTTGTCTTAAAAAATTTATAAAAATCTGAAGCATTTTGGTAAATTGGTGTTGAGTTATTCCTTTGAGTGTGTGTGATTGATACTGTGAGTACAACAAATGCTTTGCCCTTCTCCAAGATTGGCCTAGTTGCTTGACCAAGCTACCAGCTAGATTAGAGCATTATGGGCTGCATGTACATACATTTTCTGACTCGCAAATCGGTCGCAGCGCTATTTGCGACCATGCAAAATGCGAAATGGTATGTTCCAATGCCATTTCGGAGTCTCAAATAGCGATGCGACCAATTACCGAAACACGAGATTGCTACTCGCATTTAAGAAATCGCAATTTGCGAGTCGCAAACCGAATGTACAAGGCAGTTGCAAATTGTGAATAGTCGCAAAAAGTCTGTTTTGCACACCCAGTTTAGCACTGATTCCAAACAGGTGGTAACCAGAACCAAAGTATAAAAGCAGACCCAGAAGGCATCAGGGTTTTTCAAAATGGCTGCACTCTACGTGATTGCATAAAGGAGGCGAGTCTAGGCTGCCCAGCAGAGGAGCAGGAGGCGGAGACAGGAGAGGATATACAGAACCAGGCAGACCATATTTCAACAAACTGAGGAGGAAATATATGACAAATACAGACTGAGCAGCACATTTATCTTAGAGATTATCTAACTGCTGAAACCTCAGCTAGAACGCCAAACCTTGCACAGCTGCTCCATCCCCACACAAGTGCTCTGCTCACTGCACCTCTTGGCCTGGGGTAGCTACCAGGGGGTGATTGCAGTTGCTGGTGGGGTGTCCCAAAGTGCCCTGTCACGATTTTTTAGACGGTTCTTGGATGCCATACTCACACACATGTCCAGATACATATACCTACCCAGGAATGAGGAGGAGATACACAACACCAAATTGGACTTATACAGGATTGCAAACTTACCCAATATAATAGGGTATGTGGACGCAACTCATATACCCATATGTCTACCTGCAAATCTGGAATATGTGTTCCGCAAAAGGAAATGTACTCACTCACTCAATATCCAGGTGGCATGTGATGCCCATAATGTCATAACTGATATAGTGGCAAAATGTCCAGGGAGCACACATGATGCTTACATATTCAGGCACAGTGGGATACACCAATGCCTAGAACGTGGGGAGTTTGGTGAAGGATATTTATTAGGTTCTGTGTAGCACACACCAATGTCATAAATACGTGTCACTGCATAACCATGTGAAGCCATACTCATATCTGCTGTTTTGTTCCACAGGTGACAGTGCATATGCTCTGAGGCCATGGATACTCACCCCATATCTAACACCTGCCAAACAGAATGAGAGGCGCTACAACATTGGACATCAGCGAACCAGAACCGTATTTGAGAGGACCTTTGGCATGTTGAAGTCACGTTTTAGATGCCTGCACAAAAGTGGAGGTGCACTCCAGTATGCCCCAGAGACTGCAATCAAGATTGTGTTGACATATGCCATCCTACACAACATAGCAACCAGACATGGGCTACAGCTCACCCTAGATGACACAAATTCGGAGGATAAGGAGCAAGAGGCACCACAACAACAGCCTGGGGATGGTAGCATCGCAATGGAGGGCAGAAGGCGACGGGACCACATCCATGGCAGGTACATGGCTACCATTACAGCACTCACAAATGTAACAAATGTAAGACACACATAGCCAGGTTGTGCAAAACAGAACTTTCCTTTAAAGTCAGGAGGGTATTATGGAAATGTTGGTGTTTAGCTAGCAGTAAAGAAATAAAATGTAACAAAGTCTGACACATTAATATCATGTGCCTCAGGCTAAACCCAGGGAGACAACATCACACCCTCCTACGGCTACGTCCACCATGGCCTGTGCCTGGTTGGTCCCCTGATGTCTGGCGGGCACTGCTACTACGCAGAATGCGGGCATCTGAGGCAGAAACGCTGCTTACACATGATATGTCCTCCCTGTCCTGATGGGTGTCACCAATACCTCTTGCTGCCTGGGAGGTATGTATGAGGTGAACTGCAGCAGTAATGCGCCCTAGTCCTCTTGCCACATCTCCGGCAAAATGGCCTAGTTCCACCTGGAGGGTGACAGTGTGCCTTGATAGGCAGGTATTTGTGATGGCTAGGTGGCAAATGGACAGACTGAGTCGGTCCAAACGTGTAGCTGTGTTGCGCTCTATGCGCCTTATATGGGCCCGATCCGCAACCATTTCCCTACACAGGTCATTGATGGCGGTGATGAGGTTTACCATGTTTGTGTTCAAGGTGGATAATTGGTTCTCAACATTTCCAAATCCCTGTGTGAGGGTCTGTTGTATACTGTGCAGGTTCCGGTTCATCATCCACATTTGTTTGTTTTGCAGGCGGTTGACTGCTCAGTAGGGATGCCTCCAGTCAAAGGAATTGTTCTGTTGTGACATCCTCCTCACCTACATCATGTGTTCGACGATGCCTTCTACGCCCAGACCCAGCTGTTTGCAGTGGCCGACTCTCACCCATCTCACCCATCTGTGGCCCCTGTGTCAGGTGTCAGGTTTCCTGCCTCATTGTCCACATCTGTCTCTTCTGTGGTCTCACGCGCATGGTGGACAATCGGTGTGGTACTGCACTCCCCTGTAGATATGCTGACTGCCTCATCTGCTGTCATGGTGGCATCATCATCTCCCTAAACACTAGGGTCATCAGTGGATACTTGAAGGAGACCTGTGGGACACAGGGGATACACTGTCAGTGCCTCTCAGATGTGTGGCGTATCAAAATAAATAATCCTAAACAGTTGGACTACTGTACTACATTACCCATAATGCACTGTCTTTGAGGTTGGCATATAGGCATGGAACATATTTGGATGATGCATGCTTTTGTGGACTGTGGTTGTGTGCATGGTGCCTTGAATAGTGTAAATAAGTAAGAATTGCAACTTACTTTTGGAGGTTCCAGGTGCTGAACTGTCCAGGTCCCCAATTCCTACGACAGCCTCTGTCTCCAGTGTCGTCTCCACCATGCTCTCTATAGCTGTGGGTGGTGGTACTATGGATGGTCCTCCACCTGTTCCGTGCGCCTCCTTCAACCGCTCTGCCACCATTTCCTTGGCTCTGGACCTGAGGTCGTACCATCTTTTGCAAACCTCCTCGATGGTGCGATGGCTGACTCCGATGGTATTAGTCTTGCTCTGTATGTCCAGCCAAATCTTCTTTTTTTGTGTGTCAGGGACACTCATTGCTGCCCTGCCAAACAGGACCTCATGGTGTGGGCAGCACTACTCAGACAGGACCTCCAACTCTTTATCAGAGAATTTCAGCTTTCTCTTCCTTCCTGCAGTGGTTGCCTCCTTAGTTTGACTTACCATGGCTGCAGTTGCTCCTCTCAGCTGGGTGTGCCTCTGCTGTGTGTGCTAGCTAGACTCCTCCCACTTCCACGGGAGGTTCTTCCTATTTCTGAGGTCATCATCCAGCACCAGGAAGTGTGTTTTCTCTTTCTTTTGCACCCATTCGCTAATTGCGACACAGTCGCAATTTGCGATTCTGTGACACACCCATGTGCAATTTAGGAAATCGCAAAATAGAATAACGTTTTTTTCTTACATCCCGAGTCGGAAATAGCTAATCGCATCGAGTCGCTATTTCGACTCGCAATTTTTTTGCTTCGTACGTGTGGCCCTATGTGGTTTAGTTTTTACATCTGTAAACCAACGCGTGGTTGCCCGGATTCTCTGCACAGTGTGTCTGGTTTTGCACACTACATAGAGAGCCAGCCTCGTACAATGAGGCGTAAGTGGGACGTCCTCCTGCTATGTCTGTCTTTCACTGTGTTACTGTAACTAAGTGTTACACAATTACTTCACCTATTGCCTCTTAATTTAAGCATGCCTGCTCTGTGCCAAGCTACCAGAGAGTGAGCACAGATTAATTTGGGGTGTGTATCTAACTTACCCTGATGAGGATTGTGGTCCCTACTTTGACAGGGTGCATACCTCTGCCAACTAGAGACCCAATCTCTAACAGGTTCTGACCAGTGTCCTCTGGAAATCCACAAGTCCTTCTTGAGGGAATAAAACCAAGGGATTTATGTACAGTTTCACTCTAAAAACCTGAGATCTACTTTTGCTACCACCCACACAGGACATCAGGATGCGCATACTGTTCATGTGAATGACATAATAAAATGCTTTCATAGTATAGTGTGAGCAATGGTAAAACATTAGTAAGGGTAACATATTCAGACATCATGTGTAAAACCAAATCAAAATCATAAAACAAAATAGTGTTGACAGTATGAATTAATTAGTAAATACCCATTTTATATTACCATGCAGAGGTGTCTCCTCTGTTAGGACGGAGGAACGTTACACCCCCGCCAACAGCAGAAGCTGCAAAACTTTCACTATGAGGGGATAATAAACTGTGTTTATTATCACCTCGTTGTGAAAGGGGTGGGGCATCTGGGATGAGGAGCAGTGAGGGGGAGGGCACAGTACCGCCCCTCAAAGCGCATGTGTGTTGTTTGGCTGGCTATGTCAGGCTGGCAAAACACACTTGCGCAGTAGGGTCTCTCCAGCCCAGCAACTCAGTTGCCTGGCTGGAGAGAGCCTGCACAGGCTCCCAATCTGCCTGGGAGTGCCCTGGCTGGGCACTCCCAGCCAGTCCTGAAGCTGCTTTGAGCAGCGTCATGATTGGCCGCAGGGCAGGCTGGGAGCCTGTGCCTGCCTGCAGCAAGCAGAGGAAAGGAGTGGGGCAGGGCGCGGCGGCGAAACAGTAAATGTGTTCATTTTTATTTATTAATTATTTATTTTATTACATTTTAGACCCCCATCCCACTCCCCAGCGCGCCGCACCCGCCCCGCTCCTTATGAGCAAAGTAAGCCGCGACTGTTATCATGACAGAATCATAGATCATAAATAGTTATAATTGGTGATAAACACAACAAAACAATACTGATGACCACTTCATTTTGACTGACATGCAGCAAAGAAATTATTTTTGACAATGTTGAACGTAGGAGATTTGCAGAGCAAAATCACCAGCAGCTGCAACAAATTTGGCTATTATACACAGATCCCCAGGAAATATATCTGAAAAGGAAGTTGTTGCTGAGCAACAGTGGCAAAAATGCCTTAATCCCAAAAAACTATAGAATATGCCACACTACTTAGTACTAACAATAACTAAGATGTGTGGGCGCAATAAAAGAAGGCACCCTCTTGTCACCAGCTATTTGAACCTTATCTCCGAAGATTGGAAAAAACACATTAATATTTTAGAATATATCCAGCTGCACACCAAACACAGTAATTTCTCAAATTCTAAGGTTGGACCCTATTACATGAGAGCGATAAGATGGGAAAAGGAAAAAATAGTTTTGTCCACATTTATTTATTTTCTTGATTTCCAGAGGTTCAGACTCTCTGCCTGAAGGACCACTTGGTTAACCTTACATTGGTCAGTTTCATTGGGGGTGTTTATGAATATTGTATCTTGCACACAACTGTGTAGAAAACCCACAAGTGTAAATATTGATTTAATGTAGCAAATGTCACGTATTTTGTAGCATTTTGTAAGGTTTAGAGAAAATCTGTGTGGCGAAATTGTTATTGACTATACAGTTTACCACGTGAAAATTGTAAACAAAAAGAGGACCTTTTTTGTGTTAGTCCATTCATCTAACATTGCCCAATCTCACACTTGGTGAAGTAATTGCTTTTAGGGTGCAGCGAGGCATATTCTGAAATACTGCGATATTTTGTAATGACCTATTTTTTTATACATTAGAGCTTTCCGCCTGCAAGGGATCAAGTAAATATGCCTGCATGAAACTACATATGCACATATCTCTGCACAGTTACTTTTGTAATGTTATGAATGCATCATTCTACTTCTAGATGCAAAATCACTTATGTGAACCCACATCCACCCTTTCAGTGGTTAAGACTGGAGGCCTTTGTATTTTGCAAAAAAACATACTATCGGGTTTCTGTTTTTATGCTGCTCTCAGGAGAAACATACATGATTAGACACTTAAAAATGGCCTTTTATTGTCTGAGGAGAATCATTTAAAATAAAACAGACACCAAGTACTGCGTCTACAGAAAATGTGTACAGTTTTGCCTGGGAAGAGGAAAAGGTGACAGCGAGCTGCTGTTTGAGCAAATAATATGATTTGATCCCTGCAGCAATAAAGGGTGATAAAAAGGTCCATAACAGAAGTGTCAACATATGGATGGCTCTGCACTTAACTAATATTAAAACGCACCTATTGTCCCGATTTTTTAGATATCTACAGCTACGGTGCTATGAACTGCATTGCCTTTTAAACATTAGCTCTGCAGACCACTGCCCTGACAATGTTACCTCTAGAACCCCATTCCCCCATGTTCCATTACAATTAATGCACTTACGTTAAAAAGCTTTATAAAATATAATCAAGATTTTTATAATAAAACAAGTAACAATGGTTACGGCTAGGGTCGGAGTTAGCATTACATTGTCATTGCTTTTCAGTAATTTTACATACATGATTTAAATGAGATTGAAATGATTTAACTCTCTCACTCTTTAAAAACAATGTCATTTAAATGAATGCAATTAACATAATCAAATTGAATTAAAAAAGTTGGTTAGTGTTGGAACTGAGATTTTATTGTAGAATGCATGTATCACTTTATAATACTTTACAGGAAAATTAAAGTTAAGAATATGCAATTACACAACTGAATTACTAAGGGACACTATACATGTTAGGGAGAAACTAATTAACTTAAAAAAACCTCAAATAATTTACAAAAAAATACAAACACAGATAATTATCATTGCTTGAGAGTAGATTAGGGGTTGAAGTAAGGTCACATTCTTTAATCTAATTTAATTAAAAATAAATAAATATAAATCTAACTGGATTATTATTAGTAGTAAAGGACAGAGTTATGGGTCTGCATCAATAATGAGGTAAAGATCAAAATAAGATGTGCTGAGGTGTTGGTAAATTAACTGCTAAAATAAGATGTTTAGTGAAATATGAAGTAAAAGCGTCAAGGTACAAGTGGCAATCGTTGGGGATTAAGTGGCATGTATCATGGGATGGGACCCCTTTAACCCTAATGTTCCAATTAGGATTTTGTGTTTACTAACTAGAGTAAGGGTTGCACAGTAAGGATATATTATTTTTATAGAAGATATATCATAGTAAAGCAATTAAATATGCATTGCAATCAATGTATAATAAACAGCATCTGGCACTAGCAAAGATATAAAGGTCAAAATGAGTATACAGTGTTGAAGTAATAATTCTTTTGATGTAAAAAATAGACTGAGGATGCAGGGAAAATGAGGTTAACGTGTCAACACCAAGTTAAAAGAAACACTAACTGGAGAGAAAGTGTCACACATCCTAAAATGGGAAGCCCCTGCATCCTATGGGGTGGTTGTTTCTATACAGATTGTAATCTAGTCAGTGAATATATAATACTGTTACAAAAATTAGTTCAGAAGCCTCTATACCACTGTTAGGATAATAGTAGGCAAACAGAAAATAAAAAAGTGTTTCTGTCCAGTAAGTTTTGTGATTAGATTTAAAGAACAGCCTCTCTTTATAGGCAAACAATTCACATGTTGCTTTTAGTCCTTGTGCAGGCAATGTATCCCCATTACAATACATAGGATTCTGTAATTCCTGTATAAATGTCAATCTCTAATTTATTTATAATTTGTGACTAGTGACACACTCAGTCACTGATGACAAAGAAAAGACGTCAGAACTCAACTATTATAGGTTATTACAGTTAGATTTCGACCTCACAATACCTTTTTCCAGAGCCAGCAGCCAAAGTGAAAGGCAGGTCAGAGAGCATAATTGAAGCAGCTGTTTAAAGCAATGAAAACAGAACATTGCTTTTCTTTCTTCTGCTTTATTTTAATAGTTTGCACTGACAAGCAGAAAGAATATATTTATCTTTTTGCACTCCTTAGATGAAGAAAATCTAGAATCTTTCTGCATGTTTCTACACATTGGAAGCTACTACCAATTTTTTAAGAAATAACTGAGTTGTATTGATCTGTTTTTTAATATCTGTTTGCAACAAATATTTAACAGGTTTCTGGTGTGTTTTATTGTGCACTAGAGGTTTTATTTTTACTCTTCATGTTTACAAACATGCCTGCTCTTTCATATGAAAGACCTCCGCACTAAGGTTTCAAGTGGTTTGTGGGGAAGGTGATTGTGTTACTTTGTATTATATGGGATACAATGCCCTCTGGTGTACATAATAAGGATTTTGCAAGTCACCTCGGTGTTCCATAACTTTATAAAGGAATTCGGCGTTCGGCATCGTTCCTCTGTATGGTTACGGAACTCTTCGGTGACTTGCAATATCCTTACACTGTACATAGCTGGTCCTTTTTCCTTATATAAAATCAGGAAGAGTTAACTAAATTCAACAGTCTGGTAGTTTATTCCTGGCCCAAGGACCACTACTTCAGTTAAAGCAGGAACCTTCTTAAAGTCTTGATGAGGATGAAAAAATACAGATATCGCTCTGCTGAAGTGATAACTTGCAAACCAGATTACACTTTACTGTTTTAATGGCTCAGCCAAAAAAATCTAGTGATGTGAGAGGATATAGGGATGCCCTCTTTACTCCTATCTAGCTCTTCAGTTGGACATGACCTCAGTTTGAGGTGAGGGCACATACATTGGTCCTTCTATACTTAGAAAACTACAAAAAGAATCTGAACCCACCTCAATGACTCAGTGGAATATTACATTACCCAGAACTACTCTTGCGAGGATATTTATGCTGAAAATCAGAAATTGCTGATACTGCCTTCCATTTGTTGATTTGTGGGAAGAGGTCTATAGACAATACACCTGAACAAAACTGCTCTCAAGGACAACCTGTTTCTGCTGTTCTGTTCTGCATGGTGATCCAGAAACGTGCTTTTCCAAATGATTGCCTGTGCCCAATCAGAATAGCCTGAATACATGACTCAATGTATGGCAGTCAGATTGGCTAAAACATCATTTTGTTCAGGCAATTTACAGTGGCTTCCTTTGGACCATTCAAAATCGTTATTTGTGCTTAGATGGTTCTGAGCATTGTGAGGATGGCTGGGTCAGAGTCATATTCCCAAACCACATTTCAGTCCTGAAAGGCTCACATCTGGTGTGTGATTGCCAAAGCAGCAGGAATCCTTTAGAGGTCCTTTGTAGACCTGTGTCTCACTGTGGGCTGACGGACATTTCAAAATTTGTCAGGCAATTACTCCATCAAGGCGATGGAGTAATTTACTCCATCACCCTGATGTAGCAAATACCGTCTGTCAAAATATAAATCAACTTGATAGGCTATAATGCACTTTTAATATGGCGGGCAGAATATCCATCCCATTTGTGACAGATTAACTTGTCTGTCAGTGTTTAAATCAGGCTCTAAGTGTACAGATAAGTGAATCAAATGCAATTAAATATGTTAGTGATTTATGAAAAAGTTTCACTTGAGTGGGTGTAGAGCACATGTGTGTAGGATTTTCCTACCACTGTACTGATACACATATAGGGATGTCCGCAAGTGAAATGTAAGATACGCAGAAACATACACACAGACACAAAAATGCATGCATGTATGAAGATACTCACAAGCACACAGACACATACACCCTAAGGCACTCTTAATTACTGAGTGACAGAAGGTTTAACTTTATTAATATGGTGTAATTTACAAAATCAAAAGTTACTCCTATTTACAGGTGCAAGTAAGGCCTGTCAGAAAACTTTCTTTGTTAATGAGGATTATATGTGCAGTAACTTTTTTATGATGACTGACCCCATTTCAGAGACGTTTCAAGGCATGTACAAAATGTGCAATTGCACAGGGTTCTCACTTTTCAAAGAGGCCACCTGGAGCAGGGATTTTTTTAGGTTGAACTTTTTACTTTAGTATACTTATTTGTGAGCATAAAGCACGTTGAGTGCTTTCCTTTGTTTAAGTGTCCTTTAAAAATCCTTGCTTGCTAGTGGTCAGTGGTTTCTCTTTGTGCATCCTACGGAACACTGGCCAACTACTGTATCCTTGTGCTTTGTCTGTTTATCTGGTGTTTTGTGGAACTACTTTCTTCTTTTATTCCTGCTGGTAATACTGTTTCACTCAATTGCACAGTGCCCTCTACAGACTGAGGAATGCAGCATCTGGATCACTGCTCCAGGCTTCCCTCATAAACAGGCTTGTAAAGATTGTCTTTTCTCTTCACATGTGCCTAACGGCGCCCAGCGCACGCTATCAATCAGACTTGTTCCAGGCAGGGCTCTTTATTTTCTTTCCACATGCTTCGTCTACGACCTCACCCTGCAACAGGAGAGGGGAGGGGCAAAAAGCAGAAGTGCTGCTTTCTAGTTTGTGGGCAGGAGCCACCGGACAGAGTTTAGCCGTTTTTGGAGATGACCTTGCATGTTTTTTATGGAGTTGGTTTTGGGAATTGGTGCTCGTAGTTGCTTACATTATCCGTCCATCTTTGGAAATCCTCTGCTTTTGTGCTACTTCCCCCTTTAAAATTTCCACTCATAGGCCTTGGGATAAATAAGTGGTACTGAGGCTATTATTCACCAGAATACAAACAAGGTTAATCAACTCACTCCGCCGGCCCTGTCACCTCCTCTCCATCTATAATGTTTTTGTTTTATTTTGACTAAAAAGTAAGTGGCAGGAAGGGAATCATATTACTCTGCCCCCGGTCTCTGCTGCTATTTCACTCCCAGCATTGCAGCTGCCTGAGAACCCAGAGGCATCTCCCAGTGCTGTCTACAGACATTAACTCTTACTAGACCATGACGTAGCTATAGTGCACTCTTCTCTTTTTCTTACATCATGCTTCAGGAATTTGCATGCATTTTTAGTCACCTTGCACAAAACGTTCTGGAGTGCTTTAAATGATTTCACAAATCCATGTGAGCTACACTCATGAACAGTTTAGCCCAGTCTGGGCCTTTTATGGATCTGTGGCACCTATGTGGAGTGCACTTAGCTTGGGGATATCATCCTTCGTGCTCTGCCATTCATGTACAGATTGACTGTCCCGGGAATACTGCTTTCACAGGCCCTTAACTCTGCCCTCTTCAAAGTGGCTATTGGTTACAGTTAGTATTCTTATCTAACCAACACGTGTCTTCTGTTCTTTCTTGTAAATAGTCAATCCCATCTAAAAGCCATATGCCTCGATTGGATTCTGTATAAACTATTTGTGATCAACCAGTGATGTGGAATTTATAGCAGAGAGATAAACTTTGGAATGCGGCATCCGGATCACGCATGTGCTATCAGTCCAGACTTGCTCCAGGTAGGGCTCTTTATTTTGTTTACACACTCTCCACCTGTGACCTCACCCTGCAGCAGGAGAGGGCGGGGGAAGAACCAGGAGTGCTGCAAGGGAGAGAGAGAACATTAACTTTGTGCCTGCTTTTACACATTCTGGTTTGTGGCCAGGAGCCACCAGACAAGGTTTTGTAGTTTTTATTTTTAGATGACCTGTGTTTGAGGATGGATTATTAGTAGAGATAAGTTTGCACATGCCACTAGCAATAAGGCCACCATCACAACATAAGGTCTGGTCAAGGTCTCAATACATTAACCCCTGGCTCAGCACTTGGAAGCTGCCTATGAGCAGGCAGGCTTAACTTAGGAGACAGGTATGTAAAGCAATTAAATACACCAGTACAGTAAATAAGTAAGACACACCACAAAATAAAAATCCTACTTCAGTTGATAAAAATAGGAAATAGGTTTATCTTTAAAAAGACACCAAAAAGGACAATAATTCAATACAGCGAACTGGAGAAATTAATTTTTAAAAAAGAAAAAAAAAAAATGCTTAAAAGCTAATCGCACAAACAGGGGACATCTGGTCGTGCTAGACCGGGACAAAGTCACAATTTAAGATTGACCACGATGGAGCCCTGCTCAGATACGCTGAGCTGGAGGCCTCAGTCAAAGTTTTACCTTCGGATTTAGTCATTTTTCTGGAGCTTGTTCCCTAGTCATCAGCCAAGGCTCCTCATCAGGCTGGGATCCAATGCAACATCATTGGCTTGGCTCAGCATGAGCTACCGGTCAACACATGGAAGTCTCATCGATGAGGAAAAGCTCTGGAGCTTCTGCAGGATGAACCTGAAATACAGGTCGGGTTCGGTGATTCTTACCTAGCTTTTTCCAGAAGTTGTTCCAAACTTCTCCAAACTTCTGGAACTCCTTCCTGAAGTTCTCCTTGAAGGCCTATGTTTCCCAAACACAAATCCAAGGGTTGAGAAACTTTGAAATGGTCCTTGGAAGTTTGGACTATAATTCCGACAATGCATCTGGCCAAATCCTTAAGCGTCCCCTGTGCGTACTCCAGGCCGGGGGCTTCTTGGGAGAGGGGGGAAGCAGGAAAGCTCTGTTAACCTTTTGCATTGAGGAAATTCACTCTTTACTCCTTTTGGAAGCAAGGAAAAGTCTCCTGGGCTGTAGTTCCCAGTGTACAGCAGGAGCAGTCCTTCAGAGACCAGTCCTCTGGGATGCAGGCAAGGGTTCCAGCAGGGCGGCCCTTCTTCTCCTTATAGTTTCAGGCAGAATATCTGAGTTGCTATGTAAGTCTGACATTTATTCAATGGTTTGAGGGGAAAAGCAGGTGGGCACCCCTGTCCAATGAAATGTAGGGTGCCCACCAAAAAGCAAAACAGCTTCCTCCAAAGTGTGGCATATTCTTGTCCCTCAAAGCACTGCACTTTAAAAATCCAAGATGGAGGATTCCTCTCCAGAGGAGTAAGACCTGGTTAAATGAACCAACTGGTGTGGCTCATTTCTATTAACATTCCCTCTCCAGACCTTCAGCAAATCCAATTCCTTGGCCTGCCATCTAGCGTTGGGGTACAGGAAGAGGGGGTAGGCCTGGCTGGCATTCCTTTCTGTCCTGTTCTCTTTGAAACCCAGTTTGATTTACCCAGTCCCCTTTCTGGCCTGTGATTTGCAGCTGCATAGCTCTCCTCACCAGATAACCTCTGCTCTATGTAGGTCACTTATCACCTCATCATAGCAGCCTGGCTAAAGGCCTGTGCTTTGCACCTGCAGAGCCTCCCTCACCAGATAACCTGTGCTCTATGCAGGCCACTTATCACATCATCACAGCAGCCTAATTAAGCCTGTTAAGGCTGACCAATCAGACGAGGCCGCTAGAAAGCTGAATTTTGGCTCACAGAAAAGAAAGTCTGATAAGTCTTTTCTGCAAACGTTATGATACATTCAACAGTGGCAAATTGTTAGATTTATCATTACCAATCTTTTGAGCCCTTGAATGGCATTTCTAGCTCCTTCCTAGCAACATGTATATGTATATAAAATATATTCCAATGTTAGCTATGGAGCTAGGTATCTACAATGGGGAAAAGCAAAATGGGCAGTTTTTTCCCCTCAATAGCACATACAGTATAAAACATCTTTTATAATGTCTGTGCTTATAGTTACGTGGCACCCGACCCCTGGGGCACCTAGGGGAGACCTTAGGGGTAAGATATGTAAAACTAAGGTAGAGTATCACTTTGGAAGCCCTGCTAATTCCAAAACTGAATTTACATACATTTTTACTTTTATAAGGCAGTCTGCAAAACAGGGCTACCTTTAAAAATTACATCAGGCAACACAGCAGTGCAAATTCCAGTGCAGGAAATCTACTGGGCCTCTAAACCACCATGACCTTTTATATACAAGGGACTTGTAGGTAGTTTGAAACCCCCTTTACTTATTATATTAGGGACATAGAGGAGTCTGTAATTGCCAATTGTAATTATACCTAATTACCATTTAGCTTTTCAATCTGAGCACTGGCCCTGGGTCAGGTTAACCGAGCCCAGGGAACAGTCACAGTCAGTTACCACCAGTATCAGCCAGAAAAAATGGGGGTAAACAGGGCTAAAAGGATGACTTTCTCAAAACCTGGATTTGTTTGCAGTTTTATTTAGCACTAACTGGACCCAAAGGTACTGGAGCGCTTTACATGAGCACCAATTATGTTACAGAAGGACACATTCATGTTTTTAAGGAACAGGGATATTACATCGTTTTCTCCCAGAATCACAGGATGCTGATCGTGGTCACCCTCTGAAGAATCCTCCCATCTGCCCTCCCGGTCACCACAGCAACCCAATTACCAAAGAAAGAAGCTCCCCATAAGTGAGACCGATTGGTTTTGTCAGTGTCTGTCTATCTCACTGTTCAGAGCTGGCTGCTTACCTGTGATCCAGATCCAGGTTTTTCACTGTCCAAGATAAGGGCCGCTTCCAAATATGTCCCCAGAAATTGTGACAAAGTCACTGCCCATTACGATCATGACTTGCTCACAAATGAATACTCAATCTTTAATGATAACATCTTACCGGCTTTTGTTTTGTACATTTGAAGTAGAATTCAATTCATTCTGCTCTTCCCTGTGGTAGCAGTCTTCTTTTGGTCTTCTAAATTTTTATTTTTGTCCGGAGACATCATCTGAATTCTGCTGGGCTGTTTAGCTGATTCATTTCCCACTTTTCCCACTCTAATGTCTTTTAAGTATAATTTCATCTGTGGCCTCACATTTCATCTGTTTATAACGGCAGTTTACTTTTGAAACTGCCACTTCTACCTCTTCCTCTTCTTTCTGTGATTTTCTAGAGAATTATTTGCCTCTCGCATTCTTACAATGTATGAAAAGGCTTACGAGTGGAGTAGTCTTCCTCCAACCCTTAGCGAGGTGATTATAGTTACTCTTTTGAAAATGGGTATGCCCGTTACCTGCTATGCGTCTTACAGGCCACTACTGGTACTAAAAACTGACACTAAGAATTTGGCTAAAATAATTACTAACCAGCTGACACCATATATGCTGGGACTAGTGTAGTAAATCTGATGAGATTTGATCCAGGTCGATCAACAATGTACAATCTATGCACCTTTTTTGGCACGATGGACCAGCTACATCTAATTATAAAAGCCACATTTGGGATAAAGAAAAGGGTTTCAATTCACTTGAATGCGTGTACATGAAGGCTATCCTGAAGGGAACGGGATGGGGACCACATTTTAATCCTGGATTTCCTTGTTCTATTCTGTTCATGACACTAAAGGTTGAGTAAAAGGGGAGTTATTCTGATGATTTAACATCAAATAGGGCAGTCGACAGGGCTGCCCACTGTCTCCATCTTGCACTTCAGCAAATGACCCACAGGTGTGAATAGGCCAGGCGCATCACACTTAGATTGGGTTGTGATTTAGAGGAAAGTGCATGCATATCTTGTTATATGCAGATTATATCTTCCCATATGTGAGAGACCCTAGTACTAATCTTTCCATGGTGCCTTTTAGAAACTCCTCTTTTTGGTGGTTTGTTAGGCCTCAAGATAAATTGGAATAAGGCTTTGATAGTCCCTCTCATTAACTGCATGGAATACGTACAATGGAATTCCCTCTGCAGTGGAAGGAGGACTCGGTGCGCTGTCTGATATTAACATACACTTGTACCTTTAGGTGCTCCTGTAGGGTTCACCAACAATGGGCAAATTGTCAGAATACATGAATCGCTGGATAAGCGTGCTGCTGTTGCATCACCATTATACAATTGCTAGTTCTCTCTAAGTTTTTTTAATTCTTTCTTAATGCACCTATTACCTGAACTGGCGCTTTTTCTATCATCTAAAAACTTATAAGGTAAATTTATATGGCAAGGAAAGCAACTTAGAGTGCAATGGTGCACCCTTATGTTGTACTTTGAGGCTGAGAGCTTTTCAGTCACTGACCTTAAATAATATATTTATATTGCTCAGGTGAGATTTGCACATTTTTGGTTTCTCAGCTACTCGGGAACTCCCTCATCTTGAGGCAGAGGGTGATACTATGCTCTCTTTAGATTGCTGGGCTTCCCACAGGGATACATTATGGAGATTCTTCCCACCATGAAATATGTTATAGCTTTGGCCCATGTGTTGCAATGTGTTGGAGAAGGGGCCAAGCACTCCAGATTGGATGAAGGACTTGATCTTTTGCAGTGACGCACCTGACACTTATGCTACACCACTCCCAGCCACATTCAGACCTAACAGCATTTGTCCCCTCCCCAGGAGGTAACTACAACCTCAGAACCAAAGCTCATGAACATGAATGTCAATCTCAGTTCCATATAATTGAGGATGTGAATTATTGACCCCACTTCAGGATGTCTATGGTTTGATGCAGTCGGATATAAGATGCTGGCTATAAATGATACTTTTATACGTTCTATTTATTGCAGAATGCTAATCTTCTGATTAAGTTAGGAATGTGTCACATAAGTCCCTCTTTTTTGTGTAAACATATGTTGTCATTTGCGATACTGAGAAAATAATAAACTCCTAACACCTTTATTTGTAATTCAGTTCCTGCTTTCATTACTTCCTTACAGGTTCTGCCTTCCATATGACCTTTGTCATCTTTCACTCTACACTTCAGACGCGCCTCTCTCCCTCCTTTAACTTATAATCACTGTTAATTCTTTTCTCCACCCTCCATTCTTATAAATTCAACTTAAATTATTTGTGAGCATTCATTCAATGGAATAATTCAAGTTACAACTCTGCTTAGACTACAACAGATAGAAACCAGAGACGATCATGTGAAATTCTGTACTGTAAGACTCTCTTTGTTTGGTGTTTCACATGTGATGAAAGGAAAACGCCATTTTCTGCCATACATTTGAGTTATCTTAATGTTTTTTTCATCGCTTTTATTTCATGTTCAAGTTTAGAGATGGAGACCTTTCAGCCAAATACGTGCCAAAGTCGTCATTTATATTTTGCAGGTCGTAGGCAACTGTGCCGTCATTATTTTTTCCATTCTGAGAACTTTAACTGCATTTCCTATTGATCACATTACAAAACATCATGATGTAAACCAAACCCTGCACATTCCAGAAGATATAAAACAACTACATCTTCAATTTAATATCCATTTCTTTTAAAATCTCTGAACGGATTGAAAGCATCTCATAGTAGAACGTGTAAACTTGCCTACGCCTTTAATAAATTCCTTCGTAAGCACCTCCTAACATAATAAAACTTGAACAATTGTAGTGTTGAAATATGAATAGAGACATTCAATACCGCTTCAGCGTGTACAGTCTCCGCCCGGCCTGATTTAGAAGAAAATGGTAACCTTTATATAGAGCAACGGTTTTGAAACCCAGTTGTTCAATGCTCTAATGTCAGAGAAATAAAAAAAACTGCTTTCATTTTCGTAGCTTGAAGCCTACTAGACAGCGCAGCTGTCTGGTTTGCAAATACTTCTTGGGGGCTTTTCAGGGAATACATTTCACCCATTGCTTACCACTGCCTTTGTGGTTTGTAACTCACACTTTCTTGCTTTATTTGTTTTAAGCTGCCCAGCTTGTCTTTGTCCATCCCTTGGAGCATAACCTGTTTACTGTATTCTTCAGAGCGCTCACTTTTCGTAAACAGGCCTTTAAATGTTGTTCTTATCTTATCACATTTTCTGTGCATTTGAAGAAAAAGGTCCAATGTTAGGCTCCCTCTCCAAGGGAGCTTGGTGTTTACTTTTCTTTTGCTGGCTTCAAAGTAACTTGCTTTATGCGATAATCTTGCTGGATACTGGGGGTGGGAAAAGAAAGTTTTTTTTCTAGCACACAACAAAAGTTAAATGTCTGTAAATGAACTGTGCAGACATTTTCAGAATATATCAGAATTTGGAAAGAACAAAACAGGCACATTTTTTGAAAGTGTGGTGGAAACAAATATTTTAATACAATCAGAACAAATCAATACACTTGGTGATGTCATTTCCATACATCATAGTTTGTGCACTGTATAGTGCTACCAGTAAAGCTGCATGTGCAAATGTAATGGTCATTTCAATTGAAAATGTGTTGTCTGTAATGGCAGTGCGCGATCATACCATTCATACTCCAATTTACACCACTGCACTCTACAATACTCTACTCCGTTCTATGCCACTCCACTCATGCCACTCTATTACACTCCACTGTACAATACCCTGCTGTGCGACACGTCACACTACTCCACTCTCCACCACTATTCTCTGATGTCACAACCATCTTGTGCCCTATGTGCTATGGGTTTTATTACCCAGCCTCATATCATCCTTCCCTTGTGATTAGTGCCTTCCTATATCTAGCACTCCATGGTCCCCCCTCCCAGGAAGCTTGAACCTCTGACCCTCCTGATCTACAATCCTCACACTTTGGTGAAATAAAAGATTCCACCAGGACATCTTCTATTGTAAATGTTAACCCTGTGCACGTCATTGTAACTGCTCCCACTCGCATACCTCTGGCCTCGCCATAAATGTTTTTGGGGGGATAATAATGAACTTGATGTGTTTTGTAGTCAGCGTCAGTTACAATTTCTGATTAAACCCGGAGCCTTTCCTTTTGACACAGCTAAGACAGCCTTTATAATATCCTATCTTGGGGGAACAGCTGATAACTGGGCTATTTCACTCATTAAAAGATTTTGGAAAATTTAAAGAGGCGATGTGTTTTCTCTTTGCTAAACACACCTTTATTTAGTCTTGTGATAATGAGTTATTTAATTTACTCTAGGGTAATAAGGATCTTGTGACCTATTACAACCTTTTGTAGACTGTTTACTGAA
Organism: Pleurodeles waltl; assembly: GCF_031143425.1. NCBI lineage: Eukaryota > Metazoa > Chordata > Amphibia > Caudata > Salamandridae > Pleurodeles > Pleurodeles waltl. The sequence continues at coordinate 419,589,262 of NC_090444.1, read as the reverse complement.
ACCCAATGGCCAGAAGAGAAGAGAACTTTCCTCTTTTATAGACGTCTGAGGGATGACTTGAAAGATTCCTTAGCACACACTGTAATTCTTCCATCGGACTGTTCTGAGCTAATTGTTTTAGTCGTTCGGTTAGACCATAGGTTAATTGAACATAGTGGAGAATACCTTTGATGGGAACCTAAACTGTTTGTGTTATGTCTAGTGGGTAAAGAACTAGAGACAAAAAAACAGGTTAATGTAGAGTCTATGCAGACAGGGGGCTTACATGGTCCTAAAAAAGATTGAGGAAAAAGATTAAATTTATGTTTGTATTGTTGTAAAGCAGGACACTTTGCTCGTTAGTGTATTGTGAAACCAAAAGGGAATCAAAAGAATGTTTCTGTAATGGCTGCTCCAATGCAGGAAACCTAGAGAGCCCGGCTGATGTAGGGGTCAACCAGTTGGGTAAGGTCCTAACACAGACCCACCAGTTTTTGGTAAACACTTCACATAAAATTCCACAAACATTTTACTAAAATAGTCACTTTAGTACTTTCACCTCAACAGCGTAAGGTATTACCTATACTCTTAGACCCTGGAGCTACAGGGAACTTTTTAGATCTAACATTGGCCAGTTCCTTGCATATACCATGTGTTAAGAAAGGAGCACTGGAACCAGTTAGATCTGTTGGTGGCTCAGAGTTTCTTCCGGAATGATTACTTATGAAACTGTTCCTGTTACTCTAGCATGTGAGAATGGGCATACAGAATCCTTGATCTCATAGACACACCTACATTAGGCACTATTTTAGGGGTCCTATGGCTTTAGCTTCACAATCCACCTCATTGATTGGTCTTATCGCCTTGTCACCAGAATTTCCCTAGATTCCCATTTTTGTCAAAACCATTGTTATAAAGAACCACAGGAAGTTTTATCTTCATTGACGTTTGTTGTATTAAAACAAGAATGTGCAACTCATGTTCCTGTAGAATTTCAGGTCTTTAGTGATGTTTTTAATGAACAAAAGGCTACACAATTATCTCCTCATAGGGAATATGATTGCAGCATAGATTTAATTCCAGGTGCAGCGCTTCCTTGTAGTCGGGTGTACGCTCTCTCAGACCCAAGAGACAAAATACCTGGATGAGTTACTAGCCCTGGGAATTATTCAGCATTCCTCCTCTCCTGCCTCTTATTCACTCTTTTTCATACTGAAGTAAAATGGTGAGTTAAAGGCATGCATAGACTACAGGGCTTTGAATAAGGTTACTGTTAAGAACAAATATCCATTGCCCCTGGTTCCAGTCTTGCTCGATCAGGTTCGGAAATCCACTGTGTACACTAAACTAAATCTGCGAGGCGCATACTACATCATCTGTGTATAAGAAGGCAATGAGTGGATAACAGCCTTCTGAACCACATTTAGGTTACTCAAGTTTGCAGTCATACCTTTTTTGGGTTACATAATGCCCCTGCAATGTTCCAATATTTTATAAAAAAGGTTTTGCAAGATCTATTGGACGTTTGTGTAGTAGTATACATCAACGACATCCTCATTTATTCCCAGTACATGACAGAACACATAGTACATGTGTTGAAGTAAGCCTCAGCAAGGCCTACTAGTGCAAGGGGTTCACCTTTCTCTGCACAAAGTCCTCAGACCATGTAGGAAGAAGTTGGCACAGAAACTGAAATAAAAGACAAAGTTTATTAACCTCATGAGGTGGTACTACAGTTCAAACAGCACCCTTTGGTAATGTTTGAAGTAGCACACTGAACTGAGAGAGCATGGTCCTTTTATACCCACGCAGGGGCTAAAAGGAGGTGGTACAATTATAGAAGCAAGACTTGCATACATGTAAGGTCATGTGGAAATGCACAGTCGACAGGTAGGAGGAGCTAACAGTTTTCAAGGACTAACAGCTGCAGACCTTACTGAGCATGTGCTAAAGTGGGAGATGCTAAATATAACTTGTCACTAGGCAGATTTTCAAGAGTAGTTAACAGAAAGGTAGGACAGAGCATATGGTGAGCACATGGCAGCATGTGTCAAAGAAAATGGCTGCCATGAATACAAAATGGATTCCGTGAAATGTTCACAATAGTTACTAAATACAAGATGTCTTCCGCTAACGCTTAATCTAATCGCTGCTAAACTACAACAGACGACCCTTTCAGCATTAGCTGAAGACATTCGTCTTTCTAGGATAATCTAAATATTCATCTTGTATATTTATGCTCATCATTTCAGTTATTTCCTTATCTAACATATGTTGTGCTTTCATTTCTGTAATATTTCTTTTGGTAGGCATACAAGCAGTAATACACATGGAGCAGAACATTGGACCACACTGAATACAGATACAGCATGTGGAAAATATTGCAATCATTACACATAGGATAGTCAGTAGTTTCCAGCCCCAGGCGGAAACAAGAGCCCAAAACCATCCAGAAAAAGTCCAAGTACCAGTCTCTGTGTGGATTTCTGCAGCAATTTTATGCAATTCAGATATTGCATCATATACTGAAGGTGAGTGATCAGGAATGAAAACACAGCAACTACTACTGATGATGCGACATTCACCACCTCGGTCAGCTAATATCACATCTAGTACCATACGATTTTGGAGCGCTACAATCCTCGCAATTTGGAGTTCCTCAGTAATATTCCCAAGTGCCAGAGCTGCCTGATTGGTAACAGCTTCCACAACACTAGTCAATCGTCTCACTTTCCTACTGTTTAATGCAGCACCCACAAAGGGGAACAACCCTAAATTAGAATCAACATATTGTTGCAGGCTAGTATCCGTTTGGTCTACCTCATTTGTACTTATTGCCCTTTTATATCTATTTTTAACGATGTCATTGAACAGTTTAAACTCTCGGTGATATGATGCAGGGGCTAAAAACACAGGGGGTAATAGAAAAGATACATAACACACACCTGTCCACCCAACAGGTAGTTGGTAATATCCATAGTTACTACAAACAAAATATGTATTATGTGAAGCTGTAAAACTACTATTATTTACACCCTCAATAGTTCAAATCAAGGTACAATCGCTTATCCCTACTGGAATTCGACCAATGCTACGTATACATAAATCTGCTTTCGTTTTTGTAACAGAAATAACAAATTGTTCTTTCTTGTCTCTTATATTTGTGAAGACATATGGGGGGTCATTACAACCTCGGGGGTCTTTTTACAAGACCGCCGAGGGACTGCCGTGCTGAAGACCGCCAGTGGTGGCGGTTTTCCGCTCGGCGTATTATGACTGTTGGCAGCTCTACGCCATTTATCCGGCGGAGAGCCGCCAACAGCCATAGTGACAGGCGGCGGGGAAGTGGAGGTTGCTCCACTTCCACCGCCACGCCAACAGAACACCGCCCAGCGAATCACGTCCTGTGATTCGCCGTGGCGGTGTTCTGGTGGCGGTGTGGTGTCGGCGGAGCTGCCCCCATGGCTCCCGTCCCCTCCCGGAGGAGCGAAGGAACAGGTAAGTCGATCGTCCGTTGGAGGAGGGGGGTGGGGGGATGTTGTGTGTTGTGTGCGTGCATGGGGGTGTGCGTGGGTGTATGTAGAGGGGGTGTGTGAGTGCGTGTATGCTTGCGGGGGTGTTGCGTGTTTTGGGAATGAGTGCGTGTATGTCTGTAGGTATGTCTGTATGGATGTGCGTGTGTATGTTTGAATGTGTGTGTGCCTGTCTGACTGTGTGTGTGGATGTTGGCATGTGTGTCGGTGTGTGTGCGTGTATGTGTGTTGGAGGTGCCTGCATGCGTGTCGGGTGTGTATGTGTAAGGTAATGTCTGGGGTCAGGAGGGGGGTCCTGACACCCTTGGGGGGTGGCAGGGGTGGTGGGGGGTATAGGAGAGGGAGTCGGGGTGGGGGTGGGGGAGACCCCTATCAGTGCTAAGGAAGGAATTCCCTGGCACTGATAGTGCTTACCGCCATGGATTTCATGGCGGTTCCTACCGCTGGAAGTCCACGGCGGTAAGCCGGGTCACAAGACCGGCGGCGGTATTGTCACGGCCGCCGGGCTGGAGACCCAGGTCTCCAGCCCAGCGGGCGGAACAGAGAAGCGGCGGATGACCATGGCGGTAACCGCCATTATCATAATTCCCAAAAAAAGACCGCCAGCCTGTTGGTGGTCTTACCGCCGCTTTAACACCGTCCGCCAGGGTTGTAATGACCTCCATGGTATTGAAACATTGTCCGGTTGATACTCTTCCCATTCCCATTTAGTTCCTTTGGCTTGGGGATACCCATCTTTGTCTTGGTAGCATACTTTATGAAGGCGAAAAAGAAGTCTGCCCTCTGTACGTTTTCCAGATGCAAACAAATGCGTGTACCAAGCTTGACAAGAACCATTGTGTGAAAAAGGAAGAGGAATGAAAGGTGTTCCTCCTTTCTTTTGATGTGCAGGTATCATTCCACATACCCGACAGTTAGTAGTATTTGTAGCATTATGAGTATGATGCAACATCTGAATTAAAGTATTATTGAAGTACGATTGACGGTGCTTCTGCTCCTGATAGGGAAGTGTAAAGTAATAGTGATCCTCTGGTACTGGAGTAGTGGCAACAAAAATCTCACGAGCAGGAGCCTTCTTTTCAACAAACCAAGTGATTGTTGCTGTAACCACCAAAACAACAACAAACCCCATAGTACTAATGATCAGTTTGTTATTCATTTTAGCAACAGTGATAATCGACCCTTTTAGAAATGAATTAAAAACAATCGTTGGAGCTCTTATCCCTGGGCAACCGCTGATTTCTTCACCACGGGCCAAGACGGGTGTCACTACTCTAATGCATGGCTGATCCCCCCCCCCCTTGCCACATTGGCTCTCTGTTTCACTAACCCAGGGTGGGAGCTCAACCAGTTTTTTCCCCCAAAAATTCAGATTCTTTCCTCGGTCTCAAATTATATCGCAACACTCCAGAAGTAGTATGGTCCGGGATGACTTCTGCAGATTCGTCAGGTGATATAGCACGGCCTTTCTCCGTAGTCAAAATCTCTTGATGATCGGTCAGCACAGCAGGCTCCACCAAGGTAGGTAGCAATCTCTCGCGCAGTGAGTACTATGGACCCAATTCTTTTGGTTCATCACTCGAACTGCTGTCCTTGTCGCAAGGAGCACCTGTTCTGGGCCTTGCCACCTTGGTTCCAAGCTGCTTGATCTTTCAAAGGACTTAATCATCACCTGGTCACCAGGTCGGAGTTCATGGCCTTCACCTGTAGATCTGTCAGGAAGTGCTTCTCGAACCTGTTGATGAATAGAAACCAAATTGTCGGTTAACTGTGCCAAATAATCATTCATCAGGACACAAGGTACATCATATACAGAATTTGGCTTAGGAACTCCCCAAATATTCATTGGCCTCCCGATTACTATTTCATAGGGGGTCAGGCCTGTTCGAGAGTGTGGCACTGACCTAATAGACAATAATGCCAACGGTAATGCATCCCGCCAAGTTAAGGATGTGGAAGCCTGTATCTTCGCTAACTTCAGCTTCAAAGTAGCATTATACCTTTCCACCAACCCTGCTGATTGTGGGTGGAAATCCGCATGGAACTTCTGTTTGATCCCTAATCCTTTCAGGACATACTTAATAACTTCCCCAACAAAATGAGGTCCGTTATCATTCCATAAAAGTCTGCAAACACCAAACCTAGGGAAAAATTCTTTCAAAAGTACCTTTGCTGTGGAAATGGCAGTATTATCCTTTGTGGAAGAAATCAGCGCCTGTCTGAAGGCATCGGGGGCACTCATCTGTGGGGCGGAGGTTAGCTTGATGGAGCCTTTTAGGGGTGAGGTAGGCTGTGTGTAAGTAGAGGGTTTGTAGCGCTTGAAATCGTGTAGATATGGCCAGTGTTCGGGGTGCGGCCAGCGCGTCTCTCCAGTCTAGTTCTTCCAGGGGGCCCACCCAACCCTCCCATTTCCGGCGAAGCTTCTCAAGGGGTGGAGAGGTGTTTGTTAGGATGACTCGATATACCTGGGAGATCCCTCCTTTTTTTATGTGTCCCATCATTACCTTTGCTTCGAGAGGGCTGTGCTCCGGAATGTTGTCCCCCGGTTGCAGGTGTACTGCTAAGGCGTGCCTTAGTTGAAGGTATTTGTGAAATTGGGTCTTATTCAGATCGTGTGACCTCTGAAGCTCCTCAAAAGTTCGGATTTGTGAGTCTCCCCAGATATCACCCAGTGTGGATATCCCTATGATGTCCCACTTCCGGAATCCCGCCAGCGTGGAAACCTCCCTCAGCCACCTCCCCTGCCAGAGAGGTGTTTGTTGCGTTAGTCGGGGCCACCACCCCATAGTCTTCTGTGTCGCTCGCCACCCCTTCAACACCATTCCAGTGACTTCAGGGATAGTTTGTGGTATCGTTCCCCCATATAGCGCGTCAAAAACCCCATTGTAGCCCAGAGCTTGGAGCTCTAGTCTATATGCGGGGTCCGTCCAGCCCCCGATAACCAGTCATTTATCACCTGTATTCGCATGGCTAGGTAATAAAAATAAATGGTGGACATCCCTAGGCCCCCTTCATACGTGTCCCTTTGACACGTGGCAAGGGATAGTTTGGTACGGGAGCCGTACCATAGGTATTGGCGCACAGTCGATTCGACTTCACTAAACCACTTCCGGGGGATTGGGTGTGGGAAGTTCTGTAGTTGGTATAAAAAACTAGGGAGTATCATCATCTTATACAATGCGATTCTTCCCAGTATGTTGAGTGGCAAATCTCACCAGCGTTGAAGTTCTTTTTTGGTCTTTTTAAGAAGTGGTGTGATATTAAGCTCCCACGTTAGTTCGGGAAGCAGCGCTATATGGACTCCTAGATATTTAAAACTGTTACGACGGATTGGGATGTTTTCCTGCCAGTTTATGCAATCTCTAGAGGGGTGTAGGGGGATCAGCAAGGATTTACTAGGATTTAGGGTTAGACCCGAAGCTTGTGAGAAGAGTTCCAGGAGTTCCAAGACACGGGGGCCACTCCTCGCTGGGTTGGAGAGGTAGAGGAGAACGTCATCAGCGTACAATGCCACACGGTCTTCCGGGCTCTCTGGCCATGCCCAGCCCGTCACCAGTGGGTCCTCTCTCACCATTGTGGCCAATGGTTCGATTGCTAGAGCGAAGAGCAGCGGTGACAGCGGGCATCCTTGCCGTGTCCCGCGACGGATGGGGAATGGATCAGAGGTCACACCGTTTATCTGAACACGGGCTGTTGGATTGGAGTAAAGTAGTTTAACAAGGCTGCGGAACTTGGGCCCAAAACCGTTTTTTATAAGGACTTGCTCTAAGTACGACCAGTCCACCGTATCGAAGGCTTTTTCAAAGTCTATCAGGAGGAGAGCAAGGGGGGATCCAGTCAGGGTGCTACGTTGAGCCATCGCGACATGCAATCTGCTTATGCAGTGTCTCGTGCTGGGGGAGGGCATGAAGCCGCACTGATCTGGGTGTATCAGTGTGGGAAGTACCGCTTTCAGTCTTGTGGCAAGTATTGTTGATAGTACTTTGATCTCCGCATTTAGCAGGGAGATTGGTCTGTAGACTGATCTATTCGGTGATGGCGGTTGTGACTTTTGGATCACCACTATAGTGGCTTGGTCTATCCCAGCGGGGAAGTGGCCAGCCCACTCTGCTTCATCAAACATGTTGAGTAGGTGGGGGGCTAGGATATCTCCGCATCTTTTATAGAGTTCAGCCGGAAAGCCATCTGGTCCTGGTGTTTTACCCGATGTCAGGGCAGCTATTGCCATTGTAATTTCGGCCAGGTTTATGGCTTCATCTAGGCTCATTCTGGTCGTGTGCGAGATCCTAGGGAGAGTAATATCGTTCAAGAGTGGGGACTCCCTTTCAGCTAGTGGGCGATGACGCACCTCATATAACTTAGCGTAATAGGAGGCAAAGCTCCTCGCAATTCCACTAGGGGTTCTCTCAACCAGGCCTGTCTCATCCACCACCTCGGGGACAACTCTGTTGGCCAAGGGGCTCGAGGCCAGCCAATGAAGGAGTTTGCCGTTTTTGTCACCCCATCCATAGACACGGGCCGCTGATGCCCTCCAAGCGTGTTTCGCGGCTTCAAGTACCGTCTGCTTTATTTCCTCCCTAGTTGCCGTTAGGCGTCTCAGAACTGAAGCCGAAGCGGCAGTGGTCATAGATCGCTCTAGAGCGAGGGCTCTCATCACGAGGTCTGTCAATCGTTGATCCCGAGCTCTCTCTCGGGCGCGAACGCGATGCTTCGCGTAGCCTCTAAGCATGGCTTTACATGCCGCCCAGATCGTGCCCCAAAATATTGGGTAAGGTGCTCCCTTATTTCGGAGGTGTAGTCCTCGTCCTGCAGATACCATGCATTCATGCGCCACGTAGGGCGCTGATTGGAGGTTGCGCTCCCCAATCGGATGCGTATTGGGGAGTGATCTGAGACTCCTCTAGCCAATATCTCTGCGCCAGTGACTCTGGAGATGTCCAGTGCGGGCATGAACACCATGTCAATTCTTGCCTGAGAGTGGTGAGCTGCCGAGGTGTGGGTGTATTGTCTAGCCCTAGGGTGCCATGTCCTCCATACCTCAGAGAGTCCCATTTTAGTAGCCCATCCGTTTAAACTGGATGCTCTCCCAATTCTGACAGAGGAGACGGGACCGGAAACATCTAGGTTGGGGTCTAAGACAGAGTTGAAGTCTCCCCCTATGAGCGTAAGTCCCTGTGGGAGGTCAGTAAGCGTCCGGCGTAGTTTTAACACGTAGTTGTCAAAACCAACTGGGGGGGCGTAAGTACACACCAAGTTAATTGTCGATCCGTGTAATGTTCCAGTCACCGTTACGAATCTACCCTGCGGGTCTGACGTTGTAGATGTGATTACTATTGGAAGTGAGCGATGAAGTAGGATGGCCACCCCCCTAGAACCTCTAGTGAATCCTGCGTGGAAAACCTTGTCAAAACCCCCTCGCGCTAGGAAGGGGCATTTGGTTCCAAATAGGTGGGTCTCCTGCAGGAGGACCACCTTCAGGGCGTATCTGCGCAGCGTGCTATACACTGCGGATCTTTTGATCCTGTCTAGAAGGCCGTTAACATTCCAGGATAGGATCTGTGTCAGTGGGGGACCAGTTTGTGCCATGTCTGCGTGGTAGGGATTAAAGGACTTGACCTGGGAACCAGAGATGGGCCTATTGCCTGAGGAGAATTTATACAGTAGGTGTCGGCGTTGTTACGGTAACTTATCTTAACCACTATGCTAAGCCCTAACGTGAGCTTTAAACATCCCAACTTCCCCCCACCCCATACTTCTACCCTTGAAGCATCTGTCGCCCTAGAGCCCAACTGGGGCAATACAGTCGCGTCGACTGCCATTGAGGGGAGTGGTGGACCCCTCCTGTGTGTCGGATCAGTTACAATTAGTTAGTGCGAAACCCCCACCTTTGATAACGTGTCCGGGGTGTACAACAAGTTTGGAAACTTTGTGCCCCCTTGTCTCATTGATGTGGGGCGGCGTCCGAGACTGCCGGTAGGTCCAAGCAAGCCGGAGCCCGGTACATGCGGGGGCGCCATAAGCCAAGTTCAGGGGATTGGCTCAAACGATCCTCCAGTTTGTCCTCTCCCCCGGCTCTGTCGCTTGGGCAATCAATCGGGTCTCCCCCTGGCGAGGGATTTCGGTTAAGATGCGGTTCCTCTTCTACTCGGTGGCTGGGGCTTCCAGGCCTACCCCGCCTGGATCTGGTTCGCTTCCGACCCCTTCTCGTGTTCATCCGGGTAATCGGTTGTGTCCCACCCGGGTTCCTTGGCGGGTCGGTTGGGCCCGTCGGTTTCCCAAACCCTCCTCCGTCAGCCAGTCCCATGCCTGCTCGGGTGACTCGAAGAAATGCGCCCTGCCCGCTAGGATTACCTTCAGGCATGCTGGGAAGAGGAGCATGTATGTGAGCTGCATCGCTCTCAGTTTCTGTTTCACTTGTTCATACGAGCGGCGTTTCGTTTGGACTTCACGGGTGTAGTCCGGGAAGACCAAGATTCTCTGGTTGTCCCAAAGGAGGTTGGGTGTGCGTCTGGATTCTCTGAGGACGGCATCTCGATCTTTAAAGTTAAAGAAGCGTGCAATCATGGGTCTTCGAGGGCCCCCAGACAGGGGTCTCGGGGCCAAGGCCCTGTGTGCTCGCTCTATTGCAAACCACGGCGAGAGAGAGTTCTCCGGCATCCAGGATTTAATCCATGCTTCTAGGAATTCGGCGGGCTTGCCATCCTCCGCTCCCTCTTGTACTCCTACAAAGCGTAGGTTGTTGCGTCTGGAGCGGTTCTCTGCATCTTCGGCTCTGCGGTGGAGTTCTCCAGTCCGCGTCTGCAATTGGGCCACTTTGGTTCTTAGATCTGCCAGTTCATCTTCGGTTTGCGAGACACGGGCCTCCACCTCTGTGATGCGGCCAACCGCATTTCTAAGGTCTTGCCTCACCAGGCCCATTTCTTCCTTCACCTCTCCAATTTTGGATTCCACTGCCCGCTGTGAGGTTTGAATCGCAAGTAGGATGGTGCTGACTCCTTCTGTGGTCTGGTCAGAGGACGCGGTGTCACCTCCGGCCCGGGGAGCCGCCGGCGTGGTAAACTGGTCTATTTTCTGTTGGGATGCTTGCGTTTGCCTGGAGGCTCTGTCTTTCCCCATGCTGCCTATTCTGAGGAGTTACGCCTTTATGTGGGTGAAGTTCAGTTGTCTCGGGGGTTTTCGCGTCTCTTCTTTCCAGGGCCGCTTCGGGTCTATATGATCACCTGTGTGGGGGACCTGGTCGGCAGGGGGTTCGTTAGTCGGATTCCATCCAGTGACTTTAAGTTTCCCGCTAGTCCATGTGAGCGGAAGAGGGCCGACTGGATTACTGCCCGGCGGCCCTCGGACCAGGCCGGGCGGCGGGGGGGCGGCCGGCCCTCCCTCCCCGACTGGAAGTCAGGGGTCTTGGCGTTCTTTTGGTCTTCTTGAGCACCTCGGACTCTCTTTGGTTGGATCTCTAATTATCTTTGCGCCCCCCGAGAGTAGCGCCTCACGGCCAGCCCCAGGCGCCAGACGTCTCACTCGGTGCAGGCCACAAGGCGAGCCCCCCAGCGTCCCGGCCCCCTCTTCTCTGTCCCCGCTTGGGAGGGCACAGTACCTCTCACGACTTTCTGTTTCTCCTCCGTTGACCCATGTCAGTTGGGACTCGCCCATCCGTGCACCCGGGCCTCCCTTGATTTCCAGGACTTTTACATTTGCGCGGTGTATTGCGGTGGGCCTCAGGCGTTTTCTCACCTCCCCTTCACTTGTTGCAGGTTCTCCTTACGATCGCCTGTCTCTATGAGTCTCCCAGGCTCCGATCAGTCAATGTCCCGGGACTTGTGGGCACTCCGTTCCTCAGACTGCCTCTGCCCGGCCTGCCACTCTGCTCCCTCAGGTTTCCCCGCAGCTTCAGGGGCTCTGGCCCCGGGCCACTTCCGTTCCTACCTCCCGGTCATTGGATCTTCTCATACCGCTTCCGGCGGTAATTCGTTGCCTCTAGTGTGGGGCCTCGGGCGCTCGTTCCCCCGAGCCTCTAGCTCCCGCCCGTTCTCAGGCGCTCTGGCCACGGAGCTCCGTGGCGCGTCGTCGCATTCCTCTTTGTGGATTCTCGCGGCCTCCGTCAGCCGCGGTTCCCACTAGGCACGCCTGGTGGGGGGGGGGGAAACGGGTACCTCTCCCCCCGCCGCTCCGTGGGCCCCAGGAGCCCCCGGTCGGCAATGCTCGTCCACCCGCAAGGGCGTGCTCCGGTCCGGAGCGCCAGACTCCTCCTCTCCGCCGCGCGGCCTGTAGTCCGCGTCAGTCTCTGTTCTCGCGCCGATCCGGCGTCCTCGGATCTCGGACTCAGACCCACGGGGTTCGGAAAGGACCCCCACCGCCCCCGGGTCTCGGCTGAAGACTCGAGGGGGTCAGTTATGGTGGCAGGATTCGGGCTGATGACGGAGGGGTCCCGAGCACTCTTAGAGTGCGACCGCCATCTTGACGCCCGTAGCATCAACAGAAGTTTTATCATCACTTGTACCCAATCCTTTAGGAGGAACATACAAAGGCGCGGCCTCCCGCATTGGTTTCGCGTGAACTATCATAGTCTTATCTGTTCCGAAGATGGAAGCTTGCACCCCACCGGTCTGAGATGTCCGTGCAACTACGTCCACAGCCCTTTTCTCCTCTTGCAAGCGGACTGCCGCAACACATAATTTCACCAAACGCCTGATTGCATCAGCCACCTGGGAGAAAACAAAAAGACCATCACGCATTTGCTTATGATCAGCTGCTACATCATCAGGCTCTAACTCATCAGAATATTTCCGATATAGTTCAATAACTTCTGAGCCAAATGCCTCAGTAAAATATAGCTGCTCCTTTTCCGTCCACCCTTTTATGTTGTCTAAAAGTTCAGAAGCAGAGACAACGCTACGAATTGTTTTACGAGCAATAGATCTAAGCTCAGACGCACGGTCAGCAGGCAACATAGAGCGACTGTCTCGCATCTTCTGTTGCTCCGAACTGGAGACCTTAGCTAACTCATGAGGGGCAGAAGGAACTACATACGGAGGTGGAGGGCGATCTAATAACAATAAATCATCATGTGGTTTATTAAGGATAGGATAGAGAGGTTGCCTAACGGTGTATTGGCCAGTTACCTGTAATTTACGTTCTTTCTCTTCTAGCTCCTTTAAGTCATTAATTTCTTTCTTTCTCATTTCCAATGCTTTCACATATACATTCTTCCGCTTCTCTTTCTCAAGCAAGGCTTGCTCACGCTTCACTCGTCCACGCACTTCTTTCTCCCACATTCGTACACAGTCAAACATATCTTGCCTAGACTTTCGCTTACACATACATTGTTCCACATACTCAATCTTTTGCAAATCAAATGACCCATGCATAGGCCAACATAACTCAGGATCCGCACAAGTGTGTTTATTCCATAATGTGTTGTACATTATAGAAGAAAGACCATGTTTAACATACATATCTCTATTGGGCGTCCCCTCTGGGGGTGCCGGTTGCGATTCTTCCAGTCTCAAATTGGTACCATTACAAAAGCAACACATCCTATTAAGTGCGCTAAAAACAGGCATGCCAAAAATAGTGCAGAATATGCAATATTATAATCAAAGTAGCACTTAAGGTGCCGTTCAAATCAAAATTAAATTGGAGAAAATTCTCCTTATTACCTGCCTATATAAATTGCAATTTATATATCAATTCAAAGGACACAAATTGACTAGTCACCCAAAACACGAGAGCCACAGTAAGTAGTGCTAAACTACATTACCAAACAAAGGCCTCAAAACCCACAGCAAGTGCCGTAAAACGGCTCTTACCAATCACAGGGTGTCCAGATTCCAACTGCCAAGTTCTAAAATCGACCAAATGGTCACTGCATGACGAATGAACAAAAAGGATCTCAGTCGAGGACCGGCGCCATCTGGATGGTCAAATCAGAAAGAAGGGAAAAACGCCGTGGTTGCCAAGACTCTGGTCTCCTAAGGCATTGATCGTCCGCAGCGAGATCCCAATCCTTCATCGCGACCAATCCGTTGGGCATCCGAGTCGCCGATGAGTCCCTGTTGAAGTAAGCCTCAGCAAGGCCTACTAGGGCAAGGGGTTCACCTTTCTCTGCACAAAGTCCTCAGACCATGTAGGAAGAAGTTGGCACAGAAACTGAAATAAAAGACAAAGTTTATTAACCTCATGAGGTGGTACTACACCTTTGGTAATGTTTGAAGTAGCACACTGAACTAAGAGAGCATGGTCCTTTTATACCCACGCAGGGGCTAAAAGGAGGTGGTACAATTATAGAAGCAAGACTTGCATACATGTAAGGTCATGTGGAAATGCACATTCGACAGGTAGGAGGAGCTAACAGTTTTCAAGGACTAACAGTTGCAGACCTTACTGAGCATGTGCGAAAGTGGGAGATGCTAAATATAACTTGTCACTAGGCAGATTTTCAAGAGTAGTTAACAGAAAGGTAGGACAGAGCATATGGTGAGCACATGGCAGCATGTGGCAAAGAAAATGGCTGCCATGAATACAAAATGGATTCCGTGAAATGTTCACAATAGTTACTAAATACAAGATGTCTTCGGCTAATGCTTAATCTAATCGTTGCTAAACTATAACACATGTCAGGAAGGTGCTGCAATGCCTCAGAAAACATGACCTTTTTGTTAAGCTAGACAAATGGACTTTTCACACTCAATCTGTTGAATTTGTGGGATATTTCCTATCCCGAGAAGGTGGTACCATGGATCAGAAAAAGGTGCAGGTGATACTGGATTGGCCAGCACCAACAGTCAAAGAGGAACAAAGTTTCATGGGATTTACAAACTTTTATAGATGATTTATCACCCATTTCTCTGACATAGTAAGTCCTATTACCAGACTTTTGCAAGAAAATGTGCCTTTTGTTTGGCCCCTGGAGGCCAATGATGCATTTAAATTACTCAAAGAGAAATTCACCACGACTCCAGTACTCAATCATCTTGATCCCAACTTACTGTACTTTGCAAAGCCGGATGCCGCTCAGGTTGCCGTAGGAGGCATTCTGTCTTAATGCAACAGCACCACAGAACACACGCATCCAGTAGCATTATTTTCTAAAAAATTGTTGCCAGTTGAACAGAACTATACAGTTGCGGATTCAGAACTATTTGCAATTAAATTATTTTTCCAAGAATGAAGGAAATACCTGTTAGGGGCTCAACATACCATTACAATATATACTGATCATAAGAATCTCCAGCTCTCTTGATCATTAAAGGCATTGACTTCTAGACAAGTAAGGTGATTTTTGTTATTCAGTGAATAGAATTTCATCATTACCTATCATCCAAGCACACAACAGACTAAGGCAGACCTGCTATCCAGATGGGGTTACTCAAATCAAATTTCTTAGGAACAGGCACCATAGAACATCATACCACCTGAACACATAGTGGGTCTTTGCAAACAAGAGTCATTGTTTAACAGGATTGGACAAAGCATGAACCAGGAGGACTTAGATTCTTGGGTAACTGATGAAGATAATTATGGCCATGATAATCCTTTGTATCGTGGCACCTTTGTATTTATTCCCACTAAGAAATTAAGACAAGAAATGCTACCTTCGTGTCATGACACTCCTCTGGCTGGTATCTTGGAACTCACAATTCCCCAGATAATTGTCAGCAATGAATTTGGTGGACAACACTGTCCAAGGATGTGCATGATTATGTCCAGACCTGTCCCATCTGTTTTCAGAAAAAAACTTCTCAAACCGCCCATGAGGTTCTGTTAAGAACCTTGCTCATACCCCTACATCCCTGGAATATTATAAGTATTGATTATGTCACGGAATTGATCAACTCCAATGGCTACAACACTATTTGAGTAGTTGTTGACATGTTTTCTAAGATGGCACACTTTGTTGCCTTAAAACAAATACCCAATGCCAAGACTCTTTCCATCCTGTTTGTGCAACATATCCTGCAGTTATATGGCCTGCCCTTCATCATAATTTCTGACAGAGACCCGCAATTAATTTCCTGGTTTCAGTGCTGTTGTTGCTCATCATTGGACATTGACTCTCAACTCTTGTCCACCTATCACTCACAAACTGATGGGCGGACAGAGCCAGTAAATCAGGTGCTGGACCAGACACTACGATGTATTTTTACCTCAACTCCTAAAAAGTGGGAATACTTACTACCTTTCGTAGAGTTTGCGTATAACAATTCACAACATTCTGCCACTGGGGTATCCCCCTTCTGTTGTGTAACAGGCACTAATGTACGAATGTAACCATCTGAAAGTGTACCCGCAATACAAGACTTTGTAAAGCATCTCTCTGACTCCCAACAAAAAGTGTTGCAACACTTACAACAGGCTAAGGTGAACATGGAGAGAAATGCTAATAAACATTGTCCCCCACCAACAGAGGGTCAGGTTTGGCTTGACATTAAAAACTTATGACTGCATGGTCCTCACAAATTGCAACCTCGATTTATTGGCCCTTTTCCAATTGAAAGGTTATTAATCCTGTAGCAGTCCAGTTCCTTCAGCCAGAAGATTTGCCTGTTCACCTTGTGTTCCATGTTCCCTCCTCAAGCCATGCTGAAACCCATTGTGCTCATCCACCTCCACTTGTGACCCTTGATGGTCACCTAGAGTTGGAAGTCCAAAGGATTCGATATTCACGGCGTGTTAAGTGTCATTTGTTTTACCTAATTGCATTGAAAGAGTATGGTGCTGAGGAAAACTCTTGGAAACCAGCTAGTAGTGCTCATGCCCCTTGCCTGGTTCGTTCATTTCATGCCCTCCACCCTGACAAACCACACCTGTAGGTCATTCTTTGCGGGTGGGTAACTGTCACAAATCCATCTTGTGCCCAATGTGCAGTGGGTTTTACTCACCATGCTGATGCCATCCTTCCCTTGTGGCACCTTCCTGTCTCAAGCATGCCATGTTCCCCCTTCCAGGAGGCTTGAACCATTGATCCTCCTGTTCGGTTGCTATGCAAGTTTACTCTGTTTTGCACCTGCAGATTATCACGTGGTCTATCAGGACAGGTTACCTCATCCACTGTGACCCACTGAATTATACCATCATGCACTTGAGCTCTGTTATACTTGTTAATTGTTGCCAGTTATTTTTTGCACCTGCCATCTGCAAGGCCTCAAATCTGTTGTATGTAACATGTGATCTTCCCCAGGTTCATTGGAATATTCCACACTTTCATGTGCGACACATGCCCTCTGGAGCACTCCCGTCTTCCAGCATAAATACCCCCTTTGAACCTGCATTGGCATATGGCCTCATTTCAGTCCTGCCCAAGCATCGTTCCTGCACCTGCCTCCAGAGTCACCCGGAACTTTCATTGATCTCGTCTTCCAAGGCTTTCTGATGATCCTGTGATCGTGGTTTCTGCAATGCTTTCAGTGTCCTCTTCATGAGCTATGATTTCACCTCCTCTTGAACTTCTTGCACTGAGTGTCCTGTCATCTTAGGATTCCAGTTAAAGTACTAGACATGGCTAAGTACTTCCTCCTCAGGTTAGCCCGCAGTAATCCATAGGTTAGAAAATAATTCAAAGATTGATTCCTTTGAAGGCGTGAGCACGTTGTCAGACTTTGGACAATATTAGAGTATTAACCCCATTGAGGCCCAGCGCTCTGCACTCTTTTATTGCAACGCTCTGAACTCAACTATACCCAAACTGAAAGTTTGCCACTGTATTTCTTGTCAAGTTGTATCTAGTATTCTGGGAGAAACATTTAGAGGTTGAAGTTGTATTTCAGTTTGATTCTGAACCCTGTATGTTCCAGAGTGCCCAGAAATTTCCAGTTTATTCTTAAAATGGTTGCTGCTCTCCCTCATGCAATAGTTATGATGAAGTCTGTATATGTACATATAGGTGGTCATTATGACCCTGGCGGTTTTATGACCGCCAGGGCCAAAACGACGGGAGCACGACCAACAGGCTGGGGGTGCCTCCAGGCGTATTTTGACCACGGCGGTAACGCCGCGGTCGCACCGCCGGGGCCGGCGGTTTACCGCCACAATGGCCCTGGCGGATGTAATCCACCAGGGCAGCGCTGCTTGCAGCGCTGCCCTGGGGATTACGACCCCCTTACTGCCAGCCTGTTTCTGGCGGTTTGCACCGCCAGGAAGAGGCTGGCGGTAAGGGGGGTCCTGGGGCCCCTGGGGGCCCCTGCACTGCCCATGCCACTGGTATGGGCAGTGCAGGGGCCCCCTAACAGGGCCCTGGCCAGCTTTTCACTGTCTACATAGCAGACAGTGAAAAGCGCGATGGGTGCAACTGCACCCGTCGCACGGCCGCAACACCGCCGGCTCCTATGTTGCGGCCTCATTCCGCCGGCCCAGCGGGAATGTCATAATGGGTGCCGCCTGAGTGCTGCCGCCCGCCAATGTCGTAATGACCCCCATAGTGTGAACAACTGAGTTGAGAACCTACGGGTAACATTACATTACCTCTTGTTGTTTTTAGTGTTTCACACTTACATTGAGGATAACAAGGCAAGGGCCAGGGAGGCTCGATCCTACTAGGCAGTGCACGAGACAGCAGAGTAGTATTTTCAGGGACATACGTTTATCTTTTCTTATCTATCCTTTTCCCCTTCCCCTTGGAGGTAGTGGGTGAGTAAGGGTTGATTTTGCCTTTGTTCAGTCCCTATCTCAGATGGGATTGGGAGTCCAGCATCGTCGCTGTGGTTCAAACCAGGTGATTGAGTGACATTTGCGACATTCCACTCTATGACACTCTGCTTCACAACACTCCACTCCACGACACAACACTACACTATATTCCACTTTACATCACTCCACTCTATGCTATTCCACTCTACTCTACTCTATGCCACTTCACTCTAGGCCACTCTACTCCACTCTACACCATTCCACTCCACTCTACGACACTCCACTCAATCACACTCCACTCTACAACATGCCACAGTATGACACTCCACAAAATTCTATGCCACTCCATCCTATGACACTTCACTCTACACCTTTCACTCTAAGACAGTGAACTCTATGAAACTCCAAGCTGCAACACTCCACTTGACACTCTGCCACTACACTCTATGACACTCCACAGCACTCTATTCCACTCTGTGCCACCCCATGCTAAACCACTACACTACATCTTACTCCACTCTGCGCAATGCCACTTCACTCTACTCTACTCCACTCTACTGCACTCCTTTCTACACCACTCAACTCTACAACACTTTACTCCACTCTACACTATGCTACTCTATGACACTACTCTCTATGCCCCTCTACTTTGAGCCCCTCCACTTTGTGTGCCTCCATGCTATGTTAGTTCACTCTATGGCAGTCTACTTTACTCCAGTCTTCTCTACTCTATACCACTCTACTCCACTCTGTGCCACTCCACTCTACAGCACTTCACTCCACTCTATGCCACTCTAATCCACTCCACTCTATGGCACTCTCTGCCACTTCACTCTAGGCCTCTCTACTCCACTCAAAGACCCTCCACTCTATGCCACTCCATTCTACATCATGTCACTTCAATCTTCTCTACAACACTTTGCTCCACTCTATGCTCCTCCACTCTATTCCATTCTATACCACTCTATTGCATTCTACTCTACTCAATGCCACTCCACCCTATGACACTTTACTCCACTCTACACAATTCCCTCTTCGCTATTTCATGCCACTTTACTCCACTGTATGCCACTCCACTCTACTCTTCTAAATGACACTCCACTCTATGATACTCCACTCCACAATACTCTACTCTACTCTATGCCACTCAACTCTACACCACTCTATTCCAAACGACTCCGCTGCTCCACTTTATGCCACTCCATTGTACGCTACTCTGTGCCATTGCACTGTATGACATTCTACTGCAATCTATACCCCCCACTCTATGCCTTTCCACTCTACACCCCTCCACTGCATGACACTTTACTCCATTCCACATCACTCTTTGTCACTCCATTCTATTCCGCTCCACTCTACTCTATGACACTTTTCTCCGCTCTAGGCCACTCCACCCTACTCCACTCCACTCTACTCTACTTCATTTTGCTCTACTCTACATCACTCCACTAAATGCCATGCTATGACACTCTATACCACTCCACTCTATGACACTCTTTTCCACTCTATGCCACTCTACTCCAGTCTACGCCGCTTCACTCTATACCACTGCATTCTATGCCACTCCACTCTACACCACACTACTCCACTCTACTCTACTCTACTTCACTTCATTACACTCTGCTCCATGACACTACACAACACCCTACTCTACACTGCTCCATTCCGTGACATTCCACTCCACCCTACAAAACTCCACTCCACAGCTCTTCACTTCACTCCACAACGCTCACTCCACTGCATTCCACTTCACTCCACTTTTCTCCAAACTATGTCACTCCATGATACTCCACTTTACAACACTCTACTCTACTCTTGACCACTCTACTCCACTCTTAGCCACTCCACACCACTTTCCTCTATGCTACTAACACGGATGGCTAAAACACATTGGCAAAGCCAATAGCTCTTGCATAGTCGAGACCAGTTAGCTTTGACAATGCTTGTTTCACTCAGTCATCACAGCACTAAAATACTGGGTCTGATTGCAGCCTGCAACCTCTTCCTGGACCCTTGGCGACTCGATAGAGGCAGAGGAATGGTGTTGCTGTCCTACACTACCAACTACCATCCCCTATGTCAACTGTGGGGCACTGCAGGACTGCGCTGCAAGGTAAAAGTGTGCAGCACTCACAAGCATCCGTCACAGATGTGCCGTCAGCTTAGCGCTGGCGCTCTGCTCAAAACGTGACAGAGAAGCATATGGCTTCATGTGGAGGAGAAGGGAAACAATGTGCAGACTGGCCAATGTCAGATAGTTTATTTTTTGGGGAAAGTGTGATAGAAGAGATTACAAAGAGGATGGCCAGGATTTCAGGTGTAGGAGTGTCGCAGGACACCAGGTAGGGTTTTTGTATGGGAAATTGTGAGGGGAAGGAATATGCAATTGGCAGGACACAAGGTTGGGTTAATGCAAATAATGTGAATGAGTTAGAGAAACAAAATCTATATAAAATACATATGACCAAACAATAAATTATGAACACATCAATGTGTTAAAATAAGGCACTAAAAGAGCAACACTGGTCATCTGTGAAATGAATGGATAAGTGTGAACGTGTAAGCAAGTATAAATAAATAGCACAGGGCTAATATTTACAAGAACATACTTTTATGCCCATAGGTTAGGCAAATGCTGCAAAGGCATTTAAGGGCACAGCCCAAACAACAAATTGATAATGACAATGACAGAACAAGTCCTCAAAGTCTCTGTCTGCCACCAGAGCAAAGTTGGTGTTTCGACCTCGGCAGGTAAATCCTTGGGTTTTCGTCATGATTGGAGAGTGTATTAACAGTATTTGAGGATCAAGGAAAATGTTGGGCCCTTCAAGGACTCCCACCCAATTCTGCTTGTGCTTGAATACCTGATGGTGGTTCCTCCACAGAAAAGGTCTGCACTGGTGGTTTTAGGAGAGCTTTCTACTGTGCAGAACTCTTCTAGATAAGTCAGATGTTACTGAAGATGGTTCTACTGTGGCAGTGTGGAAAGTGTCTGCAGTGGCACTTATGGAAGGCATTCCTACCTTGAAATGGTTTTGGAATTCGTTTGATGATGGCTCCAATCCACTCCTTTTTTGCAACCATCACGGTGCTTGAGAGGACCTGACACTTAATGTGTTCTGTGCAGAAGTACCATTTCCCTCATGCTCCATGTTGTAGCTATTTAATCAAGGACAGGGTTATAGTCACCTGCGAGATGAGTATCTGACAGATATGTTACACTGGGGCGGTGAATACAAGCTATCATATTGATTGTGTATGCAAACTAAGTGTGCTAGGTAAAATGTGACATCACATTGAAATACACTGTACTGATCTATGTATCTGTATGTTCCCATGAAATCTAGGCAGCATTGCCATGCCACTTGAGAGAGCACACTGTGCCAAGGACGATCATAAGGTGTACATTCTATAGTTGAAGGCAACGTTTGTGGGGAGGGTGACATTACAGGGCGTGCATCTTTTGGTGAGATTATCTTCTCTTGGGGTGGTATTTGGCAGGTAGGAGGCTGACTGTCCCCTGCATGGGACTAGAAATGGGTACAGAACAGCTGCAACCTCTGCAGCCTGGCAGGAGATGCCCCTTTCATCCAGGAGATGCACCTACTGCTAAGCCTTCTGCTGCTGCAGCTTGGTTGTTGACATCTGCACACAAGTGACTTTGTTGGACATAGTCATGCAGCTGAGCAAAGCAGTCAGGGTCGTTGCATTTGCCCTGATGGCTTGGACCATGTTATACATGCCTGTCATTGGTGAGCTCGGATGTCTCCTATTGTTTCCTTAGCATTTCCATTTGTGGCCAAGGATAGTGTTTTGGCACTTGCAGATGGTATTCTGCCTTTGGCCTCGGTCCTCAGGCCAGCCAAATCACCAGGGGCCATGCTTTATTAGTTTAGAAGATGGCTGAAGCAGACCGAGATCGCAAACCACTTAAAAATGTGTACATTTTACCCTTTGCAGATGTGAACTCCCGAGTTTTTGCCTGCGCTGTGTACAACAGAGAAGTGAAAGAAAAAGTGGTGTTTTAAAACTGCCACTCTATCTTTCACTGCAGACGGCTCACAGACATGACTTAGAAGAGGGGGGTAAGAATAACCCCCCTCAGTGCAAGTGCAGGGCGAGTGTTTATCCGCTACTGCAGAGATAAGTGAGTATCGTATACCAATTCCAAAAGGCAACCTAAAAATACAACAACTGTGCAGCACTTCCTACGTGGTGCAGTGTTAGTATGCCTTCTAAAAGCCAACAAAGGGACTCCATGGAATAGTGTTCTACTGTAATAATTTCTACCTCTAGCCAAGTGACTCCTTTCTGAGAGCTTCCGGTTCTGAAGGAACTCACCTGCCCTATAGAAAACATCTCAAAATAGGTGAGGAGCGAGCCTGAGGATGAAACATGCCAGCTTTGAGTGAGGTCCCAGCATTCTTTCAAACAGTAAGTCCTATTAAATCTTATAGTTCCTGGTCTGAACAACCTAAATGTAGAACTACAGTTTGGTAGTGCCATAGTGGCTGATTAACAATGGACTGGTCTGACCCTGAGTGATTGCCAATGGCTGCAAATAATTCAAGCATTTTCCCATCATCTTATTTTTTTGTTGCAATCGATGATGTAAGTTCACTGGATATGCCCCCCGGGGTCTCATGCTCGCAGTGCCAAAGAACTCATTATAACACACCGATGAAGTCTGAGTAGATCAAAACCTGTCTTGGGTTTCTCCTGACTGGAGGGGGATCTGCCAAGCATTTCGGTCTGAAGTGTTCCTGTTGTAGCAAGACCATGCTAGACCAACATGTGTCTGGTCTCTGGCTTCAGTGGCCAAGTGGGCAAAACAATGATAAACTGGAATGCGGCCCCAGTGATTGCCAATTACTGCAGATAATTCAAGCATTTTTTCATCACCTTGTTTTTTGTTGCACTCACTGCCTTAAGTGTGATGGGTATGCCCAGAGATGGATCCCGTGGTGACTGTGCCATAGCACGTATGCTTTACCTTATTGACAAGGCCTAAGTTGTCCAAAACTGCTCTGGGGTTGCTTCTGTTTTACTCTGGAACGGGCTTTGCCTTGCAGTGTGGGCTGAACTCTTCCTTTCGGAGTAGAACCAAATTCTGTGTATGTCTGGTCTCTGTCTAAAGTGGTAGAGTGGGCAAAACATTATGGTCTGGGATGTGGCCCAAGTGATCACCAATGGCTGAGATTAATTTGAGCATTCAATTGTTTTTTTTTTTTTCTGCAGTCAGTGACCTAAGTGTGACTGGTATACTCAGTCATGCATTCCTTGGTCACTGATCCACTCGAGCTACACCTCATTAACAAAACCTAAGTAGGTGAAAACCCGTCTGAGGTTGATTGTGTGTCTGTCTTGTGGTGACCTGGACTTCTAGTTAGGGCTCAATTGTTCCTAATAGAGTAGGACAAAGGCTGATTTGCTTATTGTTGGTCTCTTCCATGAATGGCATAATGGATGGAAAAATGGACTGTGATGCAACCTCGAGCAATTGGCTTTGGCAAAGGTCAGTTTAAAGATTCCTCCCATCACTCTGTTTTATGGTCCAGTTGATGCCCTAAGTTTGATTGGTATGCTCGTGCATGGAGCTCCATCGCTAGTGGGTGAGAGTAAATATTTTCTTTTAATTCTTTTTATTACATTTTTGCAAACAAAATGATGTAGTTCACACATTACTTGGACTATGTTACAATCCCACCATGGCAGGTCAACATCACCCCAACTCCTACTTCATATGATAACCTCAAGTGAGGCATCATTACATTGGAGGCCTCAAATCACTAAAATACCCCTATCTCCTTTCAGGGTGGCCTATTGCTTGATGGGTCTGTAAATTTGGATACCAATGCACCCCATGTAGCTAAATCCTCCATAAGGTTGTCATCTCTATGTACCATTTTCATATTTTTCTGTTCAGCTAACTCTCGTTCAAACAAGTCTTTTTTCAGCTATTTACTTTTGGTGCAGTGGGAGTCACCCAATGTATTGCAATCCTATGATTTGCCAGAACTGTCCCAAGTGCCATCATTTGGAGAGCCATCTTGCCTCGCTTTCGACTCAGTAATATACCACTTTGATAGATTTATGCATTGTCAAGGGTGAGATTAATTCAAGTACTCCTTCCATCAGCTTGTTTTTTGTTGCATGTGTGTTGTGTGACTTTCTACAGGGCTTGTGAGGTTTACAGTTGAGCCTGGTTTGTCTTTAGTACTACTAGAGTATGAGAAGGTGTGACATTGGTGGCCGGTGCAATTAAATGGATCCAAATATCAAGGCTGGTGTTCTTTGATCCATTACCAGACACTCCCCGTTCCTTCTTCTCACTCTTGTATATTCCTGCTTCCTCGCTTTGTGACGGTTTTGCTGTCTTTCTCTTCGTCCATCTTACTGATCTGTGAGTTTTTTCCCTCTCTTGCAGGCAGTACATATCTGAAGAAGAAAAATAAATGCTTGTCCCTAAAAATCCAAGGCCAGTGGCCCCTACCAGCAGCCATCGGCTCAAAATAAGCATTGCTTCTGATGTATGTCCTCAGTTCATGTGGGTGTTCTCTTTGCGAATAAAAACGAGAAAATAGTGTGATTATCCTACCCACTCTCTATCTCCAAATGTTCTCTGACGTTATCTTGAGATGGTTCTGGTTATGGATATCTGACACTCCACTTCCTCTAGATGGCTCAGAATAGTTTTCACGTTCACAAGATTTTCTTGCTAGAATTAAAAATGAGAACATTACTTTCATTACTGCTGTACTTTTTTTTATTAGAACCAGCTCTACCACTGCCTATTACCAAATTACGTTTCTCTCATAATCGCAAAGAATTGAAAATTAATTCCATTGCATAGGTTAGCGAAATCCTGTCCAGCTTTTAAGGTTAACTTCACCTTAGAAACATCTTTAACATTCTTGTTCTGTAACGACGACACAAAATGTACATTCAATCAGAAACACATCTGTAGGGTTCCTCGGAATAGACCTATGTACATTGTATTTTGGCTCATCATATATTCCTCACAACATCAGGAACTTACTTGGTTTTAAAATATTACATAAACTTTGGTGCACAGTTTTTGAATTGTCTTATATTCGCTTTTCTAATGCACTAGTTATGAAAGGTTGTATTTGTTCTCTTGTATTTTAAGATGATGTTTTGCAGTGGAGGATTTCTCCCAAAAAGCAACACCTTTAGCTGGTATGTTTTAATTTATACGTACCTGCACGTTACCATTTGACTTGCGATCATTCTTAAATGTTACTGTCTTCTGTGTCTTTCCTTTTTACAGGCCAGAGAGCTCCACTTTGCAGGGCAGAGGTCTGCTGGTGGCTCGCAAGGCCAGGTTCCCCTGAGAATTTAACTCTCAGTTACATTCAGACCCTGTTCCTTCCCCTGCCCATTAAGTAACAGAGCCTGCTTCACTTTCTTTCACACTTGGTTACGTACCTCTTCAGAGCCTTGAACTTTGGAAAGGAGCCAACCGTTCCACCTTGCTACAAGTTGATTGGCTGGCTAAAATGATCCCGAAGGATGCTTGATTATCTGTAATATTGGACTCGGGCACAGGTGATTATTTTGCTAGTACTTAAAGCAGTGAGTTCAGGAATCTATTTTCCTCTTTCCGGACCTCTCATTTATTCCTTGAAAACTCAAAAAACAAATACTGCAACATGACAAAGCAAACGGTACCAGGAATGTTCATGATGCACATGACAAAAATACAATCATCGAAGCAACAAGACCTTTACAAAAAAGATGCTCGTCACGTGCTTACTGTGAGTCATGCTGAAATGTCTGAGGTTTCTGTGGGGAGTCATGAGAAGTGACTCTGATTCCAGCACAAAGCTCATCTTTCGGGTTTTTGAAAGATTCTCGGTACACACAATCTAGCCCTCCCAGGAAATCGATTGCGAAAGGGAAGAGGGAAGCGAAGAAACATATGGCTGGACAATTGTCTTCCTCAAGGATTATGATGAGTGACAGATTTGCGTTCAAGTTTAGTCCAAACAATTTTTCCAACCCCACTCCATACAGGAATTTGCAGGGATTAGTTTATTTTCTCCACCATTGTTTCACTAAAATGTCAGTTTACAGACAAAGACTTATGATTAGTAAGCATAAAAACACCAAGCACATTCCCGAAACAATAGAACTTGGCTTCAAGTATTTGTTCGAGCAGACGATGAGACTTGAGAGAGGAGAGTCGAGGAAAATACTTTCCTTCATTCTTCTTCGTACAGTTCTAATAGGAAATGAGTCATTTTACCTCCCATCAGACCTAATAGAAAGCCACAGGTTTTCATTTTTCTAGATATGTTTCACACAGAATTTTATGGATTGGATTAATATCACATATTTTTATGTTGCTCCTGATAATTTAGCACGTCCTCTGTCACCGCGCATGCCTATGTTGTGCTAATTTACACATGGTTTCATTTTCTGGCCTTATAGCATAGCGGACTGTAAGCCATTAAGGGCCCGCTCCAGCGTTTGGCGAGGTCCTTTAATAAGTGGTAGGGCCTTTAATGGCTGGTATAGCATGCTAAACGGTATAGGATGGATTGCTAACGGCATTCTGAAGATTCCTACTGTAGAAGATTACCTAGCAGAATGGAAAGTTCTTTATCTAAGTAACCCCTAGATGTGTCCAAATGCTTCATTTAACACCCATTTATTTTGTAAAATAAATTATGTTTTTGGATGGCCCCAGTTTGTAAAGATATAATATTTATGCCCTTAGTGATATTTGCCAGACAGGGTGCCCCCTATTAAAACACTCAGATACCTTACTGTAGTGTATACTCATGAGAACTATGGCCCTCATTATAACATCGGCGGTAAAAACCGCCTACCGCCGTGGCAACGGCTGCCAAAAGACCGTCGCCGCGGCTACCAGAAGGATGGCGGAAATCCAGCTGTGGCCATGGCGGTGGATGACGGTAAGGTACGCCACACCAGTAGAACGCCGCTGGCCGTATTATGAGAATTAATACAGCCTGGCAGTGTTCTGCTGGTGGACGCTGCTGCTGGCAGCAGCGCCCCATCGAGTCTCCTGCTGGAGGACCCCCCGGACACAGGTAAGTGGGTGCTCTGACAGGGGAGGTGGAGTGGTGGGTGTTGTGTGTGTGTGGGGATGTGTGTGTATGTCTGTGCGTGCGTGTATGCGGGTGTGTGTTGTGTGATGTATGTGTGTGCATGTTTTGGGGTGTGAGTGCGTGTATGGTGAGTTGTGTGAATGCGAGTCTGCGTGAATGTATGTAAGTGTGTGTAGATGTGTGTGTGAATGGATGTTTGCATGCATGGATGAATGTGGGAATGGGTGTGTGTATGCGTGTGTGCATATGTGAAAGGAGGGGCATGTCTTAAGGGGGGTCTGGAGAGGAAGGGGGAGAGGGGTGGGGAAGACCCCTCTCAGTGACTGGGAAGGGATTCCCTGCCACTGATAGTGCCTACTGCCATGGTTTTTGTGGCGGTAAGGATGCCACAAAAACCATAGCAGTAGGTGGGGTCATAATCCCGCAGGTGGGCAAGTGACGACCTCCAGGCTGGAGATTGATGTCTCCAGCCCGGTGGCCGTTACCGCAGTGGCGGTCAGTGTGGTACATTGGGGATTTGGCTTCAGCATAACCGCCAATGTCATGATATGGAGGAAAGTACCGCCAGCCTGTTGGCAGTACTTTCCTCCATATTGCTGCCGACCGCCAGGGTCATAATGACCCCCTATGTGTGCTAAAGAAAACACGTAAGCTTGACATTTTAAAGGTAAAGTGGTTAACTAAAAGAGAAACTTTCATGGTAGATTTTTATTCACAAAAATAACCAAATGAGTAGTGTTAAAAAACAAACTGTTGCGGCTTGTGGAGTTTGGAAAACTCAGTTGAGAGGGCCTTTATCAGTGAATACAGATTTTTGCAGCTTCATTGTCTTTAATGGAGCTCTCAACATTCCAATGCTCCAATATAGCCTTGGAGTTCGCCGTAGCGAGCTATACCGACCATTAAAGGCCTGCTCCAACGCTAAAGTTAGCAGGACCTTAATTGCCAGTATAGCCCAGCTACGAAGTGTTATAAGACTAATAGAACATTCTGCAACTAGAGGGCAGAATGTTCTAATAAATAAAACAATGTCCTCACGGAAACTGAGGGGATTAATATCCCCTTGGGTTCCGTGAGGCATTCGTTCACAGCTGTTGCTGTGAACAAAGAACATTGCAATGTTGACGCTCCGGTCTTTTACCAGCCAGTAAAACCCCAGAGCACTCCATTGTCTCCAATGGTGTTTACAACATTCCAGTGCTCTAGTAATGATTCAAAACCTTTAGTATCAGTTGCATTCTAAGCAGTACCCAATATTCCATGATAAATGAAGTAAACAAAAAAAATATTGGGTGGAATGCTGCCAACCAGAGAATTATTGTTTTATATTATGGTGGGTGGCCCTTTGTTGGTCAGGGTGGCGGAAGTTTTTCCTCCGCCGTTCTTGCTGGACTACTGTCCTCCATGCTGAGAGATATTTACAGGCTGTGCAAAGATTTCCGTGCCTTCAGAGGAGCCACCATCCTTGCTGCTCCTCTGAAAACACTGAAAGTTCGATGAAAGTTTACAATGTTTGAAGTGGTTGCTCATTAAACATTTTTGTTTTCCAAAAGACTCCGAGATTGGGAGCTTGTTTTTTAACAATGAAAAATAAATGACTCTGACATTCTGCAGATTTTCTTTCTGTGTGTGGAGATATGTTTTCTTTTTTTGGTACTGCCAGGGTTTTTTCCAAAAGTCCCAAACTGAAAAACATTCATCAGACCGTTTTCTTAAAATAGGGCAGATGGTCTGATGCACTTACACCTACGACTCCAACTTCATTCACAGTATTTTGGTTCTCAACATTTAGTCCTTTATATTTTATCCTCACGCTATTTTTTCCTTGATATTTTGAAATAAACTCTATCGCCTGCCCTTTAAACCTTCTTCACTGGACCATTCTATCGACTGCCCTTTAAACATTCTTCACTGGACCAAGGCCTAGACTAATGTGGAGATGCCACCTAAGATGAAACATAGCTTTAGCCTCCATGTACGAAAAAGGATACCCAAACCAAGACCAGTATTCCCATGAAATATCTAAAAGGTCCTAATGTTATCTATCAGTTCATATTTGCCAAGGGAATTATTGGCAACATTCAGTACCTGGAGTAGTGTAACCCTTCCCCCACCTTTAGTTGCTAAAAAACAAACTAATGGCATTTCATTTTCATTTAACATCTTGGCACAGGTGCCAAGTTGCACTGTTTGTGCTATAGCAGTAGAATTAGAAAGCTTTTCTTTACATTTATCTAAAGCAATAATCAGCCCATACTTGGGAATAAAGCAGAAAAAATCGAGTACTAGTTCAAATAGCTTGCCTACCTCTCCTTCGTTCTAATGGATGGCTGTCAAAGTGTCTCATAGTGACAATAACGTATGATGGATAACAAGTTCATCCAAAGGCAGCCAGCGGTAGGTTTGTGACCCACAAATGCAAAAAGCATGGCCTCCTTGCTGGTAGCTCTTATGAAACAAGAGTCAATGAGGAAGATGAAACTCAAAAGGAGAACGTTTTAAAGGAATTTTCTATACTGCTAAATCACAATTACTATATCACACAGAAAAACCGGAGACGTTTGTTTCCTTGTGCTCACAAACAAATCTTTGCTTAGTCCTTGCATGGTGAGTTACAGCGGGCATCTTCCAGGTCTTAGGAAAGGTAATCTTGACAAGGCTTGTGTAAGAAGTAGGGGGTGTCGACACACTCTGGTAGTTGGTGGCCACCTTAGAAAAAATGAAGGCAAGTATTACTGTAACCAATGAGATAATTAATTGTCTGTCTGTATTTTTTCAATTTCATTACGCAGGAGTTAGCCTTCTATGCATAGCAGCAGCCACACAATAGGGAACGTTCAGTACAGTTACGCTTCGGAGTATTTCTCCATTTTGCATCAAGGATGAATCCCACCAACAACCGGATGCTGAGAGCAGCAGTAAGGTTAGCAGGCCAGACCCACAGAGGAATCCAGTATCCGGAAGAGGGCTGCTTACCTCGGACAGAAGTGGTAACAATGAGAGGCTGCCGTGGCAGCATTGGATGGTGGTGGTGGAGCAGGCAGAGAAAGTGGGCGCAGAGGTCTTGTTCCACGAACAGGAGGAAAGATAGCTCCAGAGGCAGTTCCGGTTGGAGGTCCGGATTCATGCCCAGGCACCTGTCCAGAAGCAAAAGAGGGAACACTGTTATCTCTAGAAGTATCATCTCATTTGCAGGTAGATGAGTGCATCCACATCACCAGACAACAGCATTTGATAGCTGTGTTGGTGAAGAGCAGTACTTGATAAGGTCTTTGCCAGTGAGGCCGCAGTGTGGTCTTCCTCTCGTGTAGGCCTATGTACACCAAGTCACGGGCTGGGGGGAGTGTCAGGTTTTGGTCAGAAACTTCAGGTGGCGTTGTTTGAACCTGAGGACCGAAACTACGGACATTAAATTAGCTTTCTGCAATAATGTAAAACTGCATAATCATTAAAATGTAAATCCAATTTAGCAGTCAAGATTGGGAGGTTCTCCGGCAGCACCATTCATCAGCCCATGATTATTTCATCTGGGCTCAACCTGGGCTTCTGTGAAGGAATCGCTCTGAGGGACCTTAATGCTAGTGGCCATTTTAAATGTGTATCTGAGCATATCTGAGCATATCTTTGCTATCTCGAGGGCACCATTACTCCTTTCTACCTTGCCTATGGACTCTGTCTGATATGTACAATGGAAATGTGGGTCTACTCCTTCAGCTTTGCAAGCTACGTACACTACTGCTGACATAAAATGTGTTTAGTGGTCACTGATTATTCAAGTATGGTTCCCTCAACTGAGGAATAAAGTTTCTGAGTACCCACTTATATACTGTAATGGCATCTACATGGACACCGGATATGCTACCACTCATCTTAAGAACAGACACCTAATAGCTAGGACCTAAGAATAGGTGGCACATTTTGGCATTTGGATAAATTCCATCTGGATGTGCACAAAGGGGCAGCCAAGGGGAGGGTGTGAATCAGGGATGACCTTGATCCCTTTTCTGACATTGTGTGACAGGCACATGGCACAGGACTGGCAATAGGTGTGGGCTAATGAGTTAGAAGGGAGCAAACTACTGGGTTGCTGAAGCACATATAATGCCATCCCTAATGAAATGGGCTGCTCTATGATACAAAATGGGGAAGTTGGAGAGTAGAAATGTTGGTGTGACCACACACCTAGTGCTGTCTCTCCAAACCCTCTCAAGGTTTTTCTTTATATTTCGACCTGATCAAGGACAGTGTTTCACTTTTGGAGGCTTGTTAGAACTTGTTAGAACAGTAAATAAGACAGATCTCATAATATACATAGAAACATCAGGAATTTTAGACAAAGCAGCATTTTTAATATCTGAATAAGCAAGGGTATTACTACTTGATCCATCATGGAGATGCTGATGTGCAGCACATTTTACTACTGCCACTTTCTTAGTCAACTGCACAGCATTCAAAATATTTTTAACATGACATTTATTATTTAAAAGGGTTCCGGCCGATGTTACAAAACAACTTTGCATTCATAAAAGCCCAAAGACATGCACCACTCCAGATGCATATTTGGAGTATATATACACACATGATTCTAATATTTTCCTCTAATGCAGGCTCTAGTGAGATGCTGAAACTCTGAACCTGAGCAAATCTCACATTTGGCAAATTACAACTTTCCATAATCTGATGCACAGTACATACAACCAGGAGACAAGCCGTTATCGTTTGCAAGACATGATCCAGTAACAAAACAGATCAATTCACTGTCAAGAATGGGCACATCAGTTAAGTTAATGCAAGGCCTGGTAACGTGCCCAATAATAAGGATACAATCATGGGATTTTCCATCCTCAGTGATAGGCACTAAAGAGGCACAGCTCCGGGCTGGACACCGGATCAAGGTAATGGGAGAAGCAGACAATAATAAAATTTCATACTCGGACAATCGGTCTGTAGAGAGGTGCTGGGTTTTTGATAGAGTGCAACCACTGAATGAGGCACAGCAACAGTTAAATGTGAACTGAGCACAATATTTTCAGATGCTTCAACAAGATTTGTAGCTGACGCTACAGATCTTAAACATGGTGGGAGCCTTTCACAAACTGGCCCAGAATTGAAGAGTAATAAGCTGTGGGCTTTTTCTGATTCCCATGACAAATGCTCCAAATGCAAATCGATTATGTTTATGACAATACAAACTAAAAGGATTGACATGAGCAGAGATCCCAAGGCAGGTGCAGAGATTGGTGCCTGCTTCATTTTCAAAATGCATTTTCAGATCACTCCAAATGTTCAGGGGTGCCTTTTCTGACATAATCCTACAAAGGCTTCACTATTTTAATTTAGACCGGGATCCACTGTCTGCAATATCTAAGCAAGCTCAGAATTACACATACCTATGAGACAATTACAGGGCAGGCCAACTTAGGAAAGCCTTCAACTCATTTAAAGGACAGGTGGCCCTTCCCATCAGACATCTCAAACCCAACGTATCACACTCTAGAAGCCAGAACTGTATTTTTACTTTGAAGCCTTGTGCTTTTTATTAGCCAATTTGGTGATGAGGTAGATGGAGTTCTTGTAATACCCTAAACTAACAGATGCCAAAAGCAAATCATCAGCATATTAGACTAAAGTAGAACCCTCAGGTAGCGTGACCAGAATTTTAAAGCCCAAAATGGGGACATTTCACAAAAATAGAAGAAGGACTACAATTTTACTTCACCCAAATGCACGGAATGACAGCACTCATCAGCTAAGAGTTACAGAAGAGGCACTGAGAACATAAATAAAATGCATTGTTAAAGCCGCCAGTGTAATGCCTGTTAATTAAATTGCTCTCTGATAACACCTGCTATCTCTGCTTTGAAAAACAAAAAAAGCAACACTTCCCACCGCGACTCTCTTTAAATACTGGGCCATAAGCTAAATTTACTGAAATCGGCAGGGACAACCAATGAGAAACTGGGACTGTCCCGGCAAATTCAGGACGTCTGGTCACCCTACCATGAGGGAAAAACAAAATATCTAGCTCCTTCTTCAGGTTTTGAGAAAATATTGAGGGAGCGCTAGAGATTCTGGAGGAAGTCAAGCCCATAAAAGCTTGGACGCTTTGGCATGTGCACGAGAAAAGATTCTGACTCCTTGTGTATGGCAGAACAAAGGTGAACCATGGTAAACCATTGGGTGCTTGCAGGTATTTAAAAAAGGATGGTGGCAGGGTTGGGGATCAGAGGGAAGCTTGGGACAGCTACATTATTAATTGCCCTAAGATATTGTACAACCTATGCACATTTGCGTTGCCTGGCTTGTGTATCATGGGAAATCAGGTTAGGAGGTACTAAAACACCTTGCTTAATCAAATATGCTATTACATGGAGGATCATTTGCTATGCCTGAGGTTTCAAAGGGTACTGGGGTATTCTGGCATGGGTAGCTTCTTCTGAGGGTCAACCTTCACCTTCAATGATTCTGTTGATGAAATGCTCCCCACATCATTGGCCCCTGTGGGTCACGTAGTAGATGGTACCTGTGAAAGTAACTTGGTAAATAAGGAGAGGAGACGTGGTAGTTTCATTCACATTACCTAGGCAATATGTGCTCTCACATAGTGTGAGTACTTTGTTTTCCTGTTGTCAGGGAATATTTAAGAACACACCATCTGGAGTGTAAAATACAGTGCAGTTTAGCTTCCCTGGTTAAGTTGGGCTGAGCAAACATTAGATAACTGACTCATGGAATGCACTGGGGGAAGAGATCCGCACCATAGGGGACATAAAAAACGGCAAGATGAGATAAGGCGGGTGAAGAAGAAGTTCTCCAGGATTAAGCTGGCTGAAGTTCTTCCTGGAGGGCCAACAAGATCTGGTCTCTGTTTCACTCCCAGAGAAAGACATCTTTGCCACAATGCACCCCCGCTAGATGGGCTGCCACTTCATGACAACACTATAGTGGGGCCAAGTAAGATCATAACTCACTCTCTCCAAAACGTAACCTACGAGCACTCATCCATATTTGTCTTTCACTCATGCTTGCATTGTTAATCGTGTATCACCTATAGAGACCTCACAAGCCCTAAACATTCATACATGCTGTGTTAATGTTGATTTTACTACTCTTTCATAAGCCAATCATTCGAATAGATTGCTTGCTTCAATTGGGGCAGAAGTCATTGCAATTGCTGCAAAGCAACACATAGGTCAGGCCTTACAATCCAGGTATACCCCAATGCTAACAAGCTCACTAACACACCATTGAGGAGTGTTCTCACCTGTTTTTTAGATCTAAAACACAAATGTTAATGTGTGGTTTGCCATTTATTTTAATTGTGCTCAAATCTAATCTTTTCATGCACACTATTACACTATTATACACTACAACTTTTATTTTTACCTTTTCAAGCCCTTTGTTTTCATCTTATCCACAACATAAATTTCTACTACAAGCAGAACAACAACACTTGGACTGACATCACATGGCAAATGGATGGTACATAATGACAACTTACATCTCTGCTTATTTGCCTAAGGATGTAATCGGTTTATTTATTACTGACAGGGTAACTGTATGCCTTTTGCCACACATCCCTGTTGGCACCATGCTCAATATGCCATACTATTCTTTAAGATATTATTACTGTCATAAAAATGATACTGAAATTTGGCAATGCAAGGGTAGCACTATAGAGTATGTTTAGCCTTGTTTTAACTTGCAGGTTAACAATTTCTGAGCCCCTCAAAATGAGTGGTGAAAACATGTCGATAAAATCGTCTTGTTTGTTTTACAATGACTTTCCACCTGATGTATATCGCTCGCTCTCGTGTCAGCTAATGCCATTACACACCTCCTGGTATACACCTTGAAAACATCCACAACTACAACATCAGGGAACATTGTGGCAGCAGCAATTGGACCCTCTTCCATCCGTCTGTCAGGTAAATCTGGGAAACGATTAACTTAATTTCTAACTTCATCATTTGCGCTTTCACATACACATTTTTCTCTTATTTTGTAAGCATATACAATGTTAAAAGATTTTTTTTCACAGAGGTGTGTATTCTCCTGTCTATCTTACAGTCAGGGGCTCCTTCGCTATGGCACCCACCTGGCCAAGAGCCAGGAGGTGAAAAATGAAACAATAGTTCCACCATTGTTTCATTTGTCATCTGCTGGTTTAGCCAGCAGTACAGGGAAGGGGTGGGGCTGGGCCACAGGAGGTGGGAGGGGGGAGGAGGGGAGAGTGCACTAAGTGCTTAGTTGTGTTTGGCCAGCTGTCTCAGGCCGGCCAAACACACATGCGTACTTAGGTTTCTTCAACTCTGCTGTATACACAGTTGTATGCTGGAGAAACTACACAAACCCCGGCTTGCGTCTGTGCGACAGTGACTGTCGCTCAGACCAATCCTGACACTGCTTACATGCGGCTGGAGACCGAGACGACGGTAAGGTAAGTTTTATTTTTATTTTCCCCCTCCGTCTCCGTCCCCTTCCCCTGCGCCTCCCCTTAATATTTGTGGCGGCGGCAGCTGCTTCCAATGGATCTCCATTTGTGGTCATGATAATTTATATAGATTGATGATATCAGTTTGTGGGAATGTGGATTAATATATGGTGTCATTGGGAGTCCTCATCATGTAATGATGTCACAGTCTCTATGAGGTCCGATAAGCTTCTTTAACAAAACCTTTATGTAAACCCTAGGTAGCTGTAGCAGTGACCAGTCAGGCTTAGTCAAAGGAACGAGTATGAAGCATTTAGAAGTGCAAAAATAACAGGTAAGTATGAAACATGAACAATAAAAACACCAATTTATAAAAATAGAGTGTATTTTTATCTTAAATTAGACACTAAAATGATAATAATATATTTTAGAGAATCAGAGATATCATTGTTAGAAGAATTAGATTTGAAACTTCAATCTAGTGCTAAAAAATACAAAGCACCGACTGTGGGAATCTGGTTGAGCTAAACAGAGTCAAAGACAAAAGTAGGGCTGACCCCGATGGAGCGCTTTTGGGAGAAAGAGTCAGTTGCTCCGCCACACGTGGTGGAGGGACCGCCTGCCAAAATTATAAATGACTGCCAAGCAGGAGGTTATTTATAATGCATTGACAGAAACCACCATCCCAGTGGTTCCTGACAATGCATATTGCTGTTTGGTGCAGGGTTGTACACCGTTTTTTTTCCAAAAAGAAAATACCAAAATAGAAATTTCTTTTTGAATAAAATACGTAATGCCTTCCTTGCCAAGGGAGTCATTTCTCATGGTGGGGGGAGCATTATTTCTATTTTACTGTTCCTCACTATCAAGTTTTGCCTGGTCTAAACCGGCTGGACGGACAATTATGTTAGCAGTATGTATAATCCATCTCTATTGTGACGGTGTATACATACTGCCAACACATAAATCAGGCCCTTAGTGTTTTTCTTGGAAGATTTTCCTCATCGAAGGTGAGGCTGGCTTGCGGGATCTGCTGGAGTGCTCAGTGTCAATGGCTTGCTCCTCAGCATTGGTCCCACTGAAACCCTTCACTAGGGGACTTAGTCATGTTTCTGGAAGTCGAACTGCGCCGAGCAGGGCAAACCAATAAGTTGAATCTGACCGGCAATGCACCTTAGGGATTAACTTCAGATTGGTCGCCCTCTTCTCTTGGTTCTCCCAGTCAAAAATCCTTTAAAAAGTATCTAAGTCCTCATTTTTATAATTAGGCAGTGGGAGTCCACTCTGACTTCTTTCTATGGGCCTTAGGCCCTTAAAAATGTCACTTAGTAGTGAGGACTCACTCTCCCAGAATGCACCAGCTGGGCCTAGGGCAAAACCAGCTGAAACTAGGGAACTGTGGTTTCATTTTCTATGGACTGCATGTGACTTGTAACTTTTTGTGATCCTGTAGTTGTACAGGAGACTATCCAACTAGTCCTTGAATATCCCTGTTCTGTCCAGGGAACAAGTGGGTAAATGTGGGAGGAGGTTCTGCCCTTAGGGTTGTTCCCCCACAGGTCAAACAGCAGGCTCTGACCTTGGTTAAATCCTTGGTGCATCCTCTCTTTGTGCAGTCCATGGCTCCAGGAGGCATAGTCCTTCTTCAGTTTTCCACAGGTCCACCAGTTTTCTGAGTTTTCTTGGCAGAGTTGCCTATTTTATCAGATATATGACAGAATCATGATGACATTTACAATGAATGCCTTTACAATAACACTAGAACCACAACAAAGACTTCACAATGAAAATCTTTCCAACGCATTTTTTTACGAGTATGCCTTTCCCACGAATATCTTTCTCACAAAATGTACGCATTTTACAGGTAAGTCTAAACTTTTTTAAAATATATATGTGTACACTATAACTCATGCCCCCGCCATGCACAGTTTTTTCTTCAATAATTTGACTTCTAATGTTTCATTGATATTTGTATTGAATTATAAAAGTTGTCACAAGTGCTGTAATATGTGGCGTAATTAGCAGTGCATGGCGAGGGCAGAAGTTATAGTTACTGTAGGTCGCAAGTTGTAGTTACTTGAAATAACTCTAACTATAACTGCAGAATTTCTATGCTTTTGTGCAAGTAAATTCAGAACTTAACTATAATGTTCCTGTAACCTTTGTTTTTTAAAGTGAATTTTGAAGGTTTTTATAATTATGTTTCCAAACTATAACGCCACTGTTACCTTTGTTAATCCAATCACGGCCGCTCATGGCCTGCGGCCAGCCCCTGTGGCCAACACCCACTAACCAACCAACCCCATGCTGTGCATGGTCTTTGGCTATGTGCAGCGGGAGTTGGCCGCAGGGCCTGTCTTTATGGGTGTGAGAATAGGTGTGAGAAGAGTCTCTGGGTGTGAGAGTGGTTGTGAGAGTGCCTGTCTGGCTGTGATAGTGGGTGTGAGGGGGTCTATGTGGGTGTGAGAGTGGGTATGAGAGTATCTGATTGTGCTCCAATAGATGAAAGATGCATTTGATGACGCAGAAATGAAGGTTTTACATTTATTAGCGCATAAACGTAGTGCCGCAATAATCAAGTGTGACTTTAACCGAACTAATAAAGATTGTACGGGGACAAATGTGCCCTCAGAGTAGTTCGCCAACATTTATAAGCGTGCTTTATATAACGTGATGTATTAGAATTGTACTAATCTGACATAACCGTAAACGTGTGCTATGATTTGCTTGTTTGAAATGTTTTAACTTAGTATAACTTTAGTGGAGGCTTCGGCCTAGTTGCCTTGTCTCACGGTTTAGATGCTCGTGTTTTTCTAATGTGCTAATAAAACGTGTATTCCTGCTTGAAGCTGTACTTTTCCAGTGAGATCAGTTCACATGCTTATCTTTAAGGTTTCGTGCCAGCCTGGCATCTTCTTCTTTGCTCCAAGGTCAATCTGCAGGTGCAGACAATGGAAGCTCTGAAAGTGAGTTAATTGGTAAAATATGTTGCAACTTACGTTCCCGACTCCAAGGATAATGTATGCCTAGGTAGAAGCTTGTAAATTGTTGTTTTTGATTGGACAATTTGAAGCCAACCTATGAACCCTCCAATGGAAGACCCTACTGGATTTGAACTGTTGTTTATTTAAACCTGGTGCACGAGAAGAAAGTAGCCATTACCCGCCATTTGCAGGACATTGCGCCATTACCCATTGCACCCATTGAGGACATTAGACATCTTGCCGACCTCGTCATTTTGCCATCTTCTACGATGCCAATTGATGTTCGACGCCATTTTGAATGAGACTTTGATGCTTTCTCTAATCGAGAGAAAGAGACTTTAAGTAATTCTCGCCCTAGAGACTTTAACTTTGATTCGTCCCTTTGCATGAAGTAGTAGTTTTGTCCTTTTATCTTGCCGCTGTGAGGCAATTGCCCCGTCCACCCTGCCCCCTTTGCCCCCGTCCCATGCTGATCGAAACCGGTACCTGTGAGACGAAGACTTCCTTGAATGCTGATTGAATTTGGTAAATATGAAAGGAAAATGTACAATTGCATTGTGTTTCTTTTTAGGTAACCAACTGCTGATTTTTGATAAGAGCCCTAGTTAGGAGTTTTCCAAATTAATGTTGCTAAATTGTTTTTGCATGAAGTCCCACATGCAGATGCTAATTTGAGGTTAGATGAGGATTCATTTGTTGCACGATGCAATTTGAGACCTTGTTATGCTGACTAATGTATGCAATTAGCCCATTACAGATTATAGTTTTAGTGGTTTGCATTGCTATTATCGAATGCATTGTTATTCAAATGCTGCATAGATTGCATCTTTTTCGCCGTTATGGATAGCTATTAAAGTTCATTTACATATATCATTTGGTGTTGAGACACATTTATATCGTGCTAGCTTTGTTAATATAGGGAAATAAATTAATTAACTTCGAATGAACTGGTGTGGTTATTCATGGCCGAAAGGTCATGGTTCGCCGAAATGTTTTCTGGATTAATTGTGAAGTGTTATGTTGATCAGGGCATTGCTTATGTTCGTTATTGATTATTGATTTGATTAAATTGACTAATCTCGGGTGAAGAGAGCCCCACTTGGTCAAAAGATTCATCGACCCAAGAGCGTCCAAATACAGGTAATTTATTAGGAAGGAACGCTCTATCAGTAGATGGTAGCAGAGGATGGTTTCGCCCTTTGGGACCCCCACTCGAGAGAACGGTTTCGCCCTTTGGGACCCCCACTCGAGAGAACGGTTTCGCCCTTTGGGACCCCCACTCGAGAGGTAATGGTTACGCCCTTTGGGACCCCACTCGAGAGGACGGTTTCGCCCTTTGGGACCCCACTCGAGGGGTAACGGTTTCGCCCTTTGGGACCCCACTCGAGAGGTAACGGTTGCGCTCTTTGAGACCCCACTCGAGAGGTATATGGTGTTGAATTAGATTTTTCTTGGGTAAAACAGATTGAGAGAATGATGATGCCCTAAGTCCCCCGCGACTTTCCCGGGATCTCGGAGCTTGCGAATGGAGAGAATGGAGGTGTGAAATCGGCGTTGGCGGTACTAGTGACGGTATGAGTGAAGTCAGGGTTTTGCGCTTGCACAGCTTATTGCCGCAGATTGTTTGAAAAGGTTGCGAGGATTTTAGAAAATAGCGGAGGTGCGACTCCGAGTGTGAGAGTAGGTAAGTCGTCGAACTTCATGTGCGTGTGGCGCTTTGTGCAGAAAAAGGTCCACGTGGTTGTTGTTGTTGAGACGGGCCCTGCGAGGTCAAGAGACTCCGGAGTATGTTGAAAAGTGTATGAGACACTTGTTTTATGTTGTGGTCTGGTCGGTTTAATAGGTTGACCGGGCGTGGTCAACGAGTCGGTACGTGTGTTAAGGGAGTGAAAGAAAACTTCGACTTCGGGCTTTGACAAATTCTAAGTGCACTAGAATAGATCACTGACAAGTTGAGAGCAGAATCTGCGGGTCAGATTTGCTTGCGAAAGTGGGGACCGAGAAAGATGGAATAACTGCCGAGGCTAGCGAAAAATCCCTAAGGTCCTGAAGCGATTGTGTTACCCTTCCTGTAGTAAACCGACAGATCTGTTTTATTATTATTTGGTTGCTCGCGATACATGCCAGAAGTTGTTACGAGAGGAGCGGAGTGAAGGAGGACAAGCCGCGAGGCTTTGTCAGCCGCAGTGTGTGTGAGTGTGACGTCACTAGGAGCCGCGCTGGGATAGGTTGGTTGCAAAGAAGGGCCGCGCACGGATTGGACGCAGTCCGTGGGGCTCGATTGGAAGGGGAAAGGCAAGCGAAGAGTATTCCGGGAATTAAAGTCACTTATTGATTACAAACTTTGTGAAATAAAAGACGAGAAAATGAAATTTTTTAAAGCATTAAAGAGTGCGATGAACGGGGAGTCTTACATTAAAGCGAGCGTAGGAGAGGAGACGCCACCCGAAGGTACACCAGCTTACATTGTAATGGAGGAAAGGGGGGTAGCTCCGTGCCTTTGGCTAAAGCAATGGCACAAGCTGACAGAGAGACATGGGAGCGTAGCGTTCCCGATCCATGGGACATTCAATATAAGGATCCTAGAGAATTTGAGATTTGCGATGTACGACATGAAGGTACCTCCAAGGCCAGCACAGTTTGAGGCTCTAGCGATTTGGGAACTAATGGCTAGACAGCAACAGCAAAAGAAGTTCGAGGTCAGGATAAGAAAGGTAGAAAAGACACTAGCGGACGCTAGGTGGGATAATGCACAGAAGGTGTGGAGGTCAGATATATTGCAGGGGATAAAATTGTTTCCCGCAATTGCTAAGGAAGAAGAGGCGACAGGCAAGAAAGCTACCTGTAAGACAAACAGGAGGTGTTCCAAAGATAGAGAGGACGAGGAAAAGTTAAGGAGAGAAGACGAGTCAGAGGATGAGGAGTTCATCATGCAATTGCTGAACGACCGTCCACCACCTTATGCAGAGAGTGAACAAGGTCCAAGTACCAGTTCTGCCCCTCCGGCACCGGTACAGAATAATGAAACTCCGAGTTCAGAAACGCCATCGGGATCTAAGGACCCGAGTTTACTGTTCACCCCGCAGATACCGCAGGTTAGGAGAATATATCCAGATGTGCCTATATTGAAAACAGCAGAAAATTATCAGCCGCAGGTCCCAAGGTACTACAGCCGTGACAACAGTACGGGAATGATTCTAGATCCAACTGTAATGGGAGTACAGAGTGGTCGCAACCCAACATTGGCACAAGCTGAATCAACCCAGTTTTTGATGCCTCAAAAGCAGATGCAGGGGGGAACCGCACATGCTCAGATGACGGGGAGTCAGACGGGCATGCCGGCAATGATGACCCATAGTGTGGGAATGAACATGCCTCAGAACCTGGGGAATGGACAGAACCCAGATGCGATATCCCTTCCCATTACTGTAGGTCCACCGGTACCTTTGTACATTCAGCCTAACTCAGGT
Source organism: Pleurodeles waltl (assembly GCF_031143425.1). NCBI lineage: Eukaryota > Metazoa > Chordata > Amphibia > Caudata > Salamandridae > Pleurodeles > Pleurodeles waltl. Next base: position 419,547,142 of record NC_090444.1, on the reverse strand, counting down.
ATGAGCGGTCAAGGATCAATGGTGCAGAGTGGGACGGAAAGGAGGTGCATAGAAAACACTCCAGAGACAACTCCGATAGCGGCTCTGCCAACTGGATCTGGGTCCTTGATGGAGTTTAGTCCCATATGTGCTCAGTCAACAGTGGTGAGGTCGAGTCCCCCACTGATGATACCGCTATCATCGATCACTGAAAAGTTGCCACAACCATCAATGGCAGTCGATGTGAATGCTACACTGATGGGGTTGAATGCGCAACAGCTGACACAGTGGTTCAACAGTCTGAATTCCACACAAAGCTCAGCCACTGGGAAGGGAGAAGACTATCTGAATAGGGTCAGGTTGAACATGGAAGCAGAAGAATTGGTGGAAGGGACGATGGGTTTGAATAGGTTAGAGTCCTACTCGGAAGAAGAGCTGAGGTATCTATGTCCCAGGATTACGAGAGAAGTGAACAAGGTACATAGAAGGTTGCAAGAAATAGCTGACAAAAACGGGGTTGAGATAGACAAGACAAAACACTTGAGCAGGAGCTATAGATTGGATTTCGGGACCACAGACTTTGAACACATGAGGTCAGCAGGCATGAAAGCGCACCTTAGAGAATTGCTGCAGAGTGCACAAGTGTGGAGGTGCTTAGACAAATGGGAAAGCAGGTGGGCAAAGAAAAAGGAAAAGAGGAAAGACAGTGTCCCAGAGCACAAGGAGAAAAGACCACAGAGTAGTGATGCAGTAACCATGTTACCAATGAGGGAGACAGCAGGGGGAAAATTAATACATGTACCGTGGCACAGAAGCGACATTCAGTCTTTTACGGATGATTTTCCCAAACTGAGAGAGAAACCGATTGAATGGTATCAACAGACTGATAGGTTTGTGAAGCTTGCAAAATGTCTTTGGGAAGACCTGAACACCCTCTTTGAGATTGTGGTTCCGGCAGATTTGTGGGAAGACTGCAAAAGGGCTGTAGGTTGGCCGACAAGTGAACCAGAGAGAGACAGGGATACGGGTGCACCATCACCTATGGTAATGAGCTTGTACTATAAGGTGATTGAGCATTTGAAGACGAAGGTTGCCGCGAAAAATGTGGATTGGCAGAAGATTGATCGAACTGCCCAAGAGGCTAAAGAGTCGATTCATGGTTACTATGAGAGGTTGTTGAAGGCGTTCAAGAACTACAGTGGCACGGAAACAATAGAGGCGAAGGACATGCTTCATTTTGTGTTTAGATTTGTGGAAGGGCTGAGACCAGAGATAAGTCAGATGATAAAGACGCATTTGATTTGTTGGCAGTCGAAACCTATTGATGAGGTGTTGAATTATGCGAAATACTGTAGCGACGAAATTGAAGTGAAACAGAAAAGGTTGAAAGAGAAAGTGATGGTGATGCAACTTAAAGCAGCTCAGACAGGTCTGCAAGGGTTGCAAGGGTTCCAACAGCAGATACCGCAGCCGCAGGGAAATATGGTGTTTCAGCCACAGGCGAGAGGCAGAGGCAGAGGAGGCTTTGGGAGTAATGGTCCGGATTTGAACACTGTTGCGATTCTGAATGGTGTGCAGGCAATGAAAAGGGTGATGCTGTGTCACGTGCGCGGAATCGTTGGACATTGGAAACGCGAGTGCCCGATGGTGGTGCAGGAAGGTGCAGGCGTTGGTCAGCAAAACAATGATGTCAATGCATTCCAGACAATGAGGGGACCGAAAATGAGAGATCCAAACCCAAATTTTCAGACCATAAATCAGCTGCAGGGATTACAGCCCATGCAGCCGCAGCAGATGCAGATGCCCCGTATGCAGATGACGCAAATGCAGCCAATGCAACAGCAGTTTCCCATGGTACCTAATCAGCAAATGCAAATACCTTTGGCACCAGTGAGTCAGCAGCAAGTGATGGTTCCTCCACAGGTCTCGGGTCAGGTGATGAATACAAATGGCACCGTACAACAGTTCCCATTACACAGTGAGAATGGAATAAACAATGTATGGGAGAGTGAAAGTTCAGATGAGGAGGGAAATTGTGTGCTTGCAGCATCCTTGGAAGTTGATCAAAAGGGTCCATATGTGGAGGGAAGAGTTATGGGTCATCGTGTTTCATTCTTGGTTGACACAGGAGCCACACGTTCAACTGTTAGGAGCATTGAAGTACCAAATTTGCCACTCTCAGGGAGAACAGTTCAAGTAGTGGGAGTAGCAAACAGGCACCTGACGAACCCAATCACAGATCCAGTACAAGTCAGAATTGGTAACTATCAAGGGTTACATAATTTTGTGGTATGTGACTCAAGCCCGATAGCACTGTTTGGGAGAGACCTATTGTGCAAATTGGGATGTTCGATTATGTGTTCGCACAATGGAATTAGAAATCAGACGAGCAGTGATGGGGAAGAAGAGGACAGTGTAGAAGGGGATGAGATGGAAACTGTCGATGAAGAATATCCTCTGATTAACCTTTTTCCGATGATAACTGAAGAAGATATTCCAGCTGAATTACAGGAAACAGTCGGAAAGGAAGTGTGGGATATGACAGGAAAAGAGGTGGGATTGGTGAAAGGAGTGGAACCAGTGAAAGTGACCGTAAAACCCAATGTAACCTTTCCCCAGACCCCACAATACCACATGGCACAAGACACCCTCATGAAAGTCGCCCAACTCATTGACGAATTTGTAAAACAGGGAGTACTGAAAGAAGTGTTAAGCAGTCCATGTAATTCACCAATCATGGGACTAATAAAGCCGAGTGGAAAGGTCCGAATCGTGCAGGACTTGAGGAAAATAAATGACATCATAATTAAATGCTGCCCCGTAGTACCGAATCCAGCTGTGATAATGTTTCAAGTCCCTTGCGATGCCGAGTGGTTCTCAGTCATTGACTTGTCACAAGCATTCTTTTCGGTGCCTCTTCATGAGGACAGCCAATTTCTCTTTTGTTTCAAATTCTTAGACAGAGTTTACAGTTGGTGTCGAATTCCTCAAGGGTTTTCTGAGTCACCGTCAATTTTCAATCAGATTCTAAAGAAAAATTTGGAAGCGTTAGAATTGCCATTCGAGTCAACCCTAGTACAGTACATCGATGACTTACTGATTGCATCTAAGACAGAAAGTGGCTGCACAGCCGACACCATTGCTCTACTGAACCATTTGGGAAGGAATGGACACAGGTGTCTCCTTCAAAGTTGCAGTTCTGTCAGAAGAAAGTAAAATACTTGGGTCATCAAATTGAGAAAGGGTCACGGAGAATAATGAAGGAAAGAATAACAAGTGTACTTCAAATGAGTCCACCAAAGACGAGGAGGGAGGTGAGGAAGTTTTTGGGGATGGTGAGCTACTGCCGCCAGTGGATTCCCAACTTTTCAACTCTAGCAAAGCCTTTACTGAAACTGACCCAGAAGGATGCCTTGGATGAAATTGAGCTGAAAGGAGATGAGATGGATGCTTTTATTGAATTGAAAGAATGCATGTGCAGGGCTCCAGCTTTAGGTATGCCTGATTACACAAAGCCTTTCACATTGTTTTGTCATAAACGTGATGCATGTTCTTTGTCTGTCTTGACCCAAGCCCATGGTGGCATAAACAGACCAGTAGCGTATTTTTCAGCTACTTTGGATCCGGTCGCAGCAGCACTGCCAGGGTGTTTGCGCGCCGTAGCAGCAGTTGGTATCAGCCTCACTCAGAGTGAAGGAATAGTGATGGGACACCCATTAACAGTCGTGGTCCCTCACTCAGTTGAGATACTTTTGACCCGCTCCCGAACGCAACACATGACTGGAGCAAGACTCACAAGGTATGAAACAATAATTCTGGGCTCACCGAATGTGCAGCTGAAAAGGTGCACTACGTTGAATCCAGCAACCTTGCTTCCCGGTGAAAATGCTGAAATTGAGAACGCTGAAGACGTCGAGCACGACTGCCTTCAGGTGACTGAATTTTGCACAAAACCCCGACCTGACATTAAGGATACTAAGCTTGATGAAAATGACCAAATTGTTTTTGTTGATGGGTCATGTTTAAGAGATGCATTGGGAATTTTGAAAGCAGGATATGCTGTATGTACTGTAACAGGTGTCTTGGAAGCGTCCTGGCTCCAAGGAGTCTATTCCACACAAGTAGCAGAGCTTGTAGCCCTTACGAGAGCATGCCAACTGTCTACATTGATGAAGGTTACCATTTACACTGACAGTCAGTACGGGTTTGGAATTGTGCATGACTTTGGGCAACTATGGTCACAGAGAGGTTTCCTGACCTCTTCAGGGTCCCCAGTGAAAAACGGGGAGAGAATAAGGGAATTGTTACACGCCATTCAGATGCCAGCCGAAATTGCAGTGGTAAAGTGTAGTGCTCATACAAAAGGACAGGACTATGTTTCCCTGGGAAATGCATATGCGGATCAAGTCGCAAGATTTTGTGCCTTGAACTGTATATTGCTCAGGGATGAATGGAATTTGATAAGTGAACCAGAACTCGAACCAGCTGAAGCATTTGCCTTGAAGGTCGTGGATACAATGGATGAACTAAAAGCATTACAGAATAGCGTCAGGGAGGATGAAAGAGTTTCCTGGATTAAGTCACAATGTACAAGGAGACCAGATGAGTTATGGGTTTCAAATGAAGGAAAATTTGTTTTACCAAATAGTCTCTTATCGCAGCTAGCGCGGTTCTATCATGGGCAGGCTCACCTAGGGAGAGATGCCATGATAAGATTGTTCAAAACTGATTGGTTTAACCCCAGATTCCGTCAAGTTGCAGAAGCAGTTTGCCATCGTTGTGTCATTTGTCAGCAGATGAACCCAGGAAAGGGAACGGTTGTGAACGTGAGCCACATTGGTAGGGCGGGTGGCCCGTTCAGCAGAATGCAGATGGACTTTATTGAGATGCCTGTGCATGGAGGTCTGAAGTATGTGTTGGTGATTGTGTGCATTTTTAGTCACTGGATTGAAGCATACCCCACACGTAGAAATGACAGCCTTACAGTTGCAAAACTATTGTTGAGGGAGTTGATACCACGTTTCGGATTCCCGATCTCTTTAGAATCAGATAGAGGAAGTCACTTCAATAACGAGGTGATAAAGTTACTTTGCGCAGCGCTGAACATTGAGCAAAAACTGCATTGTAGCTATCGCCCTGAGGCCTCAGGACTGGTGGAACAGATGAATGGTACACTGAAATCAAGAATGGCGAAAATATGTGCATCGACAAATTTGAAACGGCCTGACGCATTGCCTTTGGTGTTAATGTCAATGAGAAACACCCCTGACAGAAAGACTGGATTGTCCCCGCACAAAATTCTCATGGGCAGGGCCATGAGACTTCCTGCAGTTCCCGCAAACGCGCTTTTGAATATTACAGATGATATGGTGTTAGACTACTGCAAAGGTCTGGCTGACTTGGTTCGCTCTTTCTCTCACCAGGTGGAAGCAACCACCTTGTCACCGATCCAAGGTCCAGGACACACACTGAAAGCAGGTGACTGGGTCGTGATAAAGAAGCACTTGAGGAAGTCGTGTCTGGAACCCCGTTGGAAAGGCCCTTTCCAAGTGATCCTGACGACCACTACCGCTGTGAAGTGTGCGGGAGTTCCCAACTGGATTCACGACAGTCATACAAAGAAAGTGTTGTGTCCCACAGATGAGGAAGTTGAAGCACTGAAACTGCCAGTATCTGATAACAAAGTGCCGAGCGCTGAGACAGAGCAAAACAGAACTAGAAGCGAACAGGCAGAAATAGAAGAGAGAGAAATATTCTCTGAGGACGAAACAACCGATTCACTTGGGGAAGACCAAGGAGAAACCTCAGACAGCGACGAAGCAGCTGAAGGTAACAAAGAGCCTGAAGCAGCTGAAGGTAACAAAGAGCCTCAAGCAGCTGAAGGTAACAAAGAGCCTGAAGCAGCTGAAAGTGACAAAGAGCCTGAAGAAAGTAACGGTGACAAAGGGCTCGAAAGAGGTGAAGAAGCAGGAGAGCCTGATCAGAGGAGGGCTTTCCCAGAAGCAGACGGTACAGAAAAAGAAAAGAAAAACCTGATTGACCCCCCAGAAGGAGGGGACAAGGCAGAACAGAACGAAACTGTTCAAACTTCTTCAGAAGAGATCGCAGGTCCATCAAGTGGACACAGTGCAAAGAGAAGACCAAGTATATCACCAGTAAAAGTAAGGACTAGAGAAACGTTGAACGACAGTGAAGGGCCAAGAGTGAAAGAGAAAAGAAAAGAAGTGTCTGTCGTGGTACCAACATCAGGTGAAGAGAAAGACTTGGCCAAAGAGGAAAGTACCAGTGAGGCAGAATCAAAGAGAGATGCAAAATTGAAAAGGAAAAGGATACCAAACAGGAGATATTCCGGTCCAGAATGGGCATATGTAGTCAATGACGATTGGACCGACAAATTTGTATCTCTTAGCCTTGAGAACGAAGAAGAAGAGATACCAATAGAAAATAAAAGTTTTATGGACACTATTGACTGAAAAAAAAACAAAAAAAAAAAAACTGATAAATGACATTGCTTGCTATAATCTAACGTGATACAACCAGCTGAGACATTGCTAAACCGGATGAGACATTTGCTAACTTGATAAGACTTTGATAACCTGATTGACTCTTAAACCCGATTTGAGACAACATTGCTAACTGATAAAAGACTGAGTTATTGCTGAATTGAGACAAATGCTGTTAACCGATAAGTGACTGGGCTCCTGAAGAAAACTGTGTGAACATTGCGCGCGTTCAGCTTTGTAACTAATTGCTAAATCGTTTCTTTATAGGTGCTTCTAGCTCTCTGATTCTATACAGATCATGACTAAGTACGCTACACAAAACAGTAGAGTGAAATATTGTAAATATGCGTGTATAGGCTTGATAACTGCATGTGTACTAATAATAATGGCAATAGTGCTTGCAATGCGTGGTAAGGGTGAGAATGAGAAAATTGATGCTTCTACTTCTGCTCCTGTTACTGTCACTGAACTAACCGCATTGAAAAGACTAGAATTAGATGAGAGACACTTGCATGATAAGAAGGAACTTTCGTATAATGTTTTCTATCGCCTACTAACAGAATATGTTGAGACTATGGATGCGAAAGATTGTTATGTGTGTACACAGATACCGACATCGGTAACGGAAGGGGTGACTTATCACCACATGCCTCTTACATATGGGATTACATGTAGTTTAGTAACTTCTAGATTTTATGGTCAAACTAACATACAGTATTTTTATTCAAATTATGATGTTACCTTTGCATATGTTCCTATAATAACGCAACTAAGCCAGATTGCTAAAGATTGGGATGCTAAAATAATGAAGGAATTTTTCGAGCCAATGCAACCTTTTGAAACAGCTCACGCTCATAGGGAAAACCTTACCTGCTCGCTCTCAGCAGTAGAAATAAGCTTTTTAGATCGCACAGATGATAGAAGGGCACAAATGAATGCGAAATTAGAAAAAGAGCTAAGTAAGAGGACTTCAGTAGATAATTATGCTTTTGTCGCAATAAAAACACAAGGAAAAATAGCTTTAGACGCTTGGCATGTAGGGAAATTTTGTATATATCGTGGTGAATCTTATTATGATAACATTTTTGTGGGAGCGAGTGAATGTAAACATACGTTTATCTTTAAGGCCAAATGGACATTCATGCTGAACGGACTTGACCCTGTCATACCTGGTGTATATTACATTTGTGGGCATAATGCCTATTATCGTCTTCCAAAGGGATGGTGGGGGAGATGTTATTTGGGTATAGTGTTCCCAAAGGTTTATCAACTGGATGACCTATCGGTGATTCCAAAGACATCTGGATCTCATCGTATCCAGAAAAGAGAGACCGCAGCTGCTGTGGTAGGAGATATATTTGGAGCCATGATTCCTTCATTGGGAGTTGTGTTGAATTCCATCAAAATAAGAAAGTTGTCTACTATAGTGGATAACATGTTGACAAAGTTTTCAGGTGCTATAATCCTGATGGATGCTGAACTTGCAGCAGAAAGAGCTATGACTCTTCAAAACAGGCTTGCCCTAGACATTCTTTTAGCAAAGGATGGCGGCGTTTGCAAAATGCTTGGTGCGCGTCACTGTTGCACGTATATACCAGACAACAGTGTGAAGATTAAAACAATGCTTGCAAATCTAACAAAAGAGAGTGCAGACTTGAAGGAATTGAAAGAACCAGGAGTGTGGGAGAAGGTTGGAAAGGGAGTTGCTTCAGTGGGAAATTGGCTTGGTGGCATTTGGAATGGAATATTACTAAAAATAATACAGGGAATACTAATAGTACTAATTTGCATCTTTGGGATTTGGGGAATAAAGAGGGGAATACTAATGATCATGGCAAGAATTAAGAGAAGGAAGGAAGAGAAAATGATGAAAATAATGGCAGAAGAATACAAAGCAAGAACAAGGGGAACTAAAAGGCAAAGAGAACTGACAGAATTTTAATGGAATAAAATTTGTGGGAATAGTTTTGTGTGATGACAAATAGTCATCAGAGGAGGGATTGATGACGCAGAAATGAAGGTTTTACATTTATTAGCGCATAAACGTAGTGCCGCAATAATCAAGTGTGACTTTAACCGAACTAATAAAGATTGTACGGGGACAAATGTGCCCTCAGAGTAGTTCGCCAACATTTATAAGCGTGCTTTATATAACGTGATGTATTAGAATTGTACTAATCTGACATAACCGTAAACGTGTGCTATGATTTGCTTGTTTGAAATGTTTTAACTTAGCATAACTTTAGTGGAGGCTTCGGCCTAGTTGCCTTGTCTCACGGTTTAGATGCTCGTGTTTTTCTAATGTGCTAATAAAACGTGTATTCCTGCTTGAAGCTGTACTTTTCCAGTGAGATCGGTTCACATGCTTATCTTTAAGGTTTCGTGCCAGCCTGGCATCTTCTTCTTTGCTCCAAGGTCAATCTGCAGGTGCAGACAATGGAAGCTCTGAAAGTGAGTTAATTGGTAAAATATGTTGCAACTTACGTTCCCGACTCCAAGGATAATGTATGCCTAGGTAGAAGCTTGTAAATTGTTGTTTTTGATTGGACAATTTGAAGCCAACCTATGAACCCTCCAATGGAAGACCCTACTGGATTTGAACTGTTGTTTATTTAAACCTGGTGCACGAGAAGAAAGTAGCCATTACCCGCCATTTGCAGGACATTGCACCATTACCCATTGCACCCATTGAGGACATTAGACATTGCAGCCATTATGGCCCATCTTGCCGACCTCGTCATTTTGCCATCTTCTACGATGCCAATTGATGTTCGACGCCATTTTGAATGAGACTTTGATGCTTTCTCTAATCGAGAGAAAGAGACTTTAAGTAATTCTCGCCCTAGAGACTTTAACTTTGATTCGTCCCTTTGCATGAAGTAGTAGTTTTGTCCTTTTATCTTGCCGCTGTGAGGCAATTGCCCCGTCCACCCTGCCCCCTTTGCCCCCGTCCCATGCTGATCGAAACCGGTACCTGTGAGACGAAGACTTCCTTGAATGCTGATTGAATTTGGTAAATATGAAAGGAAAATGTACAATTGCATTGTGTTTCTTTTTAGGTAACCAACTGCTGATTTTTGATAAGAGCCCTAGTTAGGAGTTTTCCAAATTAATGTTGCTAAATTGTTTTTGCATTAAGTCCCACATGCAGATGCTAATTTGAGGTTAGATGAGGATTCATTTGTTGCACGATGCAATTTGAGACCTTGTTATGCTGACTAATGTATGCAATTAGCCCATTACAGATTATAGTTTTAGTGGTTTGCATTGCTATTATCGAATGCATTGTTATTCAAATGCTGCATAGATTGCATCTTTTTCGCCGTTATGGATAGCTATTAAAGTTCATTTACATATATCATTTGGTGTTAAAACACATTTATATCGTGCTAGCTTTGTTAATATAGGGAAATAAATTCATTAACTTTGAATGAACTGGTGTGGTTATTCATGGCCGAAAGGTCATGGTTCGCCGAAATGTTTTCTGGATTAATTGTGAAGTGTTATGTTGATCAGGGCATTGCTTATGTTCGTTATTGATTATTGATTTGATTAAATTGACTAATCTCGGGTGAAGAGAGCCCCACTTGGTCAAAAGATTCATCGACCCAAGAGCGTCCAAATACAGGTAATTTATTAGGAAGGAACGCTCTATCACATTCACCTCCACAAAGGATTTCAGATTGTTTTTCAACATGGAATCACAGAGTAAACACATTTACTTTGCCTTCGTGAAGCCCAGCAGTTAGGATCATTTTTCCTTTCCAGGAGTGGAGCTTCAAATGAGGCAACTGCTACATTTATATTTGTAAGTGCCTCTTGCTGAGGTTTAATTTATGTAAAATGAGCATCATGGCCAGCACAGAAGCTCAGCTACATTTTTATTCAACAACAGTCCACAGTTTGCATAAAATGTCTACCCAACTAGGGCACTTATTGCTGGTTAGTTAGTAAGTGCTACCTCGTTGGGTAAATATGTAGGGGAGGGGCCTCACAGCTCCCCTCTCTGGGAAGATCTCAGCCCTTGGGACCCCATTCCCCGGAGCCCAATCCTCAATAAATGGAGGAGGGGGGAATGGGACCCCCCTCCCTTGGTGAATCTTGGCCCCAGGAACCCAATCCCCCAGGGCCCGACCATCTCTTCTGGGTGCAGTACAGGGCACCCAGTGTGCAATGGGACTGCAGGAGGAGACTGAAGGCCCCCGTGGTCCCAGCCGGTTCCCCACCTCCTGCAGGAGCTGGCATTGCTGTCACAGACAGGGAACCCCTAAAGGTGCAGCTCCCTGTCTGTGAGAGCAATTGTTTCCTCTGTTTCCCTGCCTGCATCTCTGCAGGCAGGGAAACAGATGAAACCTCAGCTTCCAGCAGGTGAGAGCTGTTTGACAGCTCTCACTTGCTGGAGCCGGAGTGTTTGCTCTGACTTAGTGAGAGCTGTCAAAGCTTCCACCAAGTCACAGCAAACAGCTATGTCCCAAGGGTGGGCACCAGAGGATATATCAGGAACCAGCCCTGAGGATGTTGGTTCCCATGGCCCCACTCTAATGTTGCATTTGCACCAGGGAGGTGGTGGTCCCTGGGTTGGGGGTCCGCAACAGACCCTCTACATTCTTTTATTTTAGCCCTGTGGATGTGGTGGTCCCTTAGGCTGCCTGGGGGGCTGCGCAACCCCTTGCATGTAATTAAATGTTTGCACAGGGGAGGGATGGCAGTCCCTGGGGCTGTGGTGTGTGCCCCCACACATGTAATTCAGTGTTTTCCCTAGGGAAGTGCTTGTACCCGGGGCGGCGGGGGTCCATAGGACACCCCCCATCATAATTAAATCATTTTGCCCGTGCAGGTGGTGGTCCCCAGGGTCCGGGGGGCCCTGTGGCCCTCCCGCATACCACTAAGCTAAAGCCCTGGGGAGGAGGCAGCCCCCCCATGCATAAATAAGCCCGGGAGAGGGGCCCAATGCACCTCCTCCTTTATATTTACATGCCCCCAGACCTGGCCCACCCGGGGGCTTTCGTAAAACAAGCGTGGGAGACCAAGTGCTTTTTTGCCCTAAGGCAGTCCCTCTGGCATCCCAACACCAGAGCTAAGGGATCAGGGTGGCCCTACCCTGGCACCTTTTTTCATTTTTTATCTTTTTTTCTGGGACTCGGATGAAGCCGAGTCCAAAGATGGTTGCTAACACTTTCTTGTTGAAGTGTTGACAGCCAGTCTGATCTTAGCAAAAGACTGTGAGGTTTTGCTGAGCCTTTGCGTCCCTTATATATACATGTTTCGTTTTCTTGAATGTCCCAAAAACTACTGAAAGGATTTACACCAAATCACAAAGAGGTCGCTGGACCAAGAGCTAGCTTTCTGCCAAATTTGGTGTAAATCCATTCTGTGGTTCGGCTGCTCTTCCTGTTCAAAATTCCTCTGGAAATTAACATGGAGAAAACACACTTTGGGAACCTCCCTTTTTCTTGGTCCCCCACTTGATGGATTCCCCCCCAAACTTTCCATACAGCAGCTGACATGAGCATCGCATTTTGTTGGAAAGTTTCTGGAAGATTCGTCAACCAGCACCAAAGATATAGGGAAGCAAAAAAATTTTTTTCTATAGAAACTAGTTTCTAACTATAACTACCTAATGCCAACCACCACTAGGTAATATATATATATATATATATATATATATATATATATATATATATATATATACTGGAAGATGCAGGATCACAAGAAAACAACAGCCAGCCAGGGCAAAAATCTGGATCCCAAAGGATACAATGAGTCACAAGAAAACGTAATATCCAAGAAAGAAGTGACTCAAACAGATGATCTCACTAAAGAACAAAAATATATTTCTACTACAATGTTTCAGCTTCCGCCTTCCTCAGGTAGTACAAGATTGTTTTTTTAAGTTAATGTTTATGAATTTTTAATAATTATATTTCCTAAGTATAATGCCTCTGTAACCTTTGGTTCTTTTCAGTGACTTCTATGGTTTCTCTTAATGTAAAGTAATTGTAATTACTATATGTTATTTCAACCACCACCACGTATGGCCTTTGGCCATGCACGGTGGGCGTTGCCTGCAGGGACTGGCCTGTGGTCAGGCCCTGCTACCAATCCCCTATAACTACTTAACCCCACGTCATGCACAACACACAACCTGTAAATAGCAGCTCCTTGCTTGCGGGAGCAATGATTTCATCTGTTTCCCTGCACGCCTAATTGCGGAGATGGCGGCCCCTAGGGCACGGGGTGCCACACAGGCTACCCTGATAACATACAGTGGCCTGGGGTGGTGGCAGTCACCGGGGTTTTGATAATCCCTTGGAAGTGAGCCCCATGCACCTCCTTCTATTTTTCCACAATGCCCCTGGGACCTGGCCCTCCCGGGGTCAAGGTAAAAAGCAAGTGTGTGAGACCATGCTTGTTTCTTTTTAAATTACTGTGAAATTTACTGCAATTTTTGCCGTGATTTAAAAAAAAAAAAACTTTTAATCCTGGGGATGGGGGAGGGGTCCCTGGAAGACCCCTACACAAAGTATAGTGGGTAGAGTTTTTTTCTTTCTTTTTTTAAATATTTTTTTTTAGGGTTGGCTGAAGCCAAGTCTCAAAACGGCTGCCAACACTTCCTTGTTGAAGTTTTGGCAGCCTATCACATCTCTGCACAAGATCTGCAGTATTTGTGAATTTGTTGCGACTCCATATATACAAATTGGGAATTCCTTCAATTTCCCCTAAACTACTGAATGGATTTACACCAAATAACAAGCTTTTGCAATGCAATGGGTCTTGTGTTTGCTCGCGTTAGCGCTATTAGCATTGTAAATTCCTAACTGGACTTTTCTTGCCACATAAATTGAAAATATAAAGTAAAATAGTTGACATAGGCGAGCCGATTCAAAGCGTCACGACCACCATGAGCATGAGTGTGAAGGAGAGACACAAAGGGAAAAATAAGTTTGCTCGCAGTCAAACATATCGGAAAAAGTGCAATTATCCATGAAACAGGCTTGATGGTCAAGGCGGCTACAAAAGTGTCTCAAGGAGGGACAAACTTAAATCATTTACCAATGATAACAAGGGATTTTAGAAAGGCAAGTACATAACGAGTGATAGTGATGGGCGTGCGGTGGATGTGGTTAAAAGCCCACAGATAGATTACAACAGGCCGGAGCTCTTGTACTCTCGACCTAAAAAGCAGTCTTTCTAGATCACGCGATACCTTTTTGCCAAATTTGGCGATGTTCTGTCCAACGGTTCAAGCTGTAGTTGTGTCTAAAATCTCTATGGGCATTAACCAGGGAGATGCACTTTTTTTGCCCCCCTTCCCTTTTCTCAGCCCCCGCTCGATGGATCACCCCGAAACTTTCCATGCACAACAAGATTCTAGGGAGCACCTTTTTGGAAAACTATTGAGGACCGAAAGGACAGTTCACACAGTGTGCAACATAAATGATCAACAAGGCCTCAAGATGCACCACCAGAAGGAAATTGGCTGCAGACACATTGACAATGCACTGACCACATGATGACTACAATCACGTATACAACAAAGTCCTGGGTCGGCATGCATAATGTTTAACTATGCCTTAAAATGGTCAAAGCCACATCCTGCCAAGCCACTGTTTTGCCAGCACTGCTGGCAAAATGTAATTCTCTGCCTATCCTCCCAAGTGCTAATGAACTGCTAAATTCAGCAGCTGTTTGACGACTTAAATGGAATTGGCATGCTTCACAAATGTCTGGTCAATACCACCAATACCATGGGTACCTGTCACAGTAGGATAACATGCAAATCAAATATGTACACTAGCTTTCCAAAATGTCACTGCAAACCTTTGGAGGTAGTTGTCACAATACCACCAGTAACATTGTAGATTTCATATCAACAGTTTGAGCTGCCCCTGGGCACACAGAGGCCACAGACGAGACTGGCACTATCCACCTAGATGAAGCCCTCGGTGATGGCGAAACTGCAGGATGTCTGGAGGTGGAGGACGGTTCCTGCCCATCTGGACAACCTGGTCAGACCTCTACAGTGAGTCTCACTGTGCCCACATCAGGACCTCCCAGACCGGTTGCCTCGACCTCATAGGCAGCCATTCGCCCCCCAACCTCAGCAGAACGCCTTGGACAATGATGGTCCTGGAACCAGTAGTAAGGGCACCCTGTGGCACAGGCCTGTGAGGGTGGGGTGCGTGGGAGGAATGTTGTGGGCCATTGCGGTGAGGCCACTGAGCATGCTCCTGGCCAGGCCACCATCAGCCAAGTCTTGGGGGTCTACCAGGAGTCCCAAGGCGTTGTGGGCCAGATAGTGATCAAACTCCGGGAGATCAAGCAGCTGCAGAGGACGTCCATAGGTATATGCTTCATCTGTGGGAGGCCACCAATACCAACCGGGCCTCCCTCACAGGGGTGTTGATGGACTTTAGCAGTACCCTGATCAGGAATTGTCAGCAACACTCTACCCCTTCCTTTGGTGCAGCCACACCAGGCCCTTCTTCATCGGTGCCAGCCACTGGAAGGGAGGCACTGTCAGGGGAAGAACCCACCAAGGACACCCCTGCCTCTGTAACAGCAGCTTGCCCCCATACAAGTGGGGATGTCCAGCTAAGAATCAAGGAGGTTCAAATGGCCAGACACTGACCACTGCCAGCAACTCAGCAACTGACCTCTTTCTGAAGGAACTCGTTTGTGTGCCACATTTTCACTCTGTTGACAATCCTTCAACCACTTTTCATTTCGTATGGGAGGAGTACACTGGACTTTGGACTTCCAATGCTGTGGCATCTTATACAATGATTTCATCCACCATGACTAAACCCTTCACTGTTCTGTTCCGTCATGTCCCTTATTTTAATTCTAGGCACAAATTCACAATAAATACCACCTATCACAAAGTTGGTGTCTGCTTGCTTCTGTTTCAATTGTTGCTATGTAGAGATGTAAGACCATGTGAAGGTAATGATGAAGATACAAGATACTAGTGCAAGGAGGGATGAGTTACGGGTACAGTGTCTTGCTAAGGATTACAACCAACATACACAAACACATTGGTACAAGTGTCTGCTCACACCAAACATTTTATTTCACTATACATAGGCTGTCCATATGTGTGAACTGTCATAGCCAAGAATGGCTGACTCATATTGTGTCAAGGTAGAGATACAGAAGAACAGTCCCCCAGACCACAGAAGGAAGGGCCTTGTCAGACATTGGCCTGTAGAATAGGTAATCAAAAAGTGGGTGATGTCACCAGCTTAAGCCTTATCACATACCAAAACCAAGTAATCCAACTTCACATATACCGTGATACACAGACAGAGGACAGTATAACAGTCCCTGATCACAGGTCCACCATAATCCAATGACCATGCATCTGGTGGTATGACACAAACAGAAGTCAGTAGTGTGGCACATGCACTGTGGCCTACAATGATGAAACGTATCTACGGCTACATACAGGTCCTCAAGAAGAGTGAATTGCAATCGGAGGGTCACCGACAAAGTTCATATAGGAAGTAATCATCCAAATGTGTTGCTCCAATGGGATCTTTTATTCTCTTTAGTATAACAGACTACAGCCAACGTGTTTCATTCTGACATTAGTCATTGTGTCCACACCAACATACATGATGGATGTCAAGGTTAACATGTGACAAGACAATTTATAAGGGATTGGACATGGCAAACAGTACAAATCACATCTGATAATGACACGAGGGTCACATGTTACCCCTTTGGTTTGCCAGACATGTGTACACATCATGTATCTGGAACTAAGTCAAACATGTGCATCAAAAATATCACTTGGAATGTGACCGGATTTACTGAGCACAAAAATAACCTTTGATGGGGGTCAACTATGCTCCACTGTAAATTGCCATCTTTGCCCTGCAACATCCTACAATGGTGTTTGCGTAGTAGGCCCTATATGACAAGACAAGATGAGCAGGTTTTTGTGCAGAAAACAAGATTTTCTGAGGTGTGACACAGGGTTAAAAACCCCAAACCACATTTCATGCCACTAAAATGGCACCTGCCTGACATACTCCACTGGACATTTGGCACTGTCCGCCGACAGAAGTCGCCATGGCGGTAGGCAGTTGCAACCACGGTGGACACAGCAAGAGGCTGACGTTGCTGCCAATGGTAGTCGCGGGCCAATGGCTGTGTCCACCGTTGGTGACGACCGCATACGTGGCGGGCATTACTGCAATGTTCTGTAAAATTCCTCACTTGACTCCTGACACTGCTGCCAGCAACACCTCCACTACCGAGCTGCTGTGTATCGCCTCTGGGAGCAATCATGCCACATCCAGCAGGTGATAGGGCTCCTGCCTTCTCACCAGAGGAGGTGGAGAGGCTGGTGACTGAGTTCCTACCCCTGTATGGACAGCTCTATGGTGCATCAGAGGAGCAGGTAAGTGCCTCATGTGCACAGTTTTCTCTGTACTTCATCCTTCCCTTCCTTACAGGCTAGAATGTGCGTATGTGTAGCATATTGAATACACATGGGCCTAAAGATGTGGCATCAATGGGAGAGTCAATATGCATGTATTGGTGGCCAGTACTTCATTCACATTGTGATGCACATAACTAAGTCATGTGACATTACAGCTACCCTCTGACATCTCTTTCCTCATGAATGCTTTTTTTAAACATATTTTATTTATGTTAAAGCAAAATAACAATCCCCAACAAATGGGAGTACCAGGAAAGAGGTAATACACAGCGGTATCATTCAGCATAAGTACAAATGTGACAGTTTGAATCCTACTTACCCCACCTACCAAATACATTCCTCTCTACACCCTCTGAGTCAGATGTTCTCTGTCATACAGCAACAAACAAGGATTACAAAGGCAGAGCCTAATAATTATTCACGGCGTATAGTGGCAATCTCTGATTTAATTAATGAATACATAGGTGCTGGAATGTAGAGTCGGGGTGTCAGTGGTTGAAGGTAAGAGTTACCAAGTCAAGGTCAGCCGGGGGATTGCAACAGAGATATTCAGGAGGGGGAAGGCATGGGAATGCTGCCATGGGAGTGCTGGTCTATGTTTTTAGGCTGTCGGCTATCACCTCCCAGGCCCAGGTGTTGTCTAATTTACCAATGCCTCATCTGCCTTCCGCAATAATGGTGATCCCTCACAACTCGCCCAATTTCTCCAGTTGTCAGCACCATGTTATTAATCGTGGACCCCTTGGGTCTTTCCACTGGCGGGTGAGCTCACGTTTGGCTAGGATCAATGCTAAGTCTTGAAATTTACTAGTGACCTAGTTTTGGATGTGTGTAGGAACAAGAGGAGAGACAGTGGCCTGGAGAAGTGGGGACAGCCCTCTTGATAAGCCTTGCATGCATTGTGTTTACCCCCTCCCATTATGCGGTAAGAAAGTGGCAGGCCCAAGTCATGTGAAGAAAATTGGCATTAACTTCTCTGCACCTAGGGCAGGAGGCGTCAGCAATTCCAAAAAATGTATAAATTTTTCCGGGGTGAGGTAAGCCCTATGAAGTATGTAGAAACCAATCAGTTTGAAGCAAGCATTTCTAGAGATCTCGTGTCTTTGCTCAAGAAAATCTTCCTAGGACCTTTCCTTGATGGGATTTTCTTATGGCCTGAATCCAGCATTTCTGGATGACGAGGAATTTCCTCGAACCCGGTGTGGGCGTGGGTCCAATTGTCAGCAATGTTTTAGTGAGCATGTCTAAGGTGAGAACCAAGGGACCCTCTTCCCTGCCAGAGGAATTGCCTACCCACAATCCATTGGGTATAAAATTAGAGTTGGGCTGCTAGATAATAAGATTCAACGTCTGGAAGCGCCAGCCCACCCCGACTGGACGGTTGGTGTAGGGTGGTGAGGACTACCCACCAGTGTCCGTGTCGCATATATGATGAGGCCTAATAGGGTATTAAGGCCCTCATTATGACGTTGGCGGTAAATGCCTCTTACCGCCGCGGTGATGGCCGCCAACATACTGTTGCGGTGGCGAACATCTGTTCGCCATATTATGAGACACACACACCAAACCAACAGAATACTACCACAAACACATATCTGCCACCCCAAAGGTCAGTGTTAAAGTGTCGGTACGAACACAAACACCGTTACGCCAACAAACCAACGCCCACCACATTATGACCCACGAACCACCACAGTGGACATTCAATGGCGGTAAACCATTGGCGGTACACACTGGTGCGCTCAGAATGGCCTCCCAAATACAAAACAAAACAACATTGGCCAAAACAAAAATCACACACCTGACATTTATACACACACCCCACACACACAAACACACACAGCAAAACACACACTCTCATTACCCACAACCCTTTATGAACACCAAAAATTGCCAAGAGACAGACACGAAAACCACAGAGACAACTACACACACACCACAAATACCCATTCATTCGTCACGCACCCCACATCCCACACCCCACCATATTGCTCAATACCCTCTGCACAACACACACCACATAACACCCATGTCCCCACTAAGGCACCCCCGTTTCACCGATGAGGAGTTGTGGGTTATGGTGGAGGAAATAGTCAGAGTACAGCCACAGCTGTTTCGAGCACAGTTACAGCAAATATCCATTTCCAGGAAGATGGAGCTACGGCGGAGGATCATGGAGAGGGTGAACGGCGTGGGGCATCATCCAAGAACAATGGACAAAATCAGGAAGAGGTGGAACGACCTACGGGAGAAGGTACATTCCATGGCAGCAAGGCACTTGCTCGCCATCCAGAGGGGTCAGGACTGGCAGTGGACCCCCACCTCCTCCCCCCACAGCTCACAGCATGGGAGGAGCAAGTCTTGGCAATCCTGCATCCTGAGGGACTCACTAGAGTAGCCAGGTGACTGGATATTGGCGAGTAAATATTTACTACTTATCACCCCATACCTGCATGCCATCTCACCCCCTCACCCTGACTTCCATCACTTCACTACATCCCACACAGTGCACCTACATATATGACTAACCCCAATGCCAAGCCCTGCATTCCATAATAATGCATATACAGCCCTCCCAGCCCTGCATGTACACCCATCACAAAGGCATGCACAGCATGGAGAACTAACAATCACACAATACATCACCATACACAAACAAAGGTGGCGGGGCAACAGCACCGATAGAGGGGAAGCTAGGGATGTACAATATGTCACAGATATGAAGCATAATACATCATTTACATCCCCACAGGTGCCCCAGCCAATCCCAGCTGCCAGGAGGTGCCACAACGAACCAGTCCCTCAACAGAGACGCCCCCCGTGATAACAGTAACTCTGGGCTTCAGGATCTGCATGAACTACCTGGCCCATCAGGGACCACTGGTCAGTCGGCCACCCCAGCCCACTCACAATCCACTACAGAGCCTCCCCATCAGTATCCAACGCCACAGCACCCACCCAACATCCCCACACCTCTGTCCCCAGGACACATTAATCAGCAGTGTGCCCACCTGTACAGGGACCCCAGTCCACACCTTACCCCAAGACAATCAGGGACCTAGGGTCAGTGGCAGTGGACACACAGTTCAGGGGACACAGGCACAGGGGAACAGGGATACTGGGAGGACAGCTGTGTGCCAGGGGGAGGACAGGACCAGGGAACCGACTCTCCAGGAGGCACTCACTAATATCCTGGGAGCTTACCAACAATTGCAGGACAAAATGGGTCAGATCATTACCAACATGCAGGAGACCAAGCAGCTGCAGGAGATCAGGGAAGATTTGCAGACCCTCAACACCACCATGGTCTCCATAGCAGGGGTGCTGGCATATATGGCCAACATTATGAGGGAGTGGACAGCACACCAGCGGGCCCCTACCACTAGCAAGTCTACTGACCAGCCCTCCACTTCTGCTGAATCTAGTGGACAGGAGGCCCTGTTACAGGACCCACAGGCCACCAGCACCCCACCCCCTGCAGAAGGTGAGCCACCCCACAAATGTTCCCTGCGACCCAGACAGAAGCCAGAGACACTTGACAAGACCTAGACCACCGCCAGGAAATGAGACTCTCCTGATTGTCCCCCTTGTGTCCCACTCTGTCACCTTGTCCACTCTGAACAGCTTTTGTTCCCCGTCCTATGGTCCCTTGGACACTGGACCTGGGCTACAAACAGACTGGAACAATACCCTGGACTTACCTCTACCATCACCCCCTTCCATTGCACCTTACGGTCTATAATTTGCACTACAATAAACCTCCTTGAACACAACATGAGTGATAGTGTTTTATGTTATGAAAATGTGCAATTATGGAAACAGTCACATCCAGTTCAAATTATCTGAACACTGTGATAGCATACAAATGAATATCTGTAGCTGTCTGTAGTCATCACATCAGTACACAGTTGTTATAAAAACCAACATCTGCAAAATTAGAAGGCATAGGGGACAGTCAGTTGAGATGCAAAGGAAGTGAATGCCATCCTGCTACAGCCACACAGAAAACATCAAGAGTCAGAGGAATGGTCAGTTACACTGTCTCACCTGTGTGTCATTGGAAGTATTGACCTGTAACTAAAGTTCTGTTGCCCACATCCTCATCCTCTGCCTCCTCATCCTCATTGTCCTCAGGGTCCACTGCTGCCACAGGGGCATTTCCAATCCCTCCTTCCTGCAGATAAGGCACATCGTCTGAGGGCCAGGTTGTGCAACATGCAGCTTGCTACTACTCTCTAGCAGACCTTCTCGGGTGAGTAGCACAGCGATCCACCTGTCAGATGTAGGCATCTCAACTTGGCCTTCAGGAGACCGAAGGTTCTTTCACTAATTCCTCTGGTTTGCCCATGTGCATCATTATACAGATTCTCAGCCCCTGTCCTGGCATTCCTCACAGGGCTCAGGAAGCACAATAGGTTTGGGTAGCCAGAGGCACCTGCAAGTATTGAGGGACAAACATTAGCCTTACACAATGGTATGGGGTTAACTCCAGAAGGCATACACTGACATACATTGGGTGGGGACTCAGGCTCACCTATTAGAAACACCCTATGCCTCTGTAGTTGTGCATCACATTTGGGATGCTGCTATTCCTTAGGATGAAGGCATCATGCACTGACCCATGATATTTGGCAGTGACATGGGAAATGTAATGGTCAGCCAGGCACACCATTTGCACATTGAGTGAGTAAAAACTCTTCCGATTCCTGAACATCTGTTCATTGTGGTAGGGGGACAAACGCTGTATTGGTTCCATCAGTTGCCCCAATAATATTAGGTATATGTCCCATTGCATAGAATCCTGCCTTCACAGTTGCCAAATCTTCCACCTGGGGGAAAGCAATGTAGCTGCACATGTGTCTGACCAAGGCAGCCAAAATCCTTGCCAGCACGATTGAGAACATTGGCTGTGACATTCCTGCTGCCAAGCCCACTGTCACTTGGAAAGAACCAGTTGCCAGGAAATGGAGCACAGATAGAACTTGCACAGGATGGGGGATCCCAGTGGGATGACAGATAGCTGATATCAGACCAGGCTCCAATTGAGCACATAGCTCTGTGATTGTGGCCCTGTCCAGTCTATAAGTCAGTATTATGTGCCTGTCCTCCAGTGTAGCCAAATCCACAAGGGGTCTGTAGACGGGTCTTGTCTTCTCCTCCAATTCATCCGCAGTAGTAGGTATCTATGGGACACAAGAGGGTAGGGTGTCAAAGTTTGACCAATGGAACAGCCACCTCAGCGTACATTGAGCATTAATGTGTTGGCACTATTGGAATGGCAATATATGTGCAAATCATAGCAATGAAGCAGTTCTCGATTATCTGAATATTGTCCACCACCATAAAATGGTGAACTTCTGTCCTGTATGCAGGGACAGGTGGAATTGAGGTAACATGCTATCCCTCATTGGTTAATATGGGATCCCACTCCACCACCCAAGAAAGGGAATGATCCCACTCCACCACCCAAGAAAGTGAAGACTCCCACTCTACCATCCAAGAGAGGGAAGGATCCCATTCCACCAACTAAGAGAGGCAAGAGGTCCCCTCCAACAGCAGTGAGCAAGGAGCCCTCACCTCCAGAAGAGGCTGGCAGTGTAACACCTCCAACAGCAGTGGGCAAGGAGCCCTCACCTCCAGCTGAGACAGAGCAACCCTCACCTCCAACTGGGACACATCAGCCGTCACCTCCAGCAGAGGGCATGTAGGCAACCCTCCAGGGACTGTTGTACAAGGAGCCCCCTCCAGAACCAGTGGGCACGTTCCCCATCTCAGAGACTGTGACCTTGCACTCCCCAGCAAAGGAAAATGGGCATGGAGCCCCCTCCAGAACCAGTGGGCAAGTTCCCCACTTCAGCTAAGGTGCCCCCCACCCTCCTTCCCCCTGAGGTGCCTGCCCTTTTCCAACATGATGTCCCTGCTCAGTGTAGTGTGGATATTGTCAGGGAAAACGTTGGGGCTTGGACTGTGCCCTGTGGGCATGTGGGCCTTTTGTACTTTGGTCTGGCCATTGGCCCTTTCTGAACATTTACTCCAATTTCTTTTATCACGTGGATAAATGGTGGCTGTTGGCATCAAATTACAATATCAGTTACACCTATATATTGTCCTTACATTGTAATAACGTGGGTCCTGTGACATTAGAGGGCTATCCTTTGTACCACTGTTCCTACCCGGATGCCCCCATAATGGCTGCCCGTTCAGTTTATACATACCATTGGCTCTATTTCTATTGTAAAAAGGAAGGGTGAGAGGGGACAACCCTAATGAGTGCCCCTCTGCATTGCGTAGCTATTTGAGATTGCCTGCCGTGTGCGGATGCGGGCCGTCTGGTTTGTGTACAGTAGTTTTGTCCAGGCAACAAAGTCATTCCATAACCCCATGTGCAGGATAACCACATATGGGTAATCCCACTCAAGGCTGTCAAAGGCTTTCTCTATGTCCCCAGCTAAAATGGTCGCTCTCTCCTTTTTCTTGTGTAGTAGTCTCCAGGAGGGAAAGAAACCACTGCACATTTTGCATAGGATTGCGACCAGGGATAAAACCTGATTGGTCGGGATGGATGATTCGTGACAGAAGAGGGAGGAGTCTGTTAGCTAGAACTTTGCTTAGTATTTTTTAGTCAACATTAAGCATGGGTAGCGGCCTGTAGGCCGTAACATCTGTCACCCGTTTCCCAGGTTTCAAGACACGGTACAACCAGTGCTTCTCTGGTGGTCTGTGGGAAGTCACCAGTGCGTGTGGCAGCCTTAATGAGAGTCGCTAATTGGGGGGACAGTTCTATGGAGTAGGCCACATAGAATTCCACTGGTAATCTATCAGACCCTGGGATCCCACCTTTTGCAGGCTGTAGGAAAGTACCATCTTGCCTAGCATGTTACCCTGATTTTTACTGTATGTACGTTTGTTTTTGCCTATGTGTCACTGGCATCCTGCTAGCCAAGACCCCAGTGCTCATAAAGTATGCCCTGCATGTGTTCCCTGTGTGGTGCCTAACTGTATCACTGAGGCTCTGCTAACCAGAACCTCAGTGCTTATGCTCTCTCTGCTATTAAAATTGTCACTGCAGGCTAGTGACTAATGTTACCACTTCTCATTGGCACACTGAAACACCCTTATAATTCCCTTGTATATGGTACCTAGGTACCCAGGGTATTGGGGTTCCAGGAGTTCCCTATGGGCTGCAGCATTTCTTTTGCCACCCATAGGGAGCTCAGACAATTCTTACATAGGACTGCCACTGCAGCCTAAGTGAAATAACGTCCACGTTATTTCACAGCTCTATTACACTGCACTTGGTGAAGGTTAGTTGCAAAGTTACTTAGTGTGTGGGCACCCTGGCACTAGCCAAGGTGCCTACACATTGCTCAGGGCAAATTCCCCAGACTTTGTGAGTGCGGGGACACCCTTACACACGTGCACTACATATAGGTCAATACCTATATGTAGCGTCACAATGGTAACTCCGAACATGGCCATGCAACATGTCTAGGATCATGGAATTTTCTCCCCAATACCATTCTGGTATTGGGGGGACAATTCCATGCATCCCCGGGTCTCCAGCATAGAGCCTGGGTATTGCCAAACAAACTTTCCAGGGTCTCCTCTGCAGCTACCGCTGCTGCCAACCCCTCAGACAGGTTTCTGCTCCCCTGGGGCCTGGGCAGTCCAGTCCCAGGAAGGCAGAACAAAGGATTTCCTTTGAGAGAGGGTGTTACACCCTCTCCCTTTGGAAATAGGTGTGAAGGGCCTGGGAGGAGTAGCCTCTCCTGGCCTCTGGAAATGCTTTGAAGGGCACAGATGGTGCCCACCTTCCATAAGCCAGTCTACACCGGTTCAGGGATCCCCCCAGCCCTGCTCTGGCACGAAACTGGACAAAGGAAAGGGGAGTGACTACTCCCCTGACCAGCACCTCCCAGGAGAGGTGCCCAGAGCTCCTCCAGTGTGTCCCAGACCTCTGCCATCTTGGATGCAGAAGTGTGAGGGCACAATGGACAGCTCTGAGTGGCCAGTGCCAGCAGGTGACGTCAGAGACCCCTCCTGATAGGTGCTTACCTTTCTCTGTAGCCAACCCTCCCCTGAGGGCTATTTAGGGTCTCTCCTGGGGGTATCTCACCAGATAACGAATGCAAGAGCTCACCAGAGTTCCTCTGCACTTCCCTCTTCGACTTCTGCCAAGGATCGACCGCTGACTGCTCCAGGACGCCTGCATAACCGTAACAAAGTAGCAAGAAGACTACCAGCAACATTGTAGCGCCTCATCCTGCCGGCTTTCTCTACTGTTTCCTGGTGGTGCATGCTCTGAGGGCTGTCTGCCTTCACCCCGCACTGGACGCCAAGAAGAAATCTCCCATGGGTTGACGGAATCTTCCCCCTGCCAAGGCAGGCACCAAACTTCTGCATCACTGGTCCTCTGGGTCCCCTCTCATCCTGACGAGCGTGGTCCCTGGAACACAGTAGCTGGGTCCACGTGGCTTTGACAGTCCAGTGGCCCTTCTGTCCAAATTTGGTGGAGGAAAGTCCTTGCCTCCCCACGCCAGACACCAATCCTGTGTCCTGCATGAACTGCAGCTGCTCGGGCTTCTGTGCATTTTTGCAAGACTTCCTTTGTGCACAGCCTAGCCCAGGTCCCCAGCACTCCGTCCTGCATTGCCCAACTCGCTGAGTTAGACTCCGACATCGTGAGACCCTCTTTTGTTGTTCTGAGTTGACCGTCAACCTCAGATCTTCCAAGTGCCTGTTCAGGTGTTTCTGCGGGTGTTGCCTGCTTCTGCGTGGGCTCTCTGTGTTGCTGAGTGTCCCCTCTGTCACCTCCTCCAAGGGGCAACCTCCTGGTCCTTGCTGGGCCCTGGCAGCACCCAAAACCTTCAACCGCAACTCTTGCAGCTAGCAAGGCTTGTTTGTGGTCTTTCTGCCTGGAAATAACTCTTCATCCTCCAGCACGCCGTTGGACATCTTCTGACCAAAGGAGAAGTTCCTGGCACCCTCCATTGTTGCAGAATCTTTGGCTTCTTTAACCCAGAGGCAGCCCTTTTGCACCTTCATCTGGGGTTTAGTGGGCTCCTGCCCCTCCTGGACACTTGCGTGACTCTTGGACTTGGTCCCCTTCCTTTACAGGTCCTCAGGTCCAGGAATCCGTCTTCAGTATTTTGCAGTCAGTTGTTGTCCTTACAGAATCCCCTATCTCGACTTTACTGTCTTTCTGGGGTAGTAGGTGTCAACAGCAGAGCATTACTATTGGCGACTAGAATGCAAAAACCCAGCACTCTCAAAATACCGGAATTTATGCATTTTGCTGATATGTTGTGGTTTAACCTTTTGCATTGCAGAGTTCAATCCTGAAGACTGATTTTTAATATGCTTACAAATACTGTTCCTTTGCAATGTATTGTTGCAGGTTTTCAAAGTGTGTTAGGGTGTGGCCCCTTTCCAGGGTCTTCCAGAGACTTTCCCTGCAGCATGCCTGGGCGTGGTTGTGAGCTGGGCCAAGACTCTATAAAAGAAGAGCCAGCCCAACTCCCAGTGCTCACTATTCAGAGGTCCCGGTGCAGAACAGCAGCTATTTCCAGAGTTCCTGTCCCGGTGGCCTATTTGATCTTCCAGACCTCTGCTTTTCATGCTTCATTGGTGAACCTTGTTCTGGGCGGTAAGACGGTAGTTGGGGACGCCGTTCATTTTGAGAACTCTCATATTCTTGAGTCTAATTCTTTATTTGATTAACAAATTACTTTGAGCTCATGAAAAGTGCACTTGAGTTTTTGTAATATTTACATGGAGGTTTATGAATCGGCAAGACGCGCAATTCGTTTTATGAAAATTTAGAACTTGTGTTTCATTACGCGCTACCATTTTTTAACATGTACATGGACGCTTACAAATCGTCAAGACGCGCGATTCGTTTTATGAAGATTTAAAACTTGTGTTTCATTACGCACTACCATTTATTAACATTTACATGGAGGCTTATGAATCGGCAAGACGCGCAATTCGATTCAAGATGATTTAAAGCTTGTTGTTTATTGCGCGCAACCATTTCTTGGCATTTACATGAAGGCATACGAATCAGAAAGACACACGATTCGTTTCATGATGATTTAAACCTTGTTATTTATTACGCGCTACCATTTCTTGACATTTTGCATGGTGGCATTTGAATCAGTAAGACCCGCGATTTTCTATTCAAGCCTATTTCATGTTGTTCATTGTATGCTACTATTCTCGGACATTTGTTTGGTAGTATTCGAGTTGGAAAGTGTGTGATTTATTTCTTGAACTCATATAGTGTTAGTCATTGAAGCACAATTCTTCCATAGTGTTTACTATATATAAATATATATCTGCAAAGCGTGTAATCTGTGTTGAAACATTTCAAGAAAACACAAAAGGCCAGAGTTTCTAATAGTAATATTATATGCTTCTATTATGCATTCTTAAAAAAAGGATTCATACGACTGATTTAAAATTTAGTCTGAATGTTTTTTTTCTATTCTCATGTAAAGGAAAATGCCTAAATAAGAAAGTTTTCATTTAATTAATCTTGATTCCCTTACAGGTATCCGGCCATCTTGAAACTTAGTCATTTTAAACTTCATTCTTAGATTGTTCATGTTTTCAGAATGACTATGCTTAAAATCATAGTCTAGTATTGATTTCAGGAGATATAATTTTCATATTGTGTGTTCTAACCTTTTTTCATACTACAGGTCTCCTTCCCAGCTGTTCCCTTCCTAATCCCCTCTTCCCCTCTTGAACTCTCTTAGCCTCTGTGATTTATCTATCAGAGTCTAGGAGCTGTTCAGTGGTGGACGTGTTGGGAACGTGCGAAGACCCCGAGGATCTGGTGACTCTGACAGAATAGTGAGCCCACAAATTATTATCCTCCTGGTTTGTGTATGTTCTCAGCATGGCCACGCTGGACGAGTTAGTCAAGGCTATCACCCAGCTCCAGGCAGAGGTGGTATCATCCAAAGAATTAACAACCAGCTTAGCTGCGAAAGTGAGTCAGTTGCAAGATAAGGTAGAGAAGAAGGAAAAAAGTCCCACAGGTGTGTCTTGGCCAGGCACTTCTTCTCAGGCCTCTGGAAGTAATCCGACAAACATTTCCCTAAATGTTCCTTCCGCAATTGCTTTAGCTCCCCCAGAACGTTTCTCAGGTGACCCTTTGAAAGCGCAATCTTTCCTGGTTCAAGTGGGACTACACTTCACCTGCCGACCACATACTTTCCCCGATGCCCAGTCCAAAGTAGCTTTCTTGTTATCATATTTGGCTGGGGATGCAGCTACTTGGGCAATTCCTCTTGTGCGTAAAAATAGTCCCTTCTTGTACAACTGGAGAAATTTTGTTCGTGAGTTTGAGAGAGTTTTTGATCGTAGAACTGTAACACAGTCAGCAGATCGTGAATTATTAGATTTACGCCAAGGGAATCAAGATCTAGTATCGTATTTAGCCAATTTTAATCGGTTGGTTTCCGAGACATCCTGGCCTGAAGAAAAACAAGCGGTCTTGTTTTACAAGGGACTCAAAGAGGAACTAAAAGATATCTTAGTGCAAATTGACCCACAACCAACAGATTGTCAAGAATTAATAAACCTTGTTTTAAGGCTTGATCATCGTTTAGCAGAACGTAAAGGAACGCTCAACAAGATTGAAAAATATTCATGGCGTGTTCATGATAACAGAGACTCAAGAACTCCGAAAGAGAGAACGCCGGAACCAATGGAAATTGGAACCATCAGAAGACCTTTGACCAAAGAGGAAAAGGATTTACGCAGAAAAAATGGACAATGTCTTTATTGTGGGCGGAAGGGTCATTTTGCCAAAGATTGTCCAATCAAACCAAAGAACAAGCAAGGTCCGGTTCAGAAGGTCGCAGCCAATGCACCAGTCGAGTTGGAAAACTAAAACACCCGAGATGCAGAGAAGGGTTGCTCTTGGGTGTCACTGTGGACCCTTCACAATCTAGACATCTTAAACTGGAAATAAGAGTTCAGGTAAGAAAAAAGATTTATTTCAAAAAGGCTCTAGTCGATTCTGGGGCTACTGGGAACTTTGTTGATATCCAATTGGTTTGTGCATGGGGATCCCATGTATTGAAAAGAAGACCCCAGAAATCATCCAGGCAGTCAATGGAAAACTCTTGACTGGAGGTCCAGTAACTCTTCAGACTATCCCCTTGTCAATGATTTGTGAAGATAAGAATCAAAGAAAGAAACATAATGAGAAAATCATCCTTGACGTGATTCATGCTCCCCGGTATGGGATTTTCCTCGGCTTGCCATGGTTAACTCATCACAATCCAGAGATCAATTGGGCAGAACGAAAAATCGTGTTCTCATCTACGCTTTGTAACGAACAATGTCTCCAAAAGATTCAAGTACCAAAAGTTTGCAAATCTTCCATAGCTACTGCCGCGGAGAAAGAAATTCAACTGCCCAAACAGTATTCAACTTACAAAGATGTATTTGATGAGAAAGGAGCAGAGACTCTACCTCCTCATAGATCTTATAACTGTCAAATTGATCTAGCCCCAGGTGCGTTACTTCCCAACTGTTGTGCATATGCCCTGTCAGAACATGAAAACCAACATTTACGAAAATACCTAGATCAATTTTGGGAGAATGGCTTCATTCGTCCCTCTAAGTCTCCTGCAGCTTCGCCGCTGTTTTTTGTTACAAAAGCTAATGGAGAACTTCGAACTTGCATCGACTATAGGGGTTTGAATAAAGTCACCATCAAGAATAAATATCCTTTACCCCTAATTCCGGTTTTATTGGAACAAGTAAAGAGATAAAAAATCTACACGAAGCTTGACCTTCGAGGTGCTTATCATTTGGTCAGAGTGAGAGAGGGTGATGAATGGAAAACAGCATTCAAGACAAGATATGGCCTTTTTGAATACACCGTCATGCCTTTTGGTCTATATAATGCTCTAGCAGCATTTCAATTTTTCTTGAATGACGTTCTTAGAGAGTACCTCGACATATTTGCCATAGTCTACATCAATGCCATTTTGATCTACTCAGACAATGAAAACGAACATGTCCAACATGTTAAGAAAATTCTCGAAGCCCTTCGAAAGCACCATTTATATTGCAAACTAACCAAGTGTGAGTTTCACGTTACCACAGTTGAGTTTTTAGGGGTTATTCTTACCCCTCAAGGTATGGTGATGGCAGAAAAGAAAGTGAAAGCAGTATCTGATTGGCCCACCCCAAAGACTGTTCGTGATGTACAATGTTTTCTGGGGTTTGCAAATTTTTACTGGAGGTTCATAAATCATTTCTCCCAGACAGTGGCTCCAATCACTAAGCTACTAAGAAAGAAAGAAAAATTTGTATGGTCCCCAGAAACTGATCAAGCCTTCTCGACTTTAAAGGAAGCTTTCTCCACTGCCCCAGTCTTGATTCATCCTGATGCAAATCGACCTTTCATAGTGGAAGCTGATGCTTCAGATGTAGCAATAGGAGCCGTCTTATCACAACGAAATAAAGACACTGGTCAACTTCATCCTGTAGCTTGTATGTCTCGGAAGTTGAACGAAGCCGAACAGAACTATGTCATTGCTGAAAAAGAGCTTCTGCTGATTTGTGACGCCTTTAAAGAATGGAGACATCATTTGTTGGGTGCCAAATACACAGTTACAGTATATACTGATCATCGTAATCTTCAATTCATGAGTTCCGCCAGACTTTTGACCCCTCGGCAATTATGCTGGATGCTGTTTTTTTCCGAATTTGATTTTGTAGTAACTTTCCGGCCTGGTAAAGATAATCGCAAAGCTGACGCCTTGTCCCGTCAAGAGTCTACCACGTTGCCTGCATTTCAAGCCTCCAGAGCTATCATTGCTCCTGATAAGGTTCTATGTATCATAAAAACTGAAGATTTCTTTGAAGAAATTCGCAACTCTTTCACTGTTGCAAAATGGCAAACATGGGCCCAAGCAGATCCCAAAAGGTCAATCAAGCAAGGACTATCCTTTCATAACGCTCGTTTGTTTGTACCCACTACCAAACTTCGCAAGATAGTGTTTCATTGGTTGCATGTTATACCTACGGCAGGTCACCCAGGTACTCCTAAAACTCTTGAACTGATCCAACGTTATTTTTGGTGGCCTACCCTAAAAAAAGATGTAAAAGCAATGGTAAACAACTGCGAAGTTTGTGCTCGCATTAAAACAAGTCATTCAAAACCAAAAGGGTTGTTACATCCACTTCCAACCCCAAGTCGTCCATAGGAACACATTTCTTTAGACTTTATTACCCGTTTGCCAGTGGTTCAACAGCATTCAGTAATTCTGGTGGTAGTAGACAGTCTCACGAAATATGGACATTTAATTGCCTGTAAAAAACTGTCCACTTCTAGTGAACTGGCAACTATTTTACTGAACAGAGTGATTCGTTATCATGGACTGCCAAAGGTTATCCTCTAAGATCGGGGGACGCAATTTACCTCCAATTTCTGGAAGACATGGTGTAAAACACTCCAAGTGACATCTACGCTATCTACTAGTCACCATCCTCAAACAGATGGTCAAACGGAGAGACTAAATCAGACTTTGAAACAATACCTACGTGCCTACGCTGAAAAGGCACTTCATTCTTGGACATCTATGCTCTGGTTAGCTGAGTTAGCTTATAATAACCCATTCCACACTTCTATTGGCGTTACACCCTTTTTTGGTTTATTTGGCTATCATCCTGACACTTTGCCCATCACAATTCCTAAAGAAAGTTCTCTTACTCCAGCTGTGTCAGAAACCATTCAGCATTTGCATCAAACCCAGAAACTGATTCAACAGCATTTAGAAAAAGCCAAACAAAAATACAAAAGGCATTATGACAAGAAACATTGTGAGGGACCGCAAGATCAACCAGGTGACAAAGTGTGGCTTTCCAAAAAACATATAGACTTCAAGAAGAAACACATGTTTAACCCCAAATTCATAGATCCTCACACTGTCCTTCAGCAAATCAATCCGGTGACCTATAAATTACAATTACCCAGATCCCTACGGATTCATCCAGTGTTCCACAATTCCCTCTTGAAAAAGGCAGTCCAAAAGATCCACCCTCATCCAGCTCCTGTTCTAGTACAAGGGTAAAAAGAATACGAAGTCAAGAAAGTGTTGGATTCTAAACTGAGAGGGCGTAATCTATGGTACTTAATCTCATGGAAAGGTTATGGTCCTGAAAGTAACTCATTGGTTTCAGCATCTGATGTTCATGCTCCAGTACTTGTGAGACGCTTTCATCGTCTTAATCCAGGCAAACCAGGCCCTAGAGCACGCCTGGGAGAGGGGAGTACTGTCAACACCAGAGCATTACACGCTCTTTTGGCGACTAGAATGCAAAACCCCAGCACTCTCAAAACCTGTAATTTATGCATTTTGCTGATATGTTGTGGTTTCACCTTTTGCATTGCAGAGTTCAATCCTGAAGACTGATTTTTAATATGCTTACAAATACTGTTCCTTTGCAATGTCTTGTTGCAGGTTTTCAAAGTGTGTTAGGGTGTGGCCCCTTTCCAGGGTCTTCCAGAGACTTTCCCTGCAGCATTCCTGGGCGTGGTTGTGGGCTGGGCCAAGACTCTATAAAAGAAGAGCCAGCCCAACTCCCAGTGCTCACTATTCAGAGGTCCCGGTGCAGAACAGCAGCTATTTCCAGAGTTCCTGTCCCGGTGGCCTATTTGATCTTCCAGACCTCTGCTTTTCATGCGTCATTGGTGAACCTTGTTCTGGGCGGTAAGACGTTAGTTGGGTTTACCCCCCGACGCCGTTTATTCTGAGAACTCTCATATTCTTGAGTCTAATTCTTTATTTGATTAACAAATTACTTTGAGCTCATGAAAAGTGCACTTGAGTTTTTGTAATATTTACATGGAGGTTTATGAATCGTCAAGACGCGCAATTCGTTTTATGAAAATTTTGAACTTGTGTTTCATTACGCGCTACCATTTTTTAACATGTACAAGGACGCTTACGAATCGGCAAGACGCGCAATTCGTTTTATGAAGATTTAAAACTTGTGTTTCATTACGCGCTACCATTTATTAACATTTACATGGAGGCTTATGAATCGGCTAGACGCGCGATTCGATTCAAGATGATTTAAAGCTTGTTGTTTATTGCGCGCAACCATTTCTTGGTATTTATATGAAGGCTTACAAATCAGAAAGACACACGATTCATTTCATGATGATTTAAACCTTGTTATTTATTACGCGCTACCATTTCTTGACATTTTGCATGGTGGCATTTCAATCAGTAAGACGCACGATTTTCTCCTCGAGCCTATTTCATGTTGTTCATTGTATGCTACTATTCTAGGACATTTGTTTGGTAGTATTCGAGTTGGCAAGTGTGTGATTTATTTCTTGAACTCATGTAGTGTTAGTCATTGAAGCACAATTCTTCCATAGTGTTTACTATATATAAATATATATCTGCAAAGTGTGTAATCTGTGTTGAAACATTTCAAGAAAACACAAAAGGCCAGAGTTTCTAAAAGTAATATTATATTCTTCTATTATGCATTCTTAAAAAAAGGATTCATACGACTGATTTAAAATTTTGTCTGAATGTTTTTTTTGATTCTCATGTAAAGGAAAATGCCTGAATAAGAAAGTTTTCATTTAATTCATCTTGATTCCCTTACATGTATCCGGCCATCTTGAAACTTAGTCATTTTAAACTTCATTCTTAGATTGTTCATGTTTTCAGAATGACTATGCTTAAAATCATAGTCTAGTATTGATTTCAGGAAATATAATTTTCAAATTGTGTGTTCTAACCTTTTTTCATACTACAGGTCTCCTTCCCAGCTGTTCCCTTCCTAATCCCCTCTTCCCCTCTTGAACTCTCTTAGCCTCTGTGATTTATCCATCAGAGTCTAGAAGCTGTTCAGTGGTGGACGTGTTGGGAACGTGCGCAGACCCCGAGGATCTGGTGACTCTGACAGTAGGGTAACTTTACTCCTACTTTTCAGGGTCTTGGGGCAGGGTATCTAGGACACTCTTAGTGTTTTCTTACACTCCCAGCGACCCTCTACACACTACACTAGGCCTGGGGTCCATTTGTGGTTCGCATTCCACTTTTGGAGTATATGGTTTGTGTTGCCCCTAGGCCTATTTTTCTCCCTATTGCATTCTATTGTGTTCTACATTGTTTGCACTACTTTTCTAACTATTACTTACCTGATTTTGGTTTGTGTGCATATATTTTGTGTATATTACTTACCTCCTAAGGGAGTATAACCTCTGAGATACTTTTGGCATATTGTCACTAAAATAAAGTACCTTTATTTTTAGTAACTCTGAGTATTGTGTTTTCTTATGATATGGTGCTGAGTGATGTAAGTGGTATAGTAGGAGCTTTGCATGTCTCCTAGTTCAGCCTAAGATGCTCTGCTATAGCTACCTCTATCAGCCTAAGCTGCTAGAACACCTCTAATCTACTAGTAAGGGATAAATGGACCTGGCACAAGGTGTAAGTACCACAAGGTACCCACTATAAGCCAGGCCAGCCTCCTACACAGGCCCCTTAATTGCTGCAAGGATTTCCTGTGTGGTAATGTCTGCCCCCAGGTTCTTGGCCTAATCGGCTGTAATTTGAGGGATGGTGAGAGGCACAAGAAAATCTTGTATGGCAGTGCTATCATAGTGGGATTTACTTGTGTATAGTGTTCTATAATATTGCAGAAATCAGTCATTAATGGCCGATTGAGAATAGTGAGCATCACCTGTAGGGGAGAGTATTTCCCCCACAGGCGTGCCCCTTTTAGTAAGGTTAGCCAAACAGGCTAGCAGGCGCCTGGGGCAGTTGCTCTCTGTACGCTTTTTTCCACATAGGCCCTGTAATCAAATGAGAGTAAATGATTGATATGTATTGCTACGTGCTCCTTGGCGTCCAGCAGCGCAGCCTCTAATTCCAGACGTTAAAGGCGGCATTGTTCTATTTCTCGAGGGTGTCTTCTGCATAGCTGAGTTCTCGCAGCAGCGTACTCTGGAGTACTTTCGCCTCCGACAAACAGTAGCCCTGGAGCACCACCTGAAAGGCATCCCACTCCATTTGGGGGGTTGATGCTGATCCTGCATTGTCCGCAAAGTAAGTGTGAATCTTCTCCCTAATGTTGGCTTGGAATGGTGGATCATCCAAGGCCTCAGTTTTTGCTCTCCAATATGGTATTGGGGTCAATGGTCTGCGCCAGATCAAATGGAGGAGGACTGGGTTGTAATCTGAAAGAGTACGGGCAAGATATTAAATATTTTACACTAGTGCCTGTGTGGTGAGGCTGCATAAAAAGTTGTTGAGGTGTACATGAAGTTTGTGCATGGGGAAGAAATAGGAATAATCCCAAATTTGGGGATATCTGCTACGTCAGGAGTCTAAAAGGGCCCAGTTTATCTGTTAGCCTGTAAACACTTGGGCAATGTGATACGTGGGAGAGTCATGCAGGTGGAAGTGTGTGTAATCCTGTAGGAGATCAGCAATACAATTTAAGTCCCTACCTGCAATTGAGTCATATGTAAGGAAGGGTCACACCGGGTTGACAACGTTGCCAAGAAAGTGTGTTCGTCATTGTTTGGTCCGTGCACATTTATGATGGTGATGTCTCTCCCTTTAAGTTGACCAGAAATGGCTAGATACCTGCCCTCTGAATCCACAACGGAGGTATAATACTGATAGGGCACTCCTGCTCTAACTCACATCAATACTCCAATAGCAAACGCTAAAAAGGAGGTGTAGAAAACCTGCCCTCTCCACCTTTGCTGGAGGGCAGCACCCTCTTCAGCCATTAAATGTGTCTCCTGAAGGAGGGCAATATGGACACCCCGTCGCTGAATATTTTATATCGCTTTGACATGGTATTTATACTCTGGACATTCCAGGAGATCATTTTGAATGTTGCATCATTTCCCATAATAATAAATGGGTCATCCTGAATACTAATTCAGCTTCTATGGATAGTATGCATGATAATGGTGTCCGACTCAGAGTAGGTGCAATAATGAGTATAAAAACATTTGTATGAAACAATAACACCCAACTCCCATTCTCATGGATAAGAAGCAAATCTCCTCACTTCCAACTTGAAAAAGTTGTTTAAGGTATGCCATGTGCATCTATGGGCTACTTGGTGTAGTGGTACCCAAGGGCAAACACTCAAGCACCCAGCTGACCCATGGAAGCAAAGGAAAGAGATGACAGAAGGTGGGGGTGAAGGTAATAGTCTAACTTGAATGTTATCCCTTTTGGTACTTTGCCATCTGTGAAGGACCCTCCTTCCGCACTCAGCCCCCTCCCCCCCAATAAAAGTGAATTGCCCTTAGAGTAAATCATCTTCAGTCCTGGGAGTTACCACCGGCAGATTGATACTTGAAGTCACTGAGTAGGAGGAGCCATGATCAGAGTTGGATTCACCATCTTTGAGTTACTGAGATGGGGTAGTTGGGCCAGTGCTGGAGCCACTCAGAGAGGCCACCACCTCTACCACTTTCTGTGTTTCCCTTTGTGTTTCTGCAATCGTTGGTGCTGGTGAAGTCTTTGGAGGCCTCCTCCGGCAGGAGCGGGGGCGTTGCAGCGACAGGCTCACCTCACTCATTGCACTTGGTCTGGCTCTCGGCTGTAGCTCGATCCACAACCAGACCTCCTGAGGGGTCTGGAAGAAACGAGTGCCCTCAGGGGTAACCGCCCTCAGTCATGTCGGGAACTGCATGGAGTATGATACTCCCAGTTCCCGTAGCCACCTCTTTGCCTCCACGAAGGCCGACCGTTGTTGTTGGGCCTCACAAGAAAAATGTGGAAAGATCATTCTTTTACTGTTTTCAAGAGTGATGGTACCCAGCTGCCTGGCTTGCTTCAGGATGTGGTCATGGTACTTGTAATACAGCAAGCGGGCCACCACAGGCCTCAGCGATGTCCCCGACGGCAACGGTCTCGATGGCACCTGATGCGCGCACTCCAGCACAAAAAATATAGAGGCCCATTGTAGTCACTTCTGTGCATAGCCAATTTTCTAAAAAGGAGAACATGTCCTTATCCTCGAGGCGCTCGGGGGCCGTACAATGCAAATGTTATTTCGCCAAGATCTATTTTCAGCATCTTCAGCCTGGGCCTCAAGGGTTTTCAGGCACAATTCCAGTGTGGACAGCTGTGCATTGGTGGTGGTCAGCGCCGGCAATACATCGGCCATTTCCCTGTCAGTGGTGGTGACCTGTTCAGAGAGGCACCTGTGGTCATCATCTAGAAGGCCTAAATCTGAGCCCAAAGTAACTATTTTAGTTTCATGGGCCTCCGTGAGGCTGTGATGGCCTGCAATATGTCCTGTAATGATGGTGCTAGTGCAGGGCTTCCAGGGTCAGACAAGGTTGGATCTTGCTGAGTCCCGCTGTTCAATCCACTGCAGGGCAGCTCTCCAAGTTTGAGTATTTACCCATGATTGTGCACTGGAAAGGAAGGTTAGCAAGGCAGTCAGAGATCCCAGTAGTCAACTATGGCTTAGGTAGTAGTTTAAGTTGTTTGCCCCGGTTTGTCCCAGGAGTAGACATCAGGGGCCCTTTCAGTGTGGCAGAGAGAAGGCCCCAGGAGATTCTAAAATGGTTAGCTGTTCTGGAAATGGGCATCACCGTGGCATAACCCGTCCACAGGAGAGAGGCAATGGTCAGCAGGGCTGCCCAACTGGGCCCGGGTGGTTCCGTTAATGCGACACCAGGGCTAGTGGTATTCAAGTGACTTCAAGCCTTCCACCATCCTTCACATTTTATGCCATCTTTCCAGTTACCCGTGGCACCACTAAGGAGGGAGGCTGTGGGGCCAGGCTTCTTGCCAGGGATGGCACCCTGGGGTCAGTAGACATAGTCAGACCTTAAAGCTGCAGCCGCCTCAGGGCCTCTTAGAGGCTTAGCCCTCTCACCTCTCCGGGCCCCTCACACTCATCTCCCGCAGGGGCAGTTAGCGGATCCACCACAGGGGAGCCAAGTGTACCTCAAGTCAACAGGTTGCCTCAGCTAATGTCGGGGCAGGGGGGGTCTTGCCCCTTCACTGCAGTTATTGCTGCTGCCCAAGTCAGCGGAAGATCAGGCCTGGTACCCGACAGGTGGCTGCAGGTGAGTTTCTCCCATGACCCTAGGGAGCAAGCACTGTCCTCCATTGCCATTTGCAGTTCCACAGTCTGTGGTGTACATTCAGGCCTCCAGCTACTCCAACAACTGTAAGGGCAGCAGAGACACAAAGAGGCACATGGGGAGCTAGCGTTCTTCCCGCTTCAGCTCAGCGTGGGTCCTTTTATTGGATGCTGCTCAGATGGAGGCCTCCTGCCGACCAGAGGTCCTCCCCGGTTGTGTCACAGCTTCAGCCCATTCCTGCCAGCAGCCGGGCAATCGGTCTACCTCCGCTGTTCCCACAGCACTTGCTCCGGCATGCCGGGGACTCCAGGCTGCATTGGTGCTCCCCATGTTTTGCAGTGCCAGGGGAAGCCGGGCAGAACCCGACCTCATGCTACAGCCCCGCATGCACCTCACAGGCAGGACAATTCCAGGTGCCGAGCTGCCCGGTCTGAGGGCCCCCCTCCATCCACTCATCAACTTTGTATCCTCCATCCGGCGGCTGGGCCTTTCTCGCTTTGCGCTTGACCCATGGATCCTCAGCTGCCACAAAACTCCTCTCCTGCCTGGGCCCGTAGACCAAAGCCAACCATCCGGTGCAATCACCGCCCTCTTCCTCTCATGGGTGATCAGTTTTGCAGACCTCGCACAGCTGCCATGATAGGTGGGCTGCCTTGACCCATGCCTTAAGTGCCTAGATCATTTTCAGTTTGTGGCCAAAAATTTACAGCGGGTTAACACCATTCCTTAGAGCCATCCCTGTGCCACATTTAAAAAATGATGCACCATGGCATTAGGAAAGGTTAGCGTAAAAAAATTATGCTAACCCTTGCGACACGCCAGAAGAAGAATTACGCTAATGCTGTAAAAGTGGTGTTAGAATGTTTTGCGGCACGTTTTTTTAAGCTAATTGTGTTAGAAGCATATTTAACAGCATTAGTGTAAAAAAAGGCTTGAGCAAGAAAAAAAATAGGGAGACAAGATGGAGAATGCAGGCCAGGAGAGAACCTAGAGTGATCACAATAAGCCCAGCATGAGCCAGGAGGGACAAGCAAAGTCCCAGGAGAAGAGGAAGCCGAAATGTTGCTTTAGTGAGGAAGAGAATGGCATCTTGGTCAGAGAGGTGATAAGGCACAAACACCAGCTCTTTGTCACCTCCAAATTGCCAATAGGTAGGAAAGAGGCGATATAGCAGGCAATAGCGGATAAAGTAAATGGCCTTGCAGAGGTGAAGAGGACTGTCACGGATTGTAAGAAGCGC
The DNA here is from genome assembly GCF_031143425.1 of Pleurodeles waltl. Taxonomy (NCBI): domain Eukaryota; kingdom Metazoa; phylum Chordata; class Amphibia; order Caudata; family Salamandridae; genus Pleurodeles; species Pleurodeles waltl. The sequence goes on along the minus strand of NC_090444.1, from coordinate 419,507,849 downwards.
TGGCATGATTGCAAGTGCAGAACTAAGGAGAAACTGTCCAGGAACCAAAAGGGAGCACAGCAGACTGGAGGTGGAAGTTCTGCACCCCGGGAGTACCCAGATGAGCTGGAGGAGATTGTGGCAGCGGTCATCCTGGAGGAGCTGGTCACTGAAATCACAGGACAGGACAGCGCAGACTACAAGACCTACCACAAATGCATGGTAAATTGCGGGGGGGCTATCTGGAAATTTACAGATGGCAGAAGGGAGAGGCACATAGGAGGCACTGAATGCATGCATAAGGGTCGCATCGGGTCACGTAGGGCCAGAACTAAAAGGCCACACCGCCACCGGAGCCTCACTTTTAGTGACATTCTGGTGGCGCTATGCACACTGACATATACACAACATGGTGTTAAGTGTTAAGCCACTTACCGTGGCTTAACACCACCTTGTAAATATGGCCCCTACACACGCAGCACTTTGCCCGGAAGGGGCGTGCAATCAAAATGACTGTGGCAGATATAATGTTTGCAAGGCATTGTCCCTTATGCAGGGAGGGATGAACTAATGGGGCTGACAATCCATAAAGGTTGCACTGTGCCATCTAATTACCACATGTGTGAGGCCTGCTAAAGGCAGATGACAAAGTGACACAAGCATTATAAGCAATGGACCTCCCTATGCCTTGCTGCACTAGTGCCATAATTCATGGTGCCAACGCAGTAAAACATCTAAATAGTGACAACACTCATTAGACTGCTCTAGGAATATCCACCTTGGTGAGCAGGAATGTAAATGAGGTGCTACCATGGTGTCAGTAGCTGGGGGAAGGGGTCTTGAGAGGAATACGGTGTTGTGGGATCAATGCATCAAATACCTTGAACGGTTGCCCTATGTGTGATGTACAATGCAACACATAATAAGCAACTACAACCTGGGGTCTGTAACATGTCACTGAGCCACCAGTAGCAAGTAAATGATGAGCCATGTCAACAGCCACTACAGCCATAGATTGACATATCACTACCCCATTGCAGAGGATGACGTTTTACTTCCTGCCGACCTGTCTGTCCTGGATTTTACAGATGACATAGATGAACAGCTGCCTACCATCAATGAAGAGACTGTCTAGGATGTCCTAGGTTCCTTCCAGACACCACCTCCAATTACAGGGAGGATACACCTCCTTAGAGGGAGTACAGAGGTGCCTCAGTCCAAATAAGGACAACTCTGCTGCCATCAGAGGCATCCACTCCGCGCTACGTGGACTCCAGCAGTCTCTGGCAGACATAGCTGCTGTCATGAGGCAGAGGCTTGAACAATTGCCCTCCCAAAGTGGCTGCCTACCACCATGAGGTAGCTGCAATGTTGAGAAATCAGCAGTTCCTCCTTGCTGCAGTGATGCCTTATGTTTTTCCCACAAATGGCAGCTAACAAGACCCTTGATTTCACATGTCTATCCCCTGATGTGTCTGTGGCCCCTCAACTTCAACAACAACACTACCTATGGCACAGGAGGCACCACACACATCAGAGGATGAAGATGTGGAAGGAACAACATTCACACGTAAAACCACCCGGTAGCACCAGTCTGTGCCACATGGACAGCATCTTCTTAGTTCTGTTTTTAAGATCATGCCACTGTAGCTGGCAATGAGCCCTCTTCACTCAACCACTGTTGGCTTATCGTCTATGGACTGTCAATGTCTCTATTCCTACCTATTGTCATTTTGGACACCTCCTCACTAGTGCACACATCTCCTACACATCTCATCACATGTCCCTCACCATTGGACTCTGAATGTACGTCAAACAGCTCATGATCTCTCATGGAGTCAGTAAACTGGACATTTTTCTACATTGGAAAATAAACTTGCACATGTGAATAAATCACCATAATCACATGCATCATGCACTTGTTTCAGTGTTTAATCAACTCGTAAAAATGTCTGCATTGTGTGAAGCAACGTCAATGAGAACAGAACTAAATGTGTGGCTTACTGTCAGACACAAATGGAACAGACTAGGACTCAAACATTATAAAGGTGACCAATAGTACTAGGGACTACAAACAACTTACTGAGCCTCCCAAGCATGCATTAAACATATTTCCTGCAAGTTGACATATGGTATCAATGGGTCAGAACTCAAGTGTCAGGACATTTTCCTGGCAAAGGTACCAATACAACAAATATATGAGGAACTGAAGAGCATATTTCAAACTGTGACAGGCAGCCTTAAGTGTGCCAGTATCAATACCCCAAACAAGGTAGAGTTTAATGTGCAAAGCTTTTCTAAAATGATTGTGATAGCTCTTAGCAATGACAATTGATGTTGCATCATTACCTGTCAATGATATTGTATCCATACACAATCAGTGTCAGGAACTGTGCTGAAAACTGTCTTGAGTAGCTGATGTCATAGAATCAGACTGCTCCTTGGTCACTGGGGATGCACATAGTCATACATGTAAATCAATACTGAATGTATACTCTAAGGCATTTCCCCAACTTGGCCAGTGCAGATATGAGAAAACCCAGACAGTCAATCATCATGGACAACTAATTGTCAAAAGTATAGCATGATTTATTGGTACCTAAAAACACAACTTATTAAAAACCTAACCTACTCACTAACTGTACACTAAGCTAACCTATACTAACTACAGCTATCTAGCCTATTCTAAACATAACTTTTACACTTAACGTCACTCAATAAATATTGTCCTCCTTACCCCCTTATGAGACAATAGATTTGTAGGACCACATGAACTAAATCTACACATATACTAACTAATCCTATGTTCTAAACAAATATATTTTTTTGTATTTTTTAAAAAGTTTTTTTTGTACATATACCCCTAACCATAAACCCCGCCCAACAACCCCCGAACAAAAACAATGCCTAAATCCCACTCCCAAACTACACTAACTATATCCTACAACTAATCTATTCTGTCCTACCTAACCTATGTCTAACCTCCTAAAACCCACTAAAACTTTGAACAATGCACACTGAGGAAGGGAAGGTCTGTGAAAGTGGTGAGTGGCCACACCTACAGCTTCTTCAGCTTTCTCTTGATATATTTCAGTAATTTATAATTTCTGGCATTGTCTGCCTCAAGTCTGGCCAACCTATCCTTCACCTTGGCCATGTCTCTTCGCATTTATGCCTCAAAGCTGGACCCAGTGGCAGAGTGTAGTGGCTGTCATGGTGCTGTCGGTTGTGCTGCAGATGTAGAGCGTGCCGGACCTGAAAGAGCACCGCAGACTCTGGGTGTTGAGGACACTCCTTCAGTTGAGGTGGTTTTAGGCTGTTTAGCTGGTCCAGCATTAGGGAAGGCCTTCCACGCCCGGGATGACTTTTCTGTAAGGTATCTCCTTGCTGTCTTCCTGTAACCAGCCTGGATCTTGCAAATGTGCCAGAACCTTTCCACACGGTTTGTGAATTGCTGTTTTCCGGGCTGGAGTCATTGTGGCAGCTAAAACATGAGGAGAACATGTCATCAGTATCTGTCATCAGTAACTACATTAGGTAGAGGAAGAACAAGCATGCATTGTAAACAGCATTTTCTAGTGGCACATGTTGTCACCAGTAAGCCAACATCAATGGCAAGACCCAAGTCCACACAAATCTGCCTAGCAAGGATCTACAGTATTTAGTACATGTCACAGGGATAATGGCTCTCCAAAGTTGCACACTAGGGCCAAGATGTGAGAGGGTCTAGGGACTCCTTGCACTATATTAGCGTCATAAGCAATATGACGCTAATAAGACACAACAAGGTTAAATGTTCAGCAGAATATTAACAAAGTGGTGCAATACCTGTATTGTGCCTCTTTGTCACCTCTTACCCCACATTAGGCCTGTGCCAGGCATGATGTATGCAAGGGTTGCGTTTACAGGTAGGATAACTGCCAAAATGGTGCATTGCAATCTAAGAGATTCAGCTGCTGCATTTTGTTTTTGCTACTTTTAATGCCAGCTCAGAGCTGAAATTAAAAAGGGGCACACCATTGGTCACAATGTGCCCCTATGTACAGTCCAGGGTTAGCATTAAATTCTCTTGCACTAACCATGATAAGTACATCATGTCCATCACAATGGTAACCACAATTGGCACATACCCAGCGCCATGGTGCGCCATATATCATATGCAGCACACACATGGTGGTGGATAGAGGGGAGCTAAGGACCGCAAGAGAAGTGGCACAGCACTCGGTGCAGCGCCTGTTTACTTGTATCTGCCCCTATCTGTGCACAAACTTGATACACTTCCTAACTACCAGGTACACACTCACCATGCACATTTCATACACATGTGATGTGATTATGTTTGCTCACAACTAGCATGATGGTTAAAACATGTTGTTTCATATGTACACATCTTATTTGCTACAGTCCATGGACTTGTCCCACATCCATCTGGACAAGAATGCAAATCTCGATGTTTTCCCAACTGACTGTTATCCTTCTCAACATAACTCCTTGCACGTCCGGTGCCTCACTTCATTAACGAAGAGCAGTGAAGCACCGGGTGTGCAAGCGTCTCCTGACGAAAGGCCCTTGGAGAGCTCTACCCAGGTATATATATTGTACCGTGTCCTGACCAAATTTGTGCAACGTATGGCATACAGTGCTGGAACGGGTGTTTTGAAAACACATGTTTGCTTCATCCATGCATTGCAAATAGCCGGCACCTCAGGCAAATATTGCCACTGACATCAGTGTATTTGTGGCTATACAAAACATTTCCTGAGACCCACTAAACCATAGCAGCACATGTTGGCACCTGTGCAACATTTTATTTATTCAGCATTCCATCAGACAAGATGTTGATACCCAAGGATACATGATGGTGTCGAAAATGACACACATGCCATTGGTACATGGATTAATACACATCAAACCCTCTCAGACACAACACTGTATGTACACATGTGACATACAAGGTGACACTTTCTGGTTGCGTCGGTGTCCTCAAAAGTGGAAACCTCTCCTATGGTGTAGTGTGGAGGTCCGCCTGCAAGACATGACAGGAAAACATAGCTTTATGATTTGTGAAGAAAGATTAGCATAACAGCTGTTACACATTGCACTTGTTTATCTGAGTGACCTAGTCAACTTAGTGTTAGGAATGACCCACTGCCATCTACAACATGTCAGCCAAACAGACAAAAGTAGCACCCAAAAACATATATAGCAATGTGACTCACCCATACATACATGTCTCTGATTCATATGTCACACTTACTGGGGGACAGGAATAATAGGGTAGTGTTGCTGCACCCAGTGCAGCTTCACTTTCGTGGCACCCCTTAGCACCCCCCTACTGCCCCCATGAGTGTACCGTATCTGAGATAAGGTGCACCATGGTACAGGGTAGATGGCAATGGCGTTGTAATTGTTGATGGTATTGATGTACAGTTGAGGGTTTATGCCAAGATTTTGGTCCAACCCTAAACTGTACATAGGGGCCCTTCGTAATTTATGGTGTGCCCCTTTTTGATGCCTGGTCTGACCAGGCATAGAAAATGCCAGAATGATTAAGGCAAAGATTTCTATCTGTTTTCTTTGTGCTTTTCATTATTTGGCCCCCCTAACGGGAAAATGCCCCCCTTGCATACATCAGGCATTGCATAGGCACCATGTTGCCCATAGGCTCCCAAAGTGGCACAGTGCATGCCTTGTGCAACTTTATCACTCTTTCTGCTACATTATGCCTGCACCATCCATCATGTATGCAAAGTGGGCATTTGCCCGTTAGGGAGGCTGAATAAATGGCACATTTAAACCTAAAGGTACATTTAGCTTCAATTTGTTTTGCACATTTTAAGGCCTGCTCAGAGCATGTGTTAAAAAGAGGGCACACCATTATATGTTGATGACCCTCTATGTACTGGTCAGAGTTTTTGGCAAATTAATGGGAATAACCCTGAACAGTACACCTATAGCATCAAAAAATATGAAGCAATTGCCCCTTAACCTGTGCCATGGTGCGCTGTCTCTTAGATACAGTGCACACATGGTGACGGTACGGGGTTGCTAAGGAGAGCAAGGAAAGTGGCGCTGCACTGAGTGCAGTGCCAGTTTCCTTAAATATGCCCTTTGATGTCCTCACCATTCTCATGACATGCTATAATTTTCCTTATGCTCTACTGTCATGCGCATGCAAAGGAGGATCTAGCAAAGTTGCAGGTTAACTTACCAACAGGTCTGCCAACCCGAACCATGAAGTGATCCAGGAGATACCCTTCCCTGGCAATGAGGTCGGCCCTCATGCTTGATCTGATGGTCTATACGTTCCACCTTGAAGTTCCTGTGCAGCTGGAACAGGACCTTCCACCAGCACAGCTTCCTGTCTTCCGTAGGGTAGCCCATGATCACACAGCCACCCATTCCCAACATATTGGGGAGGTAGTGGCACACTAACCAAATGAACCGAACCTCCAGTTCATCTGGGCTCATGCACTGTTTCCTTCCCTTGCTAGACATCATGCTGTCTCCCTCCACAGCAACCAATGACCCCCCAAATAATATAATAAACTCTCCTAACCCCAAATACCCCAACAAACTACACTACCCCAACACTAACACCCGACAATACAAATACAAAGACAGGACAATGACACTACACAAAACATACAAATACAACACAACGGACTGAACAGCAACAGGACACAGCACAAAACTCTCAGAAACCACCACTCCTCAACCAGCACCAGCTCCACACAACCTCTATCAACCACAGACAGAATAGACTATAAAATAAAAGTGAAAGTAAATTAATTTTACCATGTGTGCAGCAAGGAAGTCCTCGTACATCACTTCCTGGGCATATGCGTCCTGTTTCCTGATATACGTCATTTTTTTTACGCATGACGGCCATGCGTAGATTTTTTCCATGAATGCTGACTAGGCCTGTCGACTTGCAATAAACGCACAGAGGCCGGGCGTCATTTTTGGAATTTGGGAAGTTTGTAGGACAATTGGATTTTTGAGGGAAGGCTGAGACAGGAAGACAGTTCAGATGAGCATGGTGCCAGGTGCATTTTAGTGATTTGTGCTATGTGGATATGTACCATATGCGTCAACATTTTTGATGCATAATGTCTATGCGTGGATTTTGGTGGAAAGGCTTACAGTGCACCTACATTCACATTCCTTGTTACAGGAGCTATGCATCTGTGTAGTTTGTATGGTATGGCTACATGTATATGCATGTGCATTTTATTGTGTACTGGTAACATAGGAATGTGTTACCATGGCCATCATTATGACATTGGCGGTAAGTGCTGCTTACCGCCATGCTGACAGCCGCCAACATACCGCGACCGCGGCGGCATACCGCTACATGTATTATGACCCACAACTAGAAATCCACCACTATACAGAAACACACACAAGTCCGCCAGCCCAAAGGTCAGTGATGAACTGGCGGTACCAAAACCCACACCATTACGCCAACAGAAATACTCCGACAGCATTATGTCCCACGAATCACTGCGGTGGTTATTCAACCACGGTACACCATTGGCGGTACAGACCGCCGCGCTCAAAATACACACACACATACAAAACAACACCACATTAGACAATTCAAACTACGCACACCTGACACACATACACACACCACACCCACACCACTATAAAACATACACACACTACCCACAACCCTTATGAAAAAGAAAATTTTACAACTGAGAGAGAGACACGCCAATAGCACCCACTGAATCAGAGCCACAGAACACCATCACCTATACACCATCCCTGCACCTCACAGCACACATCCTCACACACACCACACACACTACACCCATGGCACCATAAATACAGCCCAGGTTCCCAGAGGAGGAGCTAAGGGTCATAGTGGAGGAAATCATCCGGGTAGAGCCACAGCTATTTGGATCAAAGGTGCAGCAGACGTCCATTGCTAGGAAGATGGAGCTATGGTGGAGAGTTGTGGACATGGTCAATGCCGTGGGAGAGCACCCCAGAACAAGGGATGACATCAGGAAGAGGTAGAACGACCTACCTATGGAGGAAGGTGTGTTCTGTGGTAGCAAGACACCAGATAGCTGTACAGAGGACTGGTAGTGGACCCGCACCTCCTCCCCCACAACTAACAACATGGGAGGAGCAAGTCTTGGCGATCATGCATCCTGAGGGCCTGGCAGGAGTAGCAGGAGAACTGGACTCTAGTAAGTCAAATCTTTACTACTTTCAACCCCCCCTACCTGCATGCCATCACAAACTCCCACCCCTACCCTCATCCCATCACTCCACCACCTCACAAATACCGCACCATCACAATCTACCGATCCCAATACTAATCCCTGCATGCAACACCAATGCATGGTCCCCCATCACCATTGCATGCACACTAGTGACAGTCACTTAGCCAACCAAATCACAACTCATAAAGCCAAAGCTGCCTTGGTAATAACAACCATAGAGGGGAACATACCCATGCACAAGATGTCACAAGCAGTAACAATAACACTGCATTTACATCCCCTCAGGACTCCCACACAATCTCACCAGAGAGGAGATGCCAGCAACATCCAGTTCCCCCCCCCCAGAAGAGACCCACATTGATGACAGCAGCTCTGCACGCCTGGATCAGGATGACCAACCTGGCCCATCAGGGACCTCTGGACAGTTGGTGACCAAGTCACAGTACCAAACCACCACAGAGCCTCCCCACTCAGGAAACACCTCCACAGCACCCACCTAGCGGGCCCAGCCCTCTGTCCCCAGGACACATCAATCAGCAGTGTGTCCACCACTACAGGGACCGCAGGCAACCTCACAAACACAGGACGATCAGGGACCTGGGGTCAGTGGTAGTGGGCACACGGTTCAGGGGACAGAGGCACAGGACAACAGGGAAGCTGGGAGGACTGCTCTGCGACAGGGGAAGGACAGGCCAAGGGAACCGACTCTCCACGAGGCACTCACCAACATCCTGGGAGCATAACACCATTCCCAGGAGACCATGGGCCAGATACTGGCCAAGCTAAAGGAGACCCAGCATCTGCAGGAGGGACAGTACCTGGGAATCAGGGAGGACCTGAGAGACATCCAAACCACCCTGGTCACCATTGCAGGGGTGCTGGCAGACATGGCCAACACCATGCGGGAGGCAGTGGCACACCAATGGGCCCCTGACACTAGCCACACCAATGAACAGCCCTCCACCTCCACTGACGCTAGTGGACAGGAGGCCCCACCACTAGAACAACTGGCCACCAGCACCCCTCCCCCTGCAGAAGGAGAACCACCACGCAAAAGGTCCCTGTGATCCAGGCAGAAGCAAGAGAACATTGCCAAGAGCCCCGCCAGGAAATAAGATTCTCCTGAATGCCCCCCTTGCATTTCACTCTGTCACCCTGTCCACCTTGAACTGCCATTGCCCTACTCCCTATGCCCCCATGGACAATGGATCTGTGATACCAATAGACTGGACTCTATCCTGGACATTCCTCCTCCATCAACCCAGCCCATTGCAATACCCCCTACACTTATTATCACAGAAATAAACACCCTTGGAACAAATACAAGAATGGAGTCTGTCAATTGATTGAAATATGTATTAGTTTAACAAGCTGTAAACATTGCAGTTCAAATGTACAGTTATATATACATAGGTATGACCTGTAGTGGGCAGCAGTAAACACACCAGGAGCCAGAGTTGGGCACAGATATCTGAAAATAGAGATTCCAAAGGGTACAGTAAGTGCCATAGAAATAGGAAACTAGACTGCCATGTACAATGTCCAACACAAAACTGCAAAGGAAGGTGAAGTTACATTGTCTTACCTGTGTCACTGGAAGTACTGTTGAATTATAGTTGTTCTGTTGTCCACATCCTCTTCCTTTGCCTCCTCTTCGTCACTGTCCACAGACTCCACCGCTGCCACATGACCATCTCCAGCCTCATCCTCCTGCAGAAAAGGCACCTGCCATCTCAAAGCCAGGTTGTGCAACATGCAACATGCAATGATGATCTGGCACACCTACTTGGGTGAGTAGTACAAGGATCCACCTGTCAGGTGGAGGCACCGGAATCTGGCCTTCAGGAGGCCAAAGGTGCACTCAGTGATCCTCCTTGTACGCCCATGTGCCTCATTGTAACGTTCCTCTGCCCTCGTCCTGGGATTCCTCACTGGGGTCAGTAGCCATGAGAGGTTGGGGTAACCAGAGTCACCTGAAAATATCGAGGGATACCTGTTAGCCAGACACTCACCCTTAGGGACAACCCCACACCCATATACTTACATCAACTGGGTGTGGACCATGGGCTCACCTATTAGCCGCACCCTGTGCCTCTGGAGTTGAGACATCACATATGGGATGCTGCTATTCCTCAAGATGAAGGCATCATGCAACAGAGCCAGGATACTTTGCATTGACATGGGAGATGTACTGGTCCGCCAAACACACCATCTGCACATTCAGAGAGTGAAAGCTCTTTCGATTTCTGAACACCTGCTCATTTCTCCGGGGTGGGACAAAGGCAATATGTGTACCATCAATAGCACCAATGATGTTGGGGATATGTCCCATTGCATAGAAGTCAGCCTTCACTGTGGCCAAATCCTCCACCTGGGGGAATACAATGTAGCTGCGCATGTGTTTCATCAGAGCAGACAACACTCTGGTCAGCATGTTTGAGAACATAGGCTGTGACATCCCTGATGCCATGGCCACTGTTGCTTGGAAGGAACCACTTGCCAAGAAATGGAGCACTGACAGGATCTGCACTAGAGGGGGGATACCTGTGGGGTGGCGGATAGCTCAAATCAGGTCTGGCTCCAATTGGGCACACAGCGCTTGGATTGTGGCCCGATCAAGTCTGTAGGTTAGGATAATGTGCCTGTCCTCTATTGTCACCAGGTTCTCCAGGGGTCTGTACATGGGAGTATGTCTCCATCTCCTATTCATCCTCAGCAGTTGAACTCTAAGGTGACAAATGGTGAGCAGATGGTCATTGTAGGAGGCTGGCCTGGCTTGTAGTGGGTACCAGAGGTACTTACACCTTGTGCCAGGTCCAGTTATCCCTTATTAGTGTAGAAGAGGTGTTTATAGTAGCTTAGACTGATAGACGATCGCTATGGCAAAGCAGCTTAGGCTGAACTAGGAGACATGTAAAGCTCCTACTACACCACTTATATCATATGCACAATATCGTAAGAAAACACAATACACAGAGTTACTAAAAATAAAGGTACTTTATTTTTATGACAATATGCCACAAGTATCTCAGTGAGTACCCTCAGTAAGAAGGTAATATATATACACAAGTTATATGTAAGAAACCAAAATTAGGTAAGTAATAGCAAGAAAAGTAATGCAAACAGTGTAGAATTACAATAGGTTGCAAAAGAAACACATAGGTACAGGGGCAACACAAACCATATACTCCAAAAGTGGAATGCGAACCACGAATGAACCCCAGACCTATGTGAGCTTGTAGAGGGTCGCTGGGACTGTAAGAAAACAGTGAGGGTTAGAAAAATACCCCACCCCAAGACCCTGAAAAGTAGGAGTAAAGTGCACCTACTACCCCCAGAGAGCACAGAAGTCGTGATAGGGGGATTCTGCAGGAAGAACACACACCAGCAGTGCACTGACAATGGATTTCTGGACCTGAGTACCTGTAAGACAAGGGGACCAAGTCCAATGGTCGCGACAGTGTCGAGGGGGGACAGGAGCCCAGGAAACCCCAGCTGAAGGTGCAAGGAAGCTGCCACCGGCTAGAAGAAGCTTGGAGTTCTGCAAGAAAGAAGAGGACTAGGAACTTCTCCTTTGTAAGACGGATGTCCCACGTCACGATGAAGCTTGCAGAGGTTTTCCCACGCAGAAAGACTGCAAACAAGCCTTGCTAGCTGCAAGGGTTGCGGTAGAGGTTTTTGGGTGCTGCTGAGGACCAGGAAGGACCAGGATGTCGCTGTTTGGAGGAGGAGACAGAGGGGGCGCTCAGCAACTCAGGGAGCCCTCACAGAAGCAGGCAGCACCCGCAGAAGTACCCCAACAGGCACTTAGAAGTAAAGTGAACCAGAGTCCATGCGAAGTCACAAAAGGGAGTAGCACGATGCCGGAGGACAACTCAGAAGGTTGTGCACTGCAGGACGGAGTGCTGGGGACCCAGGCTAGGCTGTGCATGAAGGAAATCCTGGAAGAGTGCACAGAAGCCGGAGCAGCTGCAAATCACGCGGTAAACAGCTTTGCAGTCTAGCGTGGGGAGGCAAGGACTTACCTCCACCAAACTTGGACTGAAGAGTCACTGGACTGTGGGTGTCACTTGGACAGAGTTGCTGTGTTCCAGGGACCACGCTCGTCAGGATGTGAGGGGACCCAGAGGACCAGTGATGCAGTCTTTTGGTGCCTGCGTTAGCAGGGGGAAGATTCCGTCGACCCACTGGAGATTTCTTCGGAGATTCTGGTGCAGGGAGAAGGCAGGCTACCCCCAGAGCTTGTACCTCCTGGAAACAGTCGAGAAAGCCGGCAGGACACTACAAACAACTACCAAGCATCCACAGGCACACAATACCATCACCCACATAACTTCCACGCACCTCACACAACACACCACTAAATACCACCCCACTGATCACTACACACACCGCCCCACCCCACACATCACCCACACCACCCCATAGCACGGCAAAGACACCCCAGGTTCTCTGAGGAGGAGCTCAGGGGACCTCGGGACAGTCGGTTCCCCTGACACAGTCACAGGCCACTACAGAGCTTCCCCCCTCTGGAAACACCAGCACAGCACCCACCCAGCAGGCACATACCTCTGTCCCCAGGACACGTCAATCAGCAGTGTGTCCACCACTACAGGGAACCCAGGCTAACCCACCACCCCAACAACAACAGGGACCTGGGGGCAGTGGTAGTGGGCACACGGTCCAGGGGACGGAGGCCCAGGAACACAGGGGAACTGGGAGGGCTGCTGTGCGACAGGGGGAGGACAGGCCAAGGGAACCCACTCTCCACGAGGCCCTCTCCAACATCATGGGAGCCTACCACCACTCCCAGGAGACGATGGCAAAGGTACTGGCCAAGTTTCAGGAGACCCAGCGCCTGCAGGAGGAACAGTATTTGGGCTTCAGGGAGGAACTCAGATCCATCAATTCCACCCTGGGCACCATCGTAGGGGTGCTGAAGGAAGTACTCAATACCAGGAGGGACACTGTGGCACAACAAGGGGCCCCTGACACTAGCCTGGACGATGAACTGCCCACCACCTCCGCAGCCACTAGTAGACAGGAGGCACCACCAAAGGACCACCACACCAGCACCCCACCCCCTGCAGAGGGAGAACCACCCCGCAAAAGGTCCCTGAGATCTAGGACAAAGACAGAGAACGATGCCAAGACCCCCGCTAAGAAAGGAGACCACCCTGAATGTCATCCTTCTGTCCCACTTTGTCACCCTGTCCACCCTCAAACTGCCCCAGCTCCACTTCCTATGCCCATTTGGGCAATGCACCTGTGAGACTAATAGACTGGACTCTGCCATGGACATTCCTCCACCATCACCCCTCACCATTTTACAACCCCCTGCAATATTGAGCACTTACATAAACACCCTTGAAGCACAAAACAATCTGGAGTCAGTCTGTGATTTCGAAATAGTGTATTAGCAATTACAGTGACAAAATGCTCTTTCAAATGTAATGTCAACATACCTATGTCACACAGCTCTAGTCCATGAGGAAACAAAGCAGATGTCACACTGTGGGACCCACATCTGTGAAATCGTAAGGGATAGTGACAACTCAGTGACCATACACTGGGTGAAAACGACAGACAGTAGAGAGGTAGTAGTGTTAAAGTACATGTAGTAGGCAGGTTTGTATTCTTACCTGTGTCTCACTGGAAATATTGCAGGATCACCGAGTTCCTGTTGTCGATGTCCTCTTCTTCTGCTTCCTCATCTGCACTGTCCACAGGCTCCACAGCTGCAACAACACCGCCATCTGGACCATCCTCCTGCAGAAAAGGCACCTGTCATCGCAAAGTTAAGTTGTGAAGCATACAGCAGGCCACGATGATCTGGCACACCTTCTTTGGTGAGTAGAATAGGGATCCGCCTGTCATATGGAGGCACCGGAACCTGGCCTTCAGGAGGCCGAAGGTCCGCTCTATTATCCGCCGAGTTGGGCCATGGGCCTCATTGTAGCGTTCCTCTGACCTTGTCCTGGGATTCCTCACTGGGGTCAGTAGCCATGACAGGTTGGGGTAACCAGAGTCACCTGCAAATGGCGAGGGACAACTGTTAGACACACACTAACCTGAAGGGATATCCCCAGACCCAGACAACCATTCCCACTGACTTACTTCCAGGTGCTCACGTAATAGCCACACACGGTGCCTCTGGAGCTGACCCATCACATAAGGGATGCTGCTATTCCGCAGGATGTAAGCGTCATGCACTGAGCCAGGGAATTTGGCATTAACATGGGAGATGTACTGGTCTGCCAAACACACCATCTGCACATTCATGGAATGATAACTCTTCCAGTTTCTGTACACCTGTTCACTCCTGCGGGGGGTACCAAAGCCACATGTGTCCCATCAATGGCACCTATGATGTTGGGGATATGTCCCAGGGCATAGAAGTCACCTTTCACTGGAGGCAAATCCTCCACCTGAGGGAAAACAATGTAACTCTGCATGTGTTTCAGCAGGGCAGACAACACTTTGGACAACACGTTGGAAAACATAGGCTGGGACATCCCTGATCCTATGGCCACGGTAGTTTGAAAAGACCCACTTGCTAGGAAATGGAGTACTGACAGCACCTGCACTTGAGGGGGGATTCCTGTGGGATGGCAGATAGATGACATCAGGTCTGGCTCCAGCTGGGCACACAGTTCCAGGATTGTGGCAAGCTCAAGCCTGTAGGTGATGTTCACATGTCTTTCCTCCATTGTCGACAGGTCCACCAGCGGTTTGTACACCGTAGGATGCCGCCATCTCCTCACATGTCCCAGCGGACGGTGCCTATGAAGGACAACTGCGAGCACAGAGTCAACCAACTCAAAGGTACGTACCCACAGCTTACACAGAACACGAATCATAATCCGAAATTTGGCCTGTATGAGTGCTGAGGCAAGGCCTTGGTATGTGTGACGCAGTTAAAAATTAAGCCATGAGGGCCCCTGAAATGGTGGCTGCCTGACCTGTAAAGTGGGACAATGGGATGTGAGATCACTACGCTGGCGTTGTACACCATCGCGGTATGCGGTCGAAGACCGCTGCACAATTCTGCATTGGTTAACATTGGACCCTATGAGTCCCAGGAGCCAATGACTATGTATGCCGGCGGTGACGGTACGCACCGCCGTGGACGTGACCGCCATTTTCTATCTGTGCAATCACTCGATACCTGATCTTCGACAGCAGAGGACCTACACTGCAAGTGCTGCTGTGACCTCGGTCTGGAAGAGACAATGGCTTGTGCGTCTGGGGAAAGGGCCCTTGCCTTCACGTAGGAGGAGTTGGAGAAACTTGTGGATGGGGTCCTCCCCCAGTACACGCTACTCTACGGTCCTCCAGACAAACAGGTAAGTACACTGGGAGCATGCTGAATGGGCTATGCCTTTGTGGAGTGGGGTGGATGAAAGATGGGGTGGGAGATTGAGGCGTGCATGAAACGACGGTGAGTGCATGTGCATCATGGCAAGGGTAGGGATGGGGGCCAATTACTGTGAAGGTCCATTTGGTAATAACTTTTATTTTCCCCCTGTACAATTCATGTAGGTCAGTGCCCACCAGAAAAAAGATATTTGGTGTGCCATCGCCAAGGACGTCTGGACCCTGGGGGTCTACCACAGACGGACCACCCACTGCCGTAAGAGATGGGAGGACATTCACCTCTGGAGCAAGAAGACGGCGGAGGCCCAGCTGGGGATGGCCTCCCAACGTGGGATGGCCATGTCCCAGGGATTGAACAGTGGAGCCAAAGTGCGCGGCGTAGTGCAGGGGGATTCCGTGTCTGTTGTGTCCGCCAACTGTAGCGGTAATGCATGCACTCAACATGTCTTTCTTCTGTCGTCCCCCCCCTTTTTGTGGTCTCCCTGTTCTTGTGTGCATTAGCATCATCAGGCGGAGGAACAGTGGCACCGGAGGAGGAGGAAGCTGCATCCCACATGGCCCTGGAGGGCGACACTATGGACAGGGAGTTCACCAGTCGGACAGAGGACGAGGGGAGCTCCACGGCGGGGACAAGAGCTGACACCAGTGACACGGACTCGTCCTCTGATGGGAGCTCCCTTGTGGTGGCGGTAACATCTGTGCCCCCTGCATCTACAGGTGCAGCCGCCACCCCCCCCTACCAGCACCGCCCTCCCAGCAGCCCCTCAGCCTTTGCCCCGTGCCCGCTCACCCAGGAAGGTGGGCATCACCTTCGCCCCAGGCACCTCAGGCCCTGCCCCAGTCAGCCCTGCTGCCCTCAGTGAGGAGGCCATTGACCTCCTCAGGTCCCTCACTGTTGGGCAGTCTACCATTTTGAATGCCATCCAGGGTGTAGAAAGGCAGTTGCAACAAACAAATGCATTCCTGGAGGGCATTCATTATTGTCAGGCGGCCCTTCAGCGAGCTTTTCAGACTCTGGCCTCAGCACTGATGGCAGCCATTGTCCCTGTCTCTATCCTCCCCCCTCCAACTTCCTCCACCCAGACCCAATCCCCTGTACCTCAGCCTACTTCAAGCACACCTTCAGACCAGCATGCACACACGTCAACACACAAGGGAAGCTCTGGCAAACATAAGCACCACACATCCCACAGGCACTCACGCAAGCATCACACACATGCAGACACACCAACATCCACTGCCTCCACTGTGTCCCCCTCCTCCTCGTCTCCTTCCTCCCTCCCAGTCTCGTCTACACTCACACCTGCATGCACTACATCTACAGCCACTACTTCCATCACCAGCACACCCACCACCACACCCCGATCACGTGCAGTCACCACCCCCACTGCCATTCACACGTCCCCTGTGTCCTCTCCCAGTGTGTCTGTGACGCCACCTCCCAAGGTACACAAACGCAGGCACACACCCACCCAACAGCCATCCACCTCACGACAGCCTTCAGCGCATGCACCTTCAACCAAAGTCACCAAACGAACACCTCCTACAACCACAACCTCTTCCTCCACTCCCAAACCCCCTCCAGCTACCCGTCCCAGTGTTCCCAAGCAACTTTTCCTGGCCAACCTTGACCTCTTTCCCTCACCTTCCCCACCCCATCCGTCTCCTAGGGCCCGACTCTCCAGGTCCCAACCTAGCTCCTCAGCCACAATATCTCCGGGACCAGTGGTGCCTGTAGTCACCGGAATCTGGAGTGCACCGGCCACCAGGGCAGCCAGTGTGGCACGGAGCCACAGCACGGACAGTCCCCCACCTGTGAAGCATCAAAAGTTGGCCAGTGCCCGGCGGGAGAGGGGGAAGACTCCAGCCACCAAAGCCGCTCCCAGGGGTACAGGTGGGAGTGTGGAGTCAGCTGCAACACATTCCAAGGTGGGGAAGGGCCACAAGAAAGTTAGCAAGTCTGGGAAGAGCAGCACGGCGGAGAAGACCGCCATCATCCCCGCTGCCCAGGAGGCCAGCACCAGCCCAGCTGCCCAGGAGGCGACTGCCATCATCCCTGCTGCCCAGGAGGCCACCGCTACCAGCCCTGCTGCCCAGGAGGCCACTGCCACCAGCCCTGCTGCCCAGGAGGCCACTGCCACCAGCCCTGCTGCCCAGGAGGCCAACGCCACCAGCCCTGCTGCTCAGGAGGCCACCGCCATCATCCCCGCTGCCCAGGAGGCCACCGCCAGCACCAGCCCCGCTGGGCCAGACAGGACCGCCAGCACCAGCCCCACTGGGCCAGAAAGGACCGCCAGCACCAGCCCCGCTGGGCCATGAAGGACCGCCAGCACCAGCCCCGCTGGGCTAGACAGGACCGCCAGCAGCTGAGTCACTGCAAAGGACCCCGCCGCCACAAGCACTGCTGAACAGGGCACCGCCACCACAAGCACTGCTGAACAGGGCACCGCCACCACAAGCACTGCTGAACAGGGCACCGCCACCACAAGCACCGCTGAACAGGGCACCGCCGCAACAAGCACCGCTGAACAGGGCACTGCTGCAACAAGCACCGCTGGCCCATGAGCGCCAAGGGCATTGACGCTACTGAGTCCGTCACGAGCAGGATGAAGCACTCTGGGCACCAAGCCCCCTCCAGAACCAGTGGAGTATCACATCCACTACCTCTGTCCTTGGCAGGACGAAGCACTCTGGGCACCAAGCCCCCTCCAGAACCATTGGAGAAAGGCATCCACTACCTCTGTCCTTGGCAGGATGAGGCACTGTGGGCACAAAGCCCCCTCCAGAACCAGTGGAGAAAGGCATCCACTACCTCTGTCCTTGGCAGGATGAAGCACTCTGGGCACAAAGCCCCCTCCAGAACCAGTGGAGTATCACATCCACTACCTCTGTCCTTGGCAGGATGAAGCATTCTGGGCACCAAGCCCCCTCCAGAACCAGTGGACAAAGGCATCCAATACCTCTGTCCTTGGCAGGATGAAGCACTCTGGGCACAAAGCCCCCTCCAGAACCAGTGGAGTATCACATCCACTACCTCTGTCCTTGGCAGGATGAAGCACTCTGGGCACCAAGCCCCCTCCAGAACCAGTGGAGTATCACATCCACTACCTCTGTCCTTGGCAGGATGAAGCACTCTGGGCACAAAGCCCCCTCCAGAACCAGTGGAGAAAGGCATCCACTTGAGAGACTGTGGCTTTGCACTCTCCAGGATGGCAAACCACCCACTGTAGAGACTTGAAAGAGGGTGGCGGTGGTGGTGTTGCATGTGGCGTGTGTGTGTCCCTGTTTTTTCCCTTCCCCTCCCTTGTGTCAGTGGTGCAGTACTCACCGTTGTCTTCGCCGCTGGTGTTCGTGCTCCTGGTAGAGGAGCAAGAAGATAAGGGCTGGCAGGATCTGGAGCTCGGGTTCCATTGCGTCCTGATTCCTCGTGGGGTGTGTAGAGGTGAGCGTTTTCCCTTCGAAGTCCTATTTCTGCCGTGTTTTTGTCAGCGGTGAATCCGCCCCAGAAAAGGTGGCGGATTGGTAGGTTGTGATACTGTGGGCGGTACATTGTCCTCCGCCTGTCTGTTGGCGGTGACCGCCAAGCTGTTTGTTTGTACCGCCGTGGCGGTCTGAGTGTTAAAGTGGCTGTCTTTGTTGGCGGTTTCCGCCACGGTCGGGATTCCATTTTGTTTTCCGCCGTCCTGTTTGCGGTTTTACCGCCGCTTTAACACCGACCGCCAGGGTTGTAATGACATATATACAATGAAATATGGGGGTAACATGCCAGGCAAGATGGTACTTTCCTACACAACCGCCCCCCAAACGAAGGACAATAAGACTAGCCATGACCTGATGAGTCTTCATTGTCTAAGTGGAAATATCTGGAGAGTCCATCTGCATTGGAGTGGGTACTCACAGGTCTATGTTCCACTGTATAGTCCATTCCCTGTAGAGATATGGACCACCTCAACAATTTAGGGTTTTCACCTTTCATTTGTTTTAGCCAAAGTAGAGGTTTGTGGTCTGTCTGAACAATAAAGTGAGTGCCAAACAGGTATGGCCTCAACTTTTTCAGTGCCCAGACCACAGCAAAGGCCTCCCTCTCTATGGCAGGCCAACGCTTTTTTCTAGGGGTCAACCTTCTGCTGATAAAAGTAACTGGTTGATCCTGGCCCTCAGAATTCAGTTATGATAAGACTGCCCCTACCCCTAATTCAGATGCATCAGTTTGAACAATGAATTTTTTGGAGTAACATGGGCTTTTTAGGACAGGTGCAGAGCACATGGCCTGTTTGAGCTCCTCAAAAGCTTTCTGACAGCTAGCTGTCCATAATACCTTTTTAGGCATTTTCTTACTTGTAAGATCATTAAGAGGGGCTGCTATGGAGCCATAGTTTTTAATGAATCTCCTGTAATACCCTGTGAGGCCTAAGAAGGCTCTCACCTGGGTCTGAGTTGTAGGGGGAACCCAATCCATGATTGTCTGGATTTTCCACTGCAGTGGTGCAATCTGTTCTCCACCTACCAGGTGTCCCAGATAAACCACCTTACCCTGCCCTATCTGGCACTTTGAGGCCTTAATAGTGAGGCCTGCCTTTTGCAGGGCCTCCAAAACGTTCCAAAGGTGGACCAGGTGCTCATCCCAGGTGGAGCTAAAGACAGCAATATCATAAAGATATGCTGCACTAAAAGCCTCCAACCCTTGCAGGACTGTGTTCACCAACCTCTGAAAAGTGGCAGGTGCATTTTTCAAACCAAAGGGCATCACTGTAAATTGGTAGCGCCCTCCTATAGTTGAAAATGCAGTTTGGGGTTTTCCATCTTTGGTGTGAGGTTTTGGTACAAGCACCACTGGGCTAGCCCATGGGCTTTCAGAAGGCTCAATCACTCCCAGATCCAGAATGTTCTGCACCTCTTGTTTTATGCAGTCCCTGACATGGTCAGGCTGCCTATAAATCTTACTCTTGACAGGCAAGCAGTCTCCAGTATCAATTGTGTGTTCACACCAGGATGTTGTACCTGGCACAATTGAAAAGAGGTCAGAAAATTGTCCAAGGAGATTGATGCAGTTGTCTTTCTGTTCTGCAGTCAGACAATCTGCCAAAACTACTCCCTCCACTAAAGCATAAGTTTCAGTGGTGGAAAAGAGATCAGGGAGAGGGTCACTCTCTTCTTCCTGTCCCTCATCTGTTGCCATGAGCAGGGTGAGATCAGCCCTGTCATAGTAGGGTTTTAGGCGGTTGACATGAATCACCCTAAGGGTAACCTCACCCTTTTTCTCAACAATTAGATGGGGTCCACTCCATTTGACCTGGAGTGCTCTTGGGGCCACAGGCTCCAATACCCACACCTTCTGTCCTGGTTGGTACTGGATCAGAACAGCCTTCTGGCCATGCCATTTGTTTTGCAGCTCCTGGCTGGCCTGAAGGTTTTTACTGGCCTTTTTCATGTACTCAGCCATTCTGGATCTTAGGCCAATTACATAGTCCACTATGTCCTGTTTGGGAGCTTTTAAAGGTTGTTCCCAACCCTCCTTCACAAGAGTGAGTGGACCTCTTACAGGGTGTCCAAAGAGGAGTTCAAAGGGGCTGAAGCCCACTCCTTTCTGGGGTACCTCCCTGTAAGAAAAAAGGAGGCAAGGTAACAGGACATCCCATCTCCTCCTGAGTTTTTCTGGGAGTCCCATTATCATACCTTTGAGAGTTTTATTATACCTCTCTACCAGTCCATTAGTCTGTGGATGGTAAGGAGTGGTGAACTTGTAGGTAACACCGCACTCCTTCCACATTGATTTCAAGTATGCAGACATGAAGTTGCTACCCCTGTCTGATACTACCTCTTTAGGGAAACCCACCCTGGAAAAGATTCCCAGGAGGGCCTTTGCCACTGCAGGAGCTGTATTGGTCCTTAGAGGAATTTCTTCAGGATATCTTGTGGCATGGTCCACAACCACCAAGATAAACCTATTGCTGGAAGCAGTAGGAGGGTCAAGGGGGCCAACTATGTCAACCCCTACCCTTTCAAAGGGCAACCCAACCACAGGTAGTGGAATAAGTGGAGCCTTTGAAGTGCCACCAGTCTTGCCACTGGCTTGGCAGGTCACACAAGACTTGGAAAAATCTTTAGTGTCCCCTGACATCCTAGGCCAGTGAAACAGGGGGACAAGTCTCTCCCATGTTTTGATCTGGCCCAAATGCCCAGCCAAAGGAATGTCATGTGCAAGAGTTAGGAGGAACTCTCTGTACTGCAGGGGAATTACCAATCTCCTGGCTGCTGCAGGTTTTGGGTCCCTTGCCTCTGTATACAAGAGGTTGTCCTCCCAGTAAACTCTATGGCTGTCACTGACATCCCCATTTTGCTGCTTGACAGCTTGCTGTCTGAGACCCTCTAATGTGGGACAGGTTTGCTGTGCCACACTCAGCTCTTCCCTGGCAGGCCACCCTCCACCCAAAAGCTCAATAGTGTCTGCTGCCAGCTCATCTGGTGAAGGCTCTGCACAGGGAGGAAATTCTTCTTCCTCAGAAGGAGAATCATCTGTAGAGGGAGGGATAGTGGGTAGGGATTTACCCTTGCTACCCCTAGCTTTAGGGAGCATTTGGTCCATTGTTCCAGGATCCAAGTTACCCTGTCCTTTTTGCTTTTTGGCCTTAGCCCTGGTTAAAGCAAAAATATGCCCAGGAATGCCCAGCATTGCTACATGAGCCTCCAACTCCACTTCTGCCCAAGCTGATGTCTCTAAATCGTTCCCTAGTAGACAGTATACAGGTAAATCTGAGGCAACCACAACTTTCTTTGGGCCAGTAACCCCTCCTCCCCCCAGTTGAGATTCACAACAGCCATGGGGTGGCTAAGAGTGTTGTTATGAGCGTCTGTCACTTGGTACTGCTGACCAAGTAGGTGTTGTTCAGGGTGGACCAGTTTCTCTATCACCATGGTAACACTGGCACCTGTGTCCCTGTAGGCCTGAACCTCAACACCATTTAATAGGGGAAGTTACTTGTACTTATCCATATTAAGGGGACAGGCAACCAAGGTGGCCAAATCAATGGCACCTTCAGAGACTAAAACAGCCTCTGTGGTCTCCCTAACAAGACCAAACCCAACTACATTGCCAATAGTGAGCCCAGCTACACCCTTGGATTGGCTATTTGTAGGTTTCCCACTACCACTGCTATTACTAGGGGCACTAGAATTTGCAGCAGGGATTGTGGTAGTGGGAGGTTTGGTGTTTTTCTTTGGACAACTGGAATCAGTTGCCCAATGGCCTTTGACTTTACACAAATAACACCAAGGCTTTTTAGGTTGATTATTGGAAGATGATTTGGACCCACCACCCACACCAGAGGATTTTTGTGGGCCTGATGAAGACTCAGTATTTTTACCTTTCTCCCCACCCTTGTCAGAAGACTTACCATCCTTCTTCTTGCCATCCTTGTCACCCCCTGTATGAACTTTTCTGTTCACCCTTGTTCTGATCCACTTGTCTGCCTTCTTTCCCAATTCTTGGGGAGAGGTCAGATCCGAGTCCACTAGGTATTGGTGCAACAAGTCAGACACACAGTTATTCAGAATATGCTCTCTCAGAATAAGATTATACAGGCTTTCATAGTCAGATACCTTACTGCCATGTAACCATCCCTCCAAGGCCTTCACTGAACAGTCCACAAAGTCTGTCCAGTCTTGAGAGGACTCTTTTCTGGTGTTTCTGAACTTAATCCTGTATTGTTCAGTGGTTAAGCCAAATCCATCCAAGATTGCATCCTTCAAAACTGTGTAATTGTTAGCTTCACTGTCTCTAACAGTAAGGAGCCTATCCCTACCCTTTCCAGTGAAAGATAGCCACAAAATAGCAGCCCATTGCCTTTGAGGGACCCCCTGTACCATACAGGCCCTCTCAAGTGCAGCAAACCACTTGTTGATATCATCCCCCTCCTTGTAAGGGGGGACTATCGTATGCAGATTCCTGGAATCATGCTCTCAAACAGGATTACTATCAGGAATACTGCTGCTGCCACCATGGGGTCCTAACACCAACCTCTTTCTTTCCTTCTCAATGTCTAGGGATTCCCTATCTAAGGCCAGCTGTTGCTGTTTAAGCTTCAGTCTGGTCTCTTCAACCCTCAACTTTTTGAGTTCCCTTTCTAACAAGTTATTCTCAGGGTGGGTGGGTTGGGAATGCTTTGACACAGATGACAAATTAGTAACTTCAGAGGGGGATCTGCCCCTATCTGTCTGGACCCTGGTAACTTGGCATCTAGAAATAAAGGATGCCTTACTGTGATGGGACCCTCCATTACTACCAACATTACTAGGTGTCCTGCTAGGGGGCAGACCCTTGTCAGAACCCTTCTCACCTTCCTCAAGGGGTTCCTCTGAGTCAGACTCGGAAGCTTCTATTAACCTCTCATTTGATGGGCCAGCTTGGGACTCATCATTTACAATAAGCATGTTGAACAGAAACTCTTTTGTAGGGTTCTTTCCTATAACTAAACCTCTATCTAAGCAGAGACTCCCTAAGCTCTTGTAATTCAAACTGTCATAAGTTGCATTGACAGTTTTGAGAGCTGAATCTACTACAGACATGATAGCAAAAGGTTTAGAGATAGTGAGAAGGAAGAGAAGGTTTCAGAACTTTTTAAAGCACAGAGAAAAAAACGTTTTCTAACTTTTAGAAAACTTTTAGAAGTTTTAAGAAACTTTTCAGAACTTTGTAAAAAGTTTTAGAGAAGAAAAGCAAACTTTTTGGTTAAGTGTACATACACTGAACTGTTTGGTATATGATTCTCTTATGAAAAGTACACAATGACAAAGTGGTAAGTAGTTACAAGTACTTATCCCACTGCTGCACAACCAATGTAGGAGGCTGGCCTGGCTTGTAGTGGGTACCAGAGATACTTACACCTTGTGCCAGGTCCAGTCATCCCTTATCAGTGTAGAAGAGGTGTTTCTAGTAGCTTAGACTGATAGAAGGTAGCTATGGCAAAGCACCTTAGGCTGAACTAGGAGACATTGTAAAGCTCCTACTATACCACTTATATCATATGCACAATATCATAAGAAAACACAATACACAGAGTTACTAAAAATAAAGGTACTTTATTTTTATGACAATATGGCAAAAGTATCTCAGTGAGTACCCTCAGTAAGAAGGTAATATATATACACACAAGTTATATGTACACAAACCAAAATTAGGTAAGTAATAGCAAGAAAAGTAATGCAAACAGTGTAGAATTACAATAGGTTGCAATAGAAACACATAGGTATAGGGGCAACACAAACAATATACTCCAAAAGTGGAATGCGAACCACGAATGGACCCCCAGACCTATGTGAGCTTGTAGAGGGTCGCTGGGACTGTAAGAAAACAGTGAGGGTTAGAAAAATACCCCCCCCCCAAGACCCTGAAAAGTAGGAGTAAAGTGCACCTACTACCCCCAGAGAGCACAGAAGTCGTGATAGGGGGATTCTGCAGGAAGAACACACACCAGCAGTGCACTGACAATGGATTTCTGGACCTGAGTACCTGTAAGACAAGGGGACCAAGTCCAATGGTCGCGACAGTGTCGAGTGGGGACAGGAGCCCAGGAAACCCCAGCTGAAGGTGCAAGGAAGCTGCCACCGGTTGGAAGAAGCTTGGAGTTCTGCAAGAAAGAAGAGGACTAGGAACTTCTCCTTTGGAAGACAGATGTCCCACGTTGCGATGAAGCTTGCAGAGGTGTTCCCATGCAGAAAGACCGCAAACAAGCATTGCTAGCTGCAAGGGTTGCTGTAGAGGTTTTTGGGTGCTGCTGAGGACCAGGAAGGATCAGGATGTCGCCTTTTGGAGGAGGAGACAGAGGGGGCGCTCAGCAACTCAGAGAGCCCTCACAAAAGCCGGCAGCACCCGCAGAAGTACCCCAACAGGCACTTAGAAGTAAAGTGAACTGGAGTCTACGCGAAGTCACAAAAGAGAATCCCACGACGCCGGAGGACAACTCAGAAGGTTGTGCACTGCAGGACGGAGTACTGGGGACCCAGGCTAGGCTGTGCATGAAGGAAATCCTGGAAGAGTGCACAGAAGCCGGAGCAGCTGCAAATCACGCAGTACTCAGCTTTGCAGTCTAGCGTGGGGAGGCAAGGACTTACCTCACCAAACTTGGACTGAAGAGTCACTGGACTGTGGGAGTCACTTGGACAGAGTTGCTGTGTTCCAGGGACCACGCTCATCAGGATGAGAGGGGACCCAGAGGACCAGTGATGCAGTCTTTTGGTGCCTGCGTTAAATGGGGGAAGATTCCGTCGACCCACGGGAGATTTCTTCTGAGCTTCTGGTGCAGGGTAAAGGCAGGCTACCCCCAGAGCATGCACCACCTGGAAACACTCGAGAAAGCCGGCAGGATTAGGTGCTACAATGTTGCTGGTAGTTGTCTTGCTACTCTGTTGCGGTTTTACAGGCGTCCTGGAGCAGTCAGCGGTCGATCCTTTGGTAGAAGGTGAAGAGGGAGATGCAGAGGAACTCTGGTGAGCTCTTGCATTCATTATCTGATGAATTCCCCAAAGCAGAGACCCTAAATAGCCAGTAAAGGAGGTTTGGCTACCAAGGAAGGAGGATTGGCTACCAAGAGAGGTAAGAGCCTATCAGAAGGAGCCGCTGACGTCACCTGCTGGCACTGGCCACTCAGAGCAGTCCAGTGTGCCCCCAACACCTCTGTTTTCAAGATGGCAGAGGTCTGGGACACACTGGAGGAGCTCTGGTCACCTCTCCTGGGAGGTACTGGTCAGGGGAGTGGTCACTCCCCTTTCCTTTGTCCAGTTTCGCGCCAGAGCAGGGCTGGGGGATCCCCGAACCGGTGTAGACTGGCTTATGCAGAGATGGGCACCATCTGTGCCCATCAAAGCATTTCCAGAGGCTGGGGGAGGCTACTTCTCCCCAGCCCTTCACACCTATTTCCAAAGGGAGAGGGTGTAACACCCTCTCTCAGAGGAAATCCTTTGTTCTGCCTTCGAGGGCCAGGGCTGCCTGGACCCCAGGAGGGCAGAAACCTGTCTGAGGGGTTGGCAGCAGCTGCAGTGGAGACCCCAGAAAGGCAGTTTGGCAGTACCCAGGTTCTGTGCTAGAGACCCGAGGGATCATGGAATTGTCCCCCCAATACCAGAATGGCATGTTCGGAGTTACCATTGTGACGCTATACATAGGTAGTGACCTATGTATAGTGCACGCATGTAATGGTATCCCCGCACTCACAAAGTCCGGGGAATTTGCCCTGAACAATGTGGGGGCACCTTGGCTAGTGCCAGGGTGCCCACACACTAAGTAACTTTGCACCCAACCTTCACCAGGTGAAGGTTAGACATATAGGTGACTTATAAGTTACTTATGTGCAGTGGTAAATGGCTGTGAAATAACGTGGACATTATTTCACGCAGGCTGCAGTGGCAGGCCTGTGTAAGAATTGTCAGAGCTCCCTAGGAGTGGCAAAAGAAATGCTGCAGCCCATAGGGATCTCCTGGAACCCCAATACCCTGGGTACCTCAGTACTATATACAAGGGAATTATATGGGTGTACCAGTATGCCAATGTGAATTGGTAAATTTAGTCACTAGCCTGTTAGAGACAAATTTGGAAAGCAGAGAGAGCATAACCACTGAGGTTCTGGTTAGCAGAGCCTCAGTGAGACAGTTAGGCATCACACAGGGAACACATACAGGGCACATACTTATGAGAACTGGGGCCCTGCCTGGCAGGGACCAAGTGACACATAGACTAAAACAACATATATACAGTGAAATATGGGGGTAACATGCCAGGCAAGATGGTACTTTCCTACAGTCATATTCAAACAGACACTCTGATTAATATGCCTTTCTTTTTTTACAGAAACGGTATGTGAACATGTAGGTCCGTTGATGTGCCTATGTCTGCTGTGATGCAGTTAGGTGCCATGGCCTGTTCCCCCCTGAAATAGCGGCCGCCTGACCTCTGAGGAGGGACGAGTAGAAATTAGGTAATTCCGCTGGCGTTGTTCGCCACTGTGGGAGCCGGTCGACGACCGCTGTGCAACACATCATTGGTTATCATTGGGGCCTACGGGTTCCAGGAGCCAATGGTGATGTAAGTCGGTGGTGACGATACACACCGCCGCAGACGTGACTGCCATTTTCAGTCTGTTCACTCACTTGCTACCTGACCTTCAACAGGAGAGGACCTACACTGTAAGTGCTGCTGTGACCTGTGTTTGGAAGCGACCATGGCTCGAGTGTCTGGGGAAAGGGCCCCTGCTTCACTTCAGAGGAGCTGGAGAGACTAGTGGATGGGGTCCTACCCCAATAGCCATTAGTTTATGATCCACCAGACAAACAGGTGAGTACACTGTGAGCACGATGCGTGGGGCATGAATGTATGGAGTGCTGTGAGTATAACAGTCCGGATGGGTTGAATTATACCTTTTCTGCTGTATCTTTTTCTGCAGGTCAGCGCCCATCAGAAAAAGGGTATGTGGCGTGCCATCACCAAGGAGGTGGGGACCCTGGGGGTTTTTGACAGGCGGAACACTCACTGTTGAAAATGGTGGGAGGACTTGTGCCGCTGGGCAAGGAAGACGGCTGAGGCCCAGCTGGGGCTGGCCTCCCAACGAGGAAGGAGTGCCCATCGTACCCTGACCCCCCTGATGTTCCTGGCAGTGGCCTATCCGGATTTAGATGGGCGTTTGAAGGCATCACAGCAGCCACAAGGGGGTGAGTACAGATTCAGAATCATGACTTTGTGCGCGATAAGGTGTTACTTGGGTGCGAGATGTGGCACTGTGGGTGCACCTAGGCCAGGGCGAATATGGCAGGGTAAGTTCCATGATGGGCAAGCTCACATGCACTCCAACCCCAAAAATGCTAGATGGCATCTACTACTGGGCAGGGTCCTGTGGGTTCAAGGTATGCAGCTAATGACGTTAGGCATTGTACCCCATGGCCTGGTGACTAGCAACGTAACTGGTAGTGCATGGCCTAGTGCATAGGGCTGGTCCCTGTGAGTTGTGTACGCCAACGGTAGTGTTGTTGCTGGCATTGACCAAGTGTATCCTCTATCTCTTCCCCCCAGTTTTTGTTTTGTCACCCTTTCCTTGTGTGCATTAGCATCATCTGGCAGAGGAGCAGAGGCACTGGCGACGGAGGGAGCTGCATCCCACATGGGCCTGGAGGCCGACTCCACCGACGGTGAGGGCACCAGTGGGACGGAGGGCGAGGGGAGCACCACGACAGAGACAGGAGGGGGCAGTTCTGACAGCGACACATCCTCTGATGGAAGCTCCCTGGCAGTGGCGGACACCTCTGTGCCCACCCCAACTATAGGTACAGCTGCCACCACCCTGTACCAGCACCACCCTCCCAGCAGCCCCTCAGCGAGTTTCCAGTGCCCGCTCACCCAGGAGGGTGTGCATCTCCTTCACCTCAGGCACCTCAGGCCCTGCCCCACAATCAGCCCTGCTGCCCTCAGTGTGGAGGCTATTGACCTCCTGAGATCCCTCTCTGTTGGACAGTCAACCATACTGAATGCCCTTCAGTGTCTAGCAGGGCATTTGCAACAAACAAATGCATACCTGGAGGGCATTCACTCTGGCGTGGCGGCCCAACAGAGAGCATTCCAGGCTCTGGCGTCCTCCCTGATGGCAGCCATTGTCCCTGTCTCTAGCCTCCCCCCACCAACTTCCTCTACTCAGTCCCATTCCCCTCAACCCCAGGCTATCCCAAGCACACCTTCAGACCAGCATGCACCCAAATCAACACACAGAAGTGGCTCAGGCAAATCCAAGCACCACACTTCATCCCACAGGCACTCACACAAGCACCATCCAGATGCAGACACACCAACATCCACTGCCTCCACTGTGTCCCCCTCCTCCCCGTCTTCCACCTCCCTCCCAGTTGCGTCTCCAGTCACACCTGCATGCAGTACATCCTCATCCACTACCTCCATCACCAGCACACCCATCACAACACGCCCCTCACTGGCAGTCACCACCCCCACATCCATGCACACGTCCCCTGTGTCCTCTCCCACTGTGTCTGTGCCCCGTCCTCCCAAAGTACACAAACGCAAGCACTCAGACACCTAACAGCCATCGCATCCAGCCCATGCACCTGCACCCAAACACACCAGACTGACACCTCCTACCACCACTCCCTCTTCCTCCACTCCCAAACCTTCACCCTCTTCCAGCCCCAGTGTCCGTAAAAGGCTTTTCCTTGCCACCCTTGACCTCTTCCCTGCTCCTCCTCACCCCGTCCTTCACTTCGGGCTAGGGTGGGCAGAACCCAGGCCAATACCTCAGCCACCTAGTTTGTGCAGCTACTGCAGGTGTGAGAGGCTCCAAGGAGGCCCCCGTCACCACAACCAGTGTGCCTGCACCACCTTCCAAGGGCAAGAAGGGGACACCAGCCAGCAAGACGAAGGAGGCACCACCAGCCAGCAAGGGGAAGGAGGAACCACCAGCCAGCAAGTGGAAGGAGGGAACACCAGCCATTAAGGGTAGGAAGGGAACACCAGCTGGCAGAAGCAAGGAGGCACCACCATCTGCCAAGGGCAGGAAGGGGACAACAGCTGCCAAGGCCATTGTAAAGGGAACTGACGCCGCAAGCAGGATGGAGCAGCATCTGGGCAAACAACACCGGCCATGGCACTTCAGCTGTCCGAGGCTGAAGGGGAAGGGCTGGAGCCTCCCCCCACTGCCGGCAGCACCACCACCTGCACCACTAGCAGCACCACCACCTGCACCGCCAGCAGCACCACTCCCAGCAGCAGCAGCTCCAGTGGGCAGCCGTCTGAGGCTGCAGGTGAAGGGCTGGAGCCTCCCCCCACTGCCGGCAGCGGCGCCACCTGCACCGCCAGCAGCACTGCCATCTGCACCGCCAGCAGGACTGCCACCTGCACCACCGGCAGCACTGCCACCTGCACCACCAGCAGCACCACTGCCAGCAGCAGCAGCCTCAGTGGGCAGCTGTCCGAGGCTGCAGGGGAAGGGCTGGAGCCTCCCCCCCACCACTGACAGCACCGCCACCTGCAGCGCAACTATCATCCACTGAGCAGCCTTCACTGCTGGCAAGCAGTGTGTAGTCATGCCTACATGGGCTGCAGTGCATCCAGGCCCCAGCAAAACCTTTAGGTGTGACACCCATTTGAGAAACTGTGACCTTGCACCATCCAGGATCAGCGTCATAGTGCACAAAGCCCCCTCTAGAACCAGTGGACGAAGGCATCCACACACCCCCTCCTTGGCAGGATGAAGCACACTGGGCACAAAGCCCCCTCCAGAACCAGTGGAAGAAGGCATCCACTCACCCCCTCCTTTGCAGGATGAAACACACTGGGCACAACGCCCCCTCCAGATTCAGTGGAAGAAGGTATCCACTCACCCCTTCCTTGGCAGGTTGAAGCACACTGGGCACAAAGGCCCCTCCAGAACCAGTGGTCAAACCACCCACTAGAGAGGCTGTGGCTTTGCACTCCCCAGGAACAAGCAGTGGGCAAACTACCCACTAGAGAGACTGTGGCTTTGCACCCCCCAGGACCAGGCAGTGGGCAAACCACCCACTTGAGAGACTGTGGCTTTGCACTCCCCAGGACCAAGCAGTGGGCAAACCACCCACTTGAGATGGCTGTGCATTCCCCAGGACCAGGCAGTGGGCAACCCACCCACTAGAGAGACTGTGACTTTGCACTTCCCAGGACATCGCAGAGGGCATGTAGCCCCTCCAGAAGCAGTGGCGTTGTAACATCTTCCAGCTGAGGTGCCCCCACATTCCCCATCCCCCTGAGGTGCCTATGTGTTTTTGACCTGATGCCCCAGCAGTGTTCTCTCCATATTGAGGCAGGAGTCAAGTGTGGCCTTGGCCTATGTGTTATGGCCTTGTGGGCCATGGACGTTTTGGAGTGGGCATTGTCCCTCCATCTGTATGTATTGTACATACTGTTTATTGCTTTAAGGACGTATATATCAAAATTTGAAATATTACACTCACTTTAATCAATTCCTTTTGTCCTTGCGTTATTCCTGAGGGTTACGGGGTGTATATGTGACATTGTTGCATCTGTTTGTGTGTATGGTGTTGGGCGTGGGGGTGGGGGTGAGGGTATTGCGTGTTGTGTGTGTGTGTCACTCTCTTTTTCCTCCCCCCCTCCCTTGTGTGCTAGGTGCGGTACTCACCGGGGTCGTCTTTGCGCCGTTCGTGTTCCTGGTGTCGGAGGAGGTAGACCAACATTGGAATTATTCGCGGTTCGGGCTCCATGGCGTTGTGGTTCTTCCTTGTGTGTCGAGAGGTGAGTCATTTCCCTTCTGAGTACTGTTTCTGCCGTGCTTTTGATGGCATTGGTACCGCCCCGGAAAAGGTGGAGGATTGGTGTGTCATAATAGTGTGGGCGGTACATTGTCTTCCACCTGGCTGATGTGTTTGTTGCTACCGCCGTGGCAGTCAGAGTGTTAAAGTGGCTGTATGTGTTGGCGGTTTCCGCTGTGGTCATAATTCCATTTTTCTTACCGCCGGCCTATTGGCGGTATTACTGCCGCTTTATCACCGATCGCCAGGGATGTAATGAGGGACCATATGTCTGTATGTGTGTGTGATGCATGTGAGGACTGATGCAGTTTGCAAATGTGCCTTTGTATGAAGACTCTTAGCCACATACATGTTTACACATGTGTACTGAGTGTACATATGGGACGGTACTCAAGTTGTGGCTCTGCCACATTGTCATGAAAGGATTCCGACTGTACGTTACTATACACAACATAAGATGGGAAGGTCCATGTGCAATACATTTGCAATACAAATATTTAGCAAAGAATGCTGTTGACTAAGGCCGGCATAAGATCCTGTAAGCCATTTAATTGTGAGTGCACGTATGTGCACATTCTGGTGCATTGTAAGAAGCAGACTTAATGATGCCGAGCAACACATGTAATGTATGGTTCCCCATGCATGCAAAATGTTAGAGATGGTGCGCTGACATGTGTCATTGTAGGTATATATGTGACATGTATTTTGTGTGATAATATATGTATCATGTCTGATAATGCTGCATGATACAGTAGTGTATTTAGGGATTGGACACATACCAAATTTCACATACAGCTATCTTATATGCAGGCCATTGTTCCAAACCTGTGTACTCATATCTGTGTGAAACATGTTTCACAATGAGGGAATATATGTACTGGTCATGATAAGTTATAAGTAATCATGTGACACGTACACATTTTATGATGTAAATTGTACTCATTTGCCCATCCGCAAATTGACAGCAACAAGCCTGGTTCACCTAGCTGGGACATGTGTGAATATATTTTTAAAGTTCAATTACTCAAAATTAGATGTTATTGGCAGATTGATGAAATTGAATACAATCTGTACAGTAGGGGTGCTCTCATGCAGTGATGGCACCCTAGTCACAAGTGCTCCTGTTGCAATGTGAATGGCCATACAGGGTCATTATTGCATGCATGAACACCGGTTGACTGTGGTCACCTCAGCTCAATTCACTGTGATCAGGCCCCTGACTGTGTCAAGGGTCAATGTAGCTTATTCAGGAGTTTGAGGGGGCATTGGATGGGGATCTCCCATCCTCATGATAGATCATCTGCACTGTGATGCACAGTACCATGCAGACATACACCTGCACATTTGTTATCCCATGGCCAACTATGATTACTTGATATCAGGCTTGCCCTATCATATACTGGGGAATGGCAGCTTGTTTGTGTTAGACATGTCTCATCAGTTCCCATTGCTTCACATGATTTGCCTAGAATCGGTGTGGGTATTCCTTGGATGATTAGTTAGGTCATTGATATTTTTTGAACTGTGTTTGTCTGTAGACCCAAGGTACAGATACTGTCTTCCCTGGGCTTCCCTTCTTTTTGGATGACCACTATAGAACCCTGGCACTGGTCTAAAAGGGAGTACTCACCCCTTCTGGATCTTCTCATACATCTGTTTCAAATGTGAGGCAAGCTAAGTGGCTGTCAGCTTATAGGGTTCCATTGCTACCTCGTTGAGCCCTGAGGCTTTGACGGACTCCATATCCCTGGTGGCTCTTACAATTTCTTCAAGGGAAAGTGCATCTTCTAAGACTTCCCTATCCTCTGTAGTGAGGCTTGGGTGGGGGATGTCACCCAGGAGCTCACCGGCTTTCTTTTTTTTGACGTAATGCCTTGCATAATTTATTTTCCCAGAGTAGGGGCTATGTTTTGTCCACTACTAGCAAGTCCCCCTGACTCCTTCTGGATCCCAGGTACCCATCTATCCACTACCTCATACCTGTCCAGTCAGGCCAATATTTTTCCTGTTGTGTCCCCCATTACATTGATGTTGTGTTGTGCTGCCCTATGATGCATATATGGAGCTTCCTGGGTCACGTCTCAGAATTAATTTTGCTTCAGGGCTAGGATGTGAGCTCTCTCTGATCCCTCCTAATCAGGTAAGCCGGCCTCAAGGGACCAGCTTGAACTTGTGTTCAAGAGCCTTCAGTTTGTCCCTTTTTAGTTGTTTCCCTTGTGCTATCATGGTGAGACCCACCCCCTTGACTACTGTCTTGTAGGCCACCCATCACGTGAGTGGAGAATCAACTGATGTACTGTTTCCCAGAAAATAATGTTTTTTTGTGGCTGACATACATTCTCCAATTTTTGACTCTTTAAGGTACAAAGGGCTCAATATGATGCACGTAGTGTTTTTCCTCTCTCCCCGACCATACACTAGCCTCAGGGGAGAATAGTCAGAGATACCTCTGGTTAAGTTAGTGGCCTCACCGATTTTTAACAGCTGATGACTTGACATGAGAAAGTGATCATTTCAGGAGAGACTATCATGCATCCCCCAAGTAAAAGGGTGAAGTGCTGGCTTGGTTGGTTAAGGTTACACTATACGTATGCCAGTCCGTGGGAAGTGAGGAAGTCTGCTAATGATCGTCTGACTGAGTCCAGGGGCCTCAGGGCATGTCAGTGAATGCTATCACTCGCTGTTGCGTTGAGATCCCCTCACATGATCACTTCCCCATCTGGAAGACTGTGTAGCAGAGTGGTCTTAGCTGGTAGTACTGAGTTGCAAAGTCATGTTGTGATATCTACTGAAGGTGTGTTTCAGATGCCCCCTTTCTCAGGTCCCTGAGAGCACCACAAAGGGACCCAGAGGATCGGGCCATACTTGCCAAATGACCAGGAGCAGCTTTCCCCTCACAAACATCACTACTCCTCTGGAGGAAATGGCATGGCCCACATTAGCAGCCTTTTTTTATTTCCCCAATGGTGAAGGGCATTACACCTATGATCTAAGAGGTGAGTCACTTGTAGGAGAGCCATCTCAGGGGAATCTTTTTTTATGTACTGCGACATTCCCTGTTTGACTTTGTCGCCTAGGCCATTGATATTCCAGGAGACTATCCTTAGGGTTGACATACTAACTTTAGACATCCCACTGTATGGTTAAACGACCACACAAGGGGGCTGCCAGCCCTAAGCTGCTTGGGGTTCAGACTGTGAGAGTGAATATCCTGTGTGCCTCAGCTATGTTGACTGGCCATATGTGTCTTGCTTGAAGATTAACTGCAACAGCTATTCAATTACCCCTCTGCAGTCATTACTCTCCTCTCCCCAACTATGCATTGTGCCTGGTGCCCCAACCTAACATACTGCTAACTAGAATGCGTCACTACCACCTTCTGGTCCTCACCCAGTCCCTTACTGGAATGTCTTTACCAAGTGGTGTCTCATATCCTCTGTCTCAATCTTACTCCCAATTACCAATTTAAGACCATCGCAGCCTGCTCCCAACCCACCCACAAGACGCTTTGGTTGCATATTCAGTGCCTCATTTATGATCCCACAAGCCCCTCTCGTCTCCCCATGGGTCCCAAGATCTGTTTGGGTGATCAGGATGATGCCCCAGGCTAGGAGTTATAGGTTTTGACCCACACCTCCACTTCAAGTTTTTCACTATTCTCCTTTGCTATGCCGCCATCCAGCACCTCTTAGGGTGGTTGCAGTGTCTTGACTCTCCTGCCACCTGACTTTCAATTGAGCCAATCACAACCAGCTTCTGGGCTTGCTAAAAAGTAAGCTTTGCATGCTGCGACTAATGAAAGCTACGCCGGATAAGTCATTGTTTACTTGTGGTCCCGTTCCCTCAGTGTCTTCTTCTCCTGGAGGATACTGCGGTGCAGCCTCTGGACCCAAACACAGAAATTGGGGATGAAGGTAACCCAAGCTTTACCAAATGCAATGGAGGGATACAGAGATCTGCTTGGTGACTCACAACCCTGTATCAGATGTTTATGATTCTTGCAATGATAGGACAAGGGTGTGCTCCAGGCTTTAATGGTGTACCTGGGATGCGGTGGGCTCTCTCCACCTAAAATATTTTTGGGAGTCCATGTGTTTGCAGCTGTTTCAGGATCATCCACAAACCGGTCCATCGCTGGTCCCTTGATCTATTGAGGTACCACTAGTATTTATATATAATTTCAGCAGGACCAGCCATCGTAGACTTCTGACTTCTCTCACAACTGTTCTACTGTGGCTTCACATCATTTTTCATACATGGCCACATGCTCACATTTGCTTTCCACAACCCATGTAACATTCACAATGAGTGTATTTTGGTACTGTGATTACTCATGTCAGCTATAAGTTGAGGGAATAACACACTCAAGCTTTCTATGTCATTCTACACACACAATTTAGCAAGGGTCTGCGACTTGTTAGTACATTGCTTGACTTACATGCATATTCCAATTTGATTGGGTGTGATACACCTAGACATTTTGTGTGTATTGGTCCCTGTATGTCACTCTCTTGCTAATACATGTGAGTGCACTGAGAAGTATGTTCTCAGTACTCATGTGTGATATTGTCATTCAGACATAGCTAGGTTACATAGCAGACACAAACCTGCCATTGTAGGTACTTGCTAGCCTTTTCCTACCTAGCCCATACACCTGTACAGCAGTCTTCTCGTATATATTTCCAGGATTGCTACAGGCATATGAAAAGCCAACACACTTGTGTGATATGTGTGTGAAAATGTAAATAGTATTAGCTATAGACAATGTCTACATTCCACCAACACATTCATGTGGTAGTGAATTATTTACAAGATGTTTATTGTTCCTGACTATAGGACAGATTAAAGTAAAGTGGCACAGAAGCCAGTGCTGGGCCACTTTTCTCCCCCCTTCCTTAGCATCCCCGCACCCCAACCATGTGTGTGCCGTATTTTACAGATGCCACACCATGGGACAGGGTAGGGGCAATAGCATATAAAGTATTTGACACAATTGATGTACTGTTCAGGATCCGAGCTAAGATGTAGGCCCTTCCCATGAACAGTACTGAGGGTCCCATTGGTACCAATGGTGTGTCCTCTTTAAACAGCTGCTCTGAGCAGGTGTCAAAAGTAGCAGCAATATGTGGCATGTTATCTTTGTTAGATTCCACTGCACCATTTTGGCTCCCCCTACCAGCTGTATACCCCCCTTGCATACTTAATGCCTATTAAAGCCATTGTGTCGCACAAGGTGCTACAAAGTGGCACAATGCCTGACTTGTGCCACTATGAATTTCTGCTGCTGAGCTATTTGCATAGTTGGGCCACATTAGTGTAAGATATTTGACACTAAAGTTGCACAAGGATGCACTAGCCCCTTTTAAATCAGAGCCTGTATCCCAAAATTGTTTACAACGGTTGTGGTGTAGGCATGCTCTCTGAGATATGGGCAAGTTATAATTGGTATGTGATGATGTAAAAGAGTACGCCATGTACATTGTGAGTGATTTTATTGAATTATTTGCATGGTGATTCTTGGAGTACAGTTGTATGTGAAAATGTTTTACACAATTTAGTTCTCTTATGTGTACTCCAGCAGCAGTATTGTGTTGTCCCCCCTCCTCCAGTTGTACACCATTGTTGTCCTCCTCCTCATTAGGGACATCTACTTGGTCATCCCAGGGGACATGTGCGCATTGACAAATGTTGTGCAAAATGGCACACACAAGGATAATTTTGCAGACAAGGGGTGGTGAATATATCTGTCCTCCTCCTGTAAGATGTAGGCACCTGAATGTTAATTTAAGGAGGCCAAGTGTCCACTCCACAACATTTCTGATCCTTATGTGGGCTTCATTGTAGGCCCGCTCTGCATCCGCTGTAGGATTTCCAAAAGGTATCATGACCCATGGCTGGATGCCGTAACCTTGGTCAGCTGCAAAGGAATGTGAGAATGTGTTAATCATGCACATTAGTTAATTGCTGGTTACCATGGCCCATATTGGTTTGAGAGGAGTGGTGTATCAGACTTACATCTGGTATTGTGTGTATTCCTGCTTGGCTGTATGGTTGCATGGGTCTGTGGTGGTGCACTTTCCGATCATGGGTTGTGGCTTAGGTATATGGTGATTGTAATTGTAATTTGTGCCTGACAGTTCACTCATGCCAAATGTGTGTGGTGTTCTCTATGTTTGAGCCAGGGGACCAAATTTACAAGGCCCTAGAACCTCGTTGCACCACATTAGTCTAATTTTTTAGGCATTATTGTGGGGCAACTACTCAAATAATCACAGTGCCATGTTTTGAAATTGCCAATAGCCATGCTGTGCAACTTTTAGTGTACTTTAGTAACACCTTATGCCTGTGCAAAGCATCATGTAAGCACTGTGGCCCTCATTATAACCCTGGCGGTAAATTCCGCTTTCCGCCATGCTGAAGACCGCCAAAATACCGTTGCGGTGGCGGAATTCCGCTACAGGTATTACGACCCACATGTCAGAATCCGCCACAATACAGACACCCACACAAGTCCGCCACACCAAAGGTCAGTGATAAACTGGCGATACCAAAACCTACACCGTCACACCAACAAGAATACGCCCATACTATCACGACCCACGAATCAACGCGGCGGTCTTTCAACCGCGGTAATCCATTGGCGGTACACACTGCTGCGCTCATAATACACACATTTACAAAACACAACCACATTGGACAATTCAAAATACACACATCTGATACACATACACACACCACACCCACAACACTATAAAACACACACCCACAATACCCACAAACCCTTACAACAAACAAATTTGGAAGAAGCCCAGAGAGAGAGAGTAGCAAACACAACACCAGCATCCACAGACACACAACACCATCACTCATACAACATCCACGCACCTCAAACAACACACACCAACACATCCTCCCACACATCACAACAGACAGCACCTCACACATCACCCAAACCACATCATGGAGGAGCTCAGGGTCATGGTGGAGGAAATCATCCGGGTAGAGCCACAGCTTTTTGAATCACAGGTGCAGCACACCTCCATTGCAAGGAAGATGGAGCTATGGCGGAGAATCGTCGACAGGGTCAGCGCAGTGGGACAGCATCCAAGAACACAGGATGACATCAGGAAGAGGTGGAACGACCTATGGGGGAAGGTGCGTTCCGTGGTATCAAGACACCAGATTGCTGTACAGAAGACTGGCGGTGGACCCCCACCTCCTTCCCCACAACTAACAACATGGGAGGAGCAAGTCTTGGCAATACTGCGTCCTGAGGGCCTGGCAGGAATAGCAGGAGGACTGGACTTTGGTAAGTCATATCTTTATTACCATATCCCCCCACCCCACCTGCATGCCATCACATACCCCCAACCTTACCCTCACTCCCATCACTCCATCATCTCACATATGTCCCACTAACACAACCCACACATCTCAATACCAAGGCCCTGCATGCAACACCTATGCATGGACCACCATCACCAAAGCATGTCCAGTACAGATACCCACACAGACCCCAAACCAACTATCACAAAAGGGCAAACACAATTATGCAAGCACAGGAGTAGAGGGTACCTCACCCAGTGCACAAGATGGCACACACATATACTAAAACTATGCATTTAGACCTCAACAGGACCCATACCCAAAGTCACCAGACAGGAGGTGCCAGACATATCCAGTCCCCCCACAGAAAAGGCCCACAGTGATGACAGCAGCTCTGCACGCCTGGATCAAGATGACCAGCCCGGCCCATCAGGGACCTCTGGACAGTCAGTTCCCCTGCCACTGTCACAAGCCACCACAGAACCTCCCCCTCAGGAGACCCCACCGCAGCACCCACCCAGCGGGCCCATCCCTCTGTCCCCAGGACACGCCAATCAGCAGTGTGTCCACCACTACAGAGAACCCAGGCAAATCCACCAACCTAAGAAAATCAGGGACCTGGGGTCAGTGGCAATGGATACACGGTTCAGGGGACAGAGGCACTGGATAACAGGGAAGCTGGGAGGAGTGCTGTGTGACAGGGAGGATAGGCCCAGGGAACCGACACTCCATGAGGCACTCTCCAACATCATGGGAGCATACCACCATTCCCAGGAGACCATGGGCACGGTACTGGCCAAGTTTCAGGAGACCCAGCGGCTGCAGGAGGAACACTACCTGGGGATCAGGGAGGACTTGAAGTCCATTAACATCACCCTGGTCACCATTTCAGAGGTGCTGGCAGACCTTGTCAACACCATGTGGGACACAGTGGGACACAAACGGGCCCCTGACACTAGCCTGGACGATGAACAGTCCTCCACTTCCACCGGCGCTAGTGGACAGGAGGCACCACCACAGGACCAACAGGCCACCAGCACCCCACCCCCTGCAAAAGGAGAACCACCCTGCAAACAGTCCCTGAGATCCAGGAACAAGACAGAGAACATTGCCAAGACTCCCGCCAGGAAATAATACCCTCCTGAATGTCACCCTTCTGTCCCACTTTGTCACCCTGTCCACCTTAAACTGCCATTGCTCCTCTTCCTATGCCCCATTGGATAATGCACTTGTGAGACCAAGAGACTGGCTCTGCCATGGACATTTCTCCACCATCACCCCAGCCCATTGTACTCATCCAGTTTCCTGGGCCCGCTCACCCAGGAGGGTGGGCATCTCCTTCACCCCGGGCACCTCAGACCCTGCCCCAGTCAGCCCTGCTGCCCTTAGTGAAGAGGCTATTGGCCTCCTGAGATCCCTCACTGTTGGGCAATCATCCATTTTTAATGCCATCCAGGGTGTTGAGAGGCATTTGCAGCAAACAAATGCATACCTGGAGGGCATTCATTCTGGCCAGACGGCCCAACAGAGAGCATTTCAGGCTCTGGCCTCAGCACTGATGGCATCCATTGTCCCTGTGTCCAGCCTCCCCCTCCAACTTCCTCCACCCAGACCCAATCCCCTGTACCTCAGCCTATCCTAAGTACACCATCAGACCAGCACGCACACTCATCAACACACAAGAGTGGACATGGCAAACATAAGCACCACACATCCCACAGGCACTCACACAAGCACCATCCCCGTGCAGACACACCAACATCCACTGCCTCCACTGTGTCCCCCTCCTCCACATGCTCCTCCTCCTCCCTCTCTCGTCTCCACTCACACCTGCATGCACTACATCTTCATCCACTACCTCCATCAGGACGCCCATCACCACACACTGCTCACGTGCACTCACCACCCCCACTACAATTCGCACATCCCCTGTGTCCTCTCCCAGTGTGTCTGTGAGCCCTCCTCCCAAAGTACACAAACGCAGGCACACACCCACCCAACAGCCATCCACCTTACAACAGCCTCCGGCCCATGCACCTTTCAACCAAATTCAGCAAACGTACACCTCCAACAACCACTACCTCTTCCTCCACTCCCAAACCCCCTCCATCTTCCTGTCCTAGTGTGTCTAGAAACTCTTCCTCGCAAACTTTTACCTCGTCCCTACACCTCCCCCGTCCTTCCCCTAGGGCCAGGCTGTCCAGGCCCCAGCCCAGCACCTCAGCCACCAAATCCTCCAGCACAGTGGTCTCAGCAAGTCCGGTCACATCGCGGGCACCACCCGGGCTGCCAGTGTGCCACCTAGCGAGGCCAAGGAGCAGGCCATTCCGCCACCTGCCAAGGTGAAGAAGGTGCTCACATGCCGGAGGGAGAAGCTGCACCTACCAGCAAGCAAGGGTTCCTCCAAGCCAAAAGGAGACAGTGGCAAGGCACCAGCAGCGACATCAAAGGTGGGGAAGAGACACAAGCTGAAGAGCAGGTCAGGACAGGGCACGGAGGCCCCGGCTGATGTCACCCCTTCTGTCAACCACAACATCAACCTGCACGGCGGTGGACACCGCCACCTGCACCGCCACCTGCACCACCACCTGCACCGCCACCAGCACTGCAACCTACACCTCTGCTGCCTCACCAACAGTCCCCAGCATCATCCCCAGTGGGCAGCCGTCCGAGGCTGCAGGAGACGCCCTGCTGTGTCCCTCAACAGGTGCAGACACATGCACCAGCGCCAGCACCTCTGCCACAGACACCGCCGCAACCACCGCCACCAGCCCGCGACGTGCTCAGACAGTTCCACCACAGCTGACATGGCAATCATCCCCAGTGGCCAGCCGTCCAAGGCTGCAGGAGACGTCCTGGACCCTGCCCAGCGTACATGAGGCATGACTCCCAGCACTGTTTGTACCAGCAGGTGGCAGGAGAAGTCGCAGCAGGGTGGAGTGTGTCCCTGCCTCCATAGAGTGTCATGATACCTGTTCCCAGGCAATCTCGTGCACACACACCAAGGTGAGGGAATGGGACCTGCCACACTGCATGTGAAGCACTCTGGGCACAAAGACCCCTCCAGACCCAGTGGAGACTCACATCCACTACCTCAGTCCTTGGCAGGATGAAGCACTCTGGGCACAAAGCCCCCTCCAGAACCAGTGGAGATTCACATCCACTACCTCAGTCCTTGGCAGGATGAAGCACTCTGGGCACAAAGCCCCCTCCAGAACCAGTGGAGATCACATCCACTTCCTCTGTCCTTGGCAGGATGAAGCACTCTGGGCACAAAGCCCCCTCCAGAACCAGTGGAGATTCACACCCACTACCTCAGTCCTTGGCAGGATGAAGCACTCTGGGCACAATGCACCCTCCAGAACCAGTGGAGAATCACGTCCACTTGAGAGACTGTGGCTTTGCACTCCCCAGGATAAAGCAGTGGGCAACCCACCCACTTGAGAGACTTGAGAGACTGTGGCTTTGCTCTCCCCAGGATAAAGCAGTGGGCAAACCACCCACTGGAGAGACTTGAGAGACTGTGGCTTTGCACTCCCAGGACCAATCAGTGGGCATGGAGCCCCCTCGTGGAGCAGTGGCATCGTCTGTTCATCCAGCTGCGGTGCCCCCCTACCCCTGAGGTGCCTGTTTATTTTCCATCGGATGCCCCTGCAGTGTTCTCTCTGTTTCGAGTCAGGTATCTTTTGTGGGCTTCGCCCATGCATTTTGGGACACTGATCCACAGACAATGATTTCATTAATATCTGGACTTGTGTAGTTGGTGTACATATTTGTGTACACTGGTTTTTTAATTTGGCCTATCTGATATTTAATTGATTACACTTGTTACAATCATTTCCTTTTGTCCTTGCATTCTTCCAGGGGGTGACGGGGTGTATATGTAATGTTGCTGCATGTATTTGTGTGTATATTGTTGTGGGTGAGGGTGGGGGGTGGGGGTGTTGCGTGTTGCGTTTGTCACTCTCTTTTCCCTGCCCCCTCCCCTGTGTGCTAGGTGCAGTACTCACCGTGGTCGTCGCTGACGTCTTTGCTGCTCCTATTAAAGAGGAGGTAGACCAGCATGGGCAGGACCTGTAGTTCGGGCTCCATGGCATCCTGGTTGTTCGTAAAGTG
Source organism: Pleurodeles waltl (assembly GCF_031143425.1). Classification (NCBI taxonomy): domain Eukaryota; kingdom Metazoa; phylum Chordata; class Amphibia; order Caudata; family Salamandridae; genus Pleurodeles; species Pleurodeles waltl. Next base: position 419,464,521 of record NC_090444.1, on the reverse strand, counting down.
TCGAAAAGTGAGTGGTTTCCGTTCCAAGTCCTGTTTCCGCCGTGCTTTTTATGGCGTTGGTACCGCCCCGGAAAAGGTGGTAGATAGGCGTGTTGTAATACAGTGGGCGGAACTTTGTCTTCCGCCTGTCTGTTGGCAGTTACCGCCGCGGTGTTTGTTTCTACCACTGTGGCGGTCGGAGTGTTAAAGTGGCTGTCTATGTTGGCGGTTTCCGCCATGGTCGTGATTCATTTTTTTTTTACGCCAGCCAGGCTGGCGGTATTACCGCTGCTTTAACACTGACCGCCAGGGTTGTAATGAGGGCCAGAGTGTTTTCCCCAATTGGGCTGAAGCTAAAATGGTGCAGACGTATATAAAAAGTTCCAAAGCATAATTTTTATCTGCTACTTTCGACAACTACACAGAGCAGATGTAAAAATGGGGCACACCATTGCTTTAAATGTGGGCCTATGTACGGTGCAGGATTTGCACCATATATTTTGCATTTATCCTTCACAGTCCATCAATGGCATCGATCATGTTGACAGTGTTGTACCTACTCTGCACCATGGTGCACCATATATTGACTACGGCACATATATGTTGGGTGTAGGGGGGTACAAAAGTGCCCAAGTGAGGTAGCACTGCTTTAGATGCTGTCCAACTTTTCTGTAATGTAGACCTTATTGTCTTCACTTTAGACCTGAAGAAGAGTGATATAGTAGATATGTATACCTATTTTGTGAATTGTGTGCCATGTAACAGGTGTTGGCCATGTGTGTTGCATGTGAACACCACCCCTTTGCCCTAGAAATACCTCCCTTGCACAAAGTGTGGTGTTGGCAATGCTAGCTGGCATACGTAGGTGCATGAGGTTCATATGCCCAGTGTGGGACAGTTAAATGGGATGTATAGTGATGTATGCATTTTTCAGACAGCTGTGGTACGGGACAGGGCATGCTGTGCTTTTCAACAGTGCTCTGCATCAGGAGTCCAGCCCTACTAGGTTCCATGTATCCTCATTCATGTGCATTTCTGGCCTCTCCCTGTACATTGCCAGTAGTACATCTGGCATAGTCCATTGTTGGTACCCTTGCATCACGGTATGGAGATGTGGGGCTTATGGGTATGTTTGTTGGTGTGCTGTGAGGTGTCCATTCCTGATCTTTCATTGATGGTGATTGTGTATTTCAATGTGTGGTGCACTATGCACCACATAAGAGAAAGTTGTACACAATGAGTATATCTATCATATTTAGTTGATATGTAGATGGTGATGGGACCACTCGGGTGGCAATAGATATCAGTGCTTACCGAGTCTTCTACAGCATAGTAAACGTGGGGCAGTGCCAATATATGAGTTGTTTGACATTTGAATGTCCAATTCAAATCACATAGCAGTGTGATTCCTTGGTAAGTGTTTTATGTGTGTAGGATCTGTGTTTTGTTGTGAACCTGTGGACACGTATTTGTTTGAGTCCAGCTTTTGTATTCATAAGGGACACTGCTTCACCAGTGATGTGTCAGTCAGGTGGTGCCAGGGACCTGTAGATATTGGTGTATGTGAGGGTGATGTGTATTGCATGCAATGTAGTATGGCTTGTGGTTTATGTGTTGTGGTCTATACATCTGTGTGTCCCTGTCCATGTATGTTTGATGTTGTGTTTGTATTGTTTGTACTAAAAGTTTGGTGTATTGTGTTTGTTATCATTTGGATGGTTTCTTACCTACAAGTATGCTATTGCAATAATGTCCATCCTGGAATTGTTGGTTTATAGTGGAGTGTCAGAAGATGTAAACATCATGGACTCTTCTGGGATATTTAGCAAGGATGTTTGTGATAATTCCATGGTGTTCGGTTGCTGCAGGAGGGACAAGTTGGACATGGGTGCAGTCCATTGCACCCAGCACATGCGAGAAGCCAGCAATCTGGTAGAAACCTTGCTTGATCTCCTGCTGCAGTTCTTGGGTTTTGGGTAATCAGGTGTGGTAGGGTGTGAGTCTGATGATGGCATCCAGAACCTTTGAAAGGAAGACAGAGAGGGATGGTTGTGAGATCCCACACATTTATGCAGCAGTTGTCTGGAATGAACCTGATGCCAGCAAGTGGAGGCCAGCCAGGAGTTTGGGCATGGGTGGAATTGCTGTGTGACTCTGCACTCTTGTTGTGATGTCTGGGGAAATGTGGTGGAGCAGGCGCACAATGGACTCCCACCTCAGATGGTAGAGTCTGTTCACCTCTGATCAGTGGGCCAGGATGCTTGCAAACTGGTGAAAGATCCTCTCCTGTCTTCTATACTGCGTTTGTGGCTGCTGTGGTGGTGTTTGCAGTTGCTGCAGTGGTTCTGGTAGCACTTGGATTCATCGCTGTCATCTTCTATGGGTGCCAAGCTGTAGGATTAACACTTCCATGGTGTCCAGTTGCTTTCAAATAGTTGGGGGTCTCATTTTAACACCTGGTCTGACCAGGCATGAAAATGTTGAAGCTAATCGGACTTACCGTCATTTTTTGGAGCAGGTCCTTTGCGTGTGCATCGTTTTTCCATTGGGTTCTAAATTTGAAGCTAGCGGCCTAGCGTCATTTTTTAGGAGGGAACGCCTACCTTGCATATCATTGTCATTAAACGATGCAATGTGAGGTGGTGCTTCCAAAAAATGACGCTGTCATAAAGTTTGAAGCGTAGTCTGCTCTAGCTTAAAAATCTAAATATTCTGTTAAATTAGCAACACTTTTGCATAAAACAAATTGTGCAAATGCAGCACTAACTTTTCTTAAACCTGGGCATTAGTATTTCTAAATAGTGACAAGCTGCAATGTTATGGTACTGGTGTACTCCCACTGCAAGAGAAGAAGGTTTCTAAAATCTCTTTAAGTAACTCCCACGACGAGGGCAACTATCTTTTAGTACTTCACCTCCGAGACTTCCTCCCAATTAAGAGGGAAAATAATCTGCAGGTCTCATCTGGAAAAGGGGGCGGGAGAGTTTTACTATTTCCTGAGAAAGAGGGGAAGCAGATTCAGGCCAGAGATGAGGAAGGTGGGAGATAGAGTTGGGTGGTGGGCATTCTTAATTCTAACAGTTCTAAAAGTTCTATGGGGCTAAAGGTTAAAAACTGCTCCTAGTGATAATCTTAAATTGGTTTTGTGGAATGTAGCAGGTTTGCTGTCAGATGACGGCAAAATACAAATCTTGAAAGGTATGGAAGCTGATATAGTGTGGATTCAAGAAACCTGGATGGTAAATGACTGCTGTTCTGAGGGTTATTTTGTGCTAAACTGCCCAGCAATTCCAGTTAAGAGGGGTCACACAAAAGGAGGAATAACCATATTTCTTAGCACAAACTATCGGTGGGTGTATAAGGATTTATCTTATGATTCAAAACTAATATAGGTGGTGAAAAGATGTTTTAATGGGAAACAAGAAAGTATTGATTCGCTATTGATTGTAAATGCATATATTCCACCCGATTCTTCTCATGTTCACCTGCTGAAGGATGTGTTTGATTATATTTCTCATATTATGGTAAATATGGCTTGAACACATATTGTGGTGGCAGGCGACCTGAATGCTAAAGTTTCTAGTCATACTTTGAGGCTATTTGCAAAAAACTCCAAAGAAGAAGCACTAAAAATCGTCCCAGTTATTTTCCCTTCTAGCAGTAGAGCGGATAAAAGAGTATTGCTTTTGCTATAAGGTTTAAGAAATTCTGATCTTTTAATTGTAAATGGAAGAATAGCAAATGACGCCTCGGAGAAGGCTATTCAAATTCCTCTCCAGTGGCTCTATTATTGATTATTTAATTATCTCTTTTGCTACATCTAATATGATATCACATATGGAAGTCCTAGATACTACCTACAGTAATCACATGTTGATTTCCTGTGTGATTGATGTGAGCATATCAGAAGTGGGTCCATGGAATTTTATAGGTGAACCAGTGGTGCTTAAAAAAGCAAATGGTAGAATGTACTGGAATACCAAAGTAAAATGTAACTGTAAAAGCAACGCTGATAGCACTATTAGGTAATTAGCAGCTTTTAATTCCTGACCCACTGGTTAAGCATGGAACCTGCCTCAAATCCCTGGTGCCTGCTTGTAAAATATCCAACTTATCCTTCCAGCAAAGACTGTATCATAGTCCAGTTAATGGTTTAAACAGGGAAATAAATAGATTAGTGAGGGTAGAATTTCTATCTTTCTCTGCACCTCGAAGTAAATTAATTAATCTCCTTCAGAACAGAAGATGCAGGAACATACTCACCCTAACAAAGGGAAGGAAGATAATAATTGAGCTCAGTTAAACGAAGCAGCCCTGTGTAAAGATGTCAAATGATATTGGGAAATTATCTTAAACAGCTGTGGTTCCAGAGTAAAGTCTCTTCTGGTCCTCATATGGGAAGCAGTATGAAGTACTTATCTCAAGGAAGTCTATTTAGGAAACACTGACTCTGTGTGGCTTCCTCCATCTTCTACTGAAGTTTTCTTTTCTCCTGCAGCATGTTGTGCCCCTTCTATGAATTCTAAGATTGTGGGAATTATTAAGGGGATGATCCTATGGGGCAATGGGCTAGATTGAGGTCCCTATTACTTTTACTTAAAAAGAGCCCTTGTTGTGGACTGCCTATCTCGCACGTCTTTTTCCCCAATTGTTTCTAGCATGGGGTTACGCCTGGGATGGCTCTTCCATTAGGGCGGAGGAGCGTCGCCCTCCCACCAGGAGTAGCAACTGCAAAACCTTTACAAGAAAACAATAATAAACTGTGTTTATTATAATTTTCTTGTAAAGGGGAAGGGCCACAGGGGTGAGGAGCAGTGAGGCGCATGTATGTTTGGCCGGCCGTCTCGGGCCTGCCAAACACACATGCGCAGTGTCCTCTATCCAGCCTGGCACTGTGTTGCTGTGCTGGAGAGATCAGGCACAGACTCCTAGTATGCCTGGGAGCACCCTAGCTGGGTGCTCCTAGCCAATCCTAATGCTGCTCCGAGCATCGTCAGAGCAGAGGAGATGGAGGGCAGAGCAGCGTGGCGGCATGCATGTGAGTGTTTTATAATTTTTCAAAAATATTAATTTAATATTTATTGCCCGCTTCCCCCTGCGCACCACCCTGCCCCTTCCGCACGCAACAACTGGTTACTCCCCCTTCCTGGTCTGGAAGCATTCTAATTTTGTTATGTAATAAAGCCCTTAGAATTCTTCCTGGCAACAACAGCAAAATAGCATTACTGGATGAGGTTGGGAAAATATTTGCATGGAGTGTTTTGGAGCACCTCACATAACGGGTGGAGGAGAAAATCCTCCCTGTCGAACATGCGGTTTTCAGAAAAAAACATTGCACATTGGATAATCTATTTTTGCTGAAACCCATTCCGGAAAAGACCATTTTAATTTGAGGGGCTAATGTCTATGTGGCATTCATAGATTCCTCAACAGCCTTTGATAGCGTAGACCTGCCAACACTTTGGAAAAAAATAAAGAAGCTGGGTATGCCTGATACTCTCCTCTCATTGATAATCACACTGAACTCCTCCACAAGGTGCCAGCTGTTATTAGGGGTTAATCGAGGATTATCCTCAATAATTCCAACAAAAAATGGGCTGAAACAAGGTTGTCTGCTGGCCCCATTGTTTTTTTCATTGAATGTCTTGGACCTCCCTAATTGTTTTGCATCTGATAAGGGAGATGCTCCGAAGATAGGTGGCCGCCCCTCTTCTTGCCTGATGTATGCAGACGACATAGTAATTTTGGACCTAACTCCCAAGGGCTTGAAGAATAAGATGATGTACCTTCAACAGTATACCGCTCGACATTACCTGAAAATAAATGTTTCTAAGAGTAAGGTACTGATTATAAAAAATAGAAAGTCTAAGAAGACCTGTAATTATGCTTGGAGCATAGGTTCAAAGAAACTGGAGATTGTAAAATCCTATCCTTACTTGGGGAAAATTGTAGCTGGTAAAACAATGGATAAAACTCATGTTGATTATTGTTCCTAAAAGGCTTGCTGTCACGCAAATGGGCTACATACCTTTTACAACGCAGTGGGATGAAGACACTTTGTGCAGTTGCTCTCCATTTTCAAGGTGAACGCCCCTCCCACTATCTTAAATGCAATAGAATCTATTAATATGAAAGAATTTGACTTTCAAGAGAACATCGAGCGTAGACTGTGTAATTTTATTATGTCTGTTCCCACCCCAGCAATGAGGTTGGAATTTGGCTTAACAAGCATCTATGTGCAAGGATTAGCTAGTGTGATTCGGTGGGGCTATCAACTTATGAATAGCAGAAAAGATTCCATGAGGGGTTTGATGAATTGTGAAGTATTTGGATCAGAAATATTCCTTCTTTTGAAGATTGTACCTTGGCCCTGAGCTACTTTGATATGCAAAAATAGATTTTGTCCTCCCTCTCTCCTTTACATCGTAAAAGTCATCTAAAGGGTACTGCCAGCACTATTAGCTACCAGAGAGATCTTATGTATTGTACACTGAAGAAAAGGTTGGAGATGGTAACTTTATCTTGCTGCCCCAATGTAGCCCAGAAGTAAATGGCCTGGAATTTGGACCCAGAGCTTTGCCGTTTTTATTATTGATATTATTTTGAATGAATTTCCTTCCACTAAAAGAATTAACTAGTTTAGTAACTGTGTAACTTGGAGATCCAAGATCTTAATCATGTTCTGTTTGTTTATCCTACACTATCATTTCTGCGTTACTAATGTTTATAAATGACAATAATAAAGCTGTAGAGGCTGCACAAGAGTTTCTCTTCCATCCAAAAAATGAAGTAATTTGTTCAAAACTTTTTACAGTTTTTAGAGGTTTTATGAATCTTTAGTAATCCGGATTTAGGATTGCTGCGGTGGCAGGATGAGACCACTATTTGTAGTTGCTCATAATGTTGTAATTTGCACATAAGTTTATTATTTTATGGTTTGCAAGTGATGTCACTGACCATATCATAAGTGATGTAATAGGTGAGGTCATAAGCATTACGGGAGCGAAAGTCATAGTTATCTTAGGTAACTATAACTTCTGAATTTCTAGGGTTTTGTATGAATAAATTATAACGTTCATGTAACCTTTGTTTTTTTCAGTTAATTTCTAAGGTTTTTTTAATTCTATTTCCTAACTATAATGACCCTGTAACCTTTGTTTTTTTTTTTAGAGAATTTCTAAGTTTTGTTTATTTCTGTTTCCTAACTATAACGTTCCTGTAACTTTTTATTTCAGTATGCCACATTTATATAAACCTATGTGGCCAGGGAACTCCTATCCTAACTCCTTAATATGCATCAGTCCCCATATATCAGGCCTGGGACCCTTTACCACTGACTGTTTCTCTGCATCTGTAAATATGTGTGAGAGCACCTATCTGGCTGTCAGTCTGTGTCTAAGAGTGTGCCTTAGTGTCAAGCTGTGCACCTGATTGTCTGCCTCAATGTAAGAGTGGGTCTGCAAGTCCCTATCTTGAAATGACACCGGGTGTCAGAGTCTCTGTTTGGGTATGAGAGGGAGTGTGACAGTGTCTGCCTGGATGTGAGGGTGGGTGTGAGAATATCTCTCTGAGTGTGAGTTTGAGCATGAGAGTGTCTGTTTGTGTTGCTATGAGAGTGGGCATCACAGTGTCTCTCTAGCTGTTTATGTGGGTGTGAGAGTGTCTATCTTGTTATGACAGTGTGTGTGAGAGTAGCTGTCTGGGTGTGAGGTTGAGTGCCAGAGTGTGTCTCTGGGTTTGATACTACATATGAGAGTGTCTATGTTACTGTGAGGCTAAGCATGAGAGTCTCTGACTTGGTATGAGAGGGAGTTTGACAGTTTCTGCCTGGATGTGAGGGTGGGTGTGAGAGTGTCTGTGTGTGTTGCTATGAGAGTGGATGTCACCATTTCTCTTTAGCTTTGAGAGAGGGTCTGGGAATGTCTATCTTGCTATGACAGTGTGTGTGAGTGTAGCTGTCTGGGTGTGAGGGTGAGTGTCAGAGTGTGTCTCAGGGTGTGACAGTACACAAAAGAGCATTTATGTTGCTGTTAAATTGAGTGTGAGGGTCTCTTTCTGGGTGTGAGAGGGAGTGTGACAGTGTCTGCCTGGATGTGAGCGTGTCTGTGTGTCTTCCTATGAGAGTGGACGTCACATCCACTCTCTAGCTATGTATGACAGTCTCACTCTTGCTTTACCAGTCTATGTAAGAATGTGTCTCTAAATGTGAGAGTGACTCTCAGAGTGTCTCTTTGGATGTCAGAGAGAGTGTGACCATGAGTGTGACCATGTCTACCTGGATATGAGAGTGGATGTGAGAGTGTCTCTCTGAGGGTGAGAGTGTGTATGTGTTGATGTAAAAGTAGATGTAACACCATCTCTTTAGGTGTGAGAGTGGGTATGACAGTGTGTGCCTGGATGTCAGACTGGCTGTGAGAGTGTCTCTCTGTGTGAAATATTGAATGTGAGAGTGTCTCTGTTAGAATGAAAGTGGGTGTCAGAGTGTTTTTCTGGGTGTTTCACCGGGTGTATGAATATAGTATAAATCTGTGTTTTTTTTACATTTCACGAGATCCTCGGATCCATCTGTGGATTTACACCGGGGGGGCCATGCTGAGTTCTGTGGGTAGATCTGCTGATCTTGCGAAAAACAAAGGAATATTTTCTGGCATTTGAGGCCCATTATTTGTTCCATCACTACAACTAGATCATCCCCATGGGGTCAGGGAACCTGTACCCTGACCTGATGAGCTCCATTTCCCCCCACATTTCAGCCCGGGGACCGTTTACTCTCAAAAGAAAAGGCGGCTGTGAGATTTCTCTCAGGTTGCGGGCAGCCAGTCAGATTCTTCTTGTGGCACGTGGATCTGCTGAGGATCAGCATCCCTATATATCTATCTTTTTTGGCCTTAACTTACTCCAAAACTACTGACCGGATTCGCACCAAACACAAAAAGCTAAATTGGTAGAACAGAATATAGCTTCCGGACAAATTTGGTGAAATTACGTTCACTCTTTCGGGCTGTAAACATGTGTAAAAGTCCTATGGAAACATTTCTTGAGAAAATATGTTTTGGGACTCCCCCCTTTTTCTTGCTCCACGCTTGACGGATCACCCCCCAACTTTCTCGACAGAAGCTGAACTGAGCAAAGTATATGTTTTGACAATTTCATGAAGATTGGTCAAGCAGCGCCAAAGAAATAAGCAAAACAAAAAATGCTAGATCCTAACCATCAGCTACATAGTGGGAACCACCACTAGGTAATATATATATATTGCTTTCAGTCTTTTTTCTTTATTTTATATGGGTGTGTTTTACATCATTTGCTGCATTGCAAATGTTTTATCTCTAATATTTTTGGCTTTATGACAAGCATTTTTTATTAAATATCATAATAAATTATTGTTATTTATCAGGCTTCCTCTCTACGTTTTGAATGTCTTTAGTGTAGCCTGATTTTTTAAAATACCTTTTGTAATATTTATAACAAATTGTTTATATCATGTTGATGTTGCTTTTTGTTGTATTTTCATATATTCTCCCAGTCTTTTTAGTTATTTTAGGCTTGATTTTGTTTACTGAATGCTCTATTGTTAGTTGGTAGTAGCTTTGTTCCTGTTAGAGAACTTCTATGCATTTGTATAGTGTTGGTTGGTTCGTCTTTATGCAGCTTGGAAAGCATTGTGCCATTTTTCCTCTGCACTGTTGAGCCATGGTGCTGTCGTAAATATTCAACTATGGTATTTGGAATTTAGGTTGACATCTGTGTCCAGTACGGCGTAGCTTGCAAACACAAGTGTCTTCAAAGTAGTCCGTTAGAGGGCTTAGATTTTGCTCCTTTCTTTGGTAAAATGGGCATTCTAATAGCAAGCTAGAGTGGGTAGCTCCATCTTGACAAGTGCATTTGCTGAGGCTATTAACTTTTTAATGTCAATAGCAAACTGACTGTTTGATGCACTTACTGCAGATTTCACACTTAACGCAGATTTTTACAGATGCGTCCAAATGCTTTGTTTGAAGTGATAGTAGGAATCTTGTATGGCTGTCGGTGGGTATAGTTTCAATATTCTTTGTATCATTGCCTGTTGAAAGTCTATTATAATTTTATGTGTAAATTAGTTGTTAATTTGGTGTGATTTCAAAGTTCTGAATATGTTGCACTTTGCTTGTTAGGCAGCAGTGCTAAAATCGGGGGTGGGTTAGTATAATAATATTCAAGAAGTATGGTGTATGTCTGTGTGACTGGCGAAGGGCACATTTTAAAAGTTCCATCCATAAACCATATTTCACAATGGCTTAGTCTTACAGATTCAAATATGATTAGTATGTTGTTATTGTGATTGTTGTGTAGGAGGAGTTCATCAATATGTGTATGTTAGGTGTTCTGGAACCTGGATCTCTTGATATCATTTAGAAGCAGCAGGGGGTTGATTTGTGGCTTTTTTAGTTCATGATATTAGTCTTTTTAAACTGGAATTGGTGGTAGTTGACCTGTAATGTACTCAGGCTCTTTGGGGAGGTTGGGTCAGGTGTGCAAACTTTTAAAATAATGATTTCCAAATAGCAATTGTTTCCGAATCACTATTTGGCAATTTCTATTCTTCATGTATTAAACTTGTATTTTTATATTAGCAAATCCTAGTGTGTTGCAAATCGACATACCTAATGACTATTAATGAGGCAGGTTGCAATTGGCGAACCATTAGAACTGACAGCCATCACAGGAAGTGGCCTGCAGAGGTCAGCAGACCACCATGTCTGTGGCTGCTTTTAACCCCTTTGGTGCCCAGGACGTAATCATTAAGTCCTTGTTTGCACCGCTCGGGTGCCGAGAATGTAACCGTCACATCCTGCTATAGACCTCGGGGGGAGCGCTAGCTTTCCACCCAATGACCAAGCACCCCCCTCCTCTGGGCAGGGATGGAAGGGGAATCGCTTCCCCTTCTCCCCGCCACCCCTTACCCCATGGCGTCTGATGACGCCAGTGTGATCGCGCTGACCTCATCAGTGGCTGCCGCCGGCTTTAGCATTTCTCCTCCGATCACGTGGAGGGGCGAGAGAGGCAATATAGGAAAGGAAAGGCCTTTTCTTTCCTTTGATGTCTCTCTCAGCATTTCTGCTGCCCGATCGCCATGCGATTGGGCAGCAGAAATGCCCACTAGACATCAGGGAGTTTTAAAAACAAAATTATGTAACAATGGGAGCGGCCCCTTGGGTGAGGCCGCTCCCAAGAGGGCAAAATATTTTACGGCCATGCCTTTTCTAATTAGGCCGATCTCCTGGGCAGAACCCACTAGACACCAGGGTTTTCTTTTTTTTTTTTAATGTTTTTTAGATATGGGGATCGACCCCTTAGGCAAGGGTTGCTCCCCTGGGGGAAAAATAAACAAATTAACTTTAGGCCATTTCTGCCCCTCTCGGGGGCATATTGGCCTATTTTTATTAGGTCAATCTTCCCCCAAGGGGGGCAGAAACCACTAGACTCCAGGGATTATTTTTTTATCAATTTCATGCAGTGGGGGGGGGGGGGGGGCAACCCCTTAGGCAAGGGTCGCTACCCTGGGGGGCACATTTGTTTTAGGTGATTTCTACCCCCCTTGTGGGCAGATCGGCCAATTGTAATTAGGCAGATCTGCCCCCGGGGGGCAGAAAACTCTAGGCACCAGGGATCTTTTTTTTTTATTTTATTTTCTTAGACGTGGGAAGAGACCCCTTAGGCAAGGGTCGTTTCCCTGGGGGGGGGAATTTTTTTTAGGCCATTTCTGCCCCCCCTTGTGGGCCATTTCCTGTCACGGGCATTAGGCCTACCCACACACAAGTGAGGTACCATTTTTATCGGGAGACTTGGGGGAACGCTGGGTGGAAGGAAATTTGTAGCTTCTCTCAGAATCCAGAACTTTCTGTCACTGAAATGTGAGGAAAAGGTGTTTTTTGTGCCAAATTTTGAGTTATGTAACAGATTCTGGGTTACAGAACAGGGTGAGAGCCCTACAACTCACCCCATCCTGGGTTCTCCTAGGTGTCTAGCTTTAAAAAATGCACAGGTTTGGTAGGTTTCCCTATGTGCCGGCTGAGCTAGAGCCCTAAATCCACAGCTAGGCAATTTGGAAAAAATAGCTCTGTTTTCTTTGGGAAAATGTGATGTGCCCATGTTGTGTTTTGGGGCATTTCTTGTCGCGGTCACTAGGCCTACCCACACAAGTGAGGTATCATTTCTATCAGGGGACTTGGGGGAACACTGGGTTGAAGGAAATTTGTGGCTCCTCTAAGATTCCAGAACTTTCTGTCACCAAAATGTGAGGAAAACGTTTTTGTTTTGCCAAATGTTGAGGTTTGCAAAGGATTCTGGGTAACAGAACATGGTGAGAGCCCCACATGTCACCCCATCCTGGATTTCCCTAGGTGTCTAGTTTTCAAAAATGCCTTGGGTTTGGTAGGTTTCCCTAGGTGCCGGCTGAGCTAGACGCCAAAATCCACAGCTAGGCACTTTGCAAAAAACACATCAGATTTCCTGTCTCAGGCACTAGGCCTACCCACACAAGTGAGGTACCATTTTTATTGGGAGACTTGGGGGAAAACAGAATAGAAGAACAAGTGTTATTGCCCTTTGTCTTTCTCAAACTTTTTTCCTTCCAAATGTAATACAGTGTGTAAAAAAGACGTCTATTTGTGATTCACATGCTAATATGGGGACCTCGGAGTTCAGAGATGTGCAAATAACCACTGCTTCTCAACACCTTATTTTGTGCTCGTTTAGGAAATTCAAAGGTTTTCTTGATACCTATTTTTCACTCTTTATATTTCAGCAAAAGAATTGCTGTATACCCGGTATAGAATGAACACCAATTGCAAGGTGCAGCTTATTTATTGGCTCTGGGTACCTAGGGTTTTTGATGAACCTTCAAGCCCTATTTATCCCACAACCAGAAGAGTCCAACAGACGTAACAGTATATTGCTTTAAAAAATCTGACATGGCAGGAAATAGTTACAGAGTAAAACATGGAGAAAAATGGCTGTTTTTATACCTAAATTTCAATTTTTTTATTTATTTCAGATGCTATTTTCTGTAGGAAAACCTAGGAAGGATCTACACAAATGACCCTTGGTGAATTCAGAATTTTGCTACTTTTCAGAAATATTTAGCTTTCTGGGATCCAGCATTGGTTTTACACCCATTTCTGTCACTAACTGGAAGGAGGCTAAAAGAACAAACAATAGTAAAAATGGGGTATGTCCCAGTCAAATGCCAAAATTGTGTTAAAAAATAAGCAAACATAAAAGACTTCAACTGCTAGTGCCTGGGCTCTTCTGCTGAGAATCTGGACTTGCCAAGTGGTGCCAACTCCAGTCGCTGTGCCCTTGGAAGTGTAATCTGGTGACCTGAAGAAGAAAGTCCATGCACTGATGTGCTGTGCCTAACAAATTGATGCAGTGTCTGTCTCAAGACTGCAGAATCAATATGGCAACTGTTTCACCATGACTTCATCAACACAGCGTGTCTGTATTTTCCATGCATCGTCCCCGGGGCATCAATCTCTCGATAACCCCACACTGCAGTAAGGAACCGAGGCTGCATGTCCGGAAATCAACGCTTTGCCTTTCCTGCAAGGAAAGAATCGAGGCATCACTTCTCCTGTGAGAAAATAATCAACACACCACTTACCCTGTGCAATAAGGAACTGACACATTGCTTTGCTTTGCAGCACATCACCTCCCCTGCTTCTTGGTTTTGATGCAGCCCAGGAACTTTGTGCTAAAAAGATACAGCCATTGAATCCTATTGACTTAGACTCATTTAAACATTTAAAAAGTGATATCTTTATTTGGGTATGCTGGATTTTTGTTGTTTTGGTCTTGCTTTACTAAGATGAATATTAGCTATTGTTCTAAACTGGTGTGGAGTACTTTTGTGGTGTTTTCAATGTGTTACTCTGTGTGTGTGTACAAATACTTCCCACATTGCCTTTGAAACACTCCTAACCAGTTGAGCCAAGCGACCAAGGAGGTGAGCAGGGGTTATCTTAGCTGTGGCACTCCCCTACCCTGACTAAAGTCAAGGTCCCATTTTGACAGGGTGCAAACCACTGCCAACTAAAGACCCCATTTCTAACAAGCCCTTTTTGTAATATTTGCATTCCACTGATGAGTTTTCTGTTTCATTTGCCATGGCCTTTCAGAACAATTAGACCATGTGGTTTAAACCAATTTCACGCTTCTATTTTAGATCACTGTGGCAGTGAATAGCAGTGTTGTGGAGAACACAGTCCTAATACCAGCAAAAACAGGGTCTAGTAAAAACAATAAAATCTGGGCTGACCATGCTAAAAAGTGGATTACTTGCAATAGTCCTAGTTGACTAGCACACACTGCAGGTATTCACTCAATAAGGTCTGGCAAGTAGAAATGTCTATAGAGGGTTTCCAGTTATGAGAAGCACCTTTCAGGGTCCTTTGATGATGAGAAAACAGAGATGAAAATAGAACAAAGATAGATTGCTCCATTTTGGCTGAAAACAGTAGAGTAGTTTGATGTTGATTGGGTAGGTGTGAAAGTGTATAGTCATGCTACCAGCCACTGCATATATTTCATAGGTGACGTCTGTTGGTGAGAAGAGCCTTTGAGAGTTTTCAGGTCCTTGAGTGTCTTAATGTAAACATAGTAGCTTGCCTAACTGTGGGTGCATGCCAAGAGGCAGAGACCATTTTCCGGATGACTTCTGGCTGGTGGGAAAGGGTCTTTCGAGGATTTTCAGGTCTTTGTGCATAACTTGCTCCTCATTGGCTGGGAATAGCAGAAAGTATAGTGCCATCTCAGCATGCAACTGAAAAATGTTCCTGGGCAACCTCTGAATTTCCCTTGCTACAGCAGAGGAAATTTTTACTTCAGATTGTGAGTAAATGTTTTTGTCACATCACTAACACCTGGTTGAAAGACTGTCTCATAGAGCTAGTTATCACTTTAATTAAGACCTTAAAAAGTGATGTTGCTGTCCAGTTCTTGCTCGCTTTGGGTATGATTGGATTTACCATGTGGGCCACACTAGGGTCTTCCAGGGTGCTGCCATCTTCCTACACAAATCCTTTGTCCTCTCTGTCACTGCCTCAGTATCAGATGATGAAGGGATGTATGTCTGAGTAGAGGGTCTCCTTGAGGGCAAGAACCACAAATTTCTTAGCATGTATATTCTACCACACCATGTTCAGACATTCTGGGATGTAATGCTGGACCTTCCATCTGGACCTATCATCATTGGAGGTGACTTTAATGCTGTAATAGATCATAAGCTTGATGCAACAGGGTTGAGAAGGAAATACTCACAATCCTCCCCTCCATTGGCAGAATGAGTGAAGTCTCTGGGCCCCTATGATGCTTGGAGATGATGGCATCTGGGGACGATTGAACACACTCACTTCTCTGAAGTCAGTGGCAGTATTTGCAAGATTGGTTATTTCTTCCTCCTGACCATAGACATCACTAACGTGGGATCTACATATATCCTGCCTCACAATATTTTCAAACACTGCCCTCTTTTGCTGCACTGTGGCCAGCAAGGGGGGAATAGGAGGCCTCTATGACACCTCAATGCTTGGAGCCTGGTGGATGCTTAATGTACTGACTACCTATCCCAGGAGCTTTACAAATACTTTGACCTCAGTTGACTCCGTGGGGATCCTGTGGATGGCCAGTGAGACAGTTCTATGGGGTAGGGCCGAGGCATACATTCGCGGGCAGGCCTGTGCCCACATTCAGTGTATTGATGATCTGAAAATGGAGCTTTTGTCTCTTGCATGCCATTAACAGCAGATTGAAGACGCCTGCTCGTTGAGGCAATTGGAAGTTTTCAAGGCCTCTATCCACCAGCTGTGCCTGGAGAAGGCCAAGCAATGTTGGATGGCCTCTGGTAGGCATGTCTATGAGTGGGAGGACAAATAAAGGAAACACTTGTACTGCCTGACGACATGTAATGCTGCCCCTAAGTAATTCTCCTGATTCTGACCTCAACAGGACAAGGCCTGACTGCCTCCTCGGACATTGCGGCTAAGTTTATCTCTTACTATAGCTCCCTTTACAGTTATCGCCACTGCCCTGAATGGGAAGACTCTCGCCCCTTCGTTGCCGACCTCCTGCTAGAAACCTTATCAGCAAGAGACAGAGCAGCTGAGGTGGAGATGGTGGCTGATGCCATTGGCACTATACAATCAATCGAAACACCTTGGCCTGATGGCTTGCAGATAGAATATTATATGAAATTCTTGTCATCACTCCCCCACCTCCTCAATATTTATATGGAGACTGTGGACAGGGGTCATTTCCCTTTTGAGTTAGATTGTGCCACCATCGCAGTTCTCCATCAACCAGGTTGGCCCCGGAGGCTTGTTCATCATTCCACCTGATTTCACTTATCACCGCTGAAATAAAAATTGTCTCAAAGATCCTCGCCAATGCTACCCTCTGTTGTTTACCTGGATCAATGCAGCTTCATGCCTCACCGCAGCACCCGCCAAGGCATTCATTGAGTGCACATTGCCTTAGAAGACCACATGTGATTTAGGGAACCTACTGCACCTATGCTTTTAGACTTTCAAAAGGAATTTGATTCCCTGGACTGGGGATTTCGTCTTCAAGTGCTCTGCCGTATGGGATTTGGGACCCAGTTCCTGTCTTTTGTCAAAGTGCTTTACGCTTGGCCCCAAAAGCAGGTGAAGGTCAATCACATTTTGCCTCCTCCCTTTTCAATACACAGGGGAACTAGGCATGGATGCCCTTTTTTTCCACTGTTGTTCACCTTGGCGATTGAGCCATTGGCAGTCTTGACTGGATTGTCCAATCTCCTGCTTAATTACATGGGTCAGATTGCACTTTTCAAAATGATCACCCTCTCGCGATTATTATACGCTCTGCAAAACTTTCCTCTCTTCATTCCTCACTCACAGTTCACAGGCTTACATGGTGCTGTGCGCCCCTTCTTTTGAGTAAATAGGACCTTGAGATTAGCCTTTCGTAATTGCAACCAGTCATCCTTTGATGACGTGATGTGGCTGTTGGATATTTGCCTGTATTACTGGGCTTCACAACTCAAACAATTATTGACTATATATTTGGTGATTCCAATGTCCCCGCCTTTTGTTTGGTGTTTTCATTTATGGACCAACAGCAAATCCTGCGTTTCTTACATGACAGTCCAATCTGTGGTTTTCTGCCAAAGGTACTAGAGCTACTCTTCTGTGCCAACGGCAGGCCTTTGGATGGGTTACACACATGGCCCACTTATTTCAGAGCCGCTGGATACCACAGATATCCAGTCTGGGCAGGTTTAATAAATGGGATCTCATAGGCATCTCTCATCTTGGGGATATCTGGGAGTTCTTGCAGCTGAAGCTCTTCTAGGTGATCCAAGACAAATTTCATCTTAACAAAACCCAATTCTTCAGATATCTTCAACTTCATTATGCCTTGGTTGTCTATTGGTTGCACCTGCAAGACCTTACAGAATGCAGTCTTCTCGAGGCCCAGTTCCTATCAACAACGCTGGCTCAAGGAGACAACTCACGGGTGCACTTATCCTTGGTCCTTAACTCCCTGGAGTCCTTTGGTGCCCTTCTGACTAGGTGGTAGATTTGAGTGGGGTAGGTGGATGACAGTGATTGAAGAGGTGCCAGGATGACTCCACAAGAGCTAGTCATTCACTTTGGTCTAAGCGTGATTAAACTAAGATACTTGCTTATTTCATACTTTACCCCACAGCGCTTAAGGCTCATTGGGGCACTCCCCAACCCTCCTAGCCATAGGTGCATGAGGACTGAAGGAGACTTCTCTAAGGTAGTGTGGTTCTGCCCAGTTATAGAAAAATATTGGTCCTCTGTTTTCGCTGCATATACTGCTGTTCTGGAAAGGCCCATTGATGTCTCTCCCGATGTAACCCTGTTGGACATCTTGGATGATGTTGGAGGACCCTGCGGAGAACGTATCCTGGTTGGGGCTGGCACTAGGCTGGCCAAGCCTGACATTAGTTTGCCATTAGTCTCCACCTACTATTTAGGAATGGAGTTCTGTGATGGATTGGTACGCCAAAGTGGAGGGAACCCTTCTATAGAACCTCTGGGTGTTCTAGCATGCACCAAAACATTTGGGGGAGTTAGTGGGCTTATTACAACCTCCCTGATGTCTGACATGTTATGAACCATTTGTGTTTTGTTTTTTATTGTCTGCTACCTTTGTCATGGATATACCAAGTTTTGTACTGTATATTGCTTATCGTATGTGGTGTAAACCAATAAAATGTTGCTTTTAAAAACAAGTGATGTTGCTTCAATAAGGAGGGATGAATATTATGTTATGAAATGTTATGGTGTTTTTTTTCCCTTCGTCCTCATTCACCTCATGCTCCAGGTCTTCTCTGAGCCATCTTAGTTCGCACCCTCTGGCTTGCAGAAACAGACCATGACCAGGGGGGCTACACCTCTCTCACCATACCCTGATTGGGGAGCCGCTTTACCAACGGAGCTACAAGAGCGAGGGTAAGGTGTAATCATTGGACAAGAAAATGTCCTCCTGACTTTGTTCCCTTTGGGCCAATATAGTACGTTTTCCAATCCACTCCACCAAAGAAAGCCAAAATGTATTTGCTTTAGACACACCATCGGCCATATACATTTTCAAACCATAGCAATGCAAATCAAGTCAATCTGTGTATATAGGAGGTGATTCTTCTACCGATTTCTGACATCTCTCTCTTCTAGTCAACAATATAGAGTAGAAAAGCAGTTTCTGCATATCGCTGCTCAGCACTCCAGGCCTCTCCATTTTTCCCAAAATTATTAAAGAGAGACTTACCTTGATATCCGCCCTCACAACATCCGAGACCATTTTACCCACTTCTTCCCAGAATGGACATATTACTGGACACATCTGTAACATTTTCCAACCCACACTTTCCACATTTAGCCACTCCCCCTTTTCTCATTTTCGAAAGTTTGTGTGGGGACAGATAATCTCTATGAATAGAAAAGAGGTGATTTCTTCTTAAGGGGGCGGGTTTTACCACAGTAAATAAAGTATGCATTGAAACCTGCCACAAATCCTGTAATTGCACTCTAGGTAGGCAACTTACCTAGAAATCTTCTGCTAGTTTGAACTCCCAATCCAAGTCCAGAATGTCCCAATACTAAGTAGACACTTCCTTTGTGGCAGGAGGTCCCCTCATTATCTTCTCTTACAGATGATTCATCAGTCCTAGATTTGCTCAACTTCTCTGTGACCAACCTTTCAGCTTTCAGAAGTACTTTAGTCTTGACAATTTGCCCCCAGCCTCCTTATATAATTTGTCCCAAGGGGTGAAGCTGCTGTCTCTACATAGATCACCCCAATGTTCCGTACCAGCCTTCCTAATTGGAATAGCCAATTTATCTTCAAAGCATTCTGGCGTGCCTGGACAGTCCCAGATAGGAGCCCAATGACTATGGTATTCTGCCTTTATTGCTCGCCTTATGCCGTACCAGACCTTTTCCAAATCTTGCAACACTATTAACTTTACTTTTTTAAAGAATTTGGGGTCACCAAATTTAAGCAAAAAATATTTACACCCCCTACCATAGCCTTAAACATGTACCGAATCTCAGATGCGCAGTAGAAATAAAAAGCATCCTTGCATTCTTCAGTTGGAAAGCCCAAGCTTAATATTGTAGATCTGGCAGTTCAGGGACCCTCCTTCTCCCTCCTTCTACATAACTTCTTCCTAAATATTCTGGCCCCTTTATATGCCCATACAAATAAATTAATGGCTTGTTGAAACTTTTCTACATAACCTTTAGCCATTTGTAAAAGGATTGTGTTGAACAAAAAACTGACCTTGGGCAAAATCACCATCTTTACCAAGCTTACTTCCCGAATATCGTCAAAGGGAGGTCTACCCACCCCGCAAGAAATGTATTACATTCTGACAGAACTTTTGTGAAATTGACCTTGGGTATCTGCTCGATGTCCTGTAAAATCTTAAGGCCCAAATATCTAATTTCATTTTTAATTTGCGGACTGTCTCTCCTCTCGTTCCATATCATAACCTCTGTCTTCCCCACATTGACATGGTAACACAACACTTTACCAAAGTCTGCTGCAGTGTCCAACACTACCGGGAGGGCTGTTTGTAGATCCGACGAATATAGCATCAGATCAAATGCATAGAGAGAGACTTTTTTCTCCCATCCGCAACAGTAAAAAGGGGAAATCATTTGATTCTGTCTAATCCTCCTGGCAAAGGGTTCAATTTACAGATTAAACAGTATTGGAGACAACGGACATCCTTGCCGCCTTGTACCTCTAGTTATTTTAAAGGGGTAGTTAGATTCCCATTAACCAATACCCTTGCTGATGGAGCTTGCTAAATCTGGCAACCAACCTACAAATGTTTTCACTTAGTTCATAGTACTATAAAATTGTACCCAAATAACCCCAATTGACTCTGCTGAAGACCTTCATAGTATTCAACGTGATAACCACAAGAGGGGAGTCATACATTGTAGACAGATCAATAGTCCCAATTAAATTGAAAGTTAATTCATGACGACATCTATACTTGGTAAACCCCTCATGATCTTTATGAAGGAGTCCTGCCGACACCCCACTTAGTCTATCTGCCAGCACCTTAGCAAAAATGTTGTAGTCACTGTTCAAGAGCGATATATGACTCACAACATGATGGACTTTTTCCCGGTTTCAAGATCAATGTAATAGTAGCATCATTTTAAGATACTGGTAATGGCACCCCATCCTAAAATATCTCCACAAACAGAGATGTCACAGCTGAAACTATAGACTCTCCCAACACTTTATAAAACTCCACTGGGATACCATCCGGATCCGCCAATTTATCCTCCCCTTACTCACTTTCAGTAATGACCAAATTTCTTCCTGGGATTTTTTTTATTCAAATGGGCCTGCTCTTTAGACATTAAATTAGGAAAAGTATCTGTACCCAATCAATCCCTCACCTCTGCCTCAGTTACTACCTTCTCCTCAGTATAAAGCTCTGTGAAAAAACATTGAAAAGCCTTCCTTATTTTAGCACTATGGCCCTCATTCTGACCTTGGCGGTCTTTTCGCAAGACCGCCGAGTTACCGCCGCGGTAAAGACCGCCGACCGCGGCGGTATGCCGCTGCGCGTATTCCGACCGCTGGGAGCGTTCTGCCGGAAAACCGCCAGCAGCCACACTGGCGGTCGGCGGGAAAGTGGAGACTGGTCAACCTCCACCGCCACGCCAGCAGAACACCGCCCCCAGAATTACGACCCACATTTCTGTGTGGCGGTCTTCTGTTGGCGGTCTTCTGTTGGCGGTCACGTCCCTATGGCTCCCGTCGCCTCCCGGAGGACCAACGCACAAGGTAAGTTGATCGTCTGTGAGGGGAGGGGGTGGGGGGGTGTTGTGTGATGTGTGCGTGCATGGGGGTGTGTAGAGGGGGTGTGTGAGTGCGTGCATGCGGGCGGGGGGTGCTGCTGTGCCTATGGGCAATGTGTGTAGTTCGGCGGGTGCGCATGTTGGCATGTATGTGTGCGGGTATGTGCCCCCGTTGTGTATGTGTGTGTGTAGGGGGTGTGCATATGTGCATGTTGGGGGTGCGTGCATGTCGGGGTGCGTGTATGTGCATGTCGGGGTGGGGGGGGCAGGGGGTTCGTACCACCTCTGGGGGAGTGGAGGGTGTGGGGGGAGGACTCGTGGGGGGTAGTGGGGGGTGGGGGAGACCCCTATCAGTGCCAGGGAAGGAATTCCCTGGCCCCGATAGTGCCTACCGCCATGGTTCGCATGGCGGTTCCCGACCGCCAAAAACCGCGGCGGTAAGCAGGGTCATGATACGGTTGGCGGTCTTGGGTCGACCGCCGGGCCGGAGTGCGCAAACTCCAGCCCGTCGGTCATGACCGCCGTAGCGGTCGGAGTGGGAAAGTGGCGGTCGATCGCGGCGGTGACCGCCGCGGTCAGAATGCCATTTTTTGGACCGCCGGTCTGTTCGCGGTCCGACCGCCGCCTCTCGGCCGACCGCCAAGGTCAGAATGAGGGCCTATGTGTCCACTTCTCTCCAGTCTGCCCACAATGGACTTCTCTAATAGTATTTCGAACTTGCTCTGTTTTAGATTTCCATGCTAGCAATTTTCTGCACCTTTACCATATTCAAAGAGAGCTAGCTTACTCGCTTCCCATCTCTTTCTCAGTCTAACTTGCAGTATTTCCTCTAGCTGTATCCTCAATTGACTAAGTCTTTTTTCATGCTTGCCTGCCAGCTCTACCCCATCTTTTATTTGCCTCTCACATTCAACCATTTCTGCTTCTAAAGGGCTTATTTCTGTCCTATATTTCTTGTTCCTAAAACTTAAAATGCTGATAATTTTACCTTTTATAAATGCTTTTTAAGTAACCCAAACCACGTTTATGGGGGGCTGATCCCAAATTTACTTTAAAGAATTCTTCTGTTTCCATACGAAATTGCGATACCACATCTCTATCCAGCAGCAGTGAGCATTCTAAAGTCCACCTCCTCACCTCGTCTTTTAAGAACAACTTAATTGTTAATACTACCGCTGCGCAATCGTATAGGTGGGCTGCTGGATAGACTACCTCATCAACCACCTCCATCAACACTTGATCCACAAGAAAGTAATCTATCCAGGAAGCATGATTATTTTTATTATTAAATGAGAAACCCTGCTGCACCCCAAATATTTTTCTCTAGAGATCACACAATCCAAATTCATTCATCATCATCTTTGGTAGGCCTGTGATTTTGGCATACATACTGACCTCGATCTCACTGATCTATCCAGTTTATTATCCATTGAAATCCCCTGCTGTTATACCTGGATCTGGGAAATCAAGTAGGTGAACTCAAAGGATCAGTATCATCAGAGTTTGGGCCATAAAAACCAACGTACGTTAATACAGTGATGTATATTTGAAGTTTAGCTATAATTCACTTCCCTGATTTATTAGATATTGCTCCCAGCAATGCTGTTCTAATTTGATGTTAAATCTGGATTAAACTACTATCTACCCCCAATCTTTATCCATTTATCTCCAACAACTGAATCAACTGTAATATATAAGGTGAATGAGGATTTTTTATATTTTTCTCCCATATGCTCCCCACCCTGTGCTCCTCAACCCCTACCACTCGTGACCTCCACCTCCCACGCTTAGAGAACCCATCCCTGCATCCACATGGACTGGATGATTAGCCCAATTTTAGAGCACCTCTGGGAGAGCCCGGCCTAAAAGGAGTGAGTAGACCCTTCAAACCTCTGAATTCATACCCTTGATAAACTCCAGCAACTCGTCTGCTACCCTTTGGTCTCTCACATTTTACATTTTGTTGTTATACAGCACTTACAGGGAGGCTGGGAATTTGAGTTGAGCTGTGATGCCTAAACATTTAAACTCCTCTAAACGCCAACCCAATTCCCACTGCTTGTTTAAGGTTGTTCTAGACAGATCTGACCTTATCTCAAAAGAAAAATCCTTCCCTCTTAATAATTTTATCTTTAGTGCCTTTGACAGAATCTTCTCCCTTTTAGGGGATAGGTCTGGAAGTTTACCAAAATTTTGTGTGGCTTCTTTTTACTTGGATCTCTCCTAAAAGGGTCTCTATGAATACTCTGGCTGCCTGTTGAAATAACATCCTCACTTTGCTCTTTCTGTACTACACCCTTAATAAGGGAAACTGAATGCTCTTTTAAGTCATTTCCCTCCGCCCCCTCGGGTACATTAAGAAATCTCAAATTATTCCTTCTTGAGGAATTTTCCAACCTTTCCGGCTTATCCTGCGTTTCCTGCTTGCTGTCCTTCAACAGCCGAATTTCCTGATTGTTCTTCCTTAATTCCTCTTTCATAGCACCCATGAATTCTTCAAGAGCCTAGGTTCTTATATCCAAAAAATCAAACTTTCTTTCCAGCACTTCACAGGCCTCTCTAATATCCCTTGGCTTACTTCGGTATCTGCAAAGTCCTTTTTGATCTCCTCGGACAATGCTAAAATCAAAGACTCTAGGGAGGTGTTGGGATGTGCAACACCGGCTTTAGGCTCCAAAAGATCTTGCATAGACTCCTAAAAAACAACCTGGCTCGAGATAACCCCTGTAGGGGCAGCTGCTTTGGGGCTCTTAAGCTGTCTATCCAGGATTACCCCATTCGTGTCTTCAGCGCCAGCCTCCACATTTTACAAATCCTCAGCCTTACTATTTCCTCCTCTGTACTCCACCGTTTCATTTCCAGTTTCCATAATGAGTGAGGGGAAAGCCTCCTTATTCACTTTTTCCTCTACTGTATTTTGAGTTCCTGGGGATCCACTAATATTTCCTACTGATGGGAGGACGCTGAGGTAAGACCTTAATGAGGGTTTTTTTTAAGCTTGCCAGTGGGAGAGGACCTTTTATTTAATTTTCCTATTTTACCCAACTTATTTTTAGGCAATTGGTAACTAGCTTTGCTTATCCTCGAAGTTTGTTGTATCAGTTTAATTGACCCTGCACTAACAGAGGGCCCACCGCCGTGTTTGGCTCCAAAGGATTTTGACCACTTCTCCCACTTGGCCTGTCAAATTCTGGCTGTCACCCTTCATGGCACCCACCTCCATTGAGGAAGGTTTCTCAGAATACTGATGCCAGGAGCCTACCTTTCCTTGCCGTCCCTTTCCCTTTCCAAATGATGTCTGTGGTGCTCCCGCCTCCTGCAGCCGTGCAGAATACCCGGTGACAAATCTTCTTCCCAGCACTAGCATGCCCT
Source organism: Pleurodeles waltl (assembly GCF_031143425.1). Classification (NCBI taxonomy): domain Eukaryota; kingdom Metazoa; phylum Chordata; class Amphibia; order Caudata; family Salamandridae; genus Pleurodeles; species Pleurodeles waltl. The sequence goes on along the minus strand of NC_090444.1, from coordinate 419,439,796 downwards.
TGCCATCTGCCTTGGAAATGGCCACCATGGTGCCTATGCTGACGCTGCCCTCGCTCAGCTGGAAAGGAACATGTGCAACTGCTCTGTGGCTTCTCTGTGGCTCCAGGGAGGCTCAAGATGAGCCTACGGCCCCGTTGGGCCGACCCCCACACTTCGCAAGGTCACAGCAGGTAAGTCTCACTTTGCCTGTTCTGTAGAACAGACCAGCATCCCAAGATGCTCTGCGCTCTAGCGACCTAACGTTACACATGCCGCCATGTTCTCCCCCAGGCAATTGTTCTTGCCCAATAATGAGTGAGTGTTGTAGTGAGTGAGTGTTGCAGTAATGAAAATGTCAAAATGTTATGATGTTATGGTGATTTGCATGGAGCACTAATCACCTATGAGGGTATCTAGGCGCTTGTGCATGGTTTGTAGGTCTATAGTTCCCACAGAGTTTTTTTAACCATTTTTATTAGATTTTGTGAAATGAGTACAATGATATGCATCATTACATATAGCAGCAATGACAAAATCTGCATACGTATAATGCAAACAACATCGCAGCAGGAGTGTCTGGTTCATAACATGAATGTAGAATGTTTCTAAACTACAAAACTCTTCAGCGCAGGACCCCCCCATGAATCCATGTAACCACATTTGTTAGTTGATCTACTGTGGTGCTGTTCCCCCATCTTTAAAGGTGTCCTACAATGAATACTGTCTACACAGAAGCCCTCTAAGCCGCCAGCACGTGGTTTTTCATGACTAGCAGGAGGTGGGTGAGAGTGATCCTGTAGCGGGGTGAGGCTTCGAGCAGACCCATACCCCACAGTACTGCACAATAACACCTAATAAGACCTCTGCTCAATCATCCATCGCATCTTTGAGAACCTGCGTTTCATGCAACATGTCGCTCCACGAGGCTGCAATGGGAACCCAGCACAATCCTCTCACTTTCGCTCGCCTTAGCACCACTGCCTCTCCCTGGCTCCACTTAAGCATTGCGGCACACCAGTGCTGTAGACTTGGAAGTGTGATAGCCTTTTAGTGCATTGCTATGGATAGGCAAGCTATTATTAATGCTAAGTTCAGAAAACAATCAGTTGCCCTTTGGGCTTTTTATTCCCAAAACAGGTCTAGCAATACCCCTTTTATAGATTATAGGCCAGTGCAGACTGTCTCTTTAGATAGCAACTCAGTGACTTCCCTCCACAGAGTCGCGACTATCAGACAGTCCCAGGACATATGTGCCATGTCAGCATTGGGTGCACGGCACCTGGGTCATAGGGAGGACGACCCAAACATTCTATGGAGGCTCCCCAGTGTTAGGTAGGCCCTATGGAAAATATTATGCTGGATGTACTGAAATTTAGTATTACAGGATAGTTTCAGGGTAGTTTCTGTGGGTGCTGTCCCATTCTTTGGGTGTCAGGTTTCTATCTATGTCTGGCTCCCAACACTTGCGCAGTGACAGCAGGGGTTCCTGCGCTGTGTGTGCCAGTGCTCTTGTGAGCCATGTGATGAGCCTGCAGCCACCCCCATTATATGAATCGCATGCACTATCGGGTGCTGCTCTGTGTTGGTAATGCGGCATAATCTACCCAGTTCCACCATTTATTTGCCATGAGCCAAGAAGTGCCCTAAAACAACTCACGGAACAGGTCACCCAGGGTTCCCACTCCTGTTGCAGCCCACGTTCCCAAGCTCTCTCTACCTATTAGTGCGCAGAACGGTTCTATAGCATTTAATTGCATTGCGGCGGAATATCGAGTGATCGTCCCCACAGAGTTATTTAAAGAGCCAAGTCTTCACCCTCTTGCAAAATGCAAGAAATGAAGAGGAGGCCCTAATGTGTTGAGAGAGGTGATTTTATGTTTTGGTTGCGATGCAGATGCAGGGTGTGTGAGTGAGTGAGTGCAAGGCAGAGCATAGGTGTCTGGCAGACTGACAAAAGTGTGTGCACCTGTTCAGGTATGCTGGTCCAGTGTTGTATAAGGCTTTGTAGGTGTGCATGAGAAGTTTGAATTGGTTGCGTTTGTGAATGGGGAGTAATTATGAGTCTTGTGGCAGCATTCTGGATGGTCTGACGTCTGTGTAGGAGATGCTTGGAGATTCCAGGATGGAGAGCATTGTGGAGGTCGATCCTGCTTGTGATGAGTGCTTGTGTGATGATCCATCTGTGGTTATGTGATGGCCAGAAAAGATATTTCGTAGCATGCATGGGATGTGGAAGTAGGGGGTGCTAACTGTGTTGACTTATGCCATCATGATGAGCTTACTGTCTAGTATGATCCCCAGATTTCTTGCAAGGTCAGTGGGTGTTGGTCCTAGCTCTGATGGCTACCAGGCAGAGTCTCATGGGGAGGTCTAATTTCCGAATAGCTGTACTTTCATCTTATCTCAACTGAGCTTCAAGCACTTTAGTTCTCATCCACTCTGCTATCATGCTCAAACAGTTGGTGAAGTTGGTTCTTGTTGCCTTGTCTGTCAGGAAGAGGATGAGCTGTCCGTTTTTTGGTAAAGGAGATGCTGGTGATGTCTTGGGATCGGATGATGTTGGCGAGCGGTGTCCTAGACGCTGAACAGGTTGGGGCTGAGGGATGATCCCTTGAGAACTCCGCAGGTCAGGTTCTCCGTCTCTGACATGAAGGACGGCAATCTGACTCTTCCTGTGAGGAGGGAGCAGATCCAATTGAGTGTGGGCCTTTGGATGCCAATTTTGTGAAGTCTTCTGATGAGAGTGTTGTTGGAGACAGTGTTGAAAGCCATGGAGAGGTCGAACAGTATGAGACCTGCTGTTTCTCCTCAGTTCAGGATGGTCCAGATGTTGAAAGTGGCTGCCATGAATGCTGTTTCAGTGCTGTGGGATATTTCTGAATCCTGGATGGGTGTTGTCCAACCCATTGTGAATCTCGAGATGGGTTGGAAGCTGCTTGTTTCTCAAGGTGGGTTGAAAGCTGCTTGTTGACAGCATTCTCAATCACCTTGGCTGGGTAGGGGAGCAGGGTGGTCGGTTGGACATTGCTCAGATGGTTCTTGTCAGCTGATGGTTACTTGAGGAGGGCATTAATTTCTGTATGTTTCCAGTCATCTGGGAATGTAGCAGACATAATGGAGGTGTTTATGATGTGTGTAAGAGCAGTGCTGATTGGTGGTGTTCCCAGGCTGTAGACATAGTGCAGGCAGGGATCAGCATGGCCACATGAGTGGATGGTGTGCATGATTGTCGCTGTGTCGTCTCGGATGAGGGTTGTCCATTTGGTCAGGTGTTGGCTGGTGATGGGTAGGTTGGTGATGAGCTCACTAGGGTAAGGTTAGTGTGTGAATTAGATGTTTGAAATTTTGCTGTGGAAGATGTTTGATAGATTGAAGAAGAGTTCTTAGGAGAGGGTGATGTTGTTGATGTTGTGATGTTGTTGATGGGGGCTGAGGGTGTGGTTAAGCCCTTGACGATCAAGAAGATCTCCTTGCAGCTACTGGAGTTTCTTTCAATGCAATCAGCTAGCACTCTTTTCTTTGTGTGTCTTAATTGCTTGTGGTAACATCTGAGTGCAGTCCTGTAATGTATGTGGTTCTAGCAGTGGTTTCGTAGCTGGCTCTTGTTTACGCTCTAGCTTTTTACAGTGCCATTTGGTGCTTCAAAGAACATCTGCCTACCAGCTGGCCTGCTTGTTAGGTTTGATGGGTTTGAGCGAGTCCGCACAGTTCTTAATTCGGTTGTTGAAGTTGGTGCTGTCTTGTTGAGGTTGACTGTGTGTAGGAAAGTGCCCATTTTTACATGGTTACTTTTTGTATGATATTGGTGCTGACTTGACTGAGAGTGCGCTGAGATCTTGCTAACCAGGCCCAACACCAGTGTTCTTTCCCAAAACAGTAACATTGTTTCCACGATTGGCACACCCCTGCAACACAGCTAAGACCCTTGTAAAAGGTACCAGTGGTACAAAGGGCTCTGTGACGGGGAAGGGTCCCCAAGGGCTGCAGCATGCATTATACCACCCTAAGGGACCTCTCACCAAACATTTCCACACTGCCACTGCAAGTTGTGTGTGCTGGTGGGGAGAAAAAGGTAAAGTCGACATGGCATCCCTCTCAGATTGCCATGCCCACAGACCCCTAGGACCCAGCCTGCAGCCTCTTTGTGGCCCCCAGGGTTCCGTCATAGAGAACAATTGGGCACCCGATGCTGTGTTTGCACCCTGCACCCGGCCAGCCGTGGGCTGAAACCCGCATTGCCTCTGTCCTGAAATCATCCTGTACTGAGATCTTGCTAACCAGGCCCAACACCAGTGTTCTTTCCCAAAACAATAACATTGTTTCCACGATTGGTACACCCCTGCAACACAGCTAAGACCCTTGTAAAAGGTACCAGTGGTACAAAGGGCTCTGTGACGAGGAAGGGTCCCCAAGGGCTGCAGCATGCATTATACCACCCTAAGGGACCCCTCACCAAACATTTCCACACTGCCACTGCAAGTTGTGTGTGCTGGTGGGGAGAAAAAGGTAAAGTCGACATGGCATCCCTTTCAGATTGCCATGCCCACAGACCCCTTGGACCCAGCCTGCAGCCTCTTTGTGGCCCCCAGGATTCCGTCATAGAGAACAATTGCGCACCCGATGCTGTGTTTGCACCCTGCACCCGGCCGGCCGTGGGCTGTTGAGGGTGTGTGTTTTGTGCTGACCTGTGGTCCCCCCAGGGCTGACCTAAACCCGCTTTGCCTCTGTCCTGAAATCATCCTGTACTTACCTGCAAGCGCTGTTCAACTAAGTCCCCCTAGTCCTCATAGGACTCCATTGCAAATCCGACACCAACTTTGACTTCTGCACCCTGCCGGCCCAGTGTTGCTGGTGGTGTGTTGTTGGGGTTAAGTTGTGTACTTACCTGCTGTCTAACCTGATGGGCATTATCAGTTCACTGTTATGCCCTTTGGTTTAAAGACTACCCCTGCCACCTTCCAAAGGTTGGTGAATCAAGTTCTTGCTGGCTTGGAGTCCTTCAGTGCAGCATAGCTTGATGATATTGCTTTCTTTAGCTCCACCTGGCAGGATCACCTGGTCCACCTAGAGAAGGTTTTGTAGGCCTTGTACTGAGCAGACCACACTATCAAGGCATCTAAATGTCAGATAGGGCAGGGCACTATTGTATACTTGGGTCACCTTGTAGGTTGAGGCCAAGAGCAAACCTTACAGCCCAATATTAAGACAATTCTGGACTGGGACGCTCTAAAAACCCAGACTCAAGTCAGGGCTCTCCTTGGCTTGACTAGTTACTATAGGAGGTTTCTGAAGGGGTATAGATCCATTGTGACCCCCTCACAGAACGGACTTCAAAAAAGATGCCCAAAAAGGTAAACTGGACTCTTGACTGTCAAAAGGGCTTTGGCACCCTGAAGGAGGCAGTATGCTCAGCACCAATTCTCAAAGCTCCAGACTACTCTAAGCAGTTGATTGTGCAGGCAGGTGCCTCAGAACATGGGATAGGAGTGGTCCTTTCCCAAACCATTGATGATGGCCATGACCAACCTTTTGCTTTCATTAGGAGGAAGTTACTCCCCAGGGAACAGTGTCAGAGTGCCATTGAGAGGGAGGCCTGCTGTGGTTTGGTCCTTGGAAAAGGTGAGAACATACTTGTTTGGTACTCACTTTATTGTTCAAACTGACAAACCTCTCAGATGGCTAATGCAAATGAAAGGTGAGAACCCTAAACTTTTGAGGTAGTTCATCTCCCTACAGGGAATGGACTTTACATTGAAACATAGACCTGGGATTGCCCATGCCAATGTAGATGGCCTTTCCAAGTTTTTCCACTTAGACATTGAAGACTTCCTTGGGAAAGGTTAGTCGCGTCCTCTTTCGTTTGGGAGGGGGTTGTGTAGAAAAGTACCCCTTTTGGCATGGTCACTCCCCAAACTTTTGCCTGATATTGATGCTGACTTGACTAAGAGTGTGCTGAGATCCTTTTAACTAGGCCCCAGCACCAGTGTCTTTCCTAAAACTGTACACCCCTGCCACACAGCTAAGTCCCATGTAAAAGGTACCAGTGGTACAAAGGGCCCTGTAACCAAGGAGGGTCCCCAGGGGCTGCAGCATGTATTGTGCCACCCTAAGGGACCCCTCACCAAACACATGCACACTGCCACTGCAGATTGTGTGTGCTGGTGGGGAGAAAAAGGTAAAGACGACATGGCATCCCTCTCAGGGTGCCATGCCCACAGACTACTGCCTGTGGCATAGGTATGTCACCCTTCTAGCAGGCCTTACAGCCCTAAGGTAGGGTGCACTGTACCACAGGTGAGGACATAGCTGCATGAGCAATATGCCCCTATAGTGTCTAAGTCCATTCTTAGATATTGTAAGGGCAGTGTGGCCATACTTAGTACATGGGCTGGGAGTTTGTCATTACAAACTCTACAGCTCCATGATGGCTTCACTGAAGTCTTGGAAGTTTGTGTCATACCTCAGCACAATAAACCCACACTGATGCAGTGTTGGAATTATTGTAAAATAAACACAGATGGCATCTTAGAGATGCCCCTGAATTGTATTCAACCCTTTAGTGCAGGACTGACCAGTCTATGCCAGCCTGCCACTAACAGACAAGTTTCCGGAGGCTAGAGACCAATATGGTTAGGACTTTGTCCCCCTCCCCAAAGGGAGTGGACACCGGAAGGGTGTAGTCACCCTCAGGGCCAGTAGCCATTGGTTACTTCCCTGACCCCTGTAACACTCCTAAATCTAGTATTTAGTGGCTCCCCTGAACCTCACTCACCAGATTCCTGGCAACCTCAAGAAGAAAACAACAGAAGAAAGAAGAAGGACTGCTAAGCTGACCCCAGCAGGTAAGACTCCAGACAACAACTGACTTGGCCCTAGCCCTACCGGCCTGTCTGCAGCTTCAGAGACCCCTGTTCCAAAAATGTGATACATCCTGCAGGCCCTGCAGCCCCTCTAAACCCCTTGAGGACTGCCTGTCCAGGCCTTGGGGAATCTGACCAATGGTCCAATGACTTCCAGCAGATGCCTCTCTTTCCTGTCCAACCTTTGGTTTCTCTGAATAGACCCCCTTGACCCAGCCTGCAGCCTCTTTGTAGCCCCCCAGAGTTCCCCCATAGAGAAGTGTTGGGCACCCAATGCTGTGTTTGCACCCTGCATCTGGCCGCCCCTGTGCCGCTGAGGGTGTGTGATTTGTGCTGACCTTCGGCCCCACTGGTTCTGACCTAGAACCCCCCAGGCCTGTGTCCTGAAAATGTAAGCTCTGTTCAACTAAGTCCCCTCAGTCCTCAAAGGACTCCATTGCAAACCCGACTCCAACTTTGACCTGTGCACCCAGCCGGCACTGTGTTGCTGGTTGTGTGTTGTTGGGGTCAAATTGAACATTGAACAGTGGACAACCTAACCTCTGATGACTGAATTAGTAAGTTTTGTACCTACCTGCTTTCTAGCCTCGCACTTTCCCCCCCATGCCCCCAGGTCTCTATTGACTCCTATGAAAAATTGTACTGTGTCTACTTTTGAAATAGAAACGTTTTACTTACTTATAAACTGTTTTACTTGCAAAATCTAAACAAAGTACATTTGATACAAATGCTTGATACATACTTACAACTGTACTTACCTGCAAATGAGATCCTTTGGTTCTAGTAATAAAGTAACAAAATATATGTTTGCTATATAAAAACAATTGGCCTGGAGTTAAGCACTGAGTGTGTGCCTCATTTACTGAAAGTGTGTACAACAAAAGCTTTGCACTACCTTCTGATAAGCCTAACTGCTCGACCACACTATCACAAAAGAGATTCGTATTATCTACTTTAGCTTCTGTTAAGCCTTTGGGGAACCCCTGGGCCCTCTACACAGCATACCTCATTTTGGAATAGTATATACAGAGCCAGCTTCCTACACTGTGGAACTGGGTTGATCTGTGCTAAGGACACTGAGCCAATCTGCTTATCCGATTTCCCCCAGCTGTGGCTTGGTAGGCTGGTATTGCTCAGTGTGTTGACATGCAGTGTGTTTATTTGGTAGTGGATGATGGAATTATCAGTTTATTTGAGCAGTAAGGTGGAGATGCATTGAATTCTGTTGCTGGTTGTTTAGATGGGGTCCAGTGAGTAGAATGTGGTGTGTGTTGGTCCTGAGAGGAGCTGGGTAATGGTAGTTGAGGTCGCCGAGGCTTTGGAGTCGATGGTGAACCGGGCAATGAAGTCAGTGCTGAGGCTGGTGAAGGTGGCTGGTGGTCAGCAAGGGTTCCATTCAGGGTGATGTTTTTGGAGATATGCAGCTTGAAGTACAGATATTCCATGAATGTGGTGGTATTCTCCATGGGTGGTGAACATTTAATTTGACCCTTCTCCAGCTTGCTTTTGTTGAGACTTACTACTGCATTCTGTCTGTTCATTTCTATTACAGCAAGTGATAGAAACTACCTTGCTGTAAAAACGACAAAAGAGCAAAACTGACCCGTGCATTGACCTGAATAAAGTGTGAAGTGCCAAGGTCACCTCAAAGATAGCATTGTCCCAGCGCAAAAAAGGAAAAACATGACTGAATGCTGGAAAAGGGGCAAGAGAAGAAATGCTTGGCAGAGCCCCAAAATAATAAAACCAGAAGAAAAAGTAGAAGAATTACCCTTGTTTTTGCCAATAGAAGCAATCAAGTGTGGGCCTACAACACAATGAGAGCTTGAGTTGTAGGAAAATAAATGAAAAATGTAAGAACGGGGATCAGAGAATCAAAAAAGGAGGAAATGAACATAGAAATAGGTGTACATGGGTCCACATCTGTTTAAGTTAAGACTCTATGAGGCCACATACTAGGTCAGTAAAACAGTAGCGATGAAAGTAAGACAGATACATTAAAAAACAAACAATGAATTGGTTGCAGTCATCATGCAAATTCTCTCTCAAATCAATTTTCTTTCTCTTTCCTTTTTTATTTTATCCATTTGTTTGCCTCTTCAATTTTCCAAGCCATTGTGTCATCAGAACAACTTAAATGGGCCACCTGGTGACAAACGTCGCAATAGATCTCACAGCCACAATTGACATCATCAAATAAATTAATGTTCTATCTCGCCTTGCTAGTGATTTGTTAGAAATGCAAGCCTGTGCGAACAGACTGCATGCTTTCTCTTCACTGGATGGCTCCTCTAAAAGTAGTTCTCTTTCTCCCTCTCTCTCTCTCTCTCTCTTGCTCTGTGTGTGTGTGTGTGTGTGTGTGTATATATATATATATATATATATGTATATATATATATATATATAGGGAGAGAGATACAGAGAGTGATAGATAGAGCATTTTTTGTTTCGCCAATAACTTTGGAGGTGTTTGACAAATCTTCCCGAAATATTCAAAACTAACACAACACTGACTTTAGCTACTGTCTTGAAAGTTTTGGGGTGATCTGTCATGTGGGGGCTGAGAAAAAAGGGGTGTCCTAAAACAATTTATCCTCATTCTACATCTATGAGATTTTTCAAATTTTGAACATAACTACAACCTGAACCCCTGAACGGAATTACTTTTGCTGAAAGCTAGATCTTCATCCAGAAAGTATGCTTTTCATAATTTGGTGTAAATCCGTTCAGTATTTTTGGAGTTATTTAAGGTTAAAAAATATAGATGTATAGGTACGCGGATCCTCTGTGGATCCACCTACGATGGATCTGTAGATCCGGGGGAAAATCAAGGCCCTGTTTGGATGGGTGCAACCTAACAGAAAAGTTGCAGTGGCAATTTTGTTTGTTGCATTGGCTGGGTGGGGGGGAACAGTGCAAAAATTCATAAGAGACCAGCATACTGGCGTAAATCTGCAGTGGATCAGTGGATCCAGAGAAAAATTGAAAAATTGAAAATAAATACCCACTGCATCCAAATCCATGCATGGATTTGGGTGTATGCTGGAGGGTTGGCCACAGAGCCTGGCCCAAGGACGTGCACTGCCTTGGTCATATTAACATGCATGTTAAATAAAACATAGAAATTCACTAAAAAAACAAAGATTACAGGGACGTTATAGTTAAGTTGACATTTTACCTGTAAAAACATAGAAATTCAGCAGTTATAGTTATACTTATAGTTATAATTATCTGAAAAAACGTTTGCTCATGTCAGAAAGTAACTTCAGGCAATGAGTGATAGTTTATAAACATATGTATAACTATAACTGCTGAATGTCTATGGTTCTGTATGAGTAAAACGTCAACTTAACCATAACATCCCTGTAACCTTTGTTTTTTTCAGTGATATTTGGTGCTGTTAAACCTGCCAGTATACACAAAAGGTGTGGAGGAAATGAGATATGGTAATTGTGTTTTTATAATTACTTGCTGTACGGACTGTTGTATTGGAACCTATGCAGGGAATTCCTCCTTAAGGAATAGGTGGTCTCACACACATAATAGTATCATGCTTCATCATGGACCACCCATCCACCATCCATACAGCAAATACTTATAAAAACACAATTAACGTATCTCATTTCCTCCACACCTTTTGTGTATATTGGTTTGACATTGGGGGGATGTGTGGAGGGTTTACCTCTCAGCTCTCTCTTTTCGTGCAAGGGGGTGTTACACCTGCTAGTGCATTGATGGCAAGGTAATGTATTCATGCAACATCAGAAGATGGTTATCAGTGCAACCATTAAGTTATTCATCGTATAAAATGGAGTAGAAACTGTGTGGAAAAGCAGTTAGAAAGCCTAAAGAGACAAAACAGTGAAAAGGGGTATGAAAGGCAATTCATTCAGAGTCCAAACAAAAATTAACAAAATTTAGAAAAAGGAATAATCAAAAATGTAAAGTAAGGCTAATAAAAAATGTACATCAAAGAAGCAATTAATCTGAAATAAGCAAAACAAGTATTAATGGTTAGCAAGTAACCTATACAAGAGGTTACATGAAATGATACTTATTCTGTTTGGTGATCAGCAGAGTAATAGAACGGAGATAATCTTCTGAAAAGTTTGTAGTTTTAGGTTTTGCCTGCACAGCACTTGCAAAACCTCTTAAATACAAAAAAAAATGTTTAACTTGCTTTAGGGACTGTCCATTACTTACCCTTGATTGCCTTCCACATCACTCTTGCTTCCTTTCTTCTTATTAGTCAGAGCCTCCTCTTCTCTTCTCTTCTCTTCTCTTCTCTTCTCTTCTCTTCTCTTCTCTTCTCTTCTCTTCTCTTCTCTTCTCTTCTCTTCTCTTCTCTTCTCTTCTCTTCTCTTCTCTTCTCTTCTCTTCTCTTCTCGCTTCCTTCTGGGGTTTGTGTCTATTTCTGCTGTGGAGCATAGACCAAGTACAGCTTCCTGTCTGTGGCTAGTGTCCTTCCACTGCCCACAGGCTCCTACAGGTACTGTTTTTTTTACATTTGCACATGCAGTCCTAGAGAGTGCATGTGTATGCAGTCCCTCTCTCTCACCATCTATCCTCCTCTTGTCTGTTTTGATTACTCGTCTACCCCACCCTCCTCTCACTGTCTGTTGTGTTTATCCACCATGATACCCTCCTTCACAGTCCGTTTGGTTTACCCACCCCACAAACTCCTCCCTCTCTGTTCATTTTACCCAGCGCCCCCTCCTCCCACTGTCTATTGTTTTCACTTACCCCCCTGCTCTCTTTCTGCTGTTCTCTTTTTAGCAAATCCATGGTCTCCTCCTGTGGTCCGTTCTCTTTACCAACCCCCACCCTCCTCCCACTGTCTGTTCTTTTTACCCACTTTCCTCTCATGTTTTGGTTGCCCCTCAACCCCTCTGTGTGTTTTAAGACATATTGCATAGCAGAGGGGGCTGTTGTAGAACATGGGTTAAAGGAATAAAACCTCTTTTTTTAAACTTAAAGCCATGTTGCACAGTAGCTCATGCCTAAGTCAAGACCAGTGCGCCATTCCATACCTCTTCTCTCATCCTTCACATACTGCCCCATTCTATCACCTCCCCGGTCCCTTCCTGTTCTCAATGTCTCCCCTTTGGGAGTGGCCAGTGTCCCCACTTGTCTGTTGACCTCCAACTCCAGGGTCTTAGAGCTTCTTCACAGCAAGTGATCTAAATCCAATGCAAAAAAAGTGAATGGTTAGCAGGTTTAGATTCTGAACGGGGATGCTCAAAGTACTGCCAGAGGCCGCATGTGGCCCTCCTGACCTTTACATGTGCTCCACAGCTCAACAGCAGCACTGTACTGTGGTTTACTGGATTCAGCACTAACATTAACAAGCATTGGCAAAGCCAATAGGTCTCACCTACAGAAGAGCTATTGACTTGGCAATGCGTTTTTGCCATGTTGTACACCAGTGTGGCTGCTTTTCAGCATGGCTAAAAGTTAGTGGCATGGAATAACAAAGAGTGGAGTGGGGGTAGCAATGTAGATTGAATTTGTTGGAATAGAGTGTTGTAGAGTGGAGTAGGGGAGTAGAGTGTTGTAGAGTTGAGTAGAGGGCAGTAGAGTTCAGTGGCTTGTTGGCAGACAGTGTCGTATAGTGCAGTGTCGTAGAGTGGAATGATGCAGAGTGGAGTACAGTAGGGTAGAATATGGTGGAGTGGATTGAAGTGGACTGAGATAGTCTGGTGGATTGGATTGAAGAAGAGTGGGGTAGACTAAGGTGAATTGGGTAGAGCGGGTGGGTTAGAGGGATGGACTGGATGAGGTGGATTGGGGTGTGATGAATTGCAAAGGAGTGAGGTGAATTAGATAGGGGTGAATTAGAGTGGGGTGAATTGGAGTGGGGGTGGATTAGATTGGACTGAGGTGGGTGGATTGAATTGGATTGATATGACTGGGGTGGGGCAGGGTGGATTGGAGTGGGGTGGATTAGAGTGGAATAGGGTGGTTTGGAGTGGGGTGAGCTAGAGTGGAGTGGTGTGGATAAGATTGGACTGGAGTGGGGTGGATTGGTTTGGGATGGAGTGGCTTGGACTAAGGTGGGGTGGATTAGGGTAGGTTGGATTGGATTGGATTGGAGTGGAGTGGAGGGGATTGGAGAGTCCGTGGCTGGATGGATTGCAGTGAAGTGGGGTGGACTGAATTGAACTAGAGTGGGGAGGATTAGAGTGTGGTGGATAGGACTGGACTAGATTGGATTGGATTGAGTGGATTAAATTGGATTGGAGAGGGTTGGGCTGGATGGATTGTACTGGAGTGGGGTGGAATGAACTGGGTTAGGGTGAACTGCATTGGGGTAGAGTGGAGTAGATCGGAGTAGTTTTGACTGGAGTAAAGTGGGGTATATTAGATTGGAGTGGGGTAGATTGGAGCAGGGTAGACTGGATGGGGTAGATTAGATTGGAGTCGGTGGACTGAAATGGGGTGAGTGGACTGGATTGGGCAGGTTAGACTGGGGTGGGGTAGATTGGAGTGGGGAGGATTTCATAGAAGTGGGTGGATTGGATTAGAATGGAGTGGGGTGAATTAGATTGAGTGGGTTGGACTGGTCGGGGTAAACTAGAGAGCGGTGGAATGGAGTGTAGGTAGTAGATTGCATTGGGGTAGGGTAGATTGCATTGGAATGGAATGGGGTGCAGTGGGGTGGATTGGAGTGGCATGCATTGAAGGTGGTGTGGATTGGAGTGGCATGCATTGAAGTGGATGAATTGTTGGAGTGGGGTGGATTGGAGTGGAATGGATTGCAGTTTGAGTGGTTTTGGATTGGAGTGAGGTGGATTGGATTGAATGGGGTGGGTTGAATTGAGGTGGAATGGATTGAGGTGGATTGCATTACAGAGAGGTAGATTGCATTGGGGTGGGGTGTATTGTATTGGAATGGAATGGGGTGGGGTGGATTGGAGTAGGGTGGATTGGAGCAGTGTGCATTGGTGTGGGGTGCATTGAAGTGGTGTGGATTGGAGTGGCATCCATTGGAGTGGATGGATTGTTGGAGTGGGGTGGATTGGAGTGGAATGGATTGGAGTGGAATGGATTGGATTGGATTGGGGTGGATTGGACTGCATTTGAGTGCCCTGGTTTGGAGTGGGTGGGTTGTGAGGGATTGGACTGGAGTGGAGTTGGGTGGATTGAATTGGGTGAATTGGATTGGTGTGGTGTGGATTGGAGTGGGACGGACTGGATTGGAGTGGGGTGGACTTTTTGTAGATGAGTGGTTTGGAGCAGGATGAATAAGATTGGTGTAGGGGAGATGGATTGGCGTGATTTAGCTGGAGTAGGGTGGATTTAGGTGATCTGGGGTGGGGTGGATTGGATTGGAATGGGATTGATTAAGGTGTGTTGGATTGGTGTGGGGTGGAATGGGCTGGAGTGGGGTGGGTTGGATTGGAGTAGGGTGGATTGTGGTGGATTGGATTAGGGTGGGTGGATTGGGGTGAAGTGGGGTGGATTTGATTGGTGTGAGGTGGATTGGATTGGAGTCGGGTAGATTGGACTGTGCTGTATTGGATTGATGTGGTGTGGATTGGAGTGGGGTGAATCATGGATTGGAGTGGGGTGAAATGGGATGGAGTGGGACGGATTGGAGAGGGACAGATTGGATTAGGGCATATTGGAATGGTGTAGAATTGAATGGGGCAGATTGTTTTAGATTGCAGTGGGGCAAATTGGAGTGAGGTAGATTGTTTTGGATTGGAGTGGGGCAGATTGGAGTTGGGCAGATTATTTTGAATAGGAGTGGGGCAGATTGTTTTAGGTTGGAGTGGGTCATATTGTTTTGAATTGCAGTGGGGCATATTGTTTTTGAATGGAGTGGGGTAGATTGGAGTGGAGAAGGTTGCTTTGGATTGGAGTGGGACAGATTGGAGTGGGGCAGATTGTTTTGGACTAGAGTGGGGAAGAATGGTGTGGGGCAGATTGGAAGGAATTGGGATGGAGTGGAGTGGATTGAATTGGGGTGAGGTGGATTAAACTGGATTAGGTTAGATTGAATTGGGGTGAATTGGAGTGAGGCAGGTTGGAGTGGGAAGGATTGGAGTGGGGCATATTGGAGTGCGGCAGATTGAAGTGGGGCATATTGTTTTGGATTCGAGTAGGTCAGATTTGAATGAGCAGATTGGAGTTGGGCAGATTGTTTTGGACTGGAGTAGGGCAGACTCGCGTTGCGCAGATTGTTTTGAATTGGAAAGGGGCAGATTGAAGTGTGTTACATTGGAGTGGGGTAGACTGGATTGGGGCATATTGTTTTGGATTGGAATGGGGCAGATTGGAATGGGACAGATTGGAATGGGGCAGATTGTTTTGGATTGGAGTGTGACAGAATGTTTTGGAATGGAGTGGGGTAGATTGTTTTGGATTAGAGTGGGGCAAATTGTTTTAGAATGGAATAGAGCAGATTAGAGTGGGGCCAACTGTTTTGCATTGATGTGGGGCAGATTAGATTGGGGGTAGATTGTTTGGAATTTGAGCAGGGCAGATTGGATTGGATTGGAGTGGGGCACATTGTTTTATTTATTATTACGATTATGAGTTAAAGCATAAATTCGGAAATACACATAACAAAGAAACAATGTCACTTTGCAATATTTAGGACACGATAATTGTCATCTTTTGAGAACAGTGGCTGTGAACAAAAACAAAACAAAAAAATGAGAAAAGAAGACTATACAAAATGAAAGAAAAGAGTTAATATAGAAAATAAAACTGCAATTTTGTTTGTCCTGCCAGGCACGTTTTTTTGCCAGTCACATGCCTTCGAAGAGCCCTAGAAGTTAAAAAGACTTACCTCAATCATTTCAGGAGCAGCTGACTTGTACTGATTAAGTTGAATCAATCAATGCTTGGTCCCCACCCCACAGACAGGAATGGAAATGACCCCTTTGCTGCCAGGCATTTTCCCCTCCTGTGCCAAGCTTTTTTTGGCTATTTAGGGCAGTTCACGCTTAGGCCCTCATAACTTTTTGTCCACATAAGCTATCCACACAAAATTTGCGTCCTTTTTTCCCAACATCCTAGGGATTCAAGGGGTACCCAGAGTTTGTGGGTTTCCCTGAAGGAGACCAAAAAGTTAGCCAAAATACAGCAAAAATGTCATTTGTAAAACAAAAACGGGAAAAAAGGGCTGCAGAAGAAGGCTTGTGTTTTTTTCCCTGAAAATGGTACCAACAAAGGGTTTGCGGTGCTAAAATCACCATCTTCCCAGCTTTCAGGAACAGGCAGACTTAAATCAGAAAATCACATTTTTCAACACAATTTTGGCATTTTACTAGGACATACACCATTTTTTCTATTTTTTGTGCTTTGAGCCTCCTTCCAGTTAGTGACAGAAACGGGTGTGAAACCAATGCTGGATCCTAGAAAGCCTAACACTTCTGAAAAGTAGACAAAATTCTAAATTCAGCAAGGGGTAATTTGTGTAGATCCTACAAGGGTTTACTATAGAAACTAACAGCTGAAATAAAAAAGATATTGAAATTGAGGTGAAAAAAAACCAGCCATTTTTTTCCACGTTTTACTCTGTAACTTTTTTCTGCAATGTCAGATTTTCAAAAGCAATATACAGTTACGTCTGCTAGACCCTTTTGGTTGCAGGGATATATAGGGCTTGTAGGTTAATCAAGAACTCTAGGTACCCAGTGCCAAAAAAGGAGCTGCACCTTGCAACAGGTTTTCATTGTATACAGGGCATACAACAATTAATTTGGTGAAATATAAAAAGTGAGAAATAGGTATCAAGAAAACCTTTGTATTTCCAAAATGGGCACAAGATAAGGTGTTGAGAAGCAGTGGTTTTTTGCACATCTCTGAATTCCGGAGTACCCATACCAGCATGTGAATTACAGGGCATATCTCAAATAGGTGTTTTTTTTACACACTGTCTTACATTTGGAAGGAAATAATTTAGAGAAAGACAAGGGGCAATAACACTTGTTTTGCTATTCTGTGTTCCCCTGAGTCTCCCGATAAAAATGGTACCTCAATTGCGTGGGTAGGCCTAATGCTCACGACAGGAAACGCAACATGGACACATCACATTTTTACATTGAAATCTGACGTTTTTTGCAAAGTGCCTAACTGTAGATTTGGGCCTCTAGCTCAGCCGGCACCTAGGGAAACCTATCAAATCTGCACATTTTTGAAAACTAGACACCTAGGGAAATCCTAGATGGCATGCCTTGCGGGGCTCTCACCAGGTTCTGTTACCCAGAATCCTTTGCAAACCTCAAACTTTTGGCAAAAAACACTTTTTCCTCACATTTCAGTGACAGAAAGTTCTGGAATCTGAGAGAAGCCACAAATTTCCTTCCACCCAGCGTTCCCCCAAGTCTCCAGATAAAAATGGTACCTCACTTGTGTGGGTCGGCCTAGCGCCGCAACAGGAAATGCCCCAAAACACAACGTGGACACATCACATTTTCCCAAAGAAAACAGCTGTTTTTTGCAAAGTGCCTAGCTGTAGATTTTAGTGTCTACCTCAGCCGGCACCCAGGGAAACATACCAAACCTGCACATTTTTGAAAGCTAGACACCTAGGGGAATCTGAGATGGGGTGACTTGTGGGGCTCTCACCAGGTTCTGTTACCCAGAATCCTTTGCAAACCTCAAAATTTGGGCAAAAAAACACTTTTTACAGCACATTTCAGCGACAGAAAGTTCTGGAATCTAAAAGGAGTCACAAATTTCCTTCCACCCCAACGTTCCTCCAAGTCTCCCGATAAAAATGGTACCTCACTTGTGTAGGTAGGCTTGGGACCCGCAACAGGAAATGCCCTAAAAGACAAGGTGGACACATCACATTTTCCCAAAGAAAACAGAGCTGTTTTTTGCAAAGTGCCCAGCTGTGAATTTTGGCCTCTAGCTCAGCTGGTACCTAGGGAAACCTACCAAACCTGCACATTTTTTTAAACTAGACACCTAGGGGAATCCAAGATGGGGTGACTTGTGGGGCTCTCACCAGGTTCTGTTACCCAGAATCCTTTGCAAACCTCAAAATCTGGCAAAAAAAAAACTTTTTCCTCTCACTTCGGTGACAGAAAGTTCTGGAATCTGAGAGGAGCCAAAGATGCCCTTCCACCCAGCGTTCCCCCATGTCTCCTGATAAAAATGGTACCTCACTTTTGTGTGTAGGCCTACTGCCCGCGAAAGGAAATGCCCCAAAACACTATCTGGACACATCAAAATTATCAAATACAAAACTAACTGTTTTTGTGAGTGGGGGGAGCATGCGTTTTTGGTACTGGGATCAGCAGCCATCTAGGGAAACCTACCAAACCCAGATATTTCTGAAAACTAGACACCCGAGGGAGTCCAGGGAGGTGTGACTTGCATTTATCCCCCAATGTTTTGTTTACCAGAATCCTCAGCAAACCTTAAATTTAGCTAAAAAATCACATTTTCCCACATTTCTGTGTGGGATCACCGCACCAGGACAAATTTCCTACCACCCAACGTTCCCCTCAGCCTCCCGGTAATGAATGATACCTCACTTGTGTAGGTGGGCCATGTGCTTGTGACAGGGAAGAGCCAAAAACTTGTTGAAATTGAGGGAGAACCAAAGTGGGTCCAAAAGGGCAGTTTGAAAAAAAGCATTTTTAGGCTGACACGTGTAGCAGAATTTTTATTGGTATAGATGAGACAATACTGGGCGGTAGGAATTTTGTGGATTCCTGTAGATTCCGGAAGGTTCCATCAAAAAAAAATTGGAAAAATGTCTGATTTCTAGCAAAGTTGGAGGTGTGCAGAGCATTGTCGGTAAGAAACTGGTACAGGGTGCATGTGAAGCACACCACCCTTGATTCAATCATATGTTTCGTTTTTTAGATGTGTCTAGGACTTGTGGATTTTCCTACATGGGAGCGTCCCAAAGTCCATAAAGTGCAGCCCTCACCATTCCAAGTGGGACGATTTTGAGAGTTAGCCAAGCTCTCATGGCCCAAATGTAAAACCAAAACCCAAAATAATCAAATGTCCTCTTGCTTGATGTGGGATAGGATGTTTTAGTGTGTGTGGGAGAGCTGAAAGACTGTTACCCCCTTCAGTTGGGGTGGAGGCATAACTAGGCCCATACTGGTTGGTAGCCACCATCCCACTATTTTTAGTTTTTAAAAAATTCCTTGGCATGTAGTAGACTTTCTGCCCCTCGGGGTGTGGATCAGGGGTAATTGCCCCATCTGCCCACTGGTGGGCAAAACAACTTTGGCCCCATTTATTTGGGGTGGGGGTATGGCCATATCCCCACCCTCTTATTTTGAAAAAAAACTTCCCTGGTCTCTGGTGGGCTTTCTGCCCGCCTTGGGGGCAGACAGGCCTTCCAAAAATAGGCCACTCTGCCCTCAAGGGGGGCAGATATGGCCAACAGTAATGTGCCCCCATGGGAGCGACCCTTGCCCAAGGGGCTGCCCCCTTAAACAAAACAGGCACATACACAAACATTAATCCCTGGTGCCTAAGTGGTTTCTGCCCCCCCCGGGCAGATCGGCCTAATAGAAATAGGCCGATCTGCCCCCAAGTGGAGCAGAAATGGCCTAAACTAAATTCCCCCCCCCCAAGCGGTCGCTCCCCTTGCATGAAATTGATGCAAAAAATAAAGATCCCTGGTGTCTAGTGGTTTCTGCCCCCATTGTCCTAATAGAAATAGCCTGATCTGCCCCCAAGTTGGGTAGAAATGGCCTAAATACAATTTGCCCCCCAGGGAAGAGACCCTTGCCTAACGCTCCATATCTGTAAAACAAACGCTGTCACATCGGCGGGGGACTTACTGTCCCAGGGAGCCTTGCGGCAGTTGCTGGGGCTGGTCTCTCCTCGCGGGCGCTCAAAGCGCGCCGCGGTGCCCCGCAGCACGGGACCCGCACGGGCGTCTGCGCCCGTCAGAGTCTGTCTAGAGGCCGGGCCACCCCTCGTGGCCCCGAGGTAGGAGTTTCCGTTGTAATATATTGATGCTTTGTGAGGCTGAACTTATTGATGTCAGATTTATAGCTGCTCTGGAAGCAACAGTGAGTTGTTTTTAATGGGGAAGTGCAAGGCAAGGAGTAGCCCGTCAGGGGGTGTTGCCTTGACCAAAATGCCTAAATTGCATCAAGCGCCTAACATTGTATCTAGTTGTGTGATGGACGAAATTGACAATCTGATTGAGGAAGTGGAGACCTTATTGACTAAAAAGGAAAAAGTTCCCCAGAAACGATTGAAAGATGGCTCACTTACTTCATATCTTAAATCTTGTGATAAGGGAAACATTGCCATTAGCGGTGCTGTTACGAGACCATTGACAACACAGGCCGAAGGATTAAATATAAGTACTAGGGAACTATGCGGAGCTCAGGCAAGTCCAGAGATAACCTCATTAGGGAGCGTGATTGTACATGATATTCCTTGTTCTAATCGCTTCTCTTTATTGGAGCCTCAGGGTCAAATTGAAGATTTGGACAATTTTAATTCAAGTACACAACTTATAAGTCATCATTCCTCCACACTTCATTCTCAGGAGGACTTGATTGCCCTTGTAGTAGAATTAAAAAAAGAAGTGAAAGACTTGAAGACATCAATAACGGAGGTCCTGACCCTACTTCACTCTAAAAGTCACTATAGGGAAGCTCCTATTATGCACAAGACAGAGTTAAATGCTAATATCGGTCTCAATTAAGAACCTGTTACCAGGAAAAATACTTTATCTTGCGTAAAGAGTATCACTGATCGGAACATTATAGCCTCACAGATTGGTTCTACCAGTCTCTCCAGCACACAAATTGATCCATGAGCTCCTATGTCTTCTCGATCATGTGCAGTATTTGCAAGGGAAGCGCCAATTGCTCAAACACTACCCCAGACTAGGGGCAGTGGATACCCAATTTCCATGTGTAGAGTTCCATCCTTAGCGCCAAATGCCCAGGAAGATAGGGCGTCCCTTATAAATAAGGTTACACATTGGATTCGGTATACCAGACAATGTGGCTCATGTGGCTCCATCATACATTCAAACATAATTTCCGCACAGCGCTACCCAAAGTCTGAGGGCCATTTGGACACAATAAAGCTGGTATTATCTGCCCCTGAGTTGGTTAGGGGTTTATTATCCCTAGAAACGCGGAATCCCTTGCAAAATGGCTCAAACATTTGTTTTAAAAACTGTTGGCCTGCAGAGGACTCCCGGTCAAGGTCGGATTCATCTGTCCCAAATCCTAGTTTACGATCTGTGAAGGAAAATCCCTTAGTTATTTCTGTGGAGACGCTGCCCAAGCCAATAAAAAGGAGTATGCATCCCAGAACGAGTTGTCTACTACAAGGAGGCTAGTACAAGCGCCTGTGGCTGTGGAAAATGATTGACTTTTTTTAGATCGGGTCAATAGAGGATCTTTTTGTATCACCAACCCACAGGCAGAAGGGGGTTAGATTCAGAGCTCCCCTCCTCTGGGATGAAGGAATTGCCCTTGGTTGCGTTAGATATATCCATGGTTAACTTACCCCATAGTAACATCAATGTTAGTCTGGTCAGTTTGACACCCTCGGGGAAGGCTACTGTAATTCAGGAGTCTTCAACTCCGAGGCTCATGACATGGAATTTGGCTGGAATTCGCAATAAACTAGGTGATCCAGATTGGGGGGAGTTTATTGATAAATTCGATATATGTTTGTTTCAGGAAACTTGGTCAATTATCAACATTTTTAGACAAGGGTTTAACTCATTCTGCAAAAAAGCTAGGCCATCTTTGGCGGGGAGAGCGGCAGGGGGGCTTGTTACATGGATAAGGATCTCACATTTGGGGAAGATTAGAGAAATCCCAGTGGATTCAGATGATATACTGGCTTTATCTATTCAACAAAAGTGTGTTTATTCTCTGTTGTGTGTCAATGTTTATAATAGACCGGGTCCACCGAATCAATCGTCCACAACTATACAGGTGCTGAATGCATTGGTGTCAGATTATATATCATTGCACTATATTTTTGTTGCTGGTGATTTAAATGTAACGCTTGAACCAAATTGTGCATTCTCTGAGGTCACGCAGCTAGAAGATATATCATGGAATATTCCTTCCTTCTCTTTAAAGAAGCAGTCCAAATTAAGGCGGTCATTCTGACCCTGGCGGCCCGGGGACCGCGGGAGCACCGCCAACAGGCTGGCGGTGCTCCCAAGGGCATTCTGACCGCGGCGGTATGGCCGCGGTCAGAAACGGAAAACCGGCGGTCTCCCGCCGGTTTTCCGCTGCCCTGAGGAATCCTCCATGGCGGCGCAGCTTTCTGCGCCGCCATGGGGATTCCGACCCCCTCACCGCCATCCTGTTCCTGGTGGTTTTGCCCGCCAGGAACAGGATGGCGGTGAGGGGTGTCGTGGGGCCCCTGGGGGCCCCTTCAGTGCCCATGCCAATAGCATGGGCACTGCAGGGGCCCCTGTAAGAGGGCCCCACCAAGATTTTCAGTGTCTGCCATGCAGACACTGAAAATCGCGACGGGTGCTACTGCACCCGTCGCACCCTTCCCACTCCGCCGGCTCCATTCGGAGCCGGCTTCCTCGTGGGAAGGGGTTTCCCGCTGGGCTGGCGGGCGGCCTTCTGGCGGTCGCCCGCCAGCCCAGCGGGAAACACAGAATATCCGCGGCGGCCTTCTGACCGCGCAGCGATATTCTGGCGGATCCCGCCAGCACCGCGGTTACTGCGGCCGGCGGGAGTCAGAATGACCCCCTAAGTGTTAGGGCGTTGCAGATTGTACATTTTATGATAATGCATGGTCTTCGCACAGGGAATGGGCGTTTTACCTGGGATATCCCTGCCAAACCCACGTTTTTTAGAAGATTTTACAGTAGTATACTGGATTATGTGGCCATTGATGTGAGGCTATGGCATACCATTCAAGATATCTGCGTTGGAAAACAGTACAATAGTGATCATGCTCCAATCTTAGTTACATATGATAGGCTTACTGCCAATAGAACAGATATGCAACTTAGTAATGGAACCTCTTTACCCCTAGTAGTTTCCTCAAATAAGCGCGCTCTGAAATGGGAATGTTTTAAAAATTCACAAAAACTGTGGGGGAATATGCATGATTTAGTATCAACTCATCAATTAGTAGAAGATTCTTGTTTATATTCCACAAATGAGATTATTAGTCTGCATATGGATCTTTTTGCCACTTTGAGGGACCTTTTCTTTAGAACTGTTAAACAAACTATTCATCCAATAGCTGGACCCCATCATAGATGGTACGGCAAAGAATGTAGGGAGTCCAAGTGTAGCCTGATAAAGGCAATTAAATCTAAAGATAGATCCTTGATAATTAGTGCTAGGCGTGAGTATGCCCTAAGAATAAAGACCTGTAAAAATAATTGGGAAGCAAAGTCATGGCAGGATTTGTTGACGGCAGCCAAGAAAAAGCAATCGAAACGTTTTTGGTCCTTGGTGGCTTCTAACGGGCAGAAACAAAATTTTAGGCCTGATTGTCACATTGCACCTGAAAAATGGGTGGCCCATTTTTCGAAGCTGTATGACGTAGAAAACAACAATAGTGTTCCAACTGGACCAGACTTCTCTTTTAACAATGGTTTGACCCACTTCACATTGAACGAAACTAGAATGGCCATTACGGCCCAAAAATCTGGAAAAGCCCCTGGCCTTGATGGCATACCCGCCGATCTATATAGATCTGATTTAGACACGTGGGGCCCATGTGTTAACAATGTATCAAATGCCGTCCTGGCTAGTGGAACTCACCCCGCTCTTGGAAGGGTGCTGTTATATTGTATGTTCTTTCTAAATGTTAATCAGATGTTATTCAGAATGTTACTGTGTCATGATGTTGGAATGTGACTGTGTCAGAGTGTAGTTGGAATGTTGGGGTTTTGAAGAGCGTAGGATTCGGAATCTGGTGTGGTGAAGAGCAGCAGCTGTTGGGGTTAACCGAGGCTGGGATGTTTCTTCTGCATTAACTTGAAGATGTGTAACAGATAATAAAAGAACAGTTTCCGTCGTTATCTCCTAATGGCCTTGTGTGGAATTACTTCTTTGTGACACTTCATGTGGAGGTTCACCGTTATAACACTGGCGACGAGCTTATCTACGAACCCAGGCTGTTTCAGGAGAACATCCCAACTCCAGATAAGTCCTTATTTTTTTTGCTTTCGGAAAGCAACTCGTTTATTTCTCGTTTAAAAAATATTTTAGTATTTTTTTCTCTATTGGATTACTTCGACCGATTTTTTCAGTTCGGCCTTTGTTAAGGTATCCTGGCAACGCTCCAGCGCTGCAGCATTTTTTCAACTTCGGCGTTGCTGTATCCTAGCAACGTTTTCGGCGCGGACTGTCAACTCGCTCTAATTCGCTCGCTGTTTTTCTCCAATTCATCGCGCAACCAACTTTCGATTTTATTAAAGTCTTCACATCGCTGGGTAACATCAACAAATTTACCAAGCGTGGACTGTCAACTCGCTCTAATTCGCTCGCTGTTCTTCTCCAATTCATCGCGCGCGCTGCCACCAACCAACTTTCGATTTTATTAATATCTTCACACCGCTGGGTAACATCAACAAATTTACCCGGTCTTGGTGTGTCGTATTCTTTGTCTTGCAAAGTCATCACGTGCTGTACTCATACTATAAACTTAAACAAATCTTGGACGATTTCATGATGTCGGAGTGAATTTTACTCTCAGATTTGTCAAGATTTGGTGCGTTTTGTGGAAGTAGAATCAATCATCCAGCCCGCTACACTTTCATTCTGCAAATAGCTCACACGAGCTTTCAATCTACATAACAAACGATTCTTTACTTTATGGTGAATCTCTTCTTTTGTACTTTGTACTGTGATAGACACAAATTCTAAGAACATTCACCATGCAAAATGTGGCTGCTCCTCCTTTTTTCCTCCCCACTCCTGGTGAACCTCTAATCAAATGGGGGAAATGGAAAAAAGTGTTTGAACGTTATTCCACAGTTTGCGGAACGTCCTTGAGCACAGAAAGAAGAACCGCTCTACTGTTACACTGCTTAGGAACTGAGGGTCAAGAAGTTTTTGACCACTTACCTGATATACCTGACAACGAAGCAGTTAACCTAAATGAGTATGAAATTTGTATCAGAAAACTGGTCTTACATTACTTACCTAAAGTCAGTACTATTTTGGAACGTTATTACTTTGGCCAAAGACTACAAGCTAATGGTGAATCTGTTGAAAATTATGTCACTGACTTAAGACGTTTAGCTTCATCTTGCAAATTTGGGCCATCCACAGATGAAAGAATTCGAGATCAATTTATGCAAGGCTGTGTTATTGATAAAGTGCGAGATGAGTTGTGGTTATTAGATGATCCTCACCTTGATTAAGTCATTTCTTTAGCTAAACGCATTGAACACTCCTTGAAATGTATTGATGTTATAAAAAAGAATGGGCATAATGATGTGTCTTTAGTAAAAGATGTGGCTATAGTAAAAGATAGCAAATCAAAAGATTATAGGATTGACACAAAACCTGGTTCTCAAAATTCAAACAAAAAAAAAAGTGTTACAGATGTGGAAAGGAAGGTCATTTTGCGAATGATAGTTCGTGTCCAGCTATCAATGGTATCTGTCTGTTCTGTAAAAAAAGGGGGCATTTCTCAATTGTATGTAATCAACGTAAGTCCAAGGAAAGTGTGAATGCAGTTGATTCTCATATCACTAATAATGACTTTGGTTGTAAGTCACAATGTGATCCAATAGTGCTGCAGGTGTCGGATTCTAAACCCAGTGGCCCTCTGGATTATATTGCGATTGAAGGTAAACATACCAAAGTACTTTTTGATTCTGGTGCAAAAATTACTATTGTTTCCAACCAGTTTTATCAAGAACAACTCAGAGGGTCTGTTGAGTTGTTGAAACCTGACATTAATCCTTGTACATATGGTGGTGAACTTATTCATTTACATGGATATTTAATAGGATTAATTGAGTACAATCAGCGGTACACCTCTGGGAAGGTATATGTCTCTAAGAAAGGAGACAGTATTATTAGTTGGGGACACCAGAAAGACTTAGGAGTGATACTGGATCCCAATAGTGTTCCCCCTATTATATTGAAAGATAAAACGACTGTTGAGTTGGTTGACACCTACAAAGTTTCGGATTTGGAGAAATCTCTCCGCCGGGACATTACAGAGGTTTTTTCCGACAAAATTGGATGTATGAAAGGTTACTTACACAAAATCAAGTTGATTTCTGGGTCTGTCCCGTACTGCAGTAAGGTTCGTAAGGTTCCTTTTGCGGTAAGAACTCAACTCAAAGATGAATTGGGAAAACTGTTAGATCAAGGAATTATTGAGGAGGTAGAAGGAACAGAATGGTTGGCTCCGATAGTCATTGCTAAGAAACCTAATGGCAAGATAAGACTATGTGTTGACCTTCGCAGACTCAACAAGTGTGTTGCAGTTGACAAATATCCTCTTCCCAACATCTCTGAGCTACTAACAAGGGTATCAGGTGCCAAGCTCTTTTCTACTATTGATCTAACCTCAGCGTATCACCAGGTAATGTTGGATGATTCTAGTAAAAGTTTAACGGCATTCATTACACCTTTTGGAACATTTAGGTTCATTCGCTTACCATTTGGTTTGGTTTCAGCAGCCTCTGTGTTTCAGAGGTTAATGGAACGCATGCTGAAGGGTCTGGAGGGTGTATGCATTTATCAAGATGACATCTTAATTTATGGTAAAGGTTCCATCCAGCATGATCTAAGATTAAGGGAAGTTCTAAGAAAAATTTCTGAACATGGCTTAACAATTAAACCGGAGAAATGTAAATTTGCAGTCAAGTCTATAGATTATTTAGGTCATACCATAACTAGTGATGGTCACATACCGAAGAAAGAACTGGTTGAAACCATTCAGGGTCTAGCATCTCCCACATCTAAAGAAGAGTTATTGAAATTTATGGGTATGGCAGAATATTATAACAAGTTCATCAGAGATTTTGCGAGTTCATGTTATCACATGAGGGGTTTATTAAAGAAAGTAGTGGAATTCATATGGAACCAAGAATGTGAGAAAGAATTTTGTGATATCAAGAAATCTCTTTCTTGTGCTCCGGCTTTGAAAGAGTTTGACCCAAATTCACAGTTATTTATTCCTAACTACAGATGCGAGTGGTAAGGGTTTAGGAGCAGTGTTACAACAAGGTAATTGTGCTCCTGAAAACACTATTGTGTTCATCTCCAGGAGTCTTAAAGGAGCAGAAACCAAGTATTCTGTTATTGAAAGGGAGGCGTTAGCGGTAGTTTGGGCCATAAAAAAATTGAAGAAGTTCTTGTAGGGAAGTTCCTTTATTGTAAGGACGGATCACAAACCCCTATTTGAGGTTCTCTGTTCAAAAGGGATCGATTCGGTGTCAGGTAGGATAACTAAATGGATTGTTGCATTGCAAGAATATGATTATGTTGTGAGATATGTCCCTGGCGCTGACAACTTACCTGCTGATGTTTTATCTAGGCTAGTTACATCCAACTCTCACCTTCAAGATGATGAGTCAGTAAATAATGACACAGAAAATCTCGAATGGGTGTGTGAGGTAGATTGTGAAATAATTTCTGAGGATAAGTGGCGTGAAGAATCTTCATCTGACAAGGTTCTAACAGAAATAATAGAATTAGTAAGGAATGGTTGGAGGAGTATACATAAGGGTAGTGTTGAGAGTAAGAGTTTTTGGAATGTTAGGAATGAACTAGCGGTGGGTCAAGATCTTCTGTTTAGAGGTACAAGATTGGTTCCTCCTGTTAAGCTTAGAGATCAACTAATGAACCAAGCTCATAACAGTCACATGGGCATTTCCAAGACCAAAGAAAGGTTGCGTTCCTCATACTGGTGGCCTGGTATGGATACCCAAGTAGAACGCCTAGTGAGAGAATGTGTACAATGTGCAGTTAGTGAAAAGTCTATGAAACCCAGGGTACAACCAATGATAATTAGAGAAAATCCTGAGGGTCCGTGGACGGACATAGCATTAGATATTTTAGGACCTATTCATAGTGACAGTTCAGTGGATTACATAATGGTGGTGGTGGATATGTTCTCAAGATGGCCAGAAGTGTGTTTTACTAAGAACATTGGGACGTGGAAAGTCATTGATTTTCTGAAAGATTTGATAACTAAGGAGGGGATTCCTTCGAATCTTCTCACAGACAATGGGGTACAGCTAGTATCAAGAGAAATGAATGACTTTTTGAGTGGGTGTGGCATAAAACATAAACTTTGTGCATTATATCATCCAGAATGTAATGGAATGGTAGAGAGATTTAATAGGGTCATTAAAGAAACTATCTCTATTGCTAAAAGCAATTAATTAGACTGGAAGCAGGAAGTGTTGAAGAAAGTTTATGTATATAGACACACTCCTCATTCCACTACTGGTCAAACACCATTTTCACTTTTCCGTGGGAGACGTGGAAATACTATTTTGGAACCAAAATGGGTTAATGATCTGTAAAGGGAAGAAAAGTGATAAAAAGTGATTGGAGACTTAAAGAACAAGAAAAACTGTTAAAGAGTAAAATGAATTTTGATAGAACAAACTGTACAAAGAAAACACTTGTGGAGATTGGTGATTGGGTTATGATTAAACAACCTTTTGCAAAAGGAAGCGGAAAAAAATTATCCTCTCCTATTAAAGTTACGAAACTCTTTACCAATGCTGTTAAGACTCAAGATAACAGAATATGGAATTTAAATAGGGTTGTCAAATGTACTGGAGTTGCTGGTTGTGCTAAGGATGATGAAACAGAGAAAAAAGAGAGTTGTACAAAAGGAACATTTTCAAGAGGGTTGGGATCCTCCATGAAGGATCCCAGTTTGAGGAGGTCTAACAGAAATGTCACGATGCCCATGTATCTTAAGTACTATAAGCTAGAGTGAAACTATAATTTTTACTTCTTTTATATTTTACTTTACTTCTTTTATTCTGTGTATTGCAATATCAATGTGTTTTAAGTATGTATAGAGGGGAGGGAGAGGTGTTATATTGTATGTTCTTTCTAAATGTTAATCAGATGTTATTCAGAATGTTACTGTGTCATGATGTTGGAATGTGACTGTGTCAGAGCGTAGTTGGAATGTTGGGGTTTTGAAGAGCGTAGGATTCGGAATCTGGTGTGGTGAAGAACAGCAGCTGTTGGGGTTAACCGAGGCTGGGATGTTACTTCTGCATTAACTTGAAGATGTGTAACAGATAATAAAAGAACAGTTTCCGTCGTTATCTCCTAATGGCCTTGTGTGGAATTACTTCTTTGTGACACTTCATGTGGAGGTTCACCGTTATAACAGGTGCAATTATTGTACCAATTTATAAAAAGGGGAATAGGGCCGCTCCGGTGAATTACAGGCCAATTAGTCTTTTGGATAATCTCCAAAAAATATTTTGTTACCAGGTCCTGATAAGACCTATGCCCAATGGGCTGTGGGTCACCAGAAAGTATTGAACATGTATTATTCCACTGTCCTGTATATGATAAACAACGGATTCAATGGATTATACCCCTTTGCAGATCTATGGGCATTAATAATCAGTTCTCAGCTCTTAGGATAT
Source organism: Pleurodeles waltl (assembly GCF_031143425.1). Taxonomy (NCBI): domain Eukaryota; kingdom Metazoa; phylum Chordata; class Amphibia; order Caudata; family Salamandridae; genus Pleurodeles; species Pleurodeles waltl. The sequence continues at coordinate 419,410,411 of NC_090444.1, read as the reverse complement.
ACAAAACGAATACCCATGGCGTAGTGGTATGTGCGTTGGCCAGATTTTTAGCGCAATTTGGCATGTAAGAGCAAAATATTTAGAGGCCCCTCTAAAGAAGTGTATGACCACAGATAATAATTGAAATGTTACCTTCTTAAAGAGAACAGTATATGCCATCTTTCTGCTATTTTAGATTATTGGGCGAAGGTTCTTATATTATCGGCTTTTATATTGATGGATTCATATTATATTGGTTATCTTTTTAACAACTTTGCACTGTTTTCTTAACATTTTATATGCATTATGTTTTATATTGTAGTCCTTAATTTATGGTTTTTACTCATTTCTATATGTGTATTGTAGGATGAGCTTTTATGGTATTTTCTATTACCGAAATAAAGCTAATGAATGAATGTAAAACAAACAAAAAGAATCCCTGGGGCCTAATGGTTTCTGCCCCCTGGCCATGAAAAAAATTGCCCCTCTGGGGCTCCCCTTATGCCAATTTCATTATTGGAAATAATCCCTGGTGTCTAGTGGGCATTTCAGCAGCCGGATAGCTTCATGATCCGGCTGCTGAAATGCTCTGAGAGTCTTCAAAGGGAAGGAAATTCCTTTCCTTCCCTTTGAAGTCTCTCAGGCCCCCATCACATGATCGGAAGAGAAATGCAAAGCATTTCTCTTCCAATCGCGCTAGAAGGTTAGCTTCCAGCTCGATGGGAGGTGGCCTCTGATGCGCGCTGACTTCATCAAACGTCACTGGGGGGAGTGGAGGGGTCAGGGGTGGAAGTAGAAGTGGAAGGGCTTCCCCTTCCATCCCTGCCCTGGGGGGTGGGAGGGAAGCCCACAGAGGGAGCACTAGCGCCGGCTGACGTAACCATGACGTCCCCAGCACAGAACAGGTTAAAGAAAAGAAGTAACTAGGTTATCCTGCACACCACTTAACTATAGAAACATCTTCTTTGCATCAAAGGTGTAAAAATATGATAATGTCTCTTCAAAATTCAAAGTCTATATTATTAATATGCAGAACTGTTGCAGCTCAGTACATCAAATATATCTGTGCATTGAAAAGTATGTTTTAAAGTGATAGTTTTCAAACATGAATTTAAAAACATTCATTCTCTCTGTTCCCTCCCCCACCACCACCACCCCCCCCAACCTGACAACAAACCGAATAGTGAACTAACAGGCAAGTCTGTTGTTATGTGCACTCTTTTGGTGGCCTGGGTTCCTATTACACAAAAACAACATAATAACCCCTGGCCGAAAAATAACTTCCCATGTGCTGGTTGATAAGCAAAGGAGGTTTTATACACTGCCTAGGGTGAATGAGGACAAAAAATAAAAAATAAAACATAATAGTTTATTAATTCAAACACATAAGAATGTATGGGGCAGTGCACGCGCTGAAGGTATGTATTTCTAAATTAAACACAGGAGAAGGTTTTGGACACTGAACATCCTGAAGTCACATATTTGGAGGTCCATTTATATGTGGTAATGAAGGAAAAAAAGGGAAAGGGAAATAAAACGTTTGGCGAGGATCACAAAATCTGGTAAAGTTGGTGGGGGTGGCGGGGTGGGGGCAGAATTAATCTCAGGTTTTCTGGTTTCACATTATTCAAATTGGCCACTAGATGAATATGCTTTGCTTCCCCAAAACCCACCTTTCTGACATATCCCCCATAGCCTAACACTGCTCCCCAGGCCCTCAGGAACCTCCATCCACTCCTGACTGCCACCCTGCTGGCATCAATGCAGCGTCGGTCACTTCACTGACCAAACCTTTTGGCCCCTGGGAAAATGTTTAAATGTTTACATATACCCATGGATTAGAAGTCAGATGAAATGATATTCATTCCGTTTATTACGCAGTGGAATGAAAGGCTGGAGGTAATCTGCTGCAATGTTTTATGTTTTTTCTGACACTGTTAAGTTGACACTATTTCACGATGTCTGCTCTCGTATATGAGACAGAGGGCAGACTGAAGAGATTTTGCCTAGGACAGGCACCTCCGAGTCTTGTCATGACATGTTCAAATGATTTATGTTGTTGTTGGTAATGCATGACATAAATGTCCCTATTGTGTTGTAATAATTTGGTAGCTTCTCTCTCGTAGGCGTTATCGATTTTTTAAATTATGTTTTTCCTTATATATTTGTTTCAACCATTCAACAAGCAAATTTGCAGATTTTCCAATTTCTCATGGTGGGGTCCAGTTCGTGTTTATATTACTAGAAACTTGATTCCGGGGTACCTGGGATAAACCCTATTTTATTATTTAGGTGCTGTCTCCTCTCCATCACTAAGGACTCCAGTCTCAGATTGTTAAATCCTATTGTAGAATGTTTATCTATTCTATGCTCCATTGTCTGCAGAAGTCTGTACTAGAGTAGACATGGCAGTTTCAGCTTAGGCTACTTCTACAAACAGATCATCAGTAACACATGACCCTTCTAGGGAACTGTCCACTAAAACAAAGAGACCTTTCATTAAGAAACAAGTAACAATCTTCGGCCATTTGCCAGTTTCTTAATGCACCCATGGGAAATAGTGTTGTGAACATTTAATGATGTTCTGCTACTGATATTTACATACTTTCATAGCAAGTCGCTATTTTGGGGAGTGTACACACACACACCCCCACACACACACACACAAACGTCAAGGTAAAACAACTTTTAAACTTATAACGTATGAAGTTTTCTCCTTAATGTTGTTTTCACTCTTCCTTTGTGCTTTACAATTACATCTCTTAAACCATCCCGTGTACGTGTTTCTTTGATATACAACGTAGTAAATGTGTATTATTTGAAGGAAGAGACACTGCTTGTTTCTTGAATTGAAAACTTGGTTGTAGCCCTGCTTACATCCCAGAGTAGATTGTTTTGCAACTTTGCTCAGAATATCTGCTGGTTCCGTGCCCTTATTTATAGAATCCATTACTCCGTGCACAATGAGTAGTAGTTTTGCAGGGGGCTAGTCCAGCGGTTGCAACCATGGCTTTTTTAACAGAATCACATATTTTGTCCTCCGGGCAATATGAGCCTTAATGTCCATGTCTGGTTCCGTTTGAAACTGCAAGGCAGTTGACCTTCTTTGAACTCCTTTTGATGCCGTTTAAGCCCCTTACTGTAACTTTAAAATGTAATTTAAATACTTGTTTAGAATTGCTCAGTGCTCTGGCCCTGGTTCACTGCATAGCATCGAGCTGCTACCAAAGTCTAGGTCATGATCTGATAAAATGATCACGTGTCCTTTATCTCAAAAGAAAAAAAAATCTACCGGCCGAAAACCAGAGGCAGCATGAGATTGCTTGATAGGACGGCGGAACAGCGGACTCAGATTACCCTGCTTCGGGTGCTGTGCTCTGTTAACGCATAAAAAAGATGCACGTGATTACAGAATGTGTACAGCTGTTTGACGATGCAGTGTGGCTTTACTATGTTCTGAACTACAGCTCCCCTTCTTCTGAATTGTACGGTAATTCATTTTAAAGTTAGTGAAATGAACATTGCATTTCTCATTTGTTTTTCTTGGGTGTCTGATCTTTTTCTGAAAAGGACTTGTATCCGAAAGCTATTAACGCATTAGAGAAATACTGAAATCGCACATTTCTAATGACTACTTTAATGCATTTACATTGCAACTTGCTTTTCCCGGTGTAACAGTATGCCCGTGTAAAAAACCCAGAGAAGGCTGAGGAGCAAACTGAACAGGAAGTCCAAAAGATAACAGCAATTATCCTGAAAATCAGCCCATTTACAAATTATACTATTCACAATTTTGCTAATAGTTCAGATGTTTGAGATCTGGTGGCATATAAGTTTTTTTAGCAATGTTGTTGAATAAAGCAATCAGACATGCCTAATAATATTACTCTGTTGTCACTATGTAAGCATCAGGAAGTTTGTTTGAAAACAATTAAGTGAAACACATTCCTCCTGCGTTACAGAGCACAATTCGCAAATAATACCCTTATGCCCAAATATGTTATGAGCACTGCTTTAAATGAAATTGTTCTGCAATTTTTTTGATTGATTTCCCTTGAACGTACTTTTTGGTCTCGTCTATGACACTCCAAGTGCTGTCTGTTGCAAGATGGCAGATGACCTGATTTAGAACTCGGCGGATGTGTTACTCGGTCACAACAGTGACAGATATCCCACCGCCTAAATCTAAATCCGATAGAATATAATGGTATTTAGATTTCAGTGGATGGGATATCTGTCACCATTGTGGCAGTGTTAACGCGTCCCTTTATGGCTAATTTACTCACTTTGGGACCCGTTTTAGGCCAATGAATCTTTTGACCCTGATTGAAGACACCTTAGGACGAGATAACTGATCAGCATTTCAATCAATAAATCAATAACATCATCAATATATACCGTAATAAGACAATTCAAATTAGTCAAAGACATTAATAAAACTCAGAAACCACCATGACCTTGCAGTCATGAATAACCACATCAGTTTAGTACTATTATAGGAAGTTTATTCCCTATTGATTACAATTCTACTAGTAAGTTTATTAATCTCAAAACCAAGAAACACATTAGCATAGTCACAATATGGCAACTCTGATAAGATTTCATCAAAGAAAGAATCACAAATATTAGAATATAACACGGCGTCAGCATAGGTTATCCTTAGCAAAGCATCATTATCACGTTATTCAACAAAGCATAGATTCAGTCATTTGTCTATTTGCGTCTGTTTTAGTGAACCCCTCATCTAACGTCTAATTAGCATTGGCATGTTGGACTTCAAGCAAAACAATTTGGCAACACCAATTTGAAAAATCATCTAACTATGGTCTCCGTCAAAAGAAGCAGTTGGTACCTAGAAAGGAAAAGCAAACAGACAATCACAATTTCATTGTCATATAGTTACCCTCCATATTGAATCAGCATACAGGGTTTGTCTTCGTCCTCAGGACATCAGTTGATTCGCCATTAGCCAGGAATTCAGCAAGTCGGGTAAAGGGGCGCTTCCCTCTTAAGGAGGTAAAGTGTAAACGGGCAATGTAAGGCAACAATGTTTTTAAAATACAAACAGCAAGGTATCTATGCAGAGTGAAAAAGTGTCCGGGTCATAGCAAATCGCAACAGCATCTCCCTCTCATCTATCTCCTAGTCTCCTATTCTAATGTACTTCCTTGTGTCAGGGGTTTTTATCTCCTTTTCATTGTACAGTCCCCTAATTCTTCATTGGTTGAGGGGTTAGCTCATCAAATTTGTCACCCCATAACTGTTCTCACGTAGTTTATTGGTCCTTTATGATTGACGTCTTCAGCAGGTAGAATGTCCAGTATGATTTCATACTCTTGTGGTCCTTTGCACATCTTCAGTCAGTGGCTCCATTGTCTGTACCGGTTCAGGCGACCTTGTACCTGAAGTAGTCTACAATGTTGCATTCAGCAAGAATGTTTTACTAAGTAAGTCGAATTTCATGAGAACAGATCTACTACAGTTACATTCATCTTCTAGCTTTGGAAAAACAAGAGTTCATGTCCTTCAGCAAGTCAGCACACTGCACGTTAGAAAAACACATTTAATATGAAACCAGGCAGCTAGGCCTTGACTCATGCTAACTAAGGCCTAATGATTTATTAGCAGAACTTTAACATATAAGCCTTTAATATTAGTGCAAAATCATATGTTAACATTTTATTTCATCATTATTAGTCAGTTTCATTAGTCATTGTATATATTGACGGCCACTCCCTGTGGGCACATTTCAAGCGCATGTTTAGCAAAAATATATTAATACATTTTCTATACAGCATTATTACACATTAATTCATAAACAATTGATGTTAATTTCTAAGCATATAAGCTAAGCTCTCCCAGCGGAGTAACCTGTCCACCAAGTTTTGAATTAGCCCCTTTGTCAGTTTACAGTGGGCTTAGTTGCTGCCCATAATTTACTATTGATTGTCCTCATTGTCACTCTCATTTGTTTTATTCTTGTTTGATGGCTTGTGTGGGTTTAGGTTCCCATCATGAGTGTGTTCCTCCCCTAGAGCATGGACACTTTATTGTGTCCTTGCACTGCTCATTTTATTTTTTTGGTGCTTCTTTTTACATTTATTAGTCAAACATCTACAAGAGTTTTTGTACTTTCCAGCTGTCTCCCTTTATGCTTTGCTGCCCCCATCCCCATATGGTTTTGCCATGTGTTTCTACATCCCTCACCTCCTGGTCTTTTTATTGCTCTGTCTTGCCATGTGCTTCTGTGCTCTCTCCCAGTACTGTCCTGGTCTCCGTGTTGCTCTGTCTCACTTTGTGCTTCTCTGCTCAACCCACGTTGTTTCTGTACCTGTGTCACTGCCCCCATCTCTGAGTTGCTGTATCCTGGAGCGTGCTTCTGTGATCCCTCCACGCACCTGCATGTTGGTCTGTCTTCATGTGTGCTTCTGTGCTCCCCCCTATTGGCTTGTCTCACTGTGTGCTTCTCTACCCCTTTTCTGTTGTACACTCTGTTTGTGTCCTCCATTTTGCTTCCATGCCTGCCGTCATCCCCCATTTTACTTCCATGCCACTCCCTGGTAGGGTTTCTTTTCAATTACAAAGTCAACTTGGATTGGCAATAATTTGTAGGTTCATGCATGTGTGGTGCGAGCACCTACAAAATCACGTAACTCTCCATGTCAAAGGATTTTTCTTTTTAAATTCTTTACCCATTTCTCCACAACATTAGCAATGCTGTGCAGCATGGCTTACGCCCATTGGCAAAGCCAAGAGGTCCCAAAAACAAGGCCTATTGGCTTTGCTAATGGCTCTTTGTTGGACTTTCTTGCTTATGCAGGGTCATCCCCAATCTTTTTGCCTCCTGCCTCCTATTTTTTTGACCTATTGCTGTTGGCTTTTGAACTCTGAGCACTTTACCACTGCTAACCAGTGCTAAAGTGCATATGCTCTCTGTGTAAATTGTATTGTTGATAGGTTTATCCATGATTGGCATATTTGATTTACTAGTAAGTCCATAGTAAAGTGCACTAGAGGTGCCAGAGCCTGTAAATCAAATGCTACTAGTGGGCCTACAGCACTGGTTGTGGCACCCACATTGGTAGCTCTGTAATCATGTCTCAGACCTGCCACTGCAGTGTCTGTGTGTGCAGTTTTAACTGTAAATTCGACTTGGCAAGTGTACCCACTTCCCTTTTCTTACATGTAAGACACCCTAAGGTAGGACCTAGGTAGCCCCGAGTGCAGGGTGCAGTGTATGGTTAAGGTAGGACATATAGAAATGTGTTTTATATGTCCTGACAGTGAAATATTGCTAAATGCGTTTTTCACTGTTGCAAGGCCTGTCCCTCTCATAGGTTAACATAGGGGCTACCTTTAAATCTGATTAAAGTGTAGATTCCCTTTCGGGAGCAGATGGACATGTGGAGTTTGGGGTCTCTGAGCTCACAATTTAAAAATACATCTTTTAGTAAAGTTGATTTTAAGATTGTGTGTTTGAAAATGCCACTTTTAGAAAGTGAGCATTTTCTTGCTTATACCATTTCTGTGACTCTACCTCTTTGTGGATTCCCTGTCTGGGTCAGTTTGACAGTTGGTCTGGTTGCACCTCTCACTAAACAGTGACACAAAGGGAGTTGGGGTTTAGTCTGCATTTCTTGTGGAGCCATCTGTGCTAGGAGAGAGGGGAGGAGTGGCCACTCACACCTGAAAGGGCTGTGCCTGCCCTCACACAATGCAGTCTCCAACCCCCGGTTGTGTTTGTGGGGCCTGCCCTGGGCAAGGCAGGATTTCACAAACAAGAGAGACTTTGCTTTGAAGTAAGCCTACTTCAAAGGGCGAAATGGGTATAAGAAGGGCACCCAAAGCCACAGACTTTAGAACACTTCTGGAAATGAAGAGGAACCTCTGCCTGAAGAAGAGCTGAAGAGCTGAGGAAGAAGAGCTGCCCTGCTTGTGACTGTGCTTTATGGAGATATCCTGCAGTTGCTGCTTTTGCCTGTGCCAGAGGACAAAGACTGGACTTTGTGTTGCCTTCCTTCTTGTGAAGAGCTCTCAAAGGGCTTGATTTAGATCTTGCCTCCTGTTGTTTGAAGTCTCAGGCACAGCAAAGACTTCTCTCTGCCAGCACCTGGAGTCTCTGTCCAATCTGTGGCTGAAAATCGACACTCACCTGCAATGCGACCAGAAGATCGACGCCCGGGGCTGGAGAAACTACGCACAGTATCGCTGATGAAGGCTGGTGAGATCGCAACCCGCGCAGCGTGGTTTTCGGTTCATCATGCGGCTGGATTTCCGACGCAAACACCTCTAGGCATGTAAAAACAACGCAAAGCATGTCTGGACCAGAGAGTGCTGATCAGATCGACGCATCGCTCTCCTGTGGAGAGAAGAAACGATACGCCGACCCGACTAAAGGAGAAACGATGTAAGGTCTCTCTTGTGAGTGAAATCTACGCATTGCAAGCCCTTTTTGATGCACACTGGCCTGTGTTGGGTTATTTTTGACGCATCCAAGGTACATTTTCACTCTGACAACATTAGTATGTGTTTAAAATTACATGAAAACTCTTTTTGCATTTTTAGTGATGACTTGTATATTGTGGATTGTTTTCGTTTTGGCCTTGTTTTGTTTAGATAAATATTCTCTATTTTTCTAAACCTGTGTTGTGTCATTTTGTAGTGTTTTCATTAAGGTACTGTGTGTGTTAGTATAAATACTTTACAAGTAGCACTCTGAATTTAAGCCTACTGCTCGTGTCAAGCAACCAAGGGGGTAAGCAATGGTTAGCTGAGGGTAATTCTCTTTTACCCTGACTAGAGTGAGGGTCCTTGCTTGGACAGGGGGGTAACCTGACTGCCAACCAAAGACCCAATTTCTAACACTCTTTAGATCACGGTTTTTGATTTTATGATATCTCTGCCTTCGATTGACCTTTTTAGGAGTTCTGAGGGGGGAAAGGGAGTCAAATCAAATCAAATCAAATCAAATCATTAACATTTATAAAGCGCGCTACTCACCCGTGCGGGTCTCAAGGCGCTAGGGGAAAAAGGGGGGGGTTATCGCTGTTCGAACAGCCAGGTCTTTAGGAGTCTCCGGAAAGCGGAGTGGTCCTGGGTGGTCCTGAGGCTGGTGGGGAGGGAGTTCCAGGTCTTGGCCGCCAGGAAGGAGAAAGATCTCCCACCCGCCGTGGAGTGGCGGATGCGAGGGACAGCAGCGAGTGCGAGGCCAGAGGAGAGGAGGAGGCGGGTGGGGACGTAGAAGCTGAGGCGTCTGTTGAGGTATTCCGGTCCCTTGTCGTAGAGGGCTTTGTGTGCGTGGGTGAGAAGTCGGAAGGTGATCCTTTTGCTGACAGGGAGCCAATGCTCAGGTGTCTCAGGTGTGCGGAGATGTGGCTGCTGCGGGGTATGTCGAGGATGAGGCGGGCCGAGGCGTTTTGAATGCGTTGCAGGCGATTTTGGAGTTTGGCTGTGGTCCCGGCGTAGAGGGTGTTGCCGTAGTCCAGGCGGCTCGTGACGAGGGCATGGGTCACGGTTTTTCTGGTGTCGGCGGGGATCCAGCGGAAGATTTTGCGGAGCATGCGGAGGGTGAGGAAGCAGGCGGAGGACACGGCGTTGACTTGCTTGGTCATGGTGAGAAGAGGGTCCAAGATGAAGCCGAGGTTGCGGGCGTGGTCTGTGGGGGTCGGTGCGGTGCCGAGGGCCGTGGGCCACCAGGAGTCGTCCCAGGCGGACGGGGTGTTGCTGAGGATGAGGACTTCCGTTTTTTCAGAGTTCAGCTTTAGGCGGCTGAGCCTCATCCAATCTGCGACGTCCTTCATACCCTCTTGTAGGTTGGTCTTGGCGCTGGCGGGGTCCTTGGTGAGGGAGAGTATAAGTTGGGTGTCGTCGGCGTAGGAGGTGATGATGATGTTGTGCTTGCGTACGATGTTGGCGAGGGGGCTCATGTAGACATTGAAGAGTGTCGGGCTGAGTGATGAGCCTTGGGGTACGCCGCAGATGATCTCGGTGGGTTCTGAGCGAAACAGAGGGAGGTAAACTCTTTGGGAACGGTTTGAGAGGAAGGAGGCGATCCAGTCCAGGGCCTGGCCTTGGATCCCGGTGGAGTGGAGGCGGGTGATTAGGGTGCGGTGACAGACGGTGTCAAAGGCAGCCGAGAGGTCGAGCAGAATGAGGGCGACTATTTCACCGTTGTCCATCAGGGTTCTGATGTCGTCAGTGACTGAGATGAGGGCGGTTTCAGTGCTGTGGTTGGTTCGGAATCCGGTTTGTGAGGGTTCGAGCAGGTTGTTGTCTTCCAGGAAGGTGGTCAGCTGTTTGTTGACCGTCTTCTCTATTACTTTGGCTGGGAAAGGCAGAAGAGAGATGGGGCGGAAGTTTTTTAGGTCGCTCGGGTCAGCCGTAGGTTTCTTTAGTAGGGCGTTGACTTCGGCGTGTTTCCAGCATTCGGGGAAGGTAGCAGAAGAAAAAGAAGAGTTGATGACGGTCTGGAGGTGCGGGGCGATGATGTCGTCGGCTTTGTTAAAGATGAAGTGCGGGTAGGGGTCCGAAGGGGCGCCGGAGTGGATAGAGTTCATGATGGATTTGGTTTCTTCCGTGTTGATGTGGGACCAGTTGTTGAGGGTGATGGCCGTGGATGCCGGTTCGGTGGTGTATGGTTGGGTCTGGTGTCCGAAGCTGTCGTGGAGGTTGCTAATCTTGCGATGGAAGAAAGTGGCGAGGGATTCACACAGATCCTGTGAGGGCGTGACAGCGTTGGCGTTGGCACTGGGGTTGGAGAACTCCTTGACGATGCTGAAGAGTTCTCTGCTGTTGTGTCTGTTTTTGTCCAGTCTGTCGGTGAAAAAGTTCCTTTTGGCAGCGCGGATCAGGTGGTGGTGTTCGCGGGTAGCGTTCTTGAGGGCGGTCATGTTGTCAGCGGTGCGGTCCTTGCTCCAGGCTTTCTCAAGGGCGCGACAAGTTTTCTTTGATTCTTTGAGGGTGTCAGAGAACCAGAGAGGTTTTTTGGTGTTGGTCTGTCGATGCGTGCGTTTGAGGGGAGCAAGGATGTCTGCGCAGTTGGAGATCCAGTTTGTGAGGTTGAGGGCTGCGTCGTTGGGGTCGGTGGTGAGGGTGGGTTGGTTGGCGGCGAGTGCGGAGAAGAGTTGCTCTTCGGGGATCTTGTTCCACTGTCGACGAGGGATGGGTTGGGTGCGGAGGTGGCGGGTCTCGCGTCGGAATGTGAAGTGGACGCAGCTGTGGTCGGTCCAGTGTAGGGCGGAGGCGTGGCTGAAGAAGACGTGTTTGCTGGCGGAGAAGATGGGGTCAAGCGTGTGTCCGGCGATGTGGGTGGCGGTGTTCACCAGTTGTTTGAGGCCGAGGTTGGCGAGGTTGTCGAGCAGGGTGGTGGTGTTGGGGTCGTTGTTTTGTTCCAGATGGAAGTTGAGGTCACCTAGGAGGATGTAGTCCGGCGAGGCGAGGGCGTGCGGGGAGATGAAGTCGGCGATGGCGTCGCTGAAAGGGGCGCGTGGCCTGGGAGGACGGTAGACGAGGGATCCTCTGAGGGTGGTCCTCGGATCGGTGCGAATCTGAAAATGCAGGTGTTCAGCGGCGAGAGGGGTGTCTTCGGTGGAGGTGGTGACGCTGATGGAGTCTTTGAAGACGATGGCGATACCTCCTCCTACCTGGTTGGTGCGGTCTTTTCTGGAGATCTTGTAGCCTTCGGGGATGGCAGTGGCGATGTCAGGGGCCGAGGAGGCGTTCATCCAGGTCTCCGTAATGAAGGCGACGTCCGGTGCTATGGAGTCCAGGAGGTCCCAGAGTTCAATGCCGTGTTTGTGGACGGAGCGAGCGTTGACTAGGATGCACTTGAGGTGGTTGATGGCGCGTGGGCTTGTGGTCGTGGTTGTTGCGTGGTGGAAGGTGCGTTTGCAGGAGTTGCAGGCGAAGGGTCCATGGGTGCGTTTGGGGTGAGCTTGGAAGCAGGTGTTGGAGCGTCCTGGGTTGAGGGCGTGGAGGGTGGTGGGGTCGTAGCGGGTCAGCGGGGCTTGGGAGAGCTGGGGACCAGGGGTCGTGGCGCTGGGCGCGGGCCAGGCGCGGACGGGCACAGACGGGCTTGCCTCTGGCGCACCCGCTGCGCGCGCCCGCTGCGCAATCGCGCAGCGGCCGCCATATGAGTTAGGAAGGGGGGGAGGGGTCAGGTGGGGGCGAATGGGAGCTGGGGGGCGGGGCGTGCAGGAGGTCGCGGCGGGAAAGCGCGAGGGAGGGGGGGACAGGTAGAGTGAGAAGAGCTGGGGGAGGGGGGTTTAAGGGTGGAGGGGGGTGAGTGTTAGGAGGTTTAGGAGATAAGGGAGAAAGATAGGAGTAGGGTTGAGAAGATAGGGGAGGGGGGGTTGTAGAGGTGGGTGAGGGTGAGAGGTAGAGTGAGAGGATAGGAAGATAGGTAATAGAGGGGGTGAGGGAGGGGGGAGAGATAGAGAAATAGATAGAGAAAATAGATAGGGAAATCGATAGATAGGGAAATAGATAGAGAGATAGGAAGATAGGAGGAGGTGGAGAGTGAGGGAGTTAGATAGTGGGATAGAGAGATAGAGAGATAGGTAGATAGGAGGAGTGAGGGAGGTAGATAGTGAACGGGTTAGATAGGAGAGATAGAGAGGGGGATGCGAGTGGGGGAGGGGGATGAGGCAGGAGCAGGAGGGCAGGCGTGGGGAGAAGAGGACGGAGGAGGCAGAAGAGCCGAAGACAAGAAGAACAGAAGACAAGAAGAACAGAAGAACAGAAGAACAGAAGAACAGAAGAACAGAAGACCGGAAGGAGAGAAGAAAGGAAGATCAGAAGACCGGAAGGAGAGAAGAAAGGAAGACCGGAAGAACACAGAAGAACACAGAAGAAGATACAGAAAAACGAAGAACAGAGGGCAGAAGACCACAGAAGAAGATGAGGAAGAAGAGAAGAAGAGTGAAGACGGGGGAAAGAAGAGTACAGAAGAAGATTACAGACGAGGAGCGAGGAGGAAGAGCAGAGAAGAAGAAAAGAAGAAAAGAAGCAGGAGCAGGAGAGAGGGTGAGTAGCGCGGGGCAGAGCGAGGGGCTGGGAGGTGGGGGGTACTTACTGTTAGGTGGGTCTCAGGAACTCAGGAACCTGGAGGAGCTGGAGGAGCTGCAGCGGCAGGGGGAGCGACCTACCCTTGGGTCAAGGGTCGCTACCACTGTCGCGCAGCAGCCGCCATATGAGGTAGGAGGGGGGGAGGGGTCAGGTGGGGGCGAATGGGAGCTGGGGGGTGGGGCGTGCAGGAGGTCGCGGCGGGAAAGCGCGAGGGAGGAGGGACAGGTAGAGTGAGAAGAGCTGGGGGAGGGGGGTTTAAGGATGGAGGGGGGTGAGTGTTAGGAGGTTTAGGAGATAAGGGAGAAAGATAGGAGTAGGGTTGAGAAGATAGGGGAGGGGGGGTTGTAGAGGTGGGTGAGGGTGAGAGGTAGAGTGAGAGTGAGAGGATAGGAAGATAGGTAATAGAGGGGGTGAAGGAGGGGGGGAGAGATAGAGAAATAGATAGAGAAAATAGATAGGGAAATCGATAGATAGCGAAATAGATAGAGAGATAGGAAGATAGGAGGAGGTGGAGAGTGAGGGAGTTAGATAGTGGGATAGAGAGATAGAGAGATAGGTAGATAGGAGGAGTGAGGGAGGTAGATAGTGAACGGGTTAGATAGGAGAGATAGAGAGGGGGATGCGAGTGGGGGAGGGGGATGAGGCAGGAGCAGGAGGGCAGGCGCGGGGAGAAGAGGATGGAGGAGGCAGAAGAGCCGAAGACAAGAAGAACAGAAGACAAGAAGAACAGAAGAACAGAAGAACAGAAGAACAGAAGACAAGAAGAACAGAAGAACAGAAGAACAGAAGACCGGAAGGAGAGAAGAAAGGAAGATCAGAAGACCGGAAGGAGAGAAGAAAGGAAGACCGGAAGAACACAGAAGAACACAGAAGAACACAGAAGAACACAGAAGAAGATACAGAAAAACGAAGAACAGAGGGCAGAAGACCACAGAAGAAGATGAGGAAGAAGAGAAGAAGAGTGAAGACGGGGGAAAGAAGAGTACAGAAGAAGATTACAGACGAGGAGCGAGGAGGAAGAGCAGAGAAGAAGAAAAGAAGAAAAGAAGCAGGAGCAGGAGAGAGGGTGAGTAGTGCGGGGCAGGGCGAGGGGCTGGGAGGTGGGGGGTACTTACTGTTAGGTGGGTCTCAGGAACTCAGGAACCTGGAGGAGCTGGAGGAGCTGCAGCGGCAGGGGGAGCGACCTACCCTTGGGTCAAGGGTCGCTACCACTGTCGCGCAGCGGGCGCCATATGAGGTAGGAGGGGGGGAGGGGTCAGCTGGGGGCGAATGGGAGCTGGGGGGCGGGGGCGTGCAGGAGGTCGCGGCGGGAAAGCGCGAGGGAGGGGGGGACAGGTAGAGTGAGAAGAGCTGGGGGAGGGGGGTTTAAGGGTGGAGGGGGGTGAGTGTTAGGAGGTTTAGGAGATAAGGGAGAAAGATAGGAGTAGGGTTGAGAAGATAGGGGAGGGGGGTTGTAGAGGTGGGTGAGGGTGAGAGGTAGAGTGAGAGGATAGGAAGATAGGTAATAGAGGGGGTGAGGGGGGGAGAGATAGAGAAATAGATAGAGAAAATAGATAGGGAAATCGATAGATAGGAAAATAGATAGAGAGATAGGAAGATAGGAGGAGGTGGAGAGTGAGGGAGTTAGATAGTGGGATAGAGAGATAGAGAGATAGGTAGATAGGAGGAGTGAGGAAGGTAGATAGTGAACGGGTTAGATAGGAGAGATAGAGAGGGGGATGCGAGTGGGGGAGGGGGATGAGGCAGGAGCAGAAGGGCAGGCGCGGGGAGAAGAGGACGGAGGAGGCAGAAGAGCCGAAGACAAGAAGAACAGAAGACAAGAAGAAACAGAAGAACAGAAGAACAGAAGACCGGAAGGAGAGAAGAAAGGAAGATCAGAAGACCGGAAGGAGAGAAGAAAGGAAGACCGGAAGAACACAGAAGAACACAGAAGAACACAGAAGAAGATACAGAAAAACGAAGAACAGAGGGCAGAAGACCACAGAAGAAGATGAGGAAGAAGAGAAGAAGAGTGAAGACGGGGGAAAGAAGAGTACAGAAGAAGATTACAGACGAGGAGCGAGGAGGAAGAGCAGAGAAGAAGAAAAGAAGAAAAGAAGCAGGAGAGAGGGTGAGTAGCGCGGGGCAGAGCGAGGGGCTGGGAGGTGGGGGGTACTTACTGTTAGGTGGGTCTCAGGAACTCAGGAACCTGGAGGAGCTGGAGGAGCTGCAGCGGCAGGGGGAGCGACCTACCCTTGGGTCAAGGGTCGCAGTCACAATCAACACTTTTAATACATTTATAATAAAACCATTTTGGTCACACATTAATTCTCTGACTCAAAGATTAAAATTCAAAGGTTTAGTACAAGTGTAATGAACATACATAAATGAGTGTCAAACACATGTTATATAAATACAAAATCACCAAAAGCGAAGTAAAAAGTTGAATCAGATTAAATCACACAAGCATAAGGCATACAAGAATCACAGTTGCAGCAATACAAAAGGTAAGGAACAGAATCTAATGGTCAGTATACAAATCGCAGTCCTCTTGTCTAATCATATGAAAACTGAGCTACAGGGGCAATCCTGATGATCTTTCAGGGATATGGGAAAGGATTGAAAATAATTAGAAAGTGTCATCATAACAGAAACCTGAGGAGAAGTTTTGATAAGAGTTTAGCATAAAACCACTCAACCGGATTAAGAAAAGATATGTCTGTGCCACTCTAAATCGAAGGGGAATCCACTGCAGTCAAAAGGCAAGAAGGGTCTGCTCTCGTCTAACTAAATGAAAACCAATTTAAACCTTGTAGAACCTTTGAGAATCCATGTCATCGACACCAGTAGTTTTCCATCTTCTGTTCTCAATTGGAATTTGCAACTTCTGTCAGACATTCATTCCACAAAACAAACATCAGGCCAAACGTACGTATTGGTGCGCATAGGGGGTCTTTCTTTTCCAGTTCATTAGTACTCTTGTCCTTGCCAACATATCCCCACTATCTCAAATCCACAACATGCCTTTCATTAACTGTAGACTTGTGCAGATGCATTTTCTAATGATGAATAATAAAAACGCAAGCAAAACTCCATGTTAAAGGTTAACCTTAGGAAAACAGAGTTGTGGAGATTTATAGCTAGTAGTATTTCTTTTGTGACTGTTATGTCATTAGTCCTGTAGAGACTTCATGTTATGGCAAAGGTTTTCCTTGGTAACCCCCATCATCTACATTGAGGTGGTTGATTTATCCCTACAGTTTTGCATTTTAGATATAATCCAGCCAAAGTATTGTAGCCAGAATAAAGACTACTACAGTATTATGAAATTTATATAAATATAGAGAGGATATATAGAGGTAAATATAGTGTTATTCATTTGCTTAGCACCACAGCTGTTTATCTTGAAGATACATATATCTCCAAGAAACATAAGCGGTCATTATGAACTTGGCGGTGTGGGCCGCCATGCCGGCGGTGGCGGGAAATCCCGCCAGCCGGCATGGCGGCCCACACCGCCACATAATGAACCCTTCAGGCAGCCTGGTGGTGGTCGGCATCATTATCCGACAGGGCAGCAGTGCTGCCCCTCGGATAATGATCCCTTTAGCCTTTCCCTGGTGGGTTTCCCTGCCAAGGAAAGGCTGTCAGAAGGGGTGCACCGGGGCACCCCTGGGGGCCCCTGCACTTCCCGTGCACTTGGCATGGGCAGTGCAGGGGCCCCTGTGTAGTGCCCTATCACGCAGGTCACTGCCCGATTTACGGCATTGGCGGCGTCTCTTTGTGGAGCCGTCATCAATGTCCCGGCCAGGCATTCCTCTGGGCCGGCGGGTGGAAACAATGTTTCCGCCTGCCGGCCCAGAGGAATGTTTATTATGCGGCCAGCAGGGTTCTGGGGGCGCTGGCAGACTTGGAGAAGACCGCCAGCATGAACACAGCAGTTTTCACCGCCGTGTTCATAATGAGGGCCATAGATGTGAAGTTTAGAATAGTAAGTCTATACTTACCTACATGTGTACCTTCAAGATATTGTATTAGTCAATACTCTAAATATGATATTTTGGCTTCACTCAATAATATGACATACATCCGGGGTGCCACTACTAGTAATCCTGCAAGGTATGGTCACTATTGTGATCGTCTCTTATGTGGTCAGTACTGGAACAGTTATCAACGTCATTACTAGCTCACAACTTTTATCAACTATCAGAAGGAGCTCTTGTTCTAGAAAACGGTGGAGAACCCTGTTCTACGACAATAGCTTTAAAGTGCTTTTTCAGTATATTTTACTACAAATAAGTGGTTTTCTCCTTGGTGTACCACAACCCTCACACATTAAAATTCCACAGTTGAAACATGCAGCAATTTCAGAATTTTTTGATGGCGGTATCAAAGCTTGAAATTACTTGTTCCCATAAAAATACATGTTAGGAGATCATATCTTCCCAAACTTTGATGTACTTTACTCTTTTCTGTATATTATATTAGTATACAAACATTTTTTTATATCTCATACTGAAAGCCACCAATTTTTGAAATTGTAGGCTGTTTGTTTTAAATCTGCAGAAACTTAGCGGTTATGAAACAATCTTTGTTGTTGGCTCTTTTTTTAAAAACATCCTGTTTGCAGTTGATTAAGTATGACATTTTGATGTTTTTAATCTTTGTATGTAATTTTATGATTATTGATTACATTCAAATAAAGTGCTTTTCTGATTGACTAACTAACTTCATAGATGCTGTTTTCACAGAACCTTGATTTGTACCCTTATATTTGTTATATCTTAATTGTATTGCTTTGTGAGTTGTTGTATGGCTGTGAGGGTTGGCCGCAAAAAGAGTTCATGGAGCCGTGCATTGGCACTTATGCAAAATAGCTCTGACTGCAATCCTCTGACTGCTGTGCTGGTGTCCTGAAATGACGATAGTGCGGGTGGTGTCTGCAGCCTTGTGAACAATTATCGAGGGTCTGCCCTTGGCATGTTTGCAGCACACTGGAGTGCATGCTGGTGGGGGATATTCTAGGGTCTAATATGTGGGTGTGGTGCTCCTGAGGCCTGAGATTAAGTTCCTGCTTGTGCCAGCAGACTCCATGCCAGAAGAGTGCACCATAATGAAGGGGGGAGCTCTCAGTCTCATTAGCGTGCACTAAGAAGTCAGCATTCATGCTACTGGTCGTTGTCTCATTACAAGCCAAGAAAGTTAGGATATGTTTCTGGTCACCTCTTTTTGTTTCTTGTTTTTGTAGGTCTAAAAGGCCCTGAAAACAATGTGAAGGTGTGTCACAAATGATTTTGATTGTTTTACAATGTGTTCTTCCACAAATTGATTAAAATTTTGTCCTGTGACTTTAGCCCATTTTTGTCCTTTCCTAGGCTTAGTTCCTCACTCTTCCTTGGTGCGACTTCCTTTTAGTCTTGTTCGGTTTTTGGTAGTACTGAATGTGCACTTGTCCATCTTCTGTTCCCTGCCACTACCACCTTCTACAACAAACCACCTACAACCTAGAGCCATGTTTTCATGAGGTGTTTGTATGTCTTTGAATGTTTCTTCTATAGTGGTGATTTCAGTTAGGGGACAGTATTCAGTTTTGTGTTTATCCTGCCACTGGAAGGCAAGATAGCTGCTGAAGTAAACTGGCCTTTTCTCAAATCCAAGAAAGTCCTGAGGAAGGAGTAGCAGTTGCATCTAGTGCTTGAGATTTGGAATGTATTTTATTACAGCATGTATGCAGCACTTCATGCTCCTGTAGAGCGTGTGACTCACTCTGAACGTGAACGTCAGGTAATGTTGAAGCCCATTGAATGTGTTGTTGGATGCATGAGGGTTTGTGGTTGGCCTATGTAGAGAGGGTTATGAGGTTATGAGTAGTGCGTGTAATTTACATATGTGCTCCAAACATGTGTTGAAAATGTAACTGTGCATAAGTATGAGGTGTAGTAGAAATGTGTGAGAAAGGTTGTACAAGCTGGTGTATGCATATCATGCCCTTTGGAGTAGTTGATCTTTTAGGTATCAAGTATCAGTCAATTGACAGTTTGTTAGCACTCTCCGAAATTCAAAGTGGTTGTCAATGCTAATTGCTGCGGTAATCGAGGTTCAGAGCTTTGTCTGGATGAAGAAAGAGCTCCCTCCAGTGTGAACATTTCAGAAAGAACGTGTTCTGCAGTGGGACTAATGAAAATGTAAGACTGTCTTCATGTAGGTTCAGAGTTTATACTGATGAAAGAGCTGTCCAGTACTGTAGATGGCACAATATGTGATGCACATAGCTTCAAACATGATATGTCTTGTCACAGGAAGCCAGTCTAATTACTGGAGGGGAGGTTATGGGCCCAGATGTTCTGGTTCAGGAGGTCGCTGGCTGCAGTTTTAGTACCTCTCTGTAGTCTGCAAAGTGGCTAGATGTGGTCTCTGAAGTTAAGATGCGAAATTAACTAAGTGGGGTGGCTTGAAATTAAGTGGAATCTAGGCAATGGAAGTTGCAATGTAAGGTTGTTGTGTTCATTTCTCAGGCCCTGGTCAGCAAGTAGGTCGGTTAGGCACCATACTCGGATGTGGCTTACTCTAGAATCTGATGGGCAAGCCACTCTTAGTCATGGAAAAAAAATGTGAATTGGGCCCTAAAAGGATACACGAGTGAGCTTAATCGCTAATACTAAAACACAAGCCAGTGCGCACATTTTGAAAGGTTTGTTTTCTCTGGTGGCTTTGTGAGCTTTGTCATAACTCACGTCAACGTCCTAGTACTATCTTCTCCCCACAGCATACCTGAAATGGTAGAGATGATTGGAACCAACCTGGACGCAAATTAAGAGGATGCTGATTTATTGCAGATGACAAAGGCAATATAGACAATGCTACAAACCGCTGAAAGTGGACAAGTTATGCTGTGCCAGGCCATAATCAATCACTCTCTGCTTTTGAAACTTGCAGACTCCTCTCTGGTGGTTCTATGATGCTAGACTTTGAAGTCATTACACGTGCATATGAAGTGATGTTGACATAAAATACAAACCTTATACCGACCTTCTAAGTAGCAGGGTTATAAACTGGTAGTCTGAAAGGATAGGAAATCTCCCTTTACCTTAAGGATTGTATATTCCTGCAGAGCTCTTCAAAGTTATGGCCAGCTTGTTCATCCTGTCTGGATCCACTATCATGGGGTGATTTTTTTAAATCCCTCTAACAAATCTTAAGGTAGGTAGTATGGCTGAAACTGGACTATCTAATGAGGCTAAAACCTTCTAAGAGTTGTTGTCCTGGGTCCATGTCAGGTTGACCCACTCCATAAATTTGAGCATTGAGAACTGCTGTGTGATGTGAGAGGCCTTATGAGGACTAGGGATTAACATTAAGGAGCTTTTTCCTATTCCTATAAGGTATGACCCAGCAAGGAATCGCAGAATACTATAGTTTGTTAACAAGCAACACAACCTTTAGGGTCCCCACAGGTTCGGTTTCCAAAGTGACGATTGTGCATGCGTAGTATTTTAAATTAGTGAAATCACCATGTTATTGTATTTGGAAAAAAATCTACATAGCTGCCCTAAACTCAATTTATGTGTACAAAACATTTATTTGAGTTTAGCAGAACCTTCATTGATGTTATCCTCACATACTGGATTTGCCAATATAGAAGTTAATTTAGTATGTAGAAATGACTGCATTCACAAAGAGTGGGTTTGGGGGAAATTTGTGTGTGCATCTGGGTGAGCCCACTCAAACTACCATGTCTATGGGTATTAAAAATATTTTAAGGGAGGATGTTGAGTCCAGGAAACAAGAACATATTCACTTCTGGATAAAACAGGAGTAGGAACACTAACAGAATAGAAATTTGGAGGAAATATCTTGAAATATATGGTATTTTAAGGGATGGTGAAACTCCACTGAGAAACAAAAAGTCAAATCTGCAATGCCATCAGCGCTACATTTTCACATGCATAGCAGTACATCTGTTTATAAATATGCAAAAAGAAATCATTACACCTTTGAGTATTTCTGCAAATCTGCTCGTTACAGATTTCCCAGTCCAGTGGAATTCTTTATGAGTTACCAAAAAAGTCAGAAATGTCTTCTAAGTGTAGGTGTAAGCCTGTAGTAAATGCCTGTGTAAGTCTGTGTCTTAAAGTTCTGACTGTTTCCTTGGAATCTATGTGAATCAGGCTACAAATAAGGAGTGAAACACCCATAATAAACCTGTGTGCCATGATGGGACTCATTCTTGAGGAAATTCATAAATCTGCAATGGGAGGATTTTGACCTTATCTGGTCCTGTGGATGGAGAGTGAAAATTCCAGGGTAAGAATTAATCCTGCGCGATCTAAGATCCTGCCCTTGGAACTGGCCACAATTGTAGTGGGGGATTCTGAGGAACAAGAAGCCAGGTCCATTTTGGATTCAAGGTTAGAACAAGGGGCCCTTATCCTTGGTGGACTGAAAGCAATATCGACCTGCTGTAGAATTTCCACCTCTGTTGTCACCTCAGGCAGTTCCTTAATCACCATCCTGGCTGAGAAGGGTCTCTGTACCAGACGATGGTACTGAAAGGGAACATAGAGCAGCATTCTACAGCTGTAGAGAAGTGCTGGATCAAACTTGCTTATTGTTGAAGAGGACCATCAACCAAAGGACATCCACATACACAGGATGCTGGTCTAATGAAGAGCCTGCACCCTTCTTTGGAACCATAACACTCTGAAAATTTTGAGAATCACCTCGTCTGATTAGGAATTTGTGCCTTATGACATTATGGAACATTATAGCTGTGGGAGAACAAAGTGTCTGGATGATATTTCAAATGCCATCTGAACACTGTGAAAACACAAGCATAAAGACTGTGTTACGCATCACAGTCCCTTTGAAGCATTGTATGAACATGATCATAACTGAGAATGCTGAGCAACTAGACTCTGTAATAGTCTTGCACATATCAATCACAAATTAAGGAATATGGACCGACTGTGAAAGGCCCAACTACAGCTTGACGAAATATAAGAACCATGGAGGAATCTCAGAATTTATGAAGTTGGTAAAGGTAATTATATTGGTTAATATAGAGGGAGGGGTAATCCCTGACATATGCTGGTGATCCTATACATTGTGTGTAATTCCCCTGACAATGGAATCAGAGAACCTAAGTGCAGGTTCATAGAGAAACCACCACTTTCTCAAGGCAAGGTGATCTTAGCCTTGTCACCATGACTGACAAGAAGTAAGAAGTAAAATCTTCCAGCCAAGTAATCAGTCCAGGCAAAACATCATCAAAACTAGGCAACTCAAAAGGTAATACTTTCAAGGTCGTATTACTGCAATATGTTGCAATGTAGCATTACAATGATAAACTTTGTCTTGCAGATCTGCCACAAATTTAAATGTAAAAAGAAAAACGTGTGGTAACATAGATCATTATCACCTGCTATTACCAGTCAATTTCAAGCAGTGCCAATGGGATTTTTGGAGACTTTCTTCAAATGTAGGGAATCTAAACATGACAATAAAACAGGGTCCCAGCACTTATCACTGGTTCTGAGTGTCCATGCTCAAATGTAAAGTAAAAAGAGGGAGATAACACAAGTAAAACCATGCAAAAACTCTTTGTACATGTTAATCCCATTTTTTACTACTTAATTCCCAATTGATTAAAAAACACACACCTGAGTCCTAGCTTAAAGGCTACATGTGGAGGAGTGTTTTTACATCTAGAATATTCTCAGCCCCTTTCTGCCAGTAGGACAGCCTACAACACACCTTCCCTAAATGTATTTTAAAACTGGCTTATGCACAAAATGTGAGGGAATAACTGCAACATTCTCAGGGCCATCAACTCACATACATGATTATATACCAAATGTAGGGTCGGATCACAAACATATTAAAAAAAGAAATTATGGACCCTATTTCATATTCATTGTGGTAAGTTAAGGCAAATGTTGGTTCCAATTGCATTGATCATTGTATTATGAAAGAAGGTTTCTGGAGGTTATATTGTGTGATAAGATTCTTTGTAAATATTGCTGTGTCACATTTTGTTGTGGTGGTGATGAGTTCTGTTGTTTTTGTAGTCTGCCTTTGTGTTGCATTATTGCAACATGATGTGCTGTACTGTAGTAGGTGTGTTCTATTCTGTTTTGACTGTTTTGATGTATTATGCCGTGTTATGTTTTAATTGTGTTGTTATGTTGCTTTGTGCTTATTATAATGTATTGTTCAATTGTTTACTTTAGATATGCCAACTAAAGCTGCTATATTCCCTCCCAAAAGGAGCATATGCCTTGAACGTTCCCTTCACAAGCAACCCTTTACCCTTGTCCAAAATGGTAAAATTGCTGCTCCAGATCCTCAAATCCTGAAGATACCAGTCAGTCTAAAACTGTGGCAGACACTGGGCGGTATAACATAAAGTGCGCACTGGGAGCACTACATCAGCATATCACAAAACCTTTTTGACAGGCACTATTTCATGTCCTTTGTGGTAAGCTGAAACTGCTTGGTGTAAATATTTTTTTACCACCTTATATTTTTTATTGTTTTGTTCGGTTGTGGCCTGTTGTACTATGTACTTCTGTTGTTATGTTGCTTTGTGTATGTTATTGTGTTATGTTATTTTGTTTACTTTATATATATGAACAAATCCTGCTGAATTTCTATGCAGAATTGGAACATGCCCTAAAATTCCCCATGACAAGCAACAATTTACTGCAATTTAATGTTGTAAAATAGCATTTCTCAAGGTCTTTTACTAAAGACAACACTCAGCCCAAAACTGTGGCAGATAGTGAGGGCCTGATTTATAGAGTCATGTGTCAAACATATTTTTTTCATTTAAAATAAAAAAAAAGCTCTACTCACCTCCCATGGTGAGTTGGGCATTTTTAAATGTTTACTCCAGTAAGCCAATGTTTGCCTTGTGATGGAGAGTAAAAAGAAAAACTGCTATATGTCATCCCATTTAAATTAGGTGGGTGGACAAATAGTGAACTCTCCGATGGATCTTACTCCATTGGCCTTAGAAGAAGTTTGAATACAGCGAATATAGAGTAGCCTCGACCATGGCCAAACTATGGTTGGCCCGCATTTAAAACGAGCAGGTGGATCGTCATCTTGCTGGTAAGGATACTCCATCACAATAGAGTAGCCTTACCATCAAGATATAAATCAGGATCTGAGTTTTAAATTCCCATTCCCATTCCCATTTTGCTTTATGTGATATTGTCCCTGGTCTCTGCCACAGTTTTGGAATGACTAGTGTCCTAAAAAGTTGAAGAACTGGAGCAGTGCTATTTTACACCCCCTAGACAGCAGTAAATGTTTGCCTTACATATGAACTTTCAAGGCATGTTCTGCACTGGCTTGAAATATAGTAGCATTCATTGACCTATCTAGCATAAAGCACAGAACATACCAGAATAATATTAGGAAAGTAAATTAACAACATAGTTAAAACATAGCAGGGCTCCCCACAACAAAACAGTACATTCTGAACACCACACAGCAATCACAGTATAATGGAATAAAATCACCTCCCTTTAAAGCAACACCAAAACACAGCAGCACAAAAAACACAACAGCAGAAAATAAATTGGAAGACATCACCACCATAACCAAATGTTATGCTACAAATGTACACAAATGTTCTTGTCACACACTACCGTCTCCATAATCTTGTTTTCATAATAGAGTAGTGAAATGTGTTTTGATCAACTAGTCTCTGAACTCACCACAAAGGGCATGAAATTGCACTATTCAACATTTTTTTGTGATCTAAACCACTGTGTTTCATCTTAGTGCTTAAAATGCTCACTTTCTGTGATACTATCTTGTGTCTTAAATTAGCACTTGCAGTACAATTAGTGGTAAAATAAGAGGCATCTTGCAAAAAAAAAAATCTCTACATCTTTAGCTGTTCTTTTAGCTGAGCCTTTAATTAGTTTTTCCTACACAAAGGATTGTTTCACTTCTCTTTTGTATTACACAAGACTGGCAATTCAGAGGCACCCTTAGCTACTAATGTGGCATTGTGTTTTGTTGGGAGAACTAATCATAATTGAGTTCAAAGGCAGAACCCTAGGAAGAATGCCACAAATTATATGCCAAACTCATTGCTGCAAAGCTAGTGTTTGATACAGTTGAGGTCAACCCATCACTAACCTTACCAGGCACTTATATCCCGGAAGTCCAGTTGCAAAGAAAACCCCTTTTTAGTTCTCACTACAGAAAAGTTTAGCTGTCTGTTGTGAGATCTCTTGTCATTAATAAACTAAAAAAGGTATTAAGAATTATAAAAGAGAGTGTGCTTTGGATCAGGGTGCTTCAGCTATTGCTGTCCATGATTTTTTAACAGTTTGTCAATGCTGCCATAGGGTATTTATCACGGTACTAGCATTTTGATGATGGTTACATCAAGTAGTCCCTTTGTTAAACTGCAGGAAGCAAAATGACCTGTAGGAACAAAACTGAGTTGTGGTGAGTGTTCTTTGATCTATTTACTTTGCTGGCAAACATTTCAGTCGCTGATTTGTGACTTTAGGAAGATAAGACTTTGCAGGAAGTTTTGCAGTTTGTAAAACTTGGTTGTCCAAGAGAAAGGAATCTGACCATTGAAGTAAAAAAATTAGCTCAGGTGGAACATGAATTGTCAGTTCTTAATGGTATTCACATGCGTAATGACAAATGTGTTTCTCCCTCTAAGCTTTAAAGCACTTTAATTGAACTAGGTAATGAGGGTCATTAAGGAGTAAGTAATACAGTCAAGAATTTAAAACAATTTTATTAGTGGCCAGGTACGGACTTTCAGGTAGCTGGCTGTATTAAAAACTGTACCACATGTATGCTTTCTGATAAGCATTGAAAGACTACATGAATATGAATATGGTGTCTGTGGCAGAAGCTGTGTGGGATAAAGTTGCACTTGACTTTGCTGGTCCATTTAAGTATTTGCCTATAGAAAACAACTACATGATTGTTTGGTTGGATTATTTTACTGGATGAGTATATATGGATTTTGAACCTTCTCCCAGTTCTGAATATGTGATCATGTTTTTGAGGAAGATTTTCAATATTGAGGGCCCACCCAAATACTTAGTCACAGATAATGGAACACATTTCTCGTCTAGAAGCATGCAGTATTTTGTAAATCCTTTTGATATAAAACATCTCCAAGTGGCATTATACTCACCATCATCAAATGATTTGGTGGAAAGGGTTAATAGAAATCCTAAGAAAGGAGTGAATACAGCAGTTGCAGCGCATATGGCTATGGAATGTTTTGTTAGGTAAAAGTTATGGAATTATCTTACTACGCCATATACTTCCACAGGTAATTCACCATTTTAAATTATTAGGAGAAGAACTCCTAAATCGTTGGTGAATCCAGATTGGGTGCAGAAGTTGACGGCACATAAGAATAGGTTTGAGTTTGGAAATCATGAAATGTTAGACAAACTGTCAAAGAAGCATTACTTAACAAAGGGAAGATTTGATACAAAAATACACTATGAAAAAATGGCATTTCATGTTGGTGACTGAGTTTTGATTAAAAACCATATAGAGTCAGAAAAATATAATCAAAGTATATGTCTCCAGTGAAAATTGTGAAACTCTCAAGAAATTTAGCAATAATGTCAGAAAAGGGTAGTGGAGTATAATACATTTGATTTAGTTGATAGATTGACAAGCAAAACAAATACTCAGATTGAAAGAAAATGAAAGTAATCATGACTGGTTTGATTATAGAAGTCTGCAGGCTAACAATATGTCTTCTATCAGCAAGTTTGAAAGATCTCCAACTGCTTTATCTCTTTCAGGTTCACCAATAGCAGCAAGATCTTCAAATGATAATTCTGTGATTACTGATTTGGGATCTCATAATAATTTGATTGAAAATAAGGGTGGGAAAGCAAGTGTTTGAAAACCTTCAAAATTAGAGATTTCTAGAACCTTTTATTTATATTATTAGGTGTTGCTATCCCTAGCATGGTTCTGTACTAGAGGTTGTATGTCTTTGTTTTCGTTATAAGGGGAAGGTGTGTTACATGTCAAAAAGTATGTTTATTGAAGGAATGTTATTGGCATACTGGAACCCTGGAACCTTTCACATGGAAAATTCCAGGAATTGGTTCCCGTTAACAGTTGCTGCAGGTCTTTATAACCTTAATACTGGGTGTAGTCGAAAGTTATAACTTTGTGAATTCCTCTCAGACAGTCACACAATAGAGGGATTTGGTGTGCCTGAATGGGCTATCTGGTGGCAGAATGGGGGAGTGGAGTTGCGTACAGCCCCACTTGCACTGATCTGCCTTCATACAAAGGGCTTGTCACCACTGCATTGTCTCTGCAGCATGCCTGAAGCCAGGGCATAAGAGTCAGGAAATTCCAAGCACTTCAAAGAGAAACCTCTAGAAACTTCTCCTAACTTCAAAGAAGGCACCAGGTAAAAAAATAGGGCCCTCAGAACCACTCTTCAGTTCACTTTCTAGACCTACGGAAGGACTCTCAGAGGACTGCCTGGCACTGTGATCTGCTGTGTACTTCTCAAGACTGATTTGCTGTACCTGGAAGGACTGCTTTACTGCCTGAAGCCTGCCTTGAACCCTCACTGGCCTGCTCCTATGCTTGAACTCTGCTTCACCACCTTAACTCAGGACTACTAGAGTGGCTCCAAGGGCTGGCTTGCTGGCTTCTAGTTCAGGCCAATAAGGACATAACGGGCTCCCACCCTCCTGAGCTGCACCTGGACCCAGCCCAAGTGAGTCCTAACCTCCAAAGTGGTAGCCTTCCAGTCCTGGACACTTGGTAGTGGTGCAAAAGGTGCCCAGATAGCCAAATCCAAGACTTTGGACTTTTTGGGGTAAAACTGCTCTGAAAATCGAGGGAAGACCAGGACCAACCTGCACGTTGATCCACCTGAGATGCATCGCCAGTCAACCTGACTTTGCAGCTGCTCCAACTGCGTTCTGCTCTGCAGCAGCAAATCCTGTTCAGCGGCTCTCTGCCAAAGGGGTATATAGCCTCCTGGAACTCTTGTCGGCTACAGACTTCTGCTGAGTCCTGTAGGAGATTTTCGAGTTCCATAAAAGTGACTAAGTCAGCTTGACTTTGTTCAGTAGCTTCCCGACGACTGTCCTTCCTCGGACACCACCTGCAGCCTAGTCCCACTGAACCTTACCTTCTTAGTACTTTTTCACCAGAATAATTTCACCTAAATCCAAAAGCAAGCGCCAACCGGTTCCTAGTATCTGACCCCTGCTCCTTTGCGGTTGTCCATATTTTTCAATTTTGACTGGTCTCCCACAACTAGATGTCCACAGTTGGCATTTTGATCTTTTAAGCACTAGGTTTTACTGAAAACTTAAAAAGTTCATAACTCCGGTTTTACTGATTGGATTTTTTTTTATTTTGCTGTCAAATAATTAAAATGTGCCCTATTTTTGTAAATTGGTGTGAGATATTTCTTGTGTTGTGTTCTCGTTATGTTACTATACGTGTGCAGTATAAATACTTTACACATTTTCTCTATGTTAACTTTGACTGCTTTTTGTCCCAAGCTAACCAAGGGTAAGCACAGGTATGACTTTTTTTGGTTCACTCTGCCACAAATTGTGGCTGTTGCTTGACCGGGGCTCACACCCCCGTCAACCAACAAACCAATTTCTCACACCTACCATAGCATACCTATTGTGTACTCTCCAGGTCTCCAACAAGTATGAAGCCCTCTCATCCCTGGACCTGATGGATTGAACACCCAGCCCCTTTTGGATTGCTCCTTATTACTCAGGGGCCTGTCTCTTCCATGTGGACAATCTCCCTGTTGCCACTGCGGGCCCTGCTGCTTAGTTAAGCCTCAATGTAATTTAATGGAACGTGGCAGGTTTGCGGTCTAAAGTTCACAACACTGATTGGCTACATTTATTCAATCAGTATGAGAACATCTGCTGCCAGGAGACAAGGGAACTAGAATTTTGGCATATTAATGGGTATCCCACTTTGTGCAGTCCTTCAACCCAGTCACCCACAAGAAGGGCTAATGGGGCGTCAAAGAGAAACCTTTGGTTCCATCGAACTCATTAGCTTGACTGCCCGGGAACTGTACCACACTCCTTAATATCAAATATTATTGTTTATGTCACAAAAATCATTCACTCTTATGTTGGTACATTTTTAGCAAATTTTTCTGATTCTTCTATGACAAAGGATGTTGATTTGGAGGACCATTTGATGAAAGTAGAGGGTACACAGAAAAGGGAAACCTTGATGATGTGTAAAGTGGATCTTAATATTTGTTCATGTGATTCTAAACTTATGGCATCTTGTGGGCTCCAGGATGATTTAAATGTACCATTTACCTGTTTCAGACGTAACCCTTATGGGGATGCCCTGAACAGAATAATTTTATCAAAGAACTTATTTTTTGCACAGGATTTTAACACTACCATTGCTAAAGCAGTTCCAACCTTTAATGGCATTGGCTCTTACAGCACAATTGATCACATCTTCTTTTCATCACTTAGTACCCACCTTTTCGAACCACAAGGTGGTGACAAGCTGCAGTCGAGAGCGTAATCCACTCACATTGCAGCTGTCAATTGATTTTTTTAACAAAGATACTCAGGTTTCCCAAAAATCTATCAAACATATTAAGAGCAAGGGAGCCCACAGTAAGTGGAATCAGGGGGACAGGGTGCAATTCATGGTGGATTTAGTAGTAAACAAACAGGCACTAATTAACCAAAGTTTACAACAGGAGGGCACCCCTAAAGACATTATTCAGGCATTTACTTCCTTATGCGACTATATTTCATCAATGCTAAGCAAGAGCAAACCTCCAAGTTTGACCAAACCCCATTGGTTCAATCAAATATGTTCCAAAGATCACAAAAGTCAAAAGATAGCCCTCTGGAAATGATTATGGGATCATTTTAAAATAATCACAGCCAGGAAAGCCTTTAAGACTGCCATCTTAGCTAGGAAGACAGAAATCAGGACCAAAGCATTGGAAGACTTTGAGACAGCAAGTAATTTAATGGATCGTCGGGCTTTTTAAAAAGTAGTAAATGACCCTTTTTTTCTAGATATTATAGACGGCAGTTACACACTGTTTTACTGGTTGATGCTTGGGTTGAGCATTACTATATGTATTTTGACCCTATTCACATCAACCAGGCACCTCCTTCTGGAAGGAATTAGATACAGCCTTAAAGTCTCTGGCCGCTTGAGGCAATCAGTTGAAGTAAGAGATGTCATCTTGGCCATCTAAAGCAGTCCATTGGGGAAGGTGCCAGGTCTAGATGGAATTCCCTCAGATTTATTTAAAGAGCATCCTTTATTTTGGGCCCCGGAATTACAGATGTTCTAAGAGCCCATTCAGCCCAACTTGGTATAAGGCAGTAATTTTACGTATATTTAAAAAGGGAGATGACAATCATCCTGATACTGCCCCATTTTGCTGTTGAATTGTATGGTTACAGTCTTGGGTAGGGTAATATTGTCCAGACTCAAAGAGTGGGATGTTGAGAACTGAGTATTGTCAAATGTACAGTTAGGGTTTTGCCATGGTTTGGGCATAGTGGACCAGAGTCTCAACCTATATCTTATTACTCAGAAATATGTTAAGGCTAAGAAGGGATCCATACAGCTGGCATTTATCTACCTCACATGTGTCTTTAATACTGTTCAATGGTTCAAACTTTAGGACATTATGGAAGGTATGGAGACAGATAGAGCCTTAGATGATCTACTTTGCCAACTACATGGACAAACCTCACACGTTATAGCAGAGAGGGCGACCTTTCACACAAAATCAACTCCACAATGGGGGCTACACCAGGGTTGTCTATTGGCTGCCTTTCTTTTCTTATTTAATTTTAACAGCCTTGAATATTTATTGAGATATAGAGGTAGAGATTTGCCTAAGGCCAGCTCTCACCCTGTACACTATTTTCTGAGGATGACGCCGTGCTCATAGCCAGAATTGCCAATGAGCTGCAGACTCTCCTGAATGCCTTTAATATGTTTATGGATGATCTTGGGTTAAAGACAAACCTCTATAAGTCACTGATAATGAAATATGGACCTAGGTTTTCCAAATCTGGGAAATGTAGTCTTACTGGAGTAAAAATTATCAAAGTTCAAAACTTTACAAACTTGGGAATTCCATTCAATGTTGCATAAAATTGGAAGGTTTAGTTAAAAATTAGAGTTTTACTATTTCAAAGGTATGTTGATTCTATCTTCTGTTTGGCCAAAAAGCTGAGATGCAAACCACTTAAGGAACTAGTTCATATTTTTTAAAGTAAGTGCCTATCTATTGACACATTTGGAGTGGGTGTGTGGGGTTACACCGATGCCTGCTCCATACAAAATGCAGACATTTGGCTTTATCCCAACCCTCACCTTCGACCTTCTGTCATACCGAGCTAGTCCTCAGCTTCGGAAAGGATTACTTTAAACTACAACCCTTGTTATTATGGTGAAGAATCTGGGAGGAAACAGAAGTGCATTTTACCAAATCCATAATACTGGATTATCAGGCATGCAGTGGTTGTCTTATGTCAAGGAATATTTTAATGAACAGGGGATCCCATAGCTGTTTTTAAACCCAAGGAACTTTCAGCATTTGGCCCCAGCTAAAAACCTTGTTTTATAGCAGTGTTACAATGTACACATATCAGATCTGTATGCAGAGGATTTAGGTGCACCCCCTTGGAACTCCACTGTGTGCCCTACCCCAGCATTTTACCTCTAACCCATTTCTAACAAGTGGAACAGATTTCTTCTTATGAGGCAACATTTTAATTTATTCCAATTTCTGATGGCCTTTCCCATTCAGGATTTGTGTTTTGCATCACTCCTACATGGCCTTGTGGTGGCAGCTCTATACTATGCACAATGCACTGTATATTATTTTGTTCACTTTAAACTTCACAAAGGAAATGTTTTCTTTAAATTTATTTTAAGCCTAACATGAGATCCCTGCTTTTTTAAACCAACTAGTTGCACTGTTGGTATACTGGTGATGCCGCTCTACCCATCATGTGTAATTTAACCCTGTCATAACATACCCTGTGACAGATTTTGTACTGGATTAAATGCAACCAAGACTTCATGGCAACCTCCCTGGGATGCATGAGAGCAGCCTCCCAGTCATTTTCTTCCAGTTCACCCACATCCCTCACCCAGCAGTGTCTAAGGGTGTGTAGATTGTTGGGCATGTTGTTATTCAGTGTTCGATAAGTGAGAGAAATAGCCCCTTTAGATACTTCTTCTTGCAGTAGTCTCCCTTCTAGTGGGGCATGTTCTTGGATCTCAGGGCCAGAAAGGCCCTCGGCGACCCACCCACATTTTAGTTGTGCATATTTCAAGAACTGGGACTTGTGCAAATTGTATTCAGAACAAAAGTTTGTCCAGGTTTTGTGTTAGCAATTCTCCAGGCGATCCCAAGTAGTGGAAATTCCAATTAGATCCCATGCCTTAAAACCTTGTAGTTTCCTAATCTCACTGAGCCATGACCCCTTCCAATGTTTCTGGGCCCAGCCGATCATTTTTGTCACCCTTTCCCACACCGCTAAGGTCACCTGGGTCGCCGAAATCCAGGTTTGTGCACCTCTGCCACTGTAAAGGTTGTGTAAGTGAGAACAGTGAGTCAGGGTGCCCCTTTCAAGTCTGTATGTGGGGTTATCATGCAGCGTATGTGTCCAGTCATTAATTGGGATCAGGTGCGCTACCCAATAGTAGGCCTCTATGTCGGGGAGAGCTATCACACCATTGTAGGTGCTTCACTGCAAAGTCTTTATTGCTGTCCTCAGATAACCGCCCTGCCACAGAAGGGATCGCACACTTCCATCAATATTAGTAAACGTGTTCCTCTGGAGCAGGAAGTATTTATTCTGAAGGGCATACAGTAATTGAGGTAAAGTGATCATCTTGAAGAGGGCTGCCCGTCCTCATGGCGATAGGGGCAGATCTCTCAATCTCTCCACATCTTTCTGAAAATTAGACACCACTCTCCCAAGGTTCTGGCGATAGCAAGTATCTCTCTGGGGTGTGATCAAGATACCAAGGTATTTAAAGTCCTCGAGGGCCACCTCTAGGTTGTATGGCAAGCGGGGACAGTCTTATGTATGCCTCGACGACAATATTGTGGGCGTGTTTCATTTATTTTATTTCCTGAATGCTGTCAACATTCTTCTAGAATGTGGACGGGGGATGGTAGTCAGGGATTTGGTTATGTAAAAAAGTATAACATCAACGTGGAGAGATATTTTCTCCTGGATGCCTCCGATGGTTGAGGCTCAAAAGCCATGGATAGCAGGGTGCTTACGAATCTGTCATGCCAGAGATTCTACTGTAAGGGCAAATAGGAGAGGGGAGAGGGGGCAACCCTGTCTGGTCCCCCGTCCAATGGGTAGCTCTGATGACAACAACCCATTGACATGGACTGCTGCCCTCGGGGCTCGATAGAGAGTCTAAACCCAGTGCCTAAATTTAGGCCTGAATCCAAAATTGGCCAGTGTGCATTCCAGAAATGTCCAATGGTCCAGGTCGAACACCTTCTATGCATTTAGGGATTAAATAAACATGAGGAGATGGTCAGCTATGAACCTCTGACATCTAGTTATGGGTGCGTCGTAAGTTCAGTTGGGTGGAGCGCCCCAGCATAAACCATGACTGGTCCCTGTGGATGAGGGATGTTATGAATTGGAGCAGTTGTGTTGCCAATACAGAAGCCAGGAATTTGACCTCAATATTTAAGAGCGATATTGGGTGGTAGGAAGTACACCAATTGCGTGGTTTGCCCTCTTTGTGGATGGCTGTAATCGTAGCAGTCTGGAGGTCCAGGGGTAGTGTGCCTGTCTCATTTATTTCTTTAAAAAGATTCAATAGATAGGGAGCCAGGATATCAATATGTTGTTTGAAAAATCCAGCGGAAATGCTGTTAGGCCTCTGGGTTTTACCTGTCCTTAGCTTGGAGACCGCATCTTCTATTTCAGCACGGGTAAGATTGCTTTCCAGGTTTTCAGCCTCTTTGGGCCCTAGCTCCGGGGTTGGAATACCATCTAAATAATTAATGATGGTTACGTGATCACTTAACGGACGGGTCTTGTAAAATGCACTATAATAAAGTGGCGAATGCCTGTACAATCTGGGCATCCATAGTATGGGAGGTCCCTTCATCATCTTGGATCTCAGTGACCCATCTGGCCTCCATTTCCTTTTTGCTAATCCAGGCCAGGAGCTTCCCTGCCTTGTCCCTGACTTTGTATAAGTGATGTAGAGTCGCCAGCCTCTGGCATTGTCTTATGCCATGTTACAGTATTCTGTGCACAGGGCAGCTAGTTGTCTCAAGAGTAGGGGGCCTGGTGAGCGGACCGACTTCTCCTCTAGTTCGAGGATCTGGTGCTCTAATCCTTACAGTTCTGCCACCTCTTGCCTTTTTCTTTGTGCTATCAGGTTCTGTGCCCTGTCTCTTAGGACGGTTTTGTAAGCTTTCCATAATGTCACTTTTCATTCAACAGAGTCCATATGTTCATCAAAGAAGAGCTCAGTGTCTGCCCATGGGTGTCTGTCCACTTCCCTGCAATGGAGTTCCCAGCTGTTTAGTTTCTACCCCATATCCGGAGCTCTCGGTTTCACCCCTATTTGAATATAAAGTGTGAGTGATCAGACAGGCCCCTCGCCAGGTACTCTGTCCCGGTCACCTCTTCGAATACAAAGACATGATCTAACCAGGAGTAGATTCCAAGAGCCCCAGAGAAGTAAGAGTATTATTGGGTAGGGGGTTGTTGGCATCTCCACAGATCGAACAGTCCCAGTGACAAAGCGGGCCAATAGGGTACATTTCTCAGTTGGGGGTCGCAGCGGTCCACCTATATTTGCATCACATCATTAAATTCCCCTCCTAGAATATAGAGGGAATTGGGAGACTCCAGCAGGATATCTAAAACTTTGGCCAGTGTGGGGCCCTGAAGACGCATAGGAGGTGCATAAACACAAATCAAGGTAAGTTCTTGTCTATCCCATGTGCCCCTAATTTCCACATATTTACCCTGTGGGTCCATCTCTGAGTCATCATAAAGGGGGGAGATTTTTTAATCAATATTGCCACTCCTCTAGAACCAGTAGTGTAGCCCAAGTGGGCGAAGGCCACATATGCTTCTCTTTCCGGAAAGCGACACTGGGTTCCATGTAGGTATGTCTCCTGCAGCATGACTATGTCGGGATGTAAGTGGTTGATGTTGGTCGTCACCAACCCACATTTGATTTTATTTCCAAACCCATTCACGTTCCACATCAGCACCGTGAGCCCATGGATGGTATCAGTAGATGTAAAAGCCATTGTGTATTTGTGTTGTTTTCCTTCCGGCTGTTGCCTGCATTCCCCAGCTGATGTGTCGCCAGTTCTGCACATGCTCTCTGAAAATCACCACTACAACTCAGCTAGAGAAAAACACAGTAAAATTCACCTCCCCTATAACCAACTCTCCCCAGTCTCCATGACGCATCAAACCACATCAATGTATAACAACTGTGCACAAGAAAATTTGGAGAGGTCTGTCACCCAGCCCGAAGAACATTCAGAATTGTAAAACAATAAATCACATACAGAAACAGGAGAAGTAAATGGAGAAAGAGGAAGAAAGACAAAAGAAAGAGAGTGGGCAAAGCAATAGGCCTGTAGACAAGTGTCTAACAGTAGAGTTCCGCCTTGTTCTCCCAAATAGGGGGGGGGGGGTACCGTGGACCTCCATTGTCCGGTCACTGCCCGGACCTCTGGCAATAGGAATGCCACTTCAGAGGTTGGAGTATTCCAGATCTGAACTCTTTATCTGTGACTGCTATCCCTGGTTTGCCACGCCTGTTTCTAGTGCCATAATTTCAACAACAAGGGGATCTAAACTTTCCACTGCGAGGATTATTCCCCTCTACCTGACACTGACTTGTACATTCTGCCTAGGCTTCTTTGGGGCAAGTCTATTGTCTCCAACCGTGTCTGAGGACAATCCTCCTCTGTCTCTTGTCACTTTCTGCTGATACAGCGTATCCTCTCTGGACGGAATGGGTCTTTGGCTCTTTCTCCATTTTTATTGCTGTCTGGTCTTCACTGGCCCCTGGTTCTTTAGACAGCTGCTGACTGGGTTGCCTATCCTGCCTTGGTAGGAATCTGGGCCATTCCTCCAGCCAGGCCCATGCCTCCTTCGGTGTCTGGAAGAAGAGGGACCTTCCTTAATATGAGACCTTTAGTTTGGTGGGAAACAGCAACATGCATTTGGAGTTGGAGGGCACACAATTTGTTTTTTACTGAGTCAAATGTGTGGCACTGATGTTGAAACTCTCGGCTGTAATCAGGAAACACCATAATGTTGGAGTTATCATGGTGTAGGTTCCCCTTGTGGTGGGCCTTGCAAGGGATCATGTCTCTGTCCAGAAAATTAAGAAATATTGCTATTATGAGGTGAAGCCCCAAGGGGAGGTTTGGCACTTTCTACTACAAAGCATGTGGAGAACTTGTCTGAGGGGAAGTGGTCAGTAGCCAGTTGGTCAGGAACTCATTGGTGTTGGTGCCCACTACTTCCTCTGGCAAGCCAATAAAATGGAGGTTATTTCTACATGCTCGATTGTCTGCTTCTTCCAGGCAACACATGATCTGCATTAGTCTTGCGGTTCTCCTCCATTCCTTTCTGGAGGATATACACCATGTCCTCTAACATGAGAGTCTAGTCTCGGCTGTCGTCACCTTCTCAGATACATTACTTAGCTCTCGGCACAAGAGAGATACTTCTGAGGCATACCTTGTCTATCTTGTCCTCATGGTCCTCCCTAGAGGACTTGATCACCTGGAGGAGGGTCACATTGTTAGGTATGGAGGATGTGTCGACTACCTGCTCCAGTGGGGGAGGAGGCACAGCTTTGCTGTATCTGTTCATTTTGCCTTGTCGTGCTTGTCTTTGCCCTGGTTCCAGGTGCTTTCCAGTCAGTTTCAGTGGAGGACGCAGTGGACGATGTAAGATGGGGAAAGACTTGTATTGTTGCTTTTTCTCTGCCGCACAATGGGCGCAAAAGCTCAGTGCTAGCACACCCTCTGATTCATTTCTCCTTTCTGTTTTTCTAGTCGACATCTCCCGCTAGAGTGCCAAAAGTTGGCTCTGTACACTAGGGGGTGCCCTCACAGGCTTCAGCCATGACCACCTTCTTCGGTGTGGTTTGTGTCCAGTCTACCCCCAATCATTGTCATCCATTGACCATATATATAGGAGTCCCAGAAGTCACCAGTGCCCCAGGTCAGTGCCAGTCACAGGAGCACTCATTAGGCTCAGGGGACCGGCTGCTCCGTGATCTCACCACAGAGCAGGCCCACAAAGTCTCCAGAAAGGCCCAAAAGGGAATCCCCCTCTCCGACTGCCTCAGAAGCTGGCCCTATGCGCCGCCCACGCAGCACTACACAGGCCCCAAGCAGAGCTTGTACTGGTTCTTGATAGTGCCGCCTAACCTGTTCAATCTCTGGTGCACCTGGTCTGGGCTCAATCTCAACATGTCACGCAGGGCCCTGTGTTCCTAGGACAGGGCTCAGAATCCACCTTTCAGCCCCATGACCATCGCACTGTCTGGATTTCTATAACCGCCAAGTGTTCGGCTGTTCCTGGGCACAGCAATTCCAAGGGACTGTTTTTTAATCAGTGCCCTCTGTACCTGTCCAGTATATCAGCAGGGGGGGTTCCCAAAAAGTTAGTCAGGCCGTCTCTGTTTTGTTAACCCCAGAGTTAGGGCACCCAACGTCTCTCCGGCCCAAGGCCTGCTCTCTCTTGAGCCTACTGTCTGTTTTATCTTGCTGGACCTCAGCCGCGCTGCCCCCGTCACCGCTGCACCTGGCAGGCCCCCACCAGGGGAAAGGAGAAGTTTTGGCATTGCAGGGACAGGTGTTCCTAGAGTGCTGCTCCAGTGGTCTGTTATTGCTTCTAGTGTATAGTTGCTGGAGGGGGGGTTCCAAAGTGTCTGTGGATGGTGCTCAGGCTAGCAATCACCACTTCCCTTCTCTGTGGGCCCCTCCCCTCATCAGGCCTCTCCCGAAGCCAACCGAGCTGGGCCTCAGTTTCTCCTTCTCACATGCATGGCTTCTGGTGCTTCTCCCCCGGCTCGGGCGGCTCCCCCTCCCGGCGGGCCCATCACGCTGGGCCTTGCCCGCACAGCCTCTACCGCCCGCGTGGCCCTACGGTTGTTTGGCAACCCCTGTCAGTGGGAGCTGGCTCAGGCCGGGCCAGGCGGTACACAAAGGCTGGTCTGTTATGCTGGTGTCAGAAAGGCAGATACCACAGCCTATGGGAGTGGTGGGTGGCGTCCAGCCCTGAAGCTCACCTCCAGATAAGCATCCTCAGCCACATTTGGCACCCCTTCACTGTCCGTCATAGAGAGCCTCAGCTGCTTGGCCTCTATTGCCCGCGCCACCCCTAGCACAGCTCAGCCCATCACCAGGGTAGAGGGGTCAGATCAGGCACTCCCGAGAGTCGCCATGATAGTCCATTGCTGCGGGGGAGGGACCCACCTCTGTTTATTTTGTGGCGAGTGTGTGGTCAGGCCTGGATTACTTCATTCAGTGCATGCTGTCATCTTGTGCCTCCTCCAGTGGCCTGGATTTATTTGTCCCCCAAACAGCAATTTACAGCAGGTCCTAGAACACCACCCACTGCATAGCCGCTCAGTGTCGCAGTGTCGGCATGTAGAATATTGAGGCTGCTGTGGATGTCTCTTATAGTGGCAGGATTTTGTGGTGAATTTAATGTCACCAGTTGGAGCTCTCTGAAAATGCGACTATTCGACCATGTTGTTGACCAAACACCCAAACCTACCATTCTTAACCTAACTATAACTAAATTATCATATGCTCCATCTCTAACATACATACTTATCATATATATTTAGCTAACTAAACTACATACAATCCTACCTACCTCACCTACCTACAATACCTATCTAGAAATATACCCTATTTTACTTACCATAAATTACTTAACCCACCGTACCTATTCACCATACTCACTGAACTAAAATACCATACCGACTTGTCTTCATACCTACTTTCCTACACATACCAACTTTTCAAACCTATCACACCCTACCAACTGTAACTACCATGCATACAAGCCTACCATACCCACAGTATACCTTACCTATTATAACTTACCTTCTACAACTACCATACATAACCACCTACATACCATACCTATTTTGCCTAATCTTCCATACGTAAACTACCTTAGCTAAATTTCTTCCCACCTCTGCAGTGTGTGTATCTCACACCTGCCCTGGGTGGTAGTCTTGTGAATAGCTCTAGTTATGCCTATGAGTTTTTCTAGTAATGGCATGAAGTGCTCCATCCTGCTATTGAAAAAGGGAGCTGCATTGATCTCAAATGTTATAGACCAATTTATTTCAATGACCTCCACCGTTAAAATGAGAGTGAGAGTAATTTTTAAAAGATTAAGGGAGTGGGTGCACGATAGTAACGTATTATCTCCCTGCAACTAAGGGTTCAGAGAAAGGCTGGGCACATCGAAACAGTGCTTAAACCTCCATCTTTCAGTAGATAAATATGCTGTAGCTAAGCGCAGTCCTTTGTTGCTAGCTTTCATGGACCTGTCATCTGCCGTTGACAAGGTTAACTGAGTTAAGTTATGGTCTTTTTCAGAACTAGGGATTGATTCAACGATTGTGTAGTTCTTAGATTTTCTGCAGCAGAATTTGACGAATAGGGTTAGATTTGGGTCAAAAGGGGAGCTGTCTGATCCTTTCATCCTACATCATGATGTGAGGCAAGAATGATTGTTAGCTCCTTTATTATTGAATGTGTATATTAGCAAACGTAACACTGTTTTTAAAGAAGTAACGTCAGATGGCCCTTATGCTAACTCACTCCCTATTCGGGTACTCTTAAGTGCAAAGATGCTGTGCATCT
The DNA here is from genome assembly GCF_031143425.1 of Pleurodeles waltl. NCBI lineage: Eukaryota > Metazoa > Chordata > Amphibia > Caudata > Salamandridae > Pleurodeles > Pleurodeles waltl. The sequence goes on along the minus strand of NC_090444.1, from coordinate 419,370,441 downwards.
TGCTCGCATCCCAAACCCTCTGCATTCATTGATGGTGTTTTTTTCTGATTTAATGTTGCATCTTGATCCGTCTACCAAATTTACCAAATCACACACCATGGCTTGTGGCTCTAAACATTAGTTGCCGCAAGCCCTTTGTATTAAAGGGAACAGACCAGAAAGTGTGGCCAGCTTTTCTTATTTAGGTCTAGTATTTGAATCTAGTGGTCTTAAGTATAGGAACGCTAAATTTATGCAAGCAGCATGCTCATTATTTAACATTTGCCCGGTAGTGTGGGGCAATCTGATTACCCCTCTTTTGGAAATATGTAAGAAACACTGTGTTCCCACAGCGAGCTATGGAAATGGGGTTTGGGGGCTATGCGTATTATCAGGTATTGCAAGTTGTGGAAAATAGATTTTGTAGGTGCCTTTTTCCCTTCCTCACTGAACATCCCACTATATTTGTCATGAAGAACTCGCCTTACCATAGTTGGAGGATTACATTCAGCTAGGGCTCCTTCTGGTATGGCTTCCCATTTGGAATGACTCACGGGCTACTTTTAGTCAAACCACTACCTGCTGTGTGAGCATGGCATGAATATTCCTTGCCATAGTTATGTTGAAAAGTATTTTGCTGACCTAGGCCGATCTTCTTTGTTTGATAATCCAAGACTACTTGCAAGAGTGATAAATCATTGGCTAAACATATGTTTTTAAATAGAGGTTATACGCAAGGGTAATGATTGCAATTAAGAAAGCACTTAGAAATTATGTCAACTTAAAGACATATTAGTCTGGTACTGTATCTGACATATGTATTTTATAGCAGGGCGAGAGCTCTGCTGATTAGATTCAGAGCTGGCACCATATGTCAGTTGTTATGTTTCCATTTGGGATATTCCATTTGGGATATTTTGGTGATTTGGAGGGGAATATGGATTGGTGATTCGACCTCACTGTAATCTCTATTGCATTTTACAAGTACACGTTTTATAGTGTTTACAGATCAAGATTTGTATTACCTTTACCAAGAAAGCACAATGTTCAGCAATGTAGAGTTGCTCCCCGTTTTTTACAACTTTTACGTAATAATGATGTCTGTTTTAGTTTGCCATGTTTTTTAAAATCTGCAGTAGTTTATCGCAAATGTATGAGTTCATTGTATTGAAATGCACTTATTAATTATGGTTTTCTTTTCTTTTGATATTTGTTTATTTTTAAATATTTTTATTTGCGTTTAAAAACGAGTGGAAGGGACAGATATAGGATACAGTACACAGATAATGATTAGCGGGCAAGCAAATAAATCCTAAATTCATTGAAAACCTCCCTGATTTATAGATCAATCCTGTCAAAATCCATTATCGCAACACATCTTCATAAAGTGCATAACATACAGTATTAAATAGTGCAAATAGCAAATGAAAGTGTAGATATCTGAGTGACCTCAGATGGCTCTTGGTATTTGCCTAAAAATGGAGCAAGGTGTAAGATCATCTCCAAACCCTGAGTTATTCTTAGCACTGATCCCAGATCCTAACTAGAATCAGGACATTGACAGCTCTTTTTGCAATACATAGGATGCATTACACTGAAAGTGCAAACAGCGAGCATAAAGGAGGTATTATTGCTAATGTGAGATCAACCGCGTCTGAGCGTTGGCTAAGAAGTAGCAGAAAATATATCAACCGCACGCATCCATACACCTTCTATCCACGCACCAAAATTCCAGTGTGTGGATAGAAGGCAAACCCTTCATCACAATTATCAAATGAAATAACTAGTTCAAGCTGTCATACATCTAGTAATAGAAGACCAGATGTGACCCCCTGCCTCTGAGCCTCATGCCCCTTACATTTGTACAATTGGTCTCCAGGTTATAGATTGACAGCAGGCTGGTCCTCCGTTCTGCGAACGTAGGTGGCCCTAAATGTAACCAATTAGAAGCTATACACATATGTGCCACTGGCATGATGATAAATGCAAAATATGATTCTTTGCACAAAATCTTAGTGCTATGAAAATCCTTACTACCCCTAGTAACATCATTGCAGGAGTAATTTGCACCCCTATGACCGTGTATTTAAAAGAACCAATATCTTGTAGGACAAAGTCCAGATTTGAACATGAAAAATATATGTGGACAATGTCAGCTTGATTGGCTCCACATCTATGACTTCTGCTGTCAGACCTCTTACCCTATTTATAAATTTGAACTGAAGTACAATAAAGATCAAATATAGTTTTGTAGTTCTGACTCTTTAGCCCCGTCTGTATTCAGTATTTTGCTGCTAAGATCTAGTGACTCCTGGAAGAGCAGCCCTTCAGTCCCAAGTCACTTTTCCCATTTAGCATTTTTAGACTCTACATCATCTAGCAAACCTTGTAATAACAAAGATTAGATTGTACTCTAACCCCTTTATCCACAGCATCTATTAAAGGGACCAGGCTAGGTGAAAATTGGTTCTGAGTTAATTTAGGAAAGCCATGGATCTGTAGAAAATTAAAAAAGTCTGCCCCGGTCATACGTTTCTTGACCATCGCTGAAGAAGAGCATCTGCCCTTCAGGACTGTGACACCATTCTGTGTCCACCATCTCCCTACTGCACCAGGAAATGGCTCAGGTAAGGCTGGTGACCCCCACAGAGGTGTATTATAATTACATTTCAGAAGCAGAACTGTTCTTTTGACCTGTCGCCAGACCTTGCACTTTGTTTTCTTATAATAATTGGGCTCAATATTTTTCAGGAGCCAACCCTTGGCCTCCGTGCCTAGTGTTGACTCATAAATTGATGGAGATTCCGCTGGGTTTAAAATTGCCGTAGTGCCCGTGATCAAAATACCCAGATGTTGAAGCATACAAGACCAATAATACAATGTAAAATTCGGGACAGCCCAACCCCTTTGGTCCTTAGGCAATACCATAAACTTAGAAGCTCTTCTGGGCCTTTTAAATTCCCAGAGGAAACTGAAACACACACTTTCAAATTTAGCCAGCCAAAACTTGCTAACTTCCAGGGGATAGCTCTAAATAAATATAGCAGCTTGGGTAAAATGACTATTTCAGCACATTGCACCTCCATACCAGTGAGAGGTGTAAATAATTGATTCGCCTAGTTTCTGTCTTATCTGGCCTAAGAGAGGAGCCAAGTTCAGGCTGGCCAAGTGATCTGCATCTGATGAAATCCGCACCTCAAAATATACAGCTTCTTCAACTCATCAAGAATCCTTGAAATGAGTTCCTTTTCTACAAATAACCTGGGTCTTTTCCTCATTAAGTTTATAACCGGAATACACCCCAAAAGACTTTGCTTACTTCTCTATCTCCAAAAAGGCCATTGAGGGATTAGAAATAGTAACTCCTATATCGTCCGCGTGGCCCCGGACTTTATGTTTTAATTGATTCACCTCCACCGGGGAGATCCGGGGTTTCATCTCTAGCAGACTGATGAAGGGGTCAATGTGAAGAGCGAATAGCAGTGGAGAACATGGACAGCCTTGCCTGGTCCCTCTCGTTATAAATATTTTTTTCTGACTCATTCCCTATAATTCAGAGTCTTGCACTAGTGGTTTGATATAGTGTGCCTCACTAGGCCTAATAAACCTAAGGCCAAATCCCTGCCATTCAAGAACTGGCCCACAGATAGCCCCATGATACCCAATCAAATGCCTTTTTAGCACTAACACCTAGGTACATTTCTGTCTTTGTGGCGTCAGCAATGTCGAATAGTGCAATTGCCCTCCTGACATAGTCTACCGTTCCGAGACCTAGGACAAAGGTATGTTGCAATTTTGTGATACTAGAGAGGAGATAACTCTGCAGAGGTGGCTGGCCAATACTTTGGCATATATTTTGGCATTGCAGTTGATTAAAGAGATTTGTATGTATGACCCTGAGTTTAACAGGGGTTTCCATTTCTTCCTAAATATCACAATATTAGTTTTGTCCTAAGATAGAAGGTTCTCCCCTGCATGAGCTCTCAGAAAGTTCTAGAGCAGGTCCTGCTTGATTTCTTGAAAGAAGGTCTTATATAATTACAGAGGTAGATTGTCTGGGCCTGTAGGTTTACCCACAGCTAATGAATTGATTGCTTATTAGACTTCATCAGCTGATTTTAATGCCTCCACGGCAGCTCGATCCTCTGAGCTAAGTTGATTTCTATTGATTGCATTTACCAGGTTACCAGAGCCAGCATGGGAGGTAGTGGCCTCTTCTGAGTACAGTTCCTGATAAAAGTCTCTAAAGACCTTAACTATTTCAGTGGGAGATCCAACTTTGTGCCCTTGACGGTCCTGTATAACCCCTATACCTCTTTTAAGCTCCCTCTGCCTAATACAAAATGACAGTAAATGTCCCACATTTTCCCCAAACCTGTCGTACTCTGCTCTACAATTCAGAAATTTAGCAGCGGTCACCTTTCCAAAATGCAGCAGAATTCTGACTTTCAAGAGTGTAATGTGCTGATGAATCTCAGTACTATCAAGTTTCCCAGCTATTAGCTTTATATCCTGCTCCTCTGCCAGCGACAAGAAAGCATGAAGACCCTGGATCTCACTATGCCTCCATTTTTGCTTAGATAGGGAATAACTCAATGTTTCTCCCCTGATCACAGCTTTCAAGGTGTCCCATACCATTCAGTCGGTGGTGGTGCCCTTATTAATGGCTAAAAAGTCACCTATCCGGTCAAGCATATGCACTACATACTCTGCACTACGAGCAATTTTCTATCAAAAGACCAGTTGGTACATGGTCTGATAAAACCTATCAGTGATACTTCCAATGCTAGCGAGTTATGGTCAGAGTGAGCCTTAGGAAATCTCTTAACCGTTGACTGGTGATGGAGTGTAATTCAGATGAAAAATGAACTAAATGCACCAGTTTATTGTAGGGGGCAGAGAAGAACGTGTATCCGAAGCCTGGGGCCAAATGTTCATCCCCAATATCCACCAATCCGTGACCCTGAACCAGTTGTTGAAGTACCTTCAAAACTAAAGGTTTCCTACCAGTGTATGACTGCATGCCTCCTAAGTTTGCTTTGATCTTTAAATATATGTTTATCCCCGCATAAAATAAGAGGAGTTGGGTGGGAGGATAATTCCACATTTAAAAAATTGTAGACATGAGACTCATCCAGATTTGACCCATAGACAGAGCATGGTGTAACCCCACCCCATTCAACACTCCACGATAACTCACCTACCCTCTTTATCAGTGGCACTCTGGATCACTGAGCGATTAGATTGTCTAGCAAGAATGGCCATGCACCTGGATGTTAAGCCCTGCCGAGTGCAAGTTATGAGTGAGAACCTCAGATCTGCAAAGAGTGCCCTCTTATCCCAGTGAATACGTGTTTCTTGGATGCATGTGATATATGGTTTCATCGTCCTTAGGCCTAATGCCGTCTTTCTCCTCTTGGCCCTGTCATTCAGACCACAGATAATGATTATGCATATGTGGATATTACTGCCCATCACTTCTGACAGATAATGACCAAGCCCTGATTGCGACACCAAGGCATGGACACCTATCACCAAAGCATGTCCACTACAGATACTCACACAGCCCCCAAACCAAATATCACACAAGGACCTAGACAAGAATGCAAGCACTGGAGTACAGGGTCACTCACACATTGCACACAATGGCATACACAGATGCAATAATCATGTCTTTACACCCCTGCAGGACCCCTACCCAACATCACCGGACAGGAGGTTCCAGACATATCCAGTCCCCCCACAGAACAGGCCCACAGTGATGACAACAGTTCTGCACAACTGGATCAAGATGACTAGCCCGGCCCATCTGGGACCTCGGGACAGTCAGTTCCCCTGACACTGGCACAAGCCACCACAGAGCCTCCCCTCTCAGGAAACACCACCACAGCACCCACCCAGCGGGCCCATCCCTCTGTCCCCAGGACACGTTTAGCAGCAGTGTGTCCACCACTACAGGGAACCCAGGCAAACCCACCACCCCAAGAAAATCATGGACCTGGGGTCAGTGACAGTGGGCACACGGTTCAGGGGACAGAGAAACAGGAAAACAGGGGAACTGGGAGGACTGCTGTGCGACAGGGGGAGGACAGGCCCAGGGAACCCACTCTCCACGAGGCCCTCTCCAACATCATGGGAGCATACCATCATTCCCAGGAGACGATGGCAACGGTACTGGCCAACTTTCAGGAGACCCAGCGGCTGCAGGAGGAACACTATCTGGGGATCAGGGAGGAACTGAAGTCCATTAACACCACCCTGGTCACCATTGCAGGGGTGCTGTAGGACCTTGTCAAAACCAGGAGGGACACTGTGACACAACAAGGGGCCCCTGACACTAGCCTTGATGATGACCAGCCCACCACCTCCGCCGGCGCTAGTGGACAGGAGTCACCGCCACAGGTCCACAACACCAGCACCCCATACCCTGCAGATGGAGAGCCACCCCGCATACGGTCCCTGAGATCCAGGAACAAGACAGAGAACAATGCCAAGACCCCCGCCAGGAAATGAGACCCCCCTGAATGTCACCCTTCTGTCCCACTTTGTCAACTTGTCCATCCTTCAACTGCCCTTGCTCCACTTCCTATGCCCCTTTGGACAATGCACCTGTGAAACAAATAGACTGGACTCTGCCATGGACATTCCTCCACCATGACCCCTGCCCATTTTACAACCCCCTCCACTTATTTGCACAGAAATAAACACACATCAATCACAAAACAATCTGGAGTCAGTCTGATCTTTCACAAATGTGGAATTTCAATAACTATGGAATATAGCAATGTAAATTTAATTGTCCACATACCGATGAAACACAGCTGTAGGGCTGGAGGAAATATAGCAGAGGTCACAAAGTGGGGCCCACATCTGTTAAATGGAAAGACAAAGTGACAAGTCAGGGTCCAGACACTGAGTGAAAATGACAGACTTATGATAGGTCAAACAATAGTATGAGATGTGTGAGGCAGTGACAGTGACATCTTCTTACCTGTGTCTCACTGGAAGTATTGCTGGATAACGTTGTTTCTGATGTCGATATCCTCTTCTTCTGCCTCCTCTTCTTCACTGTCCACAGGCTCCACAGCTGCCACAAGACCTCCAGCTGGACCATCCTCTTGCAGAAAAGCCACCTGTCGTCGCAAAGCCAGGTTGTGCAGCATACAGCAGGCCACAATGATCTGGCACACCTTCTTTGGTGAGTAGTAGAGAGAACCACCTGTCATATGGAGGCACCGGAACCTGGCCTTCAGGAGGCTGAAGGTCCGTTCGATCACCCTCCCAGTTCGCCCATGTGCCTCATTGTAGCGTTCCTCTGCCCTTGTCCTGGGATTTCTCACTGGGTTCAGTAGCCATGACAGGTTGGGGTACCCAGAGTCACCTGCAAATGTCGAGGGACAACTGTTAAGAACACACTAACCCGTAGGGACTTTGAGGCCTGTATATACAAAGCTTCCTTACATGTTCTGCATCCAATGCCAGTTTCCCTTGTTTAGTAATGTCAGTATAAGCGAAGTCAATTCCAGGTCTAAGATTAAGTATTCCCTTATCTATTTTAGCTTTAATTTCTCTTCTCCTTTCTTCTGTGTTATCTTTTTCTTTATTCTGTTCTTCTCTACATGTGTTAGTTACAAGCAAGTCAATGTAGGCTCAAAGAAACCCCTTACTAAAACTATGTTATTATCCTTGGCTATTTTATTCAAATAACCATAACAGGCACAAAAGAAAACACCACATCGAAGTTAGAAAAGAAAAACTGAATATATTCTTGGTTATAGAAACGTGTTGGCCAAAGTCTACAACTTATTGCGTAGACTAAAGGTAAGCTATGGTAAGTAATTCCTTTCTCCACAGAGGCTGGAATCTGCATGCAGGCATAACAGTCTTTTGCGTCAATCACCTCAACATACACACGCAATAAGCAATAGCGATATAAGCAACAGAAGACATTAGAAGAAAGCTCTTTTTCTTCATGTAAGTATTTGACATCTATCTTAAACCTATCTATTGCTGAAAATGTAGTAGTAGTCTCTAAAGAACTGTCAGTAGTGAGTGTCTCTGCAACATGGTTGGCTCCATTCGTCTCGTAAACAATCGCACAAATAACAATAAACATACTGTCACACAAACGACCGCCAAACAAATACCTATACATTTACAATGACTATTTTTAGCTTTTTGATTGCTAAAGTTTCCCATGATCTATAGAGTACCAGAAATAGAAGTTAATAAAATATGATTATGCAGCAATAATAAAAACAAAAGACAAACATTTTCAAAAATTTCAAATTTGCAGCATCAATCAATCCCTCCTAACTTTTTTTCAAAAGTTCATTCACACTATCAAGAATCTCCTTGTCATATTTTGGTAAAAATCTGTCAAGACCAGCATAGCAGCTTGTCAAGTCAGGTTATCTAAGTCTCTTTAGGTGTAACTTTATAAAATTCTTTCTTTTCAAAATTCAACTTGACATGAGTTCTTTTCTTTGTCTCTTCAAGTCGCAAAATATGAATTCGGAATATCTCTTTCAAAACAAAAACTCAAGAATTCTTCTTTCTATTCATTTGTAGTTACATATGCCCATTCCGGTCCAGAATATCTCCTGCTTGCAACTCTCTTTCTCTTTGGTCTTTCACTATTTCTAATTTCTTCTTCACTGATGTGTTCTCCTTCATTCAGCTCTTTGTCATCCCGAATTGGTGGAATCACATTTATCTTCTCTCCTTTTGAGTTTTCCTCTGGCCAATTATCACCTTTCAATCGCCTTCTTGTCAATATTCTTTTCAAAATTGAACTCAAATTATTCTCTCCTGACGTTCCTGCAATTGGCTCAGGAGGAGTAAAACCCACTTGGTCAGGATCTGTCTTGACTCACTCTCCTTTGGGGTCAGTCACTTGTTCAGTCTGGCGTGTCAGACCACCTGCTTCTAAGGACACCCTCCTCTGAACAGAACTTCTTTCAACCAGTATTTTTCTTTTTTCTCCTTGCACCGGTTGTCTCACCACTTCATTTGTGGATGATTCACCTTCCTCCAGGATTCTGTCTCTTTCATCTGTTACAGGAATAGGTAAATCAGTTTGAACATTTCCATGTATTGTCTCCAGTTCTTCTCTTTCTTGTTTTTGCCATGGAATACGCTTAGCTGCAGGCAGCCTCAACAGCTCATCTTCTTGCTCTGTTGGATTGTTCATCTTCCGAGTATGGCTTGCATGCACCCAGTTCCGAAAACCTGCACACTTCACAGCTGTCATCGTTATCAGTATCAACTGATAAGTGCCCTTTCACCTTGGCTCCAAGCACGACTTCCTTACGTGCTTATGAATGACGACCCAATCACCAGTTCTCAGGTTATGTCCCTGACCTTGAGACTGTTGAATTGTTGTTGCTTCCACCTGATGAGAAAAAGATCGAACCACATCAGCAAAGCCTTTGCAATAATCTAACACCATGTCATCTGTAATATTTACAAGCGCATTTGCAAGAATTTCTGGCAGTCTCATGGCTCTCCCCATCAACATCTCATGGGGCGACAACCCTGTCTTCTTATCAGGGGTACTTCTCATTGACATTAGAACCTATGGTAAAGCATATGGCCATTTCAAATTTGTTGATGCACACATCTTTGCAAGTCTGGACTTTAGAATTCCATTTGTCTGCTCTACAAGTCCTGAAGCTTCTGGGCGGTAACTACAATGGAGTTTCTGCTGAATGTTTGAAGCTGAACATGGAAACTATATCACTTCAATTATTGAAGTGGCTTCCTCTATCTGATTCTAAAGAGACTGGGAAACCAAAACGTGGAATCAATTCTCTAAGTAGTAATTTAGCTACTGTGTGACTATCATTTCTCTTTGTAGGGTAAGCCTCAAACCATTGACTGAAAATGTACACAATTACCAACACATACTTCAAGCCAGCACATGCAGGCATCTCAATAAAATCCATTTGCATTCTGTTGAATGGACCTCCTGCAATGCCAATGTGTCCCGTAATGACCAATGTCCCTTTACCAACTTTCATCTGCTGGCAGACAATACATCTATGGCAAACTACTTCGGCAACTTGTCTAAATTTCAGGTTAAACCAATGTTGCTTAAAACTCTTAATCATTGCATCCCTTCCTATGTGTGCTTGACCATGGTAGTATCTAGCCATTTGAGTCAGCAAACTGTTTGGCGGAACCACCTTCCCTTCTGCTGTCACCCAGATATCATCCTCCCTCTGAATGCATTTAAGTTTCACCCAGTCTTTGCGCTCTTCTTTAGGAACATTGTCTTGTAGAGCTTTCAGCTTCTCCAAAGTATCAACAGTTTGCATAGCGAAATTTGTGTAGACCTCACCATTTTCAGGCACCAATTCTCAATTTCCCTTGAAAGAAATACCATTCAGGGCGCAGAGTTTTGCAACATTTCCCAAAGTCACATAATTCTGTCCTTTTTGGTGTGCACTGCATTTCAGCACAGCAATTTTCTCAGGTTTCTGAACAGCTTGTAACAATTCATAAATTCTTTCACCATTTCTTACAGGTGAACCAGAAGAAGTTAGGAAACCTCTCTGTGACCATATCTGACCAAAATCACGCACAATGCTGAATCCATATTGACTATCTGCATAGATTGTTACTTTCATCTTATCTGAAATCTGGCATGCTCTAGTAAAAGCCACCAACTCTGCAATTTGTGCAGAAAATACTCCTTGAAGCCACAAAGCTTCCAGTATGCCAGTAATGTTACATACTAGATATCCTGCTCTCAATGTACCCACATTATCTCTTAAGCAGGAACCATCGACAAAGATTATTTGATCATTGTCTTCTAGGCAGGTGTCTCTAATACCTGTCCTTGGTTTTGTGCATAATTCTGTAATTTCCAAAGAATCATGTTCAGTATCATCCAATTTATCTGAACCAATTCTTTCAACCGGGAGTAAAGTTGCTGGGTTAAGCATTGTACATCTTTTAATTGTCACATTAGGAGCTAACAGAATCACAGTTTCATAACGTGACAATCTCACATTGGTCAGGTATTGTGTCTTTGAATGTGTCAACAGAATTTCTATTGAATGAGGCACCATCACAGTAAGAGGGTATCCCATTACAATAGCCTAATTTTGAGCAATACTCTGCTTTACTTCTGCAACAGATCGCAAACATCCTGGTAAGGCTGCTGTGACTGGATCCAAAGTAGCTTAAAAATATGCTACTGGGCGATTGACACCACCATGTGTCTGCGTCAAAACAGACAAAGAACATCCATCACGTTCATGACAAAACAACAGAAACCTTTTTGTGTAATCAGACATACCTAAAGCTGGAGCTTGACACAAACTCTCTTTCAGTTCAGTGAATGCTTTCATACACTCTGCATCCATCATTATAGGATCGGAAACATCCTTATGTGTCATTCTCTAAAGGGGTCTTGAGATAGCTGAGAAATTTGGAATCCACTGACGACAGTATCCAAATATTCCCAAAAACATCCTCACATCTTTTTGTGTACTTGGTCCTTTCATCTGCAGAATCGTCGCAACTCTCTCCCTCTCCCTTTCTCAATCAGATGACCCAAATATCTCACCTCTTTCAAACAATACTGCAATTTAGTAGGGTACACTTTATGACCATTGTCTCCCAGGAAATTCAACAACGCACTTGTATCCATTTTACATCCTTCTTTTGTCTTTGATGCAATCAATGAATCATCTATGTATTACACCAATGTTGATTGGTAAGGCATTACCAATGACTCCAGGTTCTTTTTCAAACTTTGATTGAAAATCGATGGTGACTCTGAAAACCCCTGTGGAATTCTACACCAACCTTGGGCTCTGCCCAAGAATTTGAAACAAAAGAGATATCTACTGTCCTCATGAAGAGGCGCAGAGAAAAATGCTTGACACAGATCTAGCACAGGAAACCACTCAGCATCACATGGAATCTGGAACATGATCACAGCTGGATTTGGCACAACTGGACAACACTTGATCACAATATCATTGATTTTTCTCAAATCCTGCACAAAGTAAATTTTCCCACATGGTTTTCTCAAACCCATTATTGGTGAGTTGCACGGACGACTCATCACCTCTTTCAGGACTCTTTGCTCTAGAAACTGTTCTATCAAAAGTCTTATACCTTCCATTGCCTCATTTGTCATTGGGCACTGTGGAGTCTGAGGAAACAACACATTTGGCTTTACTACAGCTCTGACTGGTTCCACTCCTTTAATCAACCCAATTTAATTCCCTGAAAGATCCCAAACTCTAAACTTAACAGTCTTCTTTAAATCAATTGGAAGATCCTTTATCTCAAAAACTTGAAATAAACTAATCAAATCAGTCAAAGTGTTTTCTTCGACTTCTGGCTCATTGAGACTAATCAAAGGAAACTCCTCAGACACTGGCTCATTGTTAGCAGTAAGTGTTGAATCATCATCATCACTGTTTGTCTGAATCTCAATTCCTTCGACTGAACAAGTAATTGAACACTTTGTTTTGCACAATAGATCTCTACCCAGGAGTGACACAGGACTGGAATCACAAACCACAAATGTATGTAAACCCTTATAATTACCAATTTTAACAATGACTGGTTCTGTAAGATGATTTGTCAAATGTTGGTTTGCAACTCCCACAATCTGAACTGTTCTCCCTGACAAAGGTAAATCTGGAACCTCTACTGATCTCACCACTGAGCATGTAGCTCCAATATCAACCAGGAAAGAAACTTCATGACCATGTACATTTCCCTTTACATAAGGACCTCTCTGATCCACTTCCAATAAAGTTGTCATCACACACTCCTCCTCATCTGAGCTATCTGTCAGCCATATATCATTTATTTCATTCTCACCTTGTAAAGGAAATTGATTCACTGTATTGACACCCTTGTTTGTTTTCTGATTCATGACCACCTGAGAAAGCATCACCTGTTGCTGGTCTATAGGACTTTGCGGCACCTGAATTTGTCTCTGTATATGAATTTGTTGTGCAGGCACAATCTGCATCTGAACCTGTGGCTACAATTGTTGTATCTGGGGCATTTGTACCTGTTGCACCTGCGGTTGTACAGTTTGCATTTGCTGCATCGACTGTAAGGGCTGGAAACCCTGCATAGTATTCAAACCATTCTGAAAATTCTGATTTTGAACTCTCATTCTGGGTCCTCTCATGCTCTGATAGATATTGATACCATTTGTCTGCTGAACAAAACCACCTTGATTCAACATCGAGCACTGCCTTTTCCAATGTCCAATTGTCCCGCAAACACAACACTAACATTATTTTTCCTTGCTGCTCTTCTTGCGTCATCACTGAATTCAAATCTACATTCTGATTAACACACTGAAACTAATGCAATATTAAATTGTGAGCAATTCTCAAACTAAAAGAAAACAAAGTTGTCTATTTACTATAGGTAGGGTAACGCAATCGCGTCAGGAACCTTCCAAATTTCGTTATCGGCATTCACACTTGTAGCTATTCTTTTTCACAGTTCCCCACATTTGCAAGCAAAATTCAACCTGCAAATTTTGCCCTCAACTGATCAGTGGATACTGTCCTGGTGCACATAGAACTAGACAAATCTCAGTTGAAAATTTCAAACACCCAAATTATCTTGCAAGCTCGATTTACCAACCACGCCGGATTGGTCTACTAAATAGACAAATTACAACATATACCAAGTTTCTCACTACACTTGTCAATATACTCCGGAGTCTTAGACCTCTCTCATTAGGTCTGTCTTCTCAACAACCACGTGGACAATGTTTCTGAATGCTAAGTGCCACACACAAGTGATGTTCACCGACTTCCCTACTCACATACCTCTCTTTGGAGTAAGCCCACTCCCTATAAACTCACAAATAAATTAATCATCTGCAAATTAGCTTAAGCTGTGCAAGCACATATTCTACCCACACTCAATTCAGCACCAAAATTCTAAGAACACTCCATATCAACCTAGAACATCTCCAAGGACTGGGTAAAGTCACTTTAGGCATCTAGCAACTCATTTTCTCAAATCCGAAAAACGTATTGAAGGAAAAAACTAATAATCAAAACACACTAAGAAACTTTCACAAATTATGACGTAAACAATGACGTCATCTAAAAATGACGTAACCATCCTCTGCTACCAAAAACTGTGAACGTGGAGAAACCCTAGCTATTATCTGAGACTGAATACTGAATTTCATGCATCAGGCCGATGAACCGAACCAACATTGTTTAAAGGGGATGTCAACTGTAATACGTAATCAATATTACAACATCATATAAAAATCAATGTAACCTCAAATAACACTTCAATAATCACGCCAGTGTATTAAGAAGTTAACAATTTTATTTCCCTATACTAACACTGCTAATGTCACAAAAAATAATACTCAAACACAAATGATACATATAAAGAAACAATAAAGGCTGATTCAAATGCCTTATATATTTGAGTTTAAGAGAAATCAATTCAAGGGTTATGACACAAAACCATAGCACCAGAATCTGAGCAAGAGAGATTGAATACATCAGTACAATGAGAAACGAAGATGTATCAGAAACATACAATGTGAGAAAACACCTCCCTCACTAACCACTAATTAGCATTAACATGTTGAGCTTCATGTAAAAGTTTTAGTAATGCAAAGTTAGGAAAACATCTAGCTCGGGTAATATAAATAAATTATTATATTCAGCAGTAATTAGTTAATTGCAACTGGTACCTGGCAAACAAATATACAGATAACAAATCACAGTCTGTACATTACCAATGCACTACAGATAACAGCAACAGCGTCTACTTCATCAGAGGGACACCATCAGCCATTGATATCAGGATAGACAATTTAAAGGACAGGGGTAAGGGTTTAGTTTTTGGACTAAATATATGCTAAAGCATTAAAGCAGTAAGTTTCTTCATAAGGCACAACTCTAAGTGAGTAAAATCATCAGAATGAACTGAATGGCACTAAAGGACTGAATGACAGCCCAGCAATGGTGACAGAATGTTAAATTAAACTTGTAAATGAAAAATGATTAGATAAGACATAATCTGAGAAAATTATAAATATCAGAAAATTAAGAGATATCTAGAAATTATACATTAGTTTTACATCAAGTTTTCTATTAGCTGCTGCTCCACTGACGAAACCTAAACTGATACATTTTATATTCTTGACTTCCTTCTCTTCTGTCTCATCTGGAGATCCTCTGTTCTCACTTCACCAAGAATACGAACATTCAGGAAGAATGATTTACACTGTTTATTTTACTTCCACCCTCGAGGAAAACACACACGTTAGTAAAATTTCCCTAACAATGAGACAGTCAAAACTAAAGATACAGTTGAAACATTTTCATTAGTTGCATTGCATAATTACCTTGTATCTGCTTCTGTTTTTGTCCCACAGAAATCACTGTTAACACATTTACTAGTTAAGAAACCCACTCTTCTCTTGTGAAAATTAAATAATGAAAAATAACTCCATTTAGCTTAAGTTAGCATGAATTGAGCATAATATGGTGGCCATTACAAAAAGTCACCCGTTTTGTTAACATGATTATTAATCAAAGTTAATCCACACATTAGTCTGTCAAAATGATTACATAATAATTCTAGATTTTTATCACTAAAGTGTCTACTCTCACACAATCAGTCATGTAGAAATATAGGTCTTTAAGTGGGATGAAAAAAGTGGAGGATCTCTAAAAGAGATTATGTAAAATACATTTCTGTGAGTTCCATAGTGTGCCAGACAACCAACATTTTGGTTTTTCTCTGAGGTGTTATTGCATCCAGATATTTAGCAGAACAACTAACATACATCTAAAACCTGCCAGTACTACTGGCTTTGTCAGTGGTTGTTAGCTATGTAAAACAAACGAGTAACAATGATTTGTTACAAATAATTAACACTGGAAATATTTCAATTCTGAAATTGTGAGACTGGGAATTCAATATTGTTGAGGCCTATGGAAAGCGTACTGGCCTTCAGTTATGTGCGCTTTATGTGAGATCTGCATGCTATTTTTCTCTGCACAGCTTGCCCATCTGCAACCTCATTTATTTCCTCGTAAACTCCCTCTTTTGACTCTCCCCTGAATGCACTTCCTCGCATCACCTCACTTCACCTCCCCCAAACATACAATTCAATTGCAACTGGACTACATGACCATTGTTCTGTGTGCTTTGCAGAGAGGCTACCACACTGACAGGCACTTTGCTTCGGTGGTTTCACTCTCAGCGCCACAACTCTCAGTCAAAGTCCCTCATAAACACCTCAAAGTATGCACAATACAAGAGTAATAAAACACATGGAAAAATGCAGAAATATAACATGCTGAAACAGCTAACACTCTTGGGTAATGCAAGATTAAGTAAAATGTGAAATATGAAATAAAAGAGGAACTAAACCACTGACATGCCTTACCTTAACGTTTTTAACATTCATTGTTCATAAATCAATCCATGTTTTTGCCATTAATGCTAATAGCATGAAGATAGGACCAGTTCTAATGCCACACGGTATGTAACTGTCTTTACTATAAACACATATTTCTCCCTTTGCTCTTGACTCAGATATTTGGAACAATTTTACAAGGGAACAAGAAAAAAACCTGCTCGTCTCGGCTCCACTTCTGAAGTGGCCAGTGACCTGCAGCTAGGGGTGTCACAGTTAGGGAGGCTAATGTGACCGGGGTCTCAGACAATATACATAACACAAAATTAGGAATATAACATGTAACCTTACCAGGGACAAGGCACCAAATAACACATGCTTGCATCCAGTCCTACCATGTGATGAATGGGAAAGAGTGGGATCTATTCTTCTGAAGATGACGGATGCCTGGCATCATGCAGGCATGTAGACCGATGCCTGAAACCGTGATGCTGACAACGGCACTGGCCCACAGTGGAAACCACCATAGAGTACAATGGCAGTGAAGAACTTTGGAAAACTAAGCCCTGTATCGTGCGTCACATTGCAGAAAGTTGATTTACTGCCTGGCTTCCGTCTCCTGCTGCACAGAGAGGCAGGGCAGATAGCCAGGGACATACAGCCCAGGATAAATAAATCGATTTGCTTAGAGATACGATTGTATCTCTAAATAAAACAATCTAATAGTTTTTGTGGCAAACTTGTAGGAATTTCAGCGGGGTGCAGCCTCAGAGTCATAATGGAGAAACCTCCCCTGATGGCAGGAACAGCTGCTTAGGTGCCAATGAATGTATACTGAAGACTTGTTCTGAAGAAAATATTGCAGGAGAGATATGAAGTATCCAACTTGCTCAAATTAAAAGTGGAGCTCTGTGGACAGGGTGTGGGTGTGAATATAGGTGTGTTCAAGGTCAGCTTCAGTTTAACATATAAGCTCCTTTTCACTTTATCTCAATGTGCTAATACCATTATTGCCCCTAATGCAAAATGTGGAAAAGTGTACAAACTGTTTGGTTGCAGTTATGATAGCTACAGAGGTCATTTGTGCATGCTTGTGAATATGGAAAGGTTTTAGTCTGGGAAAATCCTAATGCCTAGTCTTGAATAATGTGTCTTTGGTTTTAGATATACATCTACATGGCTTGAGGATGTTTTAAAAGCATTGTTACATGGTCAGTCATGGATATTCAAGTGTCTTTCAGACACTTCCATTGTTTTTGTGTTGCACAGACTGCATGCAAAATCAAAGCCAGACATCAAGGGGTGAATTGATATTGCTCTATTTTCAACTAATGACCCACGTATGGCAAACTTTTGATGAAGATGCCAAAACATTTATCTCACAAGGGCTAAATCTTTAATTTTACAGTGAATGTAAAACCTTTTCGCTATGGAAATCTTCTCATTCTATTTTACAGCCACTAAGTCTACAATAGTAGCATGTCATTGATGCGTGTCTTCAATAAAAACCCATACTGACTCAGTAATAGCAATTGGAACAAAAATCTAGCCATCGACAAAGATGTTGTTCCTGGAGAGTGGAATCTTCAAAAATAAATCCAGTGAAAGAGGATTTCAATCTGCCTGAATGTGTATCATTAGTTCTGCAGATAGAATCTGACCCAGTGTGTCAGAAGTATCATTGCTGCCAGATCACCCTGTACCAGAAGCCAAGAGGACACTCTTGGTGTAGCCTGAGACCGAAGATTCAGTATATAAGAATGAATTTTGATTATGCTCTCCTGCAGAAGAGTAATCAATCCCTAGTCTGTCTGGAATTTTGTTCCAATTAAAGGGGTGTTTTGTGAAGGTGACACTCTTGACTTCTCCCAATTTTTAGAAAGCCATGATCCTGCAGCAGGGACAGTGTTTGATCTTGAACTAAATCTCATGACAAAGCATGGATTAGCCAGTCATGTAAGTATAGGAAGATTCCCTCTATGTGTTACAGAACCATTAACATAGGTAGGACATTTGTAAACACCTTTGTGATCATCTTATCCTAGGAGAGTGAACTGTAAATTGAAAATAATGTTTTCCCACCCCAAAATGTAACAACTTTTGGTACTCCTCGAACACTGATATATCAAGAAAAGTGTCTCGCAATCCTATTGTCGTCAAACAATCTTTTTGATTCATCATAGAAATTACATATTGTTCATTTGTATTGAAATGAACCATTCTCACCCTACAATGTACTCCTTTCGGGTCTAGCGCGGTCCCGAAGGAACCTGAGAACGTTTGAACCAGGAACAGAATGGAGTAAGCGCCTCTACCCTGGTCTGATAGTGACACTTGAACAATGACCTTTTTCTTTAACAAGCCCAAAGTCACTGCCCATTGGGACTCTATGCCTCATCTGGTCCCTTGACACAGATGTAAGTATGAGTCCTTTCTAAGAAGGTAATTCTGCAAATCAATATGATCGTCTTACTGGGCGACACTCAGCACCCACTGATCCATGACATCTGATTTCCAGGCCTGTTGGAATTTCAATATTCTTCCTCCCATCGGGCCTGGACTGGCCAGTAAGCTGTAATTGTTAGGACTTTTTACTGAAATACACTGTGTGGTTAGGCAAGTCAATGTTATAATCTGGCTTTTTGGGCTAGAACCTCTTTTTCCAGTAGGGTTGAAGATTTGTAATCCCTCATGAGAGAAGCACAAAATGAGTGATCACAAAATTTCTGCGAAGAAGAAGAAAAAGACCACCTC
The DNA here is from genome assembly GCF_031143425.1 of Pleurodeles waltl. Classification (NCBI taxonomy): domain Eukaryota; kingdom Metazoa; phylum Chordata; class Amphibia; order Caudata; family Salamandridae; genus Pleurodeles; species Pleurodeles waltl. The sequence continues at coordinate 419,351,315 of NC_090444.1, read as the reverse complement.
TAGTATGGCAGAACATGCTGCCTATGTTGCTTTGGGTATCATTGCATGACGCTGGTCTCCAAAAAACTAATCGCCATCAAAAGGTATCTTCATTCTCTGTAGCCTACACCTTCCAGTCTCTGATCCAGAGACTTCATCTTGTGGCCACCCCAGTAGCCACAGATGTCCGAACATCAAAGGAAAAGTGTGATAGAAATTTGGCCTGCTCTTCCATTGCTCCTAATAGGGCTGAACAACCTGCCGCTTCTTCAGCTCATCAAAATCTTTCAACAATGATTTGCAGAGTAGGTAATGGCTCTCGAGGTCAGATTTTGTGCAGAAAAGGCCCTCAGCAATGGGTTCTACACCTTCTTGTCCACTGCATCAGAAGGAGCACAGTCCTCAAGGTTTAAAGAAGTCCTTCATATTAACATGGCGAAGATAGCATCCATCTTTAAATTAAGGGGTGAACTTTCATTGGCATTCTCCAGCATATATAGCTTCTGCAGAAATCTGGCTAAATGTAGCCCGATCTAATTCCTCGCACTCTCCAAAAATTAAGTCTCTAATATTCACATGAAGAGGCATAAAAACTCCTGGAAGCTTGGCATATTGAGGGAATAAAGCTTCTTCATTCTCCTACAGGGAAAGGGAGGTAACCCCAGATTGTGTTTAATATGAACTAAAATCTCAGGCATCTTCTCTTGTCTGATATATTTGCCAGAGGAAGTCAATGGTGTTTACACCTTCAAAGAGGAAGAATCCCCCGGGGACACTCTTCCAGGAGCCTTAGAACCCTTGGTTTATGGGGGCGTGGCCGGGCCACGAAAGAAGATGGCTGCCTAAGTCCCGAGCTCCGTGCCGCAGTGGCCCAGAGTAGGCGGCGGGGGCCCTGTGGAGGCCGAAAAATCGCCTTAACGCATGTCGAAACCCTCCCACAACCTCGAGCTTCCGTCCGAACCTCAACAATCGGCCGCCGAGACCCTACCGGCCGGCAGCGCGCCTCGGAGGGAAAGGGGGAAAAATGGCCTACAGAGAGGGCGGAGCCGCGTCTCCTCGACCAGAAAACCGTCTCTCTTAAGGACAGAGGAACCCAGTCCGGAAGAGCCTGAGGAGCCTTCCAAAGCCCAGGACCTCCGATCTCGAGTGGGGACACGCTCCGGAGCACCAGGGGATCTAGGGTGCACAATATCGAGGTAGGCCCAACTGCGGGGGAGGAGCCGCGCTCTCGAGCCGAGAGAGGAGCCGGCCTCCCTACCATTACAGCGACTGGAGTCGTAGGCACAGTCCTTCGCATCCGATTTCCAAAGGGAGGCGGTGAGCATTTATCCTCTATTTGGCCCGGGAGAGAAAAGAAGACAGTGCTGCGGAGCGGCGAGGGGAATGAGGTGAGGAGGCGAGGAGGGGCGAACCAGGACAGTAAACAATAGAAAGAAATAAAGACACGGAAACAAGAGAAGAAGGGGAGCAAGGGAAAAATAAAAGGAAGGAGGAAGAAAGAGCAAACAGAAAAGGGGAAGAAGAGAGCTAAGAACCAAGTTAAATAAAGAAGGGGAGGAGAGGAGAGGGGAGGCGAAAGGGGGGGAAGGGGGAAAGAAAAACAAAACAGGAGGAGAAGAAAGAAAGAAAGAAGAAACAAACCAAAAAATTCCCCTCCCCCCCAACACATCCGGGAACAGAAAAAGGGTCAAATAAATTACCGCCTAAACCCTAAAATCCCCCCAAAACAAACAAAAAAAAGAGGAGGGGAAAAAGAAAAGGGAAAAAAAAGAAAAAAGAAAAAAAAAGAGAGAACCTCAAAAGTCAGAACAAGACAAGAGCCGGCTGACTGCGTAACACTGCTTTTGCCAGATTCCAAGGAAAACTCTGGAATCAGCTGGACAACACACGCAGACAGACGAAGCGATGCCCGGCAGCAAAACAAATCAAAACCCACTGGTAAGTCGGCACGACAATTATTATTCTCCGAAGCTCTCCATCACAGGCGCCCAACATCTACGATAACAGGACCTCACTCACCACCCTCCCCAACACAATCCACCGCAATGTCTGACAAGGAACAATCCATAACCATGGAAAAAATACTACAGGAGATCACCGCTGTCAGCCGCCGAATAGAGGGAATGGACGCTTCTCTGTCTTCACTGACCCTGGAAACCAAATCTATGAGATCAAACATTGCAGGTTTTCAAACCAGGGTGACAGGCTTGGAACACCGCATGGGCTCATTAGAAACGCAGATGATCACTTATCGAGACAGAGACCAAGACCTCCTTTGCCTTAGGAGTAAACTCACAGACCTAGAGGATAGGAGCCGAAGAGATAACATTTGCCTACTGGGAATCCCGGAGCATGAAGAAGGTACAGACATGCAGGCCTTCCTGGGCTCCGTTCTCCCCAAACTAACCTCCCTGGACTTCGACCCATCGCTGGAATTCCAAAGAGCACACAGAGTAGGCCCGAAACGTTCTGATACATCTTTAAGACCCAGACCGATAATCGATTGTCTATTACGCCACAACCATACCCGACAGATATTACAAACGGCGCGTAAACAGGGCCCTTTCCGGATAGGCCAACATGACATCCGAATACCAGCTGATTACTCCAAGGACACCAACGAATGAAGAAAAGCCTTCCTAGCTCTAAGACCTTGACTTCGCCAACTGGGGATGAAATTCGGCCTCTTCGACCCCGCCATAATGTGGGTCACCAATAACAGTATATCCAAAGACTTCTATAATCCAGATGAACTGAGCCTTTTCCTTGACTCTTTTCAACATCAGCCTATGGACTCTACCAATCCAGACTGTTCACAAGATACCGGGAGAGAAAACGAAGGGGGAGGACTTTTACCCCCGGGCCCAGAGAAAGAAGGCCCGCTCCATCATGACACTGACCTCAATCAAAGGGGCAGGGACGCAGAGAGGCTAGCCAGACTGCACGAAGACAGGGGTCAGGTTCTCCACGTTGTGGCAACCTACACCCAACTGTCAGAAAGGGACAAATCCAGATCACCTCTAAAACCAACGACTGTACCCCCTGAGACACCGATCCCTCGTTAGGCGCATGTGAGATGATTACAAGACATTGAAACTGGAACGACGAGAACTCACGGAAGGATGAGTACAAGCCCGGGTTTTGTTTGTAGCCATTGTTACTTAACAATCGTCAATAACCCTTTTACATGTTCTACAAGATAACACGGGGCCTTATTCTATAACACTGTTGCATAGACATCCACTGTATAACACGAAACGCACAAGCCGGATCTTGCAGACCCCACAGGTGATGCAAACACATACATCGGGACCTTGCTCAGTAGGGACAAGTTCCAACACCTAAAGAGAAGCTGCCATTCATCCCCTCACAGCACTACTACAATATAGAATATCCAACAACACAACACCACACAATAACAACAAGACTGCATGAACAGGCCTGATTCTGCAGACAAGTTGTAATGCTGTCCTCTCTCAGCTGAATCTACCACCTTCCACTTCTCCCTTAAGCTGCCGCTCTGGGAAATGAAACGAATGCAATATAATCTACACGCAATAATACACATCCCAACGATCACCAGAGTACTGGCACAATATGATCACCTGCCACAGGGGACGATAAGATATAATACAACACAACATTACATATTACGGAGATGCACCACTACTTCTTACGGGAACACTATGGGGGTCATTCTGACCTCGGCGGTAAAAGTCGCTTACCGCCGGCCAGAAGGCCGCCATAACACCGCCGCGGCCACGGTAAACCGCCACGGTCATTCTGACCCGCAACTGGCAAACCGCCAAAAACCCGACATCCACAAAAATCCGCCACACCAAAGGTCAGCGGGAAACTGGCGATGACCAAACCTCCACCGTCACGCCAACAGAAATACGCCCATACCATTCCGACCCACAAATCCCCGCAGTGGCCTTTCAACCGCGGTATTCCATTGGCGGTACACACCGCCGCGCTCAAAATACACACACCTTTACAAAACACATCCACATTGGATAATTCAAAATACACACACCTGAGACACATACACACACCACTCCCACACACCCAATCCAGTATAAAACACACACCCACATCACCCACAAACCCCTACGACCACAATTGCGAGTGAAGGACAGAGAGAGAGAGCACAGCATAGAGTACACCATCACACAGAGGCAAATCACAACATCACCCACACACTTTCCACGCACAAAACACCATACACCACCACACTCACCACACTCTACAACATATACACCACCCCTCACCTCATCCACACCACCCCATGGTACCCCAAAGACACCCCAGGTTCTCTGACGCAGAACTTAGGGTCATGGTGGAGGAAATAGTTTGTGTAGAGCCCCAGCTCTTCGGGGCACAGGTGCAGCACACCACCATTGCCAGGAAGATGGAGCTATGGCAAAGAATAGTGGACAGGGTCAACGCTGTGGGACAGCATCCACGCAATCGGGACGACATCAGGAAGCGGTGGAACAACCTACGGGGGAAGGTGCGTTCCATGGTATCAAGGCACAACATTGCGGTGCAGAAGACTGGCGGCGGACCCCCACCTACTCCCCCAGAATTCACAGCATGGGAGGAGGAAGTCTTGCACATCCTGCATCCTGAGGGCCTCGCAGGAGTAGGCGGAGGAATGGACTCTGGTAAGTCAAATCTTCACCACTTCATTCCCCCACCCCACCTGCATGCCAAATCATACCCCCACCCTCACCCCCACCCCCATCACACCAACTCCTTGCTAATGGCTCTCCATCACAACCCACCCATCCCAAAACCTAGCCCTGCATGCCTCCCCAAAGCATGGACACCCATCCCCAAAGCATGCCCACTGCACACACCCATCACCCCCACAAGCCACCGTCACAAAAGCTCCCACAAGGGAATGCCAGCACTGGGGGACACGGCCACCCACCCATTACACGAAATGCCACACACAGAAGCAATAACCATACTCTTATACCCCTGCAGGACCCGAACGCCACCACACCGCCACGGAGGGTCCAGAGATGTCCATCCCACCCCCAGAAGAGGCCCCCAGTGATGACAGCAGCTCTGTCTCCCTGGAGCCTGATGACCATCCCGGCCCATCGGGGACCTCGGGACAGTCGGTTCCCCACAGACAGCCACAGGCTACACCAGACCTAACCCCCTCTGGGAACACCAGCACAGCTCCCACCCAGCGGGCCCATGCCTCTGTCTCCAGGACACGTCAATCAGCCGTGTGTCCACCACTACAGGGCACCCAGGTTGACCCACCACCCCAACAACAACAGGGACCTGGGGGCAGTGGTAGTGGGCACACCGTCCAGGTGACAGAGGCCCAGGGAAACAGGGGAACTGGGAGGGCTGCTGTGCGACAGGGGGGGGACAGGCCCAGGGATCCGACTCTCCAAGAGGCCCTCTCCTCCATCATGGGAGCATACCACCGCTCCCAGGAGACAATGGCTACGGTACTGGCCAGGTTCCAGGAGATCCAGGTCATGCAGGAGCAACAGTACATGGGGTTCAGAGAGGAACTGAGGAACATTAGTTCCGCAATGGGGACCATCGTCGTGGCCCTAACCCAGATAGTCACCACATTGCGGGACCATGTGGCACCACAAAGGGCCCCTGTCACTAGCCTGGACCAGGAACAGCCTACCACCTCCGCCGGCGCTAGTGGACAGGAGGCCCCCACACAACGACAGGCCACCAGAACCCCACCTCCTGCAGAAGAAGAACCACCCCGCAAGCGGAACCTGAGATCTCACAAGAAGACAGAGTAGGATTGCAAGACCCCCGCCAGCAAACGATACCCCCCGATGTCATCCCACTGTCCCACATTGTCACCCTGTCCAACCTTGAACTGCCCCTGCTCCATCCTTCCACAGGCATATGACAATGCACCTGTGCGACTGAGAACTGGACTCTGCCATGGACATTACTCCACCATCACCCATCCCCGTTTTACAATCATGTTCCATAAATTTAGCACTTGAATTAAATCACTTTTTGCACAAAAAAAATCTGGAGTCTACTTGTAATTTGAACAAATGTATTAGACATAACGGTGCCAAAATGTTCAGTTACATTGTGATGACAACATACCACTGTCAAACAGCTGTAGTCCATGGGCAAACAAAGCAGAGGTCACGCAGTGGGGCCCACAGCTCTGAAAACGGTAGGGAAAGTCACAACTCAGTTAACAGGAACTGGGGGGGAACTCAGACAGTAGAGAGGCAGGAGACTTTAAGTAAATGTAAAATGGCGGGGTTGATTCGTACCTGTGTGCTACTGAAAATACTGTTGTATCACTGTGTCCCTGTTGTCTGTGTCGTCCCCGTCGTCCTCCTCCTCTTCAGTCTCCACAGGCTCCACAGCTGCTACAACACCACCATCTGGACCATCCTCCTGCAGGAAAGGCACCTGGCGTCGCAAAGCCAGGTTGTGAAGCATACAGCAGGCCATGATGATATGGCACACCTTCTTTGGTGAGTACATTAGGGATCCCCCTGTCATATGCAGGCACCTAAACCTGGCCTTCAGGAGGCCGAAGGTTCTTTCTATAATCCTCCTAGTTCACCCATGGGCCTCATTGTAGCGTTCCTCTGCCCTTGTCCTGGGATTCCTCACTGGGGTAAGTAGCCACGACAGGTTGGGGTAACCAGAGTCACCTATTAGCCACACACGGTGTCTCTGTAGCTGTTCCATCACATAAGGGATGCTGCTATTTCGCATGATGTACGCGTCATGCACTGACCCAGGGAACTTGGCATTTACATGGGAGATGTACTGGTCAGCCAAACAGACCACCTGGACATTCATAGAATGATAACTTTTTCTGTTCCTGTACACCTGCTCACTGCCACTGGGGGGAACCAAAGCCACATGGGTCCCATCAATGGCACCAATGATGTTGGGGATATGTCCAACGGCATAGAAATCACCCTTCACTGTAGCCAAATCGGCCACCTCAGGGAAAACAATGTAGCTTCGCATGTGTTTCATCAGGGCAGACAACACTCTGGACAAAACCTTAGAAAACATAGGCTGAGACATCCCTGATGATATGGCCACTGTTGTTTGGAATGATCCACTTGCCAAAAAATGGAGTACTGACAGAACCTGCACCAGAGGGGGAATCCCTGTGGGTTGGCGAATGGGGGACATCAGGTCTGGCTCCAGCTGGGCACACAGTTCCTGTATAGTGGCTCAGTCAAGTCTGTATGTAAGTATGACATGTCTTTCATCCATTGTCGACAGGTCCCCCACAACCGTCTGTACACGGGAGGATTCCTCCATCTCCTCGCAAGTCCCAGCGGACGGTGCCTAGGAAGGACAACATGGAGCACAGAGTCAAGCAACCCACAGGTACGTAACCACAGCTTGCACAGTACACCATTCGCTATGCATTGAATGGCTTGTATGAGTGGCAATGCAAGGCCTAGGCCTGTGTGACGCCGTAGAAATTCTGCCATGTGGGCCCTTGAAATGGCGGCTGCCTGACCTGTGAAGTGTGACAATGGGATGTGAGGTCAATGCGCTGGCGTGGCACACCGTGGCGGTAGGCGGTCGAAGACCGCGGCGCAAAGCAGCATTGGTTAACATTGAACCCTATGGGTCTCAGGAGCCAATGACGATGTGCGCCGGCGGTCGCGGTATGCACCGCCGCGGTACGCACCGCCGCGGGCGTGACCGCCATTTTCTAACTGCTTAATCACTCGATACCTGATCATCCACAGGAGAGGACCTATACTGCAAGTGCTGCTGTGAACTCGGTCTGGAAGAGACAATGGCTGCTGCGACTGGGGAAAGGGCCCCTGCCTTCACATCTGAGGAATTGGATAAACTCGTTGATGGGGTCCTCCCCCAGTATGCGCTACTCTACGGTCCTCCAGACCAACAGGTAAGTACACTGGGAGCACGTAGTATGGGCTATGCCTGTGTTGAGTGGGGTGGATGTAAGATGGTGGGGAGGGGAGCGTATGAGGAGAGCAATGCACGACAGATGAGAGCATGTGCCACATGGCAAGGTTGGGGAGGGGGGGCCACTCACATCGACCATGCAGAAAAGTGATGATATTTCTTTTTCCACCCTGTCCATGTCACATAGGTCAGCGCCCATCAGAAGATCGACATTTGGCGTGCCATCGCCAAGGACGTCCGGGCCCTGGGGGTCCACAACAGACGGGGCACCCACTGCCGCAAGAGGTGGGAGGACATCCGCCGCGGGAGAAGAAAGACCGCCGAGGCTCTGCTGGGGATGGCCTCCCAACGTAGGAGGGGTGCCAGTCGTCAATTGACCCCCCTGATGTCCCGGATCCTGGCGGTGGCCTACCCCGATTTGGATGGGCGCGTGAGGACATCACAGCAGACACAAGGGGGTGAGTATCAGCACATTCTGCTATATTAGCGCACAGTGGAGGAGTCTGGGTGGGGGAGGAGGGCTGTGGCTATCTCTAGGCCAGGGCGGTTTCTGTAGGCTAGGCCCCTCCGTTAGACATGGCCCTGTGCCCCCCACCTCTGTAGGGTGCTAAGTACAGCTATCCATGGCCCGGGCTCACCTATGTGTGCATTTGTCGTCCATAGACTTGTAGGCCAAGTCACAATAATTGAGTAGTGTACCCCGAGTGCGCGGCGTAGTGCAGGGGGCTTCTGTGTCTGTCCTCTCCGCCAACGGTGCCGCCAATGCATGCACTCAACATGTCTTTCTTTCTTCTCTCCCCCCCTTTTTTTTGGTGTTCCTGCTCATGTGTGCATTAGCATCATCAGGCGGAGGAGAAGTGGCATTGGCGCACGAGGGAGCTGCATCTCACATGGGCCCAGAGGGCCCTGCAACCGACTCGGACTTAACCAGTGAGATGGAGGGCGAGGGGGGCTCCACAACGGGGACCCGTGGAGACGTCAGCGACACCGACACGTCCTCGGAAGGGAGCTCCCTTGTGGTGGCGGTACCATCCGTGCCCACCGCAGAAACAGGTACAGCCGCCACCCAGCGCACCAGCTCCGCCCTCCCAGCAGCCCCTCAGCTTTCGCCCGTGCCCGCTCGGCCAGGAAGCCGGCCATCTCCTTCGCCCCTGGCACCTCAGGTCCTGCCCCAGTTACCCCTGCTGCCCTCAGTGAGGAGGTCATTGACCTCCTCCGGACGCTCATTGTTGGGCAGTCTACCCTTTTGAATGCCATCCAGGGGGTGGAAAGGGAGGTGCATCGGAGCAATGCATACCTGGAGGGCATTCATTCGGGTCAGGCTGCCCATCAGCGATCGTTCAATGCTCTGGCCTCAGCACTGACGGCAGCAATTCTCCCTGTGTCTAGCCTCCCCCCTCCAACTTCCTCAACCCAGTCCCACTCCCCTGTTCCTCTGACTATCCCAGACACACCTACAGACCAGCCTGCACACACATCAACACCCAAGGGCAGCTCATCCAGACATAAGCACCACAGGTCACACAAGCATTCACCCAAGCAACATCCACATGCAGACACAGCAACACCCACTGCCTCCACTGTGTCCCCCTCCTCCTCGTCTCCCTCCTCCCTCCCTGTGACGTCTCCACTCACACCTGCATGCACACCACCATCAGCCAGTACGTCCATCACCACCACACCCACCAGAACAGTCCGCACACGTGCAGTCACCACCCCCACTACCATTTACATGTCCCCTGTGTCCTCTCCCAGTGTGTCTGTCACCCCCTCTTCCAAACCACACAAACGCAGGCAGCCACCCACCCAACAGCCATCCACCTCACGACAGCCTCCGTCACAAGCACCTGCACCCAAAGACAGCACACTTGACTCTCCTACAACCACATCCTCTTCCTCCACTCCCATACCCACTACAACTACCCGTCCCTGTCTTTCTAAATTGATTTTCCTTTCCAACCTTGACCTCTTTCCAACAAGTGACCCACCCCCTCCATCTCGTAAGACTCCAACCAGCACCTCAGCCACCACAAGCCCTGCACCTACTAGGACCATCGTTCAGGGCTATTGGAGTCCACCAGCTCCTAGGGCAGGAACATCGGCCAGCAGCAAGGGGACAGCCAGCCCACCCCCTGGGAAAAGAAGCAAAAAAGTGAAGGGCCGGCGCCACAGGCCTGAGACGGCTGCCCCCAAGGACACCAGCCTTGCACCGTCACCTGGCCCATCCACCAAGGGAGGCAAGGGCCCCAGAGATTGTTCCAAGGAGGGCAAGGGCCCCAGAGATACTTCCAAGGAGGGCAAGGGCCCCAGAGATACTTCCAAGGGAGGCAAGGGCCCCAGAGATTCTTCCAAGGAGGGCAAGGGCCCCAGAGATACTTCCAAGGGAGGCAAGGGCCCCAGAGATTCGTCCAAGGAGGGCAAGGGCAGCAGGGCGAAGAAGTCCGGCAGCAGGCGAGCTGCCCAGGAAGGCCCCACCAGCCCCATTTGGGGTGTGACGGAGGACACCCACGGGCCCAGGAGTCCAGCACAGGAGGGCCCCGCAAGCGATAGGTCGGATAGCGACTGAGCGGGAATGATTGCCCAGATCTGGTTCCCTAGGAACACAAGACAAGCACCGCTGGACAGGGCCCCGCCGTGAGAAGCACCGCTGAACAGGGCCCCGCCGTGAGAAGAACCGCTGAACAGGGCCCCGCTGTGAGAAGAACCGCTGAACAGGGCCCCGCCGTGAGAAGCACCGCTGAACAGGGCCCGCCATGAAAATCACCGCTGAACAGGGCCCGCCGTGAGAAGCACCGCTGAACAGGGCCCCGCCGTGAAAATCACCGCTGAACAGGGCCCCGCCGTGAGAAGAACCGCTGAACAGGGCCCCGCCGTGAGAAGAACCGCTGAACAGGGCCCCGCCGTGAGAAGCACCGCTGAACAGGGCCCCGCCGTGAGAAGAACCGCTGAACAGGGCCCCGCCGTGAGAAGAACCGCTGAACAGGGCCCCGCCGTGAGAAGCACCGCTGAACAGGGCCCTGGCGTGAAAATCACCGCTGAACAGGGCCCCGCCGTGAGAAGCACCGCTGAGCAGGGCCCGCCGTGAAAATCACCGCTGAACAGGGCCCGCCGTGAGAAGAACCGCTGAACAGGGCCCCGCCGTGAGAAGCACCGCTGAACAGGGCCCCGCCGTGAGAAGCACCGCTCCGCTGGGCCCTTCATCTCAAGCACCGCTCCGCTGGGCCCTTCATCTCAAGCACCGCTCCGCTGGGCCCTTCCTCTCAAGCACCGCTCCGCTGGGCCCTTCATCTCAAGCACCGCACTGCTCCGCTGGGCCCTTCATCTCAAGCACCGCTCCGCTGGGCCCCGCCGTCTCTGCACCGCTCCGCTGGGCCCTTCATCTCAAGCACCGCTCCGCTGGGCCCTTCCTCTCAAGCACCGCTCCGCTGGGCCCTTCCTGTCAAGCACCGCTCCGCTGGGCCCTTCCTCTCAAGCACCGCTGGGCCCTTCCTCTCAAGCACCGCTCCGCTGGGCCCTTCCTCTCAAGCACCGCTCCGCTGGGCTCTTCATCTCAAGCACCGCTCCGCTGGGCCCTTCATCTCAAGCACCGCTGGCCCATTGGCAGGGCTGGATCTGTGTCGGGCAGGGCTTCACAAAGCACTCTGGGCACAATGCCTCCTCCATAACCAGTGGAGTCTGTAATCCACCAGATGGACTGTGGCTTTGCACTCCCCAGGATGGTACAGTGGGCAACCCACCCACTGTATAGACTTGTGAGACTGTGGCTTTGCACTCCCCAGGATGGTACAGTGGGCAATCCACCCACTGTAGAGACTTGAGAGACTGTGGCTTTGCACTCCCCAGGATGGTACAGTGGGCAATCCACCCACTGAAAAGACTTGTGAGACTGTGGCTTTGCACTCCCCAGGATGGTACAGTGGGCATGGAGGCCCCTCGTGGATCTGGCGTCGTGGACTCATGTGGCTGAGGTGCCCCCCCTTCCCTTCCCCCTGAGGTGCCTGTGGTTTTATTATCTGATGCCCCAGCAGTGTTCTCTCCAATGGAATCGGGTCTCGTGTGTGGGCTTTGCCCATGTGTTTATGCACATTGGCCCACGGACAATGGCATGTAGCCAATATGTGCCGGACTTTTGGACTATGTTCATATTATTCATGTTGTGATTTATTTGTTTTAATAATCTCATATTTCACTTAAGTTCAAATATGCTTTAATATACTTCTATTTTAATGATCATTTTATTTTGTCTTTGAATTATTCCGGGGGGTTTGGGGGGTGTAAATCTGACTTGTTGCTCTGCATTGGTGTGTGGGGATTTGGGGGGGGGTGTCGTGTATGTGTGTGCCTGTAATCTTTTCTCCTCCCCCCTCCCCTGTGTCGTAGGTGTAGTACTCACCGTTGTCTCCTGCGGCGGCGTTCGTGCTCCTGGTAGAGGAGCAGGTAGACAATCGCTGGTAGGATGTTTAATTCGGGTTCCATGCTGTCCAGATTCCTCGTGGAGTGTATAGAGGTGAGCGTTTTCCCGTTCGTGATCTGTTTCCGCCGTGTTTTTATCGGCGGGGCTCACTCCCCGGAAAAGGTGGCGGATTGGTGGGTCGTGATAGGGTGGGCGGTACATTGTCTGCCGCCTGTCTGTTTGGCGGTGACCGCCGCGCTGTTTGTTTGCCCCGCCGTGGCGGTCGGAGTGTTAAAGTGGCGGGCTGTGTTGGCGGTTCCCGCCAGGGTCAGAATTCCATTTTTTTTACCGCCTGCCTGTTGGCGGGTTGGCCGCCGCTTTAACACCAACCGCCAGGGTTGGAATGACCCCCTATATCTCCATGGAGGCATAACAAACAGGCCGACATTCATACGTATTCCCCAGAATCCTCCCCATGAGGGGGATGCAACCCCAACATATACTCGCGATGGCACCTGACCACGTAGATGATGAGCAGTAGACCAACCACTTGTATACACAACCCATGTTCCGCCCTTCAATAACAGCACCCACCCCGGGGCTGGTCCCACGACACATAAACTAATAGAATGTAATAAGATTACCTGTGTGGAAATAAGTTATATTGCGTTACGTTATGCTATATTATACTATGTTATGTTATACAAATTAACAAGTTGCAGTGACATTATGCTGTTTGACATTCTGTTGTTTGACATAGCGATATTATGCTATATAAGTATAGTAATATTTCAACTGTTATCATGTGCAAATGTACTCCAATATCCTGATCTGAACCGGCATTATGTTACTTTGCACCCTCCCCCCCCCCTGCCCTCTTCTCTCCTCCGGCCCTTTAGGCACCCACCCCTTGATCCCACAAATCACTTCTCCCCCCACTTACACCTATACCAACACCTACAGTAACATCTACATTAAAATCATTATCACATTTATATCTATCATTATAATCATGATTACAAATACACACCCTGATCCACACCCATCCCCCTCCTCGACCAATATACCCTCACAACATAGAACCCATCGCGATGACACACATCAAGTACAGTGATCGCTAGCCACCTTTCACTCGAAAATAGGATAAACATTTAACCTATTATATTAGATACTGGACACTGCGAGATATCAACTGGATCCTTCTCCATCTCTTAATCCAGGCCAGTGTGAACTCCCCCTCTACCACCTTTCCCACTGTGCCCACCTTCACCATATTAAAATTAGGTCACCAAATCCCCACCCCCCATTATCTACACATCATACCCTCCCTCATCAACATAGCTATTACCCTCTCCCCGGGCCCCCCCCTCCCCTAATATGCCCATGGCTTCCCCCCATATACGTTCCCCTCCTCCGGAGCTCAGCTCAGAACCTGTACATTCGACCACCTTGGATCAATACTGGCCTCCCCCTGCCCCAATGCCGCCTCCTCGGCAGAGAGGCTGCATCAACGGCATTAGGAACCAGGATAGGACTCGGACTCGCCGTTTACAGACCGTCCCTAAGGGAGCATAGTACTCCCGGTCCTCCCTATATCCCTCTAACCTCTTTCCCTCCCAATCATCACATGCATCCCACTTTACAGACAAACGCTAACTCTAGCCTTCTTTCCTCCCATATTATCCCTTTCCCCTCCCTCACCAACTCCTCCACGTCGTCGTTTCTCCCCCCCCCCCTTTTTTTTTTTCTTGTTGGGGTACTCGACCCTCATCAGCTGCCTTTGTCTCACCCCTCGAACTCCCAAATATTCATATTCCAGCGAACACAGCACCACACGACTACCACCCCCAGTATTGCTGAAATTCCTTCCTCTAACTCAGTATGCCAGAGACAACCCCCCCACATAGTGCACCCACTACGAATCCTCTCCTGGAATGTTCATGGCATGACGAACTACATCAAACGGAAAAAGATCTTGTCATATTTTCAATCTAAAAAAGCAGACATAGCCCTGATCCAAGAAACGCATCTTGATAATATAGAGTCCGATAAACTTAGACGTGACTGGGTAGGAAAGGTCTTCTTCAGCTGCTGTCCAGAAGATCAGGGAATCAAGGGAGGCACACCTCGTAAATGTGGCGTAGCGATACTAATACGTAAATCTCTGCCGACCACGATCATTAAAACATGGAATGACAGAGAAGGGAGATATACATTGTCAAACTGAAAATAGGAAATACCTTCCTATGTGTGGGCTGTGTCTATGCACCAACCGGACCAAAGCGTTCCTTTTTCCTACAACTCAATCGCGTACTGACCGAAATAGGGACCACACGCTATATCATCGGGGGGATTGGAATCTTGCTAGAGATGCCATACTGGACAGGACAGGCCCCATCGATGTGGGCAATAATCCCGATAGGGCCTTACTGACAGACATCACAGCAGATGTAGGCCTAGTTGACTGCTGGAGACTAACACACACAAAGGACAAGGAATTCACATTCATTTTGTCCATCCATGGCACCCAATCACGTCTGGACTATTTTCTTGTAACACACACCATAATCCCCCAAATACAAGACACTAGCATCTTAGATAGCGGACTCTCAGACCATTCCCCGATTTTACTCTCTATCCAGGTGGGCTTGACCTCTCCTGGTCGTAAACCATGGCGCTTTGCCATACACAGATACCGTTCCCCCCAGGGGAAAGAGCAACTCAAGGCCCACATATCCACATACATGACCGAAAACGTAGGCTCTGTGACATCCAAGCGGGTCTTATGGGCAGCGGCTAAGGCCACTCTGAGAGGGAACATGATGAGGGACGCAGCACTGGCCAATAGAGATAGGGTGGTCCACTACCGCACCCTAGAAGACACGATCCAACGCCTCACCAAACAATACACTACTCAGCCATCCCCAGCGCTACACCGCTCCCTTGAACAAGCCCGAATGGCACACAACGATCTTTACACAATACAGGCAGAATACGCACTACAAAGGTTACGTCACCGCCACTATGAACAAGGTGAAAAGGCCGGACGCCTCTTAGCGGCACAGCTCCGGCAGAGAGATGCTGCCTCAGCTATCCCGGCCATAACGTCTCCCTCCGGAGCAGTACTGACCCGCCCGCAAGACATTGTGAATGAATTTGCTACATATTATCAACACCTTTACACCCCCGAAACAACGACCGACCAGGCACAGACAGAGGCATTTCTCATTGCGGCAAAATTGCCCTGCCTATCAGAAGCCGGCCGAGCTCTCCTTGAGGGTGATATAAGCAAGGAAGAAATGACACAGGTTATCACGAAATTCCCATACCATAAATCCCCGGGTGAAGATGGATTCCCTGCTGAATTTTACAGATGGTCAGGAGAAGAGACAGTCACGGCAGTACACGAGGCACTCATGGAGGCGTGTCAGGAGGGCTCTCTGGGTGGCCTGTCCAACAGGGCCACGATTGTCGTTCTGCCTAAACCTGGAAGGGACCCCCTACTCTGCAGTAGCTATCGCCCCATTCCCTTTTAAACTGAGACGTTAAATTACTAGCTAGTGTCCTTGCAGCACGTCTACGCAAAGTCATACCGTCCCTAATCCATAATACCCAGGTGGGATTCGTACCGGGCCGCACTTCCAGAAACCATATGCGCATACTATGCCACACCCTGCTTGAATCGTTAAACCTACCAGAAGAAGCCTTGGCACTATCCCTCGACGTGGAGAAGGCATTTGACCGCATCGAATGGCCTTATTTATTCACCACCATGAAACATTTTGGTCTCGGAGATCAATTTATTTCTAAAGTCCGATTATTATACGATCACCCTACGGCACAAGTTAACTGCGGGGGCTTTCTGTCGGACCCATTCCCCATCGGAAGGGGCACTTGACAGGGCTGCCCCTTGTCTCCGCTCTTATTCCTACTAGCAATGGAACCGCTGGCGGCAACTATAAGGAATTCTCAACAGATAACAGGCATCTCCTTACCAGGGGGTGCCTCCAAAATCTATTTATATGCAGACGATATTCTGTTAACCTTGTCTGACTTAGAAAGATCCATCCCATCCCTACTCTCTATCATAGAAAGCTTTGCACCCTTGTCCGGGTATCGAGTAAACTGGGACAAGAGTGAATCGTTGCCCCTATCTCGTGTAACAACGAGAGCTGCAATCCATGGCTGCTCATTTAAATGGACCCCAACCCACCTCAAATATCTGGGGACATATATTAACCAGGGCTTAGAACACATGGTCAGGGATAACCTAGACCCTCTTATATCCCGGATGAAACAGGACTTTGCCAAGTGGACCTTACTCGGCCTATCTATGTGGGGCAGAACACAGGCGGTTAGGATGGTCACCCTCCCCCGCTTCACATATGTTTTAGGCATGCTCCCCCCACAGATTCCGCTCTCTCTTCTCCGAAGGATTGATACTTTGATAAGGTCCTTTGTCTGGGGTTCTATTCGGCCAAGACTAAAACCGGGGACAATATTAGCGCGCAGACCCTATGGAGGACTAGGTCTACCCTCAGTAGAACAATACGCTCTAGCCCTACAACTATCACAACTAGCCTACACACTACCAGGCACCCCAGACCCCCCACAATGGACAATCACGGAGAAACACATACAGGGACAGCACTCCGAACTAGGTGGGATATATACCGACTACTCTCATTCGTCCAATCCTATCCTCGCGGCCACAAATACAGTGTGGCACAGAGCCCACCGGCTACTGGGAGTGCACCCTTCTCTACATGCTCAAGCCCCTTTAGCGGGAAACAAATGTATAAAAATAGGGGGAAGTACCCTAAGATGGCCCCAGTGGAACGACGCTGGTATCCACAACATAACCCAAATAATAGATGGCAATGATTTCTGGTCCTTTGAATCCCTACGGGAAGAGTTCGGAATCCACAAAAATCAGGAATGGAGGTACATGCAACTCATGCACTGTATGCGCAAGGCCCTAGGACCCCCCCGTGGACGATCAAAACCTCACCCGTTGTCAATTACCTGCAGAAATAGGGCCGACACAGAGGAGTTATGGCCGGTATATATGCAGAGATTACGAACCATCTTTACTCGCAACCTCTCCTAGAGCGACTGCGTTTCAGATGGCAAGATCAACTAGCGATAGCCTACACAGAAGAAGAATGGCAAGACATAATCGAAGCCCTAGACAGAGAGGTCCGCGAGGCCTGTCTGAAATTCTGTCTCTTCAAAATTCTCCAGGACTGGTACTGGACCCCCACAAAACTCTTCAGGGCAGGTCTGATACCACATGCGAGGTGTTGGCGATGTGCAGAGCTCCATTGTGATCTACTTCATATTCTGTGCCATTGTCCGACGATACAGCCCCTATGGGAAGCTGTGTTCCAGACACTTAGGGATTTCATATCAATACCAAACCCGTCACCGATAACACTCATTATCTTACACGACATGCGCCTATACCCCTCCCTATCACGTCCCCACAAACGGCTACTTCACACGGCAATTGCCACAGCGAAAATCTGTTTATGCCTTTGTCTGTCATTGAGGGCCTTTGAGACTGCTGCCTCGATCATGCTTTGGACCTCCTGACTGACAACGAGACAGGCACATCACCAGTAGCCAGAGGGCATACAGTTAGCCTGCTTCTTCTAGCAGAAATAGGTCCCTCATCATCAGCAGAAAAAATAATTAGGCTTCTTCTCACTTCCATTGTAAATAGTACACTGTAGATTGTAGTTTCCCCAGTACACACAAGTAAGAGACAGGCAGCACGAACATGTAAATAGGATTATTTGATTAATAAGCTCAGGGCATACAGGATTCAGGTCTGCCTAGCTCCACTGCCATAGCAACTGTCCTCTAACAGAATGCTGGACAGTGGAACCTATGCCACACCATGTCTCCTTCTACATTCTATGTCACCTCCAACACTACATAGGTATACAAACTTAACATGCACACCCCTAATCTTCATGGAATGATTTTAAGTGGTCTATCAGACCTTGAACATCTGACCAATAACAAAGTAATAAACAAGATGCAGGCAATGCCAGCATTCAGCCCCATTTGGCCCAATCAACAGACAGAAATAGAAGAACAAAAAGTGCATAAATAAAGAAAAAGAAAGGTCGTGGTGCCCATAGAGTGACTTACTTCTCCGCCTAAGCATACAGCTGGCAGGCCCATGATCAGCAAATTCTCATGGTGTATCGCATGTCTCCAACGGAACCAGGAAGTTCAGGGATAGGAGCACCGCAGACACAGCATCACCGCTCTTGAAGAAGTACTCCTAATTGAGCGTCACAAGGCCTTAGGGCTGCCCTTCAATACCCTGGCTCATTATCATGTCTCTGTGATAGCCCCCTGACGCACCTGCAGCTCCGCAGACAGGTTGTCTTTTGTGAAATTCTGCTAAGACAAAAATAAACCTGGGGAAGAGGAGAGAGAAGTAGCTGCTTATTTTCTTATATGTCTTGGCTATTGGATATCTTTTGAGCCAGGACTGCCTCAAACCTGTGAGGAGTAAAGGAGAGCGGGGAAGAGTAGGTGATTTAAATTTCACCTGGGCCTAGTTCTGGGGAAGATTAGAGAACATAATCTGACTATGTAACACAAATTGACATCATATACATTTTATTTTTTATTTTAAGGATGTACCAAATTAAACGTGCTTACAAAGAAGCTCCAGTGTTCATCTTTTCTTTCTCAGGCAGATAGTTACAAATAGTACCCTTTGCTTGATAAAAAGCCAGTGCAAATAGGTAGTTGTAATATGAATATGGTCACATTTTGACAGACTTGTAACTATCCTTGAAGCTGAATTATGAACTAATTGTAGTCTTTAACGTAGACTTTATGGAGATCCAAGCAATGTGCGTTACAATAGTCCAGTTGAGAAAAGATAAAAACATTCGTAACCTGGGCCTGGTGTGAAAAGATAAAAAGCTTAAGAATCCTTTTCAGTACTTGCAAATGAAAAGCATCATCAAACTACAGCACTGACTTAAGGTTTTTTTCTTCAAAATATTTTTATTTGGTTTTTGAAAAGCGTGACAAAAAGGGCACAAACATTTTCCCATGGCAAGCAAATAAACAGTGCAGAAGGGCATTAGTGCAGCAATAAACTTCACATACATCAGCAATGGCGTCTTAGGGATAGTTAAAGCAAGCAGTATCAATCTAACAGGTGATTGAATCAAGTGGATCATTAGGCTTGAGCAGTTGAGATCTCATCTCCATCTTCTGAGGTTTCCAGATCATAGTATTTTATCCACCTGCCCCAGTTCTTATAGAATTTACAGGGGCATTGCCTACTTTTATAAGTAACTTTTTCTGCTGCCATGTATAAATCCATCCCCGCCTTCCATTCCAGCATGGACCGTATTTCAGAAGCCCCTCAATGCTTGGCCACATTCCTCTTCGCCAACAACAGGCTGAGGTTACAGAAGAGTAATTTTGCTTGTGGAACATCAATGGGTATACCAAGAAGGGCTGGTTTGACAGGCAATGTCCTCCCTATAATCTTACCCAGTTCAAACATTATCTTTTAATTATATGCTTGTATGGCCGGGCAGGTCCAAAGGGTATGTAAGAAGTCCACCCTCAGCTCCCTACATCTCAGACAGTCTGGGGACATTGCTCTCTCTATTCTATGCAGGTGTGCCTGGTCATAATAGACCTGATGAAGGATTTTGAACTGGATGAGCCTCAACCGAAATGTAATTGCTTCTTCTCTCAGAAGCATCCAAATCATCTAGTACCCCACCTCATTTTTCCCATCAACCTCTCAATTTTTTGCCTTTTACACTAGTTCCCCCATCAGTTTCCTGCTTTTCAAAGGCACATATTCGGGAAGCTCTGTATAAATGCTTTCTGCCTCCCAAGTGTGCTTGAGCTGTAAATATTTGAAACATTGTGTGTCATAAAGTTGATAGTCATGTTAGAGGGACTGAAAAGAAAAGACTTAAGAAGATCTGCCACCTTGGTGATACAAATAAGATCCCAAGTGTCAAAACCCCTCAGCTTTCCAAGTTCCTTAAAACTCACCCCTATTAAGTCTACACTGTGATTTTATGTGCCCATCCTATATATTTGTCTTGAACCACGCCTCAAATGTCACTTGGGTCGCAGGTAAAAAATGCCCCGTCTCTCACCCCCCATGGAGATAATGTTGGAAGGGGCACTTTTGGAACTGGATTTTTTCTAATGCATAGGTGGGTTGCTCGCCATCCACGTCACCCCAATCATTTATGGCAATCAGATGGGATGCCCAATAGTAGGCTCTGATATCTGCAAGAGCAATACCACTACTATATTTATTTCGTTGCAGTGTCCTAAGGGCCAGTCTTGGATGCTCCTGAATTCATCCTCAATTTTAACGAACATCTCATCAGAGGATCCTATAGTAGGTGTTTTGAAGGGTGTATAAGTATTTCGGGAAGGTGACCATCTTAAACATGTCTGCCCTGCCCAATATCATGCCCTCCAGCGGTCTGCATCTATATGGAATTCCATTTGTACCTTCTTTTCAGTTATAGGCACCATTCCGGGTCTCATGTTACATAAAGTCCAAGGAATTGGAATCCCTCCTGATCTATTCTCAGTCTCCCAGGGAGAGCTGACAGTTCAAGGTATCCTCCAGTTGGAAGGAGGACCGATTTATCCCAGTTTATGGTGTATCCAGAGTCGGCACCATATCTTTCAAATACCTAAAATACCACAGGGGTTGATTCTTCCAGTTCAGTAAGGTATTAAAGGATGTTGTCCGTGTATAGCAAGATATTTCCTCTGTAATCGGGGACCCAGCAATACTGAAGTCTATAATGTTTGGGTGAGCCCAGACTATACAGGTCAGAGGTTCCAGTATGAGGGCAAACAGTAGACGAGATAAGGGGCAGCCCTGTTGGGTTCCCCTCTTTAAGGGGAATTCAACAGATAGAACTCCCTTAACTTGTACTACAGCTTTGGATGCCTGCTACAGCAGCTCTACCCACAACAAAAATTGTGGACCAATGCCAAACCTAAGCAACATTTCCATAATGAAAGGCCAATGGGCTGCGTCAAAGGTATTTTCATTATCCAAGAATCTGAATATATGGGGGTCTTGGCAGGACTGGACTTCTGCGAACCAGTTGTGAAGTCTGTGAAGATTATGGCCCTCATTATGAACACAGTGGTAAACACCTTTGACCGCCGTGGCTACGGCGGACAGAAGACCGCCATTGGCGGTGAACAGAGACCCGCAATATAATGATGAAAAAAATCAGAAACCGACAAAAATCTCCCTGCCACCAGTCACCGCCAGGACCTTGTCAGTGGAAATGCTGGACCTCCCACCCCGCCACCGCTGAGCACACAAACTCCCCACCCTCCAAATAATGAAGCACAAATCACCATGGCGGTCAGTGGAAGCCGAACGACCATTGGCGGTACAGACCGCCACGGGCGGCAAGTGGACCCAACAGCAAGAAATGCATACATTGGCAAGTTGGAAACACACACACCTGACACACATCCACAACACTATAAAACACTCACAGATACACCCCACAATCCTTTGCAACAAAATTAGGCCAACTAATACAGATAACCCCAGAAGCAGACACCAAATGCCACAATACACGAAACATACACCCAACCACACAAGAGCACCCTCACCTAGATGCACACAAGACACCATTCACAACACTCACCATGGCACCCCCCAAAACACCCATGCTTCACAGAAAGGGAGCTAAAGACCATGGTGGATGAGATCCTGAAGGTGGAGCCACAATTATTCGGGGAACAGGTCCAGCACACACCCATCGCCAAGAAGATGGAGCTATGGCAGACAATAGTCAACAAGATCAATGCAGTGGGACACCATCCACGCACCAGGGACGACATACACAAGAGATGTAACTACCTGCGTGGGAATGTCAGGTCCATGGCATCCAGGCACCCCATTGCAGTCCAGAAGACTGGGGGAGGACCTCTACCAACACCACCCGACTACACTGACTGGGAGGAAAAGGTACTGGCCATCCTGTACTCTGAGGGACTCACTGGACTCACTGGAGGAATGGACTCGTGTAAGTCATCTACAATTACCCCATATCCATCACACCTGTAATGCATGCACCACCTCACCCCTCCAACTACCACCAGGACCACAACGCCACCCAGGCCACAATCACTACATCCAGTCCCCCTGCATGCCCACAAACCCACTAACAGGCCCTCATCCCTCCCCCTGTCCACAGCCACCCACCCCTGCAAGGAATCACAATGGCCTACAGCACCCACAATGCACCTCCACATCCTAAGGAAAAAGCAATGCTAACCTCACAAAAGCATCCTACATGGCCCCAAAGTGTGAAAACCTGAACAAAACTGCCCAGTCCTGTGCACTCCATCCGATCATGCAATTGTAACAGACATGTCCATTCTCCCCAACAGGCACCACCACCCATGCCACCCTGACGGATAGGACAAGGAGTGGCAGTGCCCCACAGGGAGACAGAGGTACCTCCCAGGATACTGAGGATGGAACCCTGGACATTGACGATCACCCTGGCCCATCACACAGTCCTGGACTGTCACCATCCAGCAGCCCCACCCAGGATACCACTGGCACTCCTACCACCCAGCCAACAACATCAGCCCAGGGAAACCGTCCCCACACCTTTGTATCCAGACCACAGACTGGTGGAACGCATGGACAGAGGCCACAGTCACCCCCTACCAACAGGCAGGAAGACGATGGCCCCAGTACAAGTGGCATTGTCAGACCTGTGCAGGGGACACAGGCACAGGGGGCTAGGCCCAGTGGGAGGGGATCAGTGGCCCAGGGGGAGGCCACAGGATGGATGCTGCAGCCCAGGACGTTATCTCTGAGGTCCTGGGAGCATATCACCATACCCAGGACAGATTGGCCCAGATAATATCCACCCTGGAGCAGAGTCAAAGGATGCAGCTAGCACACCACCAAGAGGCCATGGTGCAGTGGAAACTGCACAATGCCACAATGGCCAGCATAGCAGGTGCACTGCTGCACATTGTCCCAACACAGCCTGAGGCCCACACAGACCAGGAAGCCCCTACTACTGGCCAGGCTACAGACCAGACAACAACAGCATCAGCAGCAACTGCACATGTTCCACTCTCTCAGGACACACAGGGGACATCCATCTCAACCCGTACAGGCCAACAGTAGGCACCCAAACGGACCCTCAGACCCAGATATGGCACTGGAACACCTGCCAAGACCAAGGCCCCCTCAAAGAAGTGACTCTGGCAAGAACTGTCCTCCAAGTGTACCACTGAATCAACAACCAAACCGTGTGAAAACTACAACAAACTCCTGTAAACATAGATTGACCTACCACTACTGCCAACAAATGCTGTGACCCTGTTGCCGTATTGTACAACCACCAGTAGCCCACTCCCATCACTGTAATCTGCATGATTTAATCCCTGCACCAAATTAAAAAAACTAGTTCACCTGTTACAATGTCCCCTGTCATTATGTTGAAACAAAGTGAAGTATGGATGCCACTGTATGATAACTCATTTATTATTATCTGAGTAGCAGGAAATGCACCACACACATTACATGTTGTTGTGCCTACAGATGTGTTGAATTATTATACTATAATATAACCTGTCCTATGTAGATCTGGTCACAGTGGCAATGAGTATTGACCCCACACCCCCTAGATGACAAGGCACACTGACAGTATGCTGCACAGACAGCAATCTCATCCAATTGTCCCACAGAATTACTGGAAGTAGAGTTGTATCAGTTGGGTCCTGGAATTTACATCTTCCCCCTCCTCATCATCACCATCACTCTCATCCCCTCTCTGAGGAAGCTACTCTGGAAATACAGCCCCCTTCTCCTCCAAGAGGTGGATATAATTTCTCACAGCCACGTTGTGCAGCATGCAGCAAGTGACCACTACTCTATACACCTTTTCAGGCCCATAGGCCAGGGAACCACCAGAGATATTTAGGCAACGAAATCTAGAACTCAGGAGACCTATTGTGCACTCTATCACCCTCCTAGTATGCCCATGGGCCTCATTGTAAGTGCTCTCTGCATCTGTTCTAGGATTCCTCACTGGTGTCAGGAGCCAACGCAAGTTGGGATAGCCAGAATCACCTAGAAAGTGGTGCAAAACAGGACTGTCATTGACAACCCTCAGAGGCAGACAGCCTGGCTGTCTGCTATGTGGCAGTAAGTGTCAGAAACACCTACCTATGATCCATCCTCTGTCCTCCTGTAGTTGTTCCATCTTGTGTGGTACACTACTGTTCCTCAGCACAAACGAATCATGGACTGATCCAGGGAACATGGCATTCACATGTGAGATGTACTGGTCTGCAGTACACACCAATTGGATGTTCGTGGAATGAAAGTTCTTCCTGTTTTTGTACACCTGTTCACTGACTCTTGGGGGGATGATAGCTATGTGGGTGCCATCGATGGCACCTATCACATGGGGTATGCTGGCAAAGGCCTAGAAGTCCGAGGTGATGGCAGGGAGGTCAGCACTTTCGGGAAACCTCACATAGGACTGCAGGTGTCGTACAAATGCATTCAGGAACTGGACAGTATCATGCTAAACATTGGCTGTGAAAAACCTGCACCTATGCCCACTGTCACATGAAATGAGCCAGGGGCCAGTAAATGGAGTGCAGAGAGCACCTGCACTTCAGTAGGGATGCCATGCTGATTACGATTAGCCAGTCTCAGTGCTGGATCTAGTAATGCACAAAGCTCATCAATAGTAGCACGAGTGAGTCTGTAATTGATAATGATGTGACGCTCCACCATGGTCTGCAAAACAACAAGTGGTCTGTACACCGATGGGGCCCTACCTTGCCACAAGGGTCTGTACCTCGGAGGAGTTGAAAACACGTGTGAGGAACACACATACATCTGCACACATTGTTTCTCATTCAGCACTGCTGGCATGATTGTCGACAACACAAATGCTCAGTGTGTGTGACATTACAGCAACATGACCATAAAGATATATCAGGACTGGTCCGGTTAGGTAATTTATATTGTTTTATGCCTATGGGTGTTTAGGGGACAATAGGACCTGCATTGTGCTGATGAGGGTTTTACAACTGTGTAGATAAGGCCAAAATGTCTGCCCCCTGTAATCCAGAAGTGTTGTGGTGGAAGTGACCTCATACCGCTAGCGGTTGACGTAATAGAGTAAGGTGGTGTTTACCACCGTGCACAAATTCATTGGATAACATGGTTGTCAATGGGTATTCTTAGCGTATCATGAACGCCGCCGGCGGTGACGGTGCACACCGCCGCGGTGCGTACGCGAACTCGTCACCACAACTTCACTTGACTCCCTGATCTTGTGCATGCAGGTACTCCACTGAGTGTACTGCTGTGTCCTGCCTCTGGTCATGGTAATGGAACGTGTTGCAGGGGAAAGGAGAAATTGGAGAAGCTGGGGGACGGGGTCCTGCCCCTGTATGCCAAGCTCTACGGTCAGCCAGAGGTACAGGTGAGTAGGAGGATTGGGGTGCATGGATGTGTGTAATAGTGGTTGGTGGCTGCATACATGTGTGCACTTGTGATCCTGTATGGTCCAGGGTTCCTGACATGCTGTGTGTGTGTGTGCTGTTAGGCTGTTTTAAATGTCCGTCCCATAGTTGAAGTTTAGCCAGCTGTATATGATTGGCCATTGTCTGACCTCAGTGTTACTTTTCTGTGTGTCCCTTATAGGTAAGCGCCCACCAGAAGAGGGGACTTTGGCATGCCATCGCCAGGAGGTGCGGAACCTGTGGTTCTACAACTGGCAGAGCACCCACTGCAGGAAGAGGTGGGAGGACCTGCGGCGCTGGGCGAGTAAGATCTGTGAGGCCCAGCTGGGCAGGTCCTCCTAAAGAGGAAGGGGTGCCGCATCGGGTAGTGACCCCCCCTTATTCAATGCATCCTGGTGGTGGCGTACCCAGACCTGGATGGGCGCTTGAAGGCTGCACAGCAGTCACAAGGGGGTAAGTACCATATTTTGGCTCCTTGATGGATATGTGTGAGTGCGATTGTATTCATGCTGTCTAGTGGCAGGGACTCTGACTGATGTCCATCTACATAATGGCCCCCGTGGGGAGTAGGGGTGTAAGGCCAAGTCTGCAGTATGTCAGGTCCTTAAATTCATTGGGGAATGGCTGTAGAGCAGGGTTCTGGCCACTAGTCAGGGGCATTGCCATATGTATAGCAGTAGGTGCTGCCTGGTGGAATATTTTCTGGGTGGGTGTATGTGTGAACCACTAATGTATCCCCATTCTACTATTTACAAGTGTCTCTCCTGTTTTGTCTCCCCATCCCTGTTCTCTTGTGTTGTCTGTGTACATCAGCATCATCTGGCGAGAGACCTGAGGGACTGGCGAGTGGGGAGGCAGCGGCCCATGGATCCTCGGAGGCAGAATCGTCCAACGCCAAGGGGACCAGTGGGTTGGAGGGCGAGGGGAGTACCACGGGGGAGGCAACTACCACTGGAGGCAGTGACTCTGATACCTCCTCCGATGGGAGCTCCCTGGCGATGGCAGACCCTAGTGGGCTGACCCCTACTGTGTCTTCTTCCACCACCCCCATAGCATCACAGCCCTCCCAGTTGCTCCCCACCGAGTTGCCCCTGCCCGCTCACCCAGATGGATGGGCATCTCCTTTGCCCCAGGCACCTCCTCCCCTGCCCCAGTCAGCCCTGCTGCCCTCACGGAGGAGGCTATTCACCTCCTGAGAACCATTTCTGTAGGGCAGACAACCATCGTCAGTGCCATCCAGGGGCTAGCATCAGAGGTGCAGCAGACCAATGCCTATCTGGATGCCATTCACAGTGCTGTGTCTGGCCTACAGAGATCTTTTTAGGCTCTGGCCTCCTCTTTGATGGCAGCCATTGTCCCTGGTCATTCCGTCCCCCCTCCAACAACCTCTACCCCTTCCAGCACCCCACTCCCTTCACCCGTCCAAAGCACACATTCTGACACACAGGCACACACCTCAACACACAAGAAGCACACTTCAAAACACAAGCACCACACCTCCCACCACAAGCCGACCCACAGCCAACATACACATGCACACACACCAACATCCACTTCCCCCAGTGTGTCTACCTCTTCCGCCTCCCTGTCTGTCCCCTGTACATGCACACCCACAGGCACTGCATCCTCATTCAATGTTGATGACCCTATTCCTGCAGTCACCACAATAGCACACATCTATTCATGCACCCCAGACACCACACCTGCACTCACCACAACGACTTTAGTTGACACATGCAGCATACTCACCAGACTTGCAGACACCCAGACAACATCCATTTACACTGGCAGCCTGGTTTGCCCCACCTCCCAAGACACTCAAATGCACCAAAACACCCACCCATCACACATCCACAACACCTCAGCATACTGTCCAGTCACCTGCACCCATGTCACGCACACCTACACCTGTTACGACCACTCCCTCTACCTCCACTCCGACGCCTTCCTCCAGGTCCACCCCAATTACACCTATGAAACATTTCCTATCCTGTGTTGACCTATTTGAACCCACTGGCCCACCACGTCTCGTCCCTAAACATGCTCACCTCCTAGCCCTGTCCACTCCTCCCACATCACAGCCCGCCCCTGTCTGCCCTTCCAATTCCCATGCCACCTCACCTGTGAGGAAGAGATCCCCTGCTGGCCCAGGAACATCTGCTGCACCCCAGGCCAAGTCTGCTCCACCAGCTGGTGTGACAAAACCTAAGCCCCCTCCACCTTCCAAACGGAAATCTAAGCCCCCCTCACAGTAGTAAATCCCCACCCACACCAAACCCTGTCCCTGTTCCCTGAGAAGCCTGGATGCCCCATTGTTGACCCTATGAGGTGGAGTACCGTTTCACTTGTGGGAGTCAAGTTGGGGCCATTGTGGCCCATCGGACTTCTTTCACTATGAACTGGCCATTGGCCTTCTATGCACTTCTGTTGCTCAGTGAGCACAATAAAGGTTAATGTGTGGCCTGTTTTGTTTGAGGCACACTCTGGATCCATGGTCTCTTGTTTCATTGTTTGAGGGTTTTGGGCACATGTATGTACTTTGGGCAGGTTGGATTTACCTTGTGTCGGGTAAGTACCTCTTGATGTGGGGTGTATGGCTTGTGCTGCTGTGAAGGGTTGTGGGAGTGTTGCAGGGTGGGTGGGTATGTAACTGTGCCCTTTCTTCCCTTGCTTAGTAGGTTGCGGTACTGGAGGTATATGGCAAGGAGCAGGGCTGTCATGATCTGCAACTCTCTCTCCAAGTCTGATTCGGCATGTGGTGTGAGCCTCCGGTGATTGTTTCCTTATATTTGGTTCATTTCCGCCTGGCTTTGCGTGGCGGTGGTTCCCGCCCCGGAACTGACAGCGGTCTAGTGCTTCATTATTTGATGGGCGGGTAGGGCCTTACAGTCGGCCTGTGGGCCGGCTCTGCTGTCGTTGTCGGCACTCCTCTGCTGGCGGTGAGTGGTTTTCAGAATGCCTGTGTTTCAGCTGGTTCATTATTTGGCAGTTCGGACTGCACGTCTGTTGGCGGTTGTTACTGCCACCGCTGGCGGTGCGGTGTTTACTGACGTGTTTATAATAAGGGCCTATATCTGGTTGATCGCCGGGGCATACAGCCAGATTGATGTTTGTGGCTAGTTTCCCTAGTTTGTGTATCGCCACTATTGTGGCTTTGCACAGGTCTGGTGGGATAATTTCCTCCTCTTGGGCTTGCAAGTAAATTTTCAACAAATGGAGAGCTAATATATCTGCATTTTTCTTTAAAAATTCCACCGGGAGACCGTTGGGTCCTGGCGTTTTAACTGAGTTTATCTTAGCTATGGCTGGCTGTACTTCAGTAAGGGAGATCTCTTTCTCCAAAGCCATTCAGTCCCCTGTGGGAAAGGGTCGGCACAGTCACTGTGGATTCCTCAATTTGTTGCTGCTCAGCCAATGGGTGATCTTTGTAAAGGGCCTCATAATATTTAGTAAATTCTTCTGCTATCTCTTTGTCTGCTATACAGGTTTTGTAATCTATCCACCCTTGTTTGGTGTTTCCATCGGGCTAGCCAAGACAACAGCTTTCCCGCCTGGTCACCGTTGTCACAGAGACGGTGTTCCATGGCTAAGATTTGGTTATGTGCTTCATTGCTTACCAGAGCTCAATATTCAGTGCTTAAGGACTCAATTTTCCTCACAATCAGAGGGTTCGGTGAGGCCGCATTCTGAGCCTCAGCTCATGTCAGCTTTAGGGCCTGATTTAGAACTCCATGGATGGCTTACTCCATCACATTGGTGACAGATATCTGGTCCTCCAAAATCTAAATCCCACAGAATATTTCCCGAAAGCAATGATATTTTGTACTCAGTCCTTTACAACTGTCTTGTAGGCCTCCTGCAGAGCCACAGAGGAATTCACAGATTTCCTATTTTCTGTCAAATAGAGTTCACTATCGACTCGGAGCTCATGTGAGATGGCCTCATCCCTCTGTTCTCATGCATTCAACTTCCATCTCAGGCCAGCACCATGGGGCCTTCCACTCAGGTAAACCTAGAACAGGGGGTAGTCAAACAGTCCCCTAGCCAAATAATCTGCTTGTTGGATCATCTCCACCTCTCCTGCTGGCATGAAGATCTAATCAAATAGAAAAAATAGAAAATATTTTGTGCATCCCTGAGTAATAAGAATAGCCTCTATCTATTGAGTGATGTCGGTGTCATAGGTCAGAGTGCCCCAGTGTGTTGGGAAAACTGGTTAATGGTGTGCCCCTTGGTGTGTGTGATACAGTGCCTGATCTTTCTAAGTCAGGGGACATGACATCATAACATCATTGAAATCCCCTGCCAATGATGTATAGTGAGGACTCCATTGCTAACAAAGGGCCAGATTTAATACAAACTGGGGCAGCGCGGTCACTTTAGAAATTTAGCTACTAAGATAGGACGCACCCCTGTGTTTCCCCGTGTGCTGGCACTAAACATAGCTGCCAGCGCCAACACAGGCATCCTTGCACCATAGTGCATGGGTGTCTGCGTTGAAGGGAATGATTGTGTATGTGCGGGAAGGTGTCCCATTGCACGTCCCTCTGATGTAGATAACTGCATCAGCAGGGCCCATATTTACAAGGTGGCGTTAAGCCACAAAAAGTGGCTTAGCGCTGCCTTGTAAATGTGGTACACTGCACAGCACCATCAAAGCATCACAAAAGTGATGATCTGGTGGCGCAAGGGCCTTGTAGATCTGGCCCAATATGTCTATTACTTTGTTTAGGGTAGGTTGTTGAAGACACTAATATTCGTAACAACTAATCTTCCCCAAAGGCCCTGAACTGCTACATATGTCCCATTGGGGTCCACCCACGACATAGGTTTCTGGCATAGGGATGACATTGGCATTAGTATTGCTATTCCCTGGGAGCCTGAGGTAAAGTCAGCATGGGCTAGTGTAGTGTAAGCCCCTTGGGCTAGAAAGTGACATTGAGTACTCCTCAGGTGGGTCTCTTGTAGGAGAACCACATCTGGTTTTAGGCACCTAATGTAGGCTGCAATAATCCTCCTCTTGATTTTATTGCCCAGCATATTGACATTCCATGTAGGAATAGAGTGACCTACGGGGTCCAAGTCAGTGGTGTGCATCAAATATGTTCTGCAGCATATCCGTTCAAAGTCAGTGGCCCTCCTGCTTTTCTAACAAACAGAAAATAAACCCTAATAGAACTAACTCAACTGGGATATCCCAATCCCCCACTATCTGCCCTCCCACACGTATACACCCACATGTCTGACAAAGGCAACTACATCGCAGGACCAGGCCTGAGAGGTCTGTAGACCACCCCACCCTTAACCTCCTTATTGTAAACTTTAAGAACCTATCTTAAACTGAATTGCAGCTCAGACAACTACACACAGCCAGGTTCTTGGGATTGAGTCAGGGGAGAAACTGGGAGCTCTCATCTAACCACTCTGACTGTCGTCAGGTCTTTCACACTTTGAAGGCACCTCGCTCACACTTAATCAATCACGACACACACCACGCACTCAAATAGAACTAAAAAGAAGGACGAGTCATGGGTGGAAAAGAAGGGAATTAAAAGAGATTCTTCCACAGGCCACATTCGCCCCCTCACCATGCAGACCGGAGGGCCCTAGAGCTCTCCTGACTGCTAAGGTTTTGTATCCCCATAAACCCCCTGACACAGATCAACAATTTCAATTGCAATCTATTCAGCACGCCTCGGCTCAGAGTTAGGGGTAGTCCCGCCTGGGACGTGCCCCTGTTCTTCTTCTGATGCCAGTTGGGTTGCTCCCTTGGTGCCACTGGATTTGGAATGAGGTTTCTTTGGTCTCATTCCTCTATGTTCAGATTCAGAGGATCCTTTTCCAGTTGCTTCCTCATCGCAAGTCCTCTTTAGCAATTTATCCCCTCCTCTCCCTGATCGAGCCCATTGCTTGCGCTTCAAAGAACAGGTTTTGGGTCTGGCCCCATACCTCTCCCCCCGGGCCTCTCAGGAGGGGAAGTATTGTGTTGGACAGAGGGGAGATCTCTCTTCCAGCCACCTCCAGGCCTCCTCTGGTGTTCCAAAAAAGTATGTTTTATTCTGGAAGATCGCCTTAAACTTTGCAGGGAATACTGGAGATGCATTGCCTGGAGTTTGGCCTTGACAGCGTCAAAAGAGCACCTCTGTTTCTGCATCTCATGGGAATAGTCGAGGAACAGAATGATTGTAGAAGAGTCATATTCGATTGTCCCCAACTGCTGGGCTTCTCCAAGTATTTAATATTGATCATAGAAGTTTAAGAAGCGACAATACAGAAGTACTGTCTCAACAATGAGACTTCCATTGCCACCTTACCAATTTTGGATTCCAAGGCTGTTATAGACTGTTGGATTGCCGCAATGAGTGCCGCATTGTAAGGAGTTGAGCGTCCTGTGTCCTCCAGGGGGGTGGGAGCTTCCACTGTTTTAGTATTTCTGTTGATCTTCCCCTGACAGGATTGCTTTGGGTCTTTCCCTTTGCATATTGCAAAAGATGATCAGGAACCATTAGGGCTCCACAGGCCTTGCACTCCTCTCACCAGATGGGTCAGTCCGGGATGGCCTCCCTATACCCATGTTAGCAGGCCTCTCTTTCATTATTGCAATAAAGGAGGGGCTGGTCTGTCTCTCTCCACCAACTCCTCATGGCGAGTCCCACCTGGGCTGCCACAGATCGAAGGGAGAGGGCTTCACTGTGGTACAGGATAGTTCTAAGTTAAGACACCACCGATGACTCCCTCTCCGAGGTACTATCAATGTGGAGTCTTATGAAGTGGCAGTGTCTTAGGACAGTTTGAAACCCTCAGCCTCAGGGCATGGTGCCACTTCTAGATCTCTAGAGCTCTCCCAGGACCCAGCACTTTACAGGTTTGCAACAATGGGGTGTGAGTGTCCACGATCCCATTAGGTATATCAATCGCATCTGTGTCTTCATTCCAGTCCTTCCGGTCACCACAGTCCTCTAATTCTATCACACGTAGGGCCAACGTCCGCGACCCAGGCCATGTGCCTATTCCAGGTCACAAAGGAGGGTCTAGGAGCTCACCTCCTCATCTCCTTCCTCTCTCAGCGGTTTTCACCACAGAAAACAGGGAGAGGGGCAGGATCCAGTGAGAGGCCACTGCCCCCAGGACACCTCAAGGCCTATTCAATGCTCTCTTGGTCTTCCACATCACCTCTGAGAGCTAAGGTCAGTGAGACTTTTTTAACTTTCTCCTCACAGCTCCCAATATGTCTTTCAATGTCTCTTTACCAGGGTGTTCTCAGGGTCAACGCTGTTACCAAAAGCCAATGTCTATGAAAAGGGCCCAAATTCACCCATATGCACAGTGGGGCTCCAGAATTTGGGTGGGGGAGCAAGCTGGGTTCCCCAAAAACCTCCATGGGTGCCTAGCACCACCCAGATACTCCCGTAGATGGCCAGTCACTCATTGCAGGTTCAAGGGGTAGTAGGCAGCTAAGATGGACACCTCCCAATGACCCAGTCAGGAACAACTTTTCTGCTGCCTCTCACTAGGCCATCTGTTGACTGTAGCATCCCCGCCGATGTGCCAGCATGTGAGCACAGGTCGGGACACCAGGCTAAGGCACTGACCCAGCTCTTTTCTCTGCGGTCCGCTCTTCAGGGTCTTCACTGGCAGCGGGGCCTCCTCTGCAGCCTCAAGCATGGAGTCTTGTTACACCCTGGAGCTCCCTCTGTGCATCCGTACTCCCTCACGGCTGACCCATAGTTACAGGGATAGCACCAGATGTCCTGCATCTCTCACCCTAGTGTCTCACTTGGATGCCTACTCACGTCCTGAACAGCAGTTGCCCCAAGGATGAAGGGCATCAAAAAAATGCCTAGCCCAATCCTCCAGGAGCTCAGAAGCATCCAGGGCACATCATCTCAGACTCCAGCCGGGTTGGGGGCTTTTTTTCTAGGAGGCACTCCATGTATGTATGGTACTCACGTTCTGTGTCAGGATGCTCAGAGACTACTAAAACCCTGCTTGAGGCAGTGTGGACTCAAGAGAATATTGCATAAGGGGGTAAGTCTGTGGGGCCGCTGGGGCTGAGCCCAGAATTTAGGTAGGATATTGTTGGGCCCAGCCAGAGTTCAGCGTGGGCACAGCCAACCTGCCATCTTGTCTCCCCTCACGTTAAAGGTTTAACCTCATCAGGGAATTGCATTTAATACCCAAATTTTTCTTAGACATAAAACAGGGGTGTTGCACTCACTCAGTTCTGTAGCCAGAATTGATTATACCAGGACATTGATGTAACATTTCATTTTTATCTCCATTCAGGTTGCAGCCATGGACGGCAATTCACCAAAATGCCAGGGGTAGCAGAGGTGACATCAAATGATCTTTGACCCTAGCCTAGTGAATTCATAGAAAATTACATTTGACTCTGCTAATTTTACATAAAGTGATGTCACACAACCATTGATTCTGTGTCATTAACAAAAGTGATATCACTGAAATTGATCAAAACAATCGTACACTGTGTGATGAATACAAAACAAAAAATTATATTGAAGTAGATAAAAGTGTGCTTTAGTTTTCAGCAGCATTTACTAGGCTGTTATGATGATGCTCCAGGGGCTAAACCACAAAATGCAAGCAGCATAGATTAGGGGCACAGCTATCATAAACCTGGAGAACAGCTATCATACAACAGCTACACTCATAATTCTCTTAAACATAGTTTAAAAAGCTCAGAAACAGGCTCATACCCTTGGCTCAGCCATTGTAGGTCAACCATAATTTGCCTAGTTACACCCATACCAAGCCTCGACATAGCCTCAAAGACCAAATTACAGCTTCAAAAGCCCAGGCAGAATCTCCATGTGCCATGGCAAAACCAGTAAGTGCCAGGCAAAACCCAATATACCTGTGCTGACTCATAATAGCATACCATTAATCAAAGGCTGACCCTGATTGATACATATGTGTAAGCTTTCCCACACAATGCCCAGTTGTTTCATTTTTCTCCAGTCAAATCTGACTGCATGAACAGAAATCTGTGCATCTATTTTGGGAAAAGCCTTTTAGCTTAATCACTTATTCGTGTAGCATACCTACCTTTGAATGTGGATATTAAAAGTCCGGCATGGAGCCTGCCTTCCACTGGCCTGATTTGGACACCCATGCCATACATGGAATATGTTAGCCTTATATGTATAGATTATGCCTTAAATTGAATTGTCTCTTGGACTTATTATTAGGTAGTGCCCAAAAGAGCACTTTTTACAATTCTAAACCTGTGACACCATTTGTGCATACAGACATATCTTTCTGGAGTGCAGTTGATGCTCTAGCACTGTTCTTCATTTAGTCACATATGAGTGACTAACATGGTCACAATCATACACATTCTTGATACACATGACCTGGCCCACATTCCTAAAATACATACACAGACAACACACATTCTAACATAGGTACATCCAACACACGTTCCTCAAGCACGCAGCAAAGCACACATTTAAAAACCATACACACAGGGCCTGATTCACTAAGGTAATCTTACAAGTTTGTGTAAGTTTACAGTTGTTTGCTATTCACAAACCAAATTATAAATAGTATTGTCGTAGGACCCTTGACATGGGGATGAGACTGCTAGTTTTGGGTGTCAACACCACACGTCTGATAGCTGTCAGCCTAACCCTTTCGGCTAGCTAGCAGTACCTTATCAGGACCCAAAGGTAAAGGTAATATGTGGCATCCTGTTGCCAGACACTCTATGACTTCTCAGGAAAGTTGCAGTGGAACAGATCTTACCCCTTTTTCTCTCAGCACAAGCCTCATACATGCAGATGACAAACGAAAGCAGGATTTTGTCAAAATACATTTTGTTCAAGCAATTACATTCTATGTAAAAAAAAATCATGAATTGCGATTATTAGGACAATGAAACACAACACAAAATTTACGGTGACCAGAAAAGTGAAATAGATAAAAAGTTTCAACATTCTTTCACACCGGTAAATCTAAAATCCCTACATGCACTACTAAAACTCTACTTGAGAGCGATGGCAGTTTAAGGCCTATCTTGCCCATACTGGTCTCTGCAAGGACGCCCACCCCATACTTGATTTTATAACAGGGGGGCCTGTTGGTCTGCTGGCAGTCCTTCCAAGTGGATGAAGAGAAGATGCCGGGCTCAGCAGAGCTGCGATGACATGGTACAGCATCAGATGGCTTGCTAGAATGTCCCGTCTAACTTAGTTTGGGGCAGCATTTAGTTTTATAATAAAAGTGTTGTTGTTCTTAGAACTGCCCTGACGTGATAATGCGTCTTTTCTGTGTAACATAGACATTGTACTCTTTGGACCGGCAATACTTCATAAATAATCATGTACAGTTCCATACAGCCTTGGGCTGAGCACAAAATAAAATGTTGTGCAAAAGAACTAATAACAAATTCCATATGGAAGGGCAGCTGATAAAAATAATAAAACATCTTCACTAAAATGAAGCCTCTCTAAAAATAATAGAAGGGAATAAATGAAATGCAAATAGATAAAAGGGCACAGGCCACAGGCCTGGAGCTAAAATAAATGGTCTCATGCAAAACTCTAAAATAACCTCACAACACCCTCCCCATTGTCAGTGCAAGAGTGCCGAGGTCTATTCTAAAAACCCTATGCTAAAATCATTATTCCCACACTACTATTTCCAACTAGGCTAAAATGTACATAAAAGAGAGAAATGTCCATGTTGACAAGCAGGAGAGACTGAAGTTGTGCTAAGTTAAAAATGGTCAATTTAGAATTTGATCAAAAGTGAATACACTTGAAGGCCAAATGCTCACTAATAATCGTGATCCTGCAAAAACCACCAACATCATGAACAGTGATGGAATCCAGGAAAGATCCCACTCTGGCAGGCGATAAGTTAACCAGCTCATTGATGAGAAAAACAGGAGAGTACTCATGTTCCGATGCATCAGCCATAGGTCATGCTGAAGATGCAGCATTCCATGCAGTGCCAGGTGTTATAGCACCAGGAGCCACTAGATCCATGAAGAGCTGCTCACATGAAGCATCCCACAGCAACTGCAATCCTGGTTCATTCCCAATGGGCATGTCTGGGAATGAACCATCAGTGAGAACGCAATCAGACCTAGATCCAAAGAAGGTATGCACTGCATAGCAAAACGCACTTTTGAATGGGCATGACAAACATCAGAAGATGGGCTGCACCCAATTAAAAATCCGTCTGAATGACAGTGACCAGTTTGACTCTTCCAGTAGTGGTACTCCAAAATACTGCATCATGTGTTCTTGACACAGTTGGTCTGGTTGAAGCACCATCATTAATCTTTGTTGTGATGGGGCAGCCATTGCAAATGAAAAACAGCAACAGCAGAATACAGCCAAATAACGCCAAAATAATTGGGAATCCCCCCAAAACACTCAAAAATAGTGAGTGTATAGATGAAGGTATTACTCCAAAGACACTTTTAAAGGTGCTGACAAAACCAGAACCAACAGCCTTAAATAAGTATACAATGCCATTGGTGCTGGATGCATTAACAATACATCAAACCAACTCACCGGAATGTTTTGGAAAGGTGGTATTTAAAAGGGATTGTATCTTCGCAGGAGACCTTGCTACTTGGAGATCATAGGTTTCACGGGCAGATGTAAATGCCACATGTTTTTGAAACAAAAGAGCCTTCAGTCTGCTCAGCTTGTCAATATTTACATTAGAAGTAACAATATGAGGCCATATGTCTGCTATTTTTATCTCTCGCATGGGGGAAGAGCACATTTCTACAACTAGTCACAATTTAGGGGACCAAAACCATGTAGGCGATTCCGGCCTGCATACTAGAGCAGCCTTCATCGTTCAGCATCACATAACTCCCCTTCGAGAGCACCTGGAATGCTGGGTGAATCAAAGGATAGAAACACCCTTCAGATAACAAGCTAATGGGCATATTTACATGCCCCTTGTGTTGCCTTGCATGGCCATAGTGAAATTTATTTATGCTGAGGCAGCACTAAGGTGGCCTTTCCCCAGTGCCAGATTTAGAAAGTGGAGCAATGCATGCATTGCACCACTTTGCAACCCCATCCGCCACATTATTTCTGAGCTCTGCTTAATGTATGAAAGGTGGGAGTTCCAACGTAGGGAGGCCAGAAAAATGTTGCAGTCAAATTTACTAGCTTTCACTGCAGCATATTTTCCATCATTTTTAAAGCCTGTTCAAACCAAGCGTTAAAATGACACACCCATTAAAATCAATGGGCTTCCTTGAGCTTTGCTACACTAGTGTCAACATTTTTGTTGCTAGTGTAGCAAAGTGCCGCAACAGCATAAAAAATTCTGACTCTATTGTGGTAACGACCACCATGGTGCATCGTACTGTAAATATGTTGCAACCATTGTGTCATTAGGTGGGGCAAGGGCGAAGCAAGAGAAGTGGACCGATGCACCACTGTCTGATAAATATGCCCTTAAGTTTGCTACTGAAGCATTATAAGCTCTGTGCAAGGACAGCTGTTTGCAAATCATCGAATGGCTCACAGAAATCTCGCAATTGCTGCTGCTAAGAAAGACCTCCCTCATGCCTTCATGCCATTGAAGCATTTGTATGTAAAGGGTAGTTACCACACAACATGAATGTAACTATCTCCTAGCTGCTCAAATCTGCCTCCTTGAATGTGTTTCAAGCATTAAGTGATCTGAAATGTTGAAATTGACAGATTAATTACTCTGTATCTTAACCACACCACAGATAATATTTCTGCCAAACTAAAAGGCAACTTTTCTAACTTTTCAGTGTTAAGGAGGATGTAAGTTGCTTCTTTTTGAGCAATTATCTGTTGTTTTCGTGTCAAATTAAAAGTGGCAAATGACTCAGTGGAGTTAACGTATTGCCAGAGCAAGCACCCACTTTTCAGAACTTGTAACATCCAGCCTGACTGCATACTGGACCTAAGTTGACTCTGTCTATGATGTAAAAATGACATGTCTTTTTGAATAATGTCAATTGCAGATGACGTAATATTATTTAGTGTGTAAATGTGGTTGGACAATGTCCTCATACCATTATCGACAATGGCTAGAGCTTTCTGCAAATTTTCCTGATCTATTTGCTTCAACCAGGTGGCAGCTTCTTTTTGGAAAAGCTTCCAAATGTAATTATAAATTGCATATGAGAACCACTTTGTGCATGGTTTCCTAGGACCTAACAAGAAGTCTTATAAGTCTACTTTTTCTGACAGGAGACTAAAGGGCTGATTATAAGTTTGGCAGTCTGATCGTTGGACCGCCAAACCCGCAGGGATGAGGGCGTCATTAAGGCGGTGGCCTCACCCCGGTCATATTACAATGTTTCTCCCTGGCTGACCGGCGGAAACATAGTATTACGACGTTTTAGCCAGTCAGCCTAGTGGAAACAGTGTGGCGGCATTGGCCTCAGCTCCCTCAGGGAGCTAAGTCCAATGCTGTCGCACTCCAGCACCCTTGGAATGCACACTCAGGTAGGGGGGCCTCTGCACTGCCCACAACACGGTTGCTTGGCAGTGCAGATGCCCCCTGTGGCCCTTAGAACTGCCTTTCCACCAGCCTTTTCATGACAGTGCAACCACCATGGAAAGATTGGTGGAAAGTAGAGTCATGATCAGTGCGGCGATGCCAAACTCGGCACTGCCGTGGATACCCACAACTGTGACTGATGCCAACCCATCGGGATCTATGACCCTGGCAGTCCAGTGATCTCCTGGCAGCCAGACTGCCAGGATCATAATGTGGTTGTCAGACCACCAGGAGTGTGGTGGTCCGACTGCCACTGTGGGTTTGGCAGTCCTCGGACCACCAAACTTGTGAGCAGGCCCTAAGATGTTCTTAAACAGCTGTTAATGTGGACGTTTTTAGCCATTGTTGACATAGTTTGCCCACGCTGTATGTGGTGATGTTACCAGAGATACCTGACGTAACAAGGGTCAGGTTGGCTTGTTCTACAAGCCCGTGAGGAGTTTACAAAATGTGTAAAACAACCACTTTTGTCCACTCGCCACAATAACCACCTTTTGGGACTGGCAAGAGCTGAGTTAAATGTACCATTCTGGTCCCACCCATTGAGCGGTTCTACAGTGACATTGAAAATCTTTTGCCATTTTTCAAATGTAGCTAGTGAGGGAATACTGTGCACATTTAATTATTTAATTTTCACCAAGCCCAAACAACTTGTTTGCTGTACAGTCTCATTGAGAAATATAATTTTTAATGGAATAAGGCATGCTATAAATAAAGCTTCCATACCCTGCATTTGCCAATCTCTACTTCCCCACACACTTTTCAAATGAATCGACTTCAACCATTTTTCATTGCCTTCTATAGCCAAGCGGGAAACCACAGAATAAATCGATTTGGTATCAGTTAATAAAATGTTCACAATTTTGAAGGTGCAAATTTAAAGTGACTAGACTCAGCATTCCTGACATCATGCCCAGTAAAATATGAAAACATTTCTACATATGTTTTGGAACTCCCCACTGGCAAAGTCGGACAATGTTCCCATGGTGCGCAATTATAAACAATTCTCATGGTGCTGGCTTTGTGCAAATAATAATGTCCGTAATGTTGGTAACAAAATATTTTCCCGTAATGCGCTGTGTCACTTTCAAACACAGTATAATATTCGAGCTCAGAAAGCATAAAATCAACAGTTTTTACATCCCAGTCATCAGAAACAAGCCCTAGTGTTATATTGTAATGTCAATCATAGATACTTTGAATACATATGGAATTTGAATAATTTCTGTAGGGATGAAGATATCGAACAGTACTTTATACCAAACAATCCCATCAGGAATTGGAATAGCTGAAATGTTCACTAGGGACAAGTTTCTTCGGACCTTATGTGAGGACAGGTAAGGTTTTAAAACCTCATCCACCAGTTCAACAGCAGAGCATTCAGGAAGATAGTGATCATGTATCAGCAGGAAGACAACAATGACAAAACCAGTCCAAAGAAGGAAGGAAAGCAGAGTCAGAAATATCCACAGATAGTACCAGGTACGACACAGATAGTTGCTTTTAAGCCTGTTGAAAAGCTTACACAGTCTTGATACAGGTGCTACAGAAGACGCTGAAGAATTTGAAAATGAATCGCTGATGTCGACAAAATAACTAGAAGCAGTTCATGCAAATACTGGAGTCGGTGTAGGTGAAGGAGAACCTTGGCGGTTCGTAGCAAATGATTCCATCTATTGGAGTTGAATTTGAATAGTATAAATCAGCATTTTGGACATTGGACATTTCTTGTCACTGATGTAGTGATAGGAACCAATGAAAGTAAATTTTCCACCCTCCCCAAGCTCAGGCAAGTATCTTCATTGTTGTTTAATTGTTGTAGAGGTGCATCCTGATTGCCAGTGAGAGGGGTAAGGGAACTACCCAGGAGTCCTCAAGGTCTACTGTGCAGGACCGGCCACATGGTGTTACTTGACATTGTCAATTGAAATTAGAGTTTTTCTTTAGAAACAGGCTGCAGTGGTAGAATTACAGTTCTGGCACTGTGTAGTCCCAGGACTAGAACCGGTGCTCTATATGATGGGCCAAATTCCTTTTTCACAGCAATCTTTTCTTGCACTAGATCTCCAACGTTTGGAATCCAGCTGGTTGCTGTCAAATCCCTCATTCTCAAGGTAGACGCATGTACAGATGAGTTTTTATCATGCTACTGTTGTAATTCCTGCAAGACAGTGACCCATCCATTTATGTCACAAGGTGTTTCTGCCACCACTGCGCCAGAGTCATTAAGATCTGAAACATACATTGGTATCCCAAACAGGACTTCATATGGAGTGTGTCCTCCCAAAGACCTTCTCAGGAAATTATTTAGTGCTCTGTGGTCTCCATACAGGTAGTGCAGCCAACTACGATCTGTACCTAATACTCTTGCTGTTAAGGATTGCTTTAAGGCTCGGGTTTTCTGCTCCACAATCATGTTTCACTCGGGATGAAACGGAGATGAGAAATGTAGTTGAACACCCAATGTCACCATGGTGTCTCTGAGTGCCATGGAGGCAAAAGCAGGGCCCTGGTCTGAGTCGAATGCTGTAACAACATATGTTGTGAAGAAAACTTGCAAATCTTTAATAACAGTTTGGGCGTCAACCAATCGTTGTGGCCATACCCATAGGAATCTGGAACGTGAGCTAACAGTGACTAAGATGTATTTGTATGAACCATCAGGTTGTAAGGGACCACAATGGTACCATGACCCAAAATATTGAAGTATCCTGAACTGTTCCTATACCCTTAAGGAAGTCAACAACATTTCCCTTGAGAGCCAAGAACACTGAAGGCATTCAAATCCTACTTTCAGGTGCTAGATCTTGGCAGAAAAAAAAACTGTTGGAGATATCCAAGGTTGTTTTGTATTTTTTCACACTAAATTGTTAATAAGTGTGGTGATGTGTGTGTTTTGTATTGCAAATGTGCATGTATAACTATTAAGATGTCTGTAGTCTAAGACTATTCTATATGAATGGTCCTGCTTTGCTATGGGAAATGGAGGGTTGTTCATTGGTGATATGCAGGGTTCAATTACTCCCTGGTACTCAAGTTGTGAGAGTATTTCTCTCACTGTTTTTTTAGCCTCATGTTTAATATGTTATTGTGCTTGGA
Organism: Pleurodeles waltl; assembly: GCF_031143425.1. Lineage (NCBI taxonomy): Eukaryota > Metazoa > Chordata > Amphibia > Caudata > Salamandridae > Pleurodeles > Pleurodeles waltl. The sequence continues at coordinate 419,308,819 of NC_090444.1, read as the reverse complement.
CCTACGGAGTTGACCTAATTAGTATAACATGGTAGGGCAAATCTCCTCTTTGTTTTTGAATGTCTTTATTTTGTTTTTGTTTATCCAAGCATTTTTTAGAACCCTCTTGTGCTTGTTTAGTAGAATCCTTATTGGATTTACCTTGTAATTGTGGTTTACCTGGTCTGGCTCCCAGGTTATCCTTACCTATACAGTATAGGTTTTGGCGATAATCTTAGGCAGCTCGTGTTTTTGTTCCTGTGCTTAGTTTTTGTGCTAGCCAAATGGAAATTCTTCACGTTTTTGTAGGTACCTTACCCATTATTGAATGCACGGTGGCAGGATTCATATCATTGTAGCCACATGTGGTTGCTTTGGAGCAGCCCTTGCTGGGGCAGTGTTTAAGATTTGCTTTATGAATTGTATTAAGCATCAATATATCTCTATGGTACCTGCATTACGTTGTGGTGTGTAGGTAGCCAATTCTTACCACGTAAGACCATCTTTTATGTGCCGAGACTCCACACCAAAAAAGATACTACTCATAACTCCTTTTGTGAATAACAAACAATAGTAAACGTATGCAAAAGTGTACGTTTACCTGTGAATCAGGCCCCCAGAATCATACCAACAGTTTGACAGCTATACCTTTCAGAGTGAGACACACAATTAAGGTCCCTTTCTCATGACAGGGGTTTGCAAGCAACTTGCCAGGGTTCACAAGCTGCAGTCTATGCTTCACATCTGCAACCCATGGTGACCACTAAATGATATCCATGGTTCCAGCTCATCCATGCTTTTACAGCTTTTAAAAACTAATATATTTTACTGCATGTGACTCCAAATCACTAGAGAGCTTTAAAATGACTGAGCAGATTGTCATAAGCATACATAAAAATATGCAGCCATAATTCTGAATCAAGAAGATGAGGGTATAACAAAAATATTGAATAATAGACAGGACAAAATGGAGCCCTGGGGTGCTTCACATGTGGCCTGTGTTGAAGAAAAAGAAAAGAGTATGACTTTTATGTGAGCATTTAAAAAGTATTGAAATCAATTCAACACAGTGCTCTCGACACTGATGGTACCAGGCTGATCATTTATGGTTGGATGGTCTATGGTGTCACAATCTTCTTACAAGTTCAGCAGCATAACTGCCCACATGTGCAGATCATCTATGTTCATCCAAGGCTACTACCAACACTGTCAGGGCGCTGCAACCTGCATGATAACCTGCCTATACTGGGCGACAAATTCTATTATTTTCAACAAAACCATCTAGGTGATTATACTATTATCTCCACTAGGTGATACATTTACAGATATCTTACCTGAAAAAAACCAGTGGACTAATTGCATTTCTTATTCAAGAAGGAGTGACCATGGTTTGACTAGTATCACTAATTTCCAATATGACTGAAAAAAATCATTGGTGATTGACTGGAAACATAGTAGATTTTTCTGAGTTGCATGCATTTTTGGAGATTTTACTAGACTTTTTATACTTATGGTTAGAACTTGCCAGGATATATTCACCTTGGGACTGTAATTCCAACACCACTTACATTCCACAACTTGTAGTATCTTTTTTATTTGTCTTAATTCAATAGTATAATAAGCTTAATTCTGACACCATCTTCTGCCATGCACATTTTTCATCAGAACTATAAAATCAAGTGTGCTTTAAAAAATGTTGGTGTTATTTGACATCTGCTGCTATAAGGGAAGCGAGTTATATGCAGGGGAAGAGTGAATGGCTGTAATTAAAGTATTCACAGATACATTTTGCTATTGGCGTTGAAATGTCATCATTAGTTCTAACCAGGGGGCTAGTTGAAAGAACAGAGACCAAAATGATCTGTCCAAGGTTAGGCAAAGGGCTACAACATGGACAGGAGGTTGAACTAGAGCAGCCACCTTCCGGTGGGTGCCAGCTCTCCCATATTCACGCCAAACATGGCAACAAAGCTAGGTAAATGTCCTGCTGGTTCAAGAAGGCTGGTCAAAATGAACATTCAAATTCTCCATTGATCAATGACTAGAGCTTTAAGCGAGTAACCGTGAGAATTATTCTGCTACTAGCAAATATGATGCCACTAAAGCAGACAGTGATCAATACATAATGAGAACATTTCAGGAGCTAGTTTGGAAAACCTTAATTTTAAGAGAACAAAAATGTCTAGTACCTCACTTTGTTTAGATTCAAGCACTACTCCTCTGAGGTGTTTTTAGAAATATTGCTAGTCTGCCATCTCACTGCTCATCTCTGGTGTAATACTCAGGCAACCATTCTTTTGCCATGATGCCACAGATCTTTTTCAAACCAGTGTGGGTGCAGATGTACTAATTGTTCACGCAAGGCAGCAAGCAAAGTTGCTGGACTGCATAGCGTGAAAGAGAGACAGCAGAAATGTGCCATATGAACTGTTATATGACACATTTCTGCTGCCTGCTAGTGCTGGCACATTGTGTACTAGTAAGTGCCAATGCAGACACACTTGAACCAAGGTGCAAGGGTGCCTGTGGTACAGACAGGATTGTTTTTGTGTAAGAATGGACATCTTACACAGGAAAAACAATCCTTGACTATGTTTTTCTTTTTCTTTGTGTGCTGCAGAACGCAGCACATGTGGAAAGAGGAGCCTAATAAGGAGAAATAAAGATATTTCTATTTGTTCGGCCACACTGGGGAAGGTATAGCATTTTGGCACATTCCTACATTTACAAGTCTTTGTAAATCTGGTAATGTGCCAAAATCCATGGATGGATGCATATGAACACAAGATAACGCAAGGCAGCACTGTGCCCTGCCTTACATTACTTAAAATGTACTAAACCATGGAAAGTGGCTTTGCAAGGCTTAGTAAATAACAAAAATGATTTTGTGTTGGGGTTTTGACATAAAAGTGACACAGCCATGACCCAAAATATTGGAAAAACTGCCCCACAATTAGGGGTGGGCATAATATTCTGTTCCGCCACTTTGTGTTCATCTTTAATTTTTCTCCCACAAGGCTCCAGAATGTCAAGCGAGATTTGGCATCCCCTAGTGCGATTTTCTAATGGAGGGGGGGTGGTCACAGACATTCAAAAGCGGTGAGAGGGCTGTCGTTCAAGTAGATCTACTGCGGCTCAAGTAGATTTTCTACTCCTGTGGCAGCACAAAAAGCTTGAATGGCAATGCACTTTTGTGCAACCATGGTGCTGTTCACTTTGATTTTTATTGCTGCTCGTGCTACAGGAGCTAAATTGCAGTGCAAACTATTCATTTTCCACCCACTGGCGGAATCACTCGGGATCTCCCAGTTTTTTTGTAACTCCACAGAATTCCGTGAAGTGAAACTTTGTGAGTTCCTCCCACCTCACAATGTCTGTGTTGTGGTCTCTGACAAGCTGAAAGATGGAATGACAGTTTTTTAACTGCTGACCGCATATAAATAAAGATGCCAGTAATAGTGCTTTCAAAATAATTTGAACAAAATCAGAGAGCAACATTGAATGTTTCATTGTTGTTAATTCCTGATAAGATACTGAATAATGGTAACACCACAGCATCCATCCCACTTTCGATCTACCTGAGACCTGATGACTATCCCATTAGCAAAACGTAACAGAGAAAAACTAAAATTGGTATTTCTAGCTGTATCTTGAATTCTATGTTTTATCACTTGAAAATCATTCTATCTTCTCAACGTCAATGTTGAACTGTGTAAGGATTGTGGCTGTCCACATTTTATAATACAGTTTATTTATTTATTTACTTTGTTTTGATGTAGCGCTGCTTCACAAAGTGGTATTAGAGCTCTTTACAATTTAACAACAGTGACGTTTTTGTAGCCATAATTTGCGTACAAGTAGCATAAATGTAATTGAGCCAAGAATCGATAAACAGGAGGAGGAGGATTCTCAGTGGCTTCCTCCACCAAGAAAGCCGTACGTGAAACAAGCATTGTTCCTGATATCTCAACAGCCACACAGGCAGGCGCCCACTGAAGCATTCTTACATAGGAGTTCTAAATTACACATGCGTATTTTATCAACATTTCTTGGTGAGCACTTTAAATAGATCATTGTTCGGTGTCAGGAGCTCGAAAAGATCAAAACACCAAATTAGACAATTTAAACAGCATTGGCTCTATGGAGCAGACTGGAGACTGGAGCAGAAGGGAGTTAGTCCTATATTTATACTCTGCGCAAAATTAGCGTCATTTTTTTAATGGTAATTCAGTGCAAACTTAATTCCTTATTTATACTTTGACGTTAGACCCGTCTAGCATCTAAAATGTGGAGATAACATAGGGGGTGATTCCGACCCCGGCGGTCAGAGACCGCCGGGGCCAGGGTCGGCGGGAGCACCGCCGACAGGCCGGCGGTGCCCCGCAGGGCATTCTGACCGCGGCGGTTCGCCCGCGGTCAGATGCGGAAAACCGGCGGTCTCCCGCCGGTTTTCCGCTGCCCTTGTGAATCCCCCATGGCGGCGGAGCGCGCTCCGCCGCCATGGGGATTCTGACACCCCCTACCGCCATCCTGTTCCTGGCGGGTCTCCCGCCAGGAACAGGATGGCGGTAGGGGGTGCCGCGGGGCCCCTGGGGGCCCCTGCAGTGCCCATGCCAATGGCATGGGCACTGCAGGGGCGCCCGTAAGAGGGCCCCACTTTGTATTTCAGTGTCTGCTATGCAGACACTGAAATACGCGACGGGTGCCACTGCACCCGTCGCACCTTCCCACTCCGCCGGCTCAATTCTGAGCCGGCGTCCTTGTGGGAAGGATGATTTGCCCTGGGCTGGCGGGCGGCCTTTTGGCGGTCGCCCGCCAGCCCAGGGCAAATCCCAAAATACCCTCAGTGGTCTTTCGACCGCGGAGCGGTATTTTGGTGGGGGAAGTCTGGCGGGCGGCCTCCGCCGCCCGCCAGACTTAGAATGACCCCCATAATTTTTTGGATGTGTGAAACCACCTTGCGTCAATGAGATGCAAGTTAGGCGTTCCTGTCCAAAATATGACTCAAAGCCGCTAGCAGCATATTTATCTAACTGTGCAAAAATGACGCACGGGTGGGAGACGGACCCCAAAAATTACATTAAATCCAATTTGCGTCAAATTTTAACACCTGGGTCAGGGAAGGCATTAAAATGAGGCAAACTCACCACTACTTAAGGAAAACACTCACAAGCAACATCACAGACCAACAGGACAACATGGAGGAGCTACTGATGTAGCTTGCAAGACAACTCCGAGCACAGGACCAATGACAGCAACCACCCCCCCCCAACGCGGCCCACAAAGGCAACTCAGAAGGCAGGAGAGAATTTTCAGAAACAGGACAACCCTCCTTGGCCTCAGGGATCAGGACATCATTTGGAGCTATCAACTCAACTGCCAAGCCATACTGCAGCTGCTGCGCCATATAGAGCCACAACTAACAGCTGGCCTGCAGACACCACAGAACATACCACTTGTGACCAAGCTGCTAGCTGTCCTGCATATGTTGGCAAGTGGCTCCTTCCAGACAACGGATGCCCTGGTCACTGGGGTATCACAGCCCTCATTCTCGCCTTTCCAGCCCAAGGTGTTAGATGCCATAATCTCCCTGACACCCCGCCACATCAGCTTCCCCAACACCCAGCAGAAGCAGCAGGAGATAAAACTGGGGTTTTATCAAATCCATGGCTTCCCGCATGTGCTTGTTGCAATTGACTGCACCCATGTCTGGATCGTTCCACCTGCAGCAACAGAGCACCTATTCAGGAACAGAAAGCATACACATTCTTTCAATGTGCAGGCCACTGTTGACCCCCAGGGACTGTTCACATCTTGGCCAGGTATCGTGGGAGGATCCATGACTCCTACATATTCGGGCACAGCAGGATCAATGAGCACTTCCAGGATGGACAATATGGCAATGGCCTACTTGTCGGTAAGTCTTCAAACCTAGCAATATACACACAGCACAACAACCCTGTAGGACACACAAGACATACACCACTACATAAACACATGGGCAGGGCGACACTGAGGTGTGACACTGGTAGTCATGTTGTACACCCTGACACAACAGGGTACACACACTTGGACACCTGACAGCTGCCAAAAACATAAGCTTCCTCTCAGGAGCACCAAGGGTCCAATGTTAAAGCCCACAGTGACAATGTCATGGCCTGTGCTGTGAGTACAACTTGGAAGATGAACTGTTTTCAATAAATTGAGGCCACATATATAGCATGATGATGCTGACTCAGATGTAGGTGTCACGGAAATACTGAGGCAGTGCCAACATTAAACACCACTCCAGGGGTGGCGTTTACAGGTTGCAATAAGGAAGTGGACTGTGCTATGAACACATGTTAATGTGCCACCAATGCATACTGCACACTGCTGCACACACTGAAAGAGGCAATTGTCCATCACAACGGCATATGTATAGGGAGGTGACCCTTCCTGCACAGATACATCCACCTCCACAAGGCAGTTAGCTAGGTTCCCTGGTGCAAGGTTGGTAGTGTAGGTGCATGGCTGCACATGAGCAACTGGCAGAGGGAACAACAAAGGGTTGCCTAGAAACAAGTCACACATGGGACAATCGTGCATTGCCAAAACTTCACAGGTCAGTGCTGCTAAATTTTGGAGATGTGTTGTGCATTGTCACCTACCCAATTCAATGGGCCTCAGTGTCGCATTTCATCTGCAACAACACATGTCTAAATGGATGGGATGTCCAGGCCATGTAGTGCAACCATGTTACCACCACACCTGAACCCACTGTGTGTGGGGATGTTTCATGTCCCCTTAAGTGAAAGCACACTGATACAAATGGTACACTACACAAGGCATGGTACATACATACTGACCAACAGTTAGGAAACCAAATCATATATCCCAGGTCCTTGAGCCAAACACAAGTTGTCATGCCCAACAACCCATTGCTGAGAAGACCTTATAGAAGGCCAGGAACTCACCCCATACCACAAACACATATGAGTCACAAACAACACAATATATCAACTGTCATACTACATGACAATCATGTTGCAAGCATTAACAAAATACTCACTCCTATCATCTTTTGCAGGAGATCAGGGTTATGGGTTCCAGCCATGGATCATGACCCCATTTGCCTTCCCAAGAACAGCAGCAGAGCGTGCCTATTATGAGGCACATTGGAGGACATGCATTGTGGAGAGGATTTTGGCATCCTGAAGTCCAGATTCACATGCCTGGACATCACAGGAGGCAGCCTCCTATATGCCCCACACATTGCTTGTAAAATTATACTGACCTGTGCTATCCTGCACAACATTTGTGTGAGGATGAACTTCCCATTATATGAGCGGGACCAAGAACTGCCTGTGGAGGAGGAAGAGGATGGTGGCAGGGAAAATGAGGGGGAACAGCAGAACACAGCTGCTGGAATGCGCCGCAGACAGCAAATCGTACACATCTTTTTCACTTTATAGTCACTCTACACACCTTGTAAATATTTGTAAGTAAACACCTTACTTAATCACACAATCCTGCCCTGGTGTCTTCATTCTCCATCACATGTACCTTAGGAATGTGAGTATTACCTCAGGGAGCATGTCACAGATAGAAATCTGAACACGTCTGTTGTAACATCACATGTGATGCATATGATTGTACTGCTATCATCACACACATCACAAATAGACTCATCACTTGAATGTCACAACTGAAGGACACAATCTATGGACCACAACATATGAGTCACATCCATGTTGCCAACTTGTACAACTGTAGCTCATGACACACAACTATAACATCTCAAATAATGGGGTAAACAAGGGCCGCACACATGAGGCAGTGGATGTAAAATATCAGAAGGACAGGAATGTATGTACAGACCACTGACATTACTAAGTGTGAGACTTGCAATGGCTGCAAGTAGCTTGTGTGGTAAGGGGGGACATCATTGGTGACAATGGATAGCATGTTTGGCCAAGGCATGACAAGCAATGGTAAAAAAACTTGCCCTGTGCAGTACATCCCAGGAAATCAGTCCTGCCACTGCCATTGGGCCCAATCCCGACACGGGAACACATGCCCACACACTTGGAAGGACACAGCTGTGGAATGAACATCAGAAATAATCAGAACACATGCAGCTAGGGCAGTAGGTCCACCACAACAACACAATAAACATAGCTAATTGTAATGAGTTCAAACTGAATTATGTGTTCAAAACATGATATAGGTGGCATTTAGTCACAGTGTGTCAAACACAGTACGTACCAAATATGTACATATGTCAGACATATGTGTAGTCCACACACAAGTCACCAAAAACTCATGACCTACATTTTGAGACAGTTGAGGGGTAACATATCGTACATAGCACTCAGCAACCATCATCAACAATGCCTGAGTTGTGTATGCCATCTTAAATGTAATGCCTTGTAAGTCAAACAACTACACACATCACATGAGTCAATACAAGCCACACACGCATACCATGACTGTTGTAGGTCACTGACTGCCATAAAATGTAGATACACAGTTGTCACACATGTATACATATGCATGACATCCAAAGTTTTGCATGCCGTTCATTCAGAAACACACACATCGGTGTAACAGACCATACACACCCAAATCACAAAGATGCATGGTCTACCACATGTGGCCATACACAATATAACACACTGCCACCCATCCCATTTACATGTTGATCTAGGGTGCATCCATGGTCAATGGAACAAAATCATGCAATCACGAATAGAGTCAAAAATCTTGACGCAAATGCATTGAAAACATCTGCAAACGCAAAGTTTCAAACCATGGGCCCTTAGCGTGAATTCCACCCTCGCACTCCACTCATGCAGATATGTTGTGAAATCGTCGCATACAGGTAATGCGTTGTATATTGAAGTCACGCGTAGGTAATGCGTCAGAAATAGTATGCAAATATCTTATGCCTCAACAAAATACACGCATGACGTAAAACGTGATGCAAGGGGACAGGAAGTAATGTAATAGGAAATATTGTTTACAGGCATGGTACAGTGGGTGTACTTTCACTTTCACTTTACAGTCTGTGAATCTTTCGACTGTGTGGCTGTCTCTTGGTGTTGGTGGTGTGTTTTGGGCGATTTTTGTGTCTTGTGGTGTCTCTCTTGCTCTATTTGGTGTGAATTGTGACTGTTACTTGTACCAGTGTCTGTGATTTTGTGTAGTTTTCTGCATTTCTCTTTGTACTTGTACTGTGGGGTGTCTGACCGGGTATTAGATGAGTTGGGTTAGTTGGGGTTAATAAGTTTGGGCTGTAAGCTTCCTTCTTTGTCAAATTTTCTTTTGCCATTTACTTTGTTACATTGTGCATGAGGGAATTGTCAGGAAGGGCGAGGCTGAAACGGATGGGGGAGGAGGAGCTCAGAGGCTTTGTGTGGCTGGTGGGCCACTTCATGCCAATGATGCTTGTGATGGGGAGCAGAGTGATACAGGGGTATCAGATGGCAGTGAGGCGGCTGTGGTGGGGCAAGGTGTTCCACCACCTGAAAAGGGTGTATCATAGCAGCCGTAACGAGCACCAGCTGAAGCATCGCTGGGCTGATCTGGTGGACAGAGAGCAGGATCTGCTAGACCATCTGGGTGTGGTGATCGGTGGCCCTATTGGTTAGTATCCTATTGACATACATTTACTGTAGAATGCTCCTGAGTGACAGTAGCAGATGTGTTGGCGTGCTGCATGCAATGCTTGTGGACAGGTTGAATGTAATAAGAACGAAGTGTAACTGTCCCAGTACTGAGATGGAGTTCACATGTCTATACATTTTAACAATGCAGGTCAGAGGTTTATTAAGTCATGTACGACTATCACTTAGTCACACATTTCAGGGGCCCTAGCAACACCTGTGCCACAGCATTGTGTCAATGATGTTAAGGCAAGACACCGGCAGCATACCATATTTCACTGGATCCTGACAACAATGTGGGAAATCCATGTATAATGCTACATTGTCATCATTACACACACATGATCCCTGCCATTATGTTGGCAAAGGGGGCATACCTGCCTTAGGGGACACTGGCAATGGGGCATTTGTTACCAACAAACAACTGTGCCACATCAGTCATGGATCACTGAACGCATGATAATTGCAGACTAAAAATTTAGCCCCATGTCTATAAAACAGTTACCCTGTGTGCCTTGAAGAACAAGCCACAATACCTGAGTCATTTGTTTTGCAGTGCACCAGGGTAGTGCCATGGAGTTGTCACCCAAATCCAAATCTTGCCATGGAGTACCATCTTCAATGGACTGCCACATATGGTTGTTGTTGGGTATAGCACTACATGAGTCTTAGGTCTAGTGCATGTGTGCAGATGTGTGACCCTCAATCACCAGAGTGCCAGTGTCAATGTGAGTTTGCAGTGGTGTGTCTGTTTGACTGTCTTCAAGCAGGATCACTACCTCACTCATCTAAAATGTTACACACTGTGATATGTTGTCCACTCGTAGTGACAGTGATATGACACTGGGCATGTTTTTCCATCCATGTCTTACAGGTGGACCTGCCCCCTATACCATTGGAGAAGTAGCAAGATTTCAGGACCCAGATGCCTCGCCAACATGGATAACACAGCAGCCCCCCCCTCCAAATGCATGCATGCCACAGCACTAAGAAGCCTGCACACTCAACCAATAGTCACCAGCGCTACGCTCCACTGCGCCATTCCCCTCCCCCTTGCCCCCCTCCCCCCTCCCTATGCTCTTCTGACCTCCCGTCCTCGCCCGTGTGGCGATGCGGGCCCCTGCCGCCAGTGGCAATAGAACCACATTGCAATTGAATGCCTCGTCCTATGCGGCGGCAACTTCGGAAGTGTTGGGCAGAATAAACATACCGGGTAGTGCACACAAGTTCTTAGGAGTTTTGTTATATATATCGTTCTTAATACGGGAAAGCCAGACGGCAAACTGTAACCAATGACAAATCGTTATTAATGTCTGTATATGCAAGAAATGTATGGCTTTTGTTTTGAAAAATCAATAAAAATATATAAAAAATAAAAATAAAAAAAAGATTTCAGGACCCAGATGTATCCAGTAAGTGTGATAATGTCTGTCCTGTGTAGTGATTGCGGCTGTTGTGTGAGTGAGTCTTGTGTGTTGCACTCAATTCTAGATATGATGAGGTGGCACATGAAAAAATATCAAAGTAGGCTGGATGGTGACATTGTGTCCCATGCAAGGGTTACCCATTCACGAGCAGAGAGTCATATCTTGGGAGTCTTGTGCTGTACAATGGGCAGCAGCGTATGAACAAGGTGATAACTAGCCACATTTAGGCACATATGTGACTTGGAAGTGCACCACTGTCAGTATATTGGCACTGGATCATACTATCATTCTCACAACATAGTGATGCACCAGTTTTCCACACCAATTGGTCCATACCTGAATTGTAATGTACTGTAGGACTGGGTGGGCAACTGTCCCCCAGCATGGTGCCCCATAAGTTGTACTCCATTTATGTGACACTTATGTGGTATGTAATAGGTGTGCATGCAGGTCAGGGCCAGACGTGTGCTGGCATGGATATGGGTGTTTAGGAAATAGTGTTGGCAGATCAGGTGTTGATGGGTGTCCACACCTGCACACATGAATGTAGATGTGAATGACCTATGGGTACCTGCTTCCTAGTTGGCAGCCCTCCTCACATGTGGTACACACTCTAACTGTATAAGTGAACATGCCTTTGTGGTTGACCTCAACAGTTGTGATGATGGATTGCATGGCCATTCCCCCTGAGGCACAGGGGTAGGGGAACAACATATTTATAGGTAGATGTGATGGTCACAGTGTAGATGACAGTCATCTCAATCAGGCTTGCATGTGTCCCAATCAACACTGATCCCTTATGATTACCAACTACTAATTACTGGTGATGTGTGGTTTAAAGTTGACTCAGATGATGGCGATTAGTGGCCCTGGCCCATGTGAAGTTGTTGCTGCCTTTGCATTGTGACACATTGCACTAAATCAATGCACAGATACGTTTTTTTGGTTCCAAATCTTGTTGTGCATCGATTCGGTGTCAATGAAATGATGGGTAGACAGCGTTGCCGTTACATTCGTCAGGGACATTGTATTATCCGGATTGTGATTTGGAGTGCATGTGCAAATCGAGGTAGAGTGTTAGAGTATTATCTATACATACATGCTGACACTGATGGTTGCCTGTCTCAAATTAACAGCTACCAACATGGATAGTGAGGAACTCAGGGTGTTCCAGAAGAGGGCAGTGCGCTATCGCCACATATTGGCAGTGGAGTCTGGGTACTGCGGGATGGCACGCAGCTATCGGAAGGAGCGAGCCACTGGGGAATGGCGGGCATTCAGCCAGGGGGGACAGACTCTGCCCACACAGAGTGGACCAAGCACCACAGCGATACAGGGGGCCACAGCTGCCACCGTCACTTCTGTCCCACCTACAACACCCTCTACATCGGCACCACAGCCCACCACGCCTGCTGCCATGGAGGTGGACCGGAACTCCAAGAGACTGAAGGTCATCAAAAGGACACTCAAGAGGGACAACCTATGAACTGATGCCTCTCGTTCACCCCCAGTTCAGTCCCCTCCCTCCTCATTCATTTTCATATTTTGTAGTGGGTTTTAGGGTGTTAGTGATAGGTTAGATTAGGTTAGTTTAGATAGGATAAGTAGATTTGTGGGGTGGGTTTTCAAACTATGACATGATAGTTTGTGGGCTGGTGGGTAGAGGGTAATGTTGGGGCATTTATGTGATTCAAAAAAATAAAAAACCCCAAAAATATATATTTGTTTAGGATTAGGTAGGATATGTTTAGGTTGGTATATGTAGTCCTGCATGTGTCTCGTGATACAAGAGGGGTGGAGGGCCAATGTGTAGAGTGTGTTGTTAAATGTGGTAAGTAAGTTTAGCATAAGGTAGTTAGGGCCACTTGTAGGTAATGTATAGGTAGGATAGATTTGGTTAGGATAGGCGTTTTACATAGTTTTTAGTTCAGTTTTATATCTATATAATAAAAGTTTGGATACTCCCTCACTGCATGTGTCATATGCTTGGGTCTCAGGGTCTCCCCATGAGTGTACAGTTAGAATTGTGTGTTGGCCTAGGGATTCTGTCCTGCATCCAGATCCCTCTCTTGATATGTTCATTCCTACTTATAACTGAGCTGTCACATTGGCAGCTACTACACATCTACTTGTCTATGCATTTTGTCATCCTGTGTACCCACCACTCAAGGTAACTATGTTTCCCATGTATTGGACAGGTAGGTGTGGTTTTTAATCGGTCATTGTTTGGGTCCTGTGTCGAAATGTTGGGCACCGTGGGACGTCTGACTACAGTCTGCATTTCATGTAAAAACTGCTAAACTGACCAGTGCCAATTTCAGATGAGGTTACGTATATCTGTTTCACACCAATGTGTTCCACTGGTACTCCCAGCTGACATTATTGCCGGAGCACTGTTTCACAGCCATTCCCACTGTATGTAGTGGGTGAGGCATACATATGTTCAACATTTTTCACATACACATTGACAGCATTGACATTCATCATGTAGGTACCTTTTGCGTAGATATGTGCCCCCATATTCTGCACTCTTGTGCTGACACTCTGTGACTATAGACATGTTACACACATCACAATTCTACAGCATAGTAGATGTGTCGCATTACACAGAGACATGCTGGTTGTGTAGGTGATGTTTATTTACAAATGTTGTAGTGCAATATTTACATTGTCCAGGTCTGTGTCCCCATTAGTGTAATCCATTCAATTGTGACACAATACAAGTCCAGGGTTAAGGGACATGTCATTGGACATGCTTGGGTAAAGTGTTGTTCAGTGCAGGGGAACATGAATTGCCAATTGAGTAGTGAGGGACAATTGCAATCCACAGTGGAAAGGTTAACAGAGTGTTGGTGAAGAGTGCATGTCACCAAATGTAGCAACACTGGCATGATGTCAAGCACAGGACAAAGGGAAATCACTGCCCATGTGTCATGGGCTAGTGCTACCGGGAACTCCTACGGGTGAAAATGATCTGTTCTACATCTTAATCCTCTGATGCGTGTGTTGTCTCCTCTGCTCTTGATGGTGGTGGTGGTGGGGTACAGGGGGCCACACACACTTCAGTGGTTGGAGAAGTGGACACCAAATTCCCAGCAGCTGCCATCTGTGGAACTACATATGGCATCACTACAGCAAGGAGAAGCTGCTGATTTTTTAGTATGGCAGCAACATCCCTGTGGTGGACAGCCATGTCTGCCCTGACGGAGGTCAGTTCCCAGTGCATGGAGTCTAGCTTGTTGTCATGCATGCTGCAGTAAGATTGGGAGGGCAGGTGTTGTGTCAACTCCCTCTTGACAGTGGTTAGGTCCCTCAGACACTACTGGACTCCATGCAGTGGGGATTGTGTGCCTTTGTTTGGCTGCTGTCTGTTCAGTGGCCCTTATGATGCACATGCGCATACCCTCAAGGCTGGCTGCCATACTTTGCATCCCCACCCGCACATCCTTGGCCAGCTCACGCTGGACTCCGACTGTGTCCTCGGAGTCCTCAGCTGTGTGGGCGCTGGCAGGTCCTACTATTGGGGTGGTGGTGGGGCCTCCTGGGTGGCTGCTACATGAATGCCACTCCTTGTGACTGGAGCTGGTGTCTGGAAGGTTCCCAGACATCTTGGAGGGTCTCTTGGCTGATGGTTGTCAGCTGGTCATCCAGTTCATCAGGGTAGTCCAGGACAGGCAGATCCGTAGGAGAGCCATCGTCCTCTGCAATGAGATATTGTAAAATTAGTGTGTCTATGTTGTGGCAGTTGATATGTGACTTCACTGACTTCCTATTGGTGGGTCATTGTCATCTTGGTTCCCATACATTGTTCCTGTACCAAATGTTTGCAGTCTCTCAGCCCTAAGCCCTACCTGCATGTCACATGTAGGGAAGGGCAGTTTGCACAATTGTCTGCGTCACATATTCTAGGTGTCAGTTATGTCCTATTTGTGGCTAGGCACCTTCTTGTCCTCATCAACCCTCCCTATGCTTCCATTTGCATGGTGAGGCCTTGCAATGGGTGATGCTGTGCTGATGCCACAGCACCAGACATGGCAATATGCCCCTGTCCCTGACTTTCATTTTTCACATATACCCGTGCGGTGCTGAGACCTAGCACCAACCCATGCATGGCATTGCCAGGACACAATGCTCTTGTTACCATTGCTAGTTCCTTATGTTGATGTTTGTGTTTGTGTGCTACATTGCATTGCACTGATGGACCTGAAGGAGTTCCATTTCACCTTCTGTCTGTGCAGGTGTGTTCTCCTTCCTACACACATATGTCCTCCCCCTCAATGCAGTCCTCCTTGCATTATGATACCTGAGATGCTGCATGGTGGCATTGCAGCTAATGTGACACAGGTATAGGGGTAAACCCAGGGATGGCCAGCATGGGTATGAGATTACTGCTGTGTACATCACTATGTATGTTGCAGTGTCTGATTGTTAATGAGTCTATGGACATGACCAGTTAACAGGAGTTGCACTTGGGCCTGATGCTACTTTGATGGGGATTGATCAAGTAGTCAATGGCCTGGCACTGGGTGGTTTCCTGCAGTTTACAAACTGGCAATACCAGCTGTCCTGTGACACCAGACCAGTTTTATGTTCAACGCTACCCTCCTGGTCTGGTTCAGCATTTCCACCATCCTTGGCATGGCGGTGAACCCCCATGCAGAGGTTGTTGGTGTTGTGTTGTGGTGTGCCCCTAGGTGCCCCTGCACAGCCCATGCACCTGGCATGGGCAGTGCAGGGGGTCCAATGCCCTGGCTATTTTCCCCTTCCACAGCCTTATTTGCAGGGCTGACATGCATTGTGTGTAACCTATGTGCCTCCCACTTCTTGCACTTGACATTTTGGCATATTTTTCCCCCATGCAACTTACCCTGCATATGTGTTGTTTCCTGGTAGTCTGCGCTGTCCTGCGATACCAGTGACCAGTTCTTTTGTGATGACCGCTACAACCATCTTCTCCATCTCGTCCAGGTCCTCTTGTGGTGCTGGACTCCCACCTCCAGTCTGCAGTGCTGCCTTCCTGTTCCTTGCCATTTTTTCCTTTGTCCTAGGCTTGCAGTCATGCAAGCGTTTCTTGCACTCAGTGACAGTTCTCCTGACTTCTGCCACACTGTTAATCTTGTCCACTATCTGCTGCCAAATTGCCTCTATCCTTCCAATTGGCAATATTGAGGTGATGAATAGTTGATGTTAGTGCTCCGTCTCCTCTCTCACCAGTATTTCATGCTGCTCTGAAACAACTCTTTCTCTTTTTCTTCTCTCTCCCTTGGGTCTTGTCAATGTCCTCCGGGCTGGTTCCTGATTGTCTGGGGTCCCCCTGGGGTCTCTCCTCGCTTTCTGGGTCCATCTGGCCTCTCCTTTGCACTGTTTCTCTTTTTGATGCTTTTGCAGGCAAAAATGGTGCATTTCCATTTTGTGGTGCTTACATGTCATAAAACGGATTAGTGTAAATTTTCTACGTTAACATCATTTTGCCTTACGACAAGGCGCAATGGTTAGCTTCAGGAAAAATGACTTGAACCTAGTTTTAGCACCACCCAGTGTCATCGTATAAATATGATGCGCGGGTGGTGTTAAAAGGTGGCGCTAGCATGCATCAAAAAGTATAAATATTGGCCTTAGTGGCTGGGGTGCCCCTCTTGCAATAGGCAGTATTGATCACTTTCTTGTTGCACAGGCAATTGGAGCACATGTGCTCACTTCAGGGTCTCCATAAACAGAGACAGGACATGGAAGCAGATGCATGGCAACTAGTATGTGTAGTCCCCGACCGTGCAGTCCGACACCAGTGTTTGACTTGCAACTTTATTATTTTCTCCCTTCCCTTTGGTTTCAGGTTTCGAACTTCTTTTATTTGGTGTACCTAGTCCTGAATGCATAATTATTTTGTTCTATTTGGAATAACCTTCGCTTGTCTATTTATTCTGGTGTTATGGTATTTCCTGGTGCTCCCTGAGCTTGTCATTGCTGTCAAAAAGAAGGAATCAAGTACATTTTGTTTGGCCTCTCTATCTTTGTACATTATTACCTGACCTGTTACCTTTAATAGAAATATGCTTGTGTTGTACTTACTGTTGACAGATCCACGATGAAACAAGGTTCCAACTAAAACAAATTCACCTTTCGTGATTCCGCATCTACATATTGTACCACGCATCTCAGCTTACTCTTTCTTTTTAACCCTTACCCCATTGTTCCCCACAAAAGAAAACTACAAATTATTTGTTACAACCAAACTCCGGAACGTCGTTTCATGAAACTTGTGGGATAAACATCAGAATCCAGCTGAGTTCCTTTTACTGAGGCCTGACGGTCTGCCTCTTTAATATTGTGATATCAACTCCCATATAATTACCAATTAAACCGCTACCTATGGAGTTTTGCCTAATATGCGTCTTCCTCTTGTCTCAGATTTGCATTTATCAGTATTTGGGGCCAGATGTAGCAAAGGGTTTTTCCCATTCTGTGTCAATGGGAAAATGTGTTCGTACATATGGCCCTTGGTCCCGTAAACTGCACTAGTAAATGCAAATCCACTTCTGACAGTCAGTCTTCTTGAGTGAGCACCATTTAAAAAAGCTATAAGGAAAAGCCAGGTTCTGAATTATATTAATGACCTCATTCTGAAGGTTTGAACAATTAAAATATATAAAGAGCAGTGGGCCTTCATTCTCTATCCTGCATTAAACGGGGTGTTTATCATCTGCTGAAGTCAACAACCTGCTTTCTTTCTAATCTATGAAGCATGGCTGCACACTGAAGTATTAAGTACAAAGGACACATGTCAGGATATGTAAACATTTAATGAATGTTATTTAATGAGATTGCAAACTGTGCAACACACTCCTTTAGGAAAGGTCAGTTTGATAAAGCAAAATTCAAGGTCCAGCTAGGGTGCGTTTAAGGGTATGTTTCTATGCAGGTTTATTCCACACAGATAGATTCTGGGAGGTGTTTGGTACGATGTTTGTGAAAAGATACATTAAGGAACCTTTTCAGTGTGGGTGTGTTTATGGACCTATGTAAACAGCATGGCACATAGAAGCACATTAGTATAGTTCCAACAGTTAGCGATACCAGAAAAACACCGTAAAAAACTAAGTTTTATTGCTGAAGAGCATAGATTCGCTGCACCCATCTGTCAATTATCAGTGCCAAATACCAGGACGCCTGGTCCCTCTGGCACCTATCAAACCTATATCCAACAACATTTTATATCACTTAATCATAAGATGAATATGCCATACCCACCCCTTATCCTAAGTAATCATATTAACAAAATCTGCTTTATCCATGGCACCTGGAGTGGCTACAAACTTTGCTCGTTTGCTATCAAAGCTCATAGCACCGATTATCATCCGTGTGGTCATCTTTACTATCTGTGGAGACATTAATAGCTGAGTGGATGATGCAATACTTTTTCCATATTGAATCACCATCTCACTTGGTTTGAATTGACTGGTCATGAACCCCACTCACCGTGCTAAACCCAGTTTCTAGCTTTAATGCTTCTCTGCTGCACACCGGCTGGTAACCATTTTGTTAGATCATCTGCCAACTACGATTATTTTCTCACTCCATGACAATGTTTTTTTTAAACTAACTCTTCCAATATTGTCTGTACTTCCAGAGCTTGGTATGCAATTACTCTATTAACCCTAATCAAGATTTAGCTGGCACGCTCTTTATTCCTTTTCGCTACTGATATGATTCCTAACATTTCTGCCTACCATGCTTTGGTCACTTCGACCTTGGACTCCTTTGCTTCTTCGAGAACCATTTGTTGCTGTCAGCCCCTTCCACTCATAGGTATTCCAAGGCTAAGCATCACTGCAAAACGTAAATGTTGACTGGACTAAACTCTAACTTTTAAAAACATAGACATCTCTGCTATAAGACGTTACAAGAGGTTTATGCCTCCAGAATTGAATCTGATAGTAATTTGGAATTAGAAGTTTTCAATATGGTGAAGGAACTTTATGAGCTTCTAGCCTGTTCCAAAGTCATTACACACATGCAGGATTTGTTTACATCCTTAGTTGCTCCATCTCTTAAGCTCTGATCACCTCTCTAAATTCACTCCTTTCCCTCTGGCAGGAAAGGGAAAAATTCTCTGATGCTACCATATCTCTTCTGACCAATCATTGTTACCATCTGCTGTTCATACCAATCATTATGGTTCTCCACTTGACCCTTCTACTCATGTTCTTTGATTGTGCTGATGGCTCTTTGCCGTGCCTCACTTGACTCAACCACTGTGACTGGAGAGTGGAAAAAGCTATTGTTGTCCTTTTCCTCATTGGCCTCCTGGGTGCCTCTTCCCTTCAACCCATTTTAGATTTCCACATTGGCTCCTGATTGCAAAACAATCTATTTTAAGCCCCTAAGTACTTTTCAGCAAGCTGTTTGTAATCTTGGTACTGACTATCCTCAATACAGATTTGTCTCTAATCCCCCCCGAAACACACATTGTACTCTTTTTCAGACTTCTTTCTCTAGCTTTTTTCCAGATGTCGTTAAATTCTCTTCCACTCATTCGTCGTGGTCAAAGTAACTACTTGAAACTCAGCAATGACCTGAAAGCCTGGCTCTTTCCATTGTCAGACAAGTGCCATGCTACCTTCCAGCCTCATCCTCAGTGCTAAGACACCTCTGGGCATTATCTGCAGGGGGCTGCAGAAGGTGCTGCTGCAACCCAAAGATAAACTTGCAGAATTTCAGATGGGAAATGAGTAATAAAGAGGCCTGACCATTAACTATGGATGTTCAAACAAAGTAAAGTGTCATCCAAAACTATGGCTTATTCAACATGTTTAGTGTTTATTTTCCTTTCCTCGACTACAAAGTGAGGGAACAGTAATGTGAACATCTTGCTGGGATACAACAAGCATGAAAGGAAAGTCTGCAGAATCGCAAATGTTTTCTACCACACAAAAAATTTAAATACTCCTAAATTAAATTTACAAATATTCAAAAACATATCAGCAACCAGAAACCCTCATATGAGGAATGCAGAATTGTTCTAATTCCGAGGTGCAATGGAAACAATGATTTCAATACGATCAAAAGAAACCATGACACATTACCAGTGTTATTCACAGATGATAAAAAATGCGCAGAAATCGAATGTGCTATGTAGGTTAAGCAGTAAAACTTTATGACTGATGCCAATTCAGTGGCATTTTCAAGAGGTCATTTAAATGGAAAACGTGGTCTATGTAAAAGACAGTACCCTTACACCCAATGCTTTACGAATTTATTCAAGGCAAAGTGCTCCAAAATGCACACTCAGCATTCACCCACCATTCTTCTGCCAAATGGGTGAGGCTAACTTTGTATAACACTTAGATGTTTCACAACCCCTAAAACTTCACTGTTATAACAGTGATGACAGCACCCCCACTTTGAAAATTGTTCTAGCACCATTGATTACCTGCGGTTCATGAATTATTTTTTTAATTTGTTCATTCACAATGGGATAAGGAGGGGAGATTCTTAAACATACTTTTGGACCTGCTGAGTTTCACAGCTAGCGAAGACAAGGCTGACGAGCGATACCTCCCTGGAAGGGATGTAATTAAACAACAGTATCCACGCCGCTTTCAGTAGGAAAGAAACAAAGTCGAGGTGCATAGAGCAATAAAAGTCGCACTCTCAGAAACTTTGGAAAGTTGGAAATACTTGGGCCCATATTTATACTTTTTAGCGCCGCATTTGCGTAATTTTTTGACGCAAAAGCGACGTAAACTTACAAAATACAATAAAAAAAATTCTAGCTTACACGTCAATAATTTTCAAATCTATTAAGGACACAGAGGCGAGGATTATGCTATCTCTTTCTTTACTGAATCTAACAGCAGCCAATCACAATACAATAAACTAAAAACTACACATCCCAAGATGCCTAACCTCGAGTCACATGGTCCAATCACCACAAATCTCCTTGTCCATAACCGGAATCTCCTGCTATGTAATATCCTCTTTCTTTGAGTAAACAGATAACTTTTCAACTCCTTCTTGAACTTCTTTTCCTAAACTGATGAAACCAGACTTCTTCAAGTCAAGATAGTCATCGAGACCAATTCAACTGGAACTGGAAAACGTGCCCAACTTCTGGAAGCAAGTACAAAGGAACAGCTCCATGAATGCTCATCGCACAATAAAATCAGGAACTCTTCTGATCAGAACCTGAAAACAAACAATGAAAAACGGTAACATCTCATATTGTTCCCACAGATAAACAAGGGAGGGCATAATAATCATATCAAATCCACAAACAGATTATGTATTTTACTACAACCATATTATGCTGTTAAGGGAGGAATAATCCTCGCCTCCGTGTCCTTAATAGAATTGAAAATTCTTGACACGTAAGATAGAATTTTTCTTATTCTATGTCAGGACCGGAGGCTCCGATTATACTAGTTTAAAGCTTGATTAATTACCACAGATGCAACATCTCCTACAGGTTTATGATAAAACTTTCTAAATGTACATTCAGATGACCAGTCTGCCGCCTTCATGATCTCTTCCAATCTTGAACCTAAAGCATAAGTTTTAGAGGCCATAGCTCCTCTAACAGAATGAGAGACAAAATGGCTGGTATCGATACCTGCTTCACTCATCAACCATTTTATCCATCTTGGCAGAGTGGCAGAGGAAACTGACTTAAAAGGTTTCTGTAAAGAAATCAATAATTGTCCCTCAGAATCTTGTCTGAATTCTTCAGTGACTACTTCATAATCCTTTAAACATTGTACAACACAGAGTTTTGAATTATCTGGGTACATAGGATATGTTACTGACCTGCAATTAGTTGTTGTCCTTCTGTTAATGACGAAAGTAGCACCCTCAGGGGAATATACCCTGCCAGATAAATTCAATGCTTTTACATCACAGACCCTCTTACATGAAATCAAACAGAGTAACATGGTTAATTTCTGTTACAAGGCCAAGAGTCTAAAAACTTTAAGATAATGTTTACATCCCATAAGAATGAATATTTAGCTTGAGGAGGATTGGAAAGGCGAATACCTCTCAGTAATTTACAAACTAAAGGGTGTTCTCGTACCGGCTTACCATCAACATGAACGTGTCCAGCTGAAATAGCTGACCTGAAGTTATTAACTGTTCTATAGGCCAACCCAGAAGAAGCCAATCAGCAAAAAATTGACAATCAGATCAATACCAGACTCCAAGGGATTACTACCCCTTCACCAACTATCCCATCTGCGCCGTGCTGAAGCATATCTCTTGTGAGTGCCAGAGGCCCAAGCTTGCTTGATAAAGTTTGCAGCTTCTCTCGAAAGGCCTGGGGTTTTCCATCTTGACCTGAAACCATCCAGGCCATCAATGACAGTTTCTCTGACAAAATCAGAGGATGTTGAAGGCCCTCCGGACTCAATAAAAGATTCAGACGTGGAGGAAGGAGCATTGGGCGAGCGCATGTCATTTGAAGAGCGATAGGGAACCAGGGTTGAGACCTTCACAATGGAGTCACCAGAATCAGGTCTGATTTCTGTCTCCGGACCTGAGACAGGACCCTGGGGATCAGCAGAAAAGGAGGGAAAGCATAACCCCGGAAGGGGGCCCAATTCTGCAGAAATGCATCTTTCGCCTGAGCTAGAGGATCCGGGCGCCAGCTAAAGAATCTCGGAACTTGAGCATTGAGGCGTGATGCAAACAGGTCCACCTCGCAAGGACCCCATTCCCTGCGTATCTGCTGAAAGATAATCGGATCCAGTTTCCAATCGCTGGGATCCAGCAGATATCTGGAGTTCCAGTCCGCAACAGAGTTCTGGGCTCCAGGTAGATATTCTGCTAGAACAATCAACCGATGATTCAACAATAGTGCCAAAATTCCTTGGCTATCTCTGCTAGAACCCTGGACTTCATTCCTCCCAGTTTGTTGACATACCGCACTGCTGAAATGTTGTCCATTCTCAGCAGAATGCAGCAGCCGGTCTTCACAGGGGACAAGCTCTTTATAGCAAAAGACCCTGCCAGGAGTTCTAAACAATTGATGTGGAGAAGCTGTTCTGTCCTTGACCAATGACCCCCAGTCACTAGAGATCCGCATCGGGCTCCCCATCCCCACTGACTGGCGTCTGATTCTATCACCACCTCTGGATGAGATCCGAAGATGGCCCTGACATTCCAAGCCTCCATGTGATGGAGCCACCACTGAATTTCCTCCCTGATTTCTGTGTTTAAGGGAATCAGTTCCGAGTAACTCAGGCCCTGGCGTAGATGCCTGATTTCCAATCTCTGCAAATCTTGGTAGTGAAGAGGGGTGGAAAGATTTCCTGAATGGAGGATGCCAAGAGCCCCACCAATCTGGCAATGTTCCTCAGAGAGATGGTCGGACAGGCAAGGACCAATCTTATGTCCCTCTTGATATTGCGAATCTTTAACGAGGGAAGTATCAGTTGCGCTTGTATAGAGTCGATCTTGAAACCTAGAAATTCGATCACTTGAGTCGGATTCAATGATGACTTCTGCACATTGATCAATAACCCCTGTTCCTGCAAGAGATTGATTGTCCAATTCAAATGCAATCGCAGGGACTGGGGATCTTGTGCTATCACTAGAATGTCGTCCAGATAGACAATTAGATGGACCCCCTTGGTCCTCAACCACTCCACAACAGGTCTCAACAGTTTTGTGAAGCACCAAGGGGCTGATGACAGGCCGAACAGCAAGGCTTTGAACTCCAGACAGTGGCCGTTCCAAAGAAATTGGAGAAATCTCCTGTGCGGGAGAAAAACCGGGATCAACAGGTAAGCATCTTTTAGGTCTAGACAAACCATCCAGTCCCCTTCTAAAAGAATGTCCCTCAACATATGAATCCCCTCCATCTTGAAGTGTCTGTACACAATCCAAGAATTTAAGTCTTTTAGATTTAAGACTAACCGATGACCTCCGCCTTTCTTGTCTACTACATATATGGGGTTGCAAAATCCAGAGGGGTGTAGAGTAGAGAAATCTACAGCTCCTTTGTCCAACAAAGCCTGCACTTCTGTATCTATAAATGTCTGACTTGCTAGGGAAAAACTCATTTGAGTAGGAGGAGACAGCTTGACCGGAGTACTGATAAACTCTAGGTGAAAACCTTCTACCGTCTAAAGAACCAAAGGGTCGCCCGAAAATTTTCTCCAATTGTCTAAAAACAAACCCACTCTGCCCCCAAGAATGACCTGAGAATGTGGAATAATCCTTACCCGAGTAGGCAGACTCTTGAATCGCTCCTTGTTGACCTCTGCGAGGGCCTTTGTGGAATCTGGATCTACCTCCTCTGGAACGCGTGGGGTAGAAAGTGGAATCGGCCTGATCTCCTTATCCGTAACCCCTTCCTCTGGGATAATACGGTTGGGGACTAGCAAAAGAACCTCGGCCGGGCATTCGTCCACCATAACGTCCAGCCCTGGTAAAAAGGCCTCTTTTAAAAACTTTCTTAAGGGACATCTGCGCTTTGTCCAGAGTGGAAAAGGTAGAACAAAATATTGCCAACTCCTTTATGAATGAGGAGCCAAATAGTAGTCCTTCTGCTGATGGACCTGCCTCCGAAGAAGCTAAATCAATCAACTTAGGATCCATGCGCATAAGGATAGATTTCCTGCGTTCAGTTGAAATTGCACAGTTAGAATTACCCAACTGACAAACAGCTCTCTGAGCCCAGCCCAATAAGACATCTGTGTCAACAGGTGAACATGATTCTTTAGAAACCACAGCCAAGTCCAGAATCTTAGTTAACGGACCGGTCAGATCAAGAAGTTTGTCCTGGCAGAGACGCCAAGATCTATCCAGCCCTATTTCAGGGTCATTCGCAAACTTTTTTAGGAAAGTAACCATGGTAGGGTCAATTTCTGGGGTGTCAGCAATCTTGTCCTCCAAATCAGGTCTAGGGCATTCTGCTCTAAGTCGGGAATGCACCTCCTTATCAAAGCCTTTTCTTAGGTTAGCATGAATATATTGCACCACCTCCGAGGACGGAAGCCAATTAGATGATCTGGGGTGCAAAATTTCTCAAGGGTCAAAATCTAACAGTTGAGCGGCTGAAGCCTGCATTTTTTATTTCTTGCTGGGAATTGGAGAAACCCCTTCGTCTGAGTCCTCCTCTGAGGAATCATTGTCTGAAGAAGATGTATTGTTCTTTGAGCTATAATTATGTTCTGCTATTCTCTTTTTGCGCAGTTTTGCAAACATGTCTGCATGCAAATCCCCAGAAGGGACATCCTCACTCTCCAGATTCTTAGTTTTGGTCTTAGATTTTTTGGTGGTCTTAGGCTTAGCACCTTCTGAACCAGAGGGAGTTTTGTCCGCTAACCAGCCTTGAGAGTGAGCATATTCAAAAGGTTGCCCTGAAAAGGGACCAAGCGCACTCACTAAGGCATCATTCACTGATTGCTGAACCCTTGAGTCCAGCGCTTCTACCAAGTTTACCTCAAACTGGTTATCAGAGTCTTCAGGATAATAGCCTGCATCCTGGTCACTCCATTGAGCCATGGTATAAATCAGTTAAGAGAAAAAATATAAAGACTGTCAGGCTTTACCAAGGGGGAGTGTAGAAACCCCTTACAGGCACAATTATAATAGTGAAAAAATAATATGTGGAGGGAACAACCTGTGTGACACTCTAGGCATTGCCTATAATGATTTTACAACCCAGAAAGACCAGATCTGGGCGTCAGGGAGGCACTTTAAAAGTCTTTGCGGCAAGCACTAAATCAATTGACCCAGCGCACTAAAAAATCACGAGCCGAACTCCTGAGATACTTCAGGGCAACGGATTTGGCTCGTGAAATAGCACACGCACGCCAAAAGCGTGCTAAAAATAGATGAAAGACTCCACGCGAGGTGCACAGTGCTCTGGCTCCACCGGCAGAAATAACTTTAACAACATACAACAAAGACTCTGAAACAATATGCCCGAAGACAGTTAAGCGAGCGGAATCGCGTCGCTATGTACATAAAGCCAAAAAAGATCAAATATAAAAAGTTTAACAAGAGCAATACATTTTAGGTACTTATCTGCTGCGAAGCAGCAAAGAAAGAGGATATTACGTAGCAGGAGATTCCGGTTATGTACAAGGAGATTCGTGGTGATAGGGCCATGTGACTCGAGGTTATAGGCATCTTGGGATGTGTAGTTTTTAGTTTATTGTATTGTGATTGGCTGCTGTTTAAATTCAGTAAAGAAAGAGATAGCATAATCGGAGCCTCCGGTCCTGACATAGAATTGCATTTTGGAAGTTTGCGCCACTTTTGCGTCAAAAAGCGGCACAAATGCGGCGCTAAAAAAGTATAAATATGGGCCTTGGTGTGAAGTTATAAAGTAATACATGATTTTTCGCATTAACCAGTTGTGCAACTCCACAATATTAAATCACTGTAACTTACTTAATTTAAATAATGTTTTTTTTTATCGCGAGTCCAACGCGCTTACATATCATTGTACACTAACCCGATGGTATATATTCATACTTAGAAAATGAGTTAATCTTCTGTGATTGGAACTTTGGACTAGCATTTAAAAAATCAATCGATGCAGCAGGCACAATAATCCACTGAAAACCCGTACTACAACACGCAGAGCTGCCTTACCCGTTGAACATAGATTCAAAATAGAAGAAAATTCCCTTTTTAAGGCATTCATTTCGCAATCGTTGAAACCTAGTGCCACGATCACTGCTGCATTTACTTTTCACAAGTGGACATTACAAATAGAGCTTACGTGAAAGGCACTTCTAGCACATTGTAGGAATTCTTTAAAGGGATTTTAAGCTTTACAAGAAACATTTCAATTAAATAATATCCATGAACTCCCTAATTAGGTGCAGCTGAGTGACCTAAGCCCTAGACTTTGCATGTGTTATGAGGAAACATTAAAATTTAGTGTAAAAAATCTGATAAGGTGCAATGAAAATGAGTTGGCTTTTTACCCACCAAAACAGATTTTCAATTTTAACTCAGGAAACAAATTTATCAATGTATAACCAATTATATAACAGGAGCAATATTTACGTGTAAAGCAAAACACAAACATGATGCATCTGACAGTTTCACTAGAACATGCCTCACAACAGAGACATTGCAACGATAGATCGTCCTTGCTTCCTCTTTGCATCCCACAACTAACCACGCAAACGATGCACGCAAGATGTAACAATGGAAACATTCAAATGAAATCAAAGCAGATGGCAAGTAAAATTGCAAATGAAGCTCCCAATTAGTAGATGATCAGAAACAGGTATTAAAACACATTAACTCCTCGTTGAGACACCCAAGATGGCGTTTCTCATATACCACAGGCTCCACAAAGGAAATGCAACCTAAACACTCTTTGTATTTATTGTACGATCCCAAGTTTAACCTTCCTGTAGTACTAGGCTTCCTTAGAGGATCCAGTAAAATAATAGAGAATGTTCTTCCTTTTCCCCCTCTAGCCTTAAGCTTGCTAGGAACAACAGCTTTGGCCATACTGGAGCCCTCACAGAAGTGCAACATAGTCTCTATCAGCCCGTTATAGAAAGATAGGGAGAGAGGAAGAATTTTCCACTTCAAAGTGGTCACTTATTAAGGGTCACTGATCTCTGAAGAGTGTAAAAATCCGAAGGATTCATATATCTTGCAAGTCATTGCAGAAATTGCATTATTAGTGTTTTGTCTCACTTGATGGCGGCTCATTCTACTTGATTTTACTCTTAAATGAGAGCGCATAATTATGTTATTTATTCTGTGTGCCCACTGTTATCTTAATTGAGTTAGACATAGGGGTGCTTTATTCTGGCATTAATCTACCGCATAAAATTCTCAGAGCAAGGATCTGTGCCCTTTTACGGCAATTCAAAATATTATGATTGTTATTCTCTTGTCTGGCAACAGTTGTAGAATCGCAATATTGCTCCTAAATCAGAGCCCAAATGTGGAGCAGGAGGCAGGAACAGCCAAGGAGGAACCAATTAGAGTATGGCCGAGTTCACAGCTGGACATAACTAGCCTTCCCATGTTGGTCTCTGTGGAAGCAATTGACAGCCATTGGTCACAAAGGCTGTACAGAGTGTACATGTTTGTTCTCCAAAAATGCTGTCAGCTAACTCCCACATGAACACAAATGTTTTATCTTTATAGAAAAAAATTAGTTGTAATCATTGTCCCACAAAGGCCTGTGTTATATCGCTCTCGAGTTCCTTCATGATGCCAAGTAGTGCTCTCATGCGTATATTATTGCCTCAGAACCAAGGACATGGAAAAGAGACACTCTTTATTCTGTGTACTTTGTATTTTTCATCACTGCAGCTTCAGAAGCAATGCTCTATCCTGTTACCGGTTTAAAAATATTAGGACTGTCCATCCAGTTTCTCCGTTAGATTCTTTTGGTGCTGTGATGGTTCCTCTGTAGGCTTAGTGCCCCTACATGTCATGGCCAGAATAAAGGACTGCAGACATTTTCCTCCAGCTTCCCAAATTCCTAATACCCTTAACGGTCTTTGTACTGGGGATGATAGGGATGTAGAAGAAGGGGAATTGGGAAAACAGGGTTCGGGTAGGCAGCAAAAACAACATTGAATCAGCAGCTTGGCAATGTAAGTCAGGAGCACACAACTTCCCTTGAAGAAAGGAATTATTTAATACAATAATCAACACTTTGCATCATTCAAGGTAACCCAAAAACAGATACATTTCCCATCATTAATCCTAAAAGCAACTTGGAACAAGTGGAAGCTGGAGAATGACTGCTACTATTAAGGCTGCAAGAATAAATGGAGAGAGTTAAGTAAGAAGCAGACACGGAAAAGGGACCTGAAAACACCAAAAAGGCACACAGGAAGAAAGGAGGATGGGTAACCAAATATGTCAGCAGTGAGAGAACCAACCAACTGTGGACATTGCAAGCAAAGACTAAAAAGTAGCACCTGCTTTTATACAGCTAGAACTCCTTTCACCTCAGAAGTGAAGGTTCACTAATCCAGAAGTCAATGTTAGCCATCTTGGATTGGGAAAGAAGCCATTGAGGAAACAGAGGTCCTTTTGAATCAGCCATACATCTATCCCTTTTGGAGTACTGATTCTGGCATAAAGAAACTTGAGGGGTGACCCCTGCAAAGTAAATGGAAAGCCCCCCTCCAGACTTACTCATAAGCTCTCAGGCCAGGGCATTGTGCTGAATGGGACCCCTAGAGCTCGGGGGCACCCCTCACCATGAGGGCTGCGGGGGCCTTTATTATACCACTGCTCTACCCATGCACAAGAAAGAACAGTCTCCATTGTTGTCTTGGTGATCATTGCCACCATCCCCAAAAGTTGGCAGGTGGAGACCCCCTAAAACCTAGTGGTGAAAATGGAGAACCAGCCTTCAACTTTATGCCCACCCTGGAGTCCGAAGCATATCCTGCTAAGTCCTGCCATATATCCATTCAGTATTCATCCAAGTCCACAATTACAGCCAACATATTCTGCATTTTCCGTACTAACCCTTTTTGGAGTACTGATTCATCTTAGGGATGAAGTGGCAACAGACAGTTGTAGCAGACAAGGATGTATTAGCATATAAGAAAATAGCCTTCAACATACACCTACCAGCTAGTAGCTGATGAATAGAGAACCTTTGTTTACTATTTGGTGTACCATGACAGAATGCCACATAGAACATCTGCCAGTGATCACACATTTCCCTTTCACATAGAACAAATAAGAAATAAACAAAAACAATAAACCTTTCTCCTTCTCGAAAAATATAGCAATATAAATGCTTTACTCATAACGTCCCGGACAAAACAAAGAGATAATATGAAACAGAAACTGGAGCAAGATGCAAAGCTAGATTCAGTCTAAAATGTTTGTGGCATTCTGAACTGGAGAGAACTGCGATGTACCCCAAAAGAATAAGGTTTATTACCAAAACCAGTGAGAGGAACAGCATTTCTGATCCTTGCCAATCCCTCAATGTACCACCAGTGAAAAATGTCCAGCTTACTTGCATTCTCAGGAATCCCGCATATATTGAAAGTTGCACAAAATTAGATAAACATTTCTAAACGAACAAGAATTCACTTTAGCCAATCACCAACTTTCCATTCACGCACCTGCCAATTGACAGGTTGTGTCACAAAATTACAAAGGAGTTGGATATCATCTCTCTCTCTTTGGCCTCCAGCCACACTGTTTTGATCGATTTATTTCCTTCTCCCATCACAGCATAACACCACAATGGACACAATGCTGTGCTAGCTTTTCTTCCTCCCGTCAACTGAAAAGGAATTTTGCCTGTAACCGATTGTGGTGCTGATCAATATGTCCAAAACAGATTCTTCAGAGCCAAAGCAATTCCACACCTAGAACTCTCCATACCCTCCACTATGACTCTATTAAGCCTCTCAACTACTCTATTACTTTGTGGTTGATATAAATGAGTACTTAGGTGCCTAATAGCAGTGATGGAAAGGAATGAAGATATAGCTTCATTTCATAGATAACATTTGTAGAAATGTAATAACGTCAATTGTAATTGGTTCTGTGGAGAAGTCCACATCTGTTTTTCCACCTCATTATACAGCCATAGCCACGAGTCTCTCACATGCTTTTTGGTGAAAGTCACTCCTTTGTGTCTCTGATGCTCTACCCTCAGGATCTTCTCTCATAGGCCATTAGGTGGGATCCTCTTATCTTGACTAAGTAAGCTGTTCACTTCTGATAGCTTGGAAAGCACTTTCAGAATACAAAGAAATCCAAGGCAGAATACTAAGAAAAAAGCAGCAGCCCAAAACCAAGAGGGAGAACAGTAGCAGGAAATAGGTGATAGAGCAAAAAGGAAATAGCAACTCGGGAGACAAATGGGGACGGGGAAGAAAATGGAAACAGCAGAAAGTAGTAGTAGTAGCAGCAGGGAAGAACGGGTAGTGAGACCTTGGGAAATAGATAGTAGAGAGGCGAAGGATATGTGGCTATGTTTTCAACTGGACAATTTAGGAAAGGGTGGGAAGAAGACAAGGAAATTATCGCCCCTAAATCAATCCCAGCTATTGTTCTCTTTTATTAATTGCCCAAGATTGAAAGCAATTGGAACTAAAGATTTTAAGCAGGTGGGCTTTATGAAAAACTATAAGAGGAAAGAAGGTACAAGAGTCCCGTTTTATTCAGGGCTGGTAAAGGCTGCACTTATAAAAGCAGACCATGAGGTGCTGAAGGAAGGAATTAGGTTAGTACCAGAACTAGAGATGTTTGAACCAGAAATTCATGAAAATCCCTTTTTGAGGTACCATGCAGGATTAGTGTCAAGGCAAGTCAGGTTGTTTAACCAGGAAGGCAGACATAAGGGAAATCTTGAAATCACTGTGCCACATTTTGAAACAACACAATTGGAGAGTGAATTTAGACATGGAAACAAGTATTCAGCTCTTGCTTCACCTGTATATGATGATGATAAAGGGCTAAGTGACATTGATTAGGATGGTGGGTTGTTGAACGGCCCTGAAGTACTAACATGGAACATTTAAGGTTTCGGGGGAATGTCAAGGTTGGAAACGTTTTGGTGGATAGTTAATTTCCATGAAATTGTGAGTTTGCAAGAAACATGGCTGTGTGACAACACCCTTGCAATTGATGGTTTTGTGTAATTGAGAAGGCCAGCAAGGGAGAGTCAACTAGGGCATCCATCTGGGGGATTAGTTACATTGGTGTCTACAAAATAACCAAAAAGGTGATACCTTTGGTAGTTAAATGTAATTGGTTGGTAGCTTGTAGAATATACCCCTAGTGCCCCTCCCCCAGTCACGAATGTTTGGTGGTAGTGAATGTGTATATACAGTGGCGAAGTGAGGAGTATAAAATACAAATGGGAATATTTAAGGAGGACATTGATTTAATAAGTGATAAGTATCAGAAAGACCTCATAATTTTGTTGGGAGATTTTAATCATAAACTTGATCTGCATAGAGCTGATGTATGGTTTAAAGATGTATTGTCTGTATATGAGATAATTGCTGCTAGCTTTCCAAAAATCATTTTGGCAGCACGAGATATGGCAATAGGGAAGTTCCTGGGATCAAAGGGTTTAGTTTGTCTAAATGGAAGAATGGAAGCTGATTGCCTAACAAATCGAACATTTAAGATAGGTCAGCAACACTGCCCAATAGTCTCCCGTGTGGCCCCGCCCCCGCTTCCATTCGCTAGTCTCCCTCCCGCCTCCCAGCTGACCCCTCCCCACCTTCCCTCTTATGGCGGCCGCTGTGCGGCAGCGACAGCGACCCTTGACCCTAGGGTAGGTTGCTTCCCCACCACCGCAGCTACACCTGCTCAGGCCCCTGCCACTGGTCTGGTAAGTCCTAGGCTCCTCTTCTGCTCCGCTCCCGTCCGTCTCCTTGCCCGTGCTTCTCCTTGTGCCTTTTCTGCTGTGCTCTTCTTCGCTCCTTGTGTCTTTCCTGTTGTGCTCTTCTTCGCTCCTTGTGCCTTTCCTGTTGCGCTCTTCTTCGCTCCTTGTGCCTTTCCTGTTGTGCTCTTTTTCACTCCTTGTGCCTTTCCTGTTGCGCTCTTCTTCGCTCCTTGTGCCTTTCCTGTTGTGCTCTTCTTCGCTCCTTGTGCCTTCCTGTTGCGCTCTTCTTCGCTCCTTGTGCCTTTCCTGTTGTGCTCTTCTTTGCTCCTTGTGCCTTCCTGTTGTGCTCTTCTTCACTCTCCTTTTGCCTCTCCTGTTGTACGCTATCTTTTTCTCCTGCTGCACTCTATCTCCTGTCGTGCTTTATCTCCTGCTTATCTCCTGTTGTCCTTCAATCTCCTCTTGTCCTTTTTCTCCTGTTGTGCGTATCTCCTGTTGTGATCTTTCTTTTCCCTCCCGTTTCCGCTCTCCAAACGCTTCCCTGTCCCCGCTATCCCCCTCCCGCCTTCCTGCTTTCCCGCCGCTGCCTCCCGTGCGGCCCCGCTCCCGCTTCCATTTGCTAGTCTCCCTCCCGCCCCCGCCTCCCAGGTGACCCCTCCTCTCCCCCCTTTCCTCGCAGCGGGCGCGCTGCTGGCGCGCCAAAGGCAAGCCCGTCTGCACCCGTCCGCGCCTGGACCGCTCCCAGCGCCAGAACTCCTGGCCCCCAGCGCTCCCAAAACCCCCAGCTTAGCTATGACGCCACCTCCCTCCACGCACTGAACCCCGGACGAACTTCCACCTGCTACCAAGCCAACCCGAAACGCACCCATGGACCCTTCGCCTGTCAAACCTCCAAGTATACCTTCCACCGCGACTGCAATCCTTCCACCAGCCCACGCTCCAACAACCACCTCAAGGGCATCCTCCTCAACGCACGCTCCGTCCACAAGCACGCCATTGAAATATGGGACCTCTTGGACTCAACCGCACCAGACGTCGCCTTCATCACTGAGACCTGGATGAACGCCTCATCAGCCCCCGACATCGCCCTAGCCATCCCTGACGGCTACAAGATCGCCAGGAAAGACCGCACCAACCAAATCGGAGGAGGAATCGCCATAATCTACAAAAGCTCCATCAACGTCACTACCTCCACCGAAGACACCCTCCTCGCCGCCGAACATATGCACTTCCAGATCCACATCGACCCCAGGACCACCCTCAGAGGAACTCTTGTCTACAGGCCCCCTGGCCCACGGGCCCCATTCAGCGAATCCATCACAGACTTCATCTCCCCGCACGCCCTAGCCTCGCCAGACTACATCCTCCTCGGAGACCTGAACTTCCACCTGGAGAAGAACAACGACACCAACACCACCACCTTGCTCGACAACCTCGCCAACCTCGGACTCAAGAAACTGGTGAACACCCCCACCACTGGACACACGCTCGACCCCATCTTCTCCGCCAGCGACCACGTATCCTTCAGCCACTCCTCCGAGATACACTACACCGACCACAGATGTGTCCACTTCACCTTCAGACGCAAGACCCACCGCCTTCGCACACAACTTATCACTCGCAGACCCTGGAACAAAATCTCCACAGAACAGCTACTCTCCACTCTCAACCATAACCAACCTGCCATCACCTCCGACGCCAACAACGCAGCCCTCAGCCTCACACAGTGGATCACCAACTGCGCCGACAACCTCGCCCCCCTCAGAAGCCACCCAAGACAGACCAACATCAGGAAACCTCCTTGGTTCACAGACACCCTCAAAGAATCCAAGAAAACCTGCCGTACCCTCGAAAAAACCTGGCGCAAAGAACACACCGCAGAAAACATGTCAGCCCTCAAAATCGCCACCCGCGAACACCACCAGCTGATCCGCTCCACCAAAAGGACTTCCTTCAAAGAGAGACTGGACAAGAACACCCACAACAGCAAAGAACTCTTCAACATCGTCAAAGAGCTCTCCAATCCCAACGCCAACTCCAACTCCATTACGCCCTCACATGAACTCTGCAACTCCCTCGCTACCTTCTTCCACCGAAAGATCACCGACCTACACGACAGCTTCGGACCACAGATCCCACCGACCACCACGGAACTCACTGCCCCAACCATCACCCTCAACGCCTGGACACCCATCAGCTCCGAAGAGACCAGAACCACCATGAACACCATCCAACCCTGGCGCCCCCTCGCACCCTTGCCCACATCACATCTTCAACAAAGCCGACGCCATTATCGCCCCCTATCTCCAGAGCATCAACAGCTCGTTTGCATCTGCCACCTTCCCCGAGAGCTGGAAACACGCGGAAGTCAACGCTCTCCTGAAAAAACCTACGGCGGACCCCAACAACCTGAAAAACTTCCGCCCCATCTCGCTCCTCCCCTTCCCGGCCAAGGTCATCGAGAAGGCCGTCAACAAGCAACTGACCAACTTCCTCGAAGACAACAAACTGCTCGACCCCTCCCAGTCTGGCTTCCGGTCCAACCACAGCACGGAAACCCCCCCCTCATCGCAGTCACCGACGACATCAGAACCCTGTTGGACAGCGCAGAAACAACCGCCCTCATTCTCCTTGACCTCTCAGCTGCCTTCGACACCGTCTGCCACCGCACCCTAATAACCCGCCTCCGCTCCACTGGAATCCAAGGACAGGCCCTGGACTGGATCATCTCTTTCCTCTCTGACCGAACCCAAAGAGTCTACCTCCCGCCCTTCCGCTCAGAACCCAGCGAGATCATCTGCGGCGTCCCACAAGGCTCCTCACTCAGCCCTACCCTCTTCAATGTCTACATGAGCCCTCTCGCCGACATCGCTTGCAAACACAACATCAACATCATCTCCTACGCGGACGACACCCAGCTGATACTCTCCCTCACCAAAGACCCTGCCACCGCCAAAGCCAACCTGCAAGATGGAATGAAAGACGTCGCACAATGGATGAATCTCAGCCGCCTGAAGCTGAACTCTGACAAGACGGAAGTCCTCATCCTCGGAAACTCCCCATCTGCCTGGGACAACTCCTGGTGGCCCACTGCCCTGGGCACCGCACCAACCCCTTCAGACCACGCACGCAACCTCGGATTCATCCTGGACCCCCTTCTCACCATGACCAAGCAAGTCAACGCCTTCTCTTCCTCTTGCTTCCACACCCTTCGCATGCTCCGAAAGATCTTTCACTGGATCCCCGCCGACACCAGAAAAACTGTAACCCAGGCCCTCGTCACAAGCCGCCTGGACTACGGAAACACCCTATACGCAGGAAGCACCGCAAAACTTCAGAAACGTTTTCAGCGCATACAAAATGCCTCTGCACGCCTCATCTTCGACGTCCCTCGCCACAGCCACATCTCCGCCCACCTGAAACACCTGCACTGGCTACCCGTCAACAAAAGGATCACCTTAAGGCTCCTCACCCACGCACACAAAGCCCTCCACAACAAGGGCCCCGAATACCTCAACAGCCGCCTCGCCTTCTACACGCCCACCCATCAACTTCGCTCTACCAGCCTCGCTCTCGCCGCCGTCCCTCGCATCTGCCGAACCACTGCTGGAGGGAAATCATTTCTCCTACCTGGCAGCCTAGACGTGGAATTCCCTCCCTGTCCACCTCCGGACTACCCAGGACACCTCGCCTTCAGGAAGCGCCTCAAGACCTGGCTCTTCGAGCAGCAGTGACCCCCCCCCCAGCACCTTGAGACCCTCACAGGTGAGTAGCGCGCTCTATAAATGCCATGATTGATTGATTGATTGATTGATAGACTATGGTGGTCATTATGAGTTTGGCGGTCTGGCTCCGCCACACTGACGGTGGCGTTAACACTGTCGACAGCGTGGCGGAGCAGGACCACCAAATTATGATCACGGCAGTGAATGGGCGGCAAAGCAGCTAGTTCACCGCCTGTACTGCCAGTGTCACGACCTACTCGTAGTCTGTGTCTGTGGCCCACAGGAAGTGTGGTGAGGTTCTTGTTCTTGTAGGTTCTGCCTTGGCCCAAATAGGGGCAACCCTTTCTAGTAGCCACCGTGCTGCTGACAGATGGAACACCAAAGGCAGTATGTGCCCCCCAGAACGAGTCCCCGAGGGAAAAAAAAAAGCAAAAGGGGAAAAAAAAACTCAAAAAAAGGAACTCCTGAAAAACAAAAACAAAGGTAAAAGAAAATCAGAACAAAAGGCAAAAATGACCAGGAAAAAGCTGGAACAAGACCAGAAAATGAGTATCTGACGCAGAAGAACAGGAGCGAAGATCACCTCCCAAAGGAAGTGTTGCAGCACAAAGAGAAAAGGAATCACACACCTTATATATCTAAAGAACAAGAAGTGACCGACAGGAAGTAAAAGTCGCCATATTAAATTGGGATCAAGTCTTAGAATTCTATAGGAAAAGCACCATAGTAAAGAGGGACCCAGTGCATGCAGGGAAAAAGGAAGGCATGCTGGGAAAGAGAAAGGAAACAAGGGTAGGAAAGGAAAGCATAAGTTAAGAAGAAAACAAGGACGACAGAAAAGAAGGAAAAAGAAAATAGAAGGTGAGTGGGGGATGCAGGAACTAACGGGGGTGCGCCGCACCAATGTAGAAACGAGGCCCCATGCCCAATTTGAGGCCTCGATAAAGATAAGAAAGGCTTGGAGCGTGGCGCGTCCTAGTGCCACGCGCCGCGTCCCGAGCGAAACATACGGCTTGCGCAGCGTGTCGCTGCGCAACAGCCAGGGCTGTGAGACCACCGGGCCGAAGGTGCACCACCTACGTCCCGGCAGTCCACCTTATACCGCTGACGGTATTATGAGTCTGCTTTCCACCAGGGATTTCCTGGCAGCAAACCCACCAGGAAATCCCTGGTGGAAAGGATACTGGCGACAGGAATTAACATTCCTGTCACCAGTATGTGACTCCTCACCCCCGAAACAGCCACAGCCCCCCTTCACGTCCAAACCCCACAGGCACCACCCTCCCCTGACCCCAAACACTGTGGATACCCCTGCCCCATCCACATACGCACACACCACACACACACTCATACATCCACGCACACACATTCACACACATACATGCATCCACAACACACCCACCCCCTCTAACATGCATTCAACCATTCACACAGATACATGCACACACACTCACATAAACACCCTCCCCTCCATTCACACACACTCATTCATGAACACAACACTCAACACCCCCCACCATCCTCCCCCTGTCCCCTGTCGGACGATCACCTTACCTGCTCACAGTGGTCATCTGGGAGGGAACGGGGTCCATGGGGACTGCTCCGCCAGCACCACCCCATCACCACAACACCGCCACGCCGAATACAAAGTTGTAATACGGCGGGCAGTGGTCTGATGACGTGGCGGTGCCAGCGGAGCAACCTCCACTAGACCGCCGTCCACCAGTATCGCTGCTAGCGGCTCTTCACTCAATTTATGGTGGAGAGCTGCCGGGAGTCATGGTATGGAGGTCTCAAGACCACCATCACTGGCGGTCTCCTGGCCGGCGTGACTTAGGCGATCAACTGTTTTGACCACCTAAGTCATAATGAGGGCCTATGTTTTCATATATGCCTAGAATTTCGATAAAGTTGGTGACTTCCAGGTAGTACAAAGTGAGGGAAGCGACCACTTTCCCCAAATATTTACAGTAGAGGGAGGTGAAAAAAGGCAACGCGATGTAGTAGTCCCAGTACAAATGGACTACCCAAGGCGTCTCACTACCAGATTGAATAAAGAGAGTTTGAAAAAACTAGCTAATTTCAAGCAGAACCAAGTGTTAAGTAGTGCACCCACAAATAACATGGAGTGGTATGAATACCTAATCAGTCAGGTAGGCAGCTGCTTGAGAGTGGAATTTAAAAGGAATAAAATTAAGGAAAGCAGGAACCAGAGAAAATCATAAGGACAGGTTTGGTTTATTGAGGAATGTCGGAAATTAAAGGCACAGATAAGAAAAGGAGAAATAAATCTTAGAAAAAGGCATACCATTGAGAGCTACTATTATCTTCAAAAGAAAAAGAAAATGTACACAATGCTTATTAGAAAACAAAAAAGAATATATAAAGAGAAATGTTGGGGGAACCTCCTGGCAGTGATAGAAACAAGGAATATAAAGACATTTTAGAAGTTAATACAGGAAGGCCCTGGAATGGTAGAGCGGACTGTGAACTGCGTGGTGAAAGAAGATGCTTTGGGAAAAGACTTGGAAGAAATATATAGGAAAAGGGTAAAAATGGTAAGGAAGAGAATAATCCCCTGGCCTATAAGAGCAGATTAGGTCACACTTCTCAGTGTGTAACATTGGAGGTATCATAGCGAACTTGACATTAACCAGGGCAACTGGCCCTGATAATCTTGCCGCTTTGGTAATAAAGACTCAGCCAGATTGGTGGTCTGAATTCTTTGCTCAAATGTTTGCTAGCATTCTAGATATGGGACAGATTCCAGAAAATTGGAGAGGAGATATGATTAGGCCAATTCTTAAATGGGGTGATGTGCAATCCCCTAAGAACTATAGGATGATAAATCATTTGGATGTAGGAGAAAAGGTGTTCACAAACATTTTTTGGGAAGGCTTAAGAAATGGGTTGAAGAAAATCAGATCATGCCTCCAGAACAGGGTGGATTTAGGGAGGGTCATTCTACTATTGATCATTGTTTTACCCTCTGGTCCATTGCGCGGAAGTCGTAGAGAAGAGGTCGGCATTTGACTTAGTAGATCTGAACTGTTTATGGGTAACCGTGTCTAAATATGATATACCCCACGGACTTTTAGCTATAATTCAGGAACTTCACAGCCAAAATTGGGTGCAAGTTAATACAGATATGGAGGGGACCCTGACAAAGAAAATATCTATTGAAAATGGGCTAAGGCAGGGTTGCATATTGACTCCTCTATTCTTTTCCATATTTATAGGAGATCTACCATCAGCCGGGTGGTAGTGGGTCATGGCGCCAGCCCTTAAAATGGATGGAAAGCATGTTGCATGCCATCTGCGTGCAGGAGATTTAGTAATATTACATCAAACTGAGATGGGTCTGCAAAGAAAGCTGGATGTGTTTGGAGAGTATTATAGATATACAAAACTGGTGGTAAATAACTAAGGTGTTGAACTTTGGTGGAAAATGTTCCAATTTTAACTGGTTGTTAGGAGCCTCAAAGTTGGAAATAGTAAACAAATACAAATATCTAGGAATTTGGTTTGACAAGTCCCTGGAATGGAATACTCATCTGGAGGTGTTGAGAGTAAGGGCCCTTGCATCAATTAATGGTTTGAAAAAATGTAAGAACTATGGAGAAATGTCAGATAGGCCCATCCTGTAAGCTTATGCGACTATGATACCACCCCAGTTTCAGTATGGAGCAGAATTTCTATACATAAGTGGTATGGAGGAGTGGGATGGGGAGGAGGGAAAATGTCTAAAATGTTTTTTGTCCCTGCATGGGTCTTCCATGTTATATGCCAAAAGAATGGAGGAATGCTTGGTGTCATGGAATGCACTAGCCAGAATGGCATTGATTGGATTTTGGCAGTGGCTAAATACAGGGAAGGAAGAGAAGGTATCCAAATGGTGCAAT
This sequence comes from Pleurodeles waltl, assembly GCF_031143425.1. Classification (NCBI taxonomy): domain Eukaryota; kingdom Metazoa; phylum Chordata; class Amphibia; order Caudata; family Salamandridae; genus Pleurodeles; species Pleurodeles waltl. The sequence goes on along the minus strand of NC_090444.1, from coordinate 419,268,832 downwards.
AATGAAATTCAGAGAAGTGAACTGCAGTGGGTTAATGGGGTAAGGAAATTTGAGAGAAAGTTAGTAGAGACATGTGAGTTAAGTGGCATCCACAGAATCTGCATAAAGAGGTTGCTAAAAGTGAGCTCAGGACAATGAGTAAGAAATTGTCCCTAAAATATGATCAACAGTATTTTGAGGGAAGATATCTGTTCATTTCATGTGCACCTCATGGCAGAATGGAGCTTGGTTTCAGTATGTAGATATATTACCGAACCACCAGCTCAGAAATAAATTGTTACGGTTAAGGATTGGAATTAACCCTTGTTATACTAATGAGAATATGCAAATGATGAAGAAAGGTACAGGGGGTACTGTATATGTGGTTTAAATACTAAATGCAATATTTTACACATTTTATTAGATTGTTTCAAGGTTTTAATTTTGCAGAAAATGATTTTCCTTCCAATTGTTTTACAGTGTGACATTAAACATTGAGTGCAAGCAGTCGAATTATTAACTGACATGCATTCTTTGGACATTGCTTGTGCTATTAGAAAATTTATGATTGCAATAAAGAATGTTTTATGTGTATATATAGATGTTTTACAGTGTATTTATTAAATGTTTTTGCAGATTTCTGATCAAATTTGTTGTATATTTATGTTAATACATGTATAAGAGTAAGGGCAAAAAGTCTAAATGAACATTTCTTCCACTGACTGACTGACTTTAAAAAAAGGTTGAATCTCCTAAATAACTGTTTTTCCTCAGGCATTCCATTAATCAAACATTTGTGAACTTCTTACAATACCAAATGTTTCTCTTTTTTATCAATTCATCTCAATTTATCCTTACAATTTACAGAATCAATGGAAACTTGTGCAGTGATGCACTCTTCAAAATCATCTACTTTTATATCATCATAACCACCTTCAGTGGATAATCTGGACAAACAATCTGTTCTAGTATTACAGCCTCTACAGATATAATCAACCTTGAAGCTATATTTTTGAAAGTTGGCAGAAATATAGTTACACATGCTAAGGCCTTATTTGCATTGATCAAGTTAAGATATCTATTAATGGTTGGTAATGAGTTCCAAAACCAAATGGCTGTCTCCTTAGATATCCTTTGACATTTTTTACACTTCAAACACAGGCCCAGCTTTTGTTTTTCAATGACAGAATACCTACATTCGACCTGTCTCAAAGTTCTTGAAGCAAAACCTATTGTGAACTAATGTTTACATTCCATCTAATTTAAAATAGCATCCACATCATATGCTCATACCTCCATTATACAAAACTTAGATAATCCTCAACAAATGTATGTAAAGGAGGTGTCTGAAAAATTACTGATATCATTTTGGTAAACCATTCCTAGAAATCTTTACTCCAAATGAAAATAGCACCCTTCTTTAACAAAGACCTGAATCACGTTGCAGGAACAGCAAAACCTTTGATGTAATGTGAATAAAACTAGCATAGAGTGCATAAGTGAAGCTCATTATCAAACTGGATTTGGGTTTCACACAATCATTTTTCAGTACATAACCTGGGTAGTCAATTTCATTTGTCCTGAAGAAACACTTATTTTTCCCTAAGGATATGTCTTTCTTACTCAGCATGTCTTTCTACATGTTCAGGATGGGCTTCTAAGCTGTTGTTAAAATACTTATATCATCTTGGGAGGCAACTGCAAAATTCATATTCTTGAACAAATAATCTGCTGGAAAACAAATGTGTTAGGCCTGGGATCCATGGCTTGGTTCCCCTTGTCTTTTTTCCTCTACTTCCTTTATTTTTGAGTGTGTGCTGGACTTTGTTTTTTCAGTTTTTTTGGTACTCTGGGCACTTTACCACTGCTGACCTGTATGAATTGTGATTATGATTCGTTATCCCTGATTGGCATATTTGATTTACTAGTAGGTCCCTAGTAAGGGTCTGTAAATAAAATGCTATTAGTGGGCCTGCAGCACTGATTGTGCCACCCACATGAGTAGCCCTGTAAACATGTTTTAGACCTGCCACTGCAGTGTCTGTGTGTGCAGTTTTGCACTGCCAATTCGATTTGGAAAGTGTACCCATTTGCCAGGCCCAAAACTTCCCTTTTACCACATGAAAGTCACCCCTAGGTTAGGACGTAGGAAGCCCCATGGGCAGGGTGCAGTGTTTTTATAAGGTAGGACATGTACTGGTGTGTTTTACATATCCTGATAGTGAAATACTGCCAAATTGGATTTTCACTATTGGAAGGCCTTTCTCTCCCACAGGTTATCATGGGGGATGCCTTTAAATATCTTTTAAGTGCAGTTTCACATTGGGAGAAGATGGAGAAATTGAGTTTGAGGTCTCTCAACTCACAATTTGAAAATACATCTTTTGGTAGAGTTGTTTTTTAGAATGTCTGTTTGAAAATACCATCTTTAGATGGTGGGCATTTTCTTGCTTAACCATTCTGTGCCTCTGCCTGCCTGTGGAACCTGCATCTGAGTCAGACTGACAGATGGGCTGTTTGTGAATTCCCCCTAGACAGTGACACAAAGGAAGCTGAGTTGTGTCCTGCATATCCTGATGAGTCTTCCTGGGGTAGAGTGGGGAGGGAGGAGCTGACACCTGCACCTGAAAGGGCTCACACAATGCAGTCTGCAGCCCCCTAGAGTGTGTCTGGGGTCAGGCCTGGGCAAGGCAGGATCGTTTGCACAACAGCGACTTTCCTTTTAAGTTTGCCTACCTCAAAGGCAGAAGTGAGCATTAATTGTGGACCCAAAACCACAGACTTTTAGAACACATTTGGATCAAGCGGAACCTCTGCCTAGGAGAAGAGCTAAACAGCTGGAGGAGGAGTATTGCCCCTTTGCTGTGTGTGCTTTGCTGGGTTGGCCTGCAGTTGCTGCTTCTGCCTTAAATAGGACAAAGACTATACTTTGCTGTATATCTTGCTTGTGAAGACTGAGCTTGCCTCCTGTTAAGAAGTCTTAGGGAAATCAAAGACTTCATCTGTCAGCACCTGGGCTCTCTTGCTGAAACCCCCTGACTTGTCGAGTAGTGCCACATTCAGTCCCTGGTCCCCTGGACGGAGAAGCTGGCAGAACCAGAGAGAAATTCCACATACCAGAGCCGAGGGGAAGGAAAATCAATGCAGTGCCTGCACTGCGGCTACAAAATCAATGTAGCACCAGTAAAATCAACGCATCGCCAGCTCAGTGCGGATTCATCACTGCCGTGTATCCAGATTTTCCACACATCGTCCCTGGGCTTCAAAATCTTCAACCTCACTACACGGACCCGAGGCTGCTGGTCTGGAAACTGATGCATGGCTTACCCGGCAGAGAAAGAATTGATGCACGGCATCATTGCAAGTAAGAAATCAAAGCATCGCTTGCTTTTCTGATGCATGCTTGCCCTTGCTGGTTTATTTTTAAGGCATATCAGGTACTTTGTACTAAAACAACGCATCCAATGATTTCTATGGATTAAGACTCTTTCTACTTTAAAGATTCATATCTTTACTTGGTTAAGTTGGATTTTTTTATCTTTTGATCTTGTTTGATTCAGATAAATTTTGGCTATTTTTCTAATCTGGTGTGGAGTCCTTTTGTGGTGTTTACACTGTGTTACTGTGTGTGTTGATGCAAATACTGCCTCTGAGATAAGCCGGACTGCTTGTGGCAAGCTACCAAGGGGGTGGGCAGGGGTTATTTGAGCCGTGTATCACCCTTAATCTGACTGGAGTGAGGGTCCCTACTTGGACAGGATAAAACTAACTGCCAATTAGAGATCCAATTTCTGACAAAATGGTACACCAAATGACACAAGACAAAACTGCTACACATCACCTTGTATGATAAAAGCAGTGCGATGACGTAAATTGGGATCAATACCATTTTGTGGCAAGCTGCTATCAGAATTAATTTGGTACACCATTTAACTTGAACAACTGTGGTTATATGGTCATAGATTTTTTGTAGTATTGTGATTTTCTCCACTTAGGGGAGCACCTGGTTTGATCTCCTAAGCCCCAAGAGGAAATGTACATAACATACCCTCTTCAGAGAAAACAAGAACTGGTAGGTGCCTCTCACTCATCTTTCTAACACGTTATGCTCTTTAGGCAGGGAATGTTAGGAGTCAGATAACCCTGTCAGAGAGCCTTTAATTACATGGACATTTGTAAAACAAAGCCCTGTATTGGTTACTAAAAACAATGATCCATTCAAGTCACACCAACATGAACTCCCCTTGGTGTCTAGTTTTCAGAAATGGCTGGCTTTGGTATGTTTCAATTCACACACCTGCTGACTTAAAGTTTGTGCCACACCTTTACCCTAGATCCAAATATCACCTCTCTCTTTGGCCTCCAGACACAAAGTCTTGATGATTTATCATCTTCCATCGCAATGTTGCACTGACCTTTCTTAACCTCATCAATTCAAAAGGAATTATACCTGCAAATGCTTTGATAATTTGAATATATATTTAATTTTCAAATGTTTGTAAGCAGCAGCATGGGATACTTTGGGCTTTGCTAAACAGAATCCTGTGGATGTGCCTTCAAGTAACATGTATAACTTTTTCATAAGGAGATTATTCTGTCTCCCTCTTCTTGATATTATGTGCTGTGAAATCTGACCCCAAACAACTGGAAAGGAGTAAGGGCAGGATGACAGAATAAGGAAACTTTTCTGACATTGACATGTGTTATGAACACAGTTAGATGACATGACTTGGAATCAAGTATCATTAAGTTTTCTTACCGAGGATGCCCGGAAAACACCACTCTTTTCCTAAAGTCACACGTATTCTTCTCGTTTATGTGATGGAACATTCTGGAATCTTATAAAATTCTTACCACTCATTGTTCCCACCCTTCTTCCTATAAAAACAGTACTTCACTTGCGTAGCTTGCCCTATTGCCCGCAACATGAATGGACCCAAAACAAAACATGTAAACATCAAGTCTTCAGCATCCAAATAGACCCATTTTAGCACAGTGGGTAGCAGTGGTGTGTGAGCCCAAGCTCGGCCACCATCTTGGGAAACCTACTGAACCCAGACATTTCTTAAAGCTAGACACCCATGGAAATCCAGGGTGGTGCGACTTGTGTGGATTCCTCTATGTTTTCATACACAGAATTCCCTGCAAACCTCAAACTTTGGCTGAAGTCACACATTTCTCTGAGGGAAGGTTCTGGAATCTGTAGGAATTCACAACATCCTAAAATTCAGTGTTCCCAAACTGCTCTTGATAAAAATTGTGGCTGGATGTAACACCTATTATAGATGAAAACTGTGACCATATGAAGTCAATGTGGCCTTTGAATGGCCCCTGCTATGGTCAGTTCCTTTTGTGGGTGATACACCCAGAGTGCGCTGATGTCATAGTAAACAAAAATGTTTACAGAAATCGGTGCTTGGATTGGATTGGAATTGGCTCGGTGCCCCAAACACCAATTTGTTATTGAAGCCAAGAAAAAACTTTCCAAGGCAAACAATGAACAGACACAGACTGCAGAGGTTCAAAAGGGTGTTTTTGAATGGAATCAAACACCGCAATAAATCCTAACCTAGGATCACTCTTAAATGCTGGTCTAGCTAAAGGAAAATGCCTCTGCATTCCTGAAAACACAGATCCAAATAATCCCCCTTCAGCTCAAGGCTTTCTGAAAGCCCTAATAGCTGACCATTGGAGCTCCAGAGTCACAAACACCAAACCCAATGAACATCCCTACTGAAGAAAATTAAAAATTGTAACTTCGCTACAGGAAGCTTGATCACGCCCACTACTAGAATACCAATTTTCAAAAGAAGACCAATGATTACCAAAGGCTTGATGTATAGGTATTCCATGGGGTGGGGTTAACTGAACTGCTAAGGCTAGTTCTCTCGATAACCCTGTCCTCTGCAGGCTTTCAAGTTCCAGCCGTCATCCCTAGACAATACAGAGCATCCAAGGTCATTACTGGGTATAGAGGTAGACTCCACTCTTAAACCCCCTCCATCTGAGGCAGAAGAGGAACTGGTCCACAAAAGAGCAACCATCACTACTAATGCTTATGTTATGTTTGTTATACTATGCTATGCTATGTTATGTTATGTTATGTTGCGTTACGTTATTTTATGTCATGAGAATTTGTATAGCAGCTATCACCTGTGAAGAGAACCTGCCACTTCACAGGCCTGAGTCTAGCCTTGCCCAGAGCATACAAGAGGGTCTAATCGAACAGCTGAGTCTTCAGCTTACAATGGAACACAAGACTTGAAGAAGAGGCTTGGATGTACAGTGGCAGGTCATTCCAGGCTTTTGGAGCGATGTAGGAGAAGCCTCCCATTTCTGGTACTGCATATGCCTGTGATGTGTGTGAGCAGTAGCCCGGCTGAACTGATGTATCTGGATGGTTTGCAAAAGGAAATATGGCTGTTGAGGTAGGCTGGGCCAGTGTTTTGTAGTTCTTTGAAGGTGTGTGTGAGGAGTTTGAACTGAGCTCATTTGTGTATTGGGGCCCAGTGTAGCTACTTGAGGTGAGGTGTGATCTTTCTGTGTGGCATGGGAGGTTCAAAGTGGGCCTTGCTTTCGTGTTCTGAATTGTTTGTAGTTATCTGGTGAGTTGTTTGCTGATCCCTGCACAGTGGGTGCTTACATACTTCAACTTGCTTGTGACGAGGATTTTCTCTCTCTTCACTTTCATCAGCACTTCTGCAAGAAGGGGAATGGTAGAAATTGAACAAAGCCTTTTCTCAGCCAAGGACAAATCATGGCATTCACGTCCCAATGCCCCATCTATTTTTTGAATCTTCAAATGAGGATGCCTGGGGCAAAGAGTATTCTGTTTGGTTGTAAAGAGATCTACTTCTGGATCACTAAACTTTACACAAAGATTGTCAAAAAAATCATTGGATGGAGCCAGAATTCCTGAGATGAATGGAACATGAGGCTGACATTCTCAACCCCCTTCATATGAATCCCAGTCAAGGAGTGGAAAGTCTTTTCTTCACAATTAAATTTTAGAATTAATAGAGCTGTTAGAAAATGAGAGTAACTACCCCCTTTGTCTTCAGGTTGTCCGCCCTGATGATGACTGATGCCTCTTGAGTTTTGTCCTCTTGTCCAAACACATTAGGACGGCCGGTCGGATCACTTACAGTTCTTTCTAGTTCACAAAATGCAGTCTATCCAGTGCTGACTGCCTACCCTGTATTTCCACTGCATCCAATATGGCTCTTAACTCGTGTCCGTTGATATCAATTATTTGCTGGTGGAAAAAGGAAAAATCCTACTTTCAGATGATTTTGTTTCAACCAGCACTGAAGATTCGCCTTGATCCCCTGGGTCAAGCAAATTAGTGACTGGAGATCCAACACCTTTGGATTCCACCTGGAAAGAAGATGGTGGACTAAGATTCCTAATTGAAACCTTTCCTTTGGAAGTACGGTTACAGTTGTGGCCATGCCCACCTGTACATATAGCCAGAATTTGGACATTCATGAGACAGCGTGGAATGATTATTTGACTGGATTTTAATCATTCTGCTATATGGAGAGCATACTATGGCCCTCATTATGTCTTCGGCGGTCAAAACAGTTGACTGCCGAAGTCATGCCAGCCAGGAGACTGCCATGTTGTGACTCCTGGCAGCTCTCCACCATAAATAGGGTGGAGAGCCGCCAGCAGCCATTCTGGCGGTCGGTGGTCAAGTGGAAGTTGTTCGGCTGGCACCGCCACGTCATCACAACACCACCCGCCGGATTACAACTTTGTAATCGGCGTAGTGGTGTATGGTGACGGGGAGGTGCTGGCGGAGCAAGCCCCATGGACCCCGTTCCCTGCCGAACAACCACTGCGAGCAGGTAAGGTGATGTTCTGACAGAGGGGGTAGGGAGGGGGCAAAGGGGGTTTTGAGTGTTGTGTGCGTGAATGGGGTGTAAGTGTGTGTGAATGGAGGGGAGGGTGTTTGTGTGCATGTATCTGTGTGAATGTTTGAATGCATGTCAGCGGGGGTGGGGGGCGTTGTTGATGTGTGTATGTGTGTGAATGTGTGTGCGTGGATGTGTGAGCGTGTGTGTGGTGTGTGCATGCATGGATGAGGGGGTGTGTGTATGGGGCTCGAGGGGGAGGGTGGTGTCAACAGGGTTTGGGGGTGGGGAAGACGTGGCTGTTTTGGGGGGTGGCGGAGTCACATACTAGTGACAGGAACGTTAATTCCTGTCACCAGTATGCTTTCCGCCAGGGATTTCCTGACGGAGTTGCTGGCAAGAAATCCCTGGCGGAAAGGAGATTCATTATACCGTCGGCGGGATAAGGTGGACCGCTGGGCCGAAAATGGTACACCTTCAGCCCGGTGGTCCCACCACCCTGGAGGTACAGGTGGTAAACTGGCTGCTTTGCAGCCCATTCACCACTGTGATGATAATTTGGCGGTCCTGCTCTGCCATGCTGTTGGTGGTGTTACCTCCACCGCCGGCGTGGTGGAGCAGGACCGTCAAACTCATAAAGACCACCTATGTCCCTTCTGGTCTGAAATCTTGCTCCAATGAATTTTACATCCTGACCTTGCAAGAGGGAATGGTTCTCCCAATTTATAAGAAATCCATGCCTTTGCAGTAGAGTGGTCACAAGTTCCAGATGATTTGCTGTCACTGACTCTGAAGGAACATGTATCAACCAGTTGTGTGTGTATGGATGTAGTGTAATCCCTTTGTTATGCAGCAGGGTGATAGTGCTGCCATCACCCTTGTGATTACCCTTGTATTTGTCTTGGGCAGAAAATAGAATAGAAAATATTAATTTTGAACTCCAAACTAGAGATACTTCTGGTGCGCCTCCAAGATTAGTACGTGCAGGTAGTTATCTCTTAGATTAAACTTCATCATAAACTCCTCTGTTGGACTATGAAGATAATTGTTGCAGACAATGCATCTTGAAAATGGATGGTTTGCCACCCATTTGTTTACTCCTTTGAGGTCTAAAGCTAGAAACCACCACAAAGACAATGGAACAAGTGCCTCGTTGCCACACATCTTCTGGCACTAGTACAGTAGCCCTTTATGATCACAATGTGTCTATTATTGACACAGAGCTGTTGTCTTACTAGGATTTCTTAGGACAGGAGAAGGGGTGAATACCAGATCTGCAGGTAAATCTGAGCATATAGCCTTAACGCACAATACTCAACATCCAAAGTCTGAAACATCTTCCTCTCAACATGAAGAAAGTTTCAGATTCATGCCTTAACCAGACCTTATTAATTGGTCTCCTTCAAATAGTCAGGATTGCTGACACTTTTGTTTTGGAGTGTATGCAGATGAACCATTTGTAAAAGAATTTCAAACTGGAAAAGCTTCCTCCTGGTTGATTGTTTATGTGAATAACAAAATTCAGATGTCAATGGACCAGACCGATTTCTTTCCCCTTGAAATGCAGCATATGTTTTTCTAACTTCTAATTCCTTGTTTACCATTGCATCTAGTTGATCTCCTAACAACCTTACTCCAGAGAAAGAGATTTAAAAACAGCATCTTTCTCTGAACTGTTGACCTATCATTCTCTTAGCCACAGCTATTGTCTGGCCAAAGCTGCTCCTCCTGCAGCAGAGAAGATGCCTTCAATCCATCCCAAGAAGTATTTGAGAGGGATCTGTACTTCTGCCCCATGTTGGCTAGAAGTTCCGAGCAATCTCTTCCTACTTGCATAATTTCAGCCAAAGTCTCATAATCCTTCACCAAGGATTGTGTTTTGTAGACTGAATCATTTTCCATTTGAAGATTTATTGAGAGTAGGTCCTCTCCAGAGCTGCATATGTCTTCAGAAGGTGAAGAATCTTCAGGACTCTAAGACGTCTTCCCTAACAGAGTAGCCAGAACGGCAACCACCCAAAATGCATGAGGCAAAATTGGATCTTGATCTCCCAATGGGTATAGCTTCCATCAAAATATTTCTCAGCTAAGCCAGAATCCCCTCCATCTCGTCTCTTCTTACATTTTGTCGCTTGAGGAAGAAGGTCCTGGTTTCTGTCCTTGTTTTTCTTTCTCTTAGCTCTTTCAGTTGCTTTTTGTACATCTTCCTCAACCATTCTTGCAGCATCAGGATTACTGTTTGTTCTCAGCATGAGCTGCATACCTGATCTTCTGTTTAAAGTTTTTCTAGATCTGCCACTGTCCTCATCTTCTGAATTGGCCATGTACTTTCTCTTCTCAACTCTCTTCCCCTCCATCATGAAAAATGTACTTAGAAAGAACCATCATCAAATGGGCTACAAAAAATTCCCAAAAAGCGATGTGACCTCCTTGAAAGAACATCCTTCATTGGTTTGGCCCTCCAATCAAAAGCTCCATGAAAACAAACCTTTCCAATTCATATATATATATATATATATTGGATAGCCAAACGGTGGTGCCAAATAATACAATTACTAGAAGGGTGGCCCTGTGCTAGTCACTCAAGGCACTTCACTTTGACTACCTGCTGCTGCTTCTCCATGCCACTGTGAACCTTAACTGATGACAGACAAACTAGAGGCATGTATCTGAGTATTGCCTAAAGGCACAGCCTCCATGGATAGTGCTGGCATGCCGCCTCGTGTTTAGAAACCACAGGCGCGCAGTTGAGACACCATCACAAAGCTCACCCTGCGAGGTCGACCAGATCTTTGAACTTGGTGACAGAGACAGTAGTTAGAAATCATTCAATCATAAATCAATAACATGAAACCATGAACAATTGTAGACATCATGAATAATTCAACACTGAATCAAACTCCAACCTGAATAAAGTTTCAAAGCTTTATTACAATCCAAAATCAATGTCACATAAATGGTGTGCTGTGACAGGACTCCAATGGCCCTGACAATCACATATCCTGATCTTCCATTCCAGGATGGCACAACATACCCCTGGGGGACTACAGAATGAACACCTCCGGAGTGTCAGCGTATGGATGCCCAAAACACTGACTCTCCTGGGCAGGATTATCTGTGAAGTCAGAAAGAGGGAGAGCACAATGCAGAAGCGGGACCCTCAGAGAAAACGCTGAGCCTACAGAGCCCCCTATCTTGACTGACGGAATCAAGAGAGAGAGGCACATAGACGAGAGAAGTTAGGAAAACCACACACCCTGCTGGAGGCACGGGAGAGGAGTGTTACACGGGAAAAGACGAGAGCCAATCACCCAGACAGTCTCCCGGCTTGGAAGAAGGAAGACGCGATATCCCGCTGTGCCTGGAAGGACTTGGCTAACACAGGAACGTGACCGCATATGCGATAATAGTGGCTGCTTTAAGTAAGGAAGAGGGGAGGGATTGGTGCTGGGGGAACCCCTAAAAGTGCATGGCTTGGGTTCTATTTTGTTTTGTTTTTCTATTTGGTTGTTTATCTGTGGCTGAGGCACAAGACAGGTATGAGAAGGGATCTTGCACAAAACATGCCCAATGTGAGAACCTCACTTGTCACCACACACACCCACCCCTCAGTATTAGGAGTAGAAATAAAAAGAGACATATTACTTATCTTCTACTCTTCTTAAGGTTCTGTGGACAGCGACAGATACAAAGAAACGCCGTCTGAACCTAGAGAGGAACAGAGAAAAGAGAGAAAGAATCCCTATGAACAGAAGAGAACAACCTTGTCAAAGACACTCACTACAAGAACAGTGCCACTGTATTCTACATATATGTTTAGGTAATGAAAACCAGGATACAATAAAAGGAGCTAAGAACATGGACTGGGTGTGTGCCTGTTACTGTCTTAAGTTCCCACCCTAAACTCTCTGCATCAGTGGTGTCAGAAGTGGGATACAATGCACCAAGCAGTGGGGACAATGGAATCCAAGGTGTCATAGAAGACATGATATCCCAATTGGCGGAAGGACAGAGACATCTACAACTGGTGATGGAGGACCAAGCCAAGGAAGCACAGAGGGATCCGGAGACTCTACAGAATGCCTTAAAAAGTCAGGCCACAATTATTGCAAACAATCAGTTGGTTCATGAAACCGCTCTACAAAGACTCACGGATACGATTGCCAGAACCCGGGTTCACCCTATCATCCCAAGCTCTGTCTTACAAAAATACCAAGCCAGGGAGGACCCCAAAGCATTTTTTACAAACTTAGAAAGGGTGGCCACGACGGCTAGCTGGCCTCAAGATAGATGGGGCCATAAGTAGCTCCCCCGGTCATGGGGAGCTAAAAACAACCTACCAGGCAGTCAACTCAGGGAATTCCACCCCATACAATGAGATAAAAAAAGCCATTCTCAAGAGAATGGGGTTTGACAGGGAACACTATTGCGCAAAGTTTCGTAATGTGGAGAGGACAAACACAGAGAACCCAAGGTCCCTGTTTTACTGAGTACAAGACATGGGCTTAAGATGGTTGAAACCCACAGATTCTACAAAGAAAGACATAGTCAATCAGATTCTTTTGGAGCAGTACCTGGAGGCACTTCCAGGAAGCACCCGGAATTAGATTCAACAACATCCAGACATAACCCCAACTTTAGCCGTTGACCTCACCTGTGCGTTTCTTCGATCCCCTGAGTTCAAATTAGCCCATCCACAAACCGCAACATACAGCCCACCAAATTGGAAGATGGTTCCTCCCATGAGACAGGCTCCCAGAAGAATGCAGGAAACACCATCCCTAGTATGACAAACGAGCAAGGACACTGGTGAGGGACCGCCGTGCTATAACTGTGCTGAATGGGGGCACATAGCTAGGAATTGCCCGCATAAACCTCCCAGTCCAGAGCCCATGGAGGTCAGGTGTTTCCATGGTAGGGTTTTGTGGACTGGTGGTTACACCGCCAGCTCCCTGGAGCCCATGAAGGTCAATAGGGTGATGGCTGACATCTTGGTCTACTCTGGGTTTAGACAGTCAGTCATAGACGCCGATAGGGTGCTGCCGCAACAGTGGAAACATGGGAAACCAGTTTTAATCACATGTCCATGGGGACAGTAAGGTACCTGGTGGCCAAAGTCACTATAGAGTGGAGGGGTCATGAAGAGTCAATAAGGGTAGGAGGCATTCCCTGCTTAGTTGAGGACCTCATTATAGGGAGAAACTACTAACACTTCACCAAATTATTGGAAACTACCCACCCAACAGAGAGGGAATCCGAGTAGTTGAAGCAAGCTCTCTTCCGGACGGAACATATAGATGGGGGTAAGGAAAGGAGGTTCTTGAGTCATGGTGAGAAAGAGGGAGGATAAAAGGGAATTTCAAACAGGGCTGTACTCTGACTCTTCATCTCTTCCTCCTACAGCTGTGAAGGTATTGACTACCCCAGGCAGTTTTCAGGTGGCACAGAAAGAAGACCCCACCTTACAGCATGCCTGAGTCTCAGTGACCGACACTGTGGCAGGACAGGTAGGACTCCTTTTTCTTCTAAGCAAATCGCCTATTCTATCAGGTTAATAAACATAATGGGGATGTAACAACCCAGCTGATCATCTCTAGCCCCTTCTGGAACCAAATCCTGCATCTGGCCCACAGCCAAATGGGGATGGCCACTAATGGAGGGAAACAACTAAGGCGTACCACCTAAGACATTTCTTTTGGCTGGGAGTCTTCCATGATCTCAGATGGCTTTGAGTAGCTGTCAATGCTGCCAGCTAGTCAATCCCCTTCAAATACTCAAGGCCCATGTTAAAACCTTTGCCCATTGTTGAGACACCCTTCTCCCGGGTAGGGATGGACCTGGTGGAACTTCTCTTGTCTTCTTCCAAGGGATACCAATGCATTTTAATGTTGGTTGACTACGCCACCAGATATCCTGAGGCCATTCCTCATTTGAGCATGACCACCAAGACTGTAGCACAGGCCATGATAGAGTTATTTTCCCAGGTGGGATTCCCCAAATAACACCCTTCAAGACCTAGGAACTCATTTTATGTCCAGACTCATGACCCAAGTTTGTCACTTACATATTTGTATCTCTGCCTACTATCATCACACAGATGGATGAATGGAACGTTATAAAAAAGCCATTAAAATGCTCCTTAAAAAGACAATCTCTGAGTCTTGGGATAAAAAGACTCCCTCTAGTCATGTATGCTGTTCGAACCCATCCACAATCCTCCACTGGTCATAGCACCTTCTAATTAGTTTTTGGTTGCCAGCCACGTACCCTACAGATATGGCAACTGAGCAATGGGAAGAAGAAGAAGACATGGGCCGAGAAATCCTAAAATATACATGGAACTTAAAAGAGAAAATACACACTCTATGGGACGAAGTCGAATCACATATGGACAGGGCCCAATAAAAACCGAAATGGGGGTATAATCAAAATACCAAACTCAGAACCCTACCCATAGAAAGTAAGGCTTTAATCCTCCTACCAACATCCGACAATTAACTCTGTCAAGGACCGTAAAAAATATTAGAGCAGATTCTCCTGTAACTTATCGCGTAGATGTCCCACATACCATGAAAAGGGGCCAAATCTACCATAGGGACCTTTTAAAAGCATGGAAGACACCAGACACAGTGCCAACATATAGATATAAACTCTCTACACACTACTTATCATGAACAAAAGACCCCTGGACATTGCATATCCTCTCTCATCACCATTAGAAATGGGACACACCAGTCCAAGTATAGGCAACCCCCTATCCCCAGAACATAGAACCCAGCTGATGGCCCTTATCAGTAAAAATAGGGATGTTTTTTCTGTCAGTCCTGGATGGACCTCATTAATACACCATGACATTCAGACTGAACCAGGCGAGATAGTATGTCTCAAGCTGTACTGTGTACCTGAAGCCAGGTGGAAGGTGGTAGAACAAGAGATCCAGAAAATGCTGTAAAACAACATCATTGAACCCTGAAAGAGCCCTTGGTGTTCCCTTATGAGACTGGTACCAAAACAAAATGGTACCATAAGATTCTGTATTGATTTCAGCCAGTTAAATATTATATCCCAGTTCAACACCTATCCCATGCCCAAGTTGCTTATTGAACAATTGGGGAACGCCTGATACATGTTGACTTACAAAGGGATATTGACAGATTCTCCTAGATCGTACATCCCAAGACAAAACAGCTTTTTCCACTCCGTCAGGGCTATATCAGTTTAAGGTGTTACCCTTTGGGTTACACGGTGCACCGGCTACTTTCCAACGGTTGAGGAACACCGTGTTGAGACCCCACCAATCCTATGTGTCTGCATACCTCGACGATGTCATTGTTCATAAACACAGATAGAAGCAACATCTATGTCATCTATGTCATCTGGATGCTGTTTTAAAAATATTCCATGCTGTGTGATTGACAGCCAACCCTGACAAATATAAGCTGACCAACACCTCTCAGCTCAGCTATTTAGGGTATGTCATTGAAAATTGAACCATCCAACCCCAAGTTGATAAGATAGAAGCCATCAAATCGCTCCCGTATTCCCAAAACAAATGGAACATTAGATCCTTTTTGGGTCTTGTGGGCTACTCCATTTCTCCACTCAAGCTGCTCCGCTGACTTAACTCCTAACAAAAGCCCAACCAAGAAAATTCCTTTCCCTAGCACAATCCCAAAGAGACTGTTTTGAGACACGTAACTCCCTTCTTGGTAAGGCCCCAGTATTAAGCTGTCCTGAGTTTACAAAGCCTTTCACATTACAAATGGATGCTTCTGACCTAGGCCTGGGTGCTGTTCTTTCTCAACCAGACGACGATGGGCACTTACTTCCGGTCGTCTATATAAGTATGAAATTGCTACCATGAGAACGACGATATCCGATCATTACAAAGTAATGTCTAGCAATCAAATGGGTGGTGGAAGCATTGCAGTATTACCTTCTCAGTCACTCCTTCACCCTTTTTACTAATCACACCCCTCTTGCTTGGGTAAAGAGACCTAAAGACTCCAACCACAGGGTTTTGAGATGCTTCCTGTCCCTTCAGCCTTTTTTATTCCAGATCCATCACATTCCGGGTTCACAACAGACCACTGCTGACTTTCTGTCTCGATCACCAACAAGGTCATGGCCCGATCGGCCATTCTAGTGGGGAAACAGTGTGATAGGGCTCCAATGGCCCCGACAATCACATATCCTGACCTTCCCTTCCAGGATGGCGCATCACACCGCTAGGGGACTACAAAGCAAGGATTTCTGGAGCGTCAGCATACAGATGTCCAAAATGCAGACTCTTCTGGGCAGGATTGCTGGCGACGTCAGGGTGAGGGAGAGCACAACGTGGAAGCGGGACCCTCAGAGAAGACACTGAGCCTGGAGAACGCCATATCTCAGCTGATGGAATCAAGAGAGAGAGACACAGAGATGACAGAAGAAGTCGGGATAACCACAGACCAGCCGGAGCTGCAGGAGAGGAGTATGATGCCAGAAAAAACGAGAGTCAACCACCTAGACGACCTCCCAGCTTGGAAGAAGGAAGGAGCAATATCCCGCCACATCCATGGAGGGGCCTGGCTACACAGGTACGTGACTGCATACGTGGTCATAGGGGCTGGTTTAAGGAAGGAAGGGGGGAGAGGGTTGGTGCCGGGGAAACCACTAAAAGTGAATGGCTTGGATTCTTTTTTGTTTTGTTTTTCTATTTGGTTGTTTATCTGTGTCTCGGACACAAGAGAGGTGCGAGAAGGGATCTTGCACAAAACTGCATAATGCATGCCCAATGTGAGAACCCCATTTATCACCAGCCCCTCCCCACCTTTGTATTAGGATTAGAAATAAAAAGAGACATATTACTTACCTTGCACCCTCATCTACTCTTCCTAAAGACGGATGCAAAGAAACGCTGGCCGAACCTAGAGAGTAACAGAGATAAGAGAGAGAGAATCCTTATGAACACCTGCTATTATCTTAATTTCCCACCCCAAATTTCCCGCTACATGCACAAAACTAAATGATAAACATACATGAAAACCATAGGCTGACCAAAATGGCTGAAAAGATTCAACCTAGACAACATCAATACTGGTAGACACTCCAAAAGAATTGGGTAAATTAGCAAAAATAAAAATATGAATATTAATAACAGATTTCAAAGTAGATGATGGTGACATCAGTAAATCATCAAAATACAATTATAACAATTAACTTCAGAGCTGAGCCATTCCTAACACTAACCAGAATTGGGACTTACATGTGTGTGAACAGGCTAGCACATGCGGGCAAAAGCAAAATTAAATGAAAGTCAAAAATAATTTGGAAAACATCTAACTAGGAGAACTAACTATAAAAATATGCTCGTGTAAGTAACTAAGCTAAAAGAAAACTAGAAGCCACATTTAGTTATACCTCTCCTCATGGGGCAGTAGACAGCATTGATTCATCGAGACAGACTGGTCACCATCTTCTGGTGTCGATTGACAACAGCATTAGGACAGTACAGAACACGAGCTGCACATAGGACAGATAAGCCATTCAGAATTAGTTGGCCTTATTTGAACCCCATAACAGAACAGGGCAGTTAAAACTATGATAAGGAAACTCATC
Organism: Pleurodeles waltl; assembly: GCF_031143425.1. Classification (NCBI taxonomy): domain Eukaryota; kingdom Metazoa; phylum Chordata; class Amphibia; order Caudata; family Salamandridae; genus Pleurodeles; species Pleurodeles waltl. The sequence goes on along the minus strand of NC_090444.1, from coordinate 419,251,397 downwards.
AGGGGACTTAGAGAAGAAAATGGGACAGCAGACTTAAGACAGACATGGACAGAGTTCTGGACAGCTTTGAGACAAGAATGAACTGATTCCAAGTTCTTCACTTATTAAAATATGCAAAATTAATTAATTGGTTCTTTAGATGGGCACATTATGGGCATCAATTTCAGCATCCAATCATTACAGATGGCACCACCAAGTTTGCAACTTTTGGGAAACTTCTCAGCAAAAGTGTGTTGTCATCTTCCTCTGGTTACAGGGTTCTGCCAAAATATTGCATTTTCTAATAATTGGAAACTTACAATTCCTTTCACATGGCACACAATAAACTAGCTAATATTCTTTCACATGAATGCAGTGACTTCCTGCTCCATTCAACAGCTAGAACAAATTTTGCTACATTGACTGAATGTGAAACAGGCTCTTCTCTTTCTATACAATAGAACATTCAACATTATATTTGCTGTGTAGATAAATAATTCAGGTTAGAGGGGACAGAATAAACAAAGAGTATTCAATGACTGCTTGCAAAATGAACCCAGTCACAATAAGAAAGCCTAATGCTCCTTAATACAATATTAATAAAACCTTTTGTGCACCTTAATAATAAAATCAAATATGCAAAACAAATAATTTTATTTCAAATCTCATTCATGTTATGTTAAAAGAAATTTTAAATGTGCAGTTATTTTTCTAAACATGTTATGAAATCTATTTATTTCAATGTAAGTGTGTTTAATTCATATTTATTTACTACTCATAACACATTTCGGCCCGTATTTATACTTTTTGACGCTAAACTGCGCTAACGCAGTTTAGCGTCAAAAATTTTTGCGCCGGCTAACGCCATTCTGAAGCACCATGCGGGCGCCGTATTTATTGAATGGCGTTAGCCGGCGCAAGCAGACCGGCGCTGCCTGGTGTGCGTGGAAAAAAACCACGTACACCAGGCAGCGCCGGCGTAGGGAAAAATGGCGTTAGGGCGTCTTAAAAATGGCGCAAGTCAGGTTGACGCTAAAAAATCGTCTTAACCCGATTTGCGCCATTTTTAACGACGCCCAGACGCCATTTACATGACTCCTGTCTTAGTAAAGACAGGAGTCATGCCCCCTTGCCCAATGGCCATGCCCAGGGGACTTATGTCCCCTGGGCATGGTCATTGGGCATAGTGGCATGTAGGGGGGCACAAATAAGGCCCCCCTATGCCACCCAAAAAAAAAAAAAAATTATACTTACCTGAACTTACCTGAATGTCCCTGGGATGGGTCCCTCCATCCTTGGGTGTCCTCCTGGGGTGGGCAAGGGTGGCAGGGGGGGTCCCTGGGGGCATGGGAGGGCAGCTGTGGGCTCATTTTGAGCCGACAGGTCCCTTAACGCCTACCCTGACCCAGGCGTTAAAAAGTGGCGCAAATGCAGGGTTTTTTGACCCGACCACTCCCGGGCGTGATTTTTGCCCGGGAGTATAAATACGACGCATTTGCGTCGCCGTCATTTTTTTAGACGGGAACGCCTTCCTTGCATCTCATTAACGCAAGGAAGGCGTTCACGCAAAAAAATTACGCTATTTGCCCATACTTTGGCGCTAGACGCGTCTAACGCCAAAGTATAAATATGGCGTTAGTTTTGCGCCGAATTTGCGTCGAAAAAAACGACGCAAATTCGGCGCAAATGGAGTATAAATATGCCCCTTCATTTTTACTATTTCCGCATAAAAATAATACTCTTAAGTTAATATTCATTATTTATTCACACATTTATGAATGCAAAATGTTTCATATTAAACATGATATCAAAATCCGATTAGTAGGCAAAAATGTCCACCACAATTTAAACATGTACATTTTAATTTCTATATTATTTTTCTGTTGGACCTTTAAAACTGCAGATTTAGTAGTTGCCATATGCTACTTCTATGGCACTAATTTAATTTTGAAACTTGATGTCTCTTAAAACCTCCTCTGATGGCAATGTATGCCGTCACAAAAGAACTATTCTCATTTACAATTAGACATGTCAAAACCTTGTAGTTTGATACTACATGTTTTGAGATAATTGTCAATTCTCTTCATCATCTAATAATACCTGTTTCTCATGTTCTCCATTTCCCTTTCTTCACTGCTCTGTTTATTCTTTGCTCTTTGCTTTCTCCAGAAATTGTAAGCTTTGTAAAATCCAAGTGCACAAAGTATGCACAGTGGCACAATCAATAAAGGTTTCAGGATCAACTTTACAAAACCATTTCCCAAGTTAGCAAACCAAGATCCTAACTTAGAAAATCCTTTACCTATTGTTCCATTGCTTTTCTTCTGTCATCTACCTGATTAATGAACACCTTTTCTACCTGCGTGAGAATACATGATAGGTTATTCCTGTGGGCATATGCTGGGCCAAAAGTCAGGGTAGGCTCACAGAATCCTCCTTCTATATGTATGTTTCTAGCCTTTGCACTGCTGCTCAAATGCTGACTAATGGGAACACAAGAGAAGACTACATCAAAATTTGAGCAACAATGTTGAATGTACTCCTGGTTGTACAAACATGTTAATAATAGACTACAACCAATCCTATAAGTTAGTGGTAAGCTGTGATAAGCGATTCCTTCTTGCAGTGATGAAGGAATTTGTGTACACACATAACAATCATGCACATTCATTGTGTCCACATACTCATACAGTAAACTATAATACACATTGGAAAATAAATCTCCCCTTGTGTCATCTAAGTTAAGCAATCCCTCATCTTTATAAAACGAATCCTTCTTAGATGTTTGTCATTCTCTGCAGTGGAGATGAGGTGCTTTGAACTTCTCCTTTTATTGAAACACTCATTCCTGCAATCAATAAAATGCATGCAATCACATACTCTATTATCAAACCAATACAAACTTATTTATACCTACTGTGCTTGCCCTGTCCAGGATTCATGGCTTCTGTGGAATCAGAGAAGAAAAGAAACATAAAAATATAAAAAGGCAAAAAGAGAGCAAAAATTAAGCAAAAACATTATTTCAAAGTCTCTTTGCACTATTTACAGCTGTTCTCAATGTTCAAGAAACTTCTTGAGCTCAGCAAAAAGTTGCAAAAATCAGTTCAAATGTTTATTTTAATAGAACAGTCTGTTGATCTCGTATTGTTTCCAGAGTGTAATGTCATTGTTGATCAATTGGCAAGGTTATTTCAAAGCTCAGTTCAAATGCAATTTCAGGTTCCAGAATATTCAGCTGAATTCTCACAGTCAAAACTATAGGCCATACATTTGTTCTTCCATTCATTTGTGACAAGGTATATCCATTCAGGTGAAGAGTATCTGGGACTTGGCACTCTTTTTCTTATGGTTCTCCTTACAGCACCATCTTCATCCTCACTCTGATTTGTCTCTTTGACTGCTTATGTTATTGAAGGGAGTTTATCAGCAACCTGTTCATGTGCAGCTGCAGACCATTTGTCTCCTTTCACAGTTTTTTCCTCGGTGCAACTACTTTCACAACGTTTGCAGCACTGGCAGGAATCAGTTCATTTTTACTTGACTTTGACTCTGTTCTTCTGCAATTTTGTCTGTTTGCAGGCTGACTGCTCTTTTGTCTGTGCCTTTATCTGTACTTTTCTCTGCACCTTTATTTGCATTCATACCGCTGGTGCCTTCTCCACTTAGCATGTTTTCTGCTTCAGCCACTGATTTCGTTGCCACAGCTTGGTCAAGCAGAACACCTTCTTCATCAGCATTTGCTCTTGCAGGATCGGAGGGAACTTTGCATGTGTGGCATGCATGTATCCAGTTTGGAATACCAGCACACTTCACGGGTGCCATCGTCACCAGGATGATTTGATATGGACCTTTCCACCTGGACTCTAGGCAAGTCTTCTGCATGTACTTCTTAAGCAAAACCCAGTCACCAGCCTTCAGGCTGTGGCACTGTTCTGGACCTGGTTGAACTGTTGCTGCTTTAACCTGATAATACAAAGAGCAAACCACATCAGCCAGACCTTTGCAATAATCCAGCACTAAGTCATCTGTTATGTTCAAAAGTGCATTTGCGAGTACTGCTGGAAGTCTTGGTGCTATCAGTTTGTCATGGGCAGACAGTCCAGCTACACATGCTCATCAGAACAAGTGAAAATGTATCAGGCCATTTCAATGCTGTAGGAGCACAAACCTTTGCCAATCAAGTTTTCACTGTTCCATTCAGATGCCTCTGGTCTGTCACTGCACTGTAAGTTTTGCTCAATGTTCAAAGCTGCACGCAACAACTTTATGATCTCATTATTAAAATGAGTTCCTCAATCTGATTCCAAAGAAGGCAGGAATCCACACCTTGGTATTAGTTACCCGAGCAGCAGCTTAGCTACAGTGAGACTGTCATTCCTATATGTTGGATAAGCATCGATCCACTTGGAAAAGACACTCACAATAACCAACCACTCTTCGCTTCCCTACATGCATTTGTTGGCATGTAACACATTTGTGACAAACCGTTACCACAACCAATCTGAATCTGGGATTCAACCATGTCTGTTTGAATGTGTGAATCATTGCATCTCTGCCGAGATGAACCTGACCATGATAATATCTAGTCATTGAGTTCAACAAACAGTCTGGTAACATGACTTTCCCTTCATTTGAAATCCAGACATCACCTACCTCTCTTTGCGTACAACCTACTTTTATCCAACCTCTGTGTTCTTCCTCTGGTGCTTCTTCCTGCAACCTCTTAATTTCATCCCAGGTATCAACCGTTGACAGCAAGACATTTTGATTTGTCTCATTGGTGATACTTTCATTACTCCACTCTCCATAAAAGGTGATGCAATGGAGTGCATAATATCTGGCAATTTGGTCAGCATAGGCATTATCCACTGATACATAGTAATTTGTTCTTACATGTGCTGTACATTTTACAGCCGCAATATTCTGAGGTATCTGTAGAGCGCTTAACAAGGTATGAATTCTTTAACCAGTTCAAAAGGGTGATCCAATCGAGGTCATGTAACCTTCCTGGTGTCATAACTGCCCAAAGTCATGGACAACACCTAATCAATACTGACTATCTGTGAATATTGACACTTTGAGCTGCTCAGATCTCTTATAAGAGCAACCAATTTGGCTACTTGAGCAGAAATGAATCCTTGAAGCCATGAAGCTTTGACTACTCCTGAGAGTGTGCAAACTGTATAAGTAGCTCTCAGAGTACCTTCACTGTCTCTTAAACAAGAGCCATCAACAAAGACAACTTAGTCATTCTCCTCTAGAAGAGTATCCTTAATATCGGATTAAGGTTTGTGCACAGTTCTGTAATATTGAGGGAGTCATGTTCCATTTCATTTACATCTGTATCATCAACATTTAGAGGCATTAATGTGGCAAAGTTTAAACTTGAACACCTATTAATCACACCATTGGGTGATCCAAGAATTAATAATTCATAATGGGTAAGTTAGGCACTGGTTTTTGTTCTGGTCAAGAGTATCTCGACCAAGTGAGGGACATAGACAGTTAAAGGATGTCCCATTACACTGCCTTCGCATTGGCTGATACTTATACCAGCACTGGCCACAGCTTTCAGGCAGCACTGGCCTGTTCATTCCTCCATGTGACTGCATCAAAACAGAAAGAGCACAACCACCATGTTCATGACAAAACAGTGCAAAACCTTTTGAGTAAACAGGCATTCCCAAAGCTGGAGCTCTGCACAAACTCTCTCTCAACTCTTTAAAAGCTTTCACACATTCTTCATCAAAGGGGACTGGATCTGTGACTTCTTTGTGTGTCAACCTCTGCAACCGGTTAAAAATTACTGAAAGATTCGGTATCCATTGGTGGCAATAGCCCACCATGCCCAAAAACATTCTGACTTTTTTCTGTGTAACTGAGGGATTCATTTGCATAGTTGCAACTCTCACACAGGACACTTTCCTGGCTCCTTTCTCAATTTGGAGACCCATAGACTTTACTTCTTTCTGGAAATACTATAACTTAGCACGGGAAACCTTATGTCCATTTTCAACCAAATTATTCAATAATGCTATGGTATATTGTCGGCAAGTTTCACACGTACTGGATGCAACTATTAAGTCATCAATGCACTGCACTAAAGGAGACTTAAACTGCAGGTTCAAAGACGCTAGATTCTTCTTCAGAATCTGAATAAAAATGGATGGTGATTACAAAAACCCCTGTGGAGTATGGCATAATAAATACACATGGTTCCTGAATCGGATCAGAAGAGGAACCAACTATTCTCATACAATAGCACTGAGAAAAATGCTTATGACAAATCAATTACTGAAACCCACTTTCCCATAGAATCTGGAATAAAATCACTGCTGGATTTGACACTACGGGGCAACAGGATACCACAATTTTATTCATATTTCTCAAACCCTGGACTATGCAATATTTCCCACTTTGCCTTTGCAAACCCATAGTTGGAGAATTACATGGGCTGCTCATCCCTTCTTTTAGAACTCCCTGCTCAACAAAATCTGCAATTACTGGTGTAATACCTTCAATCACTTCTGGGGTCATGTGGTGCTATGATGTTCTGGTGAAAACTTCATTTGGCTGAACAGTTACTTTGACTGGTTCAACACTTCAATTAAGTCCAATATATTTTCCAGAGAGATTGATGCGTACTCGCAGCCTGGCGTTCCAAAATAGTAGAACGCCGTTTTTTTGTCCAGCTTAATTACATTGGTATATGAATGGAAGCAGCTTTTCACTTCAATTACAGTATACGCAGTGAGCCAGGAGTTTTTGTGTGAGGCGTGGATAATTTACACCGAGCAGACATATTAGGAACATTAGTTACTAATGGGAAGGATTTACAGTTTATTGGATTTTGAGTATACAAGAGCCCTGAAGAAGTCGTTTGGGATTAGAGAATTTCCCTTGACGAAACACGTGTTGGCTCGGAGTGTGTTTCCATGGATGGTTGCTGTAAAATTTGAAGATGTGTTTCAATAAACTTCTGGATTGGATTGGACATTGTAACAGTGGCCGTTAAATTTATAGGATGTGTCTTCTCTAACAACAACCACTAGAGTTTCAACATATTTTGATTTGTGGAGTGGTTAACATTGGGATAGGGGGGGCCTCACATTGTTTATGTAAATTGTTGGGTTTATTGCAAACCTTCAAGGGATGGGTGTTTTCCCTTGTGTAGGCACCCCTTAATCATTTACCTGGCCAACTAGTTTCCTGAGCGCCACTAGTCCCCTGTTATTACACCCCATTAATTATATCTTTTCCAGAGAGATCCCAAACTCTCAGTGTTACTGTCTCTTGCAATTCTTTAGGCAAGTCTTTAACTGTATTTGCAAGAAACAGTGTAATGAGAGGATACATCTCATCAGTTTGGCCGAAAATTTCATCATCGGTATTGGTTTGAATTTCAATCCCTTCTTGTGTACAAGTAGTGGAACATTTTAGTTTGCATAGTAAGTCTCTTCATAACAGACTCACAGGACTTAAATAGAAAAATACAAATCAGTGCAGACCCTCAAAGGTTCCAATTTGTACAGGAATGGGCTCTGTAATGTCATTTTCCAAATGTTGGTTTGATCCTCCTACAACCTGAAAGGTTCTCCCTGAAAGGGATATATTAGGGACTTCTATAGATCTGACAGTGGAACGTGTTGCTCCTCTGTCAACCAGGAATGAAACACCATGACCCGTTACTATTGCATTCACATAAGAACCACACTGATCTACCTCCAATGAGGCACCTAACACACATTCTTCCTCTTCTGCTCTCTCACTCATCCATTGTTCACTAATTTCATCACTGATATCAATCAACAGTTATTGTGCAATTAACTGATTCACATTTGCATTTACATTTTGGTTCACATTCGGCTGAGGATCCATCACCTGTTGCTGTGCCATCCGAGCTTGTGGTATCTGCTGTGGGACATGAATTTGCTGCTGGGGAAACAGTACTTGCTGCTGAGGAACCTGCATTTGAACTGCTGCCATAGAATAATTTCTGCTTGAAATTCAGGGCCTTTGAACTCTCTGATTTTGAAATTGACTTTTATCAACCATCTGTTCAACACCACCAACTTACACCAAATTATTTACATTACTATAGGGACACTCCCACGTCCAATGTCCGAAACCATATTGCCCTGCTGTTACATTCTTTGCATTCCCCCTGTTTTCACCATACCCTGCGATTTCTGCATACCTGTTGCTTGGTCTGATTTAATCTACATCACCATTACCTTTTCCTTCAACCTCTTCTTGTTCATATAAACCTCATCACTACAGTATTTTGTGTATTGCAGCACTTCAACAATTGGCTTTCCTTGGCAGCAAATTAAATGACTCAGAATCATATTAATAATTTCAGGTTTAAATCCTTGAATCTAAATACAAAATTAATCATGTCTCTCGCCTCAATAATTTCTGTGTTACTGTATTTCCTAAATTCTTTTAGCAGCCTCTCATAGTAAGCATGTACAGACTTCTTTGCCTCCTGTCAATTCTTTGCTAATCAATATATGTAGGGGAAACTCTAGATTAAAGAAACTCAATCACCTTGTAATAGCTTTTCATCACCTCTTCAGACGGTGCACTTGTTACTGGATCTCTTGCCGGCTCACGCGTTGGCCAATCAATACTCTGCTTACACTCAAACCACAAATATGCTGGAAGCACAATCTCAAATAGAGTATTTAAATCCTCCCACAGGCATCTTGCAAGCATTCCAAACCTCTCTATTTGCTGGTACCACTCCACTGGGTTTTCCCTCTACTTTGGGTGATCAATTGTAAATGACAGTATGTCACTTCTGCTCCAAGGGACATGAACAAAATTCCCTCCTGTAATTTCTCTCATTGGCATCATTTTTACAGCTCCTTCAGACTGATGTGCATCATTTGATGATGCAGTCAGCGTCTTCTTCTGATCTCTTTACTTTGCCCATCTGCTTTCCCAATTATCTAATGCTCCCCAAGTTTAAATGCTTTAAATCAATTCCTTAGTGTGAAGTTTCATTCCAGGGGATCTCATATTTGCAATTTCTCTTTAATCAAATTCTAATCTGTAACTCCTCTTCAACTGTTTATATTTATCCATTTCACATTTCTCTGCCAAATTAGCTACTTTCTCATACACATGTCCTGCACGAAATGTAACATCTTTGCAAATGAAACGCAATTCATTTTCATTGTAAGAATTTAATCTGTCTAATTCAAGGGATCCCTCAATCATTTCATTTGACTCTAATTTTAATCTGGCCATGTTCAATTTATTTTCTCCCTCTGGTGTATTTCCTGAAACAGATGCTCAACTCAAATTGTCTAACCATTCAGTCAGTTGTTTGGCTGATAACCCTTGTAAGCTAATACTATTTCCTCTATCTCGGGGCATAAACTGTGGCACATGGCATGGGTCTCTCATAGCTTGCTCTTGAAAAATCTCAGATGATCCCATTGAGCATGAAGGACATGTCACATCAATTAGTGGACCAACTCCATTATGTGTCTGGTTCGAACAAAAGAATTCATAGGGGTCACGGCTGGTGCAATAGTGCTCAGTCTCTCCATTTCTGCATGAGTTCTGAAAAGTTAATTTATTGTTGATCCTGGATTTGAAATCTGTGGACCACTCTAATTATTGCCCTGGGCATGCAATGGGACAACTGGACCTATGGTTATAGGAACTGATAAGGCTTCTGGACCTGACAAATTTGACTGACTTTCCGGGAACATTAATCCTTTACGTTGGCCAGCTAAAACTGTTCCAAAAGCTTGACTTGACTAATTTGGGGCAATATTCTGTGGTGTAGCCACTGGGGAACACATAGACATGGTCTGCCTCTGGTTCACAATCTGTGCATGTGTCTGTACATTAGGTGTGGACTTAAACTGAGTCATTCCTGCATTCTGAATTGTCTGTGGCATAACTGGAACTGAAACATTCTGTGCTGTGCATTCTGAACTGTGTTAATAGTTGGAATTGTTGGACCTTTGCAACATTAGCAGTAGGCACTTTTTGAACTACCTGAACCTTTGTACGACTGGGGCAACATTCAGGACTACATTCTGACTTACTGACTTACTGATTCGACTGCACTGTATGGTGGGGGACGACTGCATTGTATGGTAGGGGACGATTCTGCAACATCTCAACATCTGCTAGCCTTTTATTTTCATCCAATTTCTGTTCTGTATATTCCTCAGATTTCTTTTGGGCTTTAGGTTTAAAACTTTCATCACCTTCCGGATTAATTGCTGGGAACAATTTCACTGCATGTATTGTATCTGTTCTCCACATTCTTTGCTCTGTATCTATTCTACCTTCTGCTAGCTTCTTCTCTGCTTTCCTCATTCTCCTTTCAAATTTACGAGCCTCTTTTTGTCAATTCCCAAATAGCAAGTCCTTCAAATTGTGCAGGTCTAGGAAAGTGTTTTTGCACCCTCCTCAGATTCTCAAAAATTCTCAAATTAAAGGTTCCCTAACTAGGAAAAGCTAATATGCCTTCCTTCTCAGTTATTTTGCACCATCAATTTACCCAAAGACATGCTGAAACTTCTCTCTCTTCCATTACTTTGAATGCTGGTGTACCTTCAGGTGGAGTAGGCTCACCCTCCCTAACTGGAATAAGAACATCTCCTCTCCACGCACTATTTAAAGCTTTGAAAACTTTCAATTTTACACAAAATGTATTCACAAACTCAAAATCTAAACTTTCAATCCCACAATCCTTTTTATGAGCTGTTCTCAACCTATAGCAGCACAGTCTTGTCCACCAATCTGTGCGTGGCTTTTCTCACCATCCGACCTATCCCAGCACAGGCCAAATGATGTCAGACTCACTCCATTCAGCAGCTGCGACTCACTTCAGAGCTGTCTCACGCACCTCTCACGCAAACCTAAATGTAAATATTATGAGAACAAAGCCTGACTGCTCGAAGGACTCAAACACTTCTGAAGCTGCACGGAAATTTCACTGTGGCCTTTCGCACAAACAGCTACTCTTCTGGATGTGGCTTTCTCACAAACGCAAGTAAGATTTGGCCCTCAAACCTCACTCCGATTAGCATGGATCCTTCATGTGCACTCTGGATTCACCTAATACCACCCAACAACACATACACTTAAGGGAAACACTACTGGCATTGTTGACAGCGGTCAATCAACCAACACCTCACCTGCAAACAATAAATTAACCAAGTGTCTCCATACACTTGTACAATACTACTCCTGAGTCTTAGGCCTCTCAAAACCAGTTACAACAAGCCCGTTGGCAATTTTTGAGCACAAAGTGTCACATTCACTTGGAGTACGCCAACTCCCCAATCTAACACCTGGAGTACACAAACTCCCTACTCAATTACCTTTGCAGTACGCACACTCCCTCCTTCACTCACACATCACACTTCACCGCAGTTCACCAAAGCACTGCAAGTGCAAACCCTTCTCAAAACACATACCATATAGTTATAAAACAACACTGAGATTTCTTCAAACCTTACATTATACCAAAAACAATTCACAATGTGGAGAAACTCTAACTCTCCTCCTCATAAGACAGAACCATTCTCTGCTACTAAAAACTCCTGGCGTGCCCGTAGAAGTCCTCTTCCCGCCTGGGGATGAGAAACCACAGGTGCGCGGGTGAGACACCGTCACAAAGCTCACCCTTCGAGGTTGACCAGATCTTTGGATTTGGTGAGGGAGACAGTAGTCAGAAATCAGTCAATCACAAATCAATATCAAACCATAAACAATTTTAGACACCAAGAATAATTCAACACTAAATCAAACTCCAAACCATATAAAGTTTCAAAGCTTTATTACAATCCCAAAACTGATGGCAAATAAATGGTGTGCAAAACTAAATTCTAAACGTACATGAAAACCATAGGCTGACCAAAACGTCTGAAAAGATTCAACGTGTAAAACATCAATACTGTTAGATACTCCAAAAGAATTATGTAAATTAGCAACAGTGCAATATGAACATAATTACTAGATTTCAAAGCAGATGATGGTGACATCAGTAAATCATCAAAATACAATTATAACAATTTGTTTCAAAGCTGAGTCATTCCTAACACTAACCAGAATTGGGACTAACACTTGCGGGCAAAAGCAAAATTAAAAGAATGGCAAAAATAGTTTGGAAAACACCTAACTGGGACAACTAACTATAAGAATATTCTGGTGTAAGTGACTAAGCTAAAAGAAAACAAGAATCCACATTTAGTTATACCTCTCCTCATGGGACAGCAGACAGTGTTGATTCATCGAGACAGAGCGGTCACCATCTTCTGGCGTCGGTTGACAGCAGAATCAGGACAGTGCAGAACACGAGCTGCACATAGGACAGATCAGCAGTTCAGAATTACTTGCCTAATTAGTTCCCAACTATAATAGAATAGGGCACTTAAAACCATAATGAGAAAAGTCATCAGGGGACTTAGAGGAGAAAATGGGACAGCAGACTTAAGACAGATGTGGACAGAATTCTGGACAGCTTCAAGACAAGAGTGAACTGACTCAAAGTTTCCAAGTTCTTCACTAATTAAAATATACAAAATTAATTCAGTGTTTCTTCAGATGGGCACATTTTGCGCATCAATTTCAGCATCCAATCCTTACAGCTGGCACCACCAAATTTGCAATTTCTGGAAAACTTCTTAGCAAAAGTGCGTTATCATCTTCCTCTAGTTACAGGGTTCTGCCAAAATATTACATTTTTAAATAATTTTAAACTTACAATTCACACATTAAACTAAGCTAATATTCTTTCTCATGAGTGCAGTGACTTCTCGCTCTATTCGACAGCTGGAACAAATATTGCTACTTTAACTGAATTTGAAACATGCTCTTCTCCTGCAATGCACTAGAACATTCAACATTACATTTACTGCCTAGGGAAAGAACTCAGGTCAGAGGGAACAGAATAAATTAGGATTTTTCCATGACTGCTTGCAAAATGAACCTTCCAGGCCTAGTCATGTTAAGACAGCCTAATGCTTGTTAATACAATTAATATATTAATAAAAGCTTTTGTGCACTTTAATAATCAAATCAAATATGCAAAGCAAATTATTTTATTTCAAATATCATTCATGTTATGTTCAAAGCAATTTTAAACATGCATTTATTTTTTGAAAAATGTTATGAAATCCTTTTATTTCAATGTATGTTTAATTCATATTCATTTAATAATCATAACACATTTCATTTCTACTATTTCTATCTAAAAATAATACTCTCATGTTAATATTCATTAATAATTCACACATGTATGAATGCACAATGTTTCATATTAAACGTGATATCAAACTACGATTAGTAGGCACAAATGTCAACCACAATTTAAACATGTACATTTTCATTTCTACGTTATTTTTCTGATAGGCCTTTAAAACTGCAGATTTATTAGCTGCCATAGGCTACTTCCATACAACTAATTTATTATTAAAGATTGATCTCTCTCAATAGCATATCTCTCAATACATCCTTGTGAGATTTGACCTGCACCACCGTGATAGGTTTTCTCCGTGCTGTCTCCACAGAGTTCCATTTCTGGCTTCCCAACTCAATGGAAAGAGAAGGGAAGATAGAAACAATTACTCTGCACCTCTGGGAAACACTTCCCTTAGAAGAATCTCCAAAATTACATCACTGGTTGGACAGATAATAAAGAAAGTGCTGTAGTCCCCAGACTGCCATGACAGTCCCCTTTGGAAACAGACTTTAAAAACAGGGGGGCAGATTTATTAATGCTCTGTGCAACACAAAGCAACTAAGCATTTCCGCTGCTACCCCTGCTGGCGGCAACTCAGGTTTTCTTGTGCCATGGGTCAAGGTTGCCTCCTTATTCTTTCTGTGACGCGGAATGCATCATACATAGAAAATGGAAGTAACAAGGAGAAATGAATATATTTCTCCTTGTTATGCCTGGGTCTGAGAAGTGTACCATTTTGATGCATTCCCAGGTTTACAACCCCTTGAAAATTTGGGAATGCTCTAAAATCCACTGATGGATGTGTGTGAACACCCACACCCATGGAATGCCTCCCTGCTGCAAGTAATTGCAAAGCAGAGAAATGCGCTGCCTTGCGTTACCTTAGATTCACTAAACTATTCAGATCCATGCAAGCTGGCTTTGTGTGGCTTAGTAATTCCCACTTAAGGTCTTGTGTTGCCTTGTGTCACTTTGCATGACTCAAAGGCAACGCAAGCCCTTAGTAAATCTGGCCCAGCATTTGGAAGATGGAGAAAGGGGCTCTACATATTAAAGGAGAAGCCTTTTGGAGGAAAACAGCCTCCTTAAAAGTGGAGTGAGGAAGAAAAAGGCTCAGAGTAACAATAATACGTGTAAACAATTAAAACAATAAACTCAGACCCTGATTACCAACCAGGCGGACATATGTGCGGAAATTATAGGTTGCTGAAATTTCCTTTACTACCCAGTATTTCTGCAAAATGCTTACCTCCCACCTCATAAATCCAACAGAATGGAAAACAACGCTACCAATGCTTCTGGCCCAAATTTACCAAATGGAGGGGCAAATTTGCAGGAAAGTGGTGCATCGTCTTGATGAGCCACTTTTCTTGTGTCCCACTACCGCCACCTAACGACACCATGGTTGTGCCGTATTTTTTATATGACGCACCATAGTGCTCTCTAGCACAATAGTGTAAAAATATTTAACACTATTGTTCGCGCTTCCTGCACTAGCGTACATTTTTCTTAAGCTAGTGCAGCAAAGCACAGGAAGGCCCATAGGTTAATATGGGTGAGTCATTTTAACGACTGCTCTGAGCAGGCTTTACAAATGATGAAAATAATGCTACAGTGACATTTTGTAAATGTCCCTGTGCCATTTTTCGGGCCCGCTGTGTTGGAACCGCCTCCTTGCATACATTGGGACATAATTACAAGCCTCTTGAGCCACCTTAACACCACCATACCATCATTTTTTGACACTAAGGAGGGGGTTAGGTGGCTTTTCTGCCATGCCATATTTACAAAGTGGTGCAATGCTGGCATTGCGCCACTTTGTAAGCCCTTGTGCCATATTATGCCTGCGTCAAGCATAATGTATGCAAGGGGGTGTTCCAGTACAGGGAGGCCTGGAAAAATAGTGCAGTGAAATTTACAACGTTTCACTATGAAATGTTTTCAGCCATTCTTAACACCTGCTCAGAGCACCCATTATATTCAATACACCTCCCTGTGCTTTGCTGCACTAGCGTCAAAATGTTTGATGCTAGTGTAGCAAAGCGCCACAATAGCATCAACAATGTTGACGCTATTGTGCTAACGACTGCCATGGTGCGCTGTATTGTAAATTAGGTGCCGGTAAGGGGGGGTACAAGAAAAGTGGCGCATTATCTGTGATTCGCCCCTTTCTTGTAAATATGCCCCTTGATGCCTGTTCAGAGCAGGTGTAACAATGACACACTCATTATATTCAATGGGCTTCCCTGTGCTTTTGCACCATGGCAGTCGTTAGCACAATAGTGTCAAAATTGTTGACACTATTGTGGCACTTTGCTACACTAGTGTCAAAAATGTTGACGCAATTGTGCTAACAGCTGCCATGGTGGGCCGTATTGTAAATACGCCACAACCATGGTGTCGTTAGGTGCCAGTAAGGGGGCACAAGAAAAGTGGCAAATCATTTATGACGTGCCACTTTCTTGTAAATATGCCCCATTGTGCCTGATGCGGGCATAATGTGGTGCAAGGGTTTATGAAGTGGGGCAATGCATGCATGCTACTTTTCTCGCACCTCCCCTAACGGCACCATGTGTGTGCCCTATGTACAATATGGTTCACTGTGGCGCACAATAGCACAATTCCACAAAAATGTTGACACTACTCCAATAAAAACACAGGGAAGCCCAAAGGAGATTACGGGTGCGTCATTTTAGCGCCTGCCCTGCGCAGGTGTTAAAAATGACGCCAAAAGTGGCGCAGTGAAATCTAGTAAATTTCAATGCACCAGTTTCTTTGAGCCTCCCTGCGTGGAAAGGCCCCCCCTTGCATACATTATGCCTGACACAGGCATAATGTGGCACAAGGGTTTACAAAGTGGAGCAAAGCATACATTGCACCACTTTGTAAATATGGTGCTGGGAAGTTGCCTCTTTAACGCCACAATAGCATAAAAGAAACATGACACTAGTGTGGTGCAATTGGCTTGTAAATATGCCCCACAATTCGGTGGAGTTTAACGCAGACAATGACGCCTGATCTGTGCATATAATGAATAACTGGTAAGAGGAACATTAAGGCCCATATTTATACTTTTTGACGCTAAACTGCGCTAACGCAGTTTAGCGTCAAAAAGTTTTGCGCCGGCTAACGCCATTCTGAAGCGCCATGCGGGCGCCGTATTTATTGAATGGCGTTAGCCGGCGCAAGCAGACCGGCGCTGCCTGGTGTGCGCGAGAAAAACCACGTACACCAGGCAGCGCCGGCGTAGGGGGAAAATGGCGCATGGGCGTCTTAAAATGGGGCAAGTCAGGTTACGTCGAAAAAATCGTCGTAACCCGACTTGCGCCATTTATTTTCGACGCCCATCCCCCATCAACATGACTCCTATCATTGTAAAGATAGGAGTCATGCCCCCTTGCCCAATGGCCATGCCCAGGGGACTTCTGTCCCCTGGGCATGGTCATTGGGCATAGTGGCATGTAGGGGGGCACAAATCAGGCCCCCCTATGCCAAAAAAAATTATTTAAAAAAAAAAAAAAAATACTTACCTGAATGTCCCTGGGGTGGGTCCCTCCAGCCTTGGGTGTCCTCCTGGGGTGGGCAAGGGTGGCAGGGGGGGTCCCTGGGGGCAGGGGAGGGCACTCTGGGCTCATTTTGAGCCCACTTGTCCCTTAACGCCATGCCTGACCCAGGCGTTAAAAAGCGGCGCAAATGCGCCGTTTTTAGCCACGCCCACTCCCGGGCGTCTCTTTTGCCCGGGAGTATAAATACCACGTAAAGGCCTGGGAGTCATTTTTTAGACGGGAACGCCTCCCTTGCATATCATTAACGCAAGGAAGAGGTTCACGCTAAAAAATGACGCACATTCCGGGAACTTTGGCGCTATTCGCCTCTAACGCCATAGTATAAATATGGCGTTAGTTGGCGTTAGTTTAGCGTCGAATTTGCGTCGAAAAAAACGACGCAAATTCGGCGCAAACGGAGTATAAATACGGCCCTAACTCTTCCCCATGGCAGAGGCGTGAAGCTCTGTTCATTTTATATGCATACTTATCTCATGTATAATTTTGTAGGAGGCCACACACAATGATCTGAATATTAATGTTTCTAACCATCTCCTAAAGATACAAAATTAAACGTACAAGAACAGCTATGTAAATTATAGCGAAATAATTTCTTCTCGCTTATTTTACTGGGGCAATAGTGACCCCCAGTGGATATATTTAAAATCAGTACTTTTGGTCCCAACTAAAATAGTAACCAAAAACTTCTCTGCTCTCTTTATTTCACCACAAGACGTGTACGCATAGAGTGCAATACAAGGGTGCTATTTTACTCACCAAATCTTATTTATTTACTGTGCGTCATTTCTTTTAAAAAGTCATCATTCCTCGCCCTACTTTAAGAGTTGTATAGATGATGATTGTGTAGTAGTTGGAACCTTCCATCGCTCCCTTCTTGTATATTACAATTACCAAAGTTACCCATAAGCTAAATTGGATATATCTTTCCATTCAGCAAACAATTAAAAGAAACGCTTTTATGACGAGATGGTTGAATGGGTCAATCTTTGAAACAAATCTCCAGTTTAATCCTTTATCAGATTCCTTTATTTGAAAAGTGACCTCGCATGCAATATGTTAATAATTCCGGCCCAGGTACTGTATCACGTCATTATTTCTCCCCTTGTCATGTGTTTGCTAACTAGATCATAATTAGCAGCAAAAAGAAAAATCGTCTGGAAGCTTTAAACTTTTCACACAGTTGAAATGACTGCCATTCGAACACTATCTCCTTTACTGTCTGCTTTAAGTCAGAAAGAACTCCACAAAATGTCAGCACTTAATGACTGGGTAGGGCAGTACACAGAGATCTGGTAGGATCTTCGAAATTTGTTCTAATAGATATGTAAAACATGAAACATGTACATGTTTATTTTCAGAGTTTGATCCAGTTTGTTTATTTGTTTATTTGTGCAACCCTGCTATTTTCCTGTGGTGCACCGATAAGTGTTGAATAAAGGCATGCCAGTGTCTGTTTGTGATCTGTGTTCCCATTCGACTTCTGACAGCTACTTCCAGCTAGGAAATAATGCCTAGGCCATATCCACCCATTGCCCAAGCTACTCCTAATTTCAGCACCAGGGTACCCTCTCTGGTGAATTGTGTACATAGCTGCAATCCGACCTGTGAAAATAAACTTGACAGATCCAAACCTTCTTTATATATATTAATAATAATACGTCACAATTATTTAAGCCTTGCAGTCCACAAGGCAGGGTGCATGGTACATAAAAGTAGAACATGCTAATATGGTCCTACATTGGCTATCACCAAAAAGCTATTTTCACTGTAGGATGTCTGGCTGACAGAGAAAACAAGAGTTCAGATTAAAATCCTAATACTATATCTCAGGAATAGGACTAGCTAGAAAAATAATTCAAAACTGTTGTTCATAGTTATTAAAATTCCAATTCAATGGTGAGTTCAGATTTTTAATAACTAGTAAGGAAAAGTATCTTTTAGAAAGTTGCGTTTTTCCTGTCTGAAGTTCCTGGAGACAATTTTGCATTTGCTCTCAAGCTTCACCCAGCCACTGATTAGCATTTGAATAGGTGGGAAATGTGTGAAAAGCGCCCCCCAGGTGCACACAATAGGCTCATCTAAATGGAGAGAAATAACTCTTCTGAACCGCCCAAAACATGCAGATTTAGGGATGTGAGTATCCTTTTCGACATTACAGTGTCAAATCCTGCTTCAATGCTAAACCCTACTTGACAGGTCTGCTGGGTTTACATAACACTTTGGGGTGCACTTGAAAGGAAAAACAGGATGCTAAAACAGTTCTTGTGTATCCACTGTCTGGTTACTAGAAAAGCCTACTTCTGTCTTCGGGTTTATTGTGGTTTCAGTGGCTAGTACAAACTGAGGGCCTCATTTACAAGGAGCTTTGCGCTGTTGCAGCATCATTTTTTTTTTTTACACAGTGGTGGCTCAAACAGTGCTCAACATGGCTCCATTTTCACATAATGATGCTTTGGGCCTAATGTGTCAGTTTGTAGAGGCCTGCATCACATTATACCAGCACCAGATATAATGTATGCAGGGTACACGTTACCATGTTAAAAGCCACATAGAACTGATGCAGTGAAACTTACAGCTTTTTACTGCGCCACTCTACAACCTGACTGTGTCAAAATCAAAATCCCCACACCTCCTCAAAGCAGTCTTAAGGAAGGACGCAGGGCTTTTAACATGGGACTCGCCTGTGTGTTCTAATGCATTGCTGGAGTTGTGTCAGTCTTATTACCACCTCCAGCAATGCGCTGCTTTAGCACCAAAAGATGCATCAGAATTTCAGATGCATCCGTGAGCCCTTGCGCCATGGAGCCCTGTATTTAAATACAGAGCATCTATGGCATTGGAAAGACATTTGCAGCAGGCAGAAGAAAACTGAGGCCGTGAGTTTAAGTATTAGATGTGGGAGGACACTAGGAGTAGCATAGTACACTCCCTGACACGCAATCCAAGCCCAATAGCCGAAGTTTAGTGTGGCCAAATACTTTTGTCATGTTGAAAATATTCAAAGTGGGCGAGGTTGGCGTTGGGAACACCATTGGTAAGGGAATGCCCAGGAGTCATTCCCATCAACTAGCTTGCACCAGGCATAAATGTGGCCCCACTTCAGAACTCTACTGGACCTGGGGAAAAACAGATGAGGATTGGATTTACAGATAAGGACTGGGCCTGCTGCCTGTGACCTAATAGGAGTCCTGAAGGACTGATCTGCTCCCCCTTGTGCCTAGGACAAGAAAGTGGACTCTAAGGATCATGAGGCTGACCCCCTGTTCAAGGCACAGGGACACAATAAGATGCCTTTCCAGCAACTACTCAGCTGACTCATAGCAAATAGACCAGAACTGGGTCTCTAAAGGTTTGACAATACACTCCTGTCAAGTGCCATCGGAGCCATGGAGTACATACAATGATTCCATGGTCCCTGTTAGACACAGTAGAGAACATATCCCAGTCACACAACATAGATTTGATCTCTGCAGGCCTCTGACATTCAGATTATGCCAAGTCCATATCTGACATATGGGCTACCCAACCTCAGAATACAGTGATCATATATATTGCAAGGTCCATCAATAGTGACGTTGCAGCTTTGCATTGTTTACCTACAACCCCACTGGATTAGCACACCCATGGCTTTTTCACATCTATTGATATAAGATTTGACAGAGGCAGTGTTAAAGAAATGTCACAGTCCATACAATAATATCCATAGAGTCACATGCTATATGGCTTTAGATGAGGAATGATGGTGTCAGGCAGTTGTCACTCTCAATGTTCCTAAACATAGGTGTTCAGCGAGATGGAATGTGGGCAGTGGCTATGGGTTTTTGGATTACTATGTGAAATGAGGAATTGTCAAACTTCAAGTCTCTCTTTGTGGGATCATAGATGCCACCGGTTGAAGGCAGAGCTTCCCCATATAAAGTTTTGAATCAAGATTGATGGTCTCACCATTAAGAAGCACATTCACCTCCTATCTTTCTATGAGGTAATTTTCTATTTTGGCATATAGAAAGCAGAGCTTGGAAAGGGCAGATGAATCACAATGCATTTTGTTCCCTGATTTTTTATTATAATCAACACCCAATTGACATGCATTTTTTTCTCAGATTTTCCTCTGCAGATTTTCCCCTTTCTGTTGCCTGCACAACTTTTGCTATTTTTGTTTTTATTCTGAGCAGTTTTTTTGATCTTCTTAATGATGTCAGGATGAGTTTGATGCCTTGATGATTATCATCAATGAAAAACACATCATAAATCAAGATCTACGCATATTGTCAGAGCAGATATTTTTGTCTTGTGGTTTTCTCCTCCTAACTGCCACCCTCTACAGGAGACACCCATAGATCTATCTTAGTATAGCTCTTGTACTTAAAAAATGATAAATGTTTTTATTTAACTTTTCATTAGAATAACATGGTACCTGAGATGTCAGGTTCCACCTATGACTTTGTTCCTGGACATCTGGCGAGGCAAAATTTCGGTGATCTGTGCTTTGCAGAGTCAAGAGGTATAATTCATTTTTAGGATTCAGCTCATAGACCTCGATCTATGGAATGCTTTTGACCAATTCTACTTTCATGCCATTCCCAGATGGTCCTTTTTGAATACTGCTTTGTGGGCTGCATGACCTGAAGAGAATCTAGGGGATACAAATATCCAGAGTGGTAATTTCAATTTACTTGCACTTATATAGAGCACTACTCACCCGTTAGGGTCTCAAGGTGCTGTACGCATACCACTGTGGAACCCCTCTTGGCTTTTCCCTTTGAGGTGCCCACTCCTGGACAGCCCCAGGGTGAAACCAGGCATCCACACGCTGTCAGGGCCATTGTGGAGATTAAGAAAGCTATTGCCCAGAGTTACAGAGTGGGACCCATTAATTAGATTAGGCACCAAGGTGAGAATTATCTGGTCCAAGGGAATTGAGCCCAAGAGACACTGAGGTAGGAATTGAACCCTGGTCCCAGGCCAGATATCTGCATTAGGGTCTGCTGCTCTAACCATTGTGCCACATTGGGGAACTAGTCTTGCTTGTTGTCTCTCAGACTAGTCCAGCCATACTCTTTGGCTTCAGGTTCAGGAGCAAGTTCGGATGGACTTGGTAGTCTCCCAAAGCCCACAACAGAGACAAAAAGCAAAGGGAGGGTGTCTCCACACTACTTGTGAGGTTAGCCTTTTCAGAGAACAATGTACCAGGAAAGGGCAAGGGGGAATTTCCTAGTTTTGAAGGGGCCATTTCTCTGTTTTCACTCACATTCCTCATTCTGACCCACTACAACAATCCTGATATTGTTCAGGCGTGAGGACAGCTTGCAATTTACATCTGTTGTCTTGGCTTTTCAGGCCAATGCTCCACTTTGGACATCATTAGAATGTACAGAACACAAAATGGAAGCCTGTGTGGTTATAGCCACAGGCATGATGCATGCTCCATACACATTATCCACAAACACAAGTAATGCACACACGTGACATCCATGCTCCACATGGATAGGTGAAGCACTCTGTTGTAGAGGACAGCCAAGTGACATGTTGAATTGTAATATCTGAGTTCTCTAGTTCTTCATCTAGTTATATATATGTATATATATATATATATATATATATATATATATATATATATATATATATATATATCCATATATATATATATATATATATATATATATATATATATATATATATATATATATATATATATATATATATATTTACATATATATATATATATATATTAACTGAAATAACGAAAGGTTACATGGATGTTATAGTTAGGCTCACATTTTAAACATACAAAACCGTAGAAATTTACATATATATATATATATATATTAACTGAAATAACGAAAGGTTACATGGATGTTATAGTTAGGCTCACATTTTAAACATACAAAACCGTAGAAATGTATCTGTTATAGTTAGAGTTATCCCAAGTAACTATAAATCGTGTCCTAAGGTAACTATAATTCACGGCCCAGCCATGCAGTCAAAAATTTTACTGCAAATATTAGATTTATATTATCAAAGATGTCATGAGTGCCGTAATTTGTGGGCTAATTAGCAGTGCATGGTGAGGGTACGAGTTATAGTTACCTTAGGGCACGAGTCTGTGAGAGCAATTGCTTGCTCTGTTTCCCTGCCTACATTCGACAGGCAGGGAAACAGAGGAAACCTCCTCCGCTTTAAGCAAGTGAGAGCTGTTTGTCAGTTCACTTGCTGGAACCGGAGTGTCTGCTCTGACTTGGTGGGAGTTGACAAAAGCTCCTGCCTCGTCAGAGCAAATAGCTATGTACCAGGTGTGGGCACCCAGGGACATAGCAGGAGCTCCCCCAGGGGGGGAGGTGGTGGTCCCCAGGGCCATCATTGGTGAGGGGGTCCGCACGGCTCCCTTCCAACTTAAACACCACTGGGGAGGTTGTGGTCCCCAGGGCTGGGAGTCTGACTCCCTCTGGTATTTAAATTTAGCCCTGAGGAGGTGGTGGTCTCCTGGGTTCTGGGGAGGGCTGGGAGGCATTTCATTACAAATTCGGCCCCAGGGAGGTGGTGCGCCCTACGGCTGTGGGGGGGAGGGGCTCCTGGCTCCCCTGCATTTTATTAGACATTAACCCCGGGAAGTAGGGGGTCCCCAGGGCTGTCGGGTGGAGGGCAGCCCCCCACTTTAAAAATGTCAATGTCCCCAAGATGTAGACCACCTGGGGTTTCATTAAAACAAGAGCAAAAGCCTGTGCTTGTTTAAAAAAAAAAAAATTCAGAGGATCTGCTGGGTCTCTTCCGAAAATCTTTGAAAAAAAGTTTTTGCTCTGTGAGGGTGGGGGGGGGGGGGGCTCTCCGGGACCCCAGCACCAGATATAAGGGGAAAGGGTGTCCCTACCCTGACCCCTTTTCTTTTTTTAGTCTTTTTTTCTGGACTTATATATATATATATATATATATATATATATATATATATATATATATATATATAGGAACACTAAGTGGTTCAGTTCTATTATTTCTGGTTTATTTGTTGAAGAAGAGGTTATGAAATTGGGTGTAAGTGGTGATGTAACTGCAATTGTTCTTTGCCTATTGTTTTGTTAATAGGACATCAATGCTGTGTCTGTGGCATGATAGGCATATAAATCATCCTAGATCATGGTAGTGCAGATCATTTTGCAAAGGTCTACTGCCTAACTGTGTATATAGGCTGGAGCTATAGCAATTTGTAAAGCTGCACCAGAGTAGACCACTGGAGTGATACAGACTGTCACTTAACCCCTTTCCCACCGTGGACGTAATGGTAACGTCTGTGGCTGCGGCGCTGGTGTGCCACGGAGCTAACCATTACGTCCTGGAACCAGCCCTCAGGGGAAGTGCTAGCGGTCCCCCCGAGGGCTGCCTGCCTCCATCCCCCAGGGTAGGGCTGGAAGGGAAATCGCTTCCCCTTCCATCCCCGACCCCCCCAGTGACGCAATTGCGTGCTGACCTCTTCAGAGGTCATCTCTCATGCTTCTAGCGTGATGCGGAAGAGAAATGCTCAGCATTTCGCTTCCGCTCCGGAGGAGGGGGCCAGCAGAGGCATGAAAGGAAAGGAAATGCCATTCCTTTCCTTTCATATCTCTGCAAGCATTTCTGCTGCCCGATCGCAGCTGAAATGCCCACTAGACACCAGGGAATTTTTAAATTTGATACTGACACATAAGGGGAATGGCCCATTGGGCAAGGGCCGCTCCCCAGGGGGCCAAATTATTGTTAGGCCATTTCTGCCCCCCCTGGGGGCAGATCAGCCTCATATAATTAGGCCGATCTGCCCCAAGGGGAGGCAGAAACCTCTAGACACCAGGGATGTATATATTTTTCATTTATTTTATGTTTTTATGTATGAGGAGCGACCCCTTAGGCAAGGGTCGCTCTCATGGGGGGCAAATTGTATTTAGGCCATTTCTGCCCCCCTTGCGGGCAGATCGGCCTATTTTTGTTTGGCCAATCTGCCCCCAAAGGGGGCAGAAACCACTTAACACTAGAGATTTTTATTTTTCAGCATCAATTTCATGTAAGGGTAGCGACCCCTTAGGCAAGGGTCGTTTCCCTGGGGGGCAAATTATTTTAGGCCATTTCTGCCCCCCTTGGGGGCAGATAGGCCTATTTTTATTAGCCCGATCTGCCCCTAAGGGGGGCAGAAACCACTAGGCACCAGGGATTTTTTTTGTGCCAACTTCACACAAGGGGAGCGACCCCTTAGGCAAGGGTCGCTCCCCAGGGGGAGCAAAAAATGTTTAGGCCATTTATGCTCCCCTTGGGGTCAGATCAGCCTAATTATATTAGGCCGATATTCCGGGGGGGGGGGCAGAAACCACTTATGCACCAGGGATTGGCGTGTGTGTATGTGTGTGTTTTGTTTGGGGGGGCAGCCCCTTGGGCAACGGACGTTCCCCATGGGGGCACATTACTGTTGGCCATATCTGCCCCTTTTTGGGGCATATTGGCCTATTTTTGGAAGGCCCATCTGCCCTCAAGCGGGCCAGAAAGCCCACCAGAGACCAGGGAAGATTTTTTTTCTCAAAATATGAGGGTGGGGGTATGGCCATACCCCCTCCCCAAATGAATGGGGCCAAAGTTGTTCTGCCCACCAGTGGGCTGATGGGGCAATTATCCCTGAGCCACACCACGGGGAGCAGAAAGTCTACTAGATGTCAGGGATTTTTTTTAAAAAATAGTGGGGTGGTGGCTACCAACCAGTATGGGCCGGGTTATGCCCCCACCCAAACTGAAGAGGGTAACAGTCTTCAGCTCTCCCCCCGCAACCTAAAACATCTTATCCCATGGCAAGCAAGAGGACATTTGATTATTTGGGGTTTTTGTTTTAAATTCGGGCTATGAGAGTTTGGCAAACTCTCAAAATCGTCCCACTTAGAATGTTGAGGGCTGCACATTTTGGACTTTGGGACACTGCCATGTAGAAAAATCCACAAGACCTAGACACATCTAAAAACTAAGGGCCATATGTATACTTTTGGATGCAAAACTGCGCAGTTTTGCATCAAAAATATTACCGCCAGCTAACGCCATTTCTTTGCGTCTTGCGGGCATCAAATTTATACTTTGACGCACTGCAGCGCAAACCATAGGTGTGAGTCATGTTTTTTTTACTCAAACCAATGCGTCACATCGTAAAGGAAAACGATGTTAACGCAGCAAAAATGACTGTGAGGCGGTTAACGATGTCGTAAACTGGTTACACGCTGTTTATTTATGCAATTGCGTCAAAAAGCGGCGCAAACACTGCAGAATGTGCATTGGAGAGCCAAAATGGATCCCAGATCCTTGCACAGACCCCAGGAAGATGACAACAGACCAGGAACCAGCCAGGAGGACCCACCCAGGACAGGGAGAAGAAAAAAAGAAAGTGTTGCTTCAGTGCAGAGGAGCAGGAAATTCTGGTTAAAGAGGTGACGGAACACCAGCACCAACTGTTTGTCACCTCAAAGTTGGCAATCAGTAGGCGGGAGTCAATATGGCAACACATTGTTGTCAAGATCAACAGTGTGGTAGAAGTTCGGAGAACAGTCATCGAGTGCAAGAAACACTGGCATGACTGCAAGTGCAGGACCAAGGAAAAGATGGCCAGGAACAGGAAGGCAGCACTGCAGACTGGAGGTGGGAGTCCAGCACCGCAGGAGGCCCTGGACCACATGGAGGAGATGGTGGCAGCCGTCATCCCTTAGGAGATCATCACAGGGGTTCCAGGACAGGACAGTGCAGACTACCAGGAGACAACACACATGCAGGATAAGTTGCATGGGGAATTAAAATGCACAAATGTTAACTGTAAGCAGGGGGGTGGGCATACCTACTACACAATGCATGTAGGTCATGATATTCAGGGAGTGGAATGGGTAAAGGGGCACGGCATGGGGCATGGCCCGTTCAGAGGGAACCTGGGGCACACTACTACACAACACCAACAACCTTTGCATGGGGGTATGCTGCCATGCCAAGGATGTTGCAAAGGTAAAGCCAGGCCAGGAGGGCAGGGTACAACGTAAAACTGGCAGCCCATCACACGCCAGCCAGTATTCTCCCTACAGTAACTAGGGCCCAATTAACAACATCTGGCCATACCTGCAAGTGGAATGCAACATTGATAACAGTTGCCACTACCACCTCTGCTGTGTGTGCAGGTCAAGTAGCTAATGGCAGTAACGTCCCAATGGATCAAACACACCCAAATTAGAGGGTTCAGGATGACAACGTTATCAATCCCCTGAAATTAATACAAATGTTCCAATCCAGTCAAATGTGATTGTCCAAAGTTGCTACAAACATCAGCCATTGTCATAAACATTAGGAGGCACACAGCACTAATGCCATACCCATGCTGCATATGTCAGGGTCCACCCTGTGCCTAGGTCACAATAGCTCCAATGCCACCATGCAACATCCCAAATGTCATACTGCTCAGACAACAGCATAGACGGGGAGGACACATGTAACTGGTTACAGAAATACGCCTGCACAGTCAGAGGATGAAATGGAACACTGCTAGGACTATCAATGCAATCCAATGTACCACACATTCCCCAACAACAGCAGTACACATTACCAATGCTGATATCCATATTGTGCGATAACAAAGCTACACATAGTATATGCTAGATCTCAACAACATATAGGTGGACGTGAAAGATCAGAGACTGGGGCATGCCCAGATTGTTAAGTGTGGTGCTAGTGCCATCAGAGCACCCACAGCCAGTGAAAGGCCTCACCATGAGAATGGAAGTAGACGGAGGGTTGAGTAGGACAAGAAGGTGGCAATTCACAATTTGGCCTGAACCAGCACCTAGAGGATGTGATGCTGACAAGTCCACAAACTGACCACAATACATGTGACATGTAGGTGGGTCATAGGCCTGGGTGAATGCTTATATTATAGAAATGAACAATGAACAGGAACCAAGATCACAATATGAAAATAATCGAAAAGCAGGCATGTCACATTCCAAAGCCTACAACACAGACACACTAATTGTACCATATCTCATTGCAATGGACGATGGCTCTCCTGCGGATATGCCTGTCCAGGACTACACTGATGACATGTATGACGAGCTGACAAACATCAGCCAGCAGACCCTCCAAGATGTCCTTGGAATCCTCCAGACCCCACCTTCAGTCACAAGGAGGAGCACAGGACTAGCAGCCATCACAGAGGACCCACCCACCACCACAATTGTACGACCTGCCAGCTCTAACACAGCTGAGGACTCTGACGGCCCTGGCACTAGCTTTGAGAGAACAGTAGTTGGAGTACAGCGGGAGCTGGCCAAGGAGGTGCGGGTGGGGTTGCAAACTATGGCAACCAGCCTAGAGGGAGTGCGTTCGTGCATGATGTCAACTGAAGAACAGGCAGCAGCTATGCAAGGGCGAACAACAATCTTGCAGGAACTTGAAAAAAGGTTGAAGGAAATCAGCACAGCTGTAATAGAGTTGACCCAACACCTACAACAGCAATCCTGTCAATGCGTACATGAATGCAATATTGAACCCCTCATGGCCGACCTGGTTGCCTACTACCGTGATGTGGCTGCTATTCTTAAGAACCAGCAGCTCCTCCTTGCTGCAGTACTGCCCTTAAGAGCCCCACAGTTGGCAGCTACCGGAATGTCTGACTCCATTTCTTCAAACACTGAGGTGTGTGTTGCCCCTTCACAACCACCACCACCAAGGGCAGAGGAGACAACACACACATCAGAAGATGAAGACGTGAAACAGATCACCTTCACCCATAAGAGTACCCGGTAGCACTAGGCCCTGCCACATGGCCACCTATTACCAAGGTCCTGTGCTTTGTAACATGCCAGTCTTGCAACAACTGTACTCAAGCACTGTTCTTAAAACCCACTGTTTATTTTGTCACCCTGCCCTGTGATTGTCTCTTACTAACTCATTGGCAAATCCTGTCCCTCTGACACTTCACCTCAGCATGTCCAATGACATGTCCTTTTGCACTTGTGTAGGATCACAATGGAAGATGTCACACCAATGGACTCACAATCATGGACAATGTACATATAGCACTACTGCACTTTTAAATAAATAGCACTTACACAACAACTTTGTCTCTGTGTAATGTGACACATCAACTGTGATGGCCATCAGTGATGTTTACCTCAGGTCAATGATCATTGATTGTCAATACACCTGACCTGAAGGAATCTTGGCTGATAACTATGCACAGTGGCCTGGATTGTACCATCATCTGCCCTCCCTGAGGGTTCTTTCCTAGGAAAATATAAACTATACAAAATAATGCTGTGTTGTAAAGAATAACGCTTCCTCAAGGGATGTCTAAGCCAGAAAATAGTGGCTTCAATTTTTACTGAAAGTCAAAACTTACGTATGTGACATTTGCCCCAATTTTGAGCTAACACACACCAAACAGCATGAATGGATGTGTATGAGTTTCCATACAAATAAGTCACCGGACTGAACATTGTAACAAATGATAGGTGTGATTTATGTATACCATACTACATGAGAGCATACTACCACTCACCTTATAAGGATCCGCTTGGACATCAGGCAGACGTAACACAGTGTCCCCAATACCAAATCTGTTAGCAAAGTATGTCACATTGAAAACATACATCACAAAATAACCACACTTTAGGATCCATAGTAACTGTGAGTGGTGGGTGCAATGGATGGCTGAATCTTAGCTAAGTAGCTTTGGTGTAGCTGCCAATGTAACAGCTCAGTTGGTATATGGTTGCAGCATGGGACACAAAAGCTAATACAAAATAGACACTGTTCACTCATGGCAAGGCCTTGATCTACAAGGATTTGACAGGGTTACCTAGATATTTATTAAACAGTAAAAACAGAAGCTAAAACCAGGGGAAACACCTTACCTAACTTAAACTACTCTAACAACACATTACCCACCACTGTCCCTAACTAACCTAAGCTAAACTTACTTATCACATTTAACAAAACGATCTAAACATCAACCCCCACCCCACTTATAAGACGGGATACATGGAGGACAACATATACTAATCTAAACACATACTATCTTATACTAAACAAATATTTATTTAAAAAAATTAAACACCAAAACCCCAACATTGTCCACACACATATTAAAAAACAGTTGTAAAAAGTATGATACCCCCACCCACTACTACTAACTAAACTAACAGCCTATACTAACCTAACACTAAGCCCATAAACTTACTAATTTAAATAACCAGGAAAGAGGAGGGAGGGGAGGGAATCATGGCTGAGTATAAGCCTACAAGTTGGCCCTCCGCAGGGTCTCTTTGATGGCACGCACCCTCTGATTCACTTGTGCCACTTCCTGCTGCAGTCTGGTCATTGTACGTAACACAAGGTCCAAGTTCTGTTGCATCTGGTTAAAAGCTCCTGGGTCTATGACTGCAGCAGGGGTGGTCTGGGTGCCTGTGGTGGAAGTATGGGCCCTTGTCGGAGCCATGTATGTAGGCTGAGGTGCAGGTGGTGCTGTGACAGGTCCTGGAGCTGTGGATGTTGATGGTCCAGCAAAGGTCCCTGCTACTGTTGGTGCCACCTGGGTGATAGTGGTGGTGCTGGTGGTGGTAGCTGTGGTTGACACGGAAGGGCCCCCTTGGGCAAATGCCCTCCACACTCCGGAGGTTCTTTCATGGCGATAATGCCTTGCCATTTTGCGGAACCCAGACTCCACATCCAGAATGTGGCAGTAACGCATTGCCCTGCGTTGAAACTCTCGAATCTGGATGGGAGTCATATTGGCAGCTGTAAAGACAAATATAAAACCAAACATTAGGTACTTCATTGTGTGAAATGGCTCAAGAAGTAAAACAGACAATGCATCTAATGTACCTGAAACAGCCCATATCATCATCCAGATCACTGATTGTCCCGGAGGAAGAACATGCCAATGCAGCCTACACATGTCCTATCATCAAACAGCACATCAAAACCCTAAAAGATGTGTAACAACTGGAATGACTTTGGCATCATTTTTCAGCCACTTGTCAGGTACAAATCATGCTACAAATCCTCCACCACTGACAGGCTAACACATTACTATGTTCTTGATGACAATCTAGGGCCCCGAGATCTGTGAGTTGTAAATTGAATGGCAGTATAGAATGCAGGTGCTAATCATGAGTGGGTATCCTAGGTTTGGCCAAGTGATTTACAGATTTACATGTCTGTGTACTAAACTTGGATCATCAGTCCTAGGTACACTATTCACAACCCTACGCCTGTGCCTGAGGGGGGGTGGACAAGCAACTAATAATTTCTAACAACAAGGACACCTAGGAAGCTTTGGAAAGCTGTACATGGGTTTGGCAAGCACACCACAGGTAAGGAGGAAGTCCAAATAGGATACACCCAAACCTTGGACAATCCCATCAACACTTATCTTTGGAAATGCAGACTATTGTCAACATAATTTCCTACCAGTAACCCATTACTTACAACAAACAGATAGATGCAAGCAGACCTCTGGCCATGAGCTGCATGCACACCTAGACCATTGTACTCAAGTGCTTCATACTCGTAGCACAACATGTGGAGCTACATGCTGCTAGGAAGTTAAACATACAGTCAAACATGTTCATTAGTGAATAGGGAAGCTGAAGTCTGTGGGTAAGACTTTGGCATCCCTATTCTGGGAGAATCAGGGTCTGACTGGCTGACTAAATCACTAATATGGCCCACTGATACATTTTCAGATATCAAGTTGTATCCACATAACTCATCCCTATTCACATTGCCGTGCCTACAGGACTGACGTACAATTCCAAATTATGACAATACAATAAGGATTGGCCAACTCAAAGATGGGGAAAAAATGATACTCCACTCAAGAAACAAAACCGATCATTGACCAGCGCATCACACCTTGTTATGTGTCCAAGACACAGGAGTCAATCACACATCATCAGCAAACACAACACAGAACAGAAATATCAACACTTACTGGAGATGTCTGGGTCCACAAATTGAGCCACCTCTCCGATAGTGTAGGGTGCAGGTCCACCTGTAAGGCATGGAAGGGAGAAATGTGCTCAATGTCTGTGCACTGTACAACACTTCCAAATCCAAATACTATATGTAATATAAACTCAGAAAGTCAAGCCTCTCAGACATGATGATACTGCATCCTACATACCACTGCAAACATATACAGACCCGGGGACTCCAGTGAGTGATACACACATATCTGCACACATGCAATGGCCCTAAATATCATGTGGTGGCAAACATACTCCTTCATTAGTGAGCAGACAACTTCATGGAGTGTATTACTCTCATCATGTGTATCCATGAGAGACATGCAAAGCCACTTTCCGTGAGGACTGCAATACCAGTCACCCAGACATTGTGACTAAGACCAATTTTAGACACACAGGTACAATGTACAGAGGGCCAGGGACAGTTGTTAGCCGTCAATTTGTATCATTTTCTTCATTTGATGTGCCACAGCTATGGTAAGTTGCACCAACCATAGAGATATGAACCCGTTTGCATACTTTTTTGCCAGCCATCCCTAATTTAAATGTGATACTACAAACTCAAAATATCAGTCTAAGATGTTACCTGAGGTAAGCTATAACTTGTTACGTATGTGTCAGAATCCAGTTCAGACATCTATCCGAAAACAATTGAGGGACACATTATTTCTTGAAAAATTCTGGATTTCCAAGATAAATTTCCTGATAACCTCACAGACCACAGATGAAACATATGTTAGAGCCACATTGCCATCATCAATTGACATGAAGGCAGCACTAATTTACAGGCTCCTGTTGTGTTTTGAAAGTTAGTCTAGCTGTTGAGTCAACAAATGACTGTAATGTGTAGGAAATATTGTATACCTCACAGGCAACTGTGGTCCATATTTACCCAAATGTTGCACCACATTTGTGTTGCTGTTTGACACAAAGGCGGCGCAAACTTACAAAATACAATTGTATTTTGTAAGTTTGCGCCGCTCTCGCTTCAAAACATGTCGCAATTGCGGTGCTCACAAAGTAGAAATATGGCCCTGTATGTTTCACTAGTGTTCCACATGTTCAAAAACATTGCCGGCAGCATATGAACAAATCAGCTACTGTCACTACAGAGCATTTAAACGTGCACATTACTCTGATTTGTACTCACCAACAGGGCCACCAATCACAATCCCCAGGTGGTCCAGCAGGTCTTGCTCACTGGCAACAAGATCAGCCCAGCGGTGCTTCAGCTGGTGGTCATTGCACGGTGTGTTGTATATTCTCTGCAGATGGTACAACACCTTTGCCCACCAGAGCCTCCTTGCCTCTTTGTGATAGCCTTGGATCACACAACCACCTGCCTCTATCATTAAGGGTAGGAAGTGGCACACCAGCCAAATAAACCCACCCAGCTCCTCCTCTCCCATCCTGCCAAGACAAGGCCTACCCAACATTATTGCACCAAAAAAAAAGAGGGGATAAAGGGATACAAAGGAGAATAGAGGGAAAGTAGGACAGGGAAATGCAAAATAACTAAGAACGCAGCCCAACTTTACCCAAACTACCACTACTCACAACAGACTCTGAACACAACAAAGACAAATGTTGACACCACAAATGACCAAAAAAACACTCAGACAGGATATCACAGACAGTTATGAAACACAAAAAGACAATTTGAAGACCACACTGGAGACAAAATCACAAAATGCACAGAGAGACAAGTCTAAATACAGCCACACAGTCAGGAAATATCACAGACTGCAAAATGAAAGTGAAAGTACACCCACTGGACCAATTCTGTAAACAGGATATCCTATGAAATCACTTCCTGCCTCAAATGCGGTGCGTTTTTCTTGTTATGTGTCAAAATATTATGACGCTTACAGTCTGTGAGTAATTTTTTTTTAACGCACATGATTAGAGATAGCCCTGCATCCATATTGTTAAATATGTTTCATACTTAACCAATTTCCGGGGGTACAGTGTGCGAATTATCGCTCAGGGCCAATTGATGTTTCATGGCAATGTGCGTCAACTTTCGACGCATATGCGTCATTTTTTGAGGCATGTGCGTCTTTTTTTGACGTGCATGCATCAAAATTTCTGTCATTAACTGGGTTTGGGTCATTTCTTATTTGTAATGGTACATGACAGTTTTGACAATACAGAGATAGGCTGATTGCACCCACATTGGACATTATGGTGCATGGGCACATGTGACAGATCATACTACTGCGGACCATGATCCTCTACTTGTTGTACTGGATTTGCACTCTTCACTGACGCAATAGATGGCCAAACGTGTGGGATACAATTATGTATCACCCAGTTTGGGCATGTTTTGCGTCGAGAGGATAGCAAGGCAACCCAACTCAATACAGTAACTCAATGCCTATGGGTCAATGTGTGCGAGTTGGCTACTACTGTTGTTGTTGTCCCACTGTGTGACCATCACAAGATGCATTTTGCAATTCTGCTTGTATGCATGTGGAGTCAATGTGTCCAACCCTCAGATGCAAGTCAGTGTGGAAATGAGAGAGGACATGTGTTAGTCATACACATAGCAACAACTGCTGTCCTAGGTTTTTTGGAACATAAACACCACCAATGACAAAGCATGCACAGGATAGATAGCAGACGGTTGTTCATGGCAATGTTCCAAATCATAGCCATCACATGTCCTGAAATGTTGGATACTACTTCCTAGGCACTTGTTTGTTAACCCACCATGAGTCAGGCATGGGATGATACTATGTGGGTACTGTGTTTGTGACACCAAGTCCCAAATATAATACACAATTGTATTGTTATGTCACAGTAGGAGTCATATAACTGAGCCATGACTCTCCTGTGGCAGTGGAGGAGCAGACCAAGCAGCACGTGTTCACATATTTCCAGTGGTAAAATGCACAGAGGTGTCTGGTTCATGTGTGTGGGCCAATGTTTAGCCTGTATAATTATTGGGGTCTATGTTGTCACAGTTATGTGCAGGTCTAGTCATGCACGTCTAGTCATGAGTCTGGGGAGCCATTTCCTCTATCTACAAAGTATCCTTCATAGATCAATAGAAGGAAAGCCAATGAGGAATTGAGAACACACATGGGTATGGTCCAGCCCTGTCACTGCAAACGTGTTATTAGACTGTCAACAGGGCAACCTTGGTGTGCTGACAAAGTTAATGTCTCAGGATTCTTCTACCGGCAGGTGT
Organism: Pleurodeles waltl; assembly: GCF_031143425.1. Classification (NCBI taxonomy): domain Eukaryota; kingdom Metazoa; phylum Chordata; class Amphibia; order Caudata; family Salamandridae; genus Pleurodeles; species Pleurodeles waltl. Next base: position 419,216,438 of record NC_090444.1, on the reverse strand, counting down.
CCTCACAACATTTGTACACAGGTTGGCCTCTAAAATTCCCACTGCAGCTGGGAACATCAGTGCCTCTGTGCTGATTAATCTCACAGCTGTTCACCACACAAGCCCCATCAATATGTTGGGAGCAATGTGAATCAGCGTGTGGACTGTCAGGGTCCTAACATGTGTAGATATTTCATGCACATTATCTGACATTGTTTGTTGTGCTGGAGGCACCATACCCAATCCATGCATACAGCCATGGTACACTGTCACTATTTGTCACTCATTCATACATGAAACCCAGACAAGGAATAGGCCATGATTTGGCTATTTGGAGACAAGTTCCCCACATGGTACGATAAATAAACTGATTATGCTATACAATGTATTTGAGTATGCATTGTAGACCCACCTGACACAATACCCCATGAGGAATATGAGGGTTGGGAAAGCAACTATGATACAAATGTAGGCACAGGGAACCTTCAGGGTAACGCAAAGACAGGAGCCAGTCAGGCTAACAGGATGCAGGGTCAATCAGGATCCAAACATTTCACAAGGTAAATACACAGTGGTCAGACTGAGACTGGTCAAAGGTGGAACAAGACTGTGGAAACGGAAAACTGTGTTTGTCCTGTGTGTTGGAACGTAACACATTAACCCTAGGGCTGTGTTACACAGCTGATTTATACGGCAATGCATAACAGTTTTATAGATAAAATGGCAGCTTCTATGCTGTTCCAGGCAGCTGCAAGGGCAGTGCATGTTCAACTGGCTGGTCTCCATGAAGGTGCTCACAGGTGTGTGCAGAATCAGTCTCTCACAAGTCCTACAGACTACAAGCCAGTGTATTATTTAACCAGACGTCCATGCAGACAGAAGTACAATGACTATGGCATACCATACTAAAGAGGGAAACACACAGGATTAACACTGTGAGTCTGGGTGTGTGTAGAGGAGGGATTATCTGGGGACACATATTCCCATTCCAGGGACATCTGAAGAAGGGTGGGCTGAGACAGGGAACATGAGTGTGGCTGGACTTATGACATCGGCTGCCATGTGCAGGCAATGTCATGTGAGCAATGCTAGTCATACCTGGGGCACTTGGAAATCTTGTCACACATAGTCCTTGCAAAGATAGGTGATGTAAGACTTACTGCTGTCAAGGGTCTGGTGTTACCAATGCAACAGCACATCCACTGCCTCATGTATGAGGCATTTTGTTCCCTTATTGACTGATTGTGTTCCATATGCTGCGATGAACCATGTTGCCAACATGTATGTGTGAAATAGGTGTGGTCCTCTGCTATTGCCCTTCAAATGTGAAATGTACAGGATATATGTAATTTACAGTGTGAGTGAATGTGGCTGTACATTCATACGCATCAAAATAGTTTTGGAATTTTCTGTGTCCTAATCGGTATTTCAGCAATGCTCCATGAGGCTAGACTCTGATAGTTAGAGATAATGTTATGAATGCAAAAATGGTTATCCAGACCATGATATAGTGATTAGTTTAGGTGTTTATTTACATATGGTAAGACAGTGGTGATGGATGAGTAGAGTTAAAATAAATTTTGGTCAATATGTTGTCTCTGACGCAATCCTGCAGCTGTGTTTGGATGGTCCCCCTCGTGTTGATGGACAGCATTCTCCTCTTCCTCCTCTTCAGGCATTTGTGGGTCGGGTTCATATAGGGGAATGTTCCTTCTTACACATATGTTGTGCAGGATGGCACAGGTCAAAATTATTTTGCACACCATTTCAGGTGAGTATAGGAGGCTGCCTCCGGTGATGTCGAGGTATCTGAATCTTGACTTCAGGATGCCAAAGGTCCTCTCGACTATGGTGCGTGTCCTCCTATGTGCCTCATTATAGGCACGCTCTGCTGCAGTGCTTGGGTTTGCAAATGGGGTCATGATCCATGGCTGGATCCCATACCCCTGATCAGCTGAAGGAGAAAATGAGTGAGAACATGTTGATGTACCTTGAACCATAAATATCACTTTGCATAGCAGTTGCTCTCTTGTGTTGCCTGTGACTCATCAGTGTTTGTGTTATTGTGTGGAATCAAAGGCATCTAGGATGTACCATCAGCATTGGGTTGTTTCCTTATCTGAATGGGTGATTGGCTGTTGACCGGATGTCAGCAGTATTTTTGTAGAGTTGCAGTACAGTGTGTACTCCCTTGCATTGTGTCATGTGAAATAGGTGTCCCTGTGTCTTAACTGGGGGTGACATCATACTTTCATACACAGAATCAATTCGACAGTGGTGGTAACACAGTTGCATCTATATACCCTGGACATCCCATTCAATTTCTCATATGCAATAGAATTATTTAACCATCAGTGAGACCCTTAGATTTTGCAAGGTGACAATGTGCCACACATGTCCGTACATTGTGAGCACTGACGTGTTAACAATTGACTGTGCACTAATTTCACATGTGTGACAAGTTCACTGCAGACCTATTTCTCTGTCCTTGCCAAGTCGACTCAGGTTGTAACGTGTAGCTATACTACTGAACATGTTCTAGTTCAGATGCCTAACTTGGTTGTGAGGTTGTCATTTAGAGTTTCAGAAGGTCCGCATGCCAGTACATCTGTTGTGTGTGTGTTAATTTGTTGCAATGCGTATTTGTAGGAAAGTGCACTTTCAATATTGTCCCATCAAGATGTGTTCTGAGCACAGTCCACTTGCTTACTGGTAGTGGGCTATGTGAGTGCAGGAGTGATGTGAGATATTGGTACATCCTCAATGATTGCATATGACCTTCATTGGAGTCATCATCATGCTATGTGTGTCATGGTGTTTGACCTGCAGCAAAAAACAATACACACCCCTTACACAGTACGTATTGGTTTGAAGGGTGTTGGATTGCGTGTTATTGATGTGATGTTGAAAGATTAATCTTCCAAATTGTACTGCCCGTTGGGGCCATGTCTTTGTCATTGTGTTTGTGAGGAAATGCCTCCTTGGCATGGTTACCCCTGACATTTTGCCTTAGCAGATGTCAAGTTATGACTTGAAAGTGTGCTGGGACCCTGCTAACCAGGCCCCAGCACCAGTGTTCTTTCCCTAAACTGTACCTTTGTCGCCACAATTGGCACAACCCTGGCACCCAGGTAAGTCCCTTGTAACTGGTACCCCTTGTACCAAGGTCCCTGATGCCAGGAAAGGTCTCTAAGGGCTGCAGCATGTCTTATGCCACCCTGGGGACCCCTCACTCAGCACATGCATACTGCTTGCCAGCTTGTGTGTGCTGGTGGGGAGAAAATGACTAAGTCGACATGGCACTCTCCTCAGAGTGCCATGCCAACCTCACACTGCCTATGGCATAGATACGTCACCTCTCTAGCAGGCCTTACAGCCCTAAGGCAGGGTGCACTATACCACCAGGTGAGGGCATAGGTGCATGAGCACTATGCCCCTACAGTGTCTAAGCAAAACCTTAGACATTGTAAGTGCAGGGTTGCCATAAGAGTATATGGTCTGGGAGTCTGTCATACACGAACTCCACAGCACCATAATGGCTACACTGAAAACTGGGAAGTTTGGTATCAAACTTCTCAGCACAATAAATGCACACTGATGCCAGTGTACATTTTATTGTGAAATACACCAAGAGGGCATCTTAGAGATGCCCCCTGAAACCATACCCGACTTCCAGTGTGGGCTGACTAGTTTTGACAGTCTGCCACACACCAGACATGTTGCTGGCCACATGGGGAGAGTGCCTTTGTCACTCTGTGGCCAGGAACAAAGCCTGTACTGGGTGGAGGTGCTTCTCACCTCCCCCTGCAGGAACTGTAACACCTGGTGGTGAGCCTCAAAGGCTCACCCACTTTGTTACAGCACCACAGGGCATCCCAGCTAGTGGAGATGCCTGCCCCTCCGGCCTCTGCCCCCACTTTTGGTGGCAAGGCTGGAGGAGATAATGAGAAAAACAAGGAGGAGTCACTCTCCAGTCAGGACAGCCCCTAAGGTGTCCTGAGCTGAGGTTACTCTTACTTTTAGAAATCCTCCATCTTGCAGATGGAGGAATCCCCCAATAGGATTAGGGATGTGCCCCTCTCCCCACAGGGAGGAGGCACATAGAGGGTGTAGCCACCCTCAGGGCCAGTAGCCATTGGCTACTGCCCTCCCAGACCTAAACACACCCCTAAATTGAGTATTTAGGGGTCCCAGAACCGAGGAAGATAGATTCCTGCAACCTAAGAAGAAGAAGGACTGCTGACCTGAAGCCCTGCAGAGAAGACGGAGACGACAACTGCTTTGGCCCCAGCCCTACCGGCCTGTCTCCACACTTCGAGAAAAACTGCAACAGCGACGCATCCCACAGGGTCCAGCGACCTCTGAAGCCTCAGAGGACTACCCTATATCTAAAAGGAACAAGAAGCTCCAGAGAACAGCGGCCCTGTTCCACAAACCTGCAACTTTGCAACCAAGTAGCAACTTTTAAAGACCACACGTTTCCCACCGGAAGCGTGAGACTTTCCACTCTGCACAGACGCCCCCGGCTCGACCTGCGGAAAACTCACTCTACAGGGAGGGCTCCCCGGTGACTGCGAGCCTGTGAGTAGCCAGAGTTGACCCCCCTGAGTCCCACAGCGACGCCTGCAGAGGAAATCCAGAGGCTCCCCCTGACCGCGACTGCCTGCTTCAAGGAACCCGACGCCTGGAAACCACACTGCACCCGCAGCCCCCAGGACCTGAAGGAACCGAACTCCAGTGCAGGAGCAACCCCCAGATGACCCTGTGCCTAGCCCAGGTGGTGGCTACCCCGAGGAGCCCCCCCCACCCTGTGCCTGCCTGCATCGTTGAAGAGACCCCCGGGCCTCCCCATGGATCTCTATTGAAAACCCGACACCTGTTTGCACTCTGCACCCGGCCGCCCCTGTGCCGTTGAGGGTGTACTTTCTGTGCCTGCTTGTGTCCCCCCGGTGCCCTACAAAACCCCCCTGGTCTGCCCTCCGAAGTCGCGGGTACTTACCTGCTGGCAGACTGGAACCGGGGCACCCCTATTTCCATTGAAGCCTATGTGTTTTGGGCACCACTTTGACCTCTGCACCTGACCGTCCCTGAGCTGCTGGTGTGGTACCTTTGGGGTTGCCTTGAACCCCCAATGGTGGGCTACCTTGGACTCAACTTTGAACCCTGTAAGTGTTTTACTTACCTATAAACTTAACAATTACTTACTTCCCCCAGGAACTGTTGATTTTTGCACTGTGTCCACTTTTAAAATAGCTTATTGCCATTTGTGCCAAAACTGTACATGCTACTGTGATAATTCAAAGTTCCTAAGATACCTGAGTGAAATACCTTTCATTTAAAGTATTGTTTGTAAATCTTGAACCTGTGGTTCTTAAAATAAACTAAGAAAATATATTTTTTCTATATAACATCTATTGGCCTGGAAATGTCTTTGAGTGTGTGTTCCTCCTTTATTGCCTGTGTGTGTACAACAAATGCTTAACAGTACCCTCTGATTAACCTACTGCTCGACCACACTACCACAAAATAGAGCATTAGAATTAGATCTTTTTTCCACTATCTTCCCTCTAAGGGGAACCCTTGGACTCTGTGCACACTATTTCTTACTTTGAAATACTATATACAGAGCCAACTTCCTACAGTGTTGTTTTAAATTGTCCCCTTGTGGCTCTGGAGTGGCATCTGTTGTTATTTGGAACTGTCATTTTGTCCCTAGGTGTGTATCCCATTGGGTGAGGATATCAAACATGCCTAGCGGTGTCACAACCTCAGTGTGTTCTTGTCCACATGTCGATGTCGTGGTGTATGTGTTGTGTGTCCTAGAAGGTTGCTGTGCAGTGTGTATATAACTGGGTTTCTGTACTTACCAACAAGTAGTCCATTTCCATATCGTCCATCCTGGAAGTGTTGATTGATGATGCAGTGACGGAAGATGAATGAATCATGTACACTCCCAGGATACTTTGCCATGATGTTGATGATCAAACCCCGGTGATTGACAATGGCCTGCACATTGATGGAGTGTGTGTGCTTCCTGTTGTGGTATAGATGTTCGGTTGCAGCAGGTTGCACAATCCGGGCATGTGTGCAGTCAATGGCACCAAGGACGTGTGGGAAGCCATTAATTTGGTAAAACCCCTGTTTTGTCTCCTGCTGCTTTGCCTGTGTGTTTGGGATGCTGATGTGGCGGGTGTGAGGGAGGTGATGGCATCCAGTACCTTGGGTAGGAAGGCGGAGAATGATGGATGTGAGATCCCAGCAACCAGGGTGCCAGTGGTTTGAAAGGAGCCACTTGGCAACATGTGGAGTACAGCTAGCAGCTTGTTTTCTGGTGGAATGGTGTGGGGTGTCTGCAACCTTGGTGCCAACTGTGGCTCAATGTTGCAAAGCAGCTGCTGAATGGCTTGCCAGTTAAGCCTGTACCTCTGAATGATGTCTTGTTGGCGGAGTCCCAGAAGGGTTGTCCTGGTGCGGAATATCCTCTCCTGCCTTCTGCGTTGCCTTTGGGGTCCCTGCTGGTGTTGTGGAAGCTGCTGTTGTTGTTCCTGTGCTCTGCGTCTGCGTGCATGCTAAAGCACCTCCATGTCTTCCTTTTGGAGCTCTGCTGTTGCTTCTGTGTGTTTTCATTAAGTACAGGTGTGTTTGACCCATTTTAACATGTGCCCTGACCCAGGTGTTATTTTTTTATGCGAATCGGGCTGTGCGTCATTTTCCGCCTCCGCCTCCTGGCCGTGCGTATTTTTTGCGGGGTAGCATAAATAAGGTGCACAGGAGTTTAAGTAATTTTTTGGATGGGAACGCCTACCTTGCATGTCATTAACGCAAGACGGTTTCCCGCATCCACAAAATGACGCACACTGCAGAATTTTGGCGTTCGCTGGCGTCAAAGTTTAAATATGGTGCACGGTTTGCTCCGATTGTACATCAAAATTGTTGACGCACATTCAGCGCAGACAGAGTATAAATATGCCCCTAAACGTCTGGGTGATTACAGGGTGTTGTGCTTCACTTGCACCCCGCACCATTTTCTTACACACAATGCCCTGCAAACCTCCAACTTAACTGGAAATCACACATTTTTCCCACATTTTTGTGATGGAACCTTCTGGAATCTGCAGGAATCCACAAAATTCCTACCACCCTCCATCGTCTCATCTATACCGATAAAAATTCTGCTGCACTTGTGAGCCTAAAAATGTTTTTTTTCTAACTGCACTTTTGGACCCGCTTTGGTTCCCCTTCCCTGTCACAGGCACTTGGCCCACCTACACAAGTGAGTTATCATTTTTACCAGGAGACTGAGGGAAATGTTGGTTGGTAGGACATTTGTACCGGTGCGGTGATCCCACTCAGAAATGTGGGAAAAATGTGATTGTTTAGCTAAATTTGAGGTTTGCTGAGGATTCTGGTAAGAAAACATAGGGGGATCAACGCAAGCCACACCTCCCTGGACTCTCTCGGGTATCTAGTTTCAGAAATGTCTGGGTTTTGTAGATTTCCCTAGATGGCTGCTGAGCTCAGGACCAAAAATGCAGGTGCACCCTCCCCCGCAAAAACAGGTATTTTTATATTTGATAATTTTGATGTGTCCAGATAGTGTTTTGGGGCATTTCCTTTCTCGAGCACTAGGCCTACCCACACAAGTGAGGTACCATTTTTATCAGAAGACTTGGGGGAACGCTGGGTGGAAGGAAATTTTTGGCTCCTCTCAGATTCCAGAACTTTCTGTCACCGAAATGAGAGGAAAAAGTGTTTCTTTGGCCAAATTGTGAAGTTTGCAAAGGATTCTGGGTAACAGAACCTGGTGAGAGCCCCACAAGTCACCCTGTTTTAGATTCCCCTAGGTGCCTAGTTTTCAAAAATGCGCAGATTTGTAGGTTTCCCTAGGTGCCGGCTGAGCTAGAGGCCAAAATCCACAGCTAGGCACTTTGCAAGAAAACAGGTCTGTTTTCTTTGGGAAAATGTGATGTGTCCAGGTTGTGTTTTGGGGCATTTCCTGTTGTGGACGCTAGGCCTACTCACACAAGTGAGGTACCATTTTTATTGGGAGACTTGGGGGAATGCTGAGTTAAAGGAAATTTGTGGCTCCTCTCAGATTCCAGAACTTTCTGTCATCAAAATGTGAGGAAAAGTGTTTTTGTGGCCAAATTTTGAGGTTTGCAAAGGATTCTGGGTAACAAAACCTGGTGAAAGCCCCACAAGTCACCCCATCATGGATTCCCCTAGGTGTCTAGTTTTCGAAAATTCATGGGTTTGGTATGTTTCTGCAGGTGCCGGCTGAGCTAGAGGCCAAAATCTACAACGAGGCACTTTGCAAAAAACAGTTCTGTTTTCTTCGGGAAAATGTGATGTGTCCAGGTTGTGTTTTGGGGCATTTGCTGTCGTGGACGCTAGGCCTACTCACACAAGAGAGGTACCATTTTTATTGGGAGACATGGGGGAATGCTAAGTAAATGGAAATTTGTGGCTCCTCTCAGATTCCAGAACTTTCTGTCACCGAAATGAGAGGAAAAAGTGTTTTTTTGGCCGAATTTTGAGGTTTGCAAAGGATTCTGGGTAACAGAACCTGGTGAAAGCCCCACAAGTCAGCCCATCTGGGATTCCCCTAGGTGTTTAGTTTTAAAAAATGTGCAGCTTTGGTAGGTTTCCCTAGGTGCCGGCTGAGCTAGAGGCCAAAATCCACAGCTAGGCACTTTGCAAAAAACAGCTCTTTTTTCTTTAGGAAAATTTGATGTGTCCATGTGGTGTTTTGGGGCATTTCCTGTTGCCGGCGCTAGGCCTACTCACAGAAGTGAGGTACCATTTTTATCAGGAAACTTGGGGGAATGCAGGGTGAAAGGAAATGTGTGGCTCCTCTCAGATTCCAAAACTTTGTGTCACCGAAATGAGAGGAAAAAGTGTTTTTTTCGGCCATATTTTGAGGTTTGCAAAGGATTCTGGGTAAGAGAACCTGGTGAAAGCCCCACAAGTCCACCCCATCTTTGATTCCCCTAGGTGTCTAGTTTTAAAAAATGTGCAGGTTTGGTAGGATTCCCTAGATGCCGGCTGAGCTAGAGGCCAAAATCCACAGCGATACACTTCGCAAAAAACAGCTCTGTTTTCTTTGGGAATATGTGATGTGTCCATGTTGAGTTTTGGGGCATTTGCTTTTTGCCAGTGCTAGAGCTACCCACACAGGTGAGGTACAAGTTTTATCAGCAGACTTAGGGGAATGCTGGGTGGAAGGGAATTTTTGGCTGCTCTCAGTTTCCAGAACTTTCTGTCACCGAAATGTGAGGAAAAAGTGTTTTTTTGGCCAAATTTTCAGGTTTGCAAAGGATTCTGGGTAGCAGAACCTGGTGAAAGCCCCACAAGTCACCCCATCTTGGATTTCCCTAGGTGTCTATTTTTAAAAAATGTGCAGGTTTGGTAGGATTCCCTAGGTGCCGGCTGAGCTAGAGGCCAAAATCCACAGCTAGGCAGTTTGCAAAAACAGCTCTGTTTTCTTTTGGAAAATGTGATGTGTCCATGTGGTGTTTTTGGGCATTTCCTGTTGCAGGCGCTAGGCCTACTCACTCAAGTGAGGTACCATATTTATCAGGAGACTTGGGGGAACGCTGGGTGGAAGGAAATTTGCGGCTCCTCCCAGATTCCAGAACTTTCTGTCACCAAAATGTGAGGAAAAAGTGTTTTTGTGGCCAAATGTTGAGGTTTGCAAAGAATTCTGGGTAACAGAACCTGGTGAAAGCCCCACAAGTCACCACATCATGGATTCCCCTAGGTGACTAGTTTTAAAAAATGTGCAGGTTTTGTAGGTTTCCCTGGGTGCCGGCTGCTCTAGAGGCGAAAATCCACAGCTAGGCACTTTGCAAAAAACAGGTCTGTTTTCTTTGGGAAAATGTGATGTGTCCAGGTTGTGTTTTGAGGCATTTCCTGTCGCAGGCACTAGGCCTACCCACACAAGTGAGGTGCCATTTTTATCAGGAAACTTGGGGAAATGCTGGGTGGCAGGGAATTTTTGGCTGCTCTCATGTTCCAGAACTTTCTGTCACCGAAATGTGAAGAAAATGTGTTTTTTTTGGGCAAATTTGGAGGTTTGCAAAGGATTCTGGGTAGCAGAACCTGGTGAAAGCCCCACAAGTCACTCCATCTTGGATTTCCCTAAGTGTCGAGTTTTCAAAAATGCGTAGGTTTGATAGGATTCCATAGGTTCTGGCTGAGCTAGAGGCCAAAATTCACAGCTAGGCACTTTGCAAAAAACAGCTCTGTTTTCTTTAGGAAAATGTGATGTGTCCATGTGGTGTTTTGGGGCATTTGCCATTGTGGGCGCTAGGCTTACCCACACAAGTGAGGTACCATTTTTATCAGGAGACTTGTGGGAACGCTGGGTGTAAGGTAATTTGTGGCTTCTCTCTGATTCCAGAACTTTCTGTCACCGAAATTAGAGGAACAAGTGTTTTTTTGGCCAAATTTGGAGGTTTGCAAAGGATTCTGGGTAGCAGACCACACGTCACTCCATCTTGGATCTCCCTAGGTGTCTAGCTTAAAAAAATGCGCAGGTTTGATAGGTTTCCCTAGGTTCCGGCTGAGCTAGAGGCCAAAATCCACAGCTAGCCACTTTGCAAAAAACAGCTCTGTTTTCTTTGGGAAAATGGGATGTGTCCATGTGGTGTTTTGGGGCATTTGCCGTTGTGGGCGCTAGGCCTACCCACACAAGTGAGGTACCATTTTTTTCAGGAAAGTTAGGGGAATGCTGGGTGGGAGGAAATGTGTGGCTCCTCTCAGATTCCAGAACTTTCTGTCACCGAAATGTGAGGAAAAAGTGTTTTTTTGGCCATATTTTGAGGTTTGCAAAGAATTCTGGGCAAGAGAACCCGGTGAAAGCCCCACAAGTCACCCCATCTTGGATTCCCCTAGATGTCTAGTTTTAATTTTTTTTACAGGTTTGATAGGTTTCCCTAGGTTCCGGCTGAGCTAGAGGCAAAAATCCACAGCTAGCCACTTTGCAAAAAACAGCTCTGTTTTCTTTGGGAAAATGGGATGTGTCCATGTGGTGTTTTGGGGAATTTGCTGCTGCGGGCGCTAGGCCTACCCACACAAGTGAGGTACCATTTTTATCAGGAAAGTTGGGGGAATGCTGGGTGGAAGGAAATGTGTGGCTCCTCCCAGATTCCAGAACTTTCTGTCACCGAAATGTGAGGAATAAGTGTTTTTTTGGCCATATTTTGAGGTTTGCAAAGGATTCTGGGCAAGAGAACCCGGTGAAAGCCACACAAGTCACCCCATCTTGGATTCCCCTAGATGTCTAGTTTTAATTTTTTTTACAGGTTTGATAGGTTTCCTTAGGTTCCGGCTGAGCTAGAGGCCAAAATCCACAGCTAGCCACTTTGCAAAAAACAGCTCTGTTTTCTTTGGGAAAATGGGATGTGTCCAGGTTGTGTTTTGAGGCATTTCCTGTTGCGGGCGCTAGGTTCACCCACACAAGTGAGGTACCATTTTTATTGGGAGACTTGGGGGAAGGCTGAGTAGAAGGAAATTTGTGGCTCCTCTCAGATTCCAGAATTTTCTTTCACCGAATTGTAAGGAAAAATTGTTTTTTGGGCCAAATGTTGGGGTTTGAAAAGGATTCTGGGTAACAGACTTGGAGGAACACAGAGCAGCAAAACAAGTGTTATTATCCCTTGTCTTTCTCTACATTTTTTCCTTCCAAATATAAGACAGTGTTTAAAAAAGACTCCTATTTGAGAAATGCCCTGTAATTCTCATGCTATTATGGGCACCCCGGAATTCAGAGATGTGCAAATAACCACTGCTTCTCAAAACCTTTTCTTGTGCTCATTTTGGAAATACAAAGGTTTTCTTGATACCTATTTTTCACTCTTTATAGTTCAGCAAATGAATTGCTGTATACCGGAATAGAATGAAAACCCACTGTAAGGTGGAGCTCATTTATTGGTTTAGGTTCCTAGGGTTCTTGATGAACCTACAAGCCCTATATATCCCCGCAACCAGAAGAGTCCAGCAGACCTAACGGTATATTGCTTTAAAAAATTTGACATTGCGGGTAAAAGTTACAGAGTAAAACGTGGAGAAAAATGGCAGTTTTTTCACCTCAATTTCAATGTTTTTATTTCAGCTGGTATTTTCTGTAGGAAACCCTTGTAGGATCTACACAAATTACCCCTCGCTGAATTCAGAATTTTGTCTACTGGTTAGAAATGTTTAGCATTCTGGGTTACAGAATCGGTTTCACACCCATTTCGGTCACTAAATGGAAGAAGGCTGAAAGCACAAAAAACAGTAAAAATGGGGTATGTCCCAGTAAAATGCCAAAATTGTGTTGAAAAATTGGGTTTTCTGATTCAAGTTTGCCTGTTCCTGAAAGCTGGGAAGATGGTGACTTTAGCAGCACAAACCCTTTGTTGATGCCATTTTCAGGGGAAAAAACACAAGCCTTCTTCTGCAGCCCTTTTTCCCATTTGTGTTTAAAAAAACAAATGTTTCGCTGTATTTTGGCTAATTTCTTCATCTCCTTCAGGGGAACCCACAAAGTCTGGGTACCTCTTGAATCCCTAGGATGTTGGAAAAAAAGGACACCAATTTGGCGTGGGTAGCTAATGTGGACAAAAAGTTATGAGAGCCTAAGCAGGAACTGCCCCAAACAGCCAAAAAATGGCTTGGCATCTGAGGGGGGAAAGTCCTGGCAGTGAAGGGGTTAAAGAGATGTGCATATTCTTTATTTAGTATGTATTACTGTTGTCTGTAACAAAGACTAGGAAGACTCCACTAATAGGATTTAAGGCAAAGAATTGAGAATTTGGTATTACTTTGTTCAGCCTGGTTTTCAAATCCTTGACAAATTTTAAGAGAAACAAGGTGTGCATTCAAAAGGCCCATGCTACAGTTTTACATGACTGAAGACATGCACCCCTTTCCTTACTCCTTTATAATCTATTATGCTAATGTGCCAAATATTTCATTTTCAAGGCACAGTGAGCCAGGCTCCTATCTCTCCTTGTAATTTCACTTGCATTTCACACTGCAATTCAAACCTGCCCTGCACTACCTCTCTAGCCTGGTTCAATGCTGCTTTCTTTTTCCCGAGGCAAATTCTAGCAAGAGAGATTTTAAAATGCCTCCATATGATCAATTTGATACATTTTCCAATTCTCAGCTTGGCCTAGACTTTCTTCACATTATGTTCATGATGAATGCTTATGCAGTCCTGGCCTAGGAGCACCTAAAACTGAACAATTAATTTCCAATATATGCTGTACATGGTTGCTGAACTTAATGTTATGTTCCTGATGTTTAGGGTAGGAAGCTTGATTACCTAGTGGCACAAATTATCCTATCACCATACAAAACTAGCTCCTAGTCAGGCAAACACTGTTACTCTAAGACAGCCATGTCTCCCCCTTAGCAGCTGGGGCCCAAAATAGAAGACAACTTTGGAAAATATGTGCTAGAGATCTGCGGTGCCAACACACCTGAATTAGGAAATCCTGCAGTAAAGCTCTCAAACCAATTTACCATTTAAAATTAACAATGTAGCGGGCATGGCAACAATGGTGGAGTGATAGGACACACCTGCCAAACCTCCATCCAAACAGGCCTGAAGTAAGCATGAATTCTCCCCAGAAAAGATCTGAAAATAGAACTAGACCAAAATGTCACACTCCCATGCCAGTCAGGGTCATGCTTGAAGCTGGATCATAACTCCGTGACTGGCATCAGAAACAAAAAAGCAGAGCTCCGACACTTTGACCCTGGTTGGTCTGCTGGGAGACGAGTTGTACTGCACAAGAGGTAGATAGAGATGGCTAGAATCAGTGCTTCAGGGGCTGCTGGTCCCGCCGCTGCTGAGTGACATTGTGGGGGTTGGTGGAGTTGGGAAACCTGGAGCCACAACTGCAACACAACTCCTCACCATGCCACACCACGAAATGTAGCCTGGAGGTGAGTAGCTGGCCACCCTTACCAAATAAGGCATGGTGTGATTGTGGAGGCCCAGAGCTTTGAACCGTGCAAGAGAGGACCCCGGTGATGAAGGGTCTGCCTAACCCAAGTCTTCCAAGATAATATTGAGCACCCGTTCACTGTCGCCTGACACTGCAGGCAATGAATGTCTGGAAATGCTGAGAGCACTTGGGGAAGGGAGGAGGCTCAAAGTATGGAGGGAGCCTCTCCTTTGCATGGACTACACAGCATAACTTAGCACCTAACATAACTGAATCACTGTCTCTGGTTGCTGCCCAACGTGACATAAAAAGCCCTGGAGACACCTAGCCGTGAGTACAGACACCAAGCAGGAGGGGGTGGGCCCTGTGGTGCACCATCGTCTGGCACACCACCTGAGAAGATCTATCCCCCGAGCATGGCATCAAGTAAAGGGAGGAAGGAAGCAACCATCAATGGCATGCTCTCAAAGTTCCAAGGTGCCAAACAGGACATCATCACACCGAGAGCACCCTTGTCCTCAGGTTGGGATGCCCATGAGAGTCGGTCAATGGACAAAGCGGAATCCCCACTGACCAGAGCAATTGTAGAGGACCTATTCTGGGGCTTTAGAGAGCACTCTTGCTCTGCAAAGGAGGAACTAAGATAAGACATCCAGTTGTTGATGCATGACATGAGTGAAACTGGGGACAGGGTCTACATATTGGAGGGATAGAACAATGACAAAGAAGAGGAAGCGGACAGCACACGGAGGACGACAGGCCCATACACAAGACAGTGAAATCTGCTCCTGGAGACCGAATATCAGTATTAAGGGAGCACCCAAGTCAGACCATTGAAATGATCTCGAGGTCCACGTGAAAAGGTTTGTTAAGCAGATACTCCCTAACCCTGTGTACAAAAATATCCTTATTGACCATAAATACTGAGAGCGTGATTTAGAACTCGGTGGACGGAGTTACTCCAGTGACAGATATCCCGTCCACCAAAACCTAAATCCTATAGTATAGAATGGGATTTAGATTTCAATGGATAAAATATCCATCACTATTGTGGTGGAGTAACCCGTCCACTCAGTTCTAAATCAGGCCCTTAGTCCTCTATCGCACCACCTAGATGAACCAAACCTTTGATATTGTGACAGGCCTCAACTACTTTCACCAAATGGAGTCCTTCATGGAAGCTGTGAGAAACAATTGAATTTGAGTGTCATATGTTAAAACTGTTCCAAAATTTGTTGATGTGCACCAAGTCACACAATTCTCAAAAACCAAGAATGTCCACTACCAATTGGGATATCCGTTTAGACTGAGCTTCACATGTGAGGGCACCCTCTACCTGCAGAGATCCTTGTCTAAAGATTGGCTGTATCCTGGATCTGGAAGACCTCCAGAACCAGACTTTGTCTACTACACAGTCCTGTCCTGCATCTCCTGAATGCTAGAAAAGGGTGCAGACAGCAAAAAAGCTCTCAAACACCCGGGAGATGCTATAGCACCTGAACGACAAGCAATACTAGCCACGATAACAACTGGCGGTGAGTAATAGACCAACCAAGAGTGATGAGAGTCAAGGTTTCCCATGTGAGTATGGTGGAGTCACAAAAGAGGAAAGCTTACAACAATGGTTGCAGGCTGAAGTGAAGGAGAGAGGACATTGTCACTACACATGACTAGAAGACAAGCAATTACATACAGGGGTGGGAGGAATACAACCTTGGAATGTTGACCCTATGGTATCCAAGTTGGGAGTGGGGCACAAATGGTTTTCTGTCAACTGATGACCATTTTGTGTATTGTGGGGGGAAATAGGACTGGAGTATTGCCGGTGACCTTCCCAGCCTGTTGCACACCTTGGTGTGCACCATTAGCAAGGAGGGTGGGAGGCAGGGACAAGAAGAGGCCCACAGTACAGAAGCACCCACATGCCACCAGTCCAAAACCCCAACAATCATGAGTGCTCTCAAGATACTGAGTTTTAACATCCATGACCTTGAAGCTCCGGTCACGCACGGGTGATGATGCCATTTAGCAGAGACTTGGGCAGTCATATATGCCTCCTACAGGAAACTCACTTACTAGCCAAGCGCTGGCACAGAATGCACATAAAATAGTTACCCCAGCAATACTTCTCCTCTGATCCGAAAAAAGAAGGAGAGAATAACATGCCTTTTGGCACATACATGTGGGGGAGTGTGAAAACTGTAGTCAAAGACTTTAGCAGGAGGTCACTAGCTTTCAGCTTATGCCTGGGAGAACACGCATTTAGGGTGTCCTCTTTTTATGCTCCAATCACTAACCAAGAACAATTCTTGAGAACATACATTTTACAATTGATGGACCAGGAGATAGTCATTGGGGGGACTTTAACCTCATAATGAGCAATGAAATGGACAGATCTACTGAAAAAGAGAGAGAGGTGGGGGAGATTTCGTCTGAGGGACGAGCCTGGCTTCAGGAGATTTGATTGTTTGACTGATGGTGACATGTGCACTCTCAGGAATACAACTATACACACTACTCATCAGCACACAAAACCTACACATGACTTCACCACCTTCTGGGGTAATCAGCGGAATTAAATGTTCTGAATGTGGCCAAGACTGGGAACACTCAGCTGGACGACCGGGCCCAAAGATTAGAAGGGCCACACAAAAAATGGGCCGTCCACGACATGGTGCGCTCTGCAGGCAGCACGATCCCAGATGAAAATATTAGACACGGACAGGGCAGAATACACACTACTTAGATGAAAGCAGAGATACTGCAAAATGGAGAACACAACTGGCAGGATCCTTGCATGTAAATTGAGAGCATGGATGGCAAAGAATCACATATTCTCCATCAACTTGGAGATTGGAGCACCACACATCACAGCTGATGAAACTGAACTGCTTTCTGCACCTCTATATATGGCACTGGAACCTCAAAAATCATACACAGCGACACTGCTGGATTACATCATCCTTTTGGAACTTCCAGATGTCCTGGACCATGCCTTGATAAACCTATTGAGGTAGAGTAAATTATCTCAGCTATCTCAATACTCAAGCTCTAAAAATTCCTAGGTACTGTTGGAATCTTGGGACTGTTTTATAAAACATTCTTTAGAGAACTGTAGCCGATCCTCTCAAGAATACTTAATACAATAGGGCAATGGTTCTCAACCTGTGGTCTAGGGAGCCCTGGGGGTCAACAAAGCCTATTCATGGGGTCTACGCCTGCTTAGAAAATTCAATAATATTTACAGATTAATAAGGGGCACATTTAAAAAAGTTTCTATAAATGTGAAGGATTTGAAAACTGGAGGCAAAACATTGGGTTAGTGTCCTCATTTTGATTTGTACAAGCAATGCAACTGCATCAAACAGAATGTAGTATGGACGACTGGTGCCCTCAATTGAATTTAGAAAAAGTCCAACCTTGCAATTAAAATTTTGCTTTTTTTATATTTGTTTATGAATTAAGTAAATTAATAAATATTGTGTGTATTTGTTTGATAAATGCTTGTTTCTGTATTTGTGTGTATTGTTTTGTGGTTCAAATCATTGAAAATGCTTAGGTTGGGGTATCCAGTTTCAAATATTGACTCAGTGGGTGTCTCTGGATTCCAATAGTGATTCACAGGGGGACCCTGGGTTCGAGTAATGATTAAGTGGGGGTCCAGAAGAGTTAAAAGGTTGAGAACCACTGCAGTAGGGTCCACCCTCGTGGCCACTACTACAGTGCAGGAGGCACTCATCACAATCCTGCCCAAACCAGGGAAAGACCCAAAGTTATGCTACTCTTCCTGCCTGATATCCTTGCTTTATATTGATGCTAAACTACTAACAGGCATCCCATTTCACCAATTGAAGGGCATATGGGATTTCTAGCGGAGCAAGATAAATCGGGGTTCATACCATGCCAGACTTGTGTTGATAATACCAAATGGCCATTATATTTTATCGATGAAGACAGAAGGGCAGGCAAACGGGCAGTATCAGAAATTGGGTTGTTGGTTGACTGGAGTGTGAGCCTTAATTAAACAGCAACCACAATCCTAGTCAGGGTAAGTGTCAGGCACCCCAAATTAAAAACTTAGAGGCAGTGTGTAAAGTATTTGTGCAACACTTAAAATAGTAAAACAGTGAAAACACCACACCAAAAGACCCCACACCATGTTGGAAATATAGAACTTAATTTATTAAATGAAACAAAACAATAAAAAGCCAATAAGTAGATCTTGAGTTATTCATTTTTAAAGGATAAACTGTAAAATAGCGCAGAAGCAAGAAGCGCCTACTGGGCATATCTGGTAGCGCTGGGCCGGGAAAAAGTCAATAGTTTAGGCCATTAACAACACACAAAAGGAGAGCACTGGTAGTGTTGCTACCCCACACCGCCTCACAAAGGAACTATATCATCACTAAAGGTGTGGGGTAGTAGGAACTGAGGGTGGGCCTGGATCGATTCCCTCAGTATACTGTGTTAGAATCGCGTTAGATTCTGAAGTAGGGAAGTCAAGGTGGGAAAATGTCCAAGTAAGGGGGTGCTATGTAGTACTACAGGTGGAAGGGGGAGTTCCCTTACGGACTAGGTGGTCTCACACACATAATAGTGTCTTGCTTCATCATTTGACCACCTAGCCCCACCCAAGTAAGATGATACTACTTGGGCGGACTCAACCTCTTGGTTAAAAGAACCAGAGGGAGTGCTGAAATTAGGCTTACTGGATAATTACAGAGATCCAGATGGGGTGAAAAATAAAATTGCCAAGCAAGTCACCGATTTCTACTGCTAGTTTTAATGGGGGTGTATGCTGGTAAGGTTAAGAACATGGGGGAACAGGAGGCTCGTTAGAGGATAATGGGGGTCATTCTGACCTCAGCGGTAAAAGTCGCATACCGCCGGCCAGAAGACCGCCATAACACCGCCGCGGCCGCGGTAAACCGCCACAGTCATTCTGACCCGCAACTGGCAAACCGCCAAAAACCCGACATCTACAAAAGTCCGCCACACCAAAGGTCAGCGGGAAACTGGCGATGACCAAACCTCCACCGTCACGCCAACAGAAATACACCCATACCATTCCAACCCACAAATCCCTGCAGCGGTCTTTCAACCGCGGTATTCCATTGGCGGTACACACCGCCGCGGTCAAAATACACACACCTTTACAAAACACTACCACATTGGATAATTCAAAATACACACACCTGAGACACATACACACACCACTCCCACACACCCAATTAAATATAAAACACACACCCACATCACCCACAAACCCCTACGACCACAATTGCGAGTGAAGGACAGAGAGAGAGAGCACAGCATAGAGTACACCATCACACAGAGGCAAATCACAACATCACCCACACAATTTCCACGCACAAAACACCATACACCACCACACTCACCACACTCTACAACACATACACCACCCCTCCCCTCATCCACACCACCCCATGGCACCCCAAAGACACCCCAGGTTCTCAGACGCAGAACTCAGGGTCATGGTGGAGGAAATAGTTCGTGTAGAGCCCCAGCTCTTCGGGGCACAGGTGCAGCACACCACCATTGCCAGGAAGATGGAGCTATGGCAAAGAATAGTGGACAGGGTCAATGCTGTGGGACAGCATCCACGCAATCGGGACGACATCAGGAAGCGGTGGAACGACCTACAGGGGAAGGTGCGTTCCATGGTATCAAGGCACAACATCGCGGTGCAGAAGACTGGCGGCGGACCCCCACCTACTCCCCCAGAATTCACAGCATGGGAGGAGGAAGTCTTGCACATCCTGCATCCTGAGGGCCTCGCAGGAGTAGGCGGAGGAATGGACTCTGGTAAGTCAAATCTTCACTACTTCATTCCCCCACCCCACCTGCATGCCAAATCATACCCCCACCCTCACCCCCACCCCCATCACACCAACTCCTTGCAAATGGCTCACCATCACATCCCACCCATCCCAAAACCTAGCCCTGCTTGCGTCCCCAAAGCATGGACACCCATCCCCAAAGCATGCCCACTGCTCACACCCATCACCCCCACAAGCCACCATCACAAAAGCCCCCACAAGGGAATGCCAGCACTGGGGGACACGGCCACCCACCCATTACACGAAATGCCACACACAGAAGCAATAACCATACTCTTATACCCCTGCAGGACCCGAACGCCACCACACCGCCACGGAGGGTCCAGACATGTCCATCCCACCCCCAGAAGAGGCCCCCAGTGATGACAGCAGCTCTGTCTCCCTGGACCCTGATGACCAGCCCGGCCCATCGGGGACCTCGGGACAGTCGGTTCCCCACAGACAGCCACAGGCTACACCAGACCTAACCTAATCTGGGAACACCAGCACAGCTCCCACCCAGCGGGCCCATGCCTCTGTCCCCAGGACACGTCAATCAGCGGTGTGTCCACCACTACAGGGCACCCAGGTTGACCCACCACCCCAACAACAACAGGGACATGGGTGCAGTGGTAGTGGGCACACCGTCCAGGGGACAGAGGCCCAGGGAAACAGGGGAACTGGGAGGGCTGCTGTGCGACAGGGGGGGGACAGGCCCAGGGAACCGACTCTCCAAGAGGCCCTCTCCTCCATCATGGGAGCATGCCACCACTCCCAGGAGACGATGGCTACGGTACTGGCCAGGTTCCAGGAGACCCAGGTCATGCAGGAGCAACAGTACATGGGGTTCAGAGAGGAACTGAGGAACATTAGTTCCGCAATGGGGACCATCGTCGTGGCCCTAACCCAGATAGTCACCACATTGCGGGACCATGTGGCACCACAAAGGGCCCCTGTCACTAGCCTGGACCAGGAACAGCCTACCACCTCCGCCGGCGCTAGTGGACAGGAGGCCCCCACACAACGACGGGCCACCAGAACCCCACCTCCTGCAGAAGAAGAACCACCCCGCAAGCGGAACCTGAGATCTCACAAGAAGACAGAGTAGGATTGCAAGACCCCCACCAGCAAACGATACCCCCTGATGTCATCCCACTGTCCCACATTGTCACCCTGTCCAACCTTGAACTGCCCCTACTCCATCCTTCCACAGGCATATGGACAATGCACCTGTGCGACTGAGAACTGGACTCTGCCATGGACATTACTCCACCATCACCCATCCCCGTTTTACAATCATGTTCCTTAAATTTAGTCACTTCTTGCACAAAAGAAATCTGGAGTCTGCTTGTATTTTGAACAAATGTATTAGACATAACGGTGCCAAAATGTTCAGTTACATTGTGATGACAACATACCACTGTCACACAGCTGTAGTCCATGGGCAAACAATGCAGAGGTCACGCAGTGGGGCCAACAGCTCTGAAAACGGAAGGGAAAGTCACAACTCAGTTAACAGGAACTGGGGGGGAACTCAGACAGTAGAGAGGCAGGAATCTTTAAGGAAATGTAAAATGGCGTGGTTGATTCGTACCTGTGTGCTACTGAAAATACTGTTGTATCACTGTGTCCCTGTTGTCTGTGTCGTCCCCGTCGTCTTCCTCCTCTTCACTCTCCACAGGCTCCACAGCTGCTACAACACCACCATCTGGCCATCCTCCTGCAGGAAAGGCACCTGGCGTCGCAAAGCCAAGTTGTGAAGCATACAGCAGGCCACGATGATATGGCACACCTTCTTTGGTGAGTACATTAGGGATCCACCTGTCATATGCAGACACCTAAACCTGGCCTTCAGGAGGCCGAAGGTTCTTTCTATAACCCTCCTAGTTCGCCCATGGGCCTCATTGTAGCGTTCCTCTGCCCTTGTCCTGGGATTCCTCACTGGGGTAATTAGCCACGACAGGTTGGGGTAACCAGAGTCACCTATTAGCCACACACGGTGTTTCTGTAGCTGTTCCATCACATAAGGGATGCTGCTATTTCGCATGATGTACGCGTCATGCACTGATCCAGGGAACTTGGCATTTACATGGGAGACGTACTGGTCAGCCAAACAGACCACCTGGACATTCATCGAATGATAACTTTTTCTGTTCCTGTACACCTGCTCACTTCCACTGGGCGGAACCAAAGCCACATGGGTCCATTCAATGGCACCAATGATGTTGGGGATATGTCCAAGGGCATAGAAATCACCCTTCACTGTAGCCAAATCCTCCACCTCAGGGAAAACAATGTAGCTCTGCATGTATTTCATCAGGGCAGACAACACTCTGGACAAAACCTTAGAAAACATAGGCTGAGACATCCCTGATGATATGGCCACTGTTGTTTGTAATGATCCACTTGCCAAAAGTACTGACAGAACCTGCACTAGAGGGGGAATCCCTGTGGGTTGGCGAATGGGGGACATCAGGTCTGGCTCCAGGTGGGCACACAGTTCCTGTATAGTGGCTCGGTCAAGTCTGTATGTCAGTATGACATGTCGTTCTTCCATTGTCGACAGGTCCACCAGCGGTCTGTACACGTGAGGATTCCTCCATCTCCTCTCAAGTCCCAGCGGACGGTGCCTAGGAAGGACAACATGGAGCACAGAGTCAAGCAACCCACAGGTACGTAACCACAGCTTGCACAAAACACGATTCACTATGCATTGAATGGCTTGTATGAGTGGCAATGCAAGGCCTAGGCCTGTGTGACGCAGTACAAATTAAGCCATGTGGGCCCTTGAAATGGCGGCTGCCTGACCTGTGAAGTGTGACAATGGGATGTGAGGTCAATGCGCTGGCGTGGCACACCGTGGCGGTAGGCGGTCGAAGACCACGGCGCAAAGCAGCATTGGTTAACATTGAACCCTATGGGTCTCAGGAGCCAATGACGATGTGCGCCGGCGGTCGCGGTACGCATCGCTGCGGTACGCACCGCCGCGGGCGTGACCGCCATTTTCTAACTGCTTAATCACTCGAGACCTGATCATCCACAGGAGAGGACCTATACTGCAAGTGCTGCTGTAACCTCGGTCTGGGAGATACAATGGCTGCTGCGACTGGGGAAAGGGCCCCTGCCTTCACATCTGAGGAATTGGAGAAACTTGTGGATGGGGTCCTCCCCCAGTATGCGCTACTCTACGGTCCTCCAGTCCAACAGGTAAGTATACAGGGAGCACGTAGTATGGGCTATGCCTGTGTTGAGTGGGGTGGATGTAAGATGATGGGGAGGGGTGCGAATGGGGAGTGCAACGCACGACAGATGAGAGCATGTGGCACATGGCAAGGTTGGGAAGGGGGGGCCACTCACATCGACCATGCAGGAAAGTGATGATATTTCTTGTTCCACCCTGTCCATGTCACATAGGTCAGTGCCCATCAGAAGATCGACATTTGGCGTGCCATCGCCAAGGACGTCCGGGCCCTGGGGGTCCACAACAGACGGGGCACCCACTGCCGCAAGAGGTGGGAGGACATCCGCCGCGGGAGCAGAAAGACCGCCGAGGCTCTGCTGGGGATGGCCTCCCAACCTAGGAGGGGTGCCACACGGCAATTGACCCCCCTGATGTCCCGGATCCTGGCGGTGGCCTACCCCGATTTGGATGGGCACGTGAGGACATCACAGCAGACACAAGGGGGTGAGTATCAGCACATTCTGCTATATTAGCGCACAGTGGAGGTGTCTGGGTGGGGGAGGAGGGCTGTGGCTATCTCTAGGCCAGGGCGGTTTCTGTAGGCTAGGCCCCTCCGTTAGGCATGGCCCTGTGCCCCGCCCCCCACCTCTGTAGGGTGCTAAGTACAGATATCCATGGTCCGGCCTCACCTATGTGTGCATTTGTCGTCCATTGACTTGTAGGCCAAGTCACAATAATTGAGTAGTGTACCCCGAGTGCGCGGCGTAGTGCAGGGGGCTTCTGTGTCTGTCCTCTCCGCCAACGGTGCTGCCAATGCATGCACTCAACATGTCTTTCTTTCTTCTCCCCCCCCTTTTTTTGGTTTTCCTGTTCATGTGTGCATTAGAATCATCAGGCGGAGGAGAAGTGGCATCGGCGCACGAGGGAGCTGCATCTCACATGGCCCCGGAGGGCCATGCAACCGACTCAGAGTACACCAGTGAGACGGAGGGCGAGGGGGGCTCCACAACGGGGACCCGTGGAGACGTCAGCGACACCGACATGTCCTCGGAAGGGAGCTCCCTTGTGGTGGCGGCACCACCCGTGCCCACCACAACAACAGGTACAGCCGCCACCCAGCGCACCAGCCCCGCCCTCCCAGCAGCCCCTCAGCGTTCGCCCCGTGCCCGTTCGGCCAGGAAGCCGGGCATCTCCTTCGCCCCTGGCACCTCAGGTCCTGCCCCAGTCACCCCTGCTGCCCTCAGTGCGGAGATCATTGACCTCCTGAGGACGCTCATTGTTGGGCAGTCTACCCTTTTGAATGCCATCCAGGGGGTAGAAAGGGAGGTGCATCGGAGCAATGCATACCTGGAGGGCATTCATTCGGGTCAGGCTGCCCATCAGCGATCGTTCAACGCTCTGGCCTCAGCACTGACCGCAGCAATTGTCCCTGTGTCTAGCCTCCCCCCTCCAACTTCCTCAACCCAGTCCCACTCCCCTGTTCCTCTGCCTATCCCAGACACACCTACAGACCAGCCTGCACACACCTCAACACCCAAGGGCAGCTCATCCAGACATAAGCACCACAGATCACACAAGCATTCACCCAAGCAACATCCACATGCAGACATGCCAACAGCCACTGCCTCCTCTGTGTCCCCCTCCTCCTCGTCTCCCTCCTCCCTCCCTGTGACGTCTCCACTCACACCTGCATGCACACCACCATCAGCCAGTACGTCCATCACCACCACACCCACAAGAACAGTCCGCACACGTGCAGTCACCACCCCCACTGCCATTTACACGTTCCCAGTGTCCTCTCCCACTGTGTCTGTCACCCCCTCTTCCAAACCACAGAAACGCAGGCAGTCACCCACCCAACAGCCATCCACCTCACGACAGCCTCCAGCACAAGCACCTGCACCCAAAGACAGCACACTTGACTCTCCTACAACCACATCCTCTCCCTCCACTCTCATACCCACTGCACCTACCCTTCCCATTGCTCCTAAAAAGTTGTTCCTCTCCAAAATTAACCTCTTTGCATCACCTGACCCACCGCCTCCATCTCGTAAGAGTCCAAACAGCACCTCAGCCACCACAAGCCCTGCACCTACTAGGACCATCGTTCAGGGCTATTGGAGTCCACCAGCTCCTAGGGCAGGAACATCGGCCAGCAGCAAGGGGACAGCCAGCCCACCCCCTGGGAAAAGAACCAAAAAAGGGAAGGGCCGGCGCGACAGGCCTGAGACGGCTGCCCCCAAGGACACCACCCTTGCACCGTCACCTGGCCCATCCTCAAAGGGAGGCAAGGGCCCCAGAGATTCCGCCAAGGGGGGCAAGAGCAGCAGGGCGGACAAGTCCGGCAGCAGGCGAGCTGCCCAGGAGGGCCCCACCAGCCCCATTTGGGGTGTGACGGAGGACACCCACGGGCACAGGAGTCCTGCACAGGAGGGCCCCGCAAGCGATAGGTCGGATGGCGACTGAGCGGGAATGATTGCCCAGATCTGGTTCCCTAGGAACACAAGACAAGCACCGCTGAACAGGGCCCCGCCGTGAGAAGCACCGCTGAACAGGGCCCCGCCGTGAGAAGCACCGCTGAACAGGGCCCCGCCGTGAGAAGCACCGCTGAACAGGGCCCCGCCGTGAGAAGCCCCGCTGAACAGGGCCCGCCGTCTCTGCACCGCTCCGCTGAGCCCTTCATCTCAAGCACCGCTCCGCTGGGCCCTTCCTGTCAAGCACCGCTCCGCTGGGCCCTTCCTGTCAAGCACCGCTCCGCTGGGCCCGTCCTGTCAAGCACCGCTCCGCTGGGCCCCGCCATCTCTGCACCGCTCCGCTGGGCCCTTCCTCTCAAGCACCGCTCCGCTGGGCCCTTCCTGTCAAGCACCGCTCCGCTGGGCCCTTCATCTCAAGCACCGCTCCGCTGGGCCCTTCCTGTCAAGCACTGCTCCGCTGGGCGCTTCATCTCAAGCACAGCTTCGCTGGGCCCTTCCTGTCAACCACCGTTCCGCTGGGCCCCGCCATCTCTGGCTTGCTGGCCCATTGGCAGGGCCGGATCTGTGTCGGGCAGGGTTTCACGAAGCACTCTGGGCACCATGCCTCCTCCATAACCAGTGGAGTCTGTAATCCACCAGATGGACTGTGGCTTTGCACTCCCCAGGATGGTACAGTGGGCAACCAACCCACTGTAGAGACTTGAGAGACTGTGGCTTTGCACTCCCCAGGATGGTCCAGTGGGCAACCCACCCACTGTAGAGACTTGAGAGACTGTGGCTTTGCACTGCCCAGGATGGTACAGTGGGCATGGAGGCCCCTCGTGGATCTGGCGACGTGGACTCATGTGGCTGAGGTGCCCCCCCTTCCCTTCCCCCTGATGTGCCTGTGGTTTTATTATCTGATGCCCCAGCAGTGTTCTCTCCAATGGAATCGGGTCTCGTGTGTGGGCTTTGCCCATGTGTTAATGCACATTGGCCCACGAACAATGGCATGTAGCCAATATGTGCCGGACTTTTGGACTATGTATACATTGTTCATGTTGTGATTTATTTATTTTAAAAATCTCATATTTCATTTCAGTTCAAATATGCTTTAATATACTTCTATTTTAATGATCATTTTATTTTGTCTTTGAATTATTCCGGGGGGTGTGGGGGGTGTAAATCTGACTTGTTGCTCTGCATTGGTGTG
Organism: Pleurodeles waltl; assembly: GCF_031143425.1. Lineage (NCBI taxonomy): Eukaryota > Metazoa > Chordata > Amphibia > Caudata > Salamandridae > Pleurodeles > Pleurodeles waltl. The sequence goes on along the minus strand of NC_090444.1, from coordinate 419,189,832 downwards.
TGGGGATTTGGGGGGTGTGGGTGTGTCGCGTATGTGTGTGCCCGTTACATTTTCTCCTCCCCCCTCCCCTGTGTCGTAGGTGCAGTACTCACTGTTGTCTCCTGCTGCGGCGTTCGTGCTTCTGGTAGAGGAGCAGGTAGACAATCGCTGGTAGGATGTTTAATTCGGGTTCCATGCTGTCCAGATTCCTCGTGGAGTGTATAAAGGTGAGCGTTTTCCCGTTCGTGGTCTGTTTCCGCCGTGTTTTTATCGGCGGGGCTCCCGCCCCGGAAAAGGTGGCGGATTGGTGGGTCGTGATAGGGTGGGCGGTACATTGTCTGCCGCCTGTCTGTTGGCGGTGACCACCACGCTGTTTGTTTGCCCTCTCAGGGAAAACCTCCCAGTGGGCCAGTTCCTCCGCCTCCAGCGGAACTGTACCGAACTGACGGACTATTAGAAACATGCACAGCAACTCACCGACAAACTTCGAGTAAGAGGATACCCAGACCACCTATTGAGGAGAGCTGACAAGCGTGCCCGTGTGAGCCCTAGGGAGATGCTCCTGCAGCCTAGGAGCAGAACCAATAAAGGAGAACCACTGATATGTGTGACCACCTTCAACCCAGCGTCGAACATGATCAAAAAAATAATAAACGAAAACTGGAAAATCCTCACCTCTGGGGGTCTTCCCTTTCAGGTTCCTATGAATGCCTACAGAAAGGTAACAAGTATCCGGGATATGGTCATACATACTCGCCCACGGGTAAGCCCCACCACAAACAGATAAAAGACCCTCTGGGATCTTCCTCCCCCAAAAGGACACTTCCCATGCGGCAGCTGCAGTGTGTGCGCCTTTACCAAAAAGACCCTTACATTAGACCTGGGATTACGAACACCCTGGGAACTTAGACAATTGACGAACTGTAACAGTAAAAATTTGGTGTACATGATCACATGCCCCTGTGACAAAAAGTACATTGGGATGACAACAAGAAGAGTGGGTACACGCATCTGCGAGCATAGGAACACCATCCGGTGCAAAAGAGATGCCACAAGACTCACAGAGCATTACATCTCCAACAATCACCATCCCGATCACATGCAGTGGGTGATACTGGACCAATTGAAACCAACGACAACCAATGCCAAACAGAAACTCCTACTATACGAACAGAGATGGATATGGAGGCTGCGAACGGACACTATAGGATTGAATTATAACATCCAATGGTCAGCCTTGGGTTGACGACCAGATACTAATATGGTCTTCTCTCCAGATTGAGAGACCCCACACAATCCCCCCCAGCACTCATCCTGCCTCAGTTAACCTCATTGACATTCCCTTTTCCCATGCGTCCTGAGATACACCATGATGGCAATTATGACCCGGTATCCCTGCTGTCCTTTTCTCAGCAAATCATCCCTGTCCTCCTAAGAAGTCCCCTCCTCCCCTGATGGTACCGCTATTGTTACTTTCCCCTTCCTCACACTTTCCTTCTCCCTTTTCTCTTTTTCTTTTTCTTTTCCTTTCCCCCCCCAGCTCCCCCTCTCCTCACTTCTTTTCTGTTCCCTTCCCGTTTGCACCTACCATTTTAGTCTCCTCTAGTTTTTCTCTCACGCCTCTCCCCGCACCCGTATGGCCCTATACCCCCTTTGTCTCCCCTATCTTTCCCCTCTCATGTTTGCCTCCCTCTCGTGTTTCCTCCATTCTTCTCATACTCTCCCTCCCTCCCCTTTTTTTCATCATTTTTTTCATCCTTTTTTCATCCTCTTTTCTCTTCGTTTCTCTCTTTCTCTGTTCCTCTTTGTTCCCTCCGTCCTTCTTTTTGGCTCTCTTTCCCCCCCCTTTCTTTTCTTCTTTTCCCTTTTCCTCCTACTTTCGGCTTTGTTTTTCTTTTTCTCTTTCCCGCTCTCTCCAGCTTTCCCTCTTTTCCCCTTTTTTCCGTCCCCTTCCCCAACCCCAACCCTCCCCCCCTCCACCTCTCTCCCACTCTCCTTCTGTTCTGTTTTTTCGCTCCCTTCCTTCAACACCCCCCCACCACCCCCCCTTTTTTTTCAGTCTTTTTTCTCTTTTTTCCCCCCCTTTCTTTTAATTTCTTCCTGGTCATCCCGGCCGGATGGCCGGGCGCCCTACAGGGACTCCATTTCCCAGAGTCCCTGGGCGTGTGACGACGCGTCGCGCTATCCGCGCTGCGTCATCACAGGACGCTCCACTATGCGTCCCTGCAATCGCGTGGAGGAAGCACTTCGCCCCTCCACGCCACGTCCTGGCTCGGCCTTCCCCGCGGGACTCCATCCCCTGGGGTTCCCGCGGCCGGGCGCGTGACACCGGGCCCAGGAGGGCCTCCCCCAGTCCCCGACCCGGCATTATTCCTTCAGTAGGTGCGGCCGGCCTATGGGCGGGTCGGGACAACAAAGGACGAATCAGTGTGCTTACATTTTACGACACCAGGCACACCTGAGTCACCTTACAATTGGGGTTCGACTCCGCCCCCTGCCTCACATCGATTGGCTACCTGCTACCATAAGTACCAGACCAGCCACCTAGTCAGTACCAGAGCGGCCTGGCTCTGGCATGTAGGTAACCCCCCATGGTATTCCCTTTGGAGTGGTAAGTTTGGGCCCTCGGGCCCTTCTTGATTTTGATTTTTATCTTCCTCCCTTCTGCCACTTGCCTCCAGTTTCCCTCTTTGATCCCTCCACCCCCTTTCTCTCTGCATATCTTTTTCCTCTCCTTTTCTTCCTATTTCCTCCTTTCGTCTTCTTTTTTTCTTTTTCCTTTTTCTGCATTTTTCTCAAACTTGGCTTCTCTTTTCTCTCTCTGCTACCTCCCTTTGCCTCCCCTGTTCCCTTTTATATATATTTATATATTTTCTCCTCCATGTGCTGGTTTCTTTTCGTTTTTCCTCTCTCCTACCAGGTTCTACTTCTTTCTGTTGCTTTACTTTCTTGTCCTCTACGTTCAACCCTTAATCTCCCTAGAGTGTGACTACAAGGGAAAACCCCCCCCCGGCACTAGCCGGACCAGAGGCAAATCGCCCCCCACCACGGGGTAAGTCACTTTTGCATGTGTGTGTGAATTTCCCCCATACACTATCACTTGTGCTGTGTTGTGTGCAGTGGTTTGCCACTTCTTCACTTGTAATAATATGTGGTTTATTTATTAGGTATCCTAGACCTACCCCACCGTGAACAACCTGTTCAGGTAGGCCATATATTTTTCACCTTGAGCACCTCATTTACTGCGTGTGCTCTGACCCTGACGAATGCCCCTGACCCACCAGCACTTAGTGAGGGCAGAAACATGTTGGTCATACGTATTCCTTTTTAGACTCTAAGAGACATTATCCTCTAACGAGCCTCCTGTTCCCCCATGTTCTTAACCTTACCAGCATACACCCCCATTAAAACTAGCAGTAGCAATCGGTGACTTGCTTGGCAATTTTATTTTTCACCCCATCTGGATCTCGGTAATTATCCAGTAAGCCTAATTTCAGCACTCCCTCTGGTTCTTTTAACCAAGAGGTTGAGTCCGCCCAAGTAGTATCATCTTACTTGGGTGGGGCTAGGTGGTCAAATGATGAAGCAAGACACTATTATGTGTGTGAGACCACCTAGTCCATAAGGGAACTCCCCCTTCCACCTGTAGTACTACATAGCACCCCCTTACTTGGACATTTTCCCACCTTGACTTCCCTACTTCAGAATCTAATGCGATTCTAACACAGTATACTGAGGGAATCGTTCCAGGCCCACCCTCAGTTCCTACTACCCCACACCTTTAGTGATGAAATAGTTTAGGCCAACCATGATGGAGTGCGGGCCAGCTTCAGGAACCCAAGTAGGCCCGCTGAACCAAAATACTTTAAATCCTGGTTGCAGAGCTGTGTGTGGATCTGAAACAAAGATGTGTTGTGCAATTGAGGTGATGCATTGGGTCTGAGATGCGGAGAGGCTGTGGTGCAAGATCCAATTGCATCGATGTTGAGGATCATATCGACGGCTGGGGTCAAGGATGCAGACAAGGTGATGCGTTGGTTCCTCTGAGCCATTAAGCTGTAATGCAGAGGTTCGGCGTTGCCATCAAGGCTGATGTGAGGAACTTGCACCTGGGAAAACGTCACATGTTTGTTAGAATACATTAGGAACCACCTGCCCGGAGTATACCAGATGGCATCTGATGGTTCTCATGCTGGCTCCAGAATCTCCGAGAGCCTCCACACTTTGCCCATTGATGGTGACCTATTGCCTATATTTCTTAGTGTTGATAGGCATGAGGGTCACCTGCACCATCTCTCTTTCTCCCAGGGATACTAGGGTAACCTCTACTCTGTCCCCAACACTATCAGGGTGGTTGGAAGTCTTCTATGTCACTGAGACTTCAGATCAGGAGGCTAGCCAGCTATCCCTTGGAGTCACTCTGGGTTCTTGGTTGAAGAGATGAAAGTCAGGTCCTTCTCACTCCCTGGCAAGAAGGCAGCAGGTACCAGGTCAATACAGCAAAGCGAGAGTCCAGCAGAGTGCAGTATAGCAGAGTGGTAGTCCTTCAGCAGCACAGCTGTCCTTCATCTTGACAGAGTATTCACAGGTCCAGCAGTGTACTGAAGTGGTGGTGTCAGAGGTTCAGTACTTATTCCCAGTTGTGCCTTTGAAGTAGAGGAGACTTTAAAGACATGCCTTTGAGACGCACAGAGTCCCTGCTTTTTCTGTCCTGGCTCCAAACTCAATACGGAGGTTACGCAGCCCTTTGTGTCTGGACAGGACACAGTCTATTCAGATGAAAGTGAGGCTGTCCCCAGCCCTTCCCTACCATTCTCCCAGAATGGCCCACCAAGCTACACCTAAGCTCCCCTTGTGTGTGGCTGTCTAGGGGGAATACACAAAGCCCAGCTGTCACCCACCCCAGACAAGTGATTGCAGACATGCAGCAAGCACCTAATGGCCAAAGCAAGAAAATGCCAACTTTGTACAAGTGGCATTTTCAGAATTGCAATTTAAAATCTGACTTCACCATGAGTTGTGATTTTATATTGTGATTCCAGAGAGAACAAACTTGAAAGTTTAAGAAGGAAATCCCAATGTTATCCGATGGGAGAGATAGGCCTTGTTGTAGTTTGCAGTGAAAAACAAATGTAAGAGTTTTCTTACTACCAAGACATGTAAAACTTAAAAGTACATGTCCAGCTTTTTAAACACACTGCACCCCGCTCTCAGGGCTACCTAGGGCCTACCTTAGGGGTGACACATATTCAAAAGGAAGGCTTAGTCCTGGCAAAGGATTTATTTTGCCAGGTTGAAATGGCAGTTTAAAACTGCACACACAGGCTCTGCAGTGGTCGGCCTGAGTCATGTTTAGAGAGCTACTGAAGTGGGTGACACAGTGAGTGCTGCAGGCTCACTAGTAACATTTAGGCCCACATTTTTTGTCGCAAAAGCGGCACAAACTTAGAAAATACAATTGTATTTTGTAAGTTTGCACCACTTTTGCGTCAAAAAGCGGCACAAACACTGCAATAAAAAAGTGTAAATATGTGCCTTAATTTACAGGCCCTGGGCACATGTGGTGTTCTTTACTAGGGACCTAGGAGTAAGTTAAATGTGCCAATTGGGGATAAGCCATTGTCATCATGTTTAGCACTTTAGCTCTGGTTAGTAGGGCTAAAGTGCAAAGAATCCTAAGGCCAGCAAAACAAAATTTGCAAAAACAGGGGGTCTGAAGGCAAAAAGGTCAGGGGAAACCATGCCAAGGGTGCCTGGTCTAGCACATGTCCCCCAGGGTTAACATGTAGTTATCCTGACGGTTGATGATGAAAAGGCTTATGACCGGGTACACTGGACAATCCTCAGAGCAGTCTTACACAAGATGGAGTTGGATCATAGCTTCATCTCCTGGGTATTGAGTGGCATTAAGTGGCTACAGTTATCCCCGAACCAGACTTAGAGTGAATGGCTCGGTGACCTCTGCTTATTCGGCTAAAGGGAACATAACAGGTCTGCCCACTGTCCCCTCTGCTGTTTGCACTACACGTATAACCTTTCACCATAGGAATTAGGAGAAATATGGGGATTACGGGAGCATGGGAATCCGCAGAAATGTTTTCGGGGGGTGGAGGGGGGGGGGCATAATTTTAATGTCATCTGTCCTGAGGCAGCGTAACACTACAGAGGCAGTAGTGTTATGCTGCACTGTGAGCCTGCATACCAGGCTGTACCTGGTTTTAGGCCATAATAAAGGAATAACATGCTCTGCATCCAACTACTTGGTTGGCAGGTTTGTAAAAGGCAAGGAAAGAAAGATTAAAACATACAAAAATCAAAGGTGAACTTAACCACCAATTCCTCCCCAACCCTGACCGGCAACCCCTTCGTCCCCGACTAGTCCGTAACTATCTACAATCCGTTGCTGAGTATTACATTCTCTACACCTTCAGCATTTCCCTTCCAGTTCCACCTCAGCTGCCAATCTAAGGACCCTAAGATAACACAGCAGGTAAATTGCCAGAATTCAGAGGAGATAAATTATAATCATGGATGCCAGTTTTATGAAGTCACTCCACTTATGCTCGATTGCCACTGAAATGTTCCCCTTGCCCATCACACATAAAATTAGTCATAAGCCTTCCAGGTGGCCACATAAAAGGCCCAATTTTAAAAATGGTTTGATGTAGTTGACAATATTTACTAAAATCTAGTAACATTCTATCTAGCTATATACCAGAGATGGGATTTGCTACTAATGGTACTACCTTTTATAAGTGGGAATTAAGAAAAGTATTGTGTTTGCATTGCTTTTAACACATTTTGCACATTTCTACGATTGCTTATGCTCTGACCAAAAAGGAATCACATTTTCCTCAACTCAGTCTTTACCTTACCATATGATTTAATGCCCTGAAACCTGCTACAATGCTTGCAGCTTTGAAATGTAACAAAATATATAGGTCCATATTTATACTTTGTGATGTAAAACTGCGCATATGCAGTTTTGCGTCAAAAAGCTTAGCGCTGGCTAGCACCATTTTTTAGCACTGTCTGGGCATCTTATTTATACCCTGACTCATGCCAGCGTTAAAAACAGGTTAGAGTAAAAAATGTTGACGTTAACCTTTGCACCTTGTCATAAGGCAAAATGGCGTTAACACCCCAAAAATTACTCTAACCTGTTTTACGGCACTTAAATATGTTGCAAAATGGATATGCACAATTTTAAACCACATTAGCGCCAACTTCAGACGCTAATGCAGAAAACATTGCAAAGGAGAGGCAAAATGGAACCAGAAAGCCAGCAGAGGCCCCAGGGTGACCCCTTTCAACCAGGAACCAGCCAGGAGGACACACACAAGTCCCAGGGGAGGGAGAAGAAAAAGCGCAAGTGTCGTTTTAGTGCTGAGGAGCATGAAATGCTTGTAAGTGAGGTGACGGAGCACCAGCAACAACTAGTTGTCACCTCCAAATTTCCAATTGGCAGGAGAGAGGCAATATGGAAGCAGATAGTTGACAAGACTAACAGTGTGACAGAGGTGAGGAGAACCATAACTGAGTGCAAGAAACGCTGGCATGATTGTAAGCAAAGGACAAAGTAGAAAATGGCAAGGAACAGGAAGGAAGCACTGCACACTGGAGGTGGAAGTCCAGCACCACTTGAGAACCTGGATGAGATGGTTGCAGCGGTCATCCTGCAGGAACTGGTCATGGAAATCACAGGGCAGCGCAGACTACCAGGAACCACCACAAATGCAGGGTAAGTTGCATGGGGGAATTTAATGCAAAATTGTCAAGTGCAAGAAGGGGGGGCACATAGTACACACTCAATGCATGTCAAAGAAGCGCAGAGGGACACTTTGCAAATGAATCAAGTTGCACTATTCAAACATAAGCAACACATGTACATACATCTTGGTTGTCTCGTGCACCCCACCACATACCCAACCTGGACATATGTTAATCACCAGGGCTCCATACCTACATGTACATATGTAGCACATAGGATGGAAAGCATGTCTAATTACTTTGCATCTAGTTGTATAATCACAACATCCATTGCATATAGTCAAACAAACCCTACCAACACAACCAAGACATCAGAGACTAGGAAGTCAGTCAATACCATTCCTGGGGTTACTTCATGGTGGTGTCCCTTGCAGAAACACCTTGCAACTGCCTTGTCCCATTGCCAAAACACATGTGTGCTGCATCTTACAGCACACAATGAAATGCAACTTTTCCCAACATTACCCAGGCATGTGCCGGAAGCACCACCACCCAGCAAAAAAACAACACATCCTCATAAGACAGCCACTACTCCATCATGCAGTAAGGATGCCTCTCCGGTTGCAGGGAAAAGTCATCTGGGCAGCCGCTGGGGGAATTGCAGGCTGGTCCTGTATCACAGGAAACATACCATTACCCAGTGTAACTAAACTGGTGTAGTGTGGAGCCACACATTTTGATGCTGATCATAGCTATGCCACTAGAGAAAATATGTATTACAGATTGCAATTTGTAGGTCACAGCAAAAACAGGCTCAGTCCATAACTACTCTGACACAACCATGCGAGACACATAGGAATGGGGAAATAACCACACAAACACAACACATGATGTATGTCTGTGAACATAATGGTGTACAATTCACAGTGATGGGCGGGGAATGGTGCATGGGCAAGTCTGGTGTTGGTAAAACTGCTAGTGCAGTGTACCATTTGTGGTTGGCAGTATGAGTTACATGCTGGGATGGCAGGTGGAAATCTGTCTGCTCATGGCAGCTCTGTGGGTCAGTTACCACTACATTGTTGATGGATCAAATAGAGTCAGCTCCAGTCTTGGGGTGCCTTGTGTGTGACAGGACACACTGTTCTTAGCCCTGCAAATCAGGCAGTAGAAAGCACAAAAGATCTGGGCATGGGCTGTACAAGGGCATCCAGGGGCAGACCACACCACTATCGATCTTTGCATGGGGGTTTCCTCGCCATGCAAAGGCTGGTGGAAAAGGGGTTACATACCTGGAGGGTAGCGCTGATCGTAATACTGGTCTGGTGTCACAAGACAGGTGGCATTGCCAGTCTGTAAGCTGCCGGCCACCTGCCAGTGCCGGGCATTGGCCCATGGGGCATTCCCCATGGACAACATGTGCCACTACCACCTACGCTGTTAGGGGTGGGCATATTAACAATGGCAGTCAGGTGGTCATAGGACTGCTGGACTTGTAATGAGGGTCCATGTTTGCACCAGTATAAGTACCTGCAAAATCACCATTAAACTAGCTTGAGGCCCTGTCCTAAGTTCAACTTTGGTCAACTGGCTATGTCCATTCATTTTTTTTCCATAAGGCACTGTCATGTAGAAAATGATGTACACAACAACAAGTGATACCCATGTTTGGATTCCCGGGTCCATCCCTGTGACTGTGTCAAATTAGTTGCACTACCACAATGCTGCATCTCTTGCACCATAGTGCAAGGATGGCTGCATTGCAGGGGAGATCTTAGTTGTGTAGGAAGGACCACCTTCCAGCACAGAAACTGAAATGGAAATCTGCTAGGTCCATGTGTGCTGTGCAATGTAGCACACATACACATACATCAACATGAGGAGCAATCAAAGGAAACAACAATTTAGGGGGTCATTACAACATTGGCGGTAAAAGGCGCTTACCGCCGTGCAGAAGACCGCCAGTACACCGCCGCGGCGGCGGTATTCCGCCACAGCTATTATGACACACATCTTGGAATCCGCCGAAATTCAGACACCCACACAACACCACCAAAGGTCAGTGATAAACTGGCGGAAACAAATCCTTCACCTCCATGCCAACAGAAACACGCCCATGCTATTACGACCCACGAATCCACGCAGCGGTCTTTCAACCGCAGTATTCCATTGTCGGTACACACCGCCGCGCTCAAAATACACACACATCTCCAAAACATCGCCACATTGGACAATTCCAAATACACACACCTGATACACATACAAACAACACTCCCACACACCCAACACTATATAAAACACACACCCACATCACCCACAAACCCCTATGACCCAAAAATCACGAACGAAGGCCAGAGAGAGAGCACAGAATAGACAACCCCATCACACAGAGGCACACAACATCATCACCCACACAACATCCACGCACAAAACACCACACACCACTACACTCACCACACTCATCACCACATACACCACCCCACACATCACCCACACCACCCCATGTCACGCCAAAGACACCCCTGCTTCTCCGAGGAGGAGCTGAGGGTCATGGTGGAGGAAATCGTCCGGGTAGACCCACAGCTATTTGGCTCACAGGTACAGCACACATCAATAGCCAGGAAGATGGAGTTATGGCGCAGAATAGTGGACAGGGTGAACGCCGTGGGACAGCACCCAAGAAATAGGGAGGACATCAGGAAGAGGTGGAACGACCTACGGGGGAAGGTGCGTTCAACGGTCTCCAGGCACAACATCGTGGCACAGCGGACTGGCGGCGGACCCCCACCCCCTCCCCCACAACTAACAACATGGGAGGAGCAAGTCTTGACCATCTTGCATTCTGAGGGCCTCGGAGGAGTCAGTGGAGGATGGGACACTGGTAAGTCAAATCTTAACTATCATATCTCCCACCCTACCTGCATGCTATCACACACCCCCACCCTCACACCCTCCCCTATCACTCCAAATCCTCACTAATCTACCTATAACACAAACCACCCATCCCAACACCAAGCCCCGCATGACACAACTAAGCTTGGACACCCTTCACTAAAGCATGCCCACTGCACATACCCAGAACACCCCCCAACCATCATCACACAAACCCACACACAGGAATGCTTGCACTGGGGTACACAAACACCTACCCATTGCACACCATTACACACACACACATGCAATAATCATGCTCTTATGCCCCTGCAGGAACCCGAAGGACCATCACCACACCAGAGGGTCCAGACAACACCACTCCATCCCCAGAAGAGGCCCACAGTGACGAGAGCAGCTCTGCCCCTCTGGATCCTGATGACCAGCCCGGACCATCGTGGGCCTCGGGACAGTCGGTTTCCCTTGCACAGGCACAGCCCAACACCGACCTTCCACCCTCTGGTAACACCAGCACAGTACCCACCCAGCGGGCCCAAACCTCCCTACCTAGGACAGGTCAATCAGCGGTGTGTCCACCACTACAGGGAACCCAGGATAACCCACCACCCCAACAACAACAGGGACCTGGGGGCAGTGGTAGTGGGCACACGGTCCAGGGGACGGAGGCACTGGAACACAGGGGAACTGGGAGGGCTGCTGTGCGACAGGGGGCGGACAGGCCAAGGGAACCCACTCTCCACGAGGCCCTATCCTCCATCATGGGAGCATACCACCACTCCCAGGAGACGATGGCCACGGTCCTGGACAAGTTGCAGGAGACCCTGCGCCTGCGGGACGAACTGTATTTGGGGTTCAGGGAGGAGCTCAGGACCATCAGCTCCGCCCTGAGCACCATCGTAGGGGTACTGAAGGACATACAGCAGACCTTGAGGGAAACCGTGGCACTCCAAGGGGCCCCTGACACTAGCCAGGATGATGAACTGCCCACCACCTCCGCCGGCGCTAGTGGACAGGACGCCCCGCCACAGGACCAACACACCAGCACCCCACCCCCTGCAGACGGACAACCACCACGCAAGCGGGCCCAGGATCAGGACAGAGCAAGATGGCAAGACCCCCGCCAGGATATGAGACCACCCTGATTGTCCTCCCACTGTCCCACTTTGTTACCCTGTCCATACTTAAACTGCACCAGCTCCACTTCCTATGCCCATATGGGCAGTGCACCTGTGTGACCAATAGACTGGACTCTGCCATGGACATTCCTCCGCCATCACCCATCCTCATTTTACAAACACCTCACATTTCAGAGCACTTCAATAAACACCCTTGAAACACAAAACAATCTGGAATCAGTCTGTGATTTAGTAAATATGTATTATCAATGACAGTGTCATAATGGGTTTACCATTGTAAGGCTAACATACCTATGTCACACATCACAAGCCCTTGAAGGATGCAAGCAGTTGACACGTAGGTAACCACACCTGTGAAACCGTAATGGAAGGGTACAACTCAGTTTCCAAATAGTGATTTAAATCGAGAAACAGGATAGAGGTAGACGTGTGAAAGTTAATGTAATGCGAAAAATGAAAATGTTCTCACCTGTTACTCACTGGAAATATTGCTGTATGACTGGCTCCCTGTTGTCGTTGTCTTCTTCCTCAGCTTCATCCTCATCACTGTCCACAGGCTCCACAGACTTCACAGCTGCTACAACACCATCTTCGGTGGGTAGAATAGGGATCCTCCTGTCATATGGAGGCACCTGAACCTGGCCTTCAGGAGGCCGAAGGTACGTTCGATCACCCTCCTAGTCCGCCCATGGGCCTCATTGTACCGTTCCTCTGCCCTGGTCCTGGGATTCCTCACTGAGGTCAATAGCCAGGACAGGTTGGGGTAACCAGAGTCCCCCAGTAGCCATACACGGTGCCTGTGGAGTTGACCCATCATATCAGGGATGCTGCTATTCCGCAGGATGTAGGCGTCATGCACTGAGCCAGGGAACATAGCATTTACCTGCAAGATGTACTGGTCTGCCAAACAGACCATCTGGACATTCATGGAATGATAACTCTTCCTGTTCCTGTACACCTGTTCACTCCTGTGGGGGGGGGACAAGAGCTACATGGGTCCCAGCAATGGCACCTATGACGTTGGGGATATGTCCAAGGGCATAGAAGTCACCTTTCACTGTAGGCAAATCCTCCACCTGAGGGAAAATGATGTAGCTCCTTACGTGTTTCAGCAGGGCAGACAACACTCTGGACAACACGTTGGAAAACATAGGCTGGGACATCCCTGATGCCATGGCCACAGTTGTCTGAAAAGACCCACTTGCAAGGAAATGGAGCACTGACAGCACCTGCACGTCAGGGGGGATTCCAGTCGGATGGCGGATTGGTGACATCAGGTCTGGCTCCAACTGGGTACATAGTTCCTGGATAGTGGCACGGTCAAACCGGTAGGCGACGATGACATGCCTCTCTTCCATTGTCAACAGGTCCACCAGCGGTCGGTACACCGGAGGATTCCGCCATCTTCTCATATGTCCCAGCTGACGGTGCCTACGAAGGACAACAGCGAAGAACCAGTCATTATTCCTCCAGGTATCTACCCACAGTTACACACAAGACTACACCATTCACAAAACCCTTCCTGTATGTGTGTTGAGTGTAGGCCTAGCTATGTGTGATGCAGCAGTAAATAAAGCCATGTGGGCCCCTGAAATGGCGGCTGCCTGACCTCTAAACTGGGACAATGGGATTGTGGGGTAACTTCGCTGGCGTTGCACACCGTTGCGGTGGGCGGTCGTAGACCGCGGCGCAATGCTACATTGGTTAACATTGGACCCTATGGGTCCCAGGAGCCAATGAACAGGTGCGCCGGCGGTGATGATGCGGACGTGACCGCCATTTTCTATCTGTTCAATCACTAGATACCTGACCTTCGACAGGAGAGGACCTACACTGCAAGTGCTGCTGTGACCTCGGTCTGGAAGCGACGATGGCTGCTGTGTCTGGGGAAAGGGCCCCTGCCTTCACTGCACAGGAGTTGGAGAAACTGGTAGACGGGGTCCTCCCCCAGTACAGGCTACTCTACGGTCCTCCAGACCAACAGGTTAGTACACAGGGAGCACGTTGTATGGGCTAGGCCTGGGTGGAGAGGGCTGGTTGGAAGAGGGAAGGGGCAGAGTTTATAGAACAACAATGCATGGGAATGAATGGGCCACATGACCAGAGTAGGGAGGGGGCCACTCACAACGACCGTGCAGTTGGTAATGACTGTTCCTCTTCCCTTGTGCATGTCATGTAGGTCAGCGCCCACCAGAAGAGGGACATTTGGCGTGCCATCGCCAAGGAGGTCCGGACCCTGGGGGCCCACCAGAGACGGGGCACCCACTGCCGTAAGAGATGGGAGGACACTCGCCGCTGCAGCAAGAAGATGGCGGAGGCTCAGCTGGGGATGGCCTCCCAACGTGGGAGGGGTGCCCGTCGCACCATGACCCCCCTGATGTTCCGGATCCTGGCGGTGGCCTACCCGGTGTTGGATGGGCGCTTGAGGGCATCACAGCAGACACACAGGGGTGAGTACAACCTCATTCTGCTGACTTTGCACGTAGTGGAGGGGTCTGGGTGGGGGAGGTGTCCTGTGGGTGTCCCTAGGCCAGGGCGAGTTAGGTAGGCAAGGCCCCTCCGTAATGTAGGCCATGTGGCACTCTACCCCACCTCAGCAGAGTGCCAAGTCGAGGTACAGTTGTCCCTGTGGCATACATGTGCGCAGATGTCCACCATTGCCATGTAGGCCATATCCCAGAAATTGCATGTGCAGAGGGCAGGAGCACGGCGTAATGCAGGGTGCTGCTGCGTCTGTCTTGTCCGCCAACGGTAGCGGTAATCCATGCACTAAAACTCTCTTTCTTCTTTCTTACCCCTTTTTCTGCTCTCCCTGTCCTTTTGTACATCAGCATCAACAGGCAGAGGTACTTTGGCACCGGAGCACGAGGGAGCTGCATCCCACATGGCCATGGAGGGCCACACCACAGACTCTGAATGCACCAGTGGGACGGAGGGCGAGGGGAGCTTCACGTTGGCCACCGGATCACCAAGCAGCGACACAGACTCGTTCGCCAATGGGGGCTCCCTTGTGGTGGCGGCACCATCTGTGCCCCCCACCTCTACAGGTACAGCCTCCACCTCCCCTACCAGCCCCGCCCTCCCAGCAGCCCCTCAGCGTTCGCCCCGTGCCCGCTCACCCAGGAGGGTGGGCATCACCTTCGCCCCAGACACCTCAGGCCCTGCCCCAGTCACCCCTGCTGCCCTCAATGAGGAGGCCATTGACCTCCTCAGGTCACTCACTGTTGGGCAGTCTACCATTGTGAATGCTGTAGGAAGTTGGCTCTGTATGTGCTATTTCAAAGTAAGGAATAGCATGCACAGAGTCCAAGGGTTCCCCTTAGAGGTAAAATAGTGGTAAAAATAGATAATACTAATGCTCTATTTTGTGGTAGTGTGGTCGAGCAGTAGGCTTATCCAAGGAGTAGTGTTAAGCATTTGTTGCACATACACATAGACAATAAATGAGGTACACACACTCAGAGACAAATCCAGCCAATAGGTTTTTGTATAGAAAAATATCTTTTCTTAGTTTATTTTAAGAACCACAGGTTCAAATTCTACATGTAATATCTCATTTGAAAGGTATTGCAGGTAAGTACTTTAGGAACTTTAAATCATAAAAATTGCATGTATACTTTTCAAGTTATTGACAAATAGCTGTTTTAAAAGTGGACACAGTGCAATTTTCACAGTTCCTGGGGGAGGTAAGTTTTTGTTAGTTTTACCAGGTAAGTAAGACACTTACAGGGTTCAGTTCTTGGTCCAAGGTAGCCCACCGTTGGGGGTTCAGAGCAACCCCAAAGTCACCACACCAGCAGCTCAGGGCCGGTCAGGTGCAGAGTTCAAAGTGGTGCCCAAAACACATAGGCTAGAATGGAGAGAAGGGGGGTGCCCCGGTTCCGGTCTGCTTGCAGGTAAGTACCCGCGTCTTCGGAGGGCAGACCAGGGGGGTTTTGTAGGGCACCGGGGGGGACACAAGTCCACACAGAAATTTCACCCTCAGCAGCGCGGGGGCGGCCGGGTGCAGTGTAGAAACAGGCGTCGGGTTTGCAATGTTAGTCTATGAGAGATCTCGGGATCTCTTCAGCGCTGCAGGCAGGCAAGGGGGGGGTTCCTCGGGGAAACCTCCACTTGGGCAAGGGAGAGGGACTCCTGGGGGTCACTTCTCCAGTGAAAGTCCGGTCCTTCAGGTCCTGGGGGCTGCGGGTGCAGGGTCTCTCCCAGGCGTCGGGACTTGGGATTCAAAGAGTCGCGGTCAGGGGAAGCCTCGGGATTCCCTCTGCAGGCGGCGCTGTGGGGGCTCAGGGGGGACAGGTTTTGGTACTCACAGTATCAGAGTAGTCCTGGGGTCCCTCCTGAGGTGTTGGATCTCCACCAGCCGAGTCGGGGTCGCCGGGTGCAGTGTTGCAAGTCTCACGCTTCTTGCGGGGAGCTTGCAGGGTTCTTTAAAGTTGCTGGAAACAAAGTTGCAGCTTTTCTTGGAGCAGGTCCGCTGTCCTCGGGAGTTTCTTGTCTTTTCGAAGCAGGGGCAGTCCTCAGAGGATGTCGAGGTCGCTGGTCCCTTTGGAAGGCGTCGCTGGAGCAGGATCTTTGGAAGGCAGGAGACAGGCCGGTGAGTTTCTGGAGCCAAGGCAGTTGTCGTCTTCTGGTCTTCCTCTGCAGGGGTTTTCAGCTAGGCAGTCCTTCTTCTTGTAGTTGCAGGAATCTAATTTTCTAGGGTTCAGGGTAGCCCTTAAATACTAAATTTAAGGGCGTGTTTAGGTCTGGGGGGTTAGTAGCCAATGGCTACTAGCCCTGAGGGTGGGTACACCCTCTTTGTGCCTCCTCCCAAGGGGAGGGGGTCACAATCCTAACCCTATTGGGGGAATCCTCCATCTGCAAGATGGAGGATTTCTAAAAGTTAGAGTCACTTCAGCTCAGGACACCTTAGGGGCTGTCCTGACTGGCCAGTGACTCCTCCTTGTTTTTCTCATTATTTTCTCCGGCCTTGCCGCCAAAAGTGGGGCCTGGCCGGAGGGGGCGGGCAACTCCACTAGCTGGAGTGTCCTGCTGGGTTGGCACAAAGGAGGTGAGCCTTTGAGGCTCACCGCCAGGTGTGACAATTCCTGCCTGGGGGAGGTGTTAGCATCTCCACCCAGTGCAGGCTTTGTTACTGGCCTCAGAGTGACAAAGGCACTCTCCCCATGGGGCCAGCAACATGTCTCGGTTTGTGGCAGGCTGCTAAAACTAGTCAGCCTACACAGATAGTCGGTTAAGTTTCAGGGGGCACCTCTAAGGTGCCCTCTGGGGTGTATTTTACAATAAAATGTACACTGGCATCAGTGTGCATTTATTGTGCTGAGAAGTTTGATACCAAACTTCCCAGTTTTCAGTGTAGCCATTATGGTGCTGTGGAGTTCGTGTTTGACAAACTCCCAGACCATATACTCTTATGGCTACCCTGCACTTACAATGTCTAAGGTTTTGTTTAGACACTGTAGGGGTACCATGCTCATGCACTGGTACCCTCACCTATGGTATAGTGCACCCTGCCTTAGGGCTGTAAGGCCTGCTAGAGGGGTGTCTTACCTATACTGCATAGGCAGTGAGAGGCTGGCATGGCACCCTGAGGGGAGTGCCATGTCGACTTACTCGTCTTGTCCTCACTAGCACACACAAGCTGGCAAGCAGTGTGTCTGTGCTGAGTGAGAGGTCTCCAGGGTGGCATAAGGCATGCTGCAGCCCTTAGAGACCTTCCTTGGCATCAGGGCCCTTGGTACTAGAAGTACCAGTTACAAGGGACTTATCTGGATGCCAGGGTCTGCCAATTGTGGATACAAAAGTACAGGTTAGGGAAAGAACACTGGTGCTGGGGCCTGGTTAGCAGGCCTCAGCACACTTTCAATTGTAAACATAGCATCAGCAAAGGCAAAAAGTCAGGGGGCAACCATGCCAAGGAGGCATTTCCTTACACAACCCCCCCCCAAACGAAAGAGGATGAGACTAACCTTTCCCAAGAGAGTCTTCCTTTTCTAAGTGGAAGAACCTGGAAAGGCCATCTGCATTGGCATGGGCAGTCCCAGGTCTGTGTTCCACTATAAAGTCCATTCCCTGTAGGGAGATGGACCACCTCAACAGTTTAGGATTTTCACCTTTCATTTGCATCAGCCATTTGAGAGGTCTGTGGTCAGTTTGAACTAGGAAGTGAGTCCCAAAGAGGTATGGTCTCAGCTTCTTCAGGGACCAAACCACAGCAAAGGCCTCCCTCTCAATGGCACTCCAACGCTGCTCCCTGGGGAGTAACCTCCTGCTAATGAAAGCAACAGGCTGGTCAAGGCCATCATCATTTGTTTGGGACAAAACTGCCCCTATCCCATGTTCAGAGGCATCAGTCTGCACAATGAACTGCTTAGAATAATCTGGAGCTTTTAGAACTGGTGCTGAGCACATTGCTTGTTTCAGGGTGTCAAAGGCCTGTTGGCATTCCACAGTCCAGTTCACTTTCTTGGGCATTTTCTTGGAGGTGAGTTCAGTGAGGGCTGTCACAATGGATCCATATCCCTTCACAAACCTCCTGTAATACCCAGTCAAGCCAAGGAATGCCCTGACTTGAGTCTGGGTTTTTGGAGCTACCCAGTCCAGAATAGTCTGGATCTTGGGTTGGAGTGGCTGAACTTGGCCTCCACCTACAAGGTGGCCCAAGTAAACCACAGTTCCCTGCCCTATCTGGCATTTGGATGCCTTGATAGAGAGGCCTGCAGATTGCAGAGCCTTCAAAACCTTCTTCAGGTGGACCAGGTGATCCTGCCAGGTGGAGCTAAAGACAGCAATATCATCAAGATAAGCTGTGCTAAAGGACTCCAAGCCAGCAAGGACTTGATTCACCAACCTTTGGAAGGTGGCAGGGGCATTCTTTAAACCAAAGGGCATAACAGTAAACTGATAATGCCCATCAGGTGTGGAGAATGCTGTTTTCTCTTTTGCTCCAGGTGCCATTTTTATTTGCCAGTACCCTGCTGTCAAGTCAAAGGTACTTAAGAATTTGGCAGCACCTAATTTATCTATGAGCTCATCAGCTCTTGGAATTGGATGAGCATCTGTCTTGGTGACAGAATTGAGCCCTCTGTAGTCCACACAAAACCTCATCTCTTTCTTTCCATCTTTGGTGTGAGGTTTGGGGACTAAGACCACTGGGCTAGCCCAGGGGCTGTCAGAGCGCTCAATTACTCCCAATTCCAGCATCTTGTGGACTTCCACCTTGATGCTTTCCTTAACATGGTCAGATTGTCTAAAGATTTTGTTCTTGACAGGCATGCTGTCTCCTGTGTCCACATCATGGGTACACAGGTGTGTCTGACCAGGGGTTAAGGAGAAGAGTTCAGGAAACTGTTGTAGGACTCTCCTACAATCAGCTTGCTGTTGGCCAGAGAGGGTGTCTGAGTAGATCACTCCATCTACTGTGCCATCTTTTGGGTCTGATGACAGAAGATCAGGGAGAGGTTCACTCTCTGCCTCCTGATCCTCATCTGTTACCATCAACAGATTGACATCAGCCCTGTCATGGAAGAGCTTAAGGCGGTTCACATGGATCACCCTCTTGGGGCTCCTGCTTGTGCCCAGGTCCACCAGGTAGGTGACCTGACTCTTCCTTTCTAGTACTGGGTAAGGACCACTCCATTTGTCCTGGAGTGCCCTGGGAGCCACAGGCTCCAGAACCCAGACTTTCTGCCCTGGTTGGAACTCAACCAGTGCAGCCTTTTGGTCATACCAAAACTTCTGGAGCTGTTGGCTGGCCTCAAGGTTTTTGGTTGCCTTTTCCATGTACTCTGCCATTCTAGAGCGAAGGCCAAGTACATAGTCCACTATGTCTTGTTTAGGCTCATGGAGAGGTCTCTCCCAGCCTTCTTTAACAAGAGCAAGTGGTCCTCTTACAGGATGACCAAACAGAAGTTCAAAGGGTGAGAATCCTACTCCCTTCTGTGGCACCTCTCTGTAAGCGAAAAGCAGACATGGCAAGAGGACATCCCATCTCCTTTCGAGTTTTTCTGGGAGCCCCATGATCATGCCTTTTAATGTCTTGTTGAATCTCTCAACCAAGCCATTAGTTTGTGGATGGTATGGTGTAGTGAATTTATAAGTCACCCCACACTCATTCCACATGTGCTTTAGGTATGCTGACATGAAGTTGGTACCTCTGTCAGACACCACCTCCTTAGGGAAACCCACTCTGGTAAAGATACCAATGAGGGCCTTGGCTACTGCAGGGGCAGTAGTCGACCTAAGGGGAATAGCTTCAGGATACCTGGTAGCATGATCCACTACTACCAGGAAATACATATTTCCTGAGGCTGTGGGAGGTTCTAGTGGACCAACTATGTCCACACCCACTCTTTCAAAGGGAACCCCCACCACTGGAAGTGGAATGAGGGGGGCCTTTGGATGCCCACCTGTCTTACCACTGGCTTGACAGGTGGGGCAGGAGAGGCAAAACTCCTTAACCATGTTGGACATATTGGGCCAGTAGAAGTGGTTGACTAACCTCTCCCACGTCTTGGTTTGTCCCAAATGTCCAGCAAGGGGAATGTCATGGGCCAATGTTAGGATGAACTTCCTGAACAGCTGAGGCACTACCACTCTCCTAGTGGCACCAGGTTTGGGGTCTCTGGCCTCAGTGTACAGGAGTCCATCTTCCCAATAGACCCTATGTGTTCCATTTTTCTTGCCTTTGGACTCTTCAGCAGCTTGCTGCCTAAGGCCTTCAAGAGAGGGACAGGTTTCTTGTCCCTTACACAGCTCCTCCCTTGAGGGTCCCCCTGGGCCTAAGAGCTCAACCTGGTAAGGTTCAAGCTCCAAAGGCTCAGTTCCCTCAGAGGGCAGAACTTCTTCCTGAGAAGAGAGGTTCCCTTTCTTTTGCTGTGTTGCAGTTGGTTTCCCAACTGACTTTCCTGTTCTCTTGGTAGGCTGGGCCATTCTTCCAGACTCCAGCTCTACTTGTTCACCCTGTGCCTTGCACTGTGCTCTTGTTTTCACACACACCAGTTCAGGGATACCCAGCATTGCTGCATGGGTTTTTAGTTCTACCTCAGCCCATGCTGAGGACTCCAGGTCATTTCCAAGCAGACAGTCCACTGGGATATTTGAGGAGACCACCACCTGTTTCAGGCCATTGACCCCTCCCCATTCTAAAGTAACCATTGCCATGGGATGTACTTTTCTCTGATTGTCAGCGTTGGTGACTGTGTAAGTTTTTCCAGTCAGGTATTGGCCAGGGGAAACCAGTTTCTCTGTCACCATGGTGACACTGGCACCTGTATCCCTCAGGCCCTCTATTCTAGTCCCATTAATTAAGAGTTGCTGTCTGTATTTTTGCATGTTAGGCGGCCAGACAGCTAGTGTGGCTAGATCCACCCCACCCTCAGAAACTAGAGTAGCTTCAGTGTGGACCCTGATTTGCTCTGGGCACACTGTTGATCCCACTTGGAGACTAGCCATACCAGTGTTACCTGGATGGGAGTTTGGAGTGGAACCTTTCTTGGGACAGGCCTTGTCTCCAGTTTGGTGTCCATGCTGTTTACAGCTATGACACCAGGCCTTTTTGGGATCAAAGTTTTTACCCTTGTACCCATTGTTTTGTGAAGAGGCTCTGGGCCAACACTCCTGTGCAGGTTTTTGGGGGCCTGTAGAAGACTCTTTACTATTTTTAGTTTTGGTTGTCTCATCACCCTTCCCCTGGGGATTCTTTGTGACCCCTTTCTTTTGGTCACCCCCTGTGGAAGTTTTGGACACCCTTGTCTTGACCCAATGGTCCGCCTTCTTTCCCAATTCTTGGGGAGAAATTGGTCCTAGGTCTACCAGATGCTGATGCAGTTTATCATTGAAACAATTACTTAACAGGTGTTCTTTCACAAATAAATTGTACAGCCCATCATAATTACTTACACCACTGCCTTGAATCCAACCATCTAGTGTTTTCACTGAGTAGTCTACAAAGTCAACCCAGGTCTGGCTCGAGGATTTTTGAGCCCCCCTGAATCTAATCCTATACTCCTCAGTGGAGAATCCAAAGCCCTCAATCAGGGTACCCTTCATGAGGTCATAAGATTCTGCATCTTGTCCAGAGAGTGTGAGGAGTCTATCCCTACACTTTCCTGTGAACATTTCCCAAAGGAGAGCACCCCAGTGAGATCTGTTCACTTTTCTGGTTACACAAGCCCTCTCAAAAGCTGTGAACCATTTGGTGATGTCATCACCATCTTCATATTTAGTTACAATCCCTTTAGGGATTTTCAACATGTCAGGAGAATCTCTGACCCTATTTATGTTGCTGCCACCATTGATGGGTCCTAGGCCCATCTCTTGTCTTTCCCTCTCTATGGCTAGGATCTGTCTTTCCAAAGCCAATCTTTTGGCCATCCTGGCTAACTGGATGTCCTCTTCACTGGGGCTATCCTCAGTGATTTCAGAGGTGTTGGTCTCTCCTGTGAGGGAACCAGCATCTCTGACTATTATTTTTGGAGTCAGGGTTTGAGGGACCCTGTTCTCCCTAGATAGGATTGGTAGGGGGGAATTTTCCTCCAAGTCACTATCCTCTTCCTCTGAGTTGCCACCCTCAGAGGGGTTGGCCTTTTCAAACTCTGCCAAAAGCTCCTGGAGCTATATTTTGGTAGGTTTGGGGCCCATTGTTATTTTCTTCATTTTACAGAGTGACCTTAGCTCCCTCATCTTAAGATGGAGGTAAGGTGTGGTGTCGAGTTCCACCACAGTCACATCTGTGCTAGACATTTTGCTTCTAAAAGTTGGAATACTTTTTAAGAATCTACAACTGGTTCTAGAATCTAATTCAAACTTTTACAAACTTTTAAACTCTAAAAGAAATGCTAAACAGGATCTAACACAAGGCCCTAGCAGGTCTTTTAAGAATTTAGAAAAACTTTTCAAATTGCAAAAATCAATTTCTAATGACAATTTTGGAATTTGTCGTGTGATCAGGTATTGGCTGAGTAGTCCAGCAAATGCAAAGTCTTGTACCCCACCGCTGATCCACCAATGTAGGAAGTTGGCTCTGTATGTGCTATTTCAAAGTAAGGAATAGCATGCACAGAGTCCAAGGGTTCCCCTTAGAGGTAAAATAGTGGTAAAAATAGATAATACTAATGCTCTATTTTGTGGTAGTGTGGTCGAGCAGTAGGCTTATCCAAGGAGTAGTGTTAAGCATTTGTTGCACATACACATAGACAATAAATGAGGTACACACACTCAGAGACAAATCCAGCCAATAGGTTTTTGTATAGAAAAATATCTTTTCTTAGTTTATTTTAAGAACCACAGGTTCAAATTCTACATGTAATATCTCATTTGAAAGGTATTGCAGGTAAGTACTTTAGGAACTTTAAATCATAAAAATTGCATGTATACTTTTCAAGTTATTGACAAATAGCTGTTTTAAAAGTGGACACAGTGCAATTTTCACAGTTCCTGGGGGAGGTAAGTTTTTGTTAGTTTTACCAGGTAAGTAAGACACTTACAGGGTTCAGTTCTTGGTCCAAGGTAGCCCACCGTTGGGGGTTCAGAGCAACCCCAAAGTCACTACACCAGCAGCTCAGGGCCGGTCAGGTGCAGAGTTCAAAGTGGTGCCCAAAACACATAGGCTAGAATGGAGAGAAGGGGGGTGCCCCGGTTCCGGTCTGCTTGCAGGTAAGTACCCGCGTCTTCGGAGGGCAGACCAGGGGGGTTTTGTAGGGCACCGGGGGGGACACAAGTCCACACAGAAATTTCACCCTCAGCAGCGCGGGGGCGGCCGGGTGCAGTGTAGAAACAGGCGTCGGGTTTGCAATGTTAGTCTATGAGAGATCTCGGGATCTCTTCAGCGCTGCAGGCAGGCAAGGGGGGGTTCCTCGGGGAAACCTCCACTTGGGCAAGGGAGAGGGACTCCTGGGGGTCACTTCTCCAGTGAAAGTCCGGTCCTTCAGGTCCTGGGGGCTGCGGGTGCAGGGTCTCTCCCAGGCGTCGGGACTTGGGATTCAAAGAGTCGCGGTCAGGGGAAGCCTCGGGATTCCCTCTGCAGGCGGCGCTGTGGGGGCTCAGGGGGGACAGGTTTTGGTACTCACAGTATCAGAGTAGTCCTGGGGTCCCTCCTGAGGTGTTGGATCTCCACCAGCCGAGTCGGGGTCGCCGGGTGCAGTGTTGCAAGTCTCACGCTTCTTGCGGGGAGCTTGCAGGGTTCTTTAAAGTTGCTGGAAACAAAGTTGCAGCTTTTCTTGGAGCAGGTCCGCTGTCCTCAGGAGTTTCTTGTCTTTTCGAAGCAGGGGCAGTCCTCAGAGGATGTCGAGTTCGCTGGTCCCTTTGGAAGGCGTCGCTGGAGCAGGATCTTTGGAAGGCAGGAGACAGGCCGGTGAGTTTCTGGAGCCAAGGCAGTTGTCGTCTTCTGGTCTTCCTCTGCAGGGGTTTTCAGCTAGGCAGTCCTTCTTCTTGTAGTTGCAGGAATCTAATTTTCTAGGGTTCAGGGTAGCCCTTAAATACTAAATTTAAGGGCGTGTTTAGGTCTGGGGGGTTAGTAGCCAATGGCTACTAGCCCTGAGGGTGGGTACACCCTCTTTGTGCCTCCTCCCAAGGGGAGGGGGTCACAATCCTAACCCTATTGGGGGAATCCTCCATCTGCAAGATGGAGGATTTCTAAAAGTTAGAGTCACTTCAGCTCAGGACACCTTAGGGGCTGTCCTGACTGGCCAGTGACTCCTCCTTGTTTTTCTCATTATTTTCTCCGGCCTTGCCGCCAAAAGTGGGGCCTGGCCGGAGGGGGCGGGCAACTCCACTAGCTGGAGTGTCCTGCTGGGTTGGCACAAAGGAGGTGAGCCTTTGAGGCTCACCGCCAGGTGTGACAATTCCTGCCTGGGGGAGGTGTTAGCATCTCCACCCAGTGCAGGCTTTGTTACTGGCCTCAGAGTGACAAAGGCACTCTCCCCATGGGGCCAGCAACATGTCTCGGTTTGTGGCAGGCTGCTAAAACTAGTCAGCCTACACAGATAGTCGGTTAAGTTTCAGGGGGCACCTCTAAGGTGCCCTCTGGGGTGTATTTTACAATAAAATGTACACTGGCATCAGTGTGCATTTATTGTGCTGAGAAGTTTGATACCAAACTTCCCAGTTTTCAGTGTAGCCATTATGGTGCTGTGGAGTTCGTGTTTGACAAACTCCCAGACCATATACTCTTATGGCTACCCTGCACTTACAATGTCTAAGGTTTTGTTTAGACACTGTAGGGGTACCATGCTCATGCACTGGTACCCTCACCTATGGTATAGTGCACCCTGCCTTAGGGCTGTAAGGCCTGCTAGAGGGGTGTCTTACCTATACTGCATAGGCAGTGAGAGGCTGGCATGGCACCCTGAGGGGAGTGCCATGTCGACTTACTCGTCTTGTCCTCACTAGCACACACAAGCTGGCAAGCAGTGTGTCTGTGCTGAGTGAGAGGTCTCCAGGGTGGCATAAGGCATGCTGCAGCCCTTAGAGACCTTCCTTGGCATCAGGGCCCTTGGTACTAGAAGTACCAGTTACAAGGGACTTATCTGGATGCCAGGGTCTGCCAATTGTGGATACAAAAGTACAGGTTAGGGAAAGAACACTGGTGCTGGGGCCTGGTTAGCAGGCCTCAGTACACTTTCAATTGTAAACATAGCATCAGCAAAGGCAAAAAGTCAGGGGGCAACCATGCCAAGGAGGCATTTCCTTACAAATGCCATCCAGGGTATAGAACGAGAGTTGCAACACGGTAATGCATTCCTGGAGGGCATTAATTCTGGTCAGGCTGTCCTTCAGCGAACCCTGCAATCTCTGGCCTCAGCACTGATGGCAGCCATTGTCCCTGTGTCTGGCCTCCCCCTCCAACTTCCTCCACCCAGACCCAATTTCCTGTACCCCAGCCCATCCCAAGCACACCTACAGACCAGCATGCTCACAAGTCAACACACACAAGTAGCTCAAGCAAACATAGGCACCACACACACCACAGGCACTCACGCAAGCCTCACCCACATACAGACACAGCAACATCCACTGCCTCCACTGTGTCCCCCTCCTCCTCTTCTCCCTCCTCCCTCCCAGTCTCGTCTACACACACACCTGCATGCACCACATCTACAGGCACCATGAATTGCACAAGGACACCCAGCACCACAAGCCGCTCACCTGCACTCACCACCTCCACTGCCATTTACACGTCCCCTGTGTCCTCTCCCAGTGTGTCTGTGACGCCCCCTCCCAAAGTACACAAACGCCGGCAATCACTCACCCAACATCCATCCACCTCATGACAGCCTCCAGTACCTGCACCTGCACCCAAAACACCTAAAGTGACACCTCTGACAACCACTTCCTCTTCCTCCACTCCCAGACCCCCTCCAGCTACCCATCCCAGTGTTCTTCAGAAACTGTCCCTCTGTAAAGTTGACCTTTTTGCCCCCACCCCACCCCCTCCAATTCATCAGTCCCGTCGTAGCGCCTCAGCCAAAAAGCCTCCAATACCAGTGGTGCCTGTTCAAGGTTTGTGGAGTGCACCAGCCACCAGGGCAGGCAGTTGGACCCAGAGCCAAGGCACTGGCAGCCCACCCCCTGTAAAGGCTCTAAAATTGGAGAGTGGACGACGGGACCGTGTTAAGACTCCTGGTGAGAAAACAACTGACATGGGTTCCAAGGGGATTGGAGAGTCAGCTGTGACTCCACCAAAGGTGGGGAAGGGCCAGAGGAAGTCTGCCCAGCCTGTTGTGAGTGTCACGGCGGAGAAGTGCGCCATCATTTCTGGCGGTCGACACACAACCACCAGCACCGTCGTCACTGGTCAGGAGACCACCGCCAGAGTCACAGCCCAGGAGGGCCCAAGTATCGTCACTGGTCCAGAGACCACCGCCAGAGTCACAGCTCAGGAGGGCCCAAGTATCGTCACTGGTCCAGAGACCACCGCCAGAGTCACAGCCCAGGAGGGCCCAAGTATCGTCACTGGTCAGGAGACCACCGCCACCACTGGAGTCAGTGCCCAGGAGGGCCCAAGTATCGTCACTGGTCAGGAGACCACCGCCGGAGTCACAGCCCAGGAGGGCCCAAGTATCGTCACTGGTCCAGAGACCACCGCCAGAGTCACAGCCCAGGAGGGCCCAACTATCATCACTGGTCAGGAGACCACCGCCGGAGTCACAGCCCAGGAGGGCCCAAGTATCGTCACTGGTCAGGAGACCACCGCCGGAGTCACAGCCCAGGAGGGCCCAAGTATCGTCACTGGTCCAGAGACCACCGCCAGAGTCACAGCCCAGGAGGGCCCAAGTATCGTCACTGGTCAGGAGGCCACCGCCACCGCCGGAGTCAGTGCCCAGGACGGCACAAGTATTGTCACTGGTCAGGAGACCACCGCCGGAGTCACAGCCCAGGAGGGCCCAAGTATCGTCACTGGTCCAGAGACCACCGCCAGAGTCACTGCCCAGGAGGGCCCAAGTATCGTCACTGGTCCAGAGACCACCGCCAGAGTCACAGCCCAGGAGGGCCCAAGTATCGTCACTGGTCAGGAGACCACCGCCACCACCGGAGTCAGTGCCCAGGAGGGCCCAAGTATTGTCACTGGTCAGGAGACCACCGCCGGAGTCACAGCCCAGGAGGGCCCAAGTATCGTCACTGGTCCAGAGACCACCGCCAGAGTCACAGCCCAGGAGGGCCCAAGTATCATCACTGGTCAGGAGACCACCGCCGGAGTCACAGCCCAGGAGGGCCCAAGTATCGTCACTGGTCAGGAGACCACCGCCGGAGTCACAGCCCAGGAGGGCCCAAGTATCGTCACTGGTCCAGAGACCACCGCCAGAGTCACAGCCCAGGAGGGCCCAAGTATCGTCACTCGTCAGGAGACCACCGCCAGAGTCACAGCCCAAGAGGGCACAAGTATCGTCACTGGTCCAGAGACCACCGCCAGAGTCACAGCCCAGGAGGGCCCAAGTATCATCACTGGTCAGGAGACCACCGCCGGAGTCACAGCCCAGGAGGGCCCAAGTATCGTCACTGGTCAGGAGACCACCGCCGGAGTCACAGCCCAGGAGGGCCCAAGTATCGTCACTGGTCCAGAGACCACCGCCAGAGTCACAGCCCAGGAGGGCCCAAGTATCGTCACTGGTCAGGAGACCACCGCCGGAGTCACAGCCCAGGAGGGCCCAAGTATCGTCACTGGTCCAGAGACCACCGCCGGAGTCAGTGCCCTGGAGGGCCCCGGCTGCCACAGCCCGCTGGGCAATGATGGAACGTCATGCCACACACCAATGCCCAGTGTAGAGAACGTCATGCCACACACCAATGCCCAGTGTAGAGAACGTCATACCACCCACCAATGTCCGTATCAGACCCGCCATGTCAAACCACCGCTGAACAGTCCGGAACCGCCATGGCAAAGCACCGCTAAACAGGGCAAAGACCGCCATGGCAAAGCACCGCTGAACAGGGCAAAGACCGCCATGACAAAGCACCGCTGAACAGGGCAAAGACCGCCATGGCGAAGCACTGCTGAACAGTCCGGAACCGCCATGGCAAAGCACCTCTGAACAGGGCAAAGACCGCCATGGCAAAGCACCGCTGAACAGGGCAAAGACCGCCATGGCAAAGCACCGCTGAACAGGGCAAAGACCGCCATGGCAAGCACCGGGTAGGAATGAATGGCCCGCCACATCAGGCATCCTTATCCCATGTGCAGCTGGGACAGTGACAGGACAGGAACTTTCACGGGGAGACTCATCCAGTCTGGGCACCAGTCCCCCCCAGTACCAGTAGAGACCTGCATCTACTTGAGTGACTGTGGCTTTGCACTCCCCAGGATGGTAGAGTGGGCAACCCACCCACTGTAGAGACTTGAGAGACTGTGGATTTGCACTCCCCAGGATGGTACAGTGGGCACCCCACCCACGGTAGAGACTTGAGAGACTTGTGGCTTTGCACTCCCCAGGATGGTAGAGTGGGCAACCAACCCACTGAAGAGACTTGAGAGACTGTGGCTTTGCACTCCCCAGGATGGTAGAGTGGGCAACCCACCCACTGGAGAGACTTGAGAGACTGTGGCTTTGCACTCCCCAGGATGGTAGAGTGGGCAACCCACCCACTGGAGAGACTTGAGAGACTGTGGCTTTGCACTCCCCAGGATACATTAATGGGCATGGAACCCCGTCGTGGATCTGGCTTTGCACTCATCCGGCTGAGGTGCCCCCTTTCCCTTCCCCCTGAGGTGCCTGTAGTATTTCTATCTGATGCCCCGGCAGTGTTCTCTCCGATTGTGGTCAGGTATCCTTTGTGGGCCTCGCCCATGCATTTTTGGACTGTTGGTGCACGGACATTGTTATTTACATATCTGTACTACTTCTCGTATTGTATATAATTATGACTGATTTTCAAATATATATCTGTATATTTTTGTATGACATGTATATTGCCACATTACAATGTTTGACCGAATTTCGCATTGTCTTTTCATTCTTCCGGGGGGATTGTGGGTTGTTACTCTGATTTTTGTGAATGCAGTGGTGTGTATGTTGTAATATGCGAGGGTGGGGGTGTTTGGTGGGTGTCTCCCTAACTTTTGCCTTCCCCCTCCCCCGTGTCGTAGGTGCAGTACTCACCGTTGTCTTCGGCGCCTACGTAGCTGTTGGTCGTAGAGGAGCAGAAACACAAGGGCAGGTAGTATTTGGAGTTCCGGCTCCATGGAGTCCTCGTGGGATGTGTTCAGGTGAGCGTTTTCCCATAGCAAAAGCTGTTTCCGCTGTGTTTTTATCCACGGTGAATCCGCCCCGGAAAAGGTGGCGGATTGGCGGGTTGTAATACTGTGGGCGGTACATTGTCTCCCACCTGTCTGTTGGCGGTGACCGCCGCGCTGCTTGTTTGCACTGCCATGGCGGGCGGTGTGTTAAAGTGGCTGTCTTTGTTGGCGGTTTCCGCCAGGGTCATAATTCAATTTTTTTGTCCGCCGGCCTGTTTGCGGTATTTCCGCAGCTTTAACACCGTCCGCCAGGGTTGTAATGACCCCCATAGTGCCTTGGTAATGCCATCTCTGGGGTGGTGTAAGGTTTCGGCACCGCCCTGGTGTATGTGAAACATGTAAAACTGGAACAGTGGCATATTGCAATATGTGTTGGTGTGGCTTGACCACTGCAACACCAATTGCAAGGCCCGACCATGCAAATAGATGCATAGGAAGGGTTCACAATACCAAGATGGTGTCAGGCCACCAAAGGGATATACATCACACCTAGTAAATATGACGCAGCCAATTGCACCACCTGAGCTTCCCCACATGTGACACCCAGGTGGGGCAAAGGGCTGATAGACTGCAACCATGATGTACAGGAACAAGGTTTGGGAAGTAAGTTGACAATGAGCCTCCAATAGCAAGTCAGTGACGTGACATGTCAACTGCCACAACATTGAAAGATTGAGTTTACACCATCTCATTGCAGAGAATGATGGCTCTCCTGCTGATCTGCCTGTACTGGAGTTCGCAAATGATATGGATGACCAGCTGACAACCATCAGTCAAGAGACCCTCCAAGAAGTCCTGGTATCCCTCCAGACACCACCTCCAGTTGCAGGGAGGACAAATAATGTAGCAGCCATCCCAGATGACAGTGGTAGGAGTCCAGGGGGAGCTGGCCAAGCAGGTGCGGGTGGAGATGGAGACTGTGGCAGCCAGCCTAGAGGGAATGCGCACGTGCCTCATGATGGCCAATGAACATACAGCTGCCAAACGGGGCACACACTCCCCCCTGCATAGAGTCCAGCAGTGTCTGAGGGACATACCTGCTGCCACGAGGGAGAGGCCACAACAACTGGCCTCCTAAACTGGCAGCAGCGTGCTTGAGAGCAAGCTGGGATTCATGTAGCGGGAAGTGGCCACTCTCAGGGCAGACATGTCTGCCCTCCACCGGGATGTTGCTGCTATCCTGAAAAATCTGAAGCTCCTCCTTGCTCAATGATGCTTTATGTAGTTCCACAAATGGCAGCTGCCAGTAATTAGGATTCCACATCTTCAACCACTGAAGTGTGTGTGGCCCCTCTATACCCCCACCACCACCATCAAGGGCAGAGGAGACACAACACACATCGGAGCATGAAGATGTAGAACAGATCAGCTTCACTCGTGAGAGTTCCCGGTAGCACCAACCCATGCCACAAGGGCAGTGTTCTCCCTTGTCCTTACTTGAGATCATGCCAGTGTTAGCACAGTTGGATATGTGCACACTTCAGCCACACACTGCTGACCTGTCTGTTTTGGACTGTCATTGTCGCTCACTCACCAATTGGCAATTATTGTTCATCTGCACTTAACAACACTTCTCCCCAGCATGTCCCATGACATGTCCCTCAGCCCTGGACTTGTGTTTTGTCACAAATGTATGGATTTCACAAATGGGGTCACTGAACTGGAAATTGTAAATATCCCACTACAACACTTACAGCCATTGAAAGATCCCAATCGGAGGATACATGAGAGTATTCATCCTTATTGCACATTGCTAAGGGCCCCCCTTGAGAGGTGTGCTGAATTTGGCACTCACTCTGGTGTGAGCAAATGTATTAATCTGGGACTGCATCCAAATGCAATGGGTGTTGCTGTGGTTGTACCACAGCAACACCCATTGTAGCTTATCATGCTGCCCCAGACATCGAAGTCTACTCACAGCTCAGTCAGAGCAAATTTGGCTAAGTCCATGCCAGTTGTCATGTCCCCTTATTTGTTTCTCTTTCTATGAATTCTGCTCTCTGCAACACGCAGAGTAAGAACAAATCACATATGGAGATACTATTTTGTGCAGGGGGGTGTCCCTCCTGCAAAACAACTACCCCCCCTCACAATGCATCCATCCGTGCACCATGGCACAAGGGTGGTTGCGTTGGGGCTTGGCTACAAATTTAGCAACAACACAGGGGACAACACAGGCGTGCACTGCATACGATTAAATACGGCGCATCCTTGTGTTGTGAGAATGACAGAGTGCGCCACTGCCAGTTTTCTCACAGCGTTGCACTCTGTCATTCTTAGTTACATATGGCCCTACATGTAGCTTTACACCACCTAGTATACACAATGCTTCCCATTGCACACCACGGGCCTCACAAGATGTGACCCTATGGTGATGCTTGGGGCTCTTTTAAATGGGCCATGATGTCACCATCGAGTCTACTATAATATCTGATCATTGGACAGCTTATTCCATCTGGCATTATATTCAACACAAATGACTCACTTACACCAAACCCTGGATGACTTCACAGGACACACATTATCACACTTACTGGATACATCTGGGTCTTTGAAAAGCGCCACTTCACCAGTTGTGGAGGGGGCTGGCACAGCTGTAAGACATGAATGGTAAACCATGCTTAGTGTCAAATCATAGTCACTGCGAGTGGACAGCAAATTTCAGTGTGGACTAGTTAAGAGGAGTGAGCCAGTCATCTTAGTGGAAACCAGTGCAACAGACACACCACTATGATCACACAATGACACAGAAACTCAGGTAAGTTAGAGCCACACATCTGAACACTAGCACTGGGACGGGACTCCTGTGGTGCTACACCCTGCAACATTAATATGTGGCATTGTCATGCAGCTGTCTGTGGGCACAACACCTCAATTGCCAAATGGGACTGTTTGATCATGTATTTTCCATTTGAGGGCCATGCTATGGTAGTAGCAGTGGCAGGACCATTGTCACACCCATGGCATTTCTGCCTGCAACAGATGTAGAAAACACCTATGTCATCATCATAGCTCACAGACACACTACTACCCAGGGATTGTGTAGGTATTGCAATAGTGGGATTTGCATTCCACACTATACAATTAACAGAGTTACTTGTCACAAGGCAGACACACTTAAGGAATTGCTTTGACTGTGGACTCATTTGCAGTTGCTTTATCTACCTGCACATTGACTGCATTGTGACATGTATGTATTGCAAATAGTGGTTGGCCTGCCATTGTTGCCAACGTACACTATTGTCAATCCAGTGAGGTTGAAGTACATGGGCATAGACATTGCGTTCAACACAGACACACTTGCTCTGTAATCAGAGGATGCATCTGGAGTTGCAGGTTAGTGAGTGATGTAGCAGAGATGGAGCTGATGCAGTTCAGCCTCATACTGTCAGTGAGGAGTGGTAAGCCAGTAGAACAGACTCTGCACATTTGTGTGGTATTGGGCGGTAGAGGCTGTGACAGAACATGAACTGGAACATGGAACTGCCAGTATTTTCTTCCCAATTCATGTTCAATCTCCCTTACATGGCCTTGCCCAATGACACAAAGGGACCAATAGGACAACAGTGGTGCAGCACCTGGGACTTGAGTAATGAAAAGTGAGTGCCGCCTTTGCGTCATTTTCTGACGCAATGCTAAATTACAAATCATGTGTTTGAAGTTAAATTTGTGGTGCTAATGCATCACACGATGATGCAAGGGCATTGCTAGCCTCTCATGAATCCAGCCCCTAGAACTGCCCCACATGATGTGTGCTCCTTAGCACACCCCTGACTACACCATGTGTGGGTTGTCTATACAAAATGGCACAACATGGTATAAGGGAGAGTTGTGTAGTAAATAAAGACACTACCCTGGCGCTTTGCAAGACTTACAACTCAAGTACTTAAGCTTGTCCTGCAGGGCACCCAGAGACGATTTGTGATAGAAATGCAGCTCGATGGAAAGTCTGCAATGATGCGTTGATTATTTCATAACTGATGTGGTAAAGGTGTCTCGTGGAATCAAATGCACCATATTCATTGCCCCCTAAGGTGGGAAAACCCCCTTTGCAAACATAAAGGCTGGGGCTGGGGTCATGTGCATGAAATGCTGACAAAGTTGCGCTAAACATGCATTGCGCCACTTTGTTGACACAATCCTGGGAAAATATGGTGCGGTGGCGGTGCCTTGGCTTTTCATACATGACACTATGCCGGGGCACAGGTGAAGCTATGGGCTCTGAAATCTATGAAATGTATGCTTTTGTGATGGTTGTACAGGACTCATCAGACATCTGACCTGCATTGGTATAATTGTTGGACATGTGAACTCCAGGCTGAACTGGCGCAGATACTCTTCATACCGGTTGCATACAACATGTTCACTATTATTGCATGCAGCACTCCAACCTATCTGCTACTGTCATTCAAAAGCAGTGAACAGTCAATAATATGCCAATGGGAGACTTACCAACAGTTCTGCCGATCTCGTTCCCCAGGTGATTTAGCAGATCCTGCTCCCTTGCCACCAGATCTGCCCAGCGATGCTTCAGCTAGTGGTCATTCTGGCCTGTTTTGTAAATACGTTTCAGATGGTGGAGCACCTTGCCACACCGCAGCCGCCTAGCCTCTGTCCTCCACCAAGCTCATCTGCAGACATTCTGGACATCCTCCCCTTGCCAGACATGTCGACTGATGGTCAGAGTTGACCCCAATAAGTGATGATACAAAATAAAAGGAAACTTAACCCCACTAACTTAGCCCAACTATCCCAAATACCTAACAACCCTGGACAGTACAAATACAAAACTGGACAAAAACTACACAAACCTCAACGTCTAGGACAAAATGCACACAAAATTCAACAGGACACGGCACAAGGGACACCACAAACTTCCAAACACAACCAACTATCAACCACCAGCTCCAATACTCAACCACACAGTCACAAAGGCACAGACCGTAAAGAGAAAGTGAAACTACAACCACTGTACCATGCTTGTGGACAGGATTTCCTATTACATCACTTCCTGGGCATTTGCGTCCCGTTTTTCAGCTATGCATGTCTTTGTTTGACTCATTTGGCAAATGCATGGTTTATTTTAGATGCATAACGCACATGCGTCATTTACATTGACACATGTCGGTAATGCGTCTATTTCACAGAAGGCTGCATTAAGTTTAGTGTGACCGTAGAATTCACGCTAAGGGCCCATGTGTCATTTTCTTAACATTTGCAGATGTTTTTGATGCATTTGCGTCATATTTTTTGCCTCATTTCCTGATTGCATGTTTTTTTGCATTGTCCTTGGATGCACCGTGATTCAACATACATATGACATGGGCTGTGCTGCAATGTGGCATATGGGGTATGGCCACATGTGGAAGTCCATGCAGCAATGTGGTAAGGGTGTGATTGGTCAGTTCCCAAAATGTGTGTGTTACGGAGTCAACAGCATGCAATTATTTGCATGTCATGCATATGTATGCATATGTGACAACAGTGTGACCACATATGTTTGGCATTCAGTACAATGCAATAGTTCTGAATTGTGATTGTATATTGTGTTTTGGTATGTGATGTGTGATATTGTCATACAGAGCATACTATTTAAAGTTGCATACACAGGTCAGGCCTATTATTGATGATGGGCGAACTATTACTACCTAGAAAATATGACCTGACATCTGTCTCCGTATTTGGATTTGAAGTTTATGGAGACCTGTGTGAAGACAGCAAATTTGTCTGACATATGTACATCTTTGGTATGTAGTGTGTATAACACACTCTGCCTATGTTCCACCCAGAACATGGTTTGATTACAAATTGTTGATTTAACTCATTGCATTTACCAATGGTTGTTGTTTTTGTATGGTGGACCTGCAGCCCTAGCTGCATATGTTCTCATCCATACTAATGTGAATTCCACAGACATGTCTGTGCAATGAGTGAGGCCATGTTTACCCTGTGTCAAGGTTGTGCCCCATGGCAGTGGCAGGACAGATTACCATGGTTAGACTGCGCAGGCTCAACTTCTTCCATTGGTTAATATCCCTGGGAAAATCATGATGACCATAGTTACCAATGAAGTCCCCCCCACACATGTTCCATGCATCCATTGCAACTCTCACACTGAGTTGTGACAGTGTTCAGTTCCAACACAACTTAATTTCAATTTTTTGACATCCCCTACCTCATGTGTGGGCCCCTTGCATACATCCTATAAAGACATGATGTAGTTGGGTGTGATGGGCTATTGATTAGCAAGTTGGTAACTTGAATGTACAAAATATGTTGTGGGCCATGGATTGTGCCCTTCAGTTGTCACATACTGGTCATAAGGCTGTAAGTGTTGTGTGTGAAAGTGGCAGTACAATCTAACACATCACATATGATGTTGCTACATTACTTATCAGTTTATTAATTGTTACATGCTCCCTGAGGTTAGAGTCACATTCCTATGGTATAATTGGTGGAGACTGAATAGACCAAAGCAGAATTGGTTGTATATAAGAAGTGTTTATTTACAAATTTAACATGGTGATTTCAGTGGTTCTTATGTATAAAAATTGTCAACAATCTGTTGTCTCCGGCATACCCCACCAGCTGTGTTGTCCTGTTCCCCCTCCATATCGTCAGCACCATACTCCTCCTCCTCCTCAGGAAGGTCAGCAACCTTGCCGTACATTGGCACGTTCATTCACACACATATGTTGTGTAGGATGGCAGATATGAGGATTATTTTACACACAATGTGTGGGGCATAAAGGAGGCTGCCTCCTGTCAGGCCCAGGCACCTCAATATGGATTTGAGGATGCCAAATGTCCTTTCCACCACATTGCATGTCTGATGGTGTCCCTCATTGTAGGCACGCTCTGCTTCTATGTTCAGGTTTGCAAATTTGGTCATCACCCACGGATGTATGCCGTAACCCTGATCCGATGCAAAGGATAAAAGATGTAAGTTGTTGTGAAAGCTTGCAACAGATTTAGTATGTAGCATGGTAGTTGTTAGTTGGAGTTGGTTGTGACTCAGACGTGTTTGTGGTATGGTGTGAGTCTCTGGCATTGTGCTACGTTTTACTAGCATTGTGTTGATGGATATGACAATCTTGAGTATTGGCTCAAGGACCTGGGACATATAATTTGCATTCCTAGCTGATGCTCAGTATGTATGTACTATGTGTTTTGCAGTGCATCTTTGAAGCAGTGTGCTATCACTAGAAGGGACATGGTACATTCGTGCAACACAATAGGATCAGATTTAGTGACAACATGGTAGTCCTACAAAGCCTAGACATCCCAGCCATTTTGACATGTGTCAGTACAGATGAATTGCAACACTTAGGCCCATTTTAATGAGTAAGTGACAGAGCATAACACAGCTCCAAAATTGGCAGTGTTGTGCTGCATCGTTTTCACTGTAAAGCAATGCAACATGTGTAATATGTTACAAGGCAACCCTTTGTTGTCCCCTGCGCTGGCGCCTAATATGCAGCTGTGCACCAACACTGCCAACCTTGCACCAGATGTGCTTGGCTGGCTGCCCTGTGGAGGTGGATAAATCTGTGCAGGAAGGGACACCTTCCTATATATATACTATTTTCATGTGCAATTAGTTCATTCTGTGTGTGCAGCAGTATGCGGCATGCATACAGTAGGTAGCACATTCATATGAGGTCAAATCACAGTCTATTTCCTTATTGCAACCTGCAAACACCCACCCCTGGGGTGAGGTTTGATGTTGGCACTTCCTCAGGTTTTAGGTGACACCTACATTTGAGTCAGCGTCATCATGCTATGTATCTTTTGGTGACACAACTACGGCAGCACACATTTCACGCACGTCCACACAAAGAGCTGCGTGGGAGGGGACCCTATTTACAATGTGGCTTCAAGTCACAAAAGAGTGATCATCTGCCAACTTGTACATACAGTGCAGGCCATGACAATGGCACTAGGGGCTCCTACATATGTCCCTTAGTGATCCTGAGTAACAGCTGATGTTTGTGCCAGCCATCAGGTGTGCAAGGGTGTGTATCCCATTGTTTCAGGATGATCAACATTACTATCAGTGTCTCTCCTATCTTCGAGTACATGAGTCAGCATTTATACTGTCAACACATGCACAGTGCAGGCTATGGGATGGGGCTCAGCTACTTTACAAATGTGTCCCTTAGCACAGTGCATGTAAGGTCAGTGATGTCCTAAATACTCCTACAGGGTCCCACTATAGCGCCCATGATCTGCACTTTCTAACAGTGACTCTGTCCCATGGTGGGCCATTTATTGTTTACAGTACAGACATGATGGTGTTGTGGGTCAGCAAATGGTGAATGTGAGGTGGCACTACAGTAGGTGTGGTACCACTTCTCACAAATCTGGCACATGGTATGTGATGGCTGTTAATTTTGTATTCCTATGTGTGTGACTCAATGCATCAGGCAGATGTATATGCACACTACAGGTAAGTCAGATATGTGTTGATGAGATGTAGTTGGTATTGGCACCAGTTGTCTGGCATTTGATTTTTGTTCTGGCAGAGACTTGCACTGCATGATTTAAGGGGTCTATGCCTCTGTGTGACTTTCGTTACATGACCATGGTGTACGCCATTGACAGTGCTGTGCTATTCTTTGTTTGGTTTAATGTGTGTGTGAAGTGTATTTAGTAGCCAACCTGTGAGCACTTGTAGTGGTTTGTGGACATCTTCTGTTAGCAAAGGGTACAAATCTCCTCCACCTGTCCTTCACGTGGTGAGCCTGTCAAGTTGTGGGTGTGTTAAGTACATATGGATGTATGTGTTTGTGCTGTGCACTGATTGTGCTGTACTGCAGCATGGTACATATGTATTGTTACCTGCACATCTGCGTTGCCCTGGCCATGTGTTTTTGGAGTGGCTTATGTCTTGTGTATCTTACGGGGTTTGTGTGTTGTGTGTTTTGCTACGTTTGTGGACTTACCCACAAGTAGACCATTACCATATTGCCATCCTCGAAGTGTTTGTTGATCCTGCTGTGCCTGAATATGTAGGCATCATGGATGCTACTAGGATACTTGTATAAAATGTTCGTAACTAGTCCACGATGGTCCACTATGGCCTGCACATTTATGGAATGCATATGTTCCAGATTCCTGTATAGGTGTGCTGTTGCTGCAGGTGGGTCAAGTCGGATATGGGTCACCCAGCACATGCAAAAAGCCAGCAAATTGGTAAAAGCCCTGTTTAATCTCCTACTGCATTTGCTGGGTATTGGGGAAACAAATGTGGCAGGGTGTCAGGGAGTTGATTGAGTCTTATACCTTTGCCAGGAAGAAAGAGAAAGATGGCTGTGACACACCAGCAACCAGTGCACCCGTTGTCTGGAATGAGCCACTTGCCAGCAAATGCAGGACAGCTAGCAGCTTTGTGACAGGTTATATATTATATGGCATCTGCAGGCTGGCTGTGATCTGTGGCTCAATGTGGCACAGCAGGGGTAGTATGGCTTGCCGGTTGAGATGGTATGCCCTAATGAGGTCTTGTTCCCTGAGACCAAGGAGGGTTTTCCTGTTCCAGAATATCCTCTCCTGCCTTCTGCATGGCCTTTGTGGGTGTTGTAGTGGTGGTTGTGGTTGCTGCAGTATTGATGATAGTTGCTGTTGTGGTTGTTGTCCTCTGCGTCATCTCCTGAGCCGGAGCAGTAACACTTCCATCTTGTCCTGTAGGTTTCCAATGTTGCTTCTTTGTGTTTTCCCTCAGTAGTGATGTGTGTGCCTCATTTTAACACCTGGTCTGACCCAGGCATTAAACTTTAGCGCAAGTCCGGTTTAACATAATTATTTAGAGCCACCTCCCACCCGTGTTTCACCGCACGGGTGGATAAATATGGCCATATATTTTAATGGTAACGCCTATTTTGCATCTCATTGACACAAGGTGGTTTCACGCATCCAAAAAAATGATGTTAACTCCTATATTTTGACGCAAAACACATCTAGCATCAAAATATAAATATGGAGTTGAGTTTGCTCTGAATTAGCGTCAAATAAAATGACGCTAATTCATCGCAAACTGAGTATAAACATGGGGTATAGTTTAGCCTAGCCTCATCAATGTTATAAACATTTTTCCTTCTCATGAATTCAGCCTGCTTGACAATTACGGCTTAGTGTGCCTTAGACACCTGTTTTGTGCCATTAGCTTGTGTGACCCTAAAACTATCACTTTGGCTTTTGGATTATCCTCACATGGTGGCAGGATCTTTTCCGTCTGTCAGTACTGACGATACTTCCCCAGATCCTCTGCTATTGCTGAGTGTGGATGCAAGTCACGAGGTTTTAAGCCCTACTTTGAAAAATCTCAGTATTTGGAGGGAACTAGCTGCCTCTTTGCTTACACCGTAACTTTGAGCAAACCAGCTGTGAGACCTCTTGGTGTAGGTCAGAAGGAACAGCTAGTTGAGCGGCTACGTCACTGACTACCAGAACAGAAGTCGATCATGCTCCTTGCATGGTTCATGTTTGCTGACTCTGAGGCCTAAATCTCATTTTATTTTCATCCAGTGTTTTACTTATAGGTACATCCACCATCTGGATCAGGTATTGTCTTCTACAATAGGCTTAGAGTGATTGGGTATCCTGTAGCAGCATCTATTGTCATGGAGTTAAATCCTCTTTTCCCCATTTTCTGCTCCATTCCTACCATCTGCCAGGTAAGAGCCTATATCACACTGTGGAGGGGAAGGCGAAATTCCTGCAGAGTGGGCTTCAAGGTCCTGCATGAGGCCTCTCGTCACTGATGTCCTACTGGGCTTTTGTAATCTACCCAAGGTCTGTTTAGTAATTTATCCATTCTAATAATTCATCCACTCTCATTCTCCGACTTAACCAGTCTAAAGTGAACTAATCTCACCGACTAACACCCCGACTAATATGACCTAGTGGGTCATATTAAGAACACAAGACTAAGGGCCTGATTACAACTTTGGAGAAGGGTGTTAATCCGTCCCAAATGTGACAGATATACCACCCGCCGTATTACGAGTCCATTAGATCCTATGGAACTCTTAATACGGTGGGAAGCATATCCATCATATTTGGGACAGATTAACACCCTCCTCCAAAGTTGTAATCAGGTCCTAGTATCCAATAACTTCAACCATGGGTGAAATCATTAGCAAATTAAAACATTACCTAACCATTAATTTCTGGTTTGTCGGAGTATCGTGGTATTCACTAAGGGCCAGATGTAGGTAGGAAAAAAATAGCGAGTCGGAAATTGTGATTCAATGCGAATCGCAATTTCTGACTCGCAAAATGGGATCCAAGAAAAAAGTACGACACCAATTTGCGACTCGCAAATGATGCTGCACCGCATTTTACAAGTTCGCTTCTAGCGAGGTCGCTTTTTGCGACCTCGCTAAAAGCGAGCTCGCAATTTGCGAGTAGGGTATCGCAAATTGCCACTGGCCCGCAAATTGCCTGCAGGTGCAGCACAACAGTTTGGAAATTCACTTCTTGGCTCTTGGTGATGACATCAGAACCAGGAAGTCATCAAATACACCTGGGAGGAGGGAGGAACACACCCTTTCCAAACTGCTGTGCAACACCCAGGAGAGAGGACCTGCTGCTACAATGGCGGAAACAGGCAGTGCTGGGAGAAGAAGAAAACTGAAGTTTTCTGACAAAGAACTGGAGGTGCTCACAGAGGAATGCTGCCAGCACCATGACCAACTGTTTGGGAAAGCAGCCCTGAGTGTCCCAGACACAGAAAAAAAGATTTGGCAGCAAATCCAGGACCGGATTAATGCCATAGGGGTGAGCCACCGCACCCTGGAGGAAATCAAGAAAAGGTGGTATGACCTGCGCTCCAGGACAAAGGAGAGGGTAGCAGAGCGGCTCCGAGAAATGAGGGGCACCGGAGGAGGCCCATCCACCATCCCACCACCCACAACCATGGAAGCAATGGTGGAGCAGACCCTGGAGCCTGAGGCCATACTTGGAATGGGAGAAGTGGACAGTTCTGCGCCAGGGACATCCAAAAGTGAGTAGCATGAGATATGCATTCACCCCTACAAATGCAGTATCCACACTCTCCCAGTACACAGCAGCAGGCACAACCAGACTAGCTCCATTCCAGTCTAGCAACCACTAGAATAGTGCATTATGGGCAATGTATACAGTAGTCAGCATATAGGCAAATGTTTATTATGAGGCATAAAACAGATGTGAGAGACTGACAGTGTATTCCCTATGTCCCACAGGTCTTCCACAAGACACCCCCAGCAGCGACAACAGGCAGGGAGGAGACAACGGGCCAGAGACAGTGCAGGAGGCTGCAGCAGAAATTCCTGGGCCCAGCAAGACACCATCAGAGTCCCCTCAGGAACAAGAGCAGGAAATGGGGGAAGCTTACACGACCCCTGGCCCCAGCCCCAGCCCCACAGCAAGTCGTCCAGAGCCAGCAGCACGACAAAGGCGCAGACACAGACACCGAGTTCTGGGGGTGCCCCAGGAGGAGATAGGGGAGGCAGCAATTTCAGGAATAGAGGCATCCCTCCTTAACGGTCAGCACCTGCAAAACAGACAATTGAGGTCAATATCAAGTACAATGCACAGAATGGAGAGCAACATGACCACTAGCCTGGCTGAAGTGAACACGCAGTTCACTAGACTGAATGAAAATGTGGGGGATCTCACCCAGGCCATCCGCCAACTTGTGACGGAACTGGTGGCAGACAGACAGAGCGCAAGGCGCAGGGAGCGCCACACAGTGGCACGCTTCGACCGGATGGCAGCTTCGATTGGGCGTCTTGCAACAAACACTACTGGCCTGTCTAGACGGACAGTGAGTTTACAGGTGGAACTTGGCCACTTTGCGGGGTATGTGGCACCTGGACTTGGCCGCATCAGCCACGCAGTGGAGTTGATGGAAGCT
The DNA here is from genome assembly GCF_031143425.1 of Pleurodeles waltl. Classification (NCBI taxonomy): domain Eukaryota; kingdom Metazoa; phylum Chordata; class Amphibia; order Caudata; family Salamandridae; genus Pleurodeles; species Pleurodeles waltl. The sequence goes on along the minus strand of NC_090444.1, from coordinate 419,147,483 downwards.
AGGCAGGTGGCAAGGGGCACAGGTGATACCCCTCAGGACAGTGAGGAGGGGTCCACAATAAGTAGTGTGTCTGCAAGTGACTCCCGTGTTCTGAGGAGTGCAAGTGCACGGCAGGGGTCAGCTGACCCACCTGGGATGAGCCATGCTGGGCGCACAAGGCGAAGGGTGTAAGCCATCAGAAAGCATGAGTCATGAGGCACATGATGTCAATGTGTCCTCATTACGTTTGGCCATGTACAGACCTTAACGGACAGCACTTTTCTTTCATCATTTAGTTTACAAATGAAAAGGTTTTGTTAGTTTCACTACACAACTGGGCTCTGTTTGTCTGACATCAGTGCCTGCCAAAGTATTGGGTTGCAATGTGGTCCCGTCTCTGTCTGCCTTGATTTGCAATGCTTCTATCCCCAGGCTGTCGGTGTGGTGGCTCTTGCTCCTTATCCTCCGAATCTGTGTCTTCAGGGGTGAGATGTAGCCCACGTCTGATGGCAATGTTGTGTAGGATTGCACATGCGTCAACGATCTTCAATGCTGTTTCTGGGGCATACTGGAGCGCACCTCCACTTTTGTGGAGGCATCTGAATCTTGCCTTTAACAATCCAAAGGTCCTTGGATGACAGTTCTGGTTTGCCGATGGGCACTGTTATATCGCCTCTTGTTCTCATTGCCAGGTGTATGCACTGTCACCTATTTGGCAAAAATAAGCAATGTTAGCAGGGCATGGATGGTTTCTACAGTGACCTGTGTGTATAGCTTCAGTGTGTATTCACCAATACCTAATAGATATCCATCTCCAAACTCCCCACGTTCTAGGCGTTGGTGTATCCCACTGTGCCTGAATATGTATGAGTCATGTGTACTCCCTGGAAATTTGGCTACAATGTCAGTAATGACATTATGGGCGTCGCATACCACCTGGATGTTTAGTGAGTGGGTACATTTCCTATTGCGGAATACATATTCCAGATTTGCAGGAGGGCAGATTTGTATATGTGTCCTGTCCACACACCCTATAACATGGGGGAAGTTGGCAATTCTGTAGAAGTCCAACTTGGTGCTGTTCATTTCTGCCTCATTCCTGGGTAGGTATATGTATCTGGACATATGTGTGAGTATGCCATCTAGGAAACATCGGAAGAATCATGAGAGTGCACTTTGGGATACCCCACCTGCCACAGCAATCACCCCCTGATAGCTACCCGAGGCCAGGAGGTGCAGTGAGCATAGCACTTGCACATGTGTGGGGATGGTGCTGCCGCGCATTGTCTGTCGTTGAAGCTGCGGATTGAGTATTTCAATTAATTCTAATATTGCTGAACTGCTCAGTCTATATTTGTCATAAATCTCCTCCTCAGTTGGTTGGAAAAGTGTCTGCCTGGTTCGGTATATCCTCTCCTGTCTCTGGCTCCTCCTCCTCCTCTGCTGGGCGGTGTGGACTTTCCTCCTCCATGCTATCACATACAGTTCAGCCATTTTGAGTAACCCAGATGCCTTCTGGGTCTCCTTTTATACTTTGGTTCTGGTTTCCACCTGCTCTGACTTAGTGGTAATTTGGGTGCGCAAAATGGGCTTTTTGCAACTAGTCGTAATTTGCAACTGCCTTTTTCATATGGCTTGCGACTCGCAAATTGCGACTTCCTCTTTGCGGGTCGCACAATCAGGTCGCTATTTTTGCGAGTCGCAAGTGCCTCGCATTGCAATTTGCACTTCGGAAATTGGATTTTACATCCCATTTCGGATTTAGCAAGGTTACAAATTGCGAATCGGGCCATTTGCGACTCGCAAAACTTTGCTACATCTGGCCCTAAAACACGTGCTTGTACGTCTGCTTAGGGTAGTAAACGCAATGTAAGTACAACACAGTACTATGTTGCAAAACGCACTCCTGCCCAGGGGCAGAGGAAGGCTAACGAAAAAAGGTAAGTAAATGTGGTGTATATTAGTAATTAAAGCAAATGCACCAACCGTCCTTATCTATTCATAACTTTTTCTAATGAAACACCATTTTTGACAAAATTAGGGAAACTAAAGCCTAAAAAATAAGACGTGGGGCATACTAATAACTCTATAGTCACCACTTAAATCACATTATTTTATAGGAAGCATATTCATACATGTTTGGAAAACATTGCCCTTGGCACCATAGCAGCCTCAGCAACCCAGCACTGAGGCAAATACAACAAACAATTTGCAGAGCCGAATTTGCGGATTGTGACCTGCAATTCTGCAATTTGAAAACCATTTATAGTCTTAGCTCACAGAAGGCGTTTAACTTTAGTCAAAGCATTTGCTTCTGCTCGAATTAGATTTCTATGAGGAACATAAAAGGTCTTCTTGCTCTGATGGTTGACTGTATTTTCCTTGTCTTTGCAAGCGAAGCGATGCCACAATAATAATATTCAGATAGGCTGAGTGAAGAGACAACTTGACACCTCTGTCACAATGCTAATTAGACCAATTTGTGAGAGATCCCCGGCAATCTTGCACAAAACAATAAATTATTCGTGCCTAGTAAATATATTTTCTTTTCTAAAAATGTCACATAACAGCAGATGGCAGCAGAGATCTGCAGTGAAAGTGTACATATTTAGTGCAGTAGCATTGAGTTAAACGCAACTTAAATCTTCAAAGCGAGGAGGCATTTTTGTTTTGTTTTATGGTTTTGTTAAGTGAGTACTGGGCCAGTTAGGCACAGTAACCTACAATAGCAGTAATTACCAAATGAATGCAATATGTGATTCCAAAGATATGAGAGAACATATAAAATATATGGCTTTAATCCTGTCATGTAAACAAAATACAATGGCCCTCACTGCAACCCTTGCGTCGGTGTTCAAGGGGCGGTAAGACAGCCAACAGGCCGGTGGAAAAAAAATGGAATCACGACCATGGTGGAAACCGCCAACATAGACAGCCACTTTAACACTCCTCCCGCCACGGCGGTACAAACAAACAGCATGGTGGTCACCGCCAACAGACAGGCAGGAGACAATGTACCGCCCACACCAATATGAGAGGCCAATCCGCCACGTTTTCCGGGGCAGATTCAACGGGAACAAAAACACGGCGGAAACTGGACTTGGAAGGGAAAACGCTAACCTCTACACACCCCACGAGGAACCAGGACGCCATGGAGCCGGAACTCCAAATTCTACCTACCATTGTCTTCCTGCTCCTCTACCAGGAACACGACCGATGGCGGTGACGACCACGGTGAGTACTGCACCTACGACACAGGGGAGGGGGAGGGAAAAAAGAGTGACACACACATGCAACATGAAACACCCCCACCCTCACACACAACACCATACACACAAATACATGTTGAAACATCACATTTACACCCCCCTATCCTCCCTGGAAGAACTCAAGGACAAAAGGAAATGATTTTAACCATTGTAATCAGGAAAAATCCATTAGTCAAAAATATATATACACTATTAAGAAATATGTACACCAAGATTTCAAGTCCAGGTACTGCACCTACATAGTCCGTGGACCATTGGGCCCAAAATGCATGTGCGAGGCTCACACTCAATACCCAATCCAAACGGAGAGAACACTGCAGGGGCATCAGATCGAAATAAAACAGGCACCTCAGGGGGAAGGGAAGGGGGGCACCTCAGCCGGATGAGGGCACGACACCAGATCCACGAGGGGGCTCCATGCCCATTGATGTATCCTGGGGAGTTCAAAGCCACAGTCTCTCCAGTGAGTGGTTTGCCCACTGCTTAATCCTGGAGAGTGCAAAGCCACAGTCACTCAAGTCTCTACAGTGGGTGGCTTGCCCACTGCTTTATCCTGGGGAGTGCAAAGCCACAGTCCCTCAAGTTTCTCCAGTGGGTGGGTTGCCCACTGCTTTATCCTGGGGAGTGCAAAGCCACAGTCTCTCAAGTCTCTCCAGTGGGTGGGTTGCCCACTGCTCTATCCTGTGGAGTGCAAAGCCACAGTCTCTCAAGTCTCTCCAGTGGGTGGTTTGCCCACTGCTTTATCCTGGGGAGTGCAAAGCCACAGTCTCCCAAGTCTATCCAGTGGGTGTTTTGCCCGCTGCTTTATCCTGGGGAGTGCAAAGCCACAGTCTCTCAAGTCTCTCCAGTGGGTGGGTTGCCTACTGCTCTATCCTGGGGAGTGCAAAGCCACAGTCTCTCAAGTCTCTCCAGTGGGTGGTTTGCCCACTGCTTTATTCTGGGGAGTGCAAAGCCATAGTCTCTCAAGTTTCTCCAGTGGGTGGGTTGCCCACTGTTTTATCCTGGGGAGTGCAAAGCCACAGTCTCTCAAGTGGATGTCATTCTCCACTGGTTCTGGAGGGGGCCTGGTGCCCAGAGTGCTTCATCCTGCCAAGGACAGAGGTAGTGGATGTGATACTCCACTGGTTCTGGAGGGGGCTTTGTGCCCAGAGTGCTTCATCCTGCCAAGGACTGAGGTAGTGGATGTGATACTCCACTGACGGTGGACCAACATGGAAGCTGTCCAGGCCCCTGGAACTGACCACCAGCCACGTACGAATGACCACTGGGGATGGCAGCCATGTCTGCGGTGGTGCCACTGGCACAGGAAGTGACGTGGCTGCTGGCGGTGCTGGCAGCGGACTCATTAGCGGCGGTGCTTGTGGCGCTCATTGGGCAGCGGTGCTGGTGGAGGCTTAGTGAGCGTGCTGTTTGCAGCAGTGTCCTGGGCAGCGGTGCTGGTGGGTGGCTCAGTGAGCGTGCTGCTGGCGGCGGTGTCCTGGGCAGCGGTGCTGGTGGGTGGCTCTGTGAGCGTGCTGCTGGCGGTAGTGTCCTGAGCGGCGGTGCCCGTGACGGTGGTGCATGTGGCAGTGCCGGTGGAGGTCTTGTTCAACGTGCAGGTTGGCGGCGACTTCCCTTTCTTTCTCTGACCCTTCCCCACCTTGGATGGTGGTGTTTTGGCCTTCTCCCTCCGGACTGTGGCCAACTTCTTTAGTTTTGAGGTGGGGGAATGTCCTTGGCTTGGCTCCTTGGCACACTGGCTGCCCTGCTGCTTGGCGCACACCAGAAGCCGGTTACTGCTGGCACTATTGTTCCTAGTGATGTGATGGCTGAGGTGTTCGGTTGGGACCTGGAAAGGCGGGCCCTAGGGGGCTGCTGGGAGGGCAGTGCTGGTAGGGGGGGTGGTGGCTGCACCTGTAGATGCGGTGGGGACAGAGGGGCCCTCGACCGCAAGGGAGCTCCCATCAGAGGAGGAGTCGGTGTCGGTGGTCTCAGCTACTGTCCCCGCCGTGGAGATCCGCTCGCCCTCTGTCCCACTGGTGAATTCGGAACCCGTAGTCTCGCCATCCAGGGCCATGTGGGATGCCGCTCCCTCCTGCTCCGGTGGCACTGCTCCTCTGCGTGATGATGCTAATGCACACAAGAACAGGGAGACCACAAATAGGGGGGGAAAGAAAGTAGAAAGACATGTTCAGTGCATGCAATACCGCTACCGTTGGCGGACACTACAGACACAGCAGCCCTCTGCACTACGCCATGCACTTAGAGTTCCCTAATTAATCCCAGGGACATGGGGTACAAGGCCTATGCCCGATTGCTACACACATGAAAGTCACAGGAGCCTGACTAGGGGTAGATGGCTCTTAACACTGGTGGGGTGGGGTGCCACATAGCCTGCCTCACGAAGGGACGTTGCCTGCAAAACTCGCCCTGGCCTAGGGAAACCCACTGCCCACCTTCCCCACCCAGACACCTCCCATGCGAGCTGAATCAGCTGAATGAGAGTGTACTCACCCCCTTGTGGCTGCTGTGATGCCCTCAAGTGCCCATCCAACTCCGGATACGCCACCGCCAGGATCCAGAACATCACGGGGGTGCGACGGGCACCCCTCCCACATTAGGAAGCCATCCTCAGCTGGGCCTCCGCTGTCTTCTTGCTCCAGCAGCGAATGTCCTCCCATCTTTTCCGGCAGTGGGTGCTCCGTCTGTGGTGGACCCCCAGGTCCGGACTTCCTTGGTGATGGCATGCCAAATGTCCTTCTTCTGGTGGGCGCTGACCTACAGGAATAGTACAGGGGAAAAGGAGAAAATATAACAGTCTGGACCGTCACAGTCATTGACCCACGTTCCCAACCTTGCCCTGACGCACATCCACTCACCGTCGCTTCATGCAGGCCTCATCCTCTCCTATCTCCCATCCACACCACTCCAAACAGGCATTGCCCACACAGCATGCTCACAGTGTACTCACCTGTTTTCTGGAGAACCGTAGAGTAGCGTGCACTGGGGGAGGACCCCATCCACTAGTTAGTCCAACTCCTCCGCTATGAAGGCAGGGGCCCTTTCCCCAGACACTTGAGCCATTGTCGCTTTCAGACTGAGGTAACAGCAGCACTTGCAGTGTAGGTCCTCTCCTGTCGAAGATCAGGTATCAAGTGAGTGAACAGACAGAAAATGGCAGTCACGTCCATGGCGGTGCGTACCGTCACCACCGGCGTACATTGTCATTGGCTCCTGGGACCCATAGGGTCCAATGCTAACCAATGCAGGATTGCGCAGAGGTCTTCGACCGCCTACCGCAACGATGTTGAACGCCAGCGCAGTTCCCTCATCTCCCATTGTCCCACCTTACAGGTCAGGCAGCCGCCATTTCAGGGGGCCACATGGCATTAATTTTAAATGCGTCACACATATATAGGCCTTGCATACACACTAAGACAGGCACATATCAGATTGACAAATGTGTGCAATAAAGTTGTGTTTTCGTACCTCAGTGTTGGCTGACCCTCTGCTCGCTGTTCTCATCCATAGAGCATGTCCGCTGGGACAGGTGAAGAGATGGCAACATCTTCCGGTGTACAGACCGCTGGTGGACCTGTCGACAATGGAAGAGCGACATGTAATAGTGACCTACAGACTTGATCGTGACACAATCCAGGAACTGTGTGCCCCGTTGGGGCCAGACCTGATGTCAGCTATCCGGCATCCCACAGGGATCCCCCCAGTAGTGAAGGTGCTGTCAGTACTCCATTTCCTGGCAAGTGGGTCTTTTCAAACTACAGTGGCCATAGCATCAGGGATGTCCCAGCCTATGTTCCCAAACGTGCTGTCCAGAGTGTTGTCTGCCCTGCTGAAACACATGCGCAGCTACATCGTGTTCCCTCAGGTGGAGGATTTGCCTACAGTGAAAGGTGACTTCTATGCTCTGGGACATATCCCCAACATCATAGGTGCCATTGATGGGACACATGTGGCCTTGGCCCCCCCCCGCAGGAGTGAACAGGTGTACAGAAACCAGAAGAGTTACAATTCAATGAATGTGCAGATGGTGTGTTTGGCCGACCAGTACATCTCCCATGTGAACGCCAAGTTTCCTGGCTCAGTGCAAGATGCTTACATTCTAAGGAATAGGAGCATCCCTTATGTGATGGGGCAACTCCAGAGGCACCGTGCGTGGCTATTAGGTGAGGACATGGCCCCTATACAGTGTGAATAGTTGTCTGGGTCTGGGGTTGTCTCTAAGGGTTAGTGTGTGTCTAACAGTTGTTCCTCGACATTTGCAGGTGACTCTGGCTACCCCAACCTGTCATGGCTACTGACCCCAGTGAGGAATCCCAGGACAAGGGCAGAGGAATGCTACAATGAGGCACATGGGTGAACTAGGAGAGTTATAGAGTGGACTTTCAGCCTCCTGAAGGCCGGGTTCAGGTGCCTCCATATGACAGGTGGTTCCCTCTACTAGTCACCAAAGAAGGTGTGCCAAATCATCGTGGCCTGCTGTATGCTGCACAACTTGGCTTTGCGACCACAGATGCCTTTTCTGCAGGAGGTTGGTCCTGAAGGAGATGTTGTGGCAGCTGTGGAGCCTGTGGACAGCGAAGAAGAGGAGGCAGAAGAAGAGGACATAGACAACAGAAACACTGTGATCCATCAATACTTCCAGTGAGACACAGGTAAGAAGACATCACTGCCTCCTACATCTGATACACTTGTTCTACCTCTCATCTGTCTGTCACTTTCACCCAGTGTATGGACCCTGATTTGTGACTTCCCTTTCGATTTCTCAGATGTGGGTCCCACTGTGTGACCTCTGCTATGTTACCTCATGGACTAGAGCTGTGTGACATAGGTATGTTGACAATACAATGGACATTGCTAGTTCCCTCAGTTATTGCAAATACACAATTGTGAAAGCACAGACTGACTCCAGATTGTTTTGTGATTTAAGGGTGTTTATTTAGGTGCTAAATAGTGGAGGGGGTTGTAAAATTGTCAGGGGTGATGGTGGAGGAATGTCCATGGCAGAGTCCAGTCTATTAGTTGCATTGCCCATATGGGCATAGGAAGTGGAGCTACGGCAGTTTAAGGATGGACAGGGTGACAATGTGGGGCAGAAGGATGACATTCAGGGTGGTCTCATTTCTTGGCGGGGTCTTGGCATTGTTCTCTGTCTTTGTCCTGCATCTCAGGGACTGCTTGCGGGGGGGTTCTCCATCTACATGGGGTGGGGTGCTGGTGCCTCCTGTCCACTAGCGCCGGCGGAGGTGGTGGGCAGTTCATCGTCCAGGCTAGTTATTGGCTGTTTTTAAAAATAGTAGGTACTGTGGACTTAGATAGATAAATATATCCAGCAGAAAGTCTGGGGAAATGGTCCTGGAGGTCATGGAGGCACCTCTACTAGAGCAGGAGTGCCCTCACACACAGGTACTTTGTACCCTGCCGTCAGGGCTGAAGGGCCTGCTACAGGGATGTCTTAAGAGTGACCTGGTGCAGTATAAATGGCAGTGAAAGGGTGCATGCACCTTTTCACGCAGGCTGCAATGGCAGTCCTACAGAAGCCTTTGCATGGGCTCCTTATGGGTGCCAAAATATATGCTGCAGCCAATAGGGATCCCCTGGCACCCCAATGCCCTGGGTACCTATGTACCATATACTAGGGACTTATAAGGGGGCACCAGTATGCCAATTGTAGATGCAATACTGTGTTAACAGTATGTGACAACCAAATTTAAGGGAGAGAGCTTAACTACTGGGGCCCTGATTAGCAGGATCCCAGGAGATACAGTCAAACACACTGCCAAACAGGCCAAAAGTGGGGTTATCCAAGCTAGAAAGAGGCTACTTTCCTACACTCGGCAGATAGGTTACTTCGTCACAACAGTGACAGTTATTCCGTCATCTGAAATCTAAATCCTGAAGGACATAATGGGACTTAGATTTCAGCAGACAGGAATTCCATCACCGTTGTGACAGATTAACCCATCCACCTAGTTCTAAATCAGGCCCTAAGGTCCCGATTGAAATCTTGGCGGAGGGGAATACTCTGTCACAAATGTGACTGATCTCCCATCCACCGTATTACGATCCCATTTATCATATGGGGATCGTAATATGGTGGACGGGATATCAGTTACGTTTGTGACAGAGTATTCCATCCCCTCAGATATAAATCAGGCCCTACGCTTTTTTAATTTGCATTGGTCTAATAGATTAGAGCGATGAGCTCCTTTACTGTGGTGATAAAAGGATGACTGCTTATGGAAACAAGGAAATACCCTTTGATGAGTAACCTTCCTTTTCCCCTGTACTATTCCTGTAGGTCAGCTCCCACCTGAAGAAGGATATTTGGTGTGCCATTGCCAAGGATGTCAGGGCCCTGGGGGTCCACCATAGACGGAGCACCCACTGCCGGAAAAGATGGGAGGACATTCGCTGCTGGAGCAAGAAGACGGCGGAGACCCAGCTGGGGATGGCCTCCCAACGTGGGTGGGGTGCCTGTCGCACCATGATCCCAGTGATGTTACAGATCCTGGCGATGGTTTATCTGGCGTTGGATAGGCGCTTGAGGGCATCACAGCAGCCACAAGGGGGTGAGTACACTCACATCCATCTGATTCAGCACGCATTGGACGTGTCTGGGTGGGGGAGGTGGGCTGTGGGTTCCCCTAGGCTAGGGCGAGCCTTGTAGGCAAGGACCCTTTGTGAAGCAGGCTCAGTGGCACCCCATCCCCACCAGTGGTGAGAGCCATCTACACCTAGTCAGGGTCCTGTGACTTGCATGTGTGCAGCAATCGGGCATAGGCCTTGTGCCCCATGTCCCTGTGATCAATTAGGGAAGTCTAGGTGCATGGCGTAGTGCAGAGGGCTGCTGTGTCTGTAGTGTCCGCCAACGGTAGCGGTATTGCATGCACTGAACATGTCTTTCTACTTTCTTTACCCCCCTCTTTGTGGTCTCCCTGTTCTTGTGTGGATTAGCATCATCAGGCGGAGAAGCTGTGCCACAGGAGCAGGAGAGAGCTGCATTCCACATGGCCCTGAAGGGCGAGACTACGGACTCAGAATTCACCAGTGGGACAGAGGGCGAGGGGAGCTCCACGGCGAGGACAGGAGCTGAGACTAGCGACACCAACTCCTCTTCTGATGGGAGCTCCCTTGCGGTGGCGGGCCCCTCTATGCCCACTGCATCTAAAGGTACAGCCGCCACCCCCACTACCAGCACCGCCCTCCCAACAGCCCCTCAGCGTGTGCCCTGTGGCTGCTCACCCAGGAGGGTGGGCATCTCCTTCGCCACAGGCACCTCAGACCCTGCCCCTGCCCCTGTCAGCTCTGCTGCCCTCAGTGAGGAGGTCATTGACCTCCTCAGATCCCTCACTGTTGGGCAGTCTACCATTCTGAATGCCATCCAGGGTGTAGAGAGGCAGTTGCAACAGACAAATGCATACCTGGAGGGCATTCATTCTGGCCAGGCAGCCCAACAGCGAGCATTTCAGACTCTGGCCTCAGCACTGATGGCAGCCATTGTCCCTGTGTCCAACCTCCCCCCTCCAACTTCCTCCACCCAGACCCAATCATCAGTACCTCAGCCTATCCCAAGCGCACCATCAGACCAGCATGCACACACCTCAACACACAAGGGTAGCTCTGGCAAACATAAGCACCACACATCCCACAGGCACTCACACAAGCATCATACCCATGCACACATCCACTGCCTCCACTGTGTCCCCCTCCTCCACGTCTCCCTCCTCCCTCCCTGTCAAGTCTCCACTCACACCTACATGCACTACATCTTCAGCCACTGCCTCCATCACCAGCACGCCCATCACCACACACTGCTCACGTGCACTCACCACCCCCACTACCATTCACATATCCCCTGTGTCCTCTCCCAGTGTGTCTGTGAGCCCTCCTCCCAAACTACACAAACACAGTCACACACCCACCCAACAGCCATCCACCTCACGACAGCCTCCAGCCCATGCACCTTCACCAAAATCAGCAAACGAACACCTCCTACAACCACTACATCTTCCTCCACTCCCAAACCCCCTCCATCTACCCGTCCCAGTGTGTCTAAAAAACTTTTCTTGTCAAACCTTGACCTCTTCCCTTCACCTCCCCCACCCCTTCCGTCCCCTAGGGCCTGCCTTTCCAGATCACCGGGAGCAGTGGTGCCAGCAGTAACAGGCTTCTGGATTGCGCAAGCAGCAGGGCAGCCAGTGTCCCAAGGAGCGAGGCCAAGGACATTCCCCCACCTCCAAAACAAAAGAAGTTGCCCACAGCCCGGAGGGAGAAGGCCAAAACACCTGCCACCAAAGGCTCAGGCAAGACAACAGTTGGGAGTGGCAAGACAGCTGCACCACCATCCAAGGTGGGGAAGGGCCAGAGAAAGAAAAGGAAGTCGCTACCAACCTGCACGGCAGACAAGACCACCACTGGCACCGCCACATGCACCGCCACCACGGGCACCGCCGCCACGGGCACCGCCGCCAGCCCCCAGGATTCTGTGCCCTTAACCTGCACAGCAGACACTGTGCCCTTCAGCAGCAGCAAGCTCACTGAGGCTGCCACCAGCACTGCCGCTCAGGACACCGCTGCCAGCAGCAAGCTCAGTGAGCCCCCCACCAGCACTGCCGCTCAGGACACAGCCGCCAGCAGCACGCTCGGTGAGCCACCCACCAGCACTGCCGCTCAGTACACCGCCACCAGCAGCAAGCTCAGTGAGGCCGCCACCAGCACCGCCGCTCAGGACACTGCCGCCAGCAGCAAGTTCAGTGAGCCCCCCACCAGCACCGCCACTCAGGACACCGCTGCCAGCAGCTCGCTCAGTGAGCCACCCACCTGCACCGCTGCCCAATGAGCGCCGCAAGCATCGCCGCTACTGAGCCCGCCGCCAGCGCCGCCAGCGGCCACGCGACATCCTGTGCCAGTGGCACTACCGCAGACATGGCTGCCATCCCCAGTAGTCATTCGTACGAGGCTGGTGGTCAGTTCCAGGGGCCTGGACAGCTTCCATGTTGCCTCCCGTCAGTGAAGTGTCAGATCCACTACCTGTGTCCTTGGCAGGATGAAGCACTCTGGGCACAAAGCCCCCTCCAGAACCAGTGGAGTATCACATCCACTACCTCTGTCCTTGGCAGGATGAAGCACTCTGGGCACGAAGCCCCCTCCAGAACCAGTGGAGTATCACATCCACTACCTCAGTCCTTGGCAGGATGAAGCGCTCTGGGCACCAAGCCCTCTCCAGAACCAGTGGAGAAAGGCATCCACTACCTCTGTCCTTAGCAGGATGAAGCACTCTGGGCACAAAGACCCCTCCAGAACCAGTGGAGACTGTTATCCACTTGAGAGACTGTGGCTTTGCACTCCCCAGGATAAAGCAGTGGGCAAACCACCCACTGGAGAGACTTGAAAGACTGGCTTTGTACTCCCCAGGATAAAGCAGTGGGCAAACCTCCCACTGGAGAGACTTGAGAGACTGTGGCTTTGTACTCCCCGGGATAAAACAGTGGGCAAACCATCCACTGGAGAGACTTGTGAGACTGTGGCTTTGCACTCCCCAGGATAAAGCAGTGGGCAAACCACCCACTGGAGAGACATGAGAGACTGTGGGCCTCATTATGACCCTGGCGGGCGGCGGAGGCCGCCCGCCAGGATCCCGCCCTCCAAATTACCGCGCCGCGGTCAAAAGACCGCGGCGGGTATTACGAGTTTTCCCCTGGGCTGGCGGGCGGTTCCAGTAAAACCGCCCGCCAGCCCAGGGGAAAACGACCTTCCCACGAGGATGCCGGCTCGTAATCGAGCCGGCGGAGTGGGAAGGTGCGACGGGTGCAGTGGCACCCGTCGCGTATTTCAGTGTCTGCAAGGCAGACACTGAAATACTTTTCGGGGCCCTCTTACGGGGGCCCCTGCCGTGCCCATGCCATTGGCATGGGCACGGCAGGGGCCCCCAGGGGCCCCGCGACCCCCCCTACCGCCATCCTGTTCATGGCGGCTTTCCCGCCATGAACTGGATGGCGGTAGGGGGGGTCAGAATCCTCATGGCTGCGGAGCGTGCTCCGCAGCCATGGAGGATTCCAAAGAGCAGCGGAAAGTCAGCGGGAGACCGCTGACTTTCCGCTTCTGACCGCGGCTGAACCGCCGCGGTCAGAATGCTCATTGGAGCACCGCCAGCCTATTGGCGGTGCTCCCGTGGTCGGTGGCCCTGGCGGTCAGAATGACCCTCTGTGTCTTTGCACTCCCCAGGATAAAGCAGTGGGCAAACCACCCACTGGAGAGACTTGTGAGACTGTGGCTTTGCACTCCCCAGGATAAAGCAGTGGGCAAACCACTCACTGGAGAGACTTGAGAGACTGTGGCTTTGTACTCCCCAGGATAAAGCAGTGGGCAAACCACCCACTGGAGAGACTTGAGAGACTGTGGCTTTGCACTCCCCAGGATTGAACAGTGGGCATGGAGCCCCCTCGTGGAGCTGGTGTTGTGCAGTCATCCAGCTGAGGTGCACCCCCTTCCCTTCCCCCTGAGGTGCCTGTTTTATTTCAATTTGATGCCCCAGCAGTGTTCTCTCCGTTTGGATCGGGTATCTTGTGTGGGCCTCGCCAATGCATTTTGGGCCCAGTGGTCCACGGACTATGTAGGTGCAGCACATGGACTTGGATTCTTGGTGTACATATTTGTTAATAGTGTATATATATTTTTGAGTAATGGATTTTTCATGATTACAATTGTTCAACTCATTTCCTTTTGTCCTTGCGTTCTTCCAGGGGGGTCTGGGGGGGGGAAATGTGACGTTTCAGCATGTATTGGTTTGTGTGTTGTTGTGTGTGATGGTGGGGGTGGGGGTGTTGCGTGTTGCGGGGGTGTGTCACTCTCTTTTCCCTCCCCCTCCTCTGTGTCGTAGGTGCAGTACTCACTGTGGTCGTCGCTGCCGTCGGTCGTGCTCCTGGTAGAGGAGCAGGAAGACTATCGCAGGGAGAATTTGGAGTTCAGGCTCCATGGCGTCCTGGTTCCTCGTGGGGTGTGTAGAGGTGAGAGTTTTCCCTTCCAAGTCCTGTTTCCGCCGTGTTTTTGTTCGCGTTGAATCCACCCCGGAAAAGGTGGCGGATTAGCCTCTCATAATGGTGTGGGCGGTACATTGTCTTCCGCCTGTCTGTTGGCGGTGACCGCCATTCTGTTTGTTTCTACCGCCGTGGCAGTTGGAGTGTTAAAGTGTCTGTCTGTGTTGGCGGTTTCCGCGGTCATAATTCCATTTTTTTTGCCGCCGGCCTCTTGGCGGTCTTACCGCCGCTTTAACATCGACTGCCAGGGCTGTAATGAGGGCCAAAATGTTGTGTGGCATTTTTTGTTTATATTTAGTAGTATTTCAGGCAATGTACGGAACAAAGCAAAGTTGATGTACTGTGTTGTGTGAAAGGTATAGACAGCAGAACTGATTTATATGTCACATAAGGTGGACTATTTCTACTCAGTGCTCATGCTGGGAAAGTATTTAGACAGAATAGTGGAAACACAAATACCGTGGGACAGAATGTTGTGTCAAAAATATCAAGGACAAAAATATTGGTTTTATAGGTAAGTAAAGTTTTACTATTTATAACTCCAATATATGTACCTTGATAATACATTTATCTTCAATATACGTAGATGTGGAGTTAAGAATGGTAAATATATACTTACTTAATTGTACTTACCTTCTTGAGATGTTGGTCCTTGAAATTTTTAACACAATATTCTGTCCACATGATATTTGTGCTACCGATATTCTGTCAGTGATCTGCTGGGGCATTGTTGTCATAGGACTCTTACCAGGGGGGTAAGACTGCTTGGTTTCGGGTGCAGCACCACTGCATGTGGGTGACTGAGTCAGCCCCACATGGACTGGAAGCTGTTGGCCTAACCTTCTCAGCTAGCTAGCAGCACCTTACCAAAACCTAGGTAGTAAAAAAACCTGTAAACTTCACACTTGTATAGCACACTACTCACCCGTTAGGGTCTCAAGGCGCTGTACACATACCACTGTGGAACCTCTCCTGGTTTTTCCCTGTGAGGCACCCACTCGGTGAAGCCAGACATCCAAGCACTGTCAGGGCCGTTGTGGAGATTAAGCAAGCTATTACCCAGAGTTACAGAGTGGGACCCATTAATTAGATTAGGCACCAAGGCAAGAATTATCTGGTCCAAGGGAATTGAGCCCAAGACCCGCCAAGGTGGGAATTGAACCCTGGTCCCAGGCCAGATCTCTGCTGCTCTAACCAAGTAAAGGTAATTTGTGGCAGCCTGATGCATGACACTCTAACTCCTTAGGGAAGTTGTGGTTGAGCAGATCATACCCCTTTCTCTTAATTTCACAAAGCCTCACATATGAGAAGATGGACAGAGAAATGCAGGATAAGTTTCAAACGTTTATTGAAGAAGCTGCCTTCTATGGTAAAGGACATGAGCTGCAAATTTTAGGAAGACCAAAACAACAAAAATCCAACATACACAAGTAGAGATATCACTTTTGAAGGTATAAAAGAGTCTTAGTCGAGGAGAATTGTTGGTTTTAGCCTTATAACACCCAGTCCTTTCGATGCATCAAAAACAAAGACGATGCAGCAAGCAACGCGTCAATTCTTTTCCCGTGGGATGGGTGATACATCCATTATTTTCCTGCCGGGTTGACGATGTGTAGATTCTTTTACTTACTAAAGTGCAGCATTGGTGAAGACAATTACACCCAGGGATGATGCATGGAAAATCCAGACACACGGCAAAGATGGATCCATGCTGAAGCAGGACATGTGTCAAATCCACAGCTGTGAGACAGGAGTTGTGTCGATTTTTCAGTCCCAGTACAGGCGCTGCGACGATTTTTCTGTTGCAATGGCCCAGTGCATAGATTTTTCTCTTCAGGTCACCAGATTCCACTTCTAAGGGCCCATGGACTGGATTTGTACCACTTGGCAAGTCAGGACTCTCAGCAGAAGAGCCAAGGCACTGGCAGATCAAGTCTTTGATGTCCCTGAGACTTCGTAACAGGAGGCAAGCTCAGTTCAAGCCCTTGGAGACCCTTAGAAAGCAGGATGTAGAAAGCAGAGTTCAGTCCTTTCATTCCCAGGGCAGAAGCAGCAAGCTGTCGGCCAGCACAGCAAAGAAACAAGCACAGTGGCAGTTCCTCCTACAGCATCTAGCTCTTCTCCTTCGCTGAATGTCCTCAGTCCAGAAGATTTCTGAAGTTGTGGTTTCAGAGGCCCAATACTAATACTCATGTGTTCCTTTGAAGTAGGCAAACTTCAAAGGAAAGTCTTTGTAGTGTACAATACCCTGCCTTTCCTGCCCTGGCCTCAGACACACTCCAGTGGTTTGGAGACTTCTTTGTGTAAGGACAGCCACAGCCCTATTTACATACAAGTATCAGCTCCTCCCACAACTCTAGCCCGGGAAGACCCATCGGGATATGCAGGGCACACCTCTGTTCCCTTTGTGTGACTGTCTAGGGTGAATTCACAAACAGCCCAACTGTCATCCTGATCCAGATGTGTATTCTATAGCCAGGCAAAGGCACAGAATGGTTAAGCAAGAAAATGCCCACTATCTAAAAGTGACATTTCCAAACTTATAATTTAAAAGCTTCACAAACGTGTATTTTTAAATTGTGAGTTCAGAGACCCCAAAATCCACATCTCTATCTGTTCCCAATGGGAAATTACACTTAAAAAGAAATTTCAAGGAATCCTCGTGTTAACCTATGAGAGAGATAGGCTTTGCAACAGTGAAAACTGAATTTTGCTGTATTTCACTGTAAAACACACCAGTACACGTCCTACCTTTTGAATACACTGCACCATGCCCAGGGGGCTGCCTTGGGCCTACCTTAGGGATGACTTACATGTAGTAAAAAGGAGAGGTCAAACTTGCAGATAAAACTACCCACACAGACACTGCATGCAGGTCTGAGACATGTTTACGGGGCTTCTTATGTTGGTGGCACAGTTAGTGCTGCAGGCCCCCTAGTAGTATTTGATTTATAAGCCCTGGGCACAAATGGTGCATGTTACTATGGACTTACTAGAAAATCAAGCATGCCAATCATGGATTAACCAATCACCAATACTGTTTAGAAAGAGAGCACTTGCACTTTAGCACTGGTCAGCAGTGGTAAAGGACCCAGAGTCCTAAAGCCAGAAAAAATGATATTCAGCACAGGATAAAAAAAACAGGGGTAAAAAGCCAAAAAGACAGGGCAAACCATGCACAAAGGGCAATTTCCAATGACAGCTTAGCAGTGTTATCCCTACTGCCTGTACTAGTCCATGAATGAGTCCCCTGACCTCATACCTGGAAAGCATCGGGTAGCTGTTGAGAGTAGCACAGGGAGTGTTCCGCCATGAACACTGTAAGCAGATGATTGTGTATTGTGTCACACTGCAATGGTTGCTACTTTAGTAGATTGGCGTGATTGAATTTGTCAGTATCACAAAGCATTTGAGAGTATTAGTCCAGTAGTAACCTCATCAATGCACCTGACCCCCTTTCGGATACATAGAGAAGGCACAGCTTACCAGACCTAGTGCATGAGGTTTAAACTTTGCACACAGGATAGTCCTTAAGAAATGTAAATGACAGCATGTCTGCTCTATTACAAGTGCCACGTGATATAGTCAATCAGTATTTTGTAAAGCGCAGCTACTCACCCATGAGGGTCTCAAGGCGCTATAGTGCACTGGTAATAGCAGTGCCAGGATATACATTAGGCTTGTGCCAAAGTGAGCAGAAATGACAATCAAGCACAAAATTTTGATTAAATAAATGCAATTTTAGAAACAAGATACCTCATCTGGCACATAACCCAACACTTACTCAAAGCAAACACATACACATGTACAAAATACATGTATTTTACAATGACATATCACTTTCAGACTAAGGTGGTCATTACAACCCTGGCGGACGGTGTTCAAGCGGCGGTAAGACCGCCAACAGGCCGGCGGTAAACAAATTGCAATTACGACCGTGGCGGAAGCCGCCAATAAAGACAGCCACTTTAACACTCAGACCGCCATGGCGGTACAAACAAACAGCGCAGCGGTCACTGCCAACAGACAGGCGGGAGCCAATGTACCGCCCACACTATTATGACAGCCCAATCCGCCACCTTTTCCGGGACAGATACACCGTGGATAAAAACACGGCGGAAACAGGAATTTCGAATTTCTATACACTCCACGAGGAACAAGGACACTATGGAACCGGAACTCAAAATTCTCCCTGCGATAGTCTTCCTGATCCTCTACCAGGAGCACGAACGCCAGTGGCGAAGACCACGGTGAGTACTGCACCTACGACACAGGGGAGGGGGGAGATAAAAAACAGGGACACACACATGCAACACCCCCACCCCCACCCTCACCTACTACACCACACACACACTAATGCATATTAATACATTACAGTTACACCCCCCCCCAAACCCCCCGGAAGAATGCAAAGACAAAAGGAAATGATTGTAACAATTGTAATCTATTAAAATCCAGTACTCCAAAATATATATACACTATAAACAAATATATACACCAATAATACAAGTCCAGGTATTGCACCATTTATAGTCCGTTGACCACTGGGCCCAAAATGCATGGGCGAGGCCCACACTCGATACCCGATCAAAACAGAGAGAACACTGCAGGGGCATCAGATAGAAATACAACAGGCACGTCAGGGGGAAGGGAAGGGGGGGCACCTCAGCCAGATGAGTGCACGACGCCAGATACACGAGGGGGCTCAATGCCCACTGTTCAATCCTGGGGAGTGCAAAGACACAGTCTCTCAAGTCTCTACAGTGGGTGGTTTGCCCACTGTTCAATCCTGGGGAGTGCAATGCCACAGTCTCTCAAGTCTCTACAGTGGGTGGTTTGCCCACTGTTCAATCCTGGGGAGTGCAAAGACACAGTCTCTCAAGTCTCTACAGTGGGTGGGTTGCCCACTGTTCAATCCTGGGGAGTGCAAAGCCACAGTCTCTCAAGTGGATAACAGTCTCCACTGGTTCTGGAGGGGGACTGGTGCCCAGAGTGCTTCATCCTGTGAAGGACAGAGGTAGTGGATGGATCTCTCCACTGGTTCTTGAGGGGTGCTGGTGCCCAGAGTGCTTCATCTTGTGAAGGACAGAGGTAGTGGATGGATCTCTCCACTGGTTCTGGAGGGGGACTGGTGCCCAGAGTGCATCACTCACCCCGTGACGGACCCAGTTGCGTCAGTGCCCCTGCTGCTCATGGGCTAGCGGTGCTTGAGTTGGCGGTGCCCTGTTCAGCGGTGTTTGAGTTGGCGGTGCCCGGCCCAGCGGTGCTTGAGTTGGCGGTGCCCTGTTCAGCAGTGCTTGAGTTGGCGGTGCCCTGTTTAGCGGTGCTTGAGTTGGCAGTGCCCGGCCCAGCGGTGCTTGAGTTGGCGGTGCTCTGTTCAGCGGTGCTTGAGTTGGCAGTGCCCGGCCCAGCGGGGCTTGTGCTGGTGGTTCTTTATGGCCCAGCGGGGCTTGTGCTGGCGGTCCTTCATGGCCCAGCGGGGCTTGTGCTGGCGGTCCTTCATGGCCCAGCGGGGCTTGTTCTGGCGGTCCTTCATGGCCCAGCGGGGCTGGGGCTGGCGGTCATTCATGGCCCAGCGGGGTTTGTGCTGGTGGTCCTTCATGGCCCAGCGGGGCTGGGGCTGGAGGTCCTTCATGGATCAGCGAGGCTGGGGTTGGCGGGCCCTCCTGGGCAGCTGGGCTGGGGCTGGCGGGGCCCTCCTGGGCAGCTGGGCTGGGGTTGGCGGTGCCCTCCTGGGCAGCTGGGCTGGGGCTGGTGGTGCCCTCCTGGGCAACTGGGCTGGGGCTGGCGGGGCCCGCGTGGACAGGGGGAAAGATGGCGGTCTTCTCCGCCGTGCAGCTCTTCCCAGACTTGCCGGGTTTCTTGTGGCCCTTCCCCACCTTGGGAGGTGTCACAGCTGACTCCACACTCCCACCGGGACCCCTGGGCGTGGCTTTGGTGGCTGGAGTCTTCCTCCCCTCCCGCCGGGCACTGGCCAACTTCTGATGCTTCACAGGTGGGGGACTGGCTGTGCTGTGGCTCCGTGCCACACTGACTGTCCTGGTGGCCGGTGCACTCCACATACCGGGGACTACAGGCACCACTGGTCCTGGACATGTTGTGGCTGAGGTGCTACTTCAGGACCTATGAGATGGATGGGGTGGGCGAGGTGTGGGAAAGAGGTCAAGGCTGGACATGAATTTTTTTCTGGACACACTGGGACGGGTAGCTGGAGGGGGTTTGGGAGTGGAGGAAGAGGTGGTGGTAGTAGGAGGTGGACGTTTGGTGACTTTTGGTACAGGTGCATGTGCTGGAGGCTGTCGTGAGGTGGATGGCTGTTGCGTGGGTGTGTGACTGCATTTGTGTATCTTGGGAGGGGGTGTCACAGACACACTGGGAGAGGACACAGGGGACGTGTGAATGGTAGTGGGGGAGTTGACTACACGTGAGCGGGGTGTGCTGGTGGGTCTGCTGGTGAGGGACATAGTGGCTGTAGAGGTAGTGCATGCAGGTGTGAGTGTAGACCAGACTGGGACGGAGGAGGGAGACGACGAGGAGGGGGACACAGTGGAGGCAGTGGATGTTGGTGTGTCTGCATGTGTGTGTTGCTTGCGTGAGTGCCTGTGGGATGTGTGGTGCTGACGTTTGCCTGAGCTTCCCTTGTGTGTTGAGGTTTGTGCATGCTGGTCTGTAGGTGTGTTGGGATAGGCAGAGATACAGGGGATTGTGACTGGGTGGAGGAAGTTGAAGGGGGGAGGCTAGAGACGGGGACAATGGCTGCCATCAGTGCTGAGGCCAGAGTTTGAAAAGCTCGGTGAAGGGCCGCCTGACCAGAATGAATGCCCTCCAGGAATGCATTAGTTTGTTGCAACTGCCTTTCTACACCCTGGATGGCATTCAAAATGGTAGACTGCCCAACAGTGAGGGACCTGAGGAGGTCTATGGCCTCCTCCCTGAGGGCAGCAGGGGTGACTGGGGCAGGGCCTGAGGTGCCTGGGGCGAAGGTGATGCCCACCCTCCTGGGTGAGCGGGCATGGGGCGAAGGCCGAGGGGCTGCTGGGAGGGCGGTGCTGGTAGGGGTGTGGGGGCTGTACCTGTAGATGCAGGGGGCACAGATGTTGCCGCCACCACAAGGGGGCTCCCATCAGAGGACGTGTCCGTATCACTGGTGTCAGCTCCTGTCCCCGCCGTGAAGCTCCCCTCGCCCTCCGTCCCACTGGTGAATTCCGAGTCCGTAGTGACGCCCTCCAGGGACATGCGGGATGCAGCTCCCTCGTGCTCCGGTGCCACTGCTCCCCGCCTGATGATCCTAATGCACACAAGAACAGTGAGACCACAAAAGGGGGGGGAACGACAGAAGAAAGACATGTTGAGTGCATGCATTACCGCTACCGTTGGCGGACAAGACAGACACAGAAGCCCTCTGCACTTCGCCACTCTCTTGGGCTCCACTGTTCAATTTCTGGAAAATGGCCTACAAGGCTATGGACGACATCTGCACACATAGATGACACTGGCAGGAATAGCTGTACTTGGCAGTCTACAGAGGTGGGCTGGGGTGCCACATGGCCTGCCTTACGGAGGGGCCTTGCCTACGGAACTCGCCCTGGCCTAGGGAAACCCACAGTCCTCCTCCCCCACCCAGACAAGTCCACTGCGCGCAAAGTCAGCAGAATGAGAGTGTCTGCTGTGATGCCCTCAAGCGCCCATCCAACTCCGGGTACACCACCGCCAGGATTCTGAACATCAGGGGGGTCATGGTGCTATGGGCACCCCTCCCACGTTGGGAGGCCATCCCCAGCTGAGCTTCCGCCGACTTCTTGATCCAGCGGCGAATGTCCTCCCATCTTTTCTGGCAGTGGGTGCTCCGTCTGTGATAGACCCCCAGGGTCCGGACGTCCGTGGCGAGGGCACGCCAAATATCTTTCTTCTGGTGGGCGCTGACCTACATGAAATGTACAGGGGAAGAAGAGAAGTCATTACCAACTGCACCGTCAAAGTGATTGGCCCCCATCCCTACCCTTGCCATGTGACACATGCATACACCGTCTTTCATGCACGCAGCACTCTGCCCCCTTCCTTCTTACATCCAGCCCTCTCCACACAGGCATAGCCCATACAACATGCTCCCTGTGTACTTACCTGTTTATCTGGAGGACCGTAGAGTAGCATGTACTGGGGGAGGACCCCATCCACGAGCTTCTCCAACTCCTCCGATGTGAAGGCAGGGGCCCTTTCCCCAGACACTCGAGCCATTGTCTCTTCCAGACCGAGGTCACAGCAGCACTTGCAGTGTAGGTTCTCGCCTGTCGAAGATCAGGTATCGAGTGATTGAACAGATAGAAAATGGTGGTCACGTCCGCCGTGGTCACGTCCGTGGCGGTGCGTACCGTCACCGCCGGCGTACATCGCCATTGGCTCCTGGGACCCATAGGGTCCAATGTTAACCAATGCAGCATTGCGCTGCGGTCTTCGACCGCCTACCGCGACGGTGAACAACGCCAGTGCAGTTACCTCACATCCCATTGTCCCACTTTACAGGTCAGGCAGCTGCCATTTCAGGGGCCCACATGGATTAATTTCCAACTGCGTCACACATACCAAGGCCTTGGTGTTCTGTGTAAACTGTGGGTACGTATCTCTGAGTTGTTTGACTCTGTGCTTGCTGTCGTCCTTCATAGGCACCGTCCGCTGGGGCATGTGAGGAGATGGCGGGATCCTCCGGTGTACCGACTATTGGTGGACTTGTCGACAATGGAGGAGCGACATTTGATAATCACCTACAGGCTTGACCGTGCCACAATCCAGGAACTGTGTACCCAGTTGGAGCCAGACCTGATGTCAGCAATCCGCCATCCCACAGGAATCCCCCCTC
This sequence comes from Pleurodeles waltl, assembly GCF_031143425.1. Lineage (NCBI taxonomy): Eukaryota > Metazoa > Chordata > Amphibia > Caudata > Salamandridae > Pleurodeles > Pleurodeles waltl. Next base: position 419,124,345 of record NC_090444.1, on the reverse strand, counting down.
AAGTGCAGGTGCTGTCAGGGCTCCATTTCCTTGCAAGTGGGTCTTTTCAAACAACTGTGGCCATGGCATCAGGGATGTTCCAGCCTATGCTTTCCAACGTATTGTCCAGAGTGTTGTCTGCCCTTCTGAAACACATGCAGAGCTACATCGTTTTCCCTCAGGTGGAGGATTTGCCTACAGTGAAAGGTGATTTCTATGCCTAGGGACATATCCCCAACATCATAGGTGCCATTGATGGGACCCATGTGGCTTTGGTCCCCCCCACAGGAGTGAACAAGTGTACAGAAACCGGAAGAGTTATCATTCTATGAATGTACAGATGGTATGTTTGGCAGCCCAGTACATCTCCCATGTGAATGCCATGTTCCCTGGCTCAGTGCATGACGCATACATCCTGCGAAGTAGCAGCATACCTTATGTGATGGGTCAACTCCAGAGGCACCGTGTGTGGCTATTAGGTGACCACCTGGAAGCAAGTCAGTGGGAATGGCTGTCTGGGTCTGGGGTTATCCCTCCAGGTTAGTGTGTGTCTAACAGTTGCCCCTCACCATTTGCAGGTGACTCTGGTTACGCCAACCTGTCATGGCTACTGACCCCAGTGAGGAATCCCAGGACCAGGGCAGAGGAACGCTACAATGAGGCCCATGGGCGAACTAGGAGGGTGATCAAGCGGACCTTCGGCCCCCTGAAGGCCAGGTTTAGGTGCCTCCATATGACAGGTGGATCCCTATTCTACTCACCAAAGAAGTGTGCCAGATCATCGTGGCCTGCTGTATGCTTCACAACTTGGCTTTGCGATGACAGGTGCCTTTTCTGCAAGACGATGGTCAAGATGGCGGTGTTGTGGCAGCTGTGGAGCCTGTGGACAGTGATGAGGAGGAAGCAGAGGAAGAAGACATGCACAACAGGGACTCAGTGATGCAGCAATATTTCCAGTGAAACACAGGTAAGAATACAATCCTGCCTACTACATGTACTTTTACACTACTACCTCTCTCCTGTCTGTCGTTTTCACCCAGTTTATGGTCACTGAGTTGTCACTTTTCCTTACGGTTTCACAGATGTGGGTCCCACTGTGTGACACCTGCTTAGATTCCTCATGGACTAGAGCTGTGTGACATTACTATTTCAAATACATTTTGTCACTGTAATTGCTAATACACTATTTTGAAATCACAGACAGACTCCAGATCATTTTGTGCTTTAGGTGTGTTTATTTAAATGCAAAATATTGGAGGGGGTACTTAAAAGGTGAGGGGTGATGGCGGAGGAGTGTCCATGGCAGAGTCCAGTCTATTAGTCTCACAGGTGCATTGCCCATATGGGCATAGGAAGTGGAGCTGAGGCACTTTAATTATGGACAGGGTGACAAAGTGGGACAGTAGGATGACAATCAGGGTGATCTCATCTCTTGGCGGGGGTCTTGACATCGTTCTCTGTCTTGTTCCTGGATCTCAGGGACCGTTTGCGTGGTGGTTTTCCCTCTGCAGGGGGTGGGGTGCTGGTGTGGTGGTCCTGTGGCGGGGCGTCCTGTCCACTGGTGCCAGCGGAGGTGGTGGGCAGTTCATCGTCCATTCTAGTGTCAGGGGCCCCTTTGTAGTGCCACAGTGTTGCTCCTGGTGTTGAGTATTTCCTTCAGCACCCGTACGATGGTGCCCAGGGTGGAGCTGATGGTTCTGAGTTCCTCCCTGAAGCCCATATACTGTTCCTCCTGCATGCGCTGGGTCTCCTGAAACTTGGCCAGTACCGTTGCCAACGTCTCCTGGTAGTGGTGGTAGGCTCCCATGATGGAGGAGAGGGCCTCGTGGAGAGTGGGTTCCCTTGGCCTGTCCGCCCCCTGTCGCACGCCAGCCCTCCCGGTTCCCTTGTGTTCCAGTGCCACCGTCCTTCTGGACCATGTGCCCACTGCCACTTCCCCCAGGTCCCTGTTGTTGTTGGGGTGGTGGGTTATCCTGGGTTGCCTGTAGTGGTGGCCACACAGCTGATTGACGTGTCCTGGGGATGGAGGTATGGGCCAGCTGGGTGGGTGCTGTGCTGGTGTTTCCAGAGGGGGGAAGGTCTGTGTGTGTGGGGAACCAACTGCCCAGAGGTCCCCGATGGCCCGGGCTGGTCATCTAGATCCAGTTGGACAGAGGTGCTGTCATCACTGTGGGCCTCTTCTGTTGGTGGTGTGGACATGTGTGGACCCTCCTGTCTGGTGACGTTTGGTAGGGGTCCTGCAGGGGTATAAAAGGATGTTTGTTAAATCTGTGTGTGTAATGGTGTGCAATGGGTGGGTGAGCGTGTACCCCAGTGCTAGCATTCCTGTGTGGGAGCTTGTGTGATGGTGGTTTAGGGGGATGTATGGTATGTGCAGTGGCCATGCTTTGGTGATGGGTGTCCATGCTTTGTAGTTGCATGCAGGGCTTGGTGTTGGGATGTGTGGTTTGTGATGTTGGGACATTTGTGAGGAGTTGGGGTGCTGGGAGTGAGGGTGAGGGTGTGGGTATGTGATAGCATGCAGGTAGGGTGTGGGATGTAATAGTAAAGCTTTGACTTACCAGAGTCCATTCCTCCACCTACTCCTGCGAGGCCCTCAGGATGCAGAATCGCCAAGACCTGCTCCTCCCATGTTGTTAGTTGTTGGGGAGGAGGTGGGGGTCCGCCGCCAGTCCGCTGAACTGCCTGGTGGTGTCTTGAGACCACGGAACGCACCTTCCCCCGTAGGTCGTTCCACCTTTTCCTGATGTCATTCCGATTTCTTGGGTGTTGTCCCACTGCTTTGACCCTGTCCACTATTCTTCGCCATAGCTCCATCTTCCTTGCAATTAAGGTGTGCTGCACCTGTGATCCGAATAGCTGTGGCTCTACCCGGACGATTTCCTCCACCACGAACCTGAGCTCCTCCTCTGAGAACCTGGGGTGTCTTTGCCGTGCCATGGGGTGGTGTAGGTGATGTGTGGGGTGGAGTGTGTGGTGATAAGTGTGGTTATATGTAGTGGTGTGTTGTGTGAGGTGCGTCAAAGTTGTGTGGGTGATGGTGTTGTGTTCCTGTGGATGCTGTCGTTCTTGCTGGTGGTGTCTCTCTCTGGCCTTCTTTCTTAATTTTTTTGTTGTGGGGGTTTGTGGGTGATGTGGATGTGTGTTTTATATTGTAATGGGTGTGTGGGAGTGGTGTGTGTATGTGTCTCAGGTGTGTGTATTTTGAATTGTCCAATGTGGGGATGTTTTGTATGTGTGTGTGTATTTTGAGCGCAGCGGTGTGTACCGCCAATGGAATACCGCGGCTGAAAGACCAACGCTTGGATTCGTGTGTCGTGATAGTGTGGGTGTATTTCTGTTGGCGTGATGGTAGAGGATTTGTTTTCGCCAGTTTATCCCTGACCTTTGGTGTGGCGGACTTGTGTGGGTCTCTGAAGTTTGGCGGATTCAGTGATGTGGGTCATAATAGCTGTGGCGGAATTCCGCGGCCGCGGTGGTGTTTTGGTGGTCTTCTGCACGGCGGTAAGCGTCTTTTACCGCCAATGTTGTAATGAGGGCCTAAGACTCATATCTAGTAGTAAAACAATACATTACATGGACATCTCATAATTGTAAACATTGTAATTGTAATTGTAATCGTATTTATATAGCGCTTACTACCCCTGACGAGGCGTCGAAGCGCTTTTCGATGAGTAGCACGCTACTCCGGTACCCAACAAGAATTAGTGATGGATTAGTATAATTTAATAAGGAGTACAGTTTTAGTATTATTATGAGTTAATTTGAGTTGCAGATATGAGAGTTTGTTAGTTAGATTGACTGGAGTAATGGAGGGGTGGAGGAGGAAAGAAATCCAGAAGTGTTAATTGGGAGTTTATCCTTCATTTACTCAATCCAAAGGCTTGAGATGAATAATAGGGGAGCGGAGGGGAAAGAGGATGTGGATGGGTTAGGGAGTGCTTAGATGTAGGGTGAGAAGAATGCAGGAGAATTTAGTAGGGTTGTGTGGGAGGCCACAGAGGTAGAGTGAGGTTTGGTGAGTTAGATGTGGAGGTGGAGGGGAAGAGCTTAGGCAGAGATATTTAGGAGATGAAAGTGGTCGAAGGGATTTGGGATGAGTCCGAGTGAGAATGGAGGATAGTTTGATAGAGACATGACATAAGAGTGATGGGTAGATAAGTGTGATAAAAAGAGAGCAGAAATTCATAGATATCAGGAGCCATGCAATGATCCACAAACATGCCAGGCACAGAAACAACATATACACATACATACACATATATATATATATTTATACACACACACACATGAATAAAACACACATATGCACATACAATACATAATTAGAATCATGGGTAAAAAATACTTAGTCAGACAGGTTTAAAAGAGTGTGTGTGTATTTTATTGTTATTGGTTTAGTTTCTGTAAAATGAGCATCGTGGCCTACCCAACCGGAGTATTTTCTACGAGTATGTCAGTAAGCGTTACCTAGCATGTTTTATACGCCCCGTTTATATTGTACAGTAAGAGTACGTGATGGGCCACGGGGTAAAAAACATCTCCAGCAAACCTTGTGTGCCATTGGCAATGTGATTGTTACTAGTGCGTCTTTGTGGATATGTCCTCGTGCTTCTGAGCATCAACAACGCACCACCGGAATCGGCGGTAAACGCAGAGGGGTCGTTTGGAAAGCTGTCCATCATCGTGGTAAAAGGCGGGGAATTCCTTTACCTACTTCGAGGGTGGGCGGGGCGTGGCTCAGCGGGCGGAGCTTACAGGTGCTTTATAAAGGGAGAAACCTTCTACTCTGTGTCTCCAGCAGAGGAAGATAGAACCTGCGCGTCACAATCAGATACAGATTACGCTCTAGTACATCATCAGTTCACCTCCAGGATGGATTCTAGATCTTTTTCTGCTATGGGATCTCTGAGCGCACAGCCTTGCTTTATCTTTGCCAAGCCCAAGAGTTAGGGTGGCTTGTCCTTTCCAGAAGCTGAGCTTCAACTGCGGCACCTGCTACGATTATATTTGTAAGTGCTTCTTTTGAGGTTTAGTTTCTGTAAAATTGAGCATCGTGGCCTACCCAACCGGAGTATTTTCTACGAGTATGTCAGTAAGCGTAACCTAGCATGTTTTATGCGCCCCGTTTATATTGTAGACTAAGGGTACGTGATGGGCCACGGGGTAAAACGTCTCCAGCAACCTTGTGTTCCTTTGGCAGTATGATTGTTACTAGTGCGTCTTTGTGGCGATGTCCTCGTGCTTCTGAGCATCAACAATGCACCACCGGAATCGGCGGTAAACGCATTGGGGTCGTTTTGGAAAGCTGTCCATCATCCTGGTAAAAAGGCAGGAGTTCCTTTACCTACTTCGAGGGTGGACGGGGCGTGGCTCAGTGGGCGGAGCTTACAGGTGCTTTATAAAGGGAGAACCTACTACAAAACGATTTTGTGTTTATATTGTACACTAGGGGTACGTGATGGGCCACGGGGTAAACGTCTCCAGCAACCTTGTGTGCCTTTGGGAATGTTATTGTTACTAGTGCGTCTTTGTGGAGATGTCCTCGTGCTTCTGCGCATCAACAACGCACCACTTGAATCGGCGGTAAAACGCAGTGGGGTCATTTTGGAAAGCTGTCCATCATCCTGGTAAAAAGGTAAAAGGCGGGAATTCCTTTACCTACTTCGAGGGTGGACGGGGCGTGGCTCAGCGGGCGGAGCTTACAGGTGCTTTATAAAGGGAGAACCTTCAACTCTGTTTCTCCAGGAGAGGAAGATAGAAACCGCGCGTCACAGTCAGATACAGATTACGCTCCAGTACATCATCAGTTCACCTCCAGGAAGGATTCTAGATTGTTTTCTGCTTTGGAATCTCTGAGCGCACAGCCTTGCTTTATCTTTGCCAAGCCCAGGAGTTAGGGTGGCTTGTCCTTTCCAGAAGCTGAGCTTCAACTGGGGCACCTGCTACGTTTATATTTGTAAGTGCTTGCTGTTGAGGTTTAGTGTCTGTAAAATGAGCATCGTGGCCTACCCAACCGGATTATTTTCTACGAGTAATTCAGTAAGCGTTACCTAGCATGTTTTATATGCCCCGTTTATGTTGTACACTGAGGCTACGTGATGGACCAAGGGAGAAAGTCTCTAGCAACCTTGTGTGCCTTTGGCAATGTGATTGTTACTAGTGCGTCTTTGTGGATATGTCCTCGTGCTCCTGCGCATCAACAACGCACCACCGGAATCGTCGGTAAAACGCAATGGGGTCATTTTGGAAAGCTGTCCATCATCCTGGTAAAAGGCGGGAATTCTTTTACCTACTACGAGTGTAGACGGGGCGTGGCTCAGCGGGCGGAGCTTACAGGTGCTTTATAAAGGGAGAACCTTCTACTCTGTGTCTCCAGGAGAGGAAGATAGGACCCGCGCGTCACAGTCAGATACAGATTACGCTCCAGTACATCATTAGTTCACCTCCAGGAAGGATTCTAGATTGTTTTCTGCTTTGGAATCTCTGAGCGCACAGCCTTGCTTTATCTTTGCCAAGCCCAAGACTTAGGTTGGCATGTCCTTTCCAGAAGCTGAGCTTCAACTGGGGCACCTGCTACGTTTATATTTGTAAGTGCTTCCTTTGAGGTTTAGTGTCTGTAAAATGAGCATCGTGGCCTACCCAACCGGATTATTTTCTACGAGTAATTCAGTAAGCGTTACCTAGCATGTTTTATATGCCCCGTTTATGTTGTACACTGAGGCTACGTGATGGACCAAGGGGGAAACGTTTCCAGCAACCTTGTGTGCCTTCGGCAATGTGATTGTTACTAGTGCGTCTTTGTGGATATGTGCTCCTGCGCATCAACAACGCACCACCGGAATCGTCGGTAAACGCAGTGGGGTCGTTTTGGAAAGCTGTCCATCATCCTGGTAAGAGGCGGGAATTCCAATACCTACTACGAGTGTAGACGGGGGCGTGGTTCAGCAGACGGAGCTTACAGGTGCTTTATAAAGGGAGAACCTTCAACTCTGTGTCTTCAGGAGAGGAAGATAGAAACCGCGCGTCACAGTCAGATACAGATTACTCTCCAGTACATCATCAATTCACCTCCAGGTAGGATTCTAGATTGTTTTCTGCTTTGGAATCTCTGAGCACACAGCCTTGCTTTATCTTTGCCAAGCCCAAGAGTTAGGGTGGCTTGTCCTTTCCAGAAGCTGAGCTTCAACTGGGGCACCTGCTACGTTTATATTTGTAAGTGCTTCCTTTAAGGTTTAGTGTCTGTAAAATGAGCATCGTGGCCTACCCAACCGGAGTATTTTCTACGAGTAATTCAGTAAGCGTTACCTAGCATGTTTTATATGCCCCGTTTATATTGTACACTGAGGCTACGTGATGGACCAAGGGAGAAACGTCTCTAGCAACCTTGTGTGCCTTTGGCAGTGTGATTGTTACTAGTGCGTCTTTGTGGATATGTGCTCCTGCGCATCAATAACGCACCACCTGAAACGGCGGTAAACGCTGTGGGGTCGTTTTGGAAAGTTGTCCATCATCCTGGTAAAAGGTGGGAATTCTTTTACCTACTACGAGTGTAGACGGGGCGTGGCTCAGCGGGCGGAGCTTACAGGTGTTTTATAAACATCTAAGAACATACTTTTTATATTTTCATAAAAGTTGTTTTGCTGCACTCTATTGTGTAAAAGATGTTATCATCAGGCCCCTGGGTTGTGAATAGTATAGTTGCATAGCCTTTCGTTGTTACATTCCTATCAATTGTGATGAAACATGTAGGCATGAAGCTGCATTGCTCTAAATGACACAGCATAATGCAAACGTCTTGCGTGGTTGTGCGTAGGCAAAAAAGTGATGCAAATTGATTCAGATCAGACCCATTGCATTACTTCCCAGGCATTTAGGCCCATATTTATATTTCTTTAGCGCTGCATTTGCGTCATTTTTTGACGCAAAAGCAGCACAAACTTACAAAATACAATTGTATTTTGTACGTTTGTGCCGATTTTGCGTAAAAAAACGACGCAAATGCTGCGCTAAAAAGGTATAAATGTGGGCCTAAATGCCTGGGAAGTAATGCAATGGGTGTGGTTGTGCTGCAGGAAATGTATGTTATAACTTTCACTTTCTGATTATGCTTGGTGGATGGTGGTTGTTGCTATGCATGAGAGAGGAGCTGGAGTGTGAGATCGTTTGGAGTTTAAGATTTGTTTGTTTTGTAAAAATACTGCTTGTATTTTGTTAGAAATGGAGTCTCTAGTTGGCAGGGGTATGTGCCCTCGTCCAAGTAGGAATCACAATCCTAGTTAGGGTAAGTCACAATACAATCCAAATTATCATGTGCCCACCCTCCGGTAGCTTATCACTGAGCAGTCAAGCTTAACTTAGAAGGCAATGTGTAAAGTATGTGTGCCGGACTTTATATAACACAGTGAAAACACCACAAAAGGACACCACACAGGTTTAGAAAGATATATGATATTTATCAAGTTAACTTATTGATAAAACATTGCAAAATCAACGTACTATAATTAAATTATAAGTACTTTAAGGGTTAAATCCAAGTACAGTACTGATAAGACACAATAGCTCCAACTGGGGATATCACGGCATCGCTAACGGAGTCGTTCCCAACAATATGACACCACTGGTGCAGGTCACAGAGTCGCATGGACCCCCAGGTACAGTGCCTTGTGAAATTGTAGCAAATAAAGAACAAGTGTGCTGCACGGTGTCGGAGAGAGGCAATGCTAGAGTCAGTTCGGCATCAGTCCCTTACGGCATCTGGGAAAGAGGTGTCGGTTCCACACTGCGAAGCAGGTGGAGGTGAAGCGCTGATCCCGTTTGGATGCAGGGGGAGATGAGGTGTCGTCTTCAGAGATACGCCGGTCCTTTGTGACCCAGCAGGGTCGCTGGTTCCGGTCCGTCAGGACATGATGTGTCGACTTTGCCGGGTCGTGATGACCCAGTGTGACGTCAGCAGTGTCGTGGCAACGTCAGACTGGCGTTGCATGCTGCGGTCGTTGCGTGCAGCAAGGTCCAAGGAGCGGGAGCAGGCTGTGGCATTGCTGGTGTTGTTCCAAAGCCGCTGAAGATGGTGTACAAGCAATAAGCTAGCAGTGGAGGTCTTTGCAGACCCTGAGACCGCAAAACAGGAGGCAAGCTCAATCCAAGCCCTTGGGGAACACTTTTGGGGGAAGGTAGAGTCCTTCCAGCACAGTGAGGGGCCAGCAGGGCAGCAGTCCTTTGTAGCAAAGCAGCCCAGTGAGTCCTTTGGGCAGCCAGGCATCTCCTCTGACAGGGTCCAAGTGTAGGTCCAGAAGTGTCTGAATTGGTGGGGTCAGAGACCCAGTTTTTATACCCAGAAATGCCTTTGAAATGGGAGAGACTTCAAAGAGTGGTTTTGAAGTGCACAAGTTTCCCTTTCAGTCAAGTCCTGTCTGCCAGGGTTCTAGAGGGGGTTATCAGTCAAATGTAAGTGTCAGGCCCTCCACCCTTCCAGCCCAGGAAGACCCATTCAGTATGCAGATGAATGCAGATGTGACTGAGTGTCCTGTGGTTGTCTGGGTGAAATGCACAAGGGAGCTGTCAACCAGCACAGACCAAACGATGATTTGAGACAGGCTGTAGGGAACAGATGGATTTGAGTGCACAGAAATGCCCACTCTCTAAAAGTGGCATTTCTGAGATAGTAATATAAAATCCAACCTCACCAATAAGAAGGATTTTCTATTACCATTCTGGCCATACTAAATATGACCTGGTTACTCCTTTCAGATCAGAATCTACCACTCACAAGGAACATAAGGGCAATCCTAGTGCACTCTATGAAAGGAGCAGGCCTCATAGTAGTGGAAAACAAATTTAGGAGTTGTCCACTACCAGCACACATAAAATACACATGTACATGTTCTGCCTTTTATCTACACAGCACCCTGTCTATTGGGTTACCTAGGGCCTACCTTAAGGGGGACCCATGTGTAGAAAAAGGGGAGTTTAAGGCTGGAATTTTAAATGCAAAGTTGAAGTGGCAGTGAAACCGCACACACAGGCCTTGCAATGGCAGGCCTGAGACATAGTTAAGGGGCTACTTTTGTGGGTGGCCCAATCAAGTGCTGCAGGCCCATTAGTAGCATTTAATGTACAGGCCCTGAGTGCATGTAGTGCACTTTACTAGGGACTTATAAGTAAATCAAATAAACAAATTGGTTATGAACCAATGATACCATGTTTAATGGAGAGAGCATATGCACTTTAGTACTGGTTAGCAGTGGTAAAGTGCACAGAGTCCTACAACCAGCAAAAACAGTGTCAGACAAGTGGATGTAGGCAGGAGAAAAGTTGGGGGATGACCACCCTAAAGCTGTCAGGTCTAACATGTGTTACCTGTCTTGGTCTGTTGTTCTGTCTTGAGCACTGTGCAATATTTGTTTACTTCTTTTTTGGGGGGTTCTTAGGGGCTTTATAATCTGGGTTTTTAACAGCAGTTTAAGGGTTTGTTAATTATAAGATTTATAGGACCATTTTTATGGCCAAGTCACGCAGTGCAGCATAGTAAGTCACCTTGCTGTGCTGCACTGCATGACAGGGAAATGGCAGGAATGTGCTGTATTTAAGGCAAAACGGAACATACTTGTCGTTTCCCCTGTGCTGGCATACATTGGGCTGCCAAGCCATGGTGCAAGGGTGCCTGCGTTGTATATAGGATTGTTTTTGTGCAGGAAGGAACACCTTCTTGCACAAAATCAATCCTGAGCGGTGACTCCTCTTTTTTCATGTGTGCTGCATAATGCAGCACACATAGAAGGAGGAAACAACAAGGAGAAATAAAGATATTTTCCTTGTTACCCCTCACTTGGGGAGGCATATCTTTTTGGCGCATTCCCAGGTTTACTTGTCCTTGTAAATCTGGGAATGCACCAAAAACAATGGATGTTGCGTGAGAACACCCATGTAACATCCATGGAAACGCCTCCCTGGCACAGAGTGATGCAACAAAGCAATTTGCGCTGCACTGCATTACTTGAGATTTATAAAGCCACGAAGGCCACGCATGGTGGCCTTGCTTGATTTCATAAATCTAATTTTACAGCTGCGTCGCTCTTGCAACACATTGTGCGATGCAAAAGGGGCTCATAAGTATGCACCAAAGTGTTTAGTTTCTTACGTATATCTGGTAAGGGGACAGTCTGGAATTTTGATGCAAGGGAGGTAGGGGCCTTAATCAGGCTTAATGTCCACTACCTCTCTCATATGTTTGGGGTTTGAGGGAGAGTCAGCCAAGATTATGGAGTGACTGAACGCAGTTTCTCCGCTGGGGTCAGGTCCAGAAACACCTGCTCCCAGTTACCATGAAAGAGCACACCGTCCACCGGCTTCAACACAGAAGAGCAGATGAGGTAGTACACGAGGCAGACCTCCTGGATCTACTGAGGCCAGATATAGTTGGGCCTGTTAGTGTGTATGCTCTTTCTGACATGTGCACTTTATGAAGGCCATAAATACATTTAATGTTTGAAAATTTTGAGATGCATGTCTATTCAACATTAAATGATGATTATTGACCTGCAATTAAACTATATAGTCACTGCATTGTTTTGCTAATACACATCCATGTAAACACATGGGACATGACATGTGTAAAGGGAAATACAAACATTAATGTGTGTTTCACACTTGTTGTGTAACATAGAGTTGGAATTGTATTGTTACTAAAAATGTTAGCCCATTTAAAAGCAGTTATATTAGTTAATATGTTGAACCATACCAACTTCTCTATTTGTAGATTATTTGCAGATGTATATATCCCATCAGAATTATGGCAAGGATTCAATTACTACTATCACAATCACTGTTGATATAGCCAGTCACAATACATTTTCTGCACCTCATTCTGTAAATAGCAAAAATACATTATGTATGCCAAGGCATAATCTGACAGCCAATGAATATACACATACTGTTCATTACTCTGTTGCCTTTCATATGCAGTGGTTTGTTTCCCTGGAAATGTAAGAACACATTCTTTACCCTCAGTGAGCTAAAGATATCATAAAGCAACGGCATATTGCTGTATAGTTTATATCAATGTGCAAAGTGTGTAATATAGTTCAGTATAGTGGCTAAATATGACAAATCTCTCTTATCATGTATTTCATATCAATCAATCAATCAATCAATCAATATTTGTAGACGGCAGCAGAGTTACCCCTGGGATATCTGGGTGATAGGGTGCGAGGTCTCTGTTGAAAAGTCAGGTCTTGAGTTTCTTTCAGAAACCTTCAAAGGAGGGTGATGTCCGAAGGTGATGTACTGACTGGATTGTGGTTACCCACATTCATGGCCATCCTTCGCAGATTAAACATACGCGTCCTAAGGACCACAACCTCCTCAGGGCTGCATGTTTAAACAAACTAATAAGGGATCCTGTAGACCCCCCTCGGACCAGGGGTCCACCACCTCCAAGGGCCCATGTTTGAAAAGTATGCGGGGTCCATGCGGCCCGCAAATCCTGGTAACCCCATCTTAAATCAAAATCAAATCGGGATTTATAGAGCACAACTATCCACCCATAAGGGTCTCAAGGCACTGGGGGGGGGGGGGTTGTCCTCTGTACTTCAGTTGGAGAGCCAGGTTTTAATGTCCTTACTCAATTAAGGTAACAATGGTGGCTGCCTGATGTGCAGGGGCATGGTGTTCCAGCTCTTTGCCGTGACGTAGGTGAAGGATCTTCCTCCAGCCGAGGTCTTCTGTATGCGGGGTGGCTAGTGCATGCTGAGCGGAAAGGTCTGATGGGGAGTAGAAGGTGATGCAGGGGTTGAGGTAGGTTGTGGAGGGCCTTGTCTTAGTGGATGAGGAGTTTGAAGTTGATTCTTTTCTCGATAGGAAGCCAGTGGAGGTCTCTTGGGTGATTGGTAATGTGTTTGTGGTGGGGAATGTCCAGGAGGAGTCTGGCGGAGGCGTTTTGGATGTGCTGTAGTTTCTTCAGGTTATTCTGAGTGGTGCCGGCATAGAGGGCGTTGCCACAGTTGAGACTGCTGGTAACCAGAGCATGGGTTGAGGCAGCTGTCCTTCATCCAGGCGGTGACGGCTTACATCCCATTGTGGAAATTCTTCTTGGCAGTTGTGAGGTTTTCTATCAGTGAGGTGATCAGCTGGGAGTCGTTTCCACAAGAGATGATGTTCAGCCAGTGGTTCCTGTTGATGGATGCGAGCAGTGCCATGTAGAGTGTTGAGCTCAGGGAGGAGCCTTGTGGAACTATGCAGCTGATCTCCATAAGTTCTGACAGGTAAGGCAGGAGTCTGACTCTCTGTGTTCTGCCAGACAGGAAGGAGCCTATCCATTGTAGGGCCTTTCTGTGGATGTCAGCTGTGTGGAGTCTGGAGCAGAGGGTGTGGTGTGAAAACTGCATTGAAGCGGGCCGATAGGCCCAGTAGGAAGAGGGCTGCTGCATGGCCACAGTCGAGGAGTGAGCGAATGTCATCTGTGGTGACGAGGAGGGTGGTCTCCGTGCTGTGGTTGCTCCTGAAGCCTGATTGGGAGACATCCAGGATGTTGTTGTCCTCAAAGTGCTTACAGAGCTGTGTGTTAATGGCCTTTTTGATGACCTTGCCTGGGAAAGGCAGCAGAAAGATGGGGCAGCAGTTCTTGAGATCCAGGGGGTTGGTTTTGGGTTTCCTCAGGAGCGGGTGGATCTCGGTATGCTTCCAGACCTCGGGGAAGGTAGATGTATCTATGGAACAGTTGAGGGTGTGGCGGAGGTCAGGTGCGATGGAGGTGTTGGCTGCATTGAAAATGTGGTGAGGACAGGGGTCTGTAGGGGCTCCGGAGTGGATGCTGCTCATGATGGAGCGGGTCTCGTCTGTGGTGAGGGTGGTCCAGCATTGCAGGATCTGTGACTCTTCAGAGGGTTGGAGCCGGGGGGTTGTTGGGGGGCTCAGAGGGTCTTAGAGTCTGAAGCTGTCAGAGATGTCTTTGATTTTCTAGTGGAAGACGTTGACTAGTCTATCCAAGAGGTCTTGAGATGGAGGGATGTTTGCCATTTCTGACTGGGATTTGGTGAACTCTGACCAAGGCGAAGAGCTCTTTTGTGTTGTGTGCGGTGGAGCTGATACGGTCCTGCAGGATGAGTTTCCTGGTGGCTCTGATGAGGTGGTGGTGGGATTTGAAGGCAGCCTTAAGGGCCTCAAATTCTTCCAGGGTCTTGCTGTTTCTCCATCTTTTCTCTAGCCATCTGCAGGTGGACTTCTTGAGGTGGTATTTTGCTGAGGTCTTTCGGAGGGGTGCTAGGGTGTTGACGCATTCGGAGATCCATTGTTGGAAGTTCTGTGCTGAGATTTTTGCGTCTGTGGTGAGGGGCGGGGAGACTTGCTGAGGGTGTTGGTGAGCTGTTCCTCTGTGATCTGGTTCCATTTTCTGCTTGGGGCTCGGAGTGTGTGGAGGTGGATGATCGGTGTGGTGATGGAGAAGAGAATGCAGTGGTGGTCATTCCAGTGAAGTATGGAGGTGTTGTCAACGGTGATGTTGTTGCTGGTGGAAAAGATGGCGTTGAATGTGTGTCCAGCAATGCATGTTAGAGAGGTGACCCATTGCTTTAGGCCTATTGTGGTGAGGTTCTCGAGCAGGGAAGTGGCGCTGATGTCTTACAGTTGTCAATTTGTTAGTTGAGGTCACCGAGGAGGGGCGATCTCCTTGAAACAATATATACACATATTAAAACATTAAGGGACCACCACCTTCCCGTGGCTAAATAAAAAGAAAAGGAGGGGGAGCTCCTCCTGGTGACATACATGGCCCTGGGGACCGCCACCCCCCCGGGGCTGACTCCTGCTACCTCTGAGGTGGCCACCCTCAGGAGGTAGCTGTTTGCTTTTGTTTGGCGGGATCTGTGACAGCAAGTGGGAGCTTTAAAAATGTATTTTCCTGCCTGCTAACATGTGTGTAAGCAAAGAGATGAAAACATTGCTACCACACGCAGGGAGTTGCTATTTGCAGCAGCTCCATGTGTGCTGGAGCAATGCCAGCTCCTGAAGGAGAAGGGAGCCGGTTGGGACTGCGGGGGCCTTAAGGCTCCCCGCATCCTCATATGTTGTAATGGGTGCCCTAGGCAACATGTGGACGTGTCCCAGGGTTGAAATTGGCCTAGGGAGGGGGGCTACATGGCCCCCTCACTTTAAAAGAAATTAGTTGGCCCTAGGGAGATGGTTGACCCTGGAGTACGGGGGGCCGTGTGGTTCCCTTGCATAGTTTTAAAATGTAGCCCTGGCAAGGTGATGCAGATATTCATGCAGGGAAGACAGATGAAAACATTGCTCCAGTAGGAGCCGGCTGGGACCACGGGGGAGGCCTTGAGATTCCCCCTGTGGTCCCAGGTAGCAAGTAAATCGCAAAAAAAAACATTTTTAAAAATCATGTGGAACTGCGGGACAGGCCTTGAGGCTCCCCCTATGGTCCCACATAGCCATAAAGGGCAAAAAATTAAAAATAAATCTGGCGGGGGTGCTAGTCATAGTTACCTTAGAGTGCGAGTTATAGTTTCTTGAGATAACTCTCACCATAACCGCTAAATTTCTATTGTTTGGTACATTTAAAATGTGAGCCTAACTATAACGCCCCTATAACCTTTGGGTTTTTAAGTAAATTTTTATGTTTTTTAAAATTCTATTTTCTAAATATAATGTACCTGTAACCTTTGCTTTTTCAGTGAAAAAAATAATATATATATATATATATATATATATATATATATATATATATATATATATACATATAGGTAGTTATAGTTAGGACCTAGTTTCTATAGAAAAAACACTTTTTGTTTTGCTAATAACTTTGGCGCCATTTGATGAATCTTCACAAAATGTTCAAAACATATACTTTGCTAAGTTCAGCTTCTGTTGTTTCCCCTATTCATTTTTCTATAGGACATTTAGATACGTCTACAGCTCGAACCACTGAACGGAATTACACCAAATTTGACACAAAGCTAGACTCTGTTTCTCAGATCACGCTTTTTGTAATTTGGTGCACATCAGTTCAGAAATTTAAGGGCAAAAAATATAGATATATAGGGACGTGGATCCTTCAGCAAGGAAGTGTTGCCAGCCATCTTGGGACTCTGCGTCAGCTGAGTCCTAGAAAAAAAAAAAAGAAAGAAGAAAAGGGGCCAGGATAGAGTCATCCTGAGCCCTTAGCCCTGGTGCTGGGGTCCACGAGGGACCCCACCAGGGCTACAAAGCAGTAGGGACCACCACCCACTGGGGCAAATGATTGACAAAAGAAAAGGGGTCTCTATGGGACCCCCAAGCCCTGGGGACCACCACTCCCTGGGGTTATTCCTGTTGGAGGGGTGCTGCACCGTCCCCCTCTTGGAGCCACTAATGGACCTGGGGAACGCCACCGCCAGGGCCGGCTCCTGCTATGTCTCGGGGTACCCATCCCCAGGACACAGCTGCTGTTTGACAGCTGAACCTTCAAAGCAGGCTCCGCAGAGATGAAATGCTTCAGCAAGTAGGGAGCTGCTGAAGCATTGGCACTGCAACCTTAAGGCTTCCCCTGTAGTGTCAGGTCGCCTTTAAAGAGGTATTTTATTAAAAATGTATAAAGATTTTTTCAAAGAAACAAAATAAATAAATAAATAAGAAGGACCATGGGGAGCCCTTGAGGGTTCCCTTATGGTCCCAAAAATTAAAAAAAAAATTAAAAAAAATCCGTAGCTCAGTGTGAAGGTCGCAGACCTTCACACTGAGCTTTGGGGGTTCTAATCCAGTTGTACTCATTACCATTTTTTTTAAATAAAAAGATGGATAAAAAAATATATATATACATTTTTTATTTTGATTTGGATAGAAATATCTAATTCTAAGTATATCAGACATCAAAGCCTAAAAAACTCTATCTCTCTCACTTTCTTTCTGTCTCTCTGTCTCTCTTTCAATCAATTCTCCCACTCACACACCCTCTCAAGCACTTACGCACCCACTCACAGACCCAGTCAGACACTCACGCACCCACTCAGACACTCATGCACCCACTCACAGACCCATTTAGACACTCATGCAATCACTCATAACCCCAGTCAGACCCACAAGCCCTCACTCAGACCCACTCAGATAGTTACACACCTACTCACACACCCACTCAGAGTGTCACACACCCACTCATTGATACACTGAGACCCTCATGCACCCGCTCACAGACCGACACACACACTAACGCACCCTCTAACACACTGAGGTACGCACTCTCACACCCAGACAATCTGACAACCACTCTCACCTCCAGTTACGCCCTCTCACACCTATTCTCACACCTAGTGAGGCCCTGGACAACTCCCCACACGCACGGCCAAAAGGCAATTCGCAGCATGGGGTAGGTTGGTTAAGGAGGTTGGCCGCAGGGTCTGGCTGCAGACAAGGTCTTGCCGGTAACCTCCGCTGCACATTGGTGAAGGCTATGCACGGTGTAAGGTTGGGTGGTTATAAGGAGTTGGCGACAGGGTCTGGCCAAAGGCCACGCACTGCACTTGTTCAATTAACGTATAGTAACGAAGAATTATTATAATTTTTAAAAACCATAGAAATTCACTGAAAAAAACAAAGGTTATAGGGACGTTATAATTAGGAATTAGAATTTTAAAAAAGCTATAGAAAGTCACTGAAAAAAACTAAGGTTACAGGAACGTTATAGTAAGGCTCACCATTCAAACGTAGAAAACCTTAGAAATTCGCCAGTTATTGTTACAGTTATCTCAACTAAAAATTTCATAATTGCCATAATTTGTGGGTAATTACCAGTGCATACGAAACTCACTTCAGCTGCTGATTGGAAAGTTTTGGGGTGATCCATCAAGTGGGGGGGTGGAGAAAACAGGGGGGGGGGGGGTCCCAAAAAACATTTTCTCTATGTTATTTTCCATAGGAATTTGGAACAGGAATAGAGGCCGAAGCACTGGGTGGAATTCCACCAAATTTGTCAGAGAGCTAGCTCTTGGTTCAGAAAGAGCCCTTTTTGTTATTTAGTGTAAATCCGTTTACTAGTTTTTGAAATATTAAAGAAAAACCAAATTTTTATTTATAGGGACGTGAAGGATCTGCAAACCCTCTCGATCAAGTGCTGACATCTGATTGTCTGCCAACACTTTAACCAGGAAGTGTTGGAAGCCATCTTAGGACTTGACGTCAGCCGAGTCACAGAAAAAAGATAGAAAATAAGAAAAGGGGCAAGGGTAGGGACACCCTGACTCCTCAGCTCTGGTGCTGGCATCCAAGAGGGACCTCCCAGGGCAAAAAAAGTACATTACAAAAATAAATTGCCACAAATTTGCGACAGGGTTGCGAATCCGTGGCAAAATGTTTTTAAAAAAAACAAGTGCAGTTCCCTACGCTTGTTTTAATAAAGTAAAGCTCCTGGGTGGCCAGGTCCTGAGAGCATATGAAAAATAAAGGAAGGAGTTGCATGGGACTCCCACCTAAGGCATTTTTATGCCCTGGGGACCACCACCTCCCCAGGGCTCAGAAATATAATAATGGGGAGGCCCACAGGGCCCACCCATACCCTGTGGACTGCCACCTCCCTTGGGCTACCATTGTATTATATGTGGGAGGGGCACATGGCCCCTGCAGCCTGGGATCGCCACCTCCCCCGGGCTGAAAAAAGCTAATGAAGGGGGTCTGTTGTGAACCCCCAGCCCTAGGAACCAACCCCTCCCCAATGCAAGTTTAAGGTTGGAGTGCAGCCCTCCTCGTGGAGCCAATAATGGCCCTGAGGACGCTACTCCCTAGGGCCGGTTCCTGCTGTGTCCCAGGGTGCCCACCCCTGAGACATAGCTGTTTGCTTTGTCTTGGCAGGAACTTTGACAGCTCCCGCCAAGTCACAGCAAACACAACTCCACTCCCAGCAAGTGAAAGCTGTCAAACAGCTCCTACTTGCTGGGAATGGAGGTTTCTGTGGGCAGTGAAGCAGAGAAAAGGATTGCTCTCACTGACAGGGAACTGCATGTTTAGCAGCTCCCTGTCTGTGAGAGAGAGCTAGCTCTGGCAGGAGGCGGGCAGCCAGCTGTCCCCATGGCTCACTTGCACACTGTATGCCCTGTGAAGCACCCAGGACAGATGGCCAGGCCCTGGGGGAATGGGGTCCCCAGGGCCGAGTCCGGCTGGGGGAGGGGGCCCACACAGCCCCTTCCCCCAAAAAAGAATATGTTAAGGATAGGGCCTAGGGGATATAGTCCCCGGGGCCAAAATTGCTAACTAACCAGTAGAAAGTGCTCCAGCTGGATAGACATTTTGTGCAAAACTGTAGACTCATGTTGGATAAACAAGCTGGTGAGCTTCTGTTCTGGCCATGGTGCTCATCTCACAAAAATGAAACCTCAACAGGAAACACACCAGGTGCCCCAGTTGAAGCTCCACTTCTGGAAAGGACAAATGATCCTAACTCCTGGGCTTGGTGAAGGCAAAGCAAGTGTGTTTACTCTATGTTTCCATATTGAAACACAATCTGAAATCCTTTGTCTCGCACCCAGAGACACCCTCTTATAGCTATTATCACACCCAGAAAGATAGGTCCTGCTGCCAACTTCTCCTGAATGGGGTTGGGTGGTTAAGGCAGTTGGCAGAGTCTGGCCGAGTTTGGCTGTGTGCGGCCAACCCAGGCCGCACACAGCCAAAGGCTGTGCATGGTGGTGGCTGGATTATTGTATAGTAATGCAAGTTACTTTATATTTAAAATAAATAGAAACTCACTGAAGAAAACCAAAGATTACAGGGATGTTATAGTTAGGAAATAGGATTAAAAAACATGCAATGCTAATAACCTCAGATATTACAGCACTCATGATAACTTTTATAAATGTCAATAAAATTATCAATGAAAAATTAAAAGTTAAATTATTGAAGAAAAAACTGTGCAAGACGAGGGCGCGAGTTATAGTTACCTTAGGTCTCAAGTTATAGTTACTTGAAATAACTCTAACTACAACTGCTGAATTTCTCTGTTTTTGTGGGAGTAAATTCAGAACCTATCTATTATGTCCCTGTAACTTTTGTTTTTTTAAGTAAATTCCTAAGGTTTTTTTCAATTCAATTTCCTAACTATAACAGGCCTGTGGCCTTTGTTTTTTCTGTGAAATATATATATAATTTATTTTTAGTAGTGAATATGACTGCTGTTGACAAAAGAAATTTGCTGCTAGGAAAGCTAGATATGAAAGGATACAGGAAGCCAACCATGGTTTCAGATGAAAGGGTAAACTCTAGGAGGAGAAAAATGCTCAGGGGACAGGAGAGTGATTCAGGGGATTACAACACCCATCCACATCTACTGCAGGAGTTACCTCTCATGGAAGCAGAATGGGCAGCTCACATCCACCACCAACAACAACCAGCCAGAAGAGGGGACAGCCATCAAAGACAAAAAAGGTGGCCAAGAAGGTACTGTCACTCTTCAGGATCACAGTGAAGCAACACAAATGTTTGGGCACCATGACGAAGAAAATGGGCAAAAAGAACAGGGTGCACCTACAAAACAATTTCCAGCCTAATGGGTGCCAGCAGGACCTATACACAATAGCACAACATATTTAGTACTCAATAAGACTCTCCCTCATTCTCCCCCCTTACCTGTGTTAATATTGGTGTATTATTATTATACTGAATGGTTAGGCTTTAGTATGTGTTAGAAATTAGGTACTGGTTGACTGGGGTGTGAGGCCTGGTCAAGCAGCAACCATAATCCTAGTCGGGGTAAGGCACAAGCAACCTCCAAATGATCCTGCACTCAACGTCAAAGCTTGGCACAGAGCAGTCAGGCTTAACTTAGAGGAAATTTGTAAAATATTTGTGCAACACTTCAAACAGTAAAACACTACAAAAAAATATCCCAAACAGGTTAAATAAAATAGAGCAAAATTCAATAAATGAAACAAGATCAAAACGCCAACAATCCAATAGGTAGAATGTGAGTTATACATTTTTAGAGAATAAACTCAGTGTAGCAATTAAACGCATAAAGCGCCAATGGCGGCTATTTGGTCATGCTGGAATGGGTCAAAGTCAAAGTTCAGGCCAACGGTGATAGAGAGTGGGTTGCATACAGTCCAAAATTACTCTAGCTAAAGGATTACCTTCTCAGGTATTGTGCCAAGAGTCCCATTCCTGTGGAAGAAGGTCCCTGGGAGCAATGACAGTGTCACTGGTGGTGGTCGGTGTGGTGCAAGGAGCAGGCCAGGCATAGCAGATGGGTGGACTGGTACTTCAAGTTGGTGGTCCTCTGCGGTGATCAGTGGTTGCTGGGTAAAGAGATGGACTGGCGGTGGCTTGTGCTGATTTATGAATGGGTCTGTTCGCAAAGAGCCCAAAAGCTTGCATTTAAGAGCTCAATAGCCACAACAAGGGTCCAGGAACCTGAGACATATCTTTTAGGGGGTCTGGAACTTGCTAATGATGGGTCCAGGGGCTTTTGGGGAGCTTGTAATGCCTCTGAGGCTCAGATCAGGAGTCCAGCACACTAGCCCTTTGAGTCACTCTGGGGTCCTCAGTTCTAGATGTGTTGTAGGTACATTTCTTATTCCCCATGCAAGAGGGCAGCAGGCAGAAGGTCAGCAAAGCAGGGCAGCAGTTCCTTGTATAGCAGCAGTCCAGCAGAATGGACGTCCGTGTAGCATCACAGCAATCCTTCTTCCTGGCAGAGTACCCACAGGTCCAGAAGTGTACAAAAGTGTTAGTGTCTGAGGTCCTTCTTTTATACACTTGTGCTCTGGGTCAGAAAGGTGTGAGTAGCTTCTACATCGTGTCTTTGAAGTGCATAAGATTCTCTATCTCCCCTGCCCTGACTGGCTAAACAACACAGGGTTGTTAAGCCTTCTACGTGGAGACAGGACACAGCCTATTCAGGTGTAAGTGAGGCTGGGCTCAGCTCCTTCCTCCTATCCTGTCAGTCGTGGACCATCCAGTCACACCTAAGCTCCAATTGTACGTGCTTGTCTAGGAGGAATACACAAAGGCCAACTGCCAAGTACACCCAGTCAGGTGACCAGAGACAGGCTGCAGACACCAAATATCCAAGGCAACAAAATGTCAAATTTCTAAAGGTGGTGTTTTCAAAATTGTACTTTAAAATCTAATTTAACCATAAGTTAGGATTTAAAATTCAGATTCCAGCGACACCAAACATGAATAGGGCATTTCTTCCCATTTGGAAATACACTTATAATGTGTACTAAGGCAACTCTAATATTATCCTATGAGAGAGATAAGGTTTGCAGTAGTAAAAAACTAATTTAAGAGTTTTCCGCTACCAGCACTCATAAAAAATGTATGCCCAACTTTTTAAATACACTGCACCCTGCCCTTTGGCTGCCCAGGTCCTAGCCCAGGTATGACTTTAATGTTTTAAAAAGGAAGGTTTGAGGCTTGTAAAATGTTTATTTTACCGGATCAACATAGCACTTTAAACTGCACAGACAGGTTCTGCAATGGCCAGCCTGAGACATGTCTAGAGGGCTACTTATGTGGATGGCACAATCAGTGCTCCAGGTCCACTAATAGCTTTTATGCTAAAGGCACTGGCCACATGTAGTGCACTTCACTAGGGGCTTTTAAGTAAATGAAATATGCCAATTGGATAGAGCACAAGCACTTTAGCACCAGTTAGCAGTGGTAAAGTGTGCAGAGTTCCAAGGCTAGAAAAAACTAATTCAGCGAAAATGGAAGAGTGAAGGTAAAACATTGGGGTTGACCCTGCAGAGAGGGCCATTTCCAACAGTGTATGCATGTGTTGTATTTGTTCATGTATGTTTAGAGGGTGGGGGTTGATATGAATAATGGTGGCCATTTTAGATCTGTAGTAATACGTTTTAGTAAAGATAGAGTAGGGTAGGTATAAGGTTAAGATTGTTGTAGTTAGCGTTATTTAATGTTTTTTTTTTTATAATTCACTTGTGTGCTTCATCTATTTATTATGGAAAGTTCACTTTTAATATATGTTTAGATGAAAATGTGAGTGTTTAAAAAAATGTAAAAATATGTAGTTGTTATTAATCTACATATTGACATTGGAATGTACATAATCATGCTGGCGGGAATGGGTGTCGTGCCAATGGCACTGCAGGGGCCCCCGTAAGAGGGCCCCACTTAGAATTTCAGTGTCTGCTTAGCAGACACTGAAATTCGCGACGGGTGCTACTGCACCCGTCGCACCCCTTCCACTCCGCCGGCTCCATTCGGAGCCGGCTTCATCGTGGAAGGGTGTTTCCCGCTGGGCTGGCGGGCGGCCTTTTGGCGGTCGCCCGACAGCCCAGTGGGAAACCCAGAATGACCGCCGCGGTCTTTTGACCGCGGTATGGTCTTCTGGCGGTTCCCGCGGGAGCCGCCCGCCAAGCTTGGAATCACCCCCTTTGTCTTGTGTTGGTCACACAGACACTTCATATAACTGTAACACAGTTTGTTTTGTGTTGCCTTTACTTGACATAGACAAGATATGTCCTTGACAGTACAAACTATTAAAGACTCTAGTCTAGTAGGTGCACAATACAGGGCTATTTGTTTGCAATCAGTACACAGGCTATTGAAGAATTACTTTGAAGAAGATTACCTATACAAGTGAGTTGCAACTCATTTACATTTCATAATTCATAGACATTGTCATCTCTATGATCATCCTTGCTGTTGCACCTGAGGTAGAAGTTACAGTTAGACCTGACGTGTGCACAATCTTGTCTAATGTCAATGAATATTTTAGAACACGGTAGTGTGCAGAGTCTCATATTGGTACAGCATCACAGAGTCATATCATAAATTTAGAAACAGCACATTACAGAGATTGTATTAGACACAAACACTGTTAACATGGTTAGACAATTTTAATTTTAACTATGTTGCTTTTATCCACATTCGGTCAAGGTGAATATATGGTTATGAAAGACTGTTTTCGAAAAGAATAATAGAATTACATTGTGCAAAGCAATTGAGCTCTAAATGTGATATACATTACTTAAGAATGACCTAATGAACATTACCATTAGCAAAAAAAGGATGTTTTATGACAAGTCCAGTTGTTTGAAAAGAATGTGACATGATGTCAAACATGTGACACATTAAAGAACTGGCCAGAAAACATCACTAATGCTAAAACCTGGGAACTGTACATCTTCATCCTCTGATGAATGGCCAGCACCCAGTGCTTGTTGTTGGGGTGGATTAGGAGGCTGAGGAATGCTGGTAGATGCTTGAGAAGCATAAACATCAGAGGATGAAGAAGTATGGGCCAATTTTCCAAGAACATAAGTGAATGCCACAAAGTAATGATGATGTTCCCTGGCAAGGGCTACTGGTTCTGCAACACAGCTTCAACATCTCCATTGAGGGTATTACTTGTTGACATAAATGAGTCCTTCTTGGCCGCCAGTCAATTGGCTAAGGCCTCATGCCCTTGATACAAGTGCTGGATGGATGAATGGATGGCTTCTAAAGGGTTGGCAACATTCCTGGTGTTTGATGTCGAAGGCTGTTGTTGTTCTCTCTTCAGCATCATAACACCAGCAATGTCAGCTAAAGAGGCATCAATTTGATGGGGTCAAGAAAGGATGTATGGTACTGCCTTAACCAACCCCTTATTGGGGCTGAGACACAGCCAGC
Source organism: Pleurodeles waltl (assembly GCF_031143425.1). NCBI lineage: Eukaryota > Metazoa > Chordata > Amphibia > Caudata > Salamandridae > Pleurodeles > Pleurodeles waltl. The sequence goes on along the minus strand of NC_090444.1, from coordinate 419,099,760 downwards.
CTCCTTTGAGAGTGCCCACTAAAGTCTCCATCCCCAACTTGACATTTTCCACCATGTACTGCTGGACCCCTACCACTCTCCAATAAACATTTATTTGGGAGTCCTCGCTGGCAATATAGGGAGCAGGTATATAAGAAACAGTCTGGGTTGATTCACTTGGAGACTGATGGAGCATGATTAAAATCGAATAATTAGCATGAGAAGCTTGCCATATAATGCTTAGTGAAATCGCACAGAAAATGTAAATGTTAACACATGTGTATGAAATGTGCCCACGGGGAGTGGCCACCAATGTATTTGATGATTAATGAAATTGACTAGTAATGAAATATTAATGTAATAATGTATAATTTTGTATTAGTAATAAGAGTTATATGTATTAAAATTTGCAAATTAATCACTAGGCCTTAGTTAGCATGAGTCGGGGCCTAGCTGCCCGGTTTCATATTAAAGGTGTTTTTCTAACGTGCAGTGTGCTGACTTGCTGAAGGACATGTAGTTGTACTTTTCCAGAAGCTGGAAGATGAGTGTAACCGTAATAAAACTTTCTCATGAGACTCGACTTGCCCAAGGAGACATTCTTGCCGAATGCAACAGTGTAATTTGCAACAGGTACAAGGTCATTTAGACTAGGGAAAACAATGGGACTACTGACTTGAGTAACAAATGTCACTTATTCCTCACCTGACATTCTACCCGTTGAAGACGTCAATCACAGGAGCCAATAAACTACGTGAGAACTGTTATGGGGTGACAATCTTAATGAGGCGAGAAATAAACCAGTGGATGGAGATGATGGTGTGCCAAAACTTGCCCAATTGGAAATTAGGGGACTGTACAACAAGTTTGATATAAAATTCTGGGACCCGAGGAGAAATCAGCCATTACGAGCTATTACAAGCCATTTTGCCATTGCATGCTGTCACTTTGTTACTCTGCCCTGAAGACTTTGCTGTTTGATTCTTAAAACCATCCTTATTTACTTTGCCTTGCCCGATTCTATACTTTTTCTCCTTATGAGGGAAGTATTCCCTTTTGTTAGATCTTGCTGAACTTTGCCGTGTTTCCTGGCTGATGGTGAATCAACTGCTGTCCTGCGGATGAAGACTGACTCTGTATGCTGACCCATTACGGAGGGTAACTATATGATGATGAAATTGTAATTGTCTATTTGCCTTTTCTTTCTAGGTGCCAACTGCTTCTTTGAAAGAGACCCTAGACAGATGTTTTCTAAATTGATGTTGCCAAATTGTATTGCATGAAGCCCATCATGCCAATGCTAATTTGAGGTTAGTTAAGGAGTTCACTAAACAGACGCAAATAGACAAATGATTGAATCTATACTTTGTTGAATAATGCGCTAATGATACTCTGCTAAAGTTAATCCATGTTGACGTCGTGCTATGTTCTAAGATTCATGATCTTTGCTTTGATGAAATCTTATTCAAGTTGCCATATTATGACAATGTTGATGTGCTTCTTGGTTTTGAGACTAATAAACTTGATAGAATTGTAATCAATAGGGAATAAATATCATAAATCTTACAAAATTTTGTGTGGTTATTCATGGCTGAAAGTTCATGGTGGTTTCCGAGTCTTATTGATGCCATTGATTAATTTGATTGACATGCTATTGTGAATAATAATGAGGTTATTGACTTATTGATTGAAATGTCGATTAGTTATTTTGTCTTAAGGAGACTTCAATCAGGGTCAAAAGATTCATCGGCCTAAAACGAGTCCCGAAGTGAATAAATGATCTAGATTGGGACGCGTTAGCAAGACCCAACAATGTTTTCTTCCCTTGCCAAGATCGGAAAAGAACAGTCAATAGTGTCCAAGAGTTGGTTGACGGTGTTTTCATCTATGGGGAGCAGGGAAAAGTCAAGGACAGGTTCCTCATAATGGATGGGCTGTTGTACAGAAGAGGTAGTTTTTCTCTGAAATAGAAGTGAAGTATTTTAGCATTTTTATGAGGTTATATTTGATGGTAACTGAAGATCACACAATTGCCTGCACTGCAACACTGCAAGATGCATTGGTATTGTCCTTCAGGTTTATGACACTGAAGTGAATTAAAAGGCCATGTTCCCTCCCTTCCCACCTATGAAAATTCCATACCATTATACCCCTAGCCATGCCAAACACTAGGCGTGTTTTAAAGAACAAACCTAGTGTTTTACATGGACGAAAATTCCATATAATTATACTCCTAGCCATGTCAAACACTAGGGGGTTATTCTAACTTTGGAGGAGGTGTTAATCCGTCCCAAAAGTGACGGAAAAGTGACGGATTTACCACCAGCCGTATTACGAGTCCATTATATCCTATGGAACTCGTAATACGGCTGGTGGTATATCCGTCACTTTACCGTCACTTTTGGGACGGATTAACACTCCTCCAAAGTTAGAATAACCCCCTAGGTGTGTTTTAAAGAACAAACCCATACTTGTGCCATTGTGGACGTGTTACACATATTAAGGTAAAAAAGTGTTTTGTGTCATGAGTGAGGATAAGCCAAGCTATCTCTTGGATCTTACTATCATAACCTCTGTGTATGTATGATACATATGGGATTTGTGAATGTGTAACACAATCCAGCACACACATACAAGCCTGCAGTACAGGAAACTTTCCATTCGGGGGAGGTGTATAAGATATGGAACTAGGCAGCACAATATGCACCACAGCTAACTTGATTCTGGATTGTGTGGCTCTCATAGATGTTTGCCTACTACTATACACTCCCTCTCTAACTGCACACCACTCCAAGTTGGCTTTCAGCCCTACTTTACATGGCAATGTAGTACCTAAGCCCTATGTTTTTGTGAAGCAAGCTTTGTTTCATGGATGGCCTGGTGGTATGTACACATATTAGAAAGACACATACATATCTGTTCTGTGTATTACAGTATGCCTCTTCACATTCACTCACCTTGATGCATGATGGTAATTCTACTGTTAGTTACAGGAGATTCTGCATGACCTACACTATCTGATTATGTGGCATCATTAAAGTAAACAGTCACACAGCTGTCCTACGTATGCTTACATGTAAGTGTTATTTTAAAATGTTTGTAAATATGCCTGTTGGCAAAGCTGACATATATTTTACATGCATTATTTTATGATTCAACCTGTACATTATGTTGGCCCTCTATGTCAGCACTGCCCATGCCCTTGACTCTGGCAACCAACTCAGAATGAATGATGCCGCCTGCTGCTCCAATTTGTTCACCTTCTCCTGGACATCAGTCCTCCTCTGGTTGTCATTGCAGCCTTTCAGTTCCTGGCAAGTTTTTCATTTGTTCTGTGTTTATAATCATGCCACCTTTTCTTACTTTCAATTACAGTATTTCTTGTTTGTGCCATGCAGTTGATCTTGTCTACCTGAGTTTGCCATAAACCATCCTTTTTTTCTATTAGTAATTTGAGGTGACAAACAAAACATTTTTGGTCACCCCGCTAATCAAAATTTGGCTTTCTTCCTCTGTAGAATTCTGCTTTCTCTTGCTTTTTATTGGACATGTCAGACCCATCGTCAGTGTTGGTGCCCTCCTGCCTTCATACCGCCCCTTCCATGCCTCCAAAATGGAAGTCTGTTGGAACAAACAATTATTTGAAGCAGCATGTTATATTTTTAACTTTGTGCCATACACTGGACACCTGTGTGACGCAAATCTGACTTTCAGAAGAGGTGTCTTGTGACATGCAAGCCAGTTTTGCATCATGCAGGTAGCATGACCCAAGAAACATGACCTGTTTTATTTAATGTTGGCCTTCAAAATCTCTCCTTGCACTGTCACTGGGTGAGGCATACTAACAACACACAAATCCTAAACTGTTACTGCTCATGTGTTTTTGTCCTGGGTCTGGAGGGCATAAGTGTATGAGGGTATATTCCCCTGCACACATTCTAACAGTACTGGCATTTATCAACATCCATTTGCTGCTAAGTTAAAATATAACATGATGAGGAGTGATGACGATGCTTTTCTCTGTGATGCCTGTGTGTCTTAGGAGTACACGGTTAACACATCTCCAGGTGGACTACCTGGAGGCTATTTTGACAGTACTTTCTATTCATGAATGACTGTTGGAAAATGCACAGATATAATGTGCCCCAGAACTATTTCTGAACTACTTAGTTATTATGCCAATCAAAGACAAACATATTATGCTTTGTGTGTCTTGGTATGTATCAATGTAGCCTGTGTTCTTCTTGTGTGACCTTGAATAATGTAAGCTAAACAATGACACCTACAGAATAGTGAACTTAATATACTAATGCATGAAAAACATATCTTATCGTGCAGCAATATTTAAAACAAAACCATTGTGTAATTGTTGATATGTATTATGAACAAACTCAGTCCCTATCCCTCTGAATTGTCAATTATTCTCTGACTACATTTAGGCTGCACACATCACAGACATGACAAAATTCTTCAAAGTATTCCACTATCATCTCTAGGAGACGTGGAACCCACACAATATGCTAAAATTAGAATTTTACTTCATCTGAACTAGTCATGCAAGCATGTAAATATAGTAGTGTTGGATGTGGTTTAGAGGCTCATACATACAGGATTTCCTGCTTCATTTCATGATGTGGATAAATGCCAGAAAGAAGCAATGCTACAAGCAGTGTGCAGGGATGTTAGTAAATGTCAGAAGAGAGTACTTATCCTTGACATATTGCTGTCTGTAACTATTTGTATAATAATGAGGCCAAGACTGCTGTGGTTGACTGTCTGATAAAGGTACACAATAGTAAACATCCCTTGTAGGAGAAAAATATGAGGAAGGGATACAACATATGTTATACACAACCATGTACAAGTATTATCATTAGGTTTTTCCCACTTCACTTGTTTCACTTCATGAGTGGTGTGAAATGACTATGCATCATATGTATCCGCAGGCCTCCCCTTATTCGCCATCTGGCTGCGTCCCCATCCACCCTGAGCCATGCACTAGCGCCTCATTACCCCTACTGAAAGCGCTATTGTCACCCTTATCCACATGTCTGTAGTGCTTTTCCCGCTGAGACTGCTGGGGTTTCTTGTTTAGCATCTTGAGCATTCTGTAAAGCATTTTGTTTATTTTTATTGTCTTTTGCCACTTTGCCCTAATCTGCCTCCGATTGCCTTAGTCTTGGGCCATATCATTTGTTAAAAATTGAGTCTCTGGTTGTCAGTCAGTTTGCACTCTGTTTAAGCAGGGACTCTCACTCTAGCCAGGACAATGGAGATACACACTTAGATAACCCATTCTCACCCCCTTGGTAGCTTTGCACAAGCAGCCAGGCTTATCTCAAAGGCAATGTGTGAAGTATTTGTACCAACACACACAGTAATACAGTGAAAACAGTACAAAATGGACACCACACCAGTTTAGGAAAATAGCCAATATTTATCTAAATCAAACAAGACCAAAACGACAATAATCCAACATACAGAATTAAAGTTAGACATTTTCAAAATAACTCCATAGAAAACAATGGAAACGTTGTTCTTACACAAAGTACCTGGTTTGTGTCAAAAATAAAGCTGCATGGTTGAGTGTGCACCGGTAAAGTCAGCAATGTGTTGATTCTTTACTCACAAGTGAGGCCGTGCGTTGTCTCCCCTCCGGTCGGGTAGGCGATGCATAATTTTTCTCTCCTGCAAGAGAACGATGTGTTGCATTCCGGATGGGGCACCTCGGATCTGCGCAGGTCCACGGTGATTTTGACACCCAGCGATGATGCGTGAGAAATCCGGCCAAGCGGTGATGGAAAACCATACTGTGTGGGGTTTTCATCATTTTCAGCAGCCGCAAGTGGGTGTTGTGTTGTTTCTACAGCCGCAATGCAGGTGATGTGTCAAAATCAGCCGCAAGGCGGGAGGAGCGTCGTTTTTACAGCCACGTTGCAGGTGGTGCGTCAGAATGTGCCCGAACCTTCCTGTGCATAGATTTTAGTCCTTGCTCTACCAGCTTCATCTATCAAGGGCCCAGGGACTGGATAGGGCACCACTTGGCAGGGCAGGAGTCTCAGCGGACAGTCCAGGTGCTGGCAGAGGAAGTCTTTGATGGCCGTGTTCAAAACAGGAGGCAAGCTCAATCCAAGCCCTTGGAGATTCTTCACAAGCAGGAAGATACCACAAAGTCCAGTCTTTGTCCTCTTTCAGGCAAAAGCAGCAACTGCAGTCCAACGCAGCTAAGAACAGTCACAGGCAAAGGGGCAGTACTCCTCCACCAGCTCTTCAGCTCATCTCCTTAACAGAGGTTCCTCTTAGTTCCAGAAGTAATCTGAAAGTCAGGGGGTTTGGGTCCACTACATATATCTCTTTCTGTCTTTGAAGGAGGCAAACTTAAAAGGAAAGTCTTGTTGTTCACAAGATCCTGCCTTCCCCAGGCCTGGCTCCAGACTCACACCAGGGGGTAGGAGACTGCATTGTGTGAGGGCAGGAACAGCCCATTCAGGTATAAGTGACCACTCCTCCCTCCACTCCAGTCCAGATGGCCCATCAGGACATGCAGGCTATACCCCAGCTCCTTTTGTGTCACTATCTAGAGGGGATTCACAAACAACCCAACTGTCAGTCTGACCCAGACAGAGAATATACAAGCAGGCAGAGTCACAGAATAGTTTAAGCAAAAAAATGCCCATTTTCTAAAAGTGGCATTTTCAAACTGTCAGTTCAAAAAACAACTTTACCAAAAGTTGTATTTTTAAATGGGGAGTTCAGAGACCCCAAACTCCAGATCTCTATCTGCTCCCAAAGGGAATCTGCACTTAAAAGTTATTTAAAGGCAGCTCCCATTTTAATCTATGAGAGAGATAGGCCTTGCAACAGAGAAATCCGAATTTGGCAGTATTGCACTGTTAAGACATGTAAAACACATCAGTACATGTCACATCTTTAACATACACTGCACCCTGCCCATAGCGCTACCTGAGCCTACCTTAGGGTTGCCTTACATGTTTAATTGGCAGGTTAAACTGCACACACAGACACTGCAGTGGCAGGTCTGTGCCATGTTTACAGGGCTACTCGTATGGGTGGCACAACCAGTGCTGCATGCCCACTAGTAGCATTTGATTTACGGGCTCTGGGCACCTCTAGTGCATTTTACAAGGGACTTACTAGTAAATCAAATATGTCAATCATGGAAAAGCCAATTACACATACAATTTATACAGGGAGCACTTGCACTTTAGCACTGGTCAGCAGTGCTAAGATGCCCAGAGTACCAAAAACAGAGAAAAAGAGTCCAGCACAGAGTCAAAACATAGGAAGCAGAGGCAAAAAAGACAGTAGAGGTCTTGCCAAGGATGCCAGGTCTAACATCATTGTTTTACTTCGTGCCTGTGTGCCCTTCTGTTTCCTGCTATTTCTGTTTCCTGCTCTGCTACTCCAGAAAGCCCACCACCTCCCAGCGTCCCTCCCTCCCCAGGACCTACTTAATGGAGGCCGGAGCGGCTCCATTGAGCAGGTTCCTACACCAGCTCTCACTCGCTGTCTGGCTGCCTCCCCATCCACCCTGAGCCATGCACTAGCAACTCTACCCCTACTGAGAGCCCAATTATCAGCCTTAGCCACGTGTCCGTAGCACTTTTCCTGCTGAGACTGCTGCAATTCCTCGATTAGTATCTTGAGTATTTTGTAAAGTGTTTTGTGTATTTTTATTGTCTTTTGCCATTTTGCCTTAATCTGCCTTACTTTGCCTTAGTCTTGGGCCATATTGTTGTTTTATTCATGCCTGTGTGCCCCGCTGTTTTCCCCCATTTCTATTTGTTCCAGCCTACTCACGGCCTCCAGCATTACTTCCTCCCTAGGACCCACTTAATGGAGGATGAAGCACGGGGGAGCGGTGGTGTGCCACCAGCGCACCAAAGACAAGCCTGGACCATGCCCAGGCCAGGAGCCATGGCTCTTCGACCATCTGCTGATACTCTGCCACTGAACTATGGGACCTGGCTCCCAGAAAACGAGACAACTGCTGCGCCGCTCCTCCCCGGACCACAGTAGGTGCTTTCACCTGCCACCAATACCGGTTCACCTGCAACACTGAAATCTTAACACCAACCACTCATCGCAAGAAAGAACTCCACTCCCTCCTATTCAACGTAAGATCACTCTGCAAACACAACTCAGAAATGTGGGATGGCATAACCTCCCACCAACTGGACCTGATGTTCATCACAGAAATGTGGCTCACCCCCACAGAAGCTTCTGACATCACCTGCGCAATCCCCCTAGGCTACATACTTATCCACAAAGACCGCCATAACAAACACAGAGGAGGCATCACCATCATCCACAAGGATAACCTCTTCTACTTCATCCCCGAGAGCAACTGAATTCATCGCCCCCATGGCCATAGACTCTGAATACTATGTCCTCCTGGGAGATCTCAATTTCCTTCTTGATGACCTCAATGACTACAGTTCCACCACACTCTTGGACAACCTAAAAAACATCAGGCTCAATCAACTGTTCTTCAGCACTACTCACAGTGCATGATACACCCAGGACTCCATTTTCACCGCCAGCGACAGGATGAAATTCTCTCACATGATGGAGCTAACATGGACCGACCAACACACTGTACACTTCACCATAACAAGTACGCCTCAGGTACCCTCACCCACACTGCCTGCCATCCCTCACTGAAGATGGGGCCAAATCACAGAGAGCCAATTAATAGCTGCCCAACCCCACCAGCAGTGTCGAGCTAAATGTCCACAGCCTCACCGAATGGATCCTCAAATACACCAACGAAATCGCCCCCACAAGAAACTCCAGCGCCAGAAGGGCCCGCAATCCATCCGGTGGTTCCCACCCGATCTCCATCCCCTGAAAAGAGAATGCAAATGACTAGAAAGATGATGATGCTCCAGTAAAAATCCAGCAGACCACCAACATCGCTCACCTCCTAACTCCGATTGACGAAACCCACAGTCACTTGACCACCAACTGGAAGCTGCTAACATCTCAAGAAACATCAGGAATCATGAGCGCAACTCACTTTG